>NC_044353.1:9741865-10941865 GCF_007364275.1 Archocentrus centrarchus | reverse complement strand
GGTCCGAGGTCCATGACTGATAGTGGTTTTGGATCATTGTCATGTTGAAAAATGAAGATGTTCCCAGTCAGAAGCTTTCCAGATGATACAAAATGGTGGCTCAAAATCTGACAGCACTTTCCTGTGTTCATAATTCCATAAAATTTTGACAAGATCTCCAACACCACTGTCTGAAATGCATCTCCAAACCATAACATAACTCTGTGTTCATAGATGGCTTTAGACACTGTCTGTTGTACCTCTCTCCTGACCTCATCTGTACATATTGACAACAATTTAAACAACCATCCATCCATTTTCTTCCACGTATCCAATTCGGGGTCACCAGGAAGCTGGAGCCTATCCCAGCTGTTGTGGGGTGTGAGGTGGGTTACACCCTGGACAGTTTGCCAAGCTGTTGCAGGGTTAATACAGAGATACAGACAACCATTCAGCCTCACATTCATACCTACATCACCAATGTTAGAATTAGCAATTAACCTAACCAACACGGGAGGAAGCCAGAGTACTTGAAGAGAACCCGCACAGACAGAACATGCAAACTCCACACAGAAAGGACCCAAGCTGGATTTGGACCCAGGACCTTCCTGCTGTGACTGGCTTCTTGACAGCCACCCTTCTACTGAGACCATTTCTGATGAGGCTTCAGTGAACAGTAGATGGATCAGCTGATGGTTAAGATGCATCTCTCAGGTCCTGTGTCAGCTCTTTGCTGGTTGTTAATTACCCAAATTTGGGAATCACTTTGTTGGTGTAAAAATACAAGTTTATTCCTGTCAAACTGTTGTATCTTTGGCATTTTTCATACATTCAACTAAAGAAATGGGAGCAAATGATGTGACAGGCTGCTAGTAACAAAGTACCTAAATATACAAATTAAAATTGGTTCTTTGCCAAGTTGTCTGTTTTGTGTAGACACAACACTGGTTCATCCCTTGAGTTAGGAGCCTTTTTTATTCTTGAATAATTCACAAGTCTGTGTTAAGCAGCTTAACAAGAAATATATATATATATAAATCCAGGACTGAAAATGGGCGACAAAGCTGCCAATGTCCAAAGAAAAACTTTGAGAGAGCTTCAGAAAGCCTGGAGCACAATTGCTTAAGACCACTTTAAAAATGTCTGGAAGCAAAATAACATGTATCCTACATGTTCATATTCTACAAATCAGTCTTGCATTTACCCAAAAGATTCATATTCAGACCTTGATGACAACATTTTTAAGACCTAAAAGCATAAACGCTCCCATTTCTGTCCTTCTGTTACCTGAGGATTAATGAGCAGATAGCTGGCGGTGCAGTCGTAGGCCTCCTTGTGCTTTCCAAGCTCCCTCAAACAAAGTGCCTTCTTGTACAGCGCTCTGCGGCTGTCCTTGCAGACTTCCAGCGCACTGTTGCAGTCCAACACACCTTGTCCATACTCCCCCTGTGGAAAACATGAGAAAAATACACCAAAGAAAGAGCAAAATTAAGGCAGACATGAATCAGTGGCTGGTTCATTTTTTTCTCTACTTCATTTTCCCATCTGGCTTTAGATAAGACTCTACAAGGTAGAAACTGCACTCTCTTAAATCACAATGATTTAAACTCAATGTTGCTTCTAAGGAGTGCTTCTCTGGTATGACGGCTATCCGCTGTGAGGCCTTGAATGCTGATAAACACATCTAAATTACTTAGTGCTGTTAGGAGCACTAAATCAGAACAGAATAGTTTTTAGAAGTGGCTTCATAGATCATCTGTGAGCAGTGGGAATTTTTTTTAGAATGGAAATTCCAAGTTATCCACTGCAGGAGAAAATGTGGACATCACCAGTGGATCTCTACCTTTTCTTCCTAATACCCTCTATAAATAAATAATTATTTAATCAGATGTCCCATTTCCAGTGATGCACACTGGAAATCATGTCAAGCACTTGATTTTGCCCCCCCCCCCCCCCCCCCCCAACACAGGAACAATTTTTACAAAAGCAGACGTCACTTAAGTTATTATTATTAGTCTTTGTAATCACACAAACATGGATTTAGTAATATCTGTGTTGACTCCTGGTCAACACTGGGCTTGGCTGGATGACGTGTGTGTCACAGACCTCTGGACTCCCACAGTGTCACATTCAGCCAGGACAGCCTGAAACCGACTGGGTATGGATCTTATTCTTTGAACCATTAAAAAAAAAAAAAAAAAACAGTGACAAACACCAGACCTGTAGTTATTGCATTTTTGCTAGTTTGCCTGCATTCCAGTGCATGCACAGATGTTGGCCTTGTAGTTTAGTGTGCTGCTTTGAATTAGAGCACACACAGATCCACACCAAGTCACGTATGCACAAAATTTCCATAACTTCTCTGACACCACGGCAAGCATATCCAGCCATGCAAGCCCCTCTGTGGAGCTGTTAGTAGACCCAGTCTGGTTTGAACGAACTGATAAGTTTCTTTTCCAAGTTTTCGTGCCACCTTTGCAAATCAGGTCTAAGCACAAAGCAAAGCTGAGGCTAAAGTTTTTGGGCTTTTTTTTTTTTTTTTTAAGAAATGAGGGGAATCTCCAAAGTTACTGCACTGTAAGGGAAACTATGAACGAATGAGGGCAGTGCCTCCATAGTGTAGTGTTTGTTGTTTTTGTTTAAAGTTTCTTTATTTGTTTTTTGAATGCACCTAAAATTATTTTTTAAATGCAAATTAGAACAATAGCTACGCAAATATATATGTATAGAAATACCATCTATATTCGTAACATAAACACATACATACAGAAAAAAGGAGGAAAGGGTTCTATGAATCAGAGATGTCTAGAGGTGCCATGTCTTCCACCTGATTCAGAATTGGTTGCCAGGTAATCTAAAGGATGTGTGCACAACTTCTTACAGCATAGCAATTTTTTTCCAGAGTTAAGTGATGCATAAGATCTCATGAAGCAAAAGTTGGAGGAAATGTATCTTTCCATTTGAGTAGTATAAGTCTCCTTGCTAAGTGGGTGGCAAATGCTTTCATATTTTTGCTGCACAAGCTAAAATTAAGTTCTAGTGGTACCACTCCAAATATTCCTATAATGCAGAGAGCCTCTATAGCTAATCCTAATACATCAGAAAAAAATGTGAAGATCAACACCCAGAAGTCTCTTAGTTTGAGACAGAGCCAAAACATATGAGACAGAGTCGCTGGTGGTGATCCACAGTGATCGCAGATGTTTGGTGTGCATTCAGCCAGTCGTGTTTTGGATGAATGAGGCTATTAACTTCTCTATACTCGTGAAAAAGGATGTTGTCAAAAAATTTAAAAATCGGTATACATTGAAATAGATATAAAAATGTAGGCATTCATTTTGACCGGATTAACACGTTCACCTAACATGTGAAAAGCCTCCAGTTCAAAAACAGGCGTAGACACAAACCCAATTAAATCCGAATCAAATCCATCTGCTGTGGTGGTTACTTGTAAACAAGGGAGCGATTCAAGGCAATCCAGCCCCGAGCAAGCAACGTATTTGAGTCTAAACCAAAGTGGAGGACGAGTCGTGCTAGTAAACATTAATGGAGTTCATGTTCAAAAATATTTCCATCTGGTTTTTAAAAACAGAAACCAGACCATTTCAGACTGGCATGTTAATAGATATTAAAATCTCAAATTCAATCAACAATCATTTCAGGTTGATCCACTTTTGCGTGGCTCATGCACATATCAGGTTTGGGTGTGGAGCCATTTGTCACAAGCATTTCTTACAAAGCGTCTTTCTGAAAATGAAACAGAAAAAAAACACATTTATGTGTTTTTGTTTAGTTTACATTTAGTTTATGTCTAGTTAAACCTTAAACACATTGTATCCATTGTTCTACAAGAACTTAATCATGATTGGTTTTTTTCTCTTGTTGAGAAAATTACAAGACAGGATCTCGTAGCATGAGACATATGAGACATACAACATATTTTTCCTGTTCTTTTCGATATGCAGAAAGCTGCACAGACACACGATCACGCGTTATCTCACCATGCTGTGGTAGGCAGCAGCCCGGTTGACATACAGGCTCTCGAGGAAAACTTCAGATATCTTGATCTCCTCGGCTTCAGCGTAGCATGAGACATTCAAGCCTTCGCTGAATTCTCTGACAGCCTGCTCAAACTGACCGTCTCGGAAGAAGGCGTTGCCCTCATCAAGCAGGTTGCACACTAACTGGGTCAGGAACTCCTGAGAGGAGCAAAAGAAAGAAACAAGAATTTTTTTAATTTTAAGGTCTACCTTAATACTCACATGCTCATGCTTTAATAATATTGTAAGCAGAATTTTAGTATGTACTCTGCACAGGGGAAAAAAACTGCATATATTTATATATTTATGATTCATTGGTTTTATGATTAATCATAAATGAAAGCGTGTAATTTATTAAAAATTGAAACTGGTTGTTGTGTCTGCACGTGTGTGTGTGTGTGTTGGGGGGTAAATAACCATATTTTGTGTCACTCTCTGATACGTTGACATTTTCTCCAAAGTAATTTGAGATAAGTTCAGTATATCACCAACATCACAGGAATCATGAATGTCTGCACAATTCTTTCCCAGTTAACTGTCAACACATCACTAATAACCACAAACATCAATGGCATCAGTGGCAGAAGGGTCAAAGTCACGTGATGATTGCCCTTAGGCCCATAATTGGTTGGACAAAGAGTTTTTATAGTTATAGTTTTGCATCTGTACACCAACACAGTGGATTTTAAATCAAGCATCATGTGACTGAAGTGCCGATTTTCAGCTTTAATTCAAGACGTTTAACAAAAGTGTTGTACTGACTGTTTAGGAATTACAGCCATTTCTATACACAGCCCCCCATTTTCAGAGGATCAAACTTAACTGGACAAACAAATAGACTTTCAAATATAAGGAATGTTTTTATTACATGAATAAAATGCTTTGCAGTCAGAACTAAAACCCACAGACATCACCAGATGCTGTTTCCTCCTTGAGATGCTCTGCCAGCTCTTTACTGCAGCTAGCTTCAGTTGCTGCTCATTTGTGGGTCTCTGCCTTCAGTTTTGTATTTAACAACTGAAAAGCTGCTCTATTGGGTTGAGATCAGGTGCTTCTTTTGCAGTTTGCTTTGGGTCATTATCCATGTGAAGAGCTGTCTGATCAGTTTTGCAGCATTTGGATGAATGTGAGCAGAGAGTACAGCCCCGTACACTTCACAGTTCATCCTGCTGCTTCTATCAGCAGTCACGTCATCAATAGACACTAGTGACCCGGTTTCACTGGCAGCTATACGTGCCCATGCCGTAACATGACCTCCACCACGTCTGACAGATGATGTGGTTTGTATCAGAGCTCTTTCTCTCCTTCTCCACACTTTTCTCTTCCCGTCATTCTGGTAAAAGTTCATCTTAGTTTCATCTGTCCAGAGAATTTTTTCCAGACCTGTGCAGACTCTTTTAGATGTTTTCTGCCAAAGTCTGATCTGACCTTTAGTTTATCTTTAGTTGTTGTAAACTGTGTATTTACATTCATGAAGGCGTCTCTTGATTGTAGACCTTGACAGCGACGTGCCTGCCTCCTCCAGCGTTCTTGACTTGGTTAGGTGTTGTTAAGTTGTTTATCTTAAGTACAGAAATAATTCTGTCATCATACACTTTAGTTGTCTTCTGTGGTCTTTCAGGCCTTTTAATGTTGCTGAGCTTATACAACATCCAACTGCATATATAAGTGTCATTAAACAGTCCTCACCTGGCTGTGAAACTGCTTCTCAGTCAATTGATTATTTTTGAGCCTTTGAAAATGGGGGAGGGTTTAAAAAATGGCTGTAATTCCTAAACAGTTAATTCAACACTTTTGTTGAACCCCCTGGACTGAAACTGAAAGTCTGAACTTCAGTCACATCTGGATTGTCTCATTTCAAATACGCTGTCTACTTTTCAGAGTTCTGGAGTCACTGCTCAGCCCAAACACAGATTACTTATTATTATGAAATAAGTAATCTGTGCAGTAAGTCCACCCTTTCTGCTTCCATAAGAATTAGACAGGTAAGTAGCAGCCAGGTGCTGTTAATCAAATATACTTGTGAGCAGACATTTTGGCAGTTTGCAGGTCTGGAGCATTCAGGTGTGTTAATAGTGCCAAGGAGGAAAGACATCAGCAACGATCTTACAGAAGCCACTGTTAATGCCTATCAGTCTAGGAAGGGTTATAAGATCACTGCCAAAGAGTTTGAAGTCCATCGTTCCACAGTGAGAAAGATTATTCGTTAGTGGAAAACATCTAAGAGAGTTGCCAATCTTCCCAGGAGTGGACGTCCCACCAAATTAACCCCCAGGTCAGACCATGCAACACTCAGAGAAACTGCAAAAGACCCAGAGCTACATGTCAGACTCTGCAGGCCTCAGTTAGCATGTTAAATGTTAAAGTTAATCACAGCACAGTTAGAAAAAGGCTGAACAAGTATGGCTTGTTTTTTTCCAGAAGAAAGACTCTTCTCTCTAAAAAGATGATTTTAGCACAGCTTAGGCTTGCAAAGTTGCATCAGAACAAACCACAAGACTTCTGGAATAATGTCTTTTGAACAGAGGAGATGCAGATATTTGGCCAGAATGCACAGCGCCACGTTTGGAGAAAACCAAACAACATATCAGCACAAACATCTCACACCAACTGTCTGCACAATGGTGGGGCGGTGATGATTTGAGCTTGCTTTGCAGCCACAGGATCTGAGCACCCTGCAGTCATTGAGTCAACCATGAACTCCTCTGTATACCAAAGTATTCTAGAGTCAAATATGAGGCCGTGTGTCTGACAGCTAAAGCTTGGCCAAAACTGAGTCATGCAACAGGACAGTGATGCCAAACACAGCAGCAAATCTACAACAGAATGACTGAAGAGAAGAGAAAAAAACATTTAAAAAAAAAATCAACAGATACATGACAAAGTTGCCCTGTTTAACTGCAGGTAGGAGTTTAACAGAAAATCATGTTATACTTGGAATGGGAAGACCTGATTCTAACTTATTCATGATGGGTAAAGCTCCTCTGTTCTCACCATGAGTTTTGTGCTGTTAGGAGAGGTAGAAGCAGGTGAGCTGCTCTGAGTGTGCAGAGTTGTGATGTGGGTTTTTTTTTTTTTCCTTCCCTTTAAACAATTAACTATCTGACTTAATTACTTACTTAAATGAACAATGAGGTATGGTTTTAAAAAGTGAAACAAGGTATCCAGTGCTCGATTTAACATCCAGCCAGGAATGAAAAGAAAGAAGGTAACAAATAAGCGAGTGATCCACACTGAAGCAGGCACAAGACATAACAGCTTTAACAGTTAGTACCTGATAGCCATCGGGGTCAGGGTACGCCAGGGATGACCTAGAGCAGAAGAACTTGTTAAAAAAAAAAGAAAAAGAGTACTGACACAGCTATGTTATAAAGCGTTCAGGGACAGTTTCACTTTCACTCTGGGTGCATTAAAATACTCTTACTGTATGAATGCCAGAGCTTTGTGTATCTCCTCTTTACGTTTCTCTCGGGCAGGGTCCATGCTTGTTCACTGGAGGGAAGACGTACAGACCACAGAGGGATCAGAAGAAGGAAATATTAACTTCTCTGACAGCGGCTATGAAAGGCAGCTATTCTCTGATACACCCACTTCCTGCGAAAGCACAGAGAAAGAACTACAACCTCAAAACCTACGCCCACCCCGGGCGGCATTCATCCTCATTCACTGTTTATTATTTGCACAAACATCCAGCATGCGAGGCCGTGTGTTTGTGTGTGTGTGAGGTCAGATTGGGCCAACTTCAGGCACACCTACCAGATGAAGAAACGAGGAAGTTCATTGAGCCGAAGCAAAGTTTAAACGCGTCTCATGCTGGTTCCGGGAAGAGAGAAGACGGAAGAGCTTCGGCTGGAGAAAAGCCCCGAGGAGCTTTCGTTTCTGACGGGCCGACAATTCACACTACCCGGGTAAGTTTCGATTCTCAGCAGCCTGACCACAGCCAGACAGCTGCAGACCTCCTCCCCGTTACAGACTGCAGTCACGTGGCCAACAGGCGCCTGTGCATCACAGCCGCGCGGCCAACCAGCACTCTGACGTCTTTACGAGGGGAAACCAAAGACGTGTTGTGTCTTCTGGGATGGAGGAAGGTGGAGAAGGGTTACTGTTTCCTCTCAAATCTTTATTTCGGGTGCAGTCACGGAGCAACAGATACACGATTTATCAGGTTTTTATAGACTAAAGAACAACAATGGAAGGTGCAGTAATGAATGAGGGAGAATGCAAACACGACATAAATAGTCATTTATTTTAAAGTAATTAGAAGTTAAATACAGTACTGTTCAAATGTCTCGAGCCACTCCTTATTTCTTTACATTTTGCTTCCAAGGAGCCAGACTTTCTTGTCATTTTTTTTTAAGTGGTCTTGAGCAATACTTCTCCAGACTTTATGAAGGTCCTTCAGAGTTTTTCAAAATTTTCCAGTCCCTGCTTTTTACTCATTTTCAGTATAGTCCTTGTACCTGACCATTTTCAGAGAGATTTTTTAATTGTTAAGCCACTTAACACTGACCTATGAATGTTCAAGCATAAAAAAGGCACCAAACTCAAGGGATGAACCAGAGTTATGCCTACAGATAACAGACAGCAAAGAACCAATTTTAAATTGTATCTTTAGGCACTTTGTTACAGCAGTCGGTCCCAAAAACACATAATTTGTTCCCTTTTTTAAATCAATGAAAAATGCCAAAGATAACACAGTTTGACAGGAATAACAGTATTTTGCACCAACAAGGTGATTCCCAAATAACTATTAGCTGATAACTTGGCATATCTTGATATGGTGTGAGATGGGTCCTAAAAATCTTTGAGAAAACTGGACAAGTGGAGGACAAAAGAAGAAGAGGCAGGCCTAAAAACCTAAATACAGCAAATGAACAGTAACAGAAACAGAGCCCAGACCTCAACATTATTGAAGCAGTGTTGGATCATCTTGAGAGTGATCAGAACAAAAGGCAGAAACATCCAAAGGAGAGCTCTGAATGTCCCTCAAGAAGCCTGGGGAACTATTGCTGAAGACTACTTAAAGTAACGACAAGAAAGCTGCCTCAGAGAGTTCAGACTGTGCTGAAGGATGAAGGTGGATAAATGTGACTTTCAAGCTCTTTAGAATTCTTCAAACTCCGTTTTTGCCTTATATACTGTATGTTTGCAGGTTTCAATAAGTTGCTGCACCTTTTTCCCATTTTCCTGACAAAATACTTTTAAAAATGAGGAGAGGTTCAGGACTTGCACAGTATTTTATGTTATCAGTCCTGGTTTCTTTTGTCAGCAGCACTTGTAGGTCATGTGATGATTCCAAAGGCCTGAAGTCAAACCTCAGCTAAACAAATACACTCAGGTATTTAAAGAACAGATGTAAATGTATAAACCCTCAAAAATGAGCATCTAAAAAAAATTCAATCCAAAATTGACTGAATTATTGAATTATGAAAAACATTAATGTTTATATTCATTTCAGTAAACGTCTTTTTCTCCTTTTTTTGTCACATAACAATCTTTGCTGTATTTCCACCTATATTTTTATTTATGTACAAAACACTGTAGTGAATAAATAGAAATAATGAAATGAGGGTGACTATAGAGTGGTGTTATGTTGGTAATATGGTAAAGATTTCAACAAGTAACAACAACATTACTGTACCCTGCTTTTTCTGTTGCATTAAGCCAAAGGCTCCGAGTTGATCAGTGAATCTTGTTTGTGAAGGAGATCACCAACTTTGTCATTAAAACAATGGCTTGAAATTAAATTATGATAAATCATATCGCTTCAATCAGAGCTGTCAGACAGGTGTGTATGAATCAAGTGATGACGGGAAAAGTTAAATATATAAAATCGACCGTTTGAATGATTGAATCAGCCAATCAGAAGCTGGTAAAGTGGAAGCTTCAGACTAAAAACAACAAGGGCAATGAAGATTCCTTCATAATAGTGTGATAAAGTAGTGGTTAACTCCTGGTTCATATTCATATTTGTAAGTAATATTAAACCCTTTAAGCAGACAAAGACAAAGCTTATTTCTCCCCAGACTTGAACAACAGGCTGTGCTCTGAACTGAGCAAAGTCCATTTCAAATGGACTTTCAAACAGGACATCTCTGCTATAAACCAACACAGCACTCTATAAATCCTGCTGTGTGCTTAAATTTCAAAGACAAAAAAGTGAACTGCAAATCACACAATCACTGGGCACCGCATCACAGTCATATCTCACAAACATGCACAGTGACATTCTCAAGAATGAGAGCAGTTTGACAAACGGAGCCTAATAAACATGTCAAAGACCCACCTGCTGAGTTATGCCATTTGGGGTGAAGAAGGTGCCTTTTTCACCCCCACACACATCTATAACATATTGGAAAGAGGCCCACCAGCAGATTGCTTTATGGCACCATCAAGTGTCTGAAAATACATGTGCAGTACTTGGAAGAGAAAACATGCACTTTGAACTCCTGATTCTATGTGATTACTGACTGATTGAGGATGCATGCAGGCATAAGTGTTCACAGCTCAGACTGTAACGTTTACAGTCATGAAGGACTGTCTGAGATTAAACCTTCTGGTGATCATAAAGACTTTTTCTTTGAGGGTCCAGTGCCCAACTGCAGGGACTTTATTTTACTGATAAGGATGTAAAGTTTAAATAATGCTACATTTCTATTGCTATTGCTAAAAAAAACAAAGAAACGTATTAATCCTATAACAATGTAAATGAAAATTAGTGAGGAAGTGAGGGCAACTGTGAAGAAGATGAATAGTGGAAAGGTCCCTCGTGATGACATTCCTGTGGAGGTATGGAGATGTCTAGGAGAAAGGGCAGTGGGCTTGTTTAACACAATCCTGGAGAGTGAGAGGATGACTGGAGAAAAAGTGTACTGGTACAGATTTTTAAGAACAAGAGCTGTAGTAACTATAGAGGGATAAAGCTGAAGATAAGGTAAAGAGTTGCTGAAGCTAGACCAAGGAGAGAGGTGACGATCAGGGAGCAGCAGTATGGCTTCATGCCGAGAAAGAGCACTGCTCCAATGCTTGCTTTGAGAGAGAAGTACAGAGAAGGTCAGAAGGAGCTGCACTGTCTTTGTGAATCCAGAGAAAGCATATGATAGGGTGCCAAGAGAGGAACTGTGATACTGCATGAGGAAGTCAGGAGTAGCAGAGAATTATGTGAGGGTGGTGCAGGACATGGATGAGGACAGTGAGACAGTGGTGAGGTGTGCAGTAGGCGTGACAGCTGGATATAAGGTGGGGGTGGGATTGCATCAGAGACTGGCTCTGAGCCCCTTCTTATTTGCAGTGGTGAGGGACAGTTTGGTCAGTGAGGTCAGGCAGGAGTCTCTGTGGACTATGATGTTTGCAGACAATACTGTGATCTGTAGTGAGAGCAGGGAGCAGGTGGAAGAGAGTCTGGATAGGTGGAGATATGCTCTGGAGAAAAGAGGAGAGAAGAGGAGTGCGTGAACAAGAGGGAGACAGGTGAAAAGGGTGAATATGCAAGGCGCCAAAGTACTGAAGTTGGATGAGTTTAAATACCTGGGGTCAACCAATGGACAGTGCACAAAACAGGTGAAGAAGAGAGTGCAGGCAGGGTGGAGTGGGTGGAGACGAGTGTTGAAGATGATTTGTGTCAGAAGCAGAGCAGCAAGAGTTAAAGGAAAGGTTTACAAGATGGCAGTGAGATCTGCTGTGATATATGGTTGAGAGATGGTGGTGCAGACAAAAAAAACAAACTGGAGGTGGCAGAGTTGAAGATGCTCAGATTGGACAGGATTAGAAATGAGTACATCTGAGGGACAGCTCAGGTTGAGCAGTTTGGAGACAAAGTTAGAGAGGCAACGCTGAGATGGTTTGGACATGTGCAGAGGAGGGATGGTGAATATATTGGACAAAGGATTTTATAGATGGAGCTGCTAAGAAGGAGGAAAAGAGGAAGACCACAGAGAAGATTCATGGGCATAGTGAAGGAGGACATGCAGAGGGAAGAAGATCTCAATAACGCTGCAACAGGTTCGTATTTTTCACAATAAATATGAACTGATCCGAATACAGTAAAAGGAGATCAACAAGTAGACATATTGACATATGATAAATATTTATTTTAACTGTTTGAAAAGCTGACATGAGAAAATATTTTAAAGATTAATGGATTATTAACATCTCAGGATTTCTTGTGCTTGCTTTGGTTCACTTCCCGGCTGACCTTCCCATTTTATTTTGAAGAATCAGGTGATGCTCTGATGCTGGGGGCTGCCAGTCTGACGACAAATTCAAAACCTCAGTAGAATGAAAACGAAATTTGATCTTATTGATTAACGGCCATATTTAAATTATTTCAACTAGAGTTGAGAGTTTTTCCTTACCAGTTGGTGGCGGTAATGCACCATTTCACTGTTTGCCAACCGCCATTAAAACTCACAAAGAAGCAGAATAGGCGCAAGTACATCGAGGGAGTGTTTCACTGGACTGGATTCAAGCAGCACGGCAGTGTTGTGGTAATGACAGTATTCATCTATATAAAGAGTAGGCTAGCGTTTAGCTAAAACTCAGGGAAGAGTGTCTAAAATATCTAATTTAACCCGAGGGCTGGGACTAATTCTGGGCACAGGCGGACTGAAAGGTTTGCATGACCGAGCTGTAACCACGCTGTGGCTCACCGTGAATGTACCTTTGCTAGCGAGTTCTTGTTTCCAGTTCATAATCGCGTAAGAAGTGAGATAATTTTAGCATAAAAATGGATTATAAATTTCAAAAACGACCCTAATGGCTCCACGGACACGAGCCTGTTAGGGTGCGCGCAGGTGTGTTAGCGTAACTGTAGCAACAGTTAGCTCATGCTAGGCGCCGGTTGCTTGTAAGAGGAAATCTACCCCAAAACAACATTCAGTCTCGGGGAAGGTGAAGTCAGCCTGCTGTCTCTGTCCATGCGTCAGGCAAGCATGCAGAGTGTAGAAGTGATGTAGAGGACTTTCGAAGGTAGCGGTTGCTTCTGGAGCTTCAATGTTTTTCAGACATAAATTCTGTTTTTGGGGTGGATTGTACCCTCGGTGACACGACCGCGTTCGGCGGTTTTTGTTCCACGGTCAGGTGAAGCAGGTTTTCCAGAAAAAAACATAAACAAACCCAAAGCAGGTTGGTCACGTGCAGCTGGTAATTTGGAGTTTAAATGACACGTGTTAAATGTTTTTGCTTTGCTTCTATGAGCACCTGTTGGACAGAGGTGGACAGAGATTGTTATGAAGAAAAATTAAGTGATGATTTTCCTCAGTTCCCAGGATGGCGACAGACATTGTTGCGCAGTTGGCTGACTCTCTGGCCAAAACTGGAGTGGAGGATGGAGAGCTCAGTTACAAAGGTCAGGGAAGAAAGCTGGATGATGCCCAGTCAGGTGAGTGTCACTTAATTACTTAAGTCGAGGTTTTAATTATTTTTCTTTCTCATCTGTTTACCTTTTTAAAATGTGATCAGTGAATGTTGTTATAACCACCCCACCTGACTCTGTGTAGTGGAGGAGATGGTGAAGGAGATCCAGGACTTTGAGGGTTTACAGGCTCTGAGGTTGGAAGGAAACACTGTAGGTGTAGAGGCAGCACAGGCCATCGCTAAGGCCCTCGAGACAAAGAGTGCATTTCAGGTGAGACAGTTTACTCTGTTCATCATCTCTGTAACCATACAACAGGTTCATTTTACTCCACGATAAATATGAACTTATCAGGATGCAGTAAAAATAGCTTTTAGAAGTTCAGGGGGATGTCATCAAATTGCTTTATCATGACAAATATTTTAGGCATGAAGAGCTGGAATGGGGAAATGATTTGTACTTTTAGTGATTATTAGAGTATAGGGCTGCAACGATTCATCAAGTAACTCAAATAACTTGATTACAAAAGTCCTTGAGGCAAGTTCTTACCTTTTGATGCTTCATTTAATCCATGCAAGCGTGAGCATTTCTCCCATATTTGTGACTAAAAATAAATTGGCAATACAAATGTATTTAGGAGTCACCTGTGTGAATAAAAAGTATTACAACCTTAAGACCATGCAGCGCCCAGTTTTCTCCACAAAAAGACTGACGACAGCAGCAATGAAGATGATGCTGTCATCGTTTAATGTCTGCAGAGACAGGTGGAGGGGAAATAAAACGCTTTTTCTAGCCTCCAAAAAAAAACAGCATTTGTAGTCACCATTAAACCTTTACTGGGAAAAAGCTGGAGGAATCTTCATCAAACCACCCGGTCAACACGCTCTAATGTGAAGAAAATAGACCTTTGTAGCTTCATACCATCCACCACAGTGTGATTTACACAGTCAAAATCTACTGTAAAGATACAGAAGTTAAAATCAAATATGCAGATGAACTGTTAACTTAGTCTGACACCATATTTAAATCAGGGAGCTGCTGACGGCAGCCGTCCTGTTTTATAGGGCAGCGAATCTTAAAGGGGAGCGTGAGGGTGTAGGAGACCATGTTTACATTATTTAGCACGTTTAGGTTAACATAAGATATAAAAAAAAATATATTAATTAAATTAATATTTAAAAATATCAAAATAAAAGCTTTTTTTTGTAAGCCAGTAAAATTCTGTTAGGTCATGTGCTGTTAGGCTGGACACTGAATTATTATTAACATTAATTAGACCAAACAAAAAAATACCTTTGGTTATGGTCACCTGACCCAACCATGCCCAACCCCCCTGAGCTATAATACTTTTTGAAAGGTTTTGATATATTTTTTTATTTCTATCCCGTCTATTTATTCTGCATGAGACTGTTGTTTTTTTTCCACAGCAAGCATGGCTCACTGTACTGCTGTTTGCCTCCATCGTGCAAACCTCATATTTTTCATTGTTCCACTCAGAATTCTAATGTCTCATACTGAAAAGTCATTTGCTGGTGAATAGAAATAGAAAGCGTCTTGAAATGAAACACGTTTTCTGATTGGTCGATCCTAGCCATTTGTGTGACGCATGAGGAAAAACACCCAAGCGAGGTAGCGACCAAAATGGAAGACACCCCCCCCCCCCCCCCCCCCCCCCTTCCCCCAACACACACACACACACACACACACACACACACACACACACACACACTCCGAGGAGAGCAAAAGCAGCATCGGTTCATTTTGCGCAAATGTAAACCTGTCAGAGTTGAGATCCACAGGATTAAGCCAGTATCCACATCAAGGACGCTGTTCTCTGTCATTGAAATGCTTCACGGTCAGCGCTCTGGCAGCAGCAGGCAGAACTGAAGATAAGTTTAGGCATGCAAAATAAAAACAAACCCTACCCACTTTTTATTCCAGAAAAATATTACTATAAAATAAAATCTTATTCCTACCTCCCCACCTGTATTTTAAAATCTTTGTTACCCTAACCAAAGGTGTTTCCTTTGTTTGGCCTTATTAAGATTAGTTGTTTAAATTGATTATTATCTTTAATTATTAACACCTACAGCATCGCAGCACAACAGATCTGACTTTAATTTTCCACATAAATACAGCTAAAAGATTTAGTTCTTTTGACAGATACTGTGTCCAGGTAAACTATTAAAATGTGGCAATTTATAATATGTAAACCAATGAGCAGTTCACTTTAAAAGACCTGCCTTTTTTCTCTTTTTAATATTTACTATTGCTTTTTAATAAAGACAAATGTATTTCTTATCCAATTACTTGATTAATCAATGGAAAAATCAATTACTAAAATAACTGATGGCTGCAGCCCTACTAGATTTAATATGTGCTGGTTATTTTTATATTGATTAGTGCAACAGATCCCACTGCGGATTAGTAATGGATTCTCCAATCTCATTGTAAATTCTGTATAATGACAATAAAGGCATTCTATTCTATTCTATTTGATTAACTGCCCTGTCAGCTTCTTTATGATGGAATATAATCAAGTTGATCTCATGGCGCCCACTGACTCTGTTCATCTCTCCTCACTCTCTCTCTTCAGCGTTGTTACTGGAGTGACATGTTCACAGGTCGCCTGCGCTCTGAGATCCCGCCTGCCCTGGTAATGCGTTACTATCCATGTCATCACGTTAAGGCTTCCAGTCAGGCTCAGGGTTTGTTTGTTGTTTTGGTTCACTTCCAGGCTTACCCTCCAACTTTATTTTGTAGAATTCACTGGGTGATGCACTGATGCTGGCAGGTGCCAGGCTGACTGTTTTAGACCTCAGTGACAATGCGTTTGGACCAGATGGGGTGAAGGGCATCGAGAACCTGCTAAAGAGCCCCACCTGTTACACATTGCAGGAGCTACGGCTCAACAACTGCGGCATGGGCATTGGAGGCGGCAAGGTAAGTCTGGAGATGAGATGTGTACATGTATGTTTGAGTGTATAAATGGATCATAGATCACGATCACTGTTCTTGTTTTGTACTCCTCAGATTTTGGCTGCTTCATTGATCCACAACCATAAAATATCCAGTGCAGAGGGAGCCCCCATCAGCCTGAAGGTGTTTGTTGCAGGAAGAAACCGATTGGAGAATGATGGAGCCACTGCCCTCGCTCAGGCCTTTAAGGTAAGACTCCTTTAGCTCTGGGGGATTACAGCAGAGTTCGCTCTGAAGACTTGTTGCATTGATAGGCTACATTTTGAGTGTCACTTTTTTATAATTAATTAATTATATCTGCCATCACCATCTGCCAGTTTATGCTGTCAGAAAGATTCACAGTAGATCTTCAAAGCTGTAAGAGTCTTTTATTGCACACAGCTGCCATTCTCTGGGTAAAAATAATATCTGTAAGCAGAGAAATTGTACAACTAAAGTTTGTCTTCCCAGCTTATGGGCAGCCTGGAGGAGGTTCACATGCCCCAGAATGGCATCAACCACGCGGGGGTGACAGCACTGGCCGATGCCATGCAGCACAATGCAGGACTTCGAATCCTCAACCTGAATGACAACACGTTCACTGAGAAGGGGGCTATCGCCATGGCTCAGGTACAGATATGTAAGCGAATAGTAGTTGCATATCCTGACAGTGGCGTTTTTATTGTTGGTTTTATGGTTTAAACAGAGTTTAAAGTATTTGAAAATGTGCATTTCCCAGGCCTGGAAAAAAAAAAACTCGGAGAGTCTTGAAAAAGGCCTGAAAATTTGGTTCATTGATACCTGTACAAATGAGTTTGACTCATTTATAAGACACAGAGGGGAAAAAAAATCTGCATTGGTTAAATAACTCTTTCAAGTTTGTGCTGATTAAATCACTTCATGTCATTCTGCTTCTTATGTTAATGAGCCTCACAACTCTCGCAATCCCACTGAAGTGACGTCAGTGTTACTGGACACTACTGTGTAAATGAATAGAAAGTAATTGAGTAGCGTTCTTTGAGTTTGATGCATTTTATTCTGTATACGTTTTGCCAGTGTTTGAGCCTTATTGAATGTTTATTTTGGATCAAACCAAACTGCAGTGTTTTAACGGTAAACAGGGGAGTAGATCAGAAGCAATGGCATATTATTTCTTCTTCCCCCCTTCAGCTGGTGTAGCACTAGGAGCCAACCAAAGCCATGTTAGAGATTCGGTTCAGTCAAATGTCTGGCCAGTATTCGCTCTCAAATCCTGACGAATATAATTACTTGAATTCATGAAACAATGCATGCATCACCATGAGTTGTACTAGTCATTTTCACAGTGCGATAATGGTCAGGCTGCTGCAGATAATGTCTCTCTCTTCACAGGCCTTGAAACACTTGCGCAGCATCCAGGTGATAAACTTTGGAGACTGTTTGGTACGACCGGAAGGAGCCAAAGCTATTGCAGAGAGCGTGTCGGAGGGGCTGCCTATCCTCAAGGTGAACTAATAAGTTGCTGTTTTCCTACCATCCTGACATTTCAACCGGGCGCACAGTACGTGATGGTATTAGGGCTGCAACGATTCATCGAGCAACTCGAATAATGAGATTATTGAAAAAAATTCACAACACAAATTTTTTTTGCTTCCAAGCTTATTTTAATCCACAGTTCTGTGGTGCTCAGTTGGTACCATATAAGCACGAGCATTTCAGCCACATTTGTGACCAAAAATAGATCTGCAATAGAAACATATCTAGGACCAAACATGTTTAAAAAAAAAAGTATTCCAACATTAAACCTAATTAGCCCCCAGTTTTCCAGCAAAGAGACTGATGATACAACAGCAGCGGCGAAGAGATCGCAGCCGTTACTGAGACGGTGAACTCCGGTACAGCGATACCTGCAGCAAACGAGAGAGAGTCTAAAGGGAGGCTTGGGGTGTATTGCTCATTAATAAGACTGAAGTATTTTTTTTTTATCCAATTAATCGATGGAATACTTAATCACTAAAATAACTTGCAGCCCTACTAGGGAGATATTACCATGTGACTCTAGTCTTGCCTGAGTATAAAAGATGGCTAGTTTTTGTGTGACACCTTTCTCCTCCCTGAATAAATGCTTCTTCCTCTTCCACAGGAGCTCAATCTGTCGTTTGGTGAGATCACAGAGGATGCTGCTCTGGCTGTGGTGCAGGCAGTGAAAGACAAGGGCCAGCTGGAGAAACTGGACCTAAATGGTACAAAAATAGCAAAACTCTGAGTTCTGGGATAAATGCGTATCTTACTTGATATTTTTAGTTTAGTTTTTTCAATAAGTTGTTTCAAATATGTATGTTGTATTTTCGCTGTATTTGAGACATTATATAGGGATGTTCTTTTGCTGTATTTGGCTCCATGGCTTGTGTAAAATGATCCTTTTGGTTTTCAGGTAACTGCTTCGGAGAGGACGGCTGCAGAGCTTTGAAAGACGCCATGGAAGGCATGAACATGGGCGAGCTTCTTGGGTCGCTCAGGTAAATCACAGCTTCCTTTGACTTGTCTTCTTAAGCTGCGTCTACACTGGAAGCAATTCACAGCAATGTGGCAACCAGAGATCTCAGAAAGTGAATGACATGTAGCAACTATGGGCAACTGCTGGCAACCCGAGGACCTGAGATGACCGTTGATTGAGAAATGACCTAGTAGTAAATACATCAGAGGGTTACCTAGACAACCGGAGCCTGAAATGTCAGCACGCAATCAGCTGTCAGAGCTAATTGCTTCCACTGTGGACGCAGCTTTAGATGATGAAGTCCCTCTGCAAAGTCTTCACTGCATCTTCTTCTTCAGTGATGATGAGGGTGAGCCAGAAGATGATGATGATGACGATGAAGATGAGGATGAAGATGACGATGAAGAAGATGTGGATGAGGAGGAAATAGAGGAGGAAGAGGAAGAAGAGGAGGAAGAGGAAAGCACTGGCAACAAGGTAAGACGTGTTCATAGCAATAGTTGTAATATGAGTTGACTCAAGTTAAATGAGGAAAACAGCATAAAATGAATCTATAATTATATATATATATATATATATATATATATATATATATATATATATATATATATATATATATATATATATATATATTAAATTACAACTGTTCCCATCACTATGAGGGGAACAAATCTATACTTATTCTATGTGTGTGATATAATAAAATGGCTTTAGTCAGTCCAAATAATGAATAAACATAAATTGTTAAACTACCAAAGGATGGCACCACAGTGTTTAACAGCAGCTGCAATCT
The DNA here is from genome assembly GCF_007364275.1 of Archocentrus centrarchus. Lineage (NCBI taxonomy): Eukaryota > Metazoa > Chordata > Actinopteri > Cichliformes > Cichlidae > Archocentrus > Archocentrus centrarchus. The sequence goes on along the minus strand of NC_044353.1, from coordinate 10,922,267 downwards.
GTACTGAATATGTGACGTGAAATCTAAAAACTACACTTGCTGCTGTTGTATGTACACATTTGTTTGGTGTCTTTTCATTGACTTTCTTTTCTCTTGGCCTCCTCTCACAGTTTTCCACCCCACAGTCAGCACCTCGACCCCCAGACGTCTCCTCCTTCCTCAGCTTTCCCTCCCCTGACAAACTGCTTAAACTGGGAGCCACGAGGGCATTGCTTATTGCACAACAGGTATCAAAGAAATCTCTTGAGCTGCGCAGTTTCAGCTTAGAACGCACCTTTAGTCTTATGCAAGGATCTGCCAGTTCTTTAATGGGTAAAACTTCCTTCTTCCGGGTCCAGGTGGATGTTTCAGATGCTACAAAAATAGCTGAAGCCTTCCTCAAGATTGCGTCTGTGTACAAGGAGGACAATAATGATGTTAAGAATGCAGTGTTGGATAGTATTGGTAAGATGCTTTGTTGTGGTTGTTGTCATTGCTTACTGATGCTTGACTTACATGACATTCATGTGCTCTGATTATTTTGTACTGAAGTGTTGAATGTTTTTTTCTTTTCATATAGTACTTTGAGTATTACTTGTAAAGCATTCTGTGTTATGCCTTTAAAAGGGGACCTCTGCTCATTTTCAGCTATTGCAGCAGTTTAAAATAATCCTTATTTATCTTATACTGGGCCATGGAGAAGCCCTGTCTACTCTCTGAAACAACCTGCTTTAGCTCCTCACAGTTTAGCTCCTTTCTTTCATATGGTTGGCTGCCCCTTGCAAATGAAAGGTTTTTACGGAAGGTGGGCGGGGCTTCTGTGCTCTCAGGTGTTATAGACTTCATACAGAGTAGAAAAATAAACGGAGCGTTTAAAAATCAGCTTGTAACGATGTCTTTGTTCTCACAGATGTCCTCCTGAAGAAAGCGTTCACCTCCCCTTCCTTCCAAGGCTACAGCTTTGTATCATCTTTGTTAGTGCTGCTTGGACTTATCAAGGTACATGAACACTGTAAAGTGGATCTTCTGTTAGCCTCATGTTCTCTGCAGGCATCACCCAAGCCCCCTTTTTTTTTTTGCTGTTTCTGATCCTCCTGTGTTCACGTCTTCGGTCCTTTGTCCTCCTGTGCTGTCCTCCGCGCTGCTCAGAGCGAAGATAAGGTGAAGCCTGTGATCGTGGTTCCTGGCCACCTCCAAGCCTTGGAGTATGTTGTTCGACAGGACTACTTCCCCAAAGAGAGCGTGGCTGTGCTGGAGGCCTTCATGTCCCGGTAAGGACGTGACAGAATGAGCCAATCAAAAGGCAGCTTCCAGGTACAAAACACCATGATTACTATCCTTAGCAACAAAGTACGTACTTGAATGCTTCTGCACCAGGTGTATAAATGGACAGATGGTGGATGCACTGGTTTTGGCTCACTTTTGTGTTGGAGAGGGTTCATTATATTCTTTATTAAATCATTTATAGAGTCAAACATTTTATTTCGGGGGGGTGGGACAATAAATGATCAGCATATTGTTGATTTCAAGGTGTTTCACAGGATGCCAGGAAATCACCAGACTTAAAGGAAAAAATATAGTAGTAATAATGGATAGATAATTGGATAATCTCCATGTGTTATCATTTTTAGGAATAACAAGGCCTTGGAGTCATGTGGAAATGCTAAAAACAGCCTCCAATCAACACTGCAGAGAATCCGGTCTCAGAGTTGAGGACTGTGGACGTGTGCATAGACTGATTATTCATGGACCTTTGGAAACCAGCACACACAAACCCAAATTAAAAAACAGAGGAGCACTTGAGAAAAACACTTTTTTTCCCCTGGACTTTGGACCTAACTCAAATGTGTATTATGAAATAGAATAAGTTCTAATGGTGTGAAATTGCTGAAGCCCTTTGTGGATGCTCACATAACCACCCGACAGCACTGACACCTTGGATTTCACCCTCTTTGTATTCTGGTGAAGAAGAAAAGGCCTCGCACTCCACAGATGACAGAAAAGCTGTAAACCAGGATCAATGTGGACTCTGCACCTTCAGCTACTGTGGCTTCTATATTTCATTTCCACCTTTTGCTGTTATCTTGATTCATATCATGCATTTGTTATATATTCACAGATATGGTCAATTTGTGATGATATAAAAATATCTTTTAACAAGCAGAAACAAGAGTGTAACATACCACATTTAAATACTTTAAATAAATTGAAACGTATTTTTAGGACACACAATTGTTGATGAATTTGTGCTGCGAAGTCTGTGCATACTGACTGCACAGAATTTCTACAACCCCAATTTTGGGGGAAATAAATGTCTTCAGGGGCTTCTGTGTAAAGTCTAAATAAAACCAGGATGCAGTGATTTGCAAATCTCATAAACCCTTATTTTATTTACAATAGAACAGAAAATGTATCAAATTCTTCTTTCATTCATTCGGGAAAGGCCTTACACATTTCAGCACAACAATGCTGAACCGCATACTGAACCGCATCTAATACAACTGCATGGCTTCACAGTGGAAGAGTCCAGGTACTGAACTGGCCAGTCTGCAGTCCAGCCCTTCATATGACAAATTTGACAATCCCATATTGGACAAGAATGGGATAACATTCCTCTCCCAAATGTCCAGCAGCTGCTCTCCTCAGTTCCCAGTTGGACACACATCCATGTGAATGTTTGGGTGAAGTGCTTTTAACGGGTGCTTTTTTTTTTTTTTTTTTTTTTTTTTTAGCAGAGTAAGGGCTTTTCTACATGGCATTTCTAAACATACTAGTTTTCTTTAGAAAGCATAAATTATTTCTATTTGTACACAATAACAGAATTATTTCAGAAAAAAATAAATAATCAGGGTCAATATTATTATCTCTGTGAAAAACTGGCCATAGCAGAAACCACTGCTGTGCAATGATGTGCTTTAACTTTGTGATGCTCAAAGCTATAAAATCAAGTTAAACCTGAGGGTTATCTTCCAATTTACACACAGTATAAAAACTTCACGAGTTTGAGCTTCACTTGAGAAAGAATCGCGCCAAAAACAAAAAGAAATCAGTTTAGACTTGAGACAAATAATTGCTGCTGCTCACAAAGCAGGAGATGGATCTACAAAGATATCACAGTGTTTCCAAGTGTCAAGAACTGGAGTGAGAAGCATGCTCAAGAAATTCAAAGAGAGCCACACAGTACAGAACAAACCTGGCAAAACTTTTTCTTTTTTTCTACCAGAATAGATGTTGATGCAGGTTTTTTTTTTTTTTTGCTGTTACAGCCCTGATTTTCCAAACCCCAAATTAGTCATTCAGTCTCATGTATCAGCGAATCCAGTTGTTTGCTTCTTGTGCTTCAGAAAATGTGAAGCCAGTGTGTTAATTTGCAGAGAGGGGATGCAGAGATCAGGGGTCACCACAAAAGAATTTATCAGAGCCTTGTTTGTTAGCCGGCTGGACCACAGGCTGTAAGCGCCGGACACACTCAGAGTGAAGTAAAGTCCTCAGTGGATAACTAAGGCCCGAACTGGCAGATTCAATCCATCTCTAATTCTTGTTACCAAGGAACAAGTGACAGTGCAGTCATATGATTGAAGGTAAGCCAACCTGCTTGTTTTCAGTGAGTCTGGGTTTTGATTTTTTTTGGGAGGTTAAACTTGTCACATGGTATCATTTGGTGTTAAGATATATTTAAGATATTGAGTAGCAAATAGTCTTTGATCATCACCTGTTAAATCTATGTTTTAGAAATGACAAAGGATAGGATGGTAAACGAGCTGGAGAATGTAGAGAGCAGAGTCTTTCAAAACCCAAAAATGTATCATTTTGCTTGGGGAATGTCTAGAAGCTTCATAACTTGCATTATAGTTTTGTATCTCCTCACCCTTTAGCCTCTCCCCTGATTGTGTTTCTAACTTGTCTGACTGGCACAGATGCAGGTTTTCTCTGCTGTATTCCTGCTCATTTTAACACTGGCTATAACCGTGGAAGCCAAAACATGTCCCAGAGAATGCAGCTGTGACAGCACCAAACTCTCAACGGTCTGCGTTGGCAAGAACCTAACAGAGATTCCCCCGACTATAGAGGAGGTGAGGAATTCAGTCATTTTGCCGTGTCTCCTGGACAGCTGAGGACTGTTTGGTGAATTCTGGATGTTCCTTTAATTTGAATTTTAAGCCTGCTTACATGCATTCACACTGCTGTGTAAATATACAATTGGAAACACCAGGATGTCTGATCTTATTTTTAATCTAAGCCACAATTATAGACAGTAAAATCTGACCTGAGCATGATGGAGGGAGCATAATGTTCTGGGGTTGTTCCCTCAGTGCTTGGATGCCTTACAGTGAAAGAGGAAACACTGATGTAAGTGATACAATTACACCCCCGTTCCAAAAAAGTTGGGACGCTGTTTCAAATGTAAATTAAAAACAGAATGCAATTATTTTTCAAATCTCATAAACCCACATTTTATTAACAGTAGAACACAGAAACTATATCAAATGTTTAAATTAAGAAAATGTACCATTTTAAGAAAAATTTTGGCTCATTTTTAATTTCAAACAAGTTGGGACAGGGCCGTGTTTACCTCTGTGTAGCATCCCCTGTTCTTTAAACCACAGTCTGTAAACAGCTGGGAACTGCTAGACTTTTTAGGAGAGGAATGTTGTCCGATAGAGGCTTCTAGCTGCTCAACAGTCCCGGGTCTCCTTTGTCATATTTTTCATTTCATTTTGCACCATGAAATGTTTTCAACTGGCCAACAGTCTTGACTGCAGGCAGGCCAGTTCAGCACTCAGACTCGTCTACAATGAAGCCAAACATTATGCAGTTTAGTTAGCTGGTCTTATTATTTGAAAGTACATACCATTACCAGATATAATGCCACTAAGTAGGCTCACTCTGATTTCCGTCCTGTCATGTAATTTTATGTCCAGTATTCATTGTTTCTTGTAGATTACAGTGAAACTCGACCTGAGGAATAACAACTTGCAGGTGCTGTCCAGGGGGGCATTTTTGCACACACCCTACCTCACCCACCTCAACCTGCAGCGCTGCAACATCATCGAGATAAAAGAGGGCGCCTTTCGGACTCTTGGCCGAGCGGTCTCTCTAAACCTGGCCCATAACAAAATTGAAATCCTCTATCAGGTACCGTCAGGGGCCAAAAAACACTGTTTTCCCTCTTGGGTCTCGGAATTATGTTCTCCCCTTTTCACTGTTGCAGGAGTCCTTTGACGGCCTCTCCTCGCTGAAAGAGCTGCATCTGGACCATAATCGTATTGAGGAGATCCAGCCTGGAGCCTTCACACAGCTCAGCTTCCTCAACGTGCTGGCCCTCAGCCACAACCAGTTGGTTTACATCCCCAACATGGCCTTCCAGGTACTCAGAATTATGGGTAAAGACTTTAATGATCTTTCCAAAATGATCGGGGGTGTTTGGGAACATGATTCCACAACAGTCTGACTCCTCCTCCTCTAGGGGCTGCAGAACATCAAGTGGTTACGGCTTAGCCATAACTCTCTGAACAACCTGGCACCTGAGGCGTTTGCTGGGCTGTTCACCCTCAGCCGCCTGAACCTGGATCACAATGAGCTGCAGTTCTTCCCCACAGAGACAATGACAAGGTGGGGCAATCTGAATGATTATTATGGGAAGTACTGATGTGTGTGTGTGTGTGTGTGTGTGTTTTAATGCATGTTTATTATTAGATAGCCAAAAACTCAACATACTGACCAGAATACTTAGAATTTTACATTTCCATGTCCTTCACCTGGTAAGACTTCGTGAGGTCACACGCCTGGACATGAGCCACAACCCCATGATCTACCTCGGGGAAGAATCTGTCTCCATGGCAAAGCTTACACACCTCTACCTCAACCACATGTCCCTTCAGGACCTCTCAGACAAGGCCTTCTCTCAAGCCCCGCTGCTCACACATCTGGACCTCAGCCACAATCAGCTTCGGTATCTGGAGCCTCCGTCAGGCCCTAAAGAGCTCACCAGCCTCAACCTGACTGGTGAGACTGTATGCTGACATTTTTTTGAATTGATGCAAACTTTAAAATTTAAATAAGAGGCTTTCATTTTTCCAAACTGTGATCTGTACATGATCATACCAGGCCAAGAAAGATGATAGTATAACATGTGTCATCTTTACCTGCTGATCAAAGTGTTTCCAACCGTTTCTAAAGGGAACCCAATCTACTGTAACTGCTACATGCAGCCCCTGAGGCAGTGGGTAGGAGTCAGTGGTGTGAAGCTGCTGGGGGCCTGTTCTGGACCTCCCCACCTCTCAGATGAGCCGCTGCAGGCAGTAGCTCCTCTGGACCTGCGCTGCCGCAGCAGGGAGGGATCACCTGTGGTGGAGGAGGAGGATGAGGATGAGGATGGAAGAGTCCCACCTACAGTCACAGTCACAGCCAAGCCAAAGCAGAAAGCCAAGTGTCCAGCAAACTGTGAATGTGATGTGAGTTGGAGACAGAAAACACTTCTGGGATGTTTTTGTGCATTTCCACAAGTGTACTGTGGCAGTTCACCTCCAGCATTTGCTGCTCTCTTGAGAACAGAAGCAGAAAAAGACTTTTTTCAGTTTCTCATAGATTTGCTGTTTTGCCACACTCTCTCTTTGCTCACAGCATTGTTTGCTGCCACATTGAGAAGCCATTTTCAGCAAATGAGGCTCTAAAAACCCACAGTTTGAAAACTGGAGATACTCAGTGTTGGTAGGTAGCAGCAGCAGATGTTTGGAGACCACAAATAATGCTCAAGAGGTCTTTAATTTAAGGCTAATACCCCATGCTAAAAGGCAGCTGTTTTAATAATATGTTTATCAATGTCTCAGATTACTGGGATACGCCAGAATTTTCTTTAGCTCCCCAAGTGGCCAAAAATTATTTCCTCTGAGATGTACTGCATATATTACATTCAAATTTGATCCTCTAGACTGAAGCCCAGCATGCCACCTGTGAGGGTCGGGGGCATACAAAAATCCCGCGAGGCTTCCCCGCCAAGACGCAGCTGCTGGACCTCCGTGTTAACCACTTCCACTACCTTCCAACCAACAGCTTCCCGGGCAGTGGCCAAGTTGTTTCTCTTCACCTGCAGTTCTGCAAAATCCATGAAATCGAAGGCGGCGCCCTCCAGGGGATGAAAAACCTTTTGTATTTGTATCTTTCTGACAATGACCTCAGGTCCTTGGACCCCAAGGCCTTTGCTGGAGCTCCCAGGCTCACCTACCTCCACCTGGAGAGGAACAGGCTGGCACAGTTCCCTGGGTCAGGTCAGTGGCTTGTCACACTAAGTCAGCCTCTGCATAGATACTATCTGAAAGAAACGCTGAAACTAAAATGTGGCTGTTCTGTGCCTTTCTTTTAGCTCTGTCACTCTTACCAAGTCTGTCTGTGTTACACCTGGAGGAAAATGCCATTTCTAAACTTGAGGCCAGTGGGTTGCCCTCCTCTGTAAGCTCTAAACTTAGCGAGTTATACCTGAGCAATAACAACCTAACTGTTATTGCCAAGGGTGCTCTGGACTCTGTCTCTCTAATTGCCCTTCACCTGGATTCAAACCAGCTGACTGAGGTGCCCACTCACGCGCTGCTTGAGACCCCAAATCTGCAGGAGTTCAATCTCTCTAGAAACTCAGTTCACTGGGTGGGACCAAAAGCTTTCCAGCCCATATCCCAAAGTCTGAAGAGGCTTTACATGGATCACATGGGAATGGAAAAGGTACGAGAGACTGTTTTAAGCTAACAGTGGATAGATTCCCATATCATAAGTTACTTTGCATCATGTTTATGTTTTCTCAGCATTCAAACCCCAGCCTTTAAGTTAGGCTTTCAATGTTTAGTCTAAACATGACTACTGCACATGTAACATTATGTGTTGATTATTTACTGCATTGAGGGCATGCTCAAGACACAGAACTTGTTTTATACCATTTTATATTGTACCAGATCTCCAGGGATGCTCTGCTGGGGCTGGGTTCGGGGCTCCAGACTCTGACTATGAGAGGAAACCAGCTGAAGGAGCTTCCTGATCTGAGCCCACTCAGCAACCTGGAGGTGGTGGACCTGCGAGACAACCCGCTGCAGTGCGACTGCTCCCTGCTGCCTTTACGCAGGTCAGTATACAGTTTACCTGGGATCTGAGTTAAAATGAACTGACAGCATTACTGAAAGTAATTGATTGAGGGGTTGCTCTGTGCTTGACCTCTATCTCTTTGCTTCTGTGGCTCAGGTGGATGGAGAATGTTAGCTTGGAGGTGGCTGCAACCTGCGGTCACCCTCCTGACCTCAGAGGTCAGAAGGTTCAGGACATCCACATCTTCAAGTCCTGCCCAGAGAACATCTCTCCTCCAGAAAAGACTGTTGTGGATCCAAAAGTGGTGAAATCCAAACCAAATGCCTTGAAGTCTCAGAAGGTCAAAGCTAGGCCTGCACAGCCCAGAGGTAAAGTGGTCAAACCACCCAGGAAGCAGCCTCAAAGAAAACCTGGGACACCAAAAATAACAAAGAAGAAGAAGACACTGAAATGAGGAAATATAACATTTTTTTCTTTTCTTTCTTTCTGTAATAAACATGAGCATTAAGGTATTGGGTTTGTTGAAAGCTACAGTGTTTTTCTAAATTAAAGTGTTGAAGTTTACAGCCATATAAGTCTTGGCGAAACAAGCAAAACAATCAAAGTCAAAGAGGAAACCTGAGCAGCAACCGGCCAATCTTTCCCCATTCTGTCGGATATCCTATAATGCTACACTGATAAGGTTTTTTGAAAGTGAACAAAAACACATTTAGTTCAAACTGCAGAGGAGGCCATCAAGAGAAAAACTACTATGCATAATGCAAAAATGCATATTTGTTGATGTACCTAATAATTTACAGAGGCTAAGCGTAAGCCTATGGGTGAAATCAGGCAGGCCATGTTATCCTACACTATCCCTCTTTATGTGGGACTGCACAGCAGTGTCCCACATTCATTGTGACAAAAGTAAACACTGTCCTGAGCTATGGCTGTATTCACAAACAGAAGCTGAAAGAAAAGGAAGTGTACAAAAACTATCACAAAAAATAACGTTATCTTTCATTTATACTAAAAATAAGTTTATATCTTATATATACCCTTTACATGAACAAGACAACACGGTTTGTATAATTTATTTATTTATCAAGAGTCCTGTTTGCCCTCATGGCGGTTCCATGGTGTAATGGTTAGCACTCTGGACTCTGAATCCAGCGATCCGAGTTCAAATCTCGGTGGAACCTAGTGTTTTATTTTTAACAAGGTAAGAGAGCTTAAAATTAATTTTTTTTAAAAAACAACAATAAAAAATCGACTCTTATCTTAATTATTATTTTTTATGTCTTCATATTTCGACTTACTATAATTTCTCACACTTGCCGGCGGAAGGAACGCAGCAGCTTCCGCCTGCCTATGTTCATACGTCAAACTTTTCCGTTCAAGATGGCAGCAGCAATGGACGTGGATACACCGAGCGGTACCAACAGCGCTAGCAAGAAGCGATTTGAAGTAAAGAAGGTACGACTGCATAAAGTTACTTAGCGGGCAGTTCTTAGGATGTTGTTTAATTTGACAAACTTACGTGAACACAGTTCACTCCCGCTGACGTGTTAGCCTTCTGCTAATCCTAGCGCTAAGTCACTGTAGCATAATGGCAGTTAGGACAGGAGGTTTGTAGCTGCCAGCATCAAATAGCCACTTATTTGCACACCTAATTAGGGGGCGAGAATAAATATAAGTGAACCTTAGCGATGTGATACATCATAGTTATTTCTGGGTGTAATCAGCAGAATAATAAGCTGTTCAAACGGTAACCCGGCGACGTTAGCTTAGCTACAGCTCATATTTTTTTGCCTTTTTTTTTTTTTTTTCTAAATGTTAATCTATACTTTACATTTATCTACACTTATTTTATATTCCCAATCTTGTCTCGTTCTTACGCTTTAATAATCTAGATTCAGAATGATCTAATTAGGGCCCATGGCTTAAATGAAATCTAATGGTATCAGTACTTACTTCGCTCCTCTGAGTTTCACAGTAACATGGGGAAGTGGGTAAGGCCCACTTACAGACACCATAACATGCTTTTGCTTTTGCACATCAAAAGACATTTGACGCCCATAATGAACCACGTTTTAAAAGTTGTAAACCTTTTTGAAATAAGCAAGCCTTTGATTTACATCATGTAAACTCAGGCCACAGCAGTTTGTGCACTGCTGGCCCTCTCTGCGGTTCAAATGAGAGGATTCAGACATGTTTAAATTATATTAAAAGTCTTACTACATCTCTACATCAGTTTCAAAAAGGCAGCTCGCAATGAATTTCATCTTATATATTTGTGCGACTATTTATTTTCCCCTCCAGTGGAATGCTGTGGCGCTTTGGGCCTGGGACATTGTGGTGGATAACTGTGCTATCTGTAGGAACCACATTATGGATCTCTGTGAGTTCACTTTGACATTATTATGGACTCTGATCACTTATTTGATGCACATTTTGACTGTAAATTAGATTTTCTTATCATTGTTAGTGATATAGAACTTCTGCAAGCTGCATTGCTATGACACATTTCTCTTTCCCCCTCCATCAGGCATAGAGTGCCAGGCCAATCAAGCTTCTGCAACCTCTGAAGAGTGCACTGTAGCCTGGGGTGTTTGCAATGTAAGTTTCCATACCTGTCTCTAACATCTAAAGTGTGATCAAAAAGGTCTGCAGACAAAAAGCTGAAATTGTACCTGATTTAAATCTGGTTGATCTTTCATTGTTTGGCTCACTCTGTGCAAGCAAAGTCCTGTTCTGGCCATTTGCCTTTTTGTTTCATTCTGGATCTTCTCTGCTCTGTGTGTGATTGGGAAGAAAGTGTGTCTAAAATTCATTTTGGGAAAAAAGGACAAAGTTGCAGAAAGCCAAATCTGGCAAGTAGATTAGCCGTTTCCACTAAATGAGCTCCCTTGGACACGCCAGGATGTCACAAAACTGAGTTTTCAGAGTGTGACCCTGCAACACTGAAAATGGTGGTTGATGCTCTGTGCAAATCCGACATCCGTATTGAAAATATGCACATTTAGAAGGTCAGATCAGGACTTCTAGGGAGCGATCTTAGAAACAGCAGGAATGCTTCATGAGGAGATTAACTTGGAAGCTCCAACACTTACTGGACAGTCAGCTCCACTGCCACACAGACAAATATAGGAAATCTGTCATACCACATGCTGCCACCCTCTATAATACTATAGATCTGTCTGGCAGAGATGATCTCCCTGATAGTGTTATTATTGATATCATTATTATTCACTCCAACTGCTGTAAGAATAATTTCCCATATATTGGATCAATAAGTTATTTCTCTTCTCAAATGTTTTTTATCGGTGGAGATGACAAACTCTGACTGCTGCTCATATGTTTGGTCTGATTAGGCTTGAAAGCATTTGTCCTGTAGATGTTCATGATTCATATAAACCAAAAACTGTCTGCATGATAAGCCACAGAAGTGGGAGGAATAATGTTAAAAGCCAAGATTATTACTGTAAGTTCTTTTAATGATCCATTTAGCGTTTTAGTTCCCGCACTGATCAGTGTTTTTAAGAACTTAATCATGCCAGACTCATGTAACTGTACATGTTGTTACATGACTTTATTAATGAACACAGTGGATTTAAATTGATGGTTTTACTGTATTAAAGCTTACTGAATCCCTAAATATGGCCTTAAATAATGTGGGCTAGTATGATCCTCAGGTCAGTTATTTTAACCCAGATGATTTACTACTTTGGTTTAAATGGCTCTTTGTTTTCCAGTTGTGCCTCACAAACTTTTATTGTTGTACAAGGTATTAGAGAGTACAGGAGAATTTATGTATTATTTATGTAGCTCTCTTATAAAGTAAACATGGAGAAAAGTATCGTCTGTTTTTTCACTGGAGAACCTGGTTGTTGTAAATGACATCCACGCTTGCATTGTTTCACCATCTTTCTACTGTTTCTTTTTCCCAGCATGCTTTCCATTTCCACTGCATTTCTCGCTGGCTGAAGACCAGACAGGTGTGTCCCCTGGACAACAGGGAGTGGGAGTTTCAGAAGTGAGTACCATGTATTATATTACACTATGCAGACTATTACTGTGTAGTACAGTTGCAAGACTTGAAGGGGAATCCTTGGTTATTGCATCTGACCATTTGTTGACCCACAGGTAGATGTTGTGATTATTCTTTAAAACTGAACAGCTGTACTGAAAGCACATTGTGTCTCTCATGTTTTCACAGATATGGACACTAACTGGATTACTGCCCTTTGTCAGCTTCTGCAAGTGGCACCATCGTTTTTTGTTTTTTTTTTTATTCCCACCCTCTTATAAAAGCTGGCTGTTTTATTCTTATGTGTTTTTGTTTTGGTATGTTGTAAGTACATAAATAAACATCAATCTTGTCCACAAACACAGCCTCTTTAATATGCTGGTTGTGCAGCTGCACATTTTCTGTGGTTGTGGGCAAACGACTCTGCTAATGAATGAGATTTTAGTGGACAGAAAGCCGTCCACTGTGACGGTCAGATCAGCTTTGATAAGAGCGTGGCCTGACCCTGTGCTGCAGAGCGGTAATCCTCTGGCTGAAAGGAGATGTATGTGGATTAAGTAGCCGGGTGACCCACTTACCCACAGACCAGATTTACTGAAGCACCTTTAAAGGCCCACATTTATTTTTCAATTTCTGTTAAACTAAGAGTTGACAGTGTTATCAAGTCAATTAGAAATATCCACCTGACCCGTTATATTGGTGCTAAAATGGTCAGTCAAGAGGAAGTTAAAACTTCCAGTAACTAAATTAAAATAAAATATTGGTAAAAATTTACATCCTTTCTTTGTAGCTTCAAGTGCTGGTCAAACAAAGGAAATTGCCACTTTATTAGGCACACCCTGCCGGTACTGGGTTGGACTCCCTTTGTTTTCAGAACTGCCTTAATTTTGTTTCACAGATTTGACAAGGTCCTGGAAACAAGAGATTTTGGTCCATGTTGAAATGACAGCATCACACAGTTGCTGCAGATTTGTCAGCTGCACATCCATGATGTGAAGCTCCTGTTCCACCACATCCCAAAGGTGCTCTGTTGGATTGAAAACTAGTGACAGTGGAGGCCATTTGAGTACAGAGAACTCTCAGTACGGTTCAAGAAACCAGTTTAAGATGATTTGAGGTTTGTGACATGGTCCATTATCCTGCTGGGTGGAGACATAAGAAGGTGGGTACACTGTGGTCATAAAGGGATGGACATGGTCAGCATGCTTTCATTTACACCAAATTCTGACCCTGCCATCTGAATGTGGCAGCAGAAATTGGGACTCATCAGACCACACAACAGTTTTCCCATCCCCTGTTGTCGAGTTTTGGTGAGCCCGGGCAAACTGCAGCCTCAGTTTCCTGTTCTTGGCTGACAGGAGTGGTCTGCTGCTGTAGCCCATCTGTTTCAAGGTTCAGTGTGTTGTGTATTCAGAGATGCTCTTCTGCATATCTTTGTATAAATAAGTGGTCGCTTGAGCTTACTATTGCCTTCCTATCAGCTCAAAGCACCCATTCTCCTCTGACCTCTAGCATCAACAAGATATTTTCACCCAGAGAACTGCTGCTCACTGGATATTTTCTTTTTCACAGTTTTCTATAAACCCTAGAGATGGTTGTGTGGGAAAATCCCAGCAGATCAGCAGTTTCTAAAAAACCATCGGTCACTTAAATGACCTTTCTTCCCTGTTCTGATGCTCAGTTTGAACTTCAGCAGGTCATCTTGACCATGTCTACATGCCTAAATGTATCAAGTTGACACCATGTGATTGGCTAATTAGATTGGCATTAACAAGCAGTGTACCTAATGACGTGGCAAGTGATTTACTTTGAAGCCTAACATGGGCCTCAGTTTTGTTGCCTTATTATCAGTTGCTTTTTGATTTAGAGAGTAAACATCTGCAATAAAAATACTAAAAAAAAAATCCTCATACACAAATCCTCACTGAACTCTGGAACCATTTGATGTTTGATCCTATCAGAAAGTGTTGTAAATAAGTTTGGCTTTTTAGTGTTTTTGGATAGCTGTAAACCTTTAACCAAATCTTCAGATACTGTCAGAAGAAATCTTTTAAATTCTGTACTCATTTCCTGTATTGAGGACACATAAGAGGTTGAAACAAGACACAATGCTAAATACAAAAAAACCCCAGCTATGGACTGAACTATAAATCCTCACATACGCTGATTCTGTTTCAATGGAAACAATTATAATGTGCAGGGGGGGAAAAAAAAACTCCATGTAGTTCTCTGATCATTGTTTTTAGTTTAATTAATTCAGGAAAACTGAAGTCAAATTGAAATGAAGTCTTGCGCACATTACATTTAAAGGGAAACATAACCAGGAATGCAGATAAAACCTGATTTGCAGTAACAGAGCTTTTATTATTGTGAATTATTTTCCAACAGGGTCAAACATGTTCAACACTCTTCCTTTTAGAATAATACATCTGATAACAAGGAGCGCCCAGAGTGGTGTGAGAGTTCAGCTCTGTGCACAGAAAGAAAGAAAGAAACCAGTAGCTAAACCAAACCAAGTATTAAACAGCTGTAGAAATATTTGAAAGCTAATGTCTTAATGCAGGAGGCTCCCGGTTTGGCTGTTCATAACAGGTTAGTAAACTTCAACCTGTGGTGAAGTAAATTCCCGGCGTGAGACGTGTTGGAGGGGGTGTATAAGTATCAGACCTCATTCCTAACCACCAGGTTACTTCACTGACATGTTGCTAAATGCTAACAGCCGGATTAAGAACATTTTAAAACCTTCTTCTACATCACACCAGTTAACCCGTCACCTGATTCCCTGTTTGAACTATACACAGTGAATAATTGTTGAAAAGCGTTGCTCTCCAGATTGTTTCACCACTTATCCACTCTCTCCGTTTTGGTACTCGTCCCATCTACGGCTGTGGAGAGGCTCCAAATTTGGAGCTCAGCTTGGTGACCAGGGCCATGATTTTGGGGTTGTTCTGATACTTGGCGATGTTGGCCGGGTTCTGCGCGACATCCTGGAAGGCAGCCATCACCTCAGGATCCTGAAGTTGGATATGAAAGAAAAACAGGGTCAACTTTCTCCACCCAGTGCATTTCCAAATCAGCTTTACACAAAAAAAAAAGCATTTGCAAGCTAATCAATAATTCATTTACATTTACAACAGTAAGAAGGATTGCTAAATGTCAGAAGGACAATACATTTTTTTTCCTGAACTGAATAGAAATCCAGTGAAATTCCAGTGGAGTTTGCATTTATTGAGCCACTGTGTACACTGTGTAGATAGCTTTTTAAGTGAGTAAATGTCAGAACAACAACTAAATTCATCTCAGTGTTGCCCTGCCAAAAGCTAAAACAGACATGAGCTACTGTGTGGAGCCAAAACATGTCCCTCCTGAAGGTCCCATAAGTGTGTGCACTCAGTGTTCTATTACCTGTCCTGCCTTCTTACCTCTGACACTCAACACTGTGTTACATGTCAGAATGACCAAACCTAACCCTAATCATGGGACAGAGGTGATTTGATGTGGTGGATCAGTGCAGAACAGTTAGTCACCTTCATGGCATTGAGCAGCTCGGGATCCTTCAGAAATTCACCGAGACCAGGCATGCCGGGAGCAGCTCCGCCTGGGAATCCAGCGGGGCCTGTAGAACCACAATTAGACTCATGACGTGTGGCAGGACAAATTAGTGGACTTACAGGTGTAATCTGTCTCAAATAAATGGATGAGGAACAGAATTATGACATGAACACAAAACGTCACACACTGTTCTGATCCTGGTTGTTGCAGCAGCTAGATGATCAATAAAACAATCAGTGGTTGCGGGAGTATGAATTATGTGACTACATCACAAAGCATCCTGCAATAAAATGAGTTGCTTTCACTCTCCTACCTGGGAAGAATCCTCCTCCGGCCTGTCGTGCTTCCTCTTCCTGTTGCGAGACAAAGGAATGATACACATTTTTCAGTGTCGGATAGATTTTGGAGTTTCTGGTGGTTTTTTTTTTGCTTCTGGGAAACTTGTTGAAATCCTCACTGCAACTCACCCTCTGAGCCCGTGCGTGCTCCTCTCTGGCTTTCTTTATCCGCTCTTGTTTCTCCTTGATCTCCTTCTCTTCCCTCTTGCGCTCATATTTGCGTCTGTGCTCCATGATTTTGTTAGCCTGAAAAATTATAAAATGCTCATCTGCATTAGGATCATGTGAAAACAGATCTGGATTTGCTTTGCTCTTTGACTGCAACCTTCTTCTACATATTACACATATGTTATATTGCAAAAGTATACGCTCACCCTTCTAAATCACTGAATTTAGCTGTTCCAGTCACTTTCACGGCCACAGGTGTATAAATCAAGCACCTAGGCATGCAGACTGCTTCTACAAACATTTGTGAAAGAATGGGTCACTCTCAGGAGCTCAGTGGTGTAAAGCACGCCACCACTGGACTCTGGAGCAGTGAAGACGTGTTCTCTGGAGTGATGAATCACACTTCTCCATCTGGCAATCCTGTGGCTGAGTCTGGGTTTGGTGGTTGCCATGAGAATGGTACTTATCTGACTGCATTGTGCCAAGTGTAAAGTTTGGTGGAGGGGGGGGATTATGGTGCAGGGCTGTTTTTCAGGAGCTGGGCCCAGCCCCTTAGTTCCAGTGAAAGAAACTCTTAATGCTTCAACATACCAAAACATTTTGGACAATTTCATGCTCTCAACTCTGTGGGAACAGTTTGGGGATGGCCCCTTCCTGTTCCAACATGACTGCACACCAGTGCACAAAGTGAGGACCTTAAAGACATGGATGAGTGAGTTTGGTGTAGAAGAACTTGACTGGCCTCAACCTGGCAGAACACCTTTGGAATGAATTAGAGTGGAGACTGTGAGCCAGGCCTCCTCATCCAGCATCAGTGTCTGACCTCACAAATGTGCTTCTGGACGAATGGTCAAAAATTCCCTCAAACACTCCTAAACCTTGTGGAAAGCCTTCCAACAACAGCTGAAGCTGTTATAGCTGTATAGGGTTTAAACCCTATGGATTAAGAATGGGATGTTACTCAAGTTCATATGCATGTGAAGGCAGACAAATGAATACTTGTACAATACTGTTACTACAAATATGAAAGTGTGGCAAAGCATTTTTCTGTTCTCTCTCTTCTCTGGCATGGTTACCTTTGGCTGGACCTCCTTCAGCATTGCACTGGCATCCTCATCATAGTCCAGTTTACAAGCTGTAGCCAGGTCCTTGGCTGCCTCCTCCCAGTGACCCAGCAGCCTGCAGAAGGACACGCACACACACGCACACATGCACACACACACAGGCAACGAGCAAAACAATAAAAAAGGTTAGCAACAACAAAAATATCTGACTCGCTGAAGTGTTTTTGTGTTGTTGGTGTCATTTTGTTAAGACCTCAGTCACACAGGCCTTAGAGACCAGCCAGAAACCACCAGTGACGAGGGAAAAATGCATACTCCCTGACTGGTGGACAAGTGGTGGCTGGAGGTTACTGGTTGTCGTGAGGTGAAATAGGTCGCAAACAGGGTGCTATACCAAAAAAATGTTGTTCATACTTTGCATAGATGATGTCAACTTGTCTGTAAAACTTGAGAAAGTGAGACACAAACCAGAAATGGAAAACATTTGCCTTTAAAGCAAAAGTATTTCTTAGTACTACAACTGACAGATTTCCAAAGACACACTTTCACTTTGAAGGTGAATGGTCTCCATTTCTGACTTGTGTTGCACTCTTCAGTTTCACAGCTGCTGGGCAACCTTCCATGAAAACTACAGTTGACCACAGGAACCTCCCAAAGCAATCATAAGCAGGTTTTTGGTGCAGCATTGTATACCTCTACGTAACCAATTTCATGCCAGCAACTTCCAGAAACCACTTGCCAACTGGTTGCAGAATACAGACTTTTCCCTAGCAACCGGTGGTTGCCAGATGGTCACTGACCGGTCTCTAGACCTGCGTGAACGAGACCTTAACAATCGATTTCACAGCGACCAGCAGCAACCTCCAACAATCATTCACCACCCTGTTAGAAGGAGCCTATCCCAGCTATCATAGGGCGAGAGGCAGGGTGCACCTTGAACAGGTCGCCAGCCTGTCACAGGGCCAACACAGAGAGACGAACAACCTTTCACACTCACGTTCACGCTCTCATTCACACCTATGGGCAATTTAGAGTAGCCAATTAACCTAATTCCAGTAAGTGCATGTCTTTGGAATGTGGGAGGAAACCCACGCAAGCACGGGGAGAACATGCAAACTCCACACAGAGAGAGGGAGAGGCCTGGGCCAAGGTGGAATCGAACCCAGGCCTTCCAGATGGTATTCTAACTGTGAGGCAGCAGTGCTAACCACTGCGCCACCGTGCAAGAAATGTATACATTTCCAAATAGGCTGTGATGTGTATTGTATTGTATTGCCAGGACTGAAGTAAAGGCTTGTGTATTACATTCATTTTAAAGAGAAATCATAATGAAACCTCATCATATGACTACATGTTACCAAGTTCCTCTTGGCACTAATTCAGGTCTGTGTGAGGTTTTCGTGGGAGTTTACAGCTACAGTTTGGTTATGTCACTCGTGTGGATGTGGAACGTTTCCTCATGGCCACGTGTGCGTTATTTTGGAAAGCCTGTGCAGCAGAAGCCCTTTTGTACCTGTGAGCTTTCCCCCTCCACTTGTAAGGCTGTGCCGAGTCTGGATTGATGCTGATGGCTCTGTCGCAGTCTCTTATGGCTGCATTGGGTTTCTGCATCTGGATGTAAACACTAAGATGAAGAGGACAACCAATTACACTCAAAGCCATTCAGAACAGATGGTAACTGAGGAAAGAAGAGACGACAGTTTTAATTAAAGGACACGGTGGACGCTCACCTTGCCCTCTTGGCATACAGGATGGCAAGGCAGGGGTTCAGCTTGATGGCTTCAGTGAAAAGATCCAGAGCTTTCTGCAGATCACCTATAAGATATTTTTTAAAAGATATTACAGATCATAAAGTTATTTTCTTCTTCTATATACCTAATCAATACAGGAAGTGCATGCACCGTTCGCTGTAAGCAGACTATCGACCCACCTTCTCCCAGAGCATTAATGGCCTCCATCTTCTTCTCATTGGCCTGGTCCATCATTTCCTCTGTGACCTGGGGGAAAGTGTGGAAACATATACTTGAAGTCTGCCTAATATTGTTTTCCTAGCCCTGAACCTTAATCAACAGCTAGGCTTCCATCTGAGAGAGTGAAGTTTAAATTTAAGTCAATGCAGGCGCATAATTTAGAAATGTTAAACATATGACCTCAACCTCTTGAACCTCGCCCATCTCCTGCGGCTCATCAGCGTCCGGCTCGATCACTCCTTCTTTGTCAATCTCTAAAAAGGCAAACAACAAAACCTAAATAATAAAAACAAGGACTATTTATTTATTCTAAAGAGTGTTCCTTTCACTTTCCCTCAGCCTTGGAGGGAACATTCTCTGCCTGGTGGTGTAAGGTCCTGATAACCTAAGTCTGTGTGGGTTTCTGGTAAACATCAATGCTGAGGCATCTGTCGTCCTCAATAAGCAGTCCAGGATGGTAACCTATCCTCCTCTGTATCCCCCCTGGTGAACTTGATGTTTCTATGCTGACGGTAACTGTTTAATTGATTTCTCTGGACACAGGACCCTTTAGAGTTCTTATTTATTTCTTGTGTTAAATCCATGTTCTTATAGTTTTAATAAATCATTAGAAACAGGAAATCAGGTGAATACAGGCAGGTGATCACTTAAAATGCTTCATGGGCTTTAAATAATAGCTTTTTGTGTTTAGCTATAACTTATTGATATAGTTATAAATATATAAATTACTAGCACTTAAAGTGTACTCTATAAAGGCAGATGTGGGAAATTCGTAACAACACGAATAATGAAACTGGTCAGCATAGTTCTCAACATTCCCATAACTAGCAGGTTGCAGCTAACGCTCTGTCCCTTATTTTAGATACACTGATTACTACCAGACAGGACTTGTAAAGTTGTGCTTTTGGAGAGATTAAAATAAGATGTTTTCAAACAGCATTTCTTTAATAATTAGGCTTATATTTTAATCTATTAAATTTGCTGTGTGTAAATCAAAGCCACAGCCTGTAAGCAGACACACAGCACCTATTTCACTCTCCTCGCTTTCAGACGGCACAGCGGGCTCGGGCTCAGGAGGTGAAGCTGCAGTGGGGGGAGGGCCACAAGGACAGCCACCCTACAAGTCAGAAAGCATGCTTTGTTACCACGTGGTGTGATTTTGTGTGTGTGTGTGTGTGTGTGTGTGTGTTTCAGTTACAGTTACTGTGAGCACAGTAAAATATGAAGGCGTGTTAAAATATATATATAAAAAAAAAAAAAAATCCCAAAATAAAGGGCAGTGAAATCATATTTAGGCCTCACCTGGCACGAGTCCCCTGTCTTGGGTGGTGGAGGGATTGTTGCACCCATCCTGCAACACAAAATTGAGAAAAACAAATTGGTAACAATAAAATAAGCAAAAATACTGATTTGTTTTTAAAGGCAATTAGTTTGGTGGAAAAGCCAAAACAGATATTGTAGGAGGGTCACTGCCTCTACGAACATTCTGCTTAGTTAATTTCTCACTATTTTAGTGGAAACCAATACACAATGTAACAGATTTAAGGTTATTTCGACTTCACCAATGAAGTAAAGCAGTAAAGCAGAACGTGAGTTTAAAGGGAGTAAAACCAGCTGCACACAAAGTAAAACATTCATCAGTGAATTCTGATTTGAGATTTTTGCACATATGCCCGTGTGGTTATATTATATATATGAGGACAAATGCAGACAAGGTGCAGTTACTAGCCTCTTACCCTACCTAACCATAATCAGCCTGGCAGCCTGCACGCAGACCACAAAAATTATAACGAGCTTCCTTGTTTTCAGAGCCCATGAATGTAGTTAAACAAGAACTGTCATCAAATCCATCAGAACACTGATGAACAAGAATTGTAGTTTGTGAAAATGGCCTCTGAAGTTATGTAACTATACAATTAAGTTAGGTCACAGCAGCACAGATCTGTCCTTTGGTGGGCGTCTACCCAATGTAAGCACAATTGGTCTGACTACAGTAAAGAAAGTCTATTACCTTACTTAAAAGGTACAGTGTGTACAATCTCACCACTAGATGTCAGTACACTGCAGTTTTTTTGTCCTCAAGTGCCCCCCCCCCAAAAAAAAAAAGAAATTTACACTTTGCCTCTGATAAACAGTTTGATTACATTCTGACATTGTAGGAGAGGTGATTCACTAAGTGTCTGAATCCAGTAATGTTAGATCCACATCAGAGAAAGTGTCACTAACACTGGTTAACAGCGGCAAAAACAGCAGCGCTTACTGGCAGAAAGTTTCAGGATGTCCTGAACCTTACGTCAGTATCGCTGTCATCGCACAGAAGTGAGCTTCACTTACTCGAGTCAGACTCGTTTATCAGTTTTACAGCCTCCTCCAGAGTAAACAGACGTGGACGCAACCTGAGATAAACAGCTGACTGACAGCCTGCGCACTCTACAGCTGAACGCCGGCCAGAGTCTTTTGTCCTCCAGCAGCCACCGTAGCTAAGATTACGCATTTGAATTGGGAGATGAAACATGGCTTAATGTTAGCTTATAACCAGCTGTTTTTGTTTAGCTTGTTGTCCAGAGACGGGAGGATCACATGTCTAATCTGCTGACAATAAGTTACTGTGACAATACTGGAATACATTTTTTCCACACATTTTCATGTGTTACAGCCAAAGGTGGAAAAAGTGTAGACATTCTGTACTTAAGTAGAAGTACAAGTACTTGTGTTATAAACTACTCTGGTAAAAGTTGAAGTACTGGTTCAACTTCTTTACTGAAGTAAAAAAGTACAGGCTCTGAAATGTACTCAAAGTAAGAAAGTAAAAGCAGCTTTTTGGAGGACGTTTCTACCAACTATTTTTTGTGTAAAGCTAACCGAACCTCATTATATATTATTGTAATAATATAAAATAATACATGAGAACACAAACATTATTCCAATCTAAATTTTAATTCTAATTAATGTTCTCAGCTTGAATCTGTTATGTAGGACACAAACTGTGAAAGGGAATTTAAAAACAGCTCTGTTTTCTGTGTCCTACATTGTAGAGGATGACTGTGCCTCCACAGTCATATACTCTGGGGTTAAAGTGGAATTCAGAAGGTGGAGGAACCCTAAGATCAGTTGTAGTGGCTCCATATGGGGAGAAGAATCACAACTTTCTATTGTGAGCTGCAGTAAATGATGTTGGTGTGCAGGCTGTGATCAGCTGACCTGCTGCTGCTGCTCTGAGGTTTACTGCTCTGTGTGGATGAATTTGAATTCACAAAGATGTAACCCTGTATTTCACAGCTATCTTAGCTGACCTCCATCCCCTACACTGACAGCATACAGGTTGAATTCAGTGAATGAATCTAAGCATTGACAGCTTTGATTCAAACTCATCTCTGCTACACTTCATGTAACCTGTAACTCTGACCATGAACACAGCTTTACTGTAAATACAGTACAGCAAGCTGACCTGTTTATCATGCACTAAACTGCAGTATTTTCATACAAAGTTAATATAGCTCAGTTTGTTTTGCAGTCCTTACCATTAAATCTAACCTCTCTTCTTCCTCTCCTTTCTTACATCTGTTGCCATCTCTGAGTGAACTTCTCTCTCTCTTTCTTTTCCCTCCCTGGAAATACAGCAGCTGTTCCTTTAGCTAGCAGACACACTGTGAGACAAACTGCAGACACTTTGTGTGTTTGCTGATATTTGTTGAACATTTAGAAACACTGCATTTAAAATTATCTGTAACAAGTTACTCCCTTTATTTTCACTCCTCATCAGTAGCGCTAGCTAAGATGCTGGAAGTACAGTGAGCACAACTTATAGACATCTGCCCTCGGTCCAGCCTGCAGTAACCCCTGATTACAGCACTATAAATGATACATAAATTATATGGGTTTGTATTTTAATTTCTTTGTATGGGGATTCACCAGTACGATTGTCTCTTATGTGTTATTGTTCCGCCATTTAGACTCAGATCGTTTGCTGCTTGACGGCGCAGTGACCGGAAATGCAAACTTCTCTCAGATGTGTTAAACCTAAAGTAATGAGTCTGTTTTGAAAATGTAAGGAGTAGAAAGTACCAATATTTGTGTAAAAATATAAGGAGTAAAAGTAAAAAGCAGTCAGAAAATAAATACTCAAGTAAAGTACAGATACCTGAAAAATCTACTTAAGTACAGTAACCAAGTATTTGTACTTCGTTCAGGTGATGAGGCTTGAGGTGATGAGGAAGAGATGGCATTTCATTGAGATGCTGGTGACATCACTATCCTTCACATTTTCGCTTCTTTGGTGTAGGGGTAACTAAAACAGGTATGATCATTCATATCTGAAGTCACAAGATACAAATGAAAATTTGCCTCCACGACACAAATGCTTATGAGTTCTCTTACTCCTCCACCTTTGGTGTACTACGTATGTGGCTGGTCTCTGGCTGCATACATAAAAACGCAATTAGGTGAAACGGTGACGTCCATCTTGGCCACTGTGTTCAGGATGGCAGTGCAACATGACTGCGTCCACAAACCGGTGCCCGCTCCTATGTATTTTTAATCAATTAATTCTAAGTTTATGAGAATGCATCACTTTGTTAGAAGACATAATTATACACTAATCAATGTATATTAATGAATATATATTCTTTTTTCCCTATTGAAGGACCTCAAAAAACAAACAACAAAAAACCGACTGACTGCACCTTTAACAAAATTTTCTGCATCTCCCTGCTCTTTCTGGCTATCTGATACACAAAAATGTATTTGAAGTCTGAGTAAGTTAAACCCAGCTTTTTTTTTTTTTTAAAGGATCACAAATGATTTCATCACAGTCTGAATGATTCTCCTTTGATGGGAGACCAAAATATTTTATATTCATAACAGAAACCTCTATTCTGATAGTGCAGGTTGTCATGGAGGAAAAAAAAGCATATATATATATATATATATATATATATATATATAACTTGACTGTGAACTGCAGGGCTGAGGTTATACAGCCACTGTTCCACAAAGGAAGCAAAGTGACCTCTGGGGTTTTGTTTTTAGTTAACTGATTGATTTGAGTTGTGGGGTTTTGCTTTCTGTCCCCCTCTGCAAAGAGATTTAGGTCCTCATAACCTGAGTACACCCTCAGGTGTGAGTCCCATGGTGGGCGGTACAGGACACGTGGTTAACATGTAACCCGTTTGAGAGTTCACTTAAGAACTTACTTGGACATTTTGATAAAACAAACCCTGTGTGACTCATTAAACCAACAAGACCAGCATTAACTAACGAGTTCCCACGGAGTTTAGCAACAGGTATGTTTCTAATATACTGACTCCAGCAACCACGTCCGAAAGAAGCCCATCTCTGGAAGGTGCAGGATCCCGGGATTAGACTCGCACAGCTGCACGAAGCCCTTCAGCTCTGCCACTTTCCGTGGGTCCATGCTGCCGTTTCACGTCCACCAGACGGAGCTCTGCGTGCAGAGAAGGGGGGAGACCAGAGAGAAAACAGCCAAACAGCTTAGCAAGGTAGTCTGGACTTGTTTTTGTGCTCAGCCGCACGTAAACAAATGACAACATCGGAGAGCTAGCTATGCTAACGCACAGGGATTGAATGAGTGTGCGCAGTGAGCAGCTCCACGGGTCACATAAACCCTGCAACAAGCGGTATCCTAGCTCCGCTAATGAAGCACCCACGCAACAGCTACGAGTAGTGACTGTTTCAGTGATCGTAGGTCATAAGTTTCTATGTAAGTGACGCGGTGACCGTTTGACGCAGAATAGCGTTGTTAGCTTGCTGCTGCGCGGGCCGCGAGTACTGCAAACAGCTCACAGCTGCAGACGTGTTTCAGGAAAAAAGAGGAAACCCACCTGGCCAAAGATATACGTTGCTGACAGTCAATGAAAAAGTAAAAGAACACAGAGAGAGAAAGCCTGCAGTCGATTTCAGTGCTGCGATACAGCTTCACTGACAGTGGCGTCGCTCCTCTGTTTTCTTTCAGGCGAGTTTTCGGACAGACCGGTGGGCTGTGGGTGAGGTGTGCCCTGAGCGCAGGCTTACAGGAGCTCCTCCCGTTCAGAACGTATGCGGATCAGATCAGCTGCCTCAAACCCTGCACATCATTTCATTATGGCGGTTCACGAGCGTCGGTAGTTCCACAGTTTAAAGAGTATTTCTTTCTATGTATCTGTAAATAGTAATGTTTAAGGTAAATATTCTTACTGCTGACATGGTGAGCGGTAAGTGGCGTTGCATCATTTTGATACAAATCCGAGTAGATTATCATTTTTTTTTGGTCATAAATGTATCAGCTACATGACAGTATAAGAAAGCTCCCACAGAGCTTGTAAGTACACAGGTCTGCCTCCATCTCACCCTGTCCCAACATCCTCCACTGTCACACCAACCTTCTGCATGTCCTCCTTCACTACATGTATAAATCTTCTCTGTGGTCTTTCTCTTTTCCTCCTGCCTGGCAGCTCCATTTTTAACATCCTCTGCCCAGTATATCCACTATCCCTCCTCTGCACGTGTCCAAACCATCTCAGTCTTGCCTCTCTAACTTGGTCTCCAAAATGACGCATCACAGCTGGTCTCACTACCATCTTGTAAACCTTCCTTTTCACTCTTGCTGCTATCCTTCTGACACAGATCACCCCTGACAGTTGTCTTCACCTGCTCCACCCTGCCTGCACGCTCTTCTTCAGCTCTCCTGTTCATTGTCCATTGCTTTGGATGGTTGACCCCAGGTATTTAAACTGATCCAACTTCACTACTTCTGCTCCTTGCATCTTCGCCTTTTCCACCTGTCTCCCTCTCATTCACATACATGTATTCTGTTTTGCTTCTACTGACTTTCATTCCGCTTCTCTCCAGTGCGCATCTTCACCTCTCTGGACTCTCTTCCACCTGCTCCCTGCTCTCACTACAGACCACAGTGTTGTATGTTGTAGTCCACAAGAGACTCCTGCCTGACCTCATCTGTCAGCCTGTCCATCCCCACTGCAAAGGAGAAGGGGCTCAGAGCAGATCTCCGATGTAATCCCACCCAAACTTTGAACCATCACCACTGTCTCGTTGTCCTCCCACAGGTCGTCATTCCTGTAACGTCACGCTCAGGGTAAAAATGCACACAGCGCGCGTTACTTCTTCATTTGCTCAACTATTTTTCCCTGAATCTGGCCTCCCAGGCAGTAACGCGCCCGACGGGTTTAGGCAGTTGAATTTTTCAGACATAGTGTAGTTCACAGTGTAAGTCAGTGATAAATACGCATCATCTCATTTGGATTTCAGGTCTTCATCAGGTAAAGGTCGTGGCAATAAAGTATGAAAAAAAAACCCATAAAAAATAAATCCATTATGTGTAAGAATGTTCTGTAAACAATCTACCCATTTCCAAAAATTGATATTAGACCGCAATGAAGATTTAAATATATTTGTTTTAGTTGACTTTTAATGTTAGTTTTTATTGTTACAGAAGGGCAGATGGCCTCTATTCTTAAACTAAAGCTCTTGTGATATTCAGTATTTTTTCTTCTCAGTTAAACTCATGCTCATATCTCACAGTCCCGCTGTTGTTCTGCTTTCTACAGTTTATCCTGAAACAAACCCACATGCATCCTGCTGCTAAAAACAACCAATCTACAGCTTAAATGCATTCCGTGTATTTCAACTTATTGATAAACTTATTTTGATTTTAAAAGTTTGTAGCTAGTTTTTCAACAACCTATGGGAGGTCAGGGGGCTAAGCACTGAGGCGTACGCTTCAGCGCCTGGTAAACCAAACTCCGGGTAACAATGCTCTCGTAGAGTGAAGCGTGGCTAACAGGGAGCTAGCTAGGCGCAGCTGTCAGTCGGGATAAATAT
Source organism: Archocentrus centrarchus (assembly GCF_007364275.1). Lineage (NCBI taxonomy): Eukaryota > Metazoa > Chordata > Actinopteri > Cichliformes > Cichlidae > Archocentrus > Archocentrus centrarchus. Next base: position 10,895,281 of record NC_044353.1, on the reverse strand, counting down.
AACCGCTGCAGGAGAAGCTGTTACCCTTGGTTAGTGGCAGTAAGTTACCTCAGGGTGTCTTGGCACATATGACCGCTTGGTAGCTCGCTGACTGTCGCGCTTTGTTCCGCAGCGGAGCGACATGCTGTAAATGATTGGCGTCCTCGAGTTGCAGCAACAATGTTGCTCTCAGCGAGAGCCTTGGTGAGGTCTGCTGTTCAGCTGATGCCACGGACCGGGAGTGGAGGTTAGAGAAATTCACTACGTTTACAATACTGTGCAAAAGTCCTGAGCCACCCCGCGTTTCTTTGTGTTTTGCTAGAAAAGTGGGAAATGGGTTCAGCGACTTTTGGAAGCATGCATAAACACACATGGAAGTACAGCATAAAAGGCACAAACTAAGTTTGTACAAGTCTACCCAGCTTAAAAGTCAATATTTGGTGTGATCACCTTTATTCTTCAGCACAGCCTGAACTCTCTGAGGCAGTTTTCTTCTCATTTCTTTAAGCAGTCTTCAGGAATAGTTCTCCAGGCTTCTTAAAGGACATTCAAAGCTTTTCCTTGGATGTTTCTGCCTTTTGTTCTGATCACTCTCAAGATGATCCAACACTGCTTCAACAATATTGAGGTCCAGGCTCTGAGGAGGTCAATCCATGACTGATAGTGTTCACTTGTGTGTGATTCTATCCAGGTATATTTTTACTGCGCTGGCAGTGTGTTTGGGAGCCATTTATAATAAGACATTTGCATGGTGGGTCAACATCTGATGGCACTTTCCTGCGTTCATAATTCCATCAGTTTTGACAAGATCTCCACACCACCAGCTAAAAGGCAGCCCCAAATCATTATGGAGCCTCCACCATGTTTTCAGATGGCTATAGACACTCACTTTTGGACCTCTCTCTCTCTCTCTCAACATTATCTGTATGATGACATTAATGGTTCAAATCATGATTTGAACCATAAATGTCATCAGACCATTTGTCACTGATTTTCAGTCATGTTTTAGTGTGATGTAGCATACCCCAGGCTTTTCTCCCTGTTTGCCTTCCTGAAGAATGGCTTCTTGACAGCCACCCTTCCACTGAGACCATTTCTGATGAGGCTTCAGTGAACAGTAGATGGACCAACTGAAGAGCCAGATGCATCTCTCAGATTTTGTCTCAGATCTTTGCTGGATTTTTTTGTGTGTTTCCTACTTCTTAAGGACATGACACTGTTGTATTCAGTATGAAATGAAACTATAATTTGAGCCCATAAACTCATCAGGAAAGTGTTTACCGAGGTCACAGAGAACCATACCTGCCAGCTCTCCTGTGTTTCCCGTTTCTTTTGTATTTTAATAACATCATTGGCTGTTTTTCCCAGGAAATCCGCTAATTTTATTTAGAACATATTTTTTTCACCTCTATCAGGTTTCTCTAAATGTTAACAGCATGGGCCCTAAATGAAAAGCAGTCACCAGTTTAACAGTCAGTTGTAACATGAGGGATAGTTAAGTAGGTGGGAGATAAATGATTAACACAGCTGAGCTCTCTGTGTCTCATTTTGAAGATATTCCCTAATTCTCCTGATCTGTCGTATAAAAGAGTAAGGTCAGCCAGGCTTCCACCCAGTGAATATTGATCATCAGACTAATAAATGATGCATAAGCTTTAGTGTTTGACTGATATGGGATATACTTTGTGGTGCACCAGAAATTGCCATAAATGGGTTTCAAGCTATTCTAACACTTTTAATACAGAGGTATACAAATTGTTTAGAGAGGAGTGTGACCAAAAGATAATCAGATGACATCAACTATAAATTTTTTTTGGCATTCACTGTTTGATTTGATAAAGCACTTGCCTGCAGTGTTTTAGATACTTGAAGTGTTTCTGTGTGTAGGATTTATCCGGTGCCCATGCAGAAACATATCTGTGAAACCTGGCGATTTGAAGCTAAAGACGGTTCCACCTCGTTACCTTGGCCAGCCCAGTCCTTTCACTCATCCACACCTCATCAAACATGGTGAGTATTTGTTACAGTGGAGTGATGATCTTGTAAAGCATGTTTCTACTACAGGGCTCAATATGCAGCTTTTTCCACGCTCTGCTCCTCAGGTGAGGTGACCCCAGGCTTGAGCCAGACAGAATACGAACTCCGCAGACACCGACTGGCCTCGCTTATCGAGGCTCAGACCGAAAGGCTGGGACCTTCTGCTTCCTCTAGCACCCACGTGGCCATCATTTTGTCTCACCCAACTAGATATATGACCAACGACATCCCTTATCCCTTCCATCAAAACCAGGTGAGTGCTTGTTTTCACGTTGCATTCTTTCATCTTCAGAAAGGGAAAAAAAATAGGATTTTGTTATCCTCCCCATTACTAGATGAAATTATGCTTTGGTCTACTGAGTACTGATTGTAATTTTAGCGAGGCTTTACTAATTCATCTTGAAACTAATGTTCTTCAGGATTTCCTCTACCTCAGTGGCTTCCTTGAGCCTGACAGCGCCTTGGTTCTTTATGGGAAGGGTCGACCAGACCAGGCTATTTTGTTCGTCCCTCGCAGAGACCCGGGAAGAGAACTGTGGGATGGGCCCCGGTCTGGGAAGGATGGAGCAGCTGCCTTGACCGGCATAGAGAGAGTTCATAGCATAGAAGAACTGGGTGTTGTACTCAAGAGCCTGAAAGGTGAGTGGATGGGAATGGAAGGATGAATATCCAGCAGAAATGCCTCTTCACAAATGTAAAGTGGCAGATCTGCTGAATTCTTTTAAACAATAAGGAAACAAAAGGAGATTTCTCACTTGTAAATTTAGCACAAAAAGTCAGACAATTTGTGTTTGGTTGATTATTTCTTTGCTTTAACAATCATTCTTTGCAATAAATCTTATACTGTTGGAAAGCCTGTTTATTTCTACATTTGTAGGGAAAATGCATTTGTGGGTTGATCTGCAGAGTTCAGTATGTGCGTTGTGCCCATGAAAAACTTGCCAAATCTTCTCTGCCAGTTCCAAACAGCTCATTCTGCTGTTGACTCTTGTTTAGAGCTTCTGATACCCCAGGTGCTGACAACCAGGTGCCTGATTAGCAGCGCCTGTGAGCACGGACCCTGCTACAGCAGTCAGTTGGTGTGTGCTCCAAGTACACCACGTTTGACTGATCTGCATAGGGTGTTATTCAAAACTAAGTTGCAGCATTATTTGCAGTGAGCCCCTCTATCATCTCCAAATTGAAGGCCATGGTCCAGATAAGGGGGCATGTCAGAGACAGGCTGCGAACTGGGCGTCCCAAGAAGACAGCACAACAAGAAAACCGTTTCCTCACCCTGTCAACTCTCAGGAACTGTCATTGACAGATTTGCAGTCAAAGTTTGCAGGACGGTCCGAAACAGACTGCATACAGCCAATCTCTGGTCTCATAGGGCTGCCTGGAGAGCTGCCATGACTGCCCTTCCCCTTTAGGGCTGTTTGCACTGGTGTGGGCAATGTGTGCACTGGAACCTGAGTCCAGATTCAGTCCAGATGAAAGTTGGATCACTGGATCAAAGTGTGGAGAAGACATGGAGAATGCTGTGCTGACTGCTACACTGATAGAGTAACAGCTTTTGATGGAGGCGGTGTGATGTGTGGGATGGCATCTCCCTCACTGGAAAAACAAGGCTCGTCATGATTGGAGGCAGTCTCAATGCAGAGGGACATCGAGGTGAGATTCTGTAACCAGTGGTATTCCCATGAAGAGGATGGAACGGCCTGCCTGCAGTCCTGACCTCAACCCCACTGAACACTTGTGGTGTTTGATGTATTTATTGACATTTTTTACATTACAAAAACACTTTACAAAGATATAAATGTACAAGAAATACCCATGAGAGAGAGAAAAAGAAAAAAACAGTATATATTGATGAATAATACCAGATTGATCTGTATAATTAAAAAAAAAAAAAAAAAAAAAAAACCCTATTCCTGAACCTGTGTTGAGGGTTGATTAAAGAAAAGAAGGAAAGATTTCCAACTCTGATAAAATTTCTTTTCTGAGCCTCTCATTACACATCTGATTTTCTCCAGTTTTAAAGTAGCTAACACGTCCCTATTCCAGTGTGTTACTGTGGGTGGGGCAGCGTCCCTCCACCCCAGAAGGATCAGACGGCGTGCCAACAAAGTTGAAAAGGCGATCACCCTGTGTCCCCCAACAGGTAATATCAAACCCTCAGGAACAACCCCAAAAAGGAACATAGTTGGATTTAGGTTCAATTTAACAGCAAGAACAGCAGAAAGGGCTTCACAAACACCTCCCCAAAATTCTTGTATTTTAGGACAGACCCAGAACATGTGAATCAGAGTGGCTTCCTCAGATTTACATCTATCACAGGTTGGGTCTACTTCTGGATAAATCTTAGCCAATTTAGATTTATGAAGGTGCATCCGGTGAACCACTTTAAATTGAATAAGGGAGTGTCTTGCACACATGGAAGAGGAGTGGATTCTCTTTAATACTTTAGCCCAAACTGTCTCACTGATTGTAATTTGCAAGTCTTGCTCCCAAGCTAATTTTACTGCAGGGATGGGAGGAAAATGCAAATGGGAAATCAGTCTCAAGATGGCAGAAATCGCTCTTTTCTTAGTTGGGTTAAATTATATCAGTTTGTCAATTATATTATTGTCTGGTTTATCTGGGAACCCTGAAATTGAGCGTGAAACATAATGCCTGACTTTCGACAAATGCTGGTTGAAGAATGGGATGCCATCACACAGCAGTGTGTAACCAGCATGAGGAGGAGGTGCCAGGCTGTTGTGTTTGTGTTTGGTTCTTCCACATGCTGCAGAGGCCCCTGTTTGTTAAATGAATAAACTGTTAAACTGCCAACATGTCTTGTTTCTCCATACTTCAATCATCCAATCCAATAAACAGCAAACAAAAGTCAATGAATAAGCTGTTTGGTATTGACAGAGAAGATTTGGCAACTTCTTCATGGACGCAACCCACATACTCAACTCTGCTACTTAACCCACAAATGCATTTTCCTCACAAATTTGGCTCCATTTAAGGGGAAATAAACAGACTTTCGAACAGTATAAGATTTATTGCCAAGAAGTATTGTTACAGCAAAGAAAAACATCAACCAAATACAAATTTCCTGACTTTCTGTGCTAAGTTTAGCTGAACGCTGTGGATTTAGTCAGCTGTAACTAATGCCAGTGTTAAAACTCTGCAGCTGAATTTGTAGCATTTGTTTTAAAACAAAAACCTAAAGGATGTGCACAGCACACATGACAATTATTTTCTCTTTGTAATTTTGCTGTTTTTCATTTTGTTTTCAGGTTTGACTTTGAGCCAGAGAAATTTGTATTTAACAAACCAGTAACAGAAAATGATATTGCATCCTCAGATCCACTGTCACTGCTGCTAGCATTGACTGATCCTGATCCTGTTAATTACATTCATATAACAAATAATATAACAAAAACAACTTTGCATGAATGGCTAGTAGGTAGCAGCATATGGGATGATGCACAAGCATTCACTGTCTTGGCTAATATGCAACTATAACAAGAGAACAGTTTTTGCATAGCTGTCCACTGTAGTGACCACTATACATGAAAAGGTTAAGAGTGTAAGTAGCAGCCAGGTGCTCCTGATCAAATGCAGTCTATTGACTGAACTGTGAGCACCTCTATAAAAGAAGACATTTTGGCAGTTTGCGGGTCATCGGTATTCAGGTATATTAACACAAAGCTGCAGTCTACCCAGGAGTGGACGTCCCTGCAAATTCAACCCAAGGTCAGACCGTGCAGTGCTCAGAGAAATTGCAAAACACAGTGAAACTAAGCTCCTACCATCGGGAGGCTGTGATGGAAAAATATAAGTGGATGAGTAGCACAGTTGTTAGATGAATGCTTTCAAACTTGCAGATTTCACTCTGGAAAAAAATCACTGTAAACCTCAGAAGTTTGGCATTTTAGAAACAAAACTAAATCCAACACAAGATTTACTTTGGTTGCTGGACTGTAAATTCTACCCAAAAGACTAACAGAACAGAGCTAATGTTAGCCACAACTAGCATCTTTCTCCCACAGGTTGATGTGATGTCTGTTTTAAGTCGAGACTGTTTAATCTGTTAGCAGAAGGTCTGATCTAATGTGGGCACTCTGTGTTTTTATTGGCTATCAGTGGATAGTCAGATGTTCAACTTAAGCAACTTTTCATTTATCAATTAAAATATTCCTTAAAAGAGAGCAGGTATTTGATTAGGCCTTGAAGTCCACTTTTAGCGTTTCTGTCTTCTCTGATCCTCTTTCAGGCACTATGCTGTGGTACGACACCTCTCAGCCCGCTCACCCTCGGCTCCATCAAGTTCATGTGTGTCCCGTTCTGGAGGTGGGGCCGACTCCGCGCACTCTCAGACCTCTCATACACTCTCTCAGGGCCCTCAAAAGCTCCGCCGAAGTGGCTCTCATGCAAGAAGCGGGTCGCATCACGGCACAGGTGGATGTTTAAATTACTTTTTGCAAAGCTTTTGAAGACTCCACATGGATGTTAGATTTATAAAGTGTACTTGCAGCAGCTCATATCGTTATCTTTCAGGCTTTTAGGAGAACAATGGCTCTGTCTCAAGGAGACGTGGATGAATCTATTCTGTTTGCTAAGGTAACTTTAACTTCTTGATGACCTTTATCTCTTCACTGCCTTGACGCATGTGGGTGGTCATTATCTTTGTGCCTTTCATTGATTGGGCTCATGATGTAATTATTAGAACAATAAGTGTTGATTGAATTGTTTTTTGTAGTCAGAGAAGAAGCAATTAAATTTTCTAAGTTTACCTCCTGATTTCCTGAATCTGCTTTAAAGTAGCAGATGGGGAATTCCAGAGAGTTGTACCTTAAACTGAAAATGTCATTTAAGTTTTACAGCGTCTACTTCTACACTTCATTTGTGATATACAATACTGTCTTGAGCCATCCTGCCCATTTCCCATATTCCAAAGACACAAATAAATGATGGGTGGCTCGAGACTTGCACAGTACTGTATAATAACTGAGCTTTTAGTCACTTCTCAGGTAGAAATGACTTTTTAACATGACCCCTTCTTCCAGTTTGATTTTGAGAATCGGATTCATGGTGCTAATTTTCTCGCGTACCCGCCTGTGGTTGCTGGAGGGAATCGAGCCAACACTCTGCACTACATAAATAACAACCAGATAATCAAGGTAATTACTCCACGTGAGGTGTAATGAACACACCAGAGGGCATTGATCTTTGATCTTCCTGAGAATAACAATTAGTTCACGTGTCCAAGTAGCTTATATGACTCATTATGGTTTGTTCCCTCCTCTTCGTCTCCTCCATCAGGATGGGGAAATGGTTTTGCTGGATGGTGGTTGTGAATACTTTGGTTATGTCAGTGATATAACTCGAACGTGGCCCGTGAATGGAAAGTAAGTACGCTGATTACCCATACCCTTCTTAAAATACTTGGCACATACAGAAGTGACAGTTTCCTTAAAAAGCTCACGCCCAAGCATTACAATGTATTATATATAGACATGTGCAACATGCACTGTGCTTTTTTAACCATTTCATCCGCACAGATCAAAGATGCTTGTTAATATAATCTATCAAGGAGTAAAACAAGAAGTTAGTCATATTCCTCTCAGTGAAAATGTTGTTTTTGCCATCTACAAATGCATCATACATCTTATTTAAGCCGTTGGGTTTCTCTTAGTCCATTTTAGTTGAAACTGTGCCAGGTTTGCAAAACCCAGCTATGGGAGCCACACACCACTGTACTTTCTCTGCTGGTCCCAAACCCAGATAGCTGGGAGCATTGCCTCCACATGGGTATAAAAGCTTTGCCAAATCAAATATATGGATTGGAATAATTCCCTACCACACTGATGTAGGCTTGAATGGAGCCAGATGAGCTAAATAGTAATAGGAACAGCCAAAAAAAAGTTGTTTAACTTTTCCAACAAAACTATACTGATTGTCTTACTCATCTTTTTGACCCTTTATGCCTAGAGTTTGGCTGAAGTTTGTTTTCCATCTATTATCATGACTAAACTGAGGAGGGCAAAGCATGGAGACAAAAAGCAGTGGAATTTTCATTGTGCATCCTAGCCCATGATTCAGTGTAGAACAGTGCAGATGTATCAAAGTTCATTTCACACCCAGGTTTGTTTAGTCCTACATTGCAAACCAAGTGTGCCAGAAAGCTCTCAGTATGCAGGCACCTTTGGTCCAGTTATTTTTTTTTTCCAGAATGCATGTGCTAATAAACGTGGTGGCAATCCGTGTCACTCACAGGCCTGGTTTACTGAGCCCCCACCCCCACCCCCCTGTTTTGTTTTGTTTTTAACCACCAGATTCAGTCCTGCACAGGCTGAACTCTACGAGGCTGTCCTGGAGGTCCAGCACTCGTGTTTATCGCTCTGCTCCCCGGGAGTTAGTCTAGATCACATCTACAGCACCATGCTGGCTCTGCTGGGACGACAGCTTAAGCGGCTCGGCATCCTCGAGGCCAGTACCAGCGATGCTGAGGCGCTAAAGGTAATAACCAGTTGGTGAATTATTTCTGCACTTTGCATTTAATGAGGCTCATCTGTGCAGCTTCATGGTCTCCAGAGGATGAATCTGGAGTAATCCGACTTTTCCTCAGAAGTTTTCACTCCTCTCTAGAAACACGTGAACTTGTCATTTGTAGACGCCTTCATTGTCAGACTATGTATTCAAACTGTTATAGAAGTTCATGTTTAAAGCATTAGAAGCAATGCTCATGGCATATTTTTATAACATCAACATTTTTAATTTTTATATTGCAGGAGAAATCTGACTTCTTGTAAGTGCTCTTTAAGTTGCTTGTGTTTTGGTTCTTGTGAAGCTTAGCTTTGGGAGAACCACTGAAACTCATGTTTTGGAGCCGTGACTGTTCTCAGACAGCTGGCAAATTAATCTTTTCTTTTTTTTTTTTTTTTTCTTTTTTTTTTAAATCTCAGGCTGCAAGGCGGTACTGCCCCCACCATGTTGGCCATTACCTGGGTATGGATGTCCACGACACTCCCGAGCTATCTCGTGCACAACCTCTTCAGCCAGGAATGGCCATCACTATAGAACCAGGTTAAAACTCCAAACTGCTGCATGTGCACATAAATGGTCCTTCCCGTTACCGTTACGGCTCATGTTGTCTCTTGTTCCAGGACTGTACATCTGTGAAGACAACGACCAGGCACCAAAGCATTTCCGTGGGCTGGGGGTCAGGATTGAGGATGATGTGGTGATCAGAGACAAAGGAGGACCTCTGATTCTGTCCTCTGACGCACCAAAGGCCATCGCTGATGTAGAGCGGGCTTGTGCGCAGAGATAGGGCAGCGACAGACAGAGAAGTGATCAAGTGCTGCTCGCTCGCCTCTGTTTATATCATGAATCTCAGGGTCCAAGTGCATCAAAGGTGGGAGCACGCTATAAGACTTTGGTTTTCAAGTCACAACAACCTGCTACCCTCACTACACCGCTCTATCTATGAAATACATGCTGCACAAGAACAACAACTAAGTTCCAAAACAGAAAAACAAACAGGCAAACATAAAGTTTACTTTTAGTAATGCCTGTGAAGACGTCATTAAAAGTAAAGGCAGATTATATATCCTTCTGTCATTGAGCCAAATCTGACACTACAGTCTGAACCAACAGCTGCAAACAGCGGCTAACATTTTGCTTTACTTCAATTGTTAGATCCAACAACCATGACTGTATTTTATTTCCTAAAACCTGTTTGAGTCTCATCATGTTTTGCTGAACTGCTGCCACCACGGTTCATTTTCTCATCTCACTCCAAGAAGTTGCACAGAAAAGTGCATCATCATTTCCCACCTCATGCTGCATCACGCAGGATCCAATGGAGAGCACGTGCTGCAGGAAGAGCGGGCACCGGCTGAATAAAGAGGGATCCATCTGAAACGGCTGCTCATCATAAATCTGGAATTATTGTGATATCTTCACTGATCTGCTGAAACGTGAAAAAGATTATACTGACAAACGTATGACTGTTAGATTTTTTTTTTTTTCTTTCCAGCAGAGAGAAGAATTGTGATGTTTTCTAAATTATTGTGTATTAAAAATATCTCAGTAGTCTTTCGTAACTAATAAATTCAGTTGGTTTGACTTGGCTTCCTTATAAAGGATGTTGTTTCATCATAGGGTTACATGGCCCCTCCTTATCTTAAAGATAAGGGTCAGTTGTCCTCTTAGTTGCTTCTTGGACAAAAAGGACAGTATTGTTGGATTTTTATTCGTGACGGGCTTGGTTCTCTACTGTCAAACTTTAAAAAAAATAAAAGATCTCTCAATGCATTTCATTAACAACAAGCTGCCATGTATTTGTATACTGCAGTTTTTTCCCTTTCCCTGACAAAGCAAGAAATATTCCAAGGGTTTTTGGTGGTCAACCTGAATGCATATGTTACTTGAGTGAAGAAACAAAATGACAATACTTCAGGGTCATTCGCAGACCTTATCATCACAGGACTGCATCGAGTCCTGTGAAAACTTAAGTCCACCCTTACTGCTTCCATAGGAACTAAGAGGTTAAGTAGCAGCCAGGTGCTGCTAATCAAATCCACCTCATTAGCTGAGCAAGTGTGAGTGCCTTGATAAAAGCAGAGGTTTTGGTAGTTTGCTGTGCTGGAGCATTCAAGTGTGTGTTAACACAATGCAACAATCTTGCCAGGAGTGGATGTCCCAGCAAATTCACCCCAAGGTCAGACTGTGCAACGCTCAGAGAAACTGCAAAACTGCATCTCAGTCTCTACAGGGCTCAGTTAGCATGTTAAATTTCATGGCAGTACAATTAGAAAAAGAATGAATAAGTATGGCCTGTTTGGAAGCACTACCAGGAAAACACCTCTTTAAAAAGAATATGGCTGCATGTCTTAGATTTGTAAAGCTGCATCTAAACAAACTACAAGACTTCTGGAACAATGTCCTTTGGACAGACAAGACCAAAATGGTGATGTCTGGCCATAATACACAGCAACATGTTTGGAGAAAACCAAAAAGCATACAAAGAAAAAATGATACTGAAAATACATATGACACATCGTGGTACTGTATCATAAAAATCTTCCAATAATACGATACAGCAGAAAGTGAGAATATACAGATCATCCGTGGATCACAAACTGTTTACAAAATGCATGGAAAAAGGAAAAATACATTACAGGGAATTCATAAAACAAAAGAGGCAGAAAAAAATATTTAAAAAATACAAAAATATGGTAATATTATACGAGTATGTAGAAAAGAGTACTACAGTAAAATACTGAACGATAAACACAATATTAGGGAATGTGGGATATATTAAACAGTATCATTAAAAATAGTTCTAGACAACAAAATTATCCTCAATATTTTATTGATAACGACAATATAAAGGACAATATTGTTGATGTGGTTGATAGTTTTAACAATTATTGTGTAAGTTTTGGATCAAATCTGGCAGAAAAAATTTCTGAGCCACTGCCGTCAGTAGACCGTAATGAAAGCCAGACTGATAGAAATCCCAACTCATTGTTCTTTATAGTGGAGGAAAGAGAAATAATTGATATTCCATAGGTGCTAATGTCCCCCCATCACAGATGCAGGCTTTTGAACTGAGCGTGATAACAAGCCAGATGCCCGTCAATTTGTCTGACCACAGAACAGTTTTCCACTTTGAATCAGTCAATTTTAAATGAGCTTTGGCTCAGAAAGGACAGCAACCTTTCTGGATCACGTTCACATGATTACATCAACTTCTTTGCATGATGGAGCTTTAACCTGCATTCATAGATGGCACGGTGAGCCGTGTTTGCAGATGATGATTTCTGGAAGTTTTCCTGTGCCCATGCAGTGACTTTCATGACAGCATCATGTCTGTTTTAATGCAGATGATGTTCAGCCCTATCCCTTGCACACAGACATTTCTCCAGATTCTGAACATTTTGATGATATTAATGTAGATGATGAGATATTCAAAGTCTTCACAATTTTACATTGAGGAGCATTGTTCTGAACTTATCCCACAATTTGTAGATACAGTTTTTTTTGCAAATTGGTGAACCTCTTTCTATCTCTACTTCTGAGAAACTCTGCCTCTCTAAGATGTTCTTTTTATAGCCAGTCATGTTACTGATCTGGTACCAATTAAACTAATTCATTGAAAAATGTTCCTCCAGCTGGTTCTTTTTAGCACCATTTATTTTTTAAGCCTTTTCTTGCCACCATCCCAACTTTTTTTGAGACATGTTGCTACCATCAAATTGAAAATGAGCTAATATTTTTCTTAAAATGGTAAAATGTCTCAAGATAAATATCTTATATGTTTTATATTGACATAAAAAGAAGAGAAGTGGTCCTAATATTGATCTCTGTGGGACCCCACATTTTATTTTTTACTTTGAGATTTTGTAGCATTTAAGCATACATGTTGCTGTACATGTTGACACCATGATGCCACAGCTTGCCTTGAAGGATTTTAAAGTCAGTTGTATCAAATGCTTTTAATAAGTTGAGGCAAATTCCTGTGCCACATCCTTTATCAATAGCATCACTGATTTTTTTTTTTTTCCCCACAAAGATCGAGGGCTTTTCATTCATGCTTTTCATTCTCAGAATGATTTCAAGGACTTCCTTTTTATCAGTTGATGTTAAGAAAAAATAATTTCAATAATTACCTTGTAATTGTTTATATATAGTACCCTCAGGAAGACTGATAGTATTAGCAAGTACTCAGTGACCTCATTAAATACTTCCTGGCATTGCTTTTGATTGCACTGTGTAGTTTTAATAAACTCAGTATAATGTTTTCACTTACTCACTCCTATAGTGTGTGTCAGCTTATTTCTATGTTTTATATATGATTCTTTGTTTCCATCACTTGGAGTTTGAATGTATTGTTTATACAGGCAAAAGTTTCCCTCTGTGTCTCCAGACTCTTTCACATTTGTCACATGTGCTCAGTATGAACCTGCTCTCTTCGCTCATCACTGGCAGTGGTTTGTGGCTACCACATACAAAACCATTTCCTCACCAGTTCACCTGTATTCACTTTCATTTGCACCAAAGAAAGTGAAATGGATCCACAATCGTTTCTGCTTCCTAACTGGACAGATTGACACGCCTGAAGTGATCAAGGGTTCCTTTATTTTTTATTTATTTACTGATCTGTGTTATCCCCATAACACAAAAAAGGGCTTTTAGAAAAATTAACTAAACAGTACTGTGCAAAAGTCTTGAGTCATCACTCATTTCTTAATATTTTGTTAGGAAAATTAGAAATAGGTGTAGAGATTTATTCAAATGTGCAAACATACATGGAAGTACAGCATATAAGGCACAAACTGAGTTTGAAGAATTCTAATGAACTTGAAAATCAATATTTGGTGTGACCGCCTTTATTCTTCAGCACAGCCTGAACTCTCTGAGGCAGCTTTCTTGTCATTTCTTTAAGTAGTCTTCAGGAATAGTTCTCCAGGCTTCTTGAAGGACATTCAAAGCTCTTCTTTGGATGTTTCTGCCTTTTGTTCTGTTCTCTGTCAGGATGATCCCACACTGCTTCAATATTTTATTAGTTTGGTTTATTATTAGTGTTGAGGTCCAACCTCTGGGGAGGCCAATCCATGACTGATAGTGTTCCACTGTGTGTTTTTGTATCCAGGTATGATTTTACTGCACTGGCAGTGTGTTTGGGAGCATTGTCATGCTGAAAATGAAGCAATTACCAATCACTGTTTCAGATGATATTGGATGATGGATCAAAATCTGACGGTATTTTTCTGCGTTCATAATTCCATCAATTTTGACAAGATCTCCAACACCACTGACTGAAATGCAGCCCAAACCATGATGGACCCTCCACCATGTTTTCAGATGGCTGTAGACACTCACTTTTGGACCTCTCTCTCTCTCTCAACATTATCTGTCTGATGACATTTATGGTTCAAATCATGATTTGAACCATAAATGTCCTGTTTGCCTTCCTGAAGAATGGCTTCGTGACAGCCACCCTTCCACTGAGACCATTTCTGATGAGACTTCAGTGAACAGTAGATGGACCAACTGAAGAGCCAGATGCATCTCTCAGATCCTGTGTCAGGTCTTTGCTGGACTTGTTCCTGTTTCTTAAGGTCATGACTTTCATATACTGTTCACCTGCTGTAGATATTTAGGCCTGCAACTTCTTTTGTCCTCCACTTGTCCAGTTTCTTTAAATTTTTGAAGAATGCACTGTACATCATGTTCTTTGCTAAGTTGTCTGTTATGTGCAGACACAACACTGTTTCATCCCTTGAGTTAGGTACTTTTTTTGTTACGTTTGAATAATTTAGAGCAAAATATAAAAAAAATGCGGGGTTGCTCAAAACTTTTGTACAGCACTGTATGTAATTTGTGTTGCTGTTATTTGGCTTATTTAGCCTATGTAGATGCGTTAAACTTTTACTTTATACTACGTTGGTACTATAATGTGGAAACAAAGCGTAAGTAAAATATTGCAAAACTGTACTTTTCTACATTTTACTAAACAAGTCGCTCTCCACTCCCACTGTAGTGAAAGCTGTTGTATTTGATAAAAGTGGAGCACCACCGTCCCCTGCAGATTGAAATCGGCGTAAATCTGCCGAAAAGAGCACGGAACCGGTTTCCGGACACTCCCGAACATTTCCGAAGACAACCTCCACTCTTCTTCCCTTCGTCGCGCACTCTCCCTCCTCCCCCCCGTTCACGCCTAATGTTGCTGTACCTCAAACCCTCCCCCCGTATCAGAGGAGTAGAAACAACAAGCCGCCATTTTGTTTGTGCGGACAGACCGTCAGAAACAGGAGGAGATAACCGAGAGAAGGAGCGACTCCGGCGACCCACGGCAGCCGCTCCGGGAACCGCCGGGGGACGAAAGAGTGGCCAAATCCGCGTCCGCGTTATCCAGAGAGAGAAAGCAGCAGGGAAAAGATAAGACGTCAGTGGAGGGAAAAGCGACTCGGTGACATATATATGTGTGTGTATATGTATGCATGAGAAGGAAATACTCCGAAAAATCCAAGGAAGGGGGTGTTTGCGGAGCGGAGACGGGGAGGAGAGGCGGAAGAGGGCTCTGTCTCGTAACGAGGGGGGAGAAAAATCTTCAAATAAAGGGAAAATATCAACATGAAAAATCATTATGTGTCCGTCGCGGAGGAAGGAGAGAGCCCGCATAGACAATTATATAAATAAATTGCTGCCGGGCAGAAGAGAGAGGTGGAAAGGAAGACGGGTTTAAAGAGAAGGGGGGAAAATTGCCAGGATCAACGCGAAGGGGGGCATTCACCATCACAAAGAGTCAATGAGAGGATTTTGTCAGCCCAAAATATTTCAAGGGGGTGGGAGGGTGTCAGCATTATTGTGCCGATCTGAAGCTTTCCGCTTCCGAAATAGCCGTAATTTCTCAGCGAGTCGCCGTCAGATTTTGATCCATTTTTCGCCTGTCGGCGTAGCTCCTGCTTTTTGCTTTACAGCTTTCTGTTTTTGCCTCCTTGCGTGGCCAAGACGTCCATAAAAAAAAAAAAACAAAAAAAAAAAAACGGGGAGAGGTGATATTTTTGAGACTTTAGCGATCACGCTTTTCCATCATCTGTGATTTCAAGTGTTTTTAAAACCAGGGGAGGAACCTCTCCAGGACTATAAGATAAGTAACCCAACAGACCGTCCTCTGCAAGGGAAAAAAAACTGATTGGATCAATCTGACTGCTCGCTGATTGGCAGTTTTCGCTGCGATCATCCTCGAGAACTGTACGGTCGAAGAGATAAAGTGTGCATGCGGAAAGATTGCA
Organism: Archocentrus centrarchus; assembly: GCF_007364275.1. NCBI lineage: Eukaryota > Metazoa > Chordata > Actinopteri > Cichliformes > Cichlidae > Archocentrus > Archocentrus centrarchus. The sequence continues at coordinate 10,879,481 of NC_044353.1, read as the reverse complement.
CAAGAACTGTGATTTTTTTTTTCTTTTTTCCTTTTTTTTGTTGGAAGATCTGATATTTGCAGCCGTGCTCGACTGCAACACATCTCGCGCAAGGGGGTTGCAACAACCATTACGTGCAATACCAGTGTGTTCTTTCTGACCCAGTGCCTTGCATGGTCAAACACTTAAGTGCACAAATAAGTCGGCATGTACATGCACAACGGAAGTCTTGCATGGGAATACACCCGCAATAGATTTTATTTTTATCAGAGATACTGCAAGTCCGGTGTGTTGCCCTTTTTGTGCAACTGACTGATTTTTCCAGTCACTTTAAAGCCAGTAAGCTGTTTTTTTTTTTTCCTCTGTTGCACCGGAGAGTAAAAGCTTTTGAGGGAAAATCAGTGGCACTGACGGCAGTGAGAGGCTCTAACTGTTGCATGAGAAAGCCGCCTCCTGGAGTTAACACAGGGGGGAAAAAAACAAACTCCTGGCTTCTGTTTGCTGGATCACAGTTGCCGTTTTTGTGCCCTGACAAATTGCTCTGCCCCCCCTTACTCCTCTGCCTTGGAGCAATTCGGATTTGAAACGGAGGATTTCTCCGCCGACTATGGCGGGCAGGACTCAGTGCAGTACGGAGGACGGATCTTGGGACGGTTTTTCTGTCGCAGAAGAGGCTACATGAGGTTGTCAGAGGGCCGCACGCTTGCCTTTTTTGCCGACTCCACCTTCCCACCTCCTCCTCCTCAAATCTGTGAAGAAACAAAATCTCCGACTGGGGAGGGGGACTGATATCTGCAGAGAGGAATAAACCGAGCGGGGAGGACTGAAGGAGCTCCAACACTGCTGTCCTCTCTCCCCTGCCGTCCCCCCCGAGCGGTGGGGGAACGATCAGAAAGGTTTCTTAAAAGGACTCAGAGACGCAGATAAAGGGGGATTACATTTGCCCTCAGTGGATCTACAGCATTTATTTTAATTCGTCAAAAAATATGGCCGATAATGTCCTGGAGTCCGGCCCGCCTTCAGCCAAGAGGCCCAAGTTGTCCTCTCCTGCTCTCTCGGTGTCTGCCAGTGATGGAAACGGTAAATATTTTGCATGTATTACTCCGCTGAATAAAATATAAACCAGCTTCACTGTGGGTGTATAAAATTGCCGGTCCGTTGTGCAAGTCCCTGCAGAGTTGGCACTAGTTGCTCTGACTGAAATCTTCCACAGTTGCTGCTTTTAAACAGCAACGTGTTGGTATCTCGGTTTAAAAAGCTGCTAATCTAAGAGTTTTGGGCCCCTAGTGAGGAAACATGCTGTAGATGCGGTGGCAAGAGCAACTTTCCAGCAGTTATGTTTTGATGCGTTAGCCTCAAGAGGCTAACTAGCAGCAACTCTGGGATCCACCTCCAAACAATGGAAGAGGCGAGTCACCCCGGTTTGCTTCAAGTTGTATAGCTACTTTTGAATTTGTTAATTGGAAGAATTAAAGTGCCTACACATTAAGCACCAGGTTTCTTGGATATCCCGGGAAAAAAACAGAGAAAGTTACAGTTTCCGTGGTAGCTTTGAGAGAAATGAGGTTAATCGAGCAGCTAGCCAGTAGCTAGGCAGAAAACTCCACCAGACACCGGCTCAGCTGAGCTCCGCATCTGGCTAGCAAAGACAAAAACCTCCGTGAGCACAGTTTTTCTGTGTATCCGTCGATAACCAGCGGCTCTACGGAGAAAAATGCCCTCTGCGCTATGATTAGTCTTGTTAGCCGTGAGCTTACTCGCTTTTTTTACTTGAACTATTATCGTATACAAGCTAGCTATTGTTTGACTTTAATAAGTTGGGGCAGAGCGTCCTCGTCCCGCAAAAGTTACAGCTTTTTAAAAATTTGATTACTGCTGCCGAGTTTAACTTAAAGAGTAAACCAGCCACAGTCTTTGAAATGTCTTCTTTAGTTCCCTTTGTTCAGAGCCTTTTGGCTTTTCAGACGTACTAAGGGAGTCCATTCTGGTTCTCCGTCCCCATTGTTTGGCTACAGGGCGACGCTGCGCCGCACTTAGGGCAGCTCACTGTTCAGAAATGATTCAAAGAGGCAGACCTGCTCAATGCGCTTCACCTCGATCGTGAATTTAAAACTACTATTGCGAAGAATTTCAGGTGAACATACTGAACGAGAGGCTGTGAAATCTTGGCATCACTTTCTCCTGCTGCACGAAGTTGTGACTGCAGAGAGCCTGAATGATAAGCTCAGTTTTAAAGTACTTGTACCAATACCTGAGAACTATATTCCGCTGTATCAGAGTAAAAGTATGTGAATTTCACCCTTGGGTCCTCTTTAATTACTCACATGACCTAAGGTAGAGAGAGCAGGAGCGGATTCAAAGGTCAGAAAGGGATGCAGCTTGTCTCATACGTCATACACGTATGAACATTTCATTTCTGTATAGCAGCACAGATTTGTGCCAGCATGTCACAAACATCATAAAAATGTAGGTTGTCACTATTATATTGGATTTTATATTTAATTAAAGGTCTAATAAAAAAAAATTATCATTTTAATGTGCCTCCCATGGCAATAGATTTGACTTCTTACACTTCCCTGCAGTTTGTGCTCTTAAACTGTAGAACTGCAGCTCAAATGTACACACCTACCAAGGTGCTGCAGTGTTTACCTCTGTGGCTTCTCACCCTGTCCCCACTCCATGTATGGCACCCAACCAAACCACAAACTGAGGCCTTGGGGAGAGGTACAGGCTGTGAGAGGCAGCTACTGCTGGTGTTGTTGCCTAGCTATTGGCTCTATAATAGTTGATCATTTAAAAAAAAAAAAAAAAAAAAATGCCTATTAACTGAATGAAGTCTCTAGTTTTCTGGCTGGTAAAAGTTCTGTTTTTCTTCCTGTGTGCCTAGATTTCGGTTCACTCTTTGAACTGGAGCATGACCTACCAGATGAGCTCATAAGTTCTTCAGACTTGGGACTGACCAATGGAGGGGATGCCAACCAACTCCACAGCAGCCTTGGAGGGGTCGGAGGAGGAATTGGTGTGGGAGGAGCTCAGGATGCAGCTGCGAAACACCAGCAGCTGTCTGAGCTTTTGCGTGCAGGAGCAGCACCACAGCAGGGTGGCCCCACTTCCAATAATACACCATCCGGGGCATCCATGGGGATGCTGGGGGGTGTCAGTGTTGCCCCTGGTGGACATCAAGGCATGCCTGCCCAGAGCCAAACACAGCAACCTGGATTAATGCAGCAGGTTGGAATGGTTGGAACACTCAATCGGGCAATGGTGGGAGCCCAGAAAGGCAATGCTGGACAGCAGCCTCAGCAGGGGCTGATAGGGGGGCAGGTGGTGAATGGCTCACCTAGAATGGGCTATCCTGGCAATGCTGGAATGGGAAACAATAGTAATCTTTTGGCAGACGGTCTCCAACATCAGCAGCAAGGCGGTCAGCAAATGGGGGCTGGCGGTCAGGCAGGAATGAGACCGCAGCAGCCTGGAGCACTGAACAAGGTAGGCACATTCAAAGCAGCTATCATTTGTTGTAAATTACAATTTTTAAGAGACTAAGCTGGTCAAAGTGGTAGTTTAAACATAGTGTGGCTTTTGCACACTGCGAAATACTTTAAATATGAGAAAATCCTCAGCAGTAAAGGGGTCTTATATGTATATGAAAATGTTTTTAGTCCTGTTTTTTGTAAAGTAACAGCTTTACAATAAGTTATAAGTATTGGAGGTGTGCCTGTTAGTCTGCTTACATTTATGTAAAATGTTAAAGTTTGAAATGACTGCTAAAGATTGGTGGGATCTGTCCAATTAGAGCGGTTAAAGCTGTAGGCTGATGATGTGTAGTTGTTGCTCATGTAAAACTGCTGTTCTACAGCACAGGTGCAGACTGAAGTGTGGTTACATGTTGGATGCACAGCTGCATCACAGTTTGTTCTGTGGTATCGATGGTTAACCCACTTGCTAGCCGCATGACGATTGGGATTTTCTTCTAGAGGTGTAAAGACGTTATCAGAAAAGACTGTTAAAATGATTTAAATGAGCTTTTATCTCTTTGTTTGTTTACATCTCTGTGACTGTTTGTCATGATCTCCTGTTGTTGAAACATCAGTAACACATCTGCAGTTTGGTTTCTTTTATTACTTTGATTCTGTCGTATGTCCTCAAAGGAAATCAAACTGTTTTTGTTCACATTTAAACCCAGTAAATTGCTTTATTTTCTTTTCGAGTTCGTTAATGGGGATCAGCAGTTTATTTAGATGCGTACACACAGCAGCAGGTTACCACCCACCTCGCAGTGCTTCTACTAAAGGATCACTCTTATTGTAGTTTAAGCTGTGATTTGCTGCCGAGATGGCCGTCTAGTTTGGGTGGATGCTGAATACAATCACTGATACTAAAATTGTTTTCTGAGTTGAAAACGTGGCAGTTAGATCATATCCAAGCTACAAATTTATTATGGATAACAAGTACAGTAAATGAACAGTTATCATGTTATTTAAAATGTTTTGATTGGCTGGTTAAAGCACATGTTGCGCAAAGTAAACTTTGAAACAGTTTCTTATTACACTTTTTTCCTCACATTATCTCGCTCTCCTCCTTTTTCTTCTTTTTGAACCACCCCCCCACCCTTTTTTCCACAATTTTTCAGATGAATATGATGGCCAATGCGGGCCCCTATGGTGGTCCGTACGGCCAGACTGCTGGCCAGGGGCTGCCTGGAGCAGGGCTGGGCCCACAGCTTCAGAATAAAGCAGGCCTCCCCAGCAATATGGCTGCACAGTTCAGCATGGACAAGAAGGCACCAGCGGGTCAAGGCATGCCTGGGATGGTAGGATTTGTTAGTTTATCTTTCTTATAGCTGGTTAAACTCTGCAGCCCACATAGAAGCCTGTTGTCTCCTACTGTAGATTAAACACACATCTAAATATCGAATGAGATTCCAACTGGAAGAAAAAAATCTGAGGATATTTTCCGTTATCCTGACTGTGTTAAAGATATCCCATGAAAGCTCCCAAACCAACAGTTTATGTTGGTTTGGGAGAAAAAACTGTTGCCTCCAACAGTTTATGTATTTTTCCAATATCGACAGTTGGCAGATGTGTGGGGCTGGGGTAAAGTAGACGAGAGAGCTTAAACTTATTACCCTATTCTTTACACAACTGCTTTGTGTAGGTATGAACACACAGCTTTCAAAGGTGATTTGATTACATGACTTATAAATTAGTGCACATTTTCAGAGCCACAGATGGGAATTTCATTTCATGTTATTTTGAACCTTTAATTGCAAGATGTCATTTATGATGTGCAGTTTAAAGATAGGTAGTGTCCAGATGAACACTTTCTGTTCCCCCTAACAGCCTTTCCACTATAACGTCCCCGTCATTTTTTTCCACTTCACATCATTGTTCTTGAGTTATCAGCTTGCATCAATATGCGGTTCTCTTTATTTTTTTTTATCGTCTTTTCCCTTAAATCTTGGAACTGTCGCCGGCCCTGGCTTGTAACAGTAATGTAATGTAACAGTCCCGTGACTTGCACGTTGCTCACTAACTGGCGTAGAGTCATAGCATGATTTACGTTCCTGTTCTGCTCCAGTGTCTGCTGACTACTGGACCTTGGTTGCCAATAAAAGAAAAGGCAGGCACTCTTCATATCCACCTTCATCTGAAATGCCATCGAGAAATGGGTTTATTGTCCTGGAAGAACTTCACCATTCTGCTCCATCAACTGAGCTCTCCAATCATCCTCTGGAAGAGTCTTGGCTAAACCTGGTACCCAGGCAGGATTGCGATCCAGCAGCGCAATCTCACCCGTGCCCCAGTGATTCACCCGGCATGAGATCTGGGATAGTAGCCTGGCAGCCTCACTCTTTTTCCCCAGCTCAACATTCAATTGTGTCGCCTAGTTGCCTACTTAACCACTGAGCCAGGCTGGTGCCCAATGTCCACTTCTTTAACGCAGTCACACACACTTCTTTCCTGGTGTCACAACATCTGACATACCGGTCAAACTTAATGCTCTCCTGCCGACACTTCCAGCCTCAATTAACAGAATAATTAGCTGTGTTGGCATCAGTGACATCAGTCAGAGCTGATAAAAACTGATTTTTAACAGCCTCCTTGGATCTTCTGAAGTCAATTGGAATGACAGCGTTTATATCTGGCCCCACTCCTACTCTCAGCTGCAAGACACTCGATTTAGTAGAGAAACCAGTCTCCACACTTGGCTTCAGTCAGTTTGTAGGGGTCATGGAGTTGGCTTCATTTACAACTTCCAACTTGTTTTGAAGTCGTCATTATCTCTTTGGAAAAGATGGGCTGCATCCAAATAAAGAGGGCATTAAGCGACTCTCACAAGTCTGACACCAACGGCAAGAAATTAGTGACTCTTTGCTAATTAACTGCTTGTTATGTTGTCTTAAAGAGACACAGTGTAGTGGAGGGATTTTTAGTAAAGTAGGTCAAATCACCCTTATAATAATCCCACCTACCTCAGAGAGATGAATCATGAAGATCAACCAAAAGCCCCAGGAGTGTAGTGTCAGATTGCAGTGACTCACTGCAGGTTGTTAACTTAGTCCGTGTGTTTGGATTTACAAGCAGCCCCCAGTTTTTGAGTTCATTCCCATTTCCAATTAAATGAGCAGGTAGATGTTCTGTCACCTTTTCTCAACTGTTGTGTGATATATTGGGGTATAAAGTATTGCTCAGTCAGACTCTGATCATCATTAGCCTATAGAGGTGATCAGCATTCAGCTGAGCACTGTCACCTGCATTGTTACGTTTTGCCATTTGGCTGTAGTTAAAAACAGGATTTATTTGTGCCTTTCAGCAGGCTCTTTCATGCTTAAGAATCTTGTCCTGTTTTTAATTAGTAAATAGCTGAAAGCATCATTCTGAAGTAGTAGACACATTTCTCATTTCTTCCCAGATTAGTTTACTGTTTGTTAAAGCATGTACCTCAGTACTCCTGAGTTCATTAAACTGCTAAAATATACGGCAGTAAGATTTTGGCATCCACACTTGCCGCAAGAAGTATTGGAAAATGGCTCACTGAGTGTTCGCTGTTCAGCTGTTATCAGAATGGGCACTGGAAGTGATCCCTTTGCTGTGGATAATTCTTTTTAACTTCACCTGTGCCTGTTCTGCGCTCTCCATCCTAAGACACCTCAGCAGCAGCAGCCTGGAGGCGGCGTATCGGTCAGCGGAGCAGCAGCAGTGGGAGGGACGCAGGTTGGACTCAATGCTGTGGGGGCCGGACCCGGCGCTACACCTCCTACTGCAGACCCTGAGAAGCGGAAGCTGATTCAACAGCAGCTGGTCCTCTTGCTCCACGCGCACAAGTGCCAGCGGAGGGAGCAGGCCAACGGCGAAGTACGGCAGTGCAACCTGCCTCACTGTCGCACCATGAAGAACGTGCTGAACCACATGACTCACTGCCAGCTTGGCAAGTCCTGCCAGGGTGAGTCTGTTGAATTACACCGATAGCTGGTTTATACGGTGTGTGGTTTATATTATAAACACGATGCAGTCATGTATCTGGAGCACTTCTTTTTTTTTTTTTTTTTTTCTTTAAATCCCTCTTGGTTTGCCTCCCAGTTTTTCCTCGGTATCAGGATGAGTTATTCTGTCTTCAGCTGGCTGTTTTACTGTAATTCCTCCTTGTCTCGCTGAGTCTCCATCTGGACATAGTTTTGTTATACTGAATGACTCACACAATAACTTACTATCTTTTTACTCTATTTTCTTTTTTTTTCTCTTATCCTTGTCATGTTAATCATCTCTCTCCTTCACTCCGTCACCATTTCCCTCCGCTTGCTCTCCATCTTTTATTTCCTTTTCTAAAACATTTGTTCATTCCTCTGTCTCCTCCAGTGGCACACTGTGCCTCATCCAGACAGATCATTTCTCATTGGAAGAATTGCACACGACACGACTGTCCCGTCTGCCTGCCACTGAAAAATGCTGGAGACAAGAGGAACCAGCAACGTGAGTCTTTCTCACTCTTTGGCTGTGTGTGCACCTTGTAGATTTGTACAGATTCACTGCTTTCATCAATTATTATTTCTAATTTAAACATTAAAGTGCATCACAGTGGGCTAGAATTCATGGTACTCATCTCTTGTTAACTCTGTTTCTTCCTCCCATCACCACAGCTCTTGTCAACAGTACAGGGGTGGGTTTAGTGAACTCTTTAGGTTCAGGTGTGCCAGGAGGACAGTCCAGCACACCGAACCTGAACCCACCCAACCAGATCGACCCCAGCTCCATAGAGAGGGCCTATGCTGCGCTGGGCCTCACTTACCAGGGCAACCAGATGCCACAGCAGCCACCACAGGCCAGCGTGCCAAACCAGGGGCTGCAGGGGCAGCCTGGAATGAGGACTGTAAACACCATGGGTTAGTGTGTAATACTAGTATGTGTATCACTGGGTATATGAAAATCCAACAGGAACATTTCTGAACATGCATGATCTTCATCTCTGGGGAACGCCTTAAGCGGCCATGTAATGTCAAACCAAGATATTTCAGAAACTTTAAATGAGCTGTATAAAGTTGTTCAGAGCTTCTCGTCAGTTAGTGGAGCTGCCTCAGGTGTCATCAAAGGGCCTAAACTTGTAACTTTACCTGTAACTTTAGTTTTTGCTGAGTGCTCTTTGGTTCATCCTTAATCTTTTACAGCTCTCCACTGAAGTTACAGCTTAGTGAGATTGAATGCAACAGTGTATGCAAACATAGTTTGTTTTTCTTCCCCAGAGACAAGTAAGAGTGTAGTCACATCAGGCTTGGTTTCCTTGTACCGTACACCTCTGCTGGCCTGTATTCACACTGTGCTTAACGATCCATACCCAAGTACGCTTCAGTTTGTCTCAGCATCGCAGCTCCTCTTTCCTGCACTTGCTCTTTTTTTCCTCGCACACAGACATGCATGTGAAGAGTGTGCTTGCAGAGCACGAGGTCCATGATTTTATGGATTAAGTAGGGCTGTTTTTAGAAATGTGAGAAACGGTCTTCTCACATGCCTTATAGATTTGTTAATTATTTAACAACTATTTTCACGGTGCCAGCTGTCATTGTAAAAGCGCTAGATTTTTGTGCTTTGGCGTGGTTTGCGATCACACCAGATGTTTACCATGCCCAAGTCCAACTGAACCGTGTACTGGGATCAGTATGCACTGATCACACTAGTCAAATCAACTGGACTTTGGCAGCCAGATGTGATTAGGTATGATACAGATGGCACAGTGTGAGTACACCCTAAAAGCTAAAGGAGTCACTTTACATATTCTAGTTCTTTGGGATGAAATATAAAGGCAAATGGCAACACTGAACAGTTACTGCTGTCAGTGGTTGCTGTTATAGAATTCAGAAGATATCATTTTTCCATTTCCAGGGGGAAACTCTATGGGGGTGAATGGTGGAGTTGGGGTGCAGCCCCCCAACCAACATTCCAGTCTACTGCCAGATGCCATGTTGCACAACTGCATGAGCGCACAGAGGTCAGACTACCTTTCACTGGTCACAGCTATTTACTTTTTCTTCAGTCAGGCTGCAAATCTTAACTTCTCGTCTCCCGTTTCCCTCAGTCTGATGAATGATGGTGTGGGGAACCTTGGCTCCTTGCCCACAGCTACTTCACCTTCTGCTGCAGGCATGAGGAAGTCTTGGCATGAAGACATCACACAAGACCTCCGCAACCACCTTGTCCACAAGCTGTGAGTCTGTCGTGTCCTGCAAACGTTCCAACAAAACAGAGCCGATGAAATTAATAAGCAAGTTATTTCCAACAGTGGGTGTAATGGTAATTGTAGCTGTACATTTTTCCTGCATGTGTGTGTGTGAGAGCAGGGTGCAGGCCATTTTCCCCACTCCTGACCCAGCTGCTCTAAAGGACCGGCGGATGGATAATCTGGTGGCTTATGCACGAAAAGTAGAGGGAGACATGTACGAGTCAGCCAACAGTAGGGTAAGAAACCAGCGTGACTGTCATACAGAATGAAGACCTTTTTTATATCACTGTTACGCACTGTTGAAATTCATGCTGTAAAATCCTTTTGTTGTGACCCTTCTAGGCAGAGTATTACCACCTGCTGGCAGAGAAGATCTACAAAATCCAAAAGGAGCTGGAAGAGAAGAGGAGGACACGGCTCCAGAAGCAGGGCATGATGTCGGGCCAGCCTGGCATTGCCTCCACAGGCCTCCCACAGGGGCCTCCTGGTATGGGACAGCCTCCCATGCCCCCTGGGCAACCCCCCAGTGAGTAAACATAATGTTATTACCTCAATCACACGCTTGTTTACACATACTGCTGGCATACAAATAATCAAATTGACTTCTCAACTTTTAGAGCCACTCGGCTCTAAAATGTTGCCTGGCACTGAGCAAAACTATCTAATCAAAAATTAAATGTAGGTCAGGGGCAAAGGTGTCATTTTGAAGTAGAAAATAAGCTCACTTTGATTCCTGTAACTCCTTATTGTTCTGTCAGATGGTCCTCACGCCGATCCGTCCATGGTCAGACCAGCCGGGCCCAATCAGATGGTCAACAGGATGCAGAACCCAGCAGGTACATCTTTAACAAGTATAAGTGACATTAAGTCAGAGGATTGTTGATATGTGTATATGTGTATGTAAATACTGTATTTTTAGAGAGGAAATCTAGATGAGTTTTAAAAAAATGTATGTAAGGAGTGGCTGTTCCCAGTTGTGGAAATGTTTGGTGGAGGAGGCATATTAAAGGGATGGTTCACCCAAATTATGAGCAGATATTTATTTCTTTCTCTCTGCTGCCATCCCAATACAACAGAGGTGAGCCGAATTTTGTTTGTGGTTTTCATTTTAAAAAATTTTGCCAGCAGTTGATGTTAAATATTAAAAATCTGCAGACTTTTTTTAAAATTCAAACTTTTTACCAAGGAAAATTGTCATTTTATAAACTGCTGATTTAACTACAATAATATGGTTATCACCTTAATCTTTGTGAACTAGAGGTCAGACATCTTCAGAAAAAGTTTTAGCCATCTTTAGACAACAGTTAACCTTTCTACTTAACTTGAATGCAAGAATTTTAAAATGCTTCACACCAGATTTTTCCTCTGTGTTTGTTATGGTGGGAGACCTATACACTGCCAGCCACAACCAGGAAATACTTATTTAATATATCTGCATCATCTAAGCAGTGCAAGCTGCAGCAATGCCCAGTGAAAAGTGTTTTGACATGTCTCATTTTTGTCCTGATTCATTTTTAGGAATGAACCAGTTTGGTCAGATGGGGATGCAGTCAATGGGTCAGAGGTCGACACCTCCTCTTCCTCTTAATCCTCAAATGAACCAGGTTGGTACCACGGCTGCATTATCTGCCATTACTTTGGGTTTATATGAACATCATGGTTAGAAGTCACAGATAATTTGCCACAGTTAATACTTGTGCATCTAAAAGATAAACATTAATTTGTTGACTCACGTGCTGTGAAAAAAGCTCTAATTGCTGTAGAACAAGTTACATGATATGATTTCTTTTGTTTTCAGATGGGTATGGGAACAACTAGGGTGGGTCAGCCTAACACCACACAGTTACAGAACCAGTACCTCCCTCCAGGCCAGTTTCCCGGGTCCAGTCCAGGACTTGGTTCTGGTCCTGTTGGCATGAATCAGCCAGGAACGCAGAATGCTGTATCAGCGGTAAGGATTAAGTTGGGGAGTGATAGTACTTTGTAACAGGTTTGAGTGCCATTTGGAACAATTGTAAGTTTCAAAGAGGAGGATTAAACATAATCTCGTGTCCTACCCTATGTATCAGAACCAGATGTCCACACCACCATCCCTCCCAGCCAGCAGCCCTGCACCCCAGTCCGCCCCTTCTCTTCCAAGCTCTGGGGCTTCCGGAGGTTCCATGGGGTCTGTGAATGCCGGTGGCACTGGGCCGTTACCCAGCCTGCCTCCATCCTCCACCCAGCCCAACTCTTTCCCTCACTGTCCACCAATCAGAAACTCACCATCACCAGCACGCAGCTTAACACCTCAACCTCATCAGACGCCCCCAACGTTACCTGGTTGTCAGACCCCGCAGCCGCAGACGCCCAGCACACCCCAGCTCCCCGCTCCACAGCACCCCCAGCAGCAGCAACAACAAGCCTCGCAGCAGATACAGCCATCAGGGCAGGTGGTGAACTCTGAGAAAGCTAATCAGCTTCCACAGCAGACACTTGGGGACGTGGCCTCCTCGGGCCCTCAAACAAATCAGATTTCTTCAGTGCTGAACCAGAATGCTCACGTGCCATTACAGCAACCACGGACCCCGGTGAGGCTCTTTTTATTTTGCTTGCTCTTACTCCACAACCTTTTTTTTGTTTTGTTTTGCTTGTTTTCCCATAAGACTAAGCCTTTAGCCTAACTAAAGTTGTATGAGTCTTTGGTGTTGAATTGTGTGGTGCCCTTGGTTCCCTGTCCAATTCTTTTTTTTTTTTTTTGCATTCACAGAAATATGAGGGAAAAAAAACACGAGGGAAAAAAAATCATCATGTTTAGTTTAGCAGATGACTGTGCAAACCCAGCGTAACATGTTGTGTGATTTCTAACTTGACTTTTCTAAACTTCACTCCATCTCTATCCTCTGTGTCTCAGCTATCTGCGAAGCCTTCTCTGACAGCAGATGGTCAGGTTTGCTCTCCAGCATCAGTCACCAGCAGCACTGAACCCACCTCTCAGCTTGCCCCAACCGACAGCTCTGCTCCCAGCCAGGAAGATGTCAAAATGGAGGTGAAGAAACAGGAGGAGGAAGACGAAGGAGCTGACACAAAAGGAGAGGGCAAGGGGAAGATGGGCAAGGGCCAGGCTGATGTGAAGATGGAGGAGAAACCAGAGGTAAGGTTCTTCAAAATTTTCTGAGTTTTAGGCCTTATCTTCAGGTTTCGTCCTCATACTGATAAGGAAATCGGTCAACTGACACATGAACCTTACTCTCAGGTAAAGAAAGAGAAGCCATCGGGAGACGGGTGCAAAGGTGAGCCCATGGACACCTCTTCATCCTCTGTGTCATCGTCACTAGTCACAAGTGAAGACAAGAAGCCAGAGATTAAGAAAGAGGAAGAGGAAGGGTCAGGGTCAGCAGTCACCAACAGCTCCCCAGCCAACACTCAGAGCAAGAAGAAAAGTAAGTGTCCACTTTAATGATTTAACAGCTACACAAAACAACTGCTGTGTAACCAAAAAGTGTACTCATGTGAAGCACTATTATATAGAAAGAAGTAGAAATCAGATGAGCTACTGAAAGAGGGGAAAAAAATCATCTTCTGTAATCTTTATCTTCATTGCTGACTGTGCTGACCTGTGAGTGCCATACCTTTTTAAACGTCTTGTTCATCGTGCCACAGAATGGTTTGCAGTCAATGATGACAGAAGCAAATGGTAATAAGGCAATTTTTGAATGAATATAATGAACATGATGTCCAGCTTACAATCGAACAAATCTTACAAGTTTGATAAGGCAGTGAGGTTTACTTTCTCACTTCAGTAACTTTATATTGAACATAATGGCCTGCAGAGCAGAGAAAAAGGACCTTTTTAACTAAACAGAAAACCATAGGGTCTCCAGGAGTGCCTGGGACAGATTAGTGATCACTGGGCAACCTACCAAGTTACCCAGATTGCCCTGACTATTTTGTGGATGGTCATATTAACCATGGTTAATGTTTGAAATTATGAGCTCAGCCCAGGCTTAAGACTGCTTGGCTTGTTTCAGCCAGAGTATGAACTGAGGGACTCCACAAAGGCCCAGTATAAGAAAATATGGATTACTGTGAACCATGAATGACGAAGAGCTGCTCTAGTCAAACCCAAGAATAAAAACATGGAGCTGGAGATCCTCTTTGCAGTCAGGGTTTTTACTGACCACTCCCTAATCCACTCCATGACTCATTTCATTTCTCATTACTCCCATTTTTCTCACTCCTCCTTTTCCAGTCTTTAAACCCGAGGAGCTGCGCCAGGCTCTGATGCCCACCCTGGAATCGCTGTACCGGCAGGACCCTGAGTCCCTTCCTTTCCGTCAGCCGGTGGACCCCCAGTTACTGGGAATACCCGTACGTATTCGAACTAGTAACAAAACTAACCTGGTAAGGGACTGCACTGGCTGCCATTTTGCTTCAACTCCTCTGAAACTATAGCTTATTTTTCTGTTTTCTTTTCTTCCATCTTAAGTATTTTTTTCTTTCTCATACTTGTCATGTTTTCCAACTTTACTTTGTACACCTGCCTCCACTTTAACTTTTTTCTTTGTTTAAGTTTTTCCCCCCATTGCATGTCATGAGTTTACATGTTTGTATTTGTGCTCTGCTTTCTGGAGCCTCTTCCCATTTGTTAATGAAAGCAGTGGCGCTCATGAATGCAAATTGAAACAACATAAAAATGTGTAAACAGCTGATATAACTTTACCTGATTATTAACAACCTTCTACTATAAGCAAAAATGGTTGAAAGAGTATTACGCAATACAAACATCTATCAAAGTGTCTCATCAGTGGCCGTTTTTCTTTCACAGCTCACAAAAAAATAAAGACAGAGGACTAAAGATATCACTAATTTGCAGTTCACGGGCCAGTTGCTTTCATTTTTTTTCTTATTTGTTGACATTTGACTCCATGTTTTACAGTTTTAATTGCTATTTTTTTTATATATATTACCATCATCATCATCATGGTAGTGTCCCATTGCTAGCTTTCTAGTTCAGTTCCTCACCAGTAATTGTGTAACAGTGTTCAGGTGGGCACTGTGTGTAGAGGTGGGACGATACCTTTTTAACCTCAGTGGGTCCAAATTAGAGACAAGACTACTCCTTAAGCTTCAGGATGATTTTACATTGAAACAGAGTGACTGCTTCAGTCCTCCCACTGCAAATATTAAATTTAATAAACACCTTTTTAAAAAAAAAAAAGAAAAAAAAAAGGCAATGATTAGCAAGCCCCAGGCTATTGGCTCACTTATCCTTCTGGAGCACCTGCACTCAAAGGATGCAACTTTCCATTAGTGAATAATTATTCACCCACTTGTTGGAAATGTAACTCACAACAGGTGGGATTAATAAAAACCATATTGTTGTAATATAAATTCAGCCATGCAGTAGAAATTGGTTATTGCTTGTTTGTTTTGAGAGAGACGGAGAGGGGGAAAATTTTTTTTTATATATATATATATATATATATATATATATATATATATATATATATATATATATATATATAATATACTTTTATTTTTTTTTTCCTCGTGTGAGTGGTTTCACTCAGAGACAAGGGTCTGTTTCACTTTGAAACTTACACCTCCTTCCTTGTTGTTCCTTTCCTCTCACACTCCTCTCTGCTTCTTTTTCAAACTGAGCTTCAGTTTGAGGAGAAGCAGAGGGCCTAAGACAGGAAAAGAAAAACAACTCCGAGAGTCATCCGTCCTCTCACACATTTGCTTCACCTCAGCCCTGTTGACTTTAACTCGGCCAACATATTTGCCGCTCGTGCTGCTGGCGCAGCTGATGCCGACCGCTAGGCTGCTAGAAACAGTTTATCGCTGTCTGCCTGTTGCTTTTGCCGCTGCTCTGTTCTTCTTGGTTTTGCACCCTGATCACAACTCAGAGACTCATTTCCCCAGCTGTGTGGCAAAATGAGCAGATGTACTTCTCAAGACAAATTGATAAATAATAATTTCATAATCACATTGCTGGGTGTCATTTGCATTATGTTTACATGTCATCTTTAGCTAATGTTTAAATGGGTATATGAGCTCACAGCAGACAGGGACTTGACTTTAAAAGTAGGGTGCAAAGCAGAGAGCTGGAGGGCAGAAGTTGTCATGTCTCTCTGTTTGCACACGAACCTTCTTCTCTACAGCGCTCAACAACATTGTCCCCCTGCACCCTCTTCTCTCCTTACTCTGGTCCTGCCTGGTTGACTGCGACGCCTTCACCTGACGACGATGATGACGATGGCCTTGATCATACTCTTCTTCCCCATCTCTCTCAAATTCTTCCCTTGGGTGACCAAACACTCCCACCATCTCGCTGCTCTGTCTTCTCTCCCTACTCTAAACCTTTCTCAACTACCTAAACTTAACCCTGACCTGCCATTCTTACCTGGACGGCGTACCTTCCAACCAGGACTATTTTGACATCGTGAAGAACCCCATGGACCTGTCGACCATCAAGCGAAAGCTGGACACGGGGCAGTATCAAGAGCCGTGGCAGTACATAGAGGACATCTGGTTGATGTTCAACAACGCCTGGCTGTACAACCGCAAGACGTCCCGCGTCTACAAGTACTGCTCCAAGCTGGCTGAGGTGTTTGAGTCGGAGATCGACCCCGTCATGCAGGGCCTGGGGTACTGCTGTGGGAGGAAGGTGAGGCAGAACCATGTGTTTTTATATTTCATGCGATCAGTGCAGGCGTAGAAAAATATTTTTGCAAATCTAAGCTGCCGGGTAGAACCAGACTAGATGCTGCTTGATGTTAGCCACCTATGGAAAAACTAGCCACCTGTCACCATATGTCACTAACTGTATATAAAAGATGGATACAACTGCTGTGACATCACCAATTGGTTAGTGAAGTTGGTTATAAAGCTTAGACCTGAGTGTTTTTGCAGTTGCTACATAGGTTTTCTAAAACCAGACATGACGGGGGGGCTGATAGTGAAATTGAGGGGAAACTGCACAATCAGATGGTAGCAGCAAGTCAGTCACATGGTAGGCCCACCCTAGAACCTTTATTGTTATCACATCGGTTGAGTCACACCCCAACTGTGACATCACCATTTACACTGGAGCTTGACGTGCACCAGACTTGTTGCAGTATTGTCCCGAATACACTGGCCACTCAGACAAAATCTTTGCATCAGCGCTGGTGTACTAGTTGAAACAGTGAAATGAAATCAGAGGGTTTTCTTTTTTTTTGAGAAAAAAGTTTTCTTGAGAAAGTCTCATCTTTTCAAGCTGTTGCAGCATCTCCCTCTGCATAATCTGAGAATCTGAGCTGCTGTACTGATACATCACTGACAGGGTGGTAAAGACGGACACGATCGTATTCTCGTGTCTTTGACCTCACGGGTTACAAAAGTCAAGAGGTGCACTACAACCCGAAACAACACCAAAGCATGGTGCGGCTGTGACTAGAGCAGGTCATCTACCAATTGGAAGTCCGCATGTCAAGGTATCCTTGGGCAAGATACTGAACCCTGAGTTGCCTCACTCATTACAGTGTGTGTGTGTGTGTGTGTGTGTGTGTGTGTGTGTGTGTGTGTGTTAGAAAGTGCTTAGGCATAGATACAAGCACTGTATGAATAAGTACTAGTCCATTTTAACATCTTATCATTTAGCACTTACGTCACTTCTTGGGTGAGCTACCATTCATGAGGGCAGCTGTGAGCATAAACCAGGTGTTAAGCATACATTGCTTTATCGTCTGACTCAAAATGGGAACGTAATTTTCAAAGTGAATGTGTATTAATGAAGAAGAATTCAAACTAATGATCAAGCCCATAAACTCATTAAACATGTCTACTGAAGTCATAAATCAGGTGAGCAGTAGTGTTGTTTTGCCAAAGACTTCTATACAACCAGATCTAATTTTGAAATCAGACAAGGTTCCCCCTGCTGGCCATTAGAGAGAAGACTTAGAAATTGTGTCCATCTTTTTTATACAGTCTGTGACTTTATGTAAACTTGGCCGTTAAATATACAGTAGATTTAGTGTGGGTGGGACCACATACAGGTGTGTTTTTAAACATTTATTCACATGAGGTTTATTTTCTTTGTCTTCTTGTTGCAGTTTGAGTTTTCCCCCCAAACACTATGCTGCTATGGAAAACAGTTATGCACCATCCAACGTGACGCTGCTTATTTTAGCTACCAGAACAGGTAAGGCAGAACGTTAGTACACATGTAGCTAATAGTGTTCAGAAAGCATTATTGTTTATGTAGTGTGAAAATGCAGCCAGTGAGATCACCTCGTATGTGTCCTGTTGTATTCTTCACACTGATATTTCCTACAGCATAGCATCAATCAGTCAGTTCAATCACAGATTAGTTTTAATTTGGCTTCAAATGGTTACCCTGGCACCATCTCCATAGTTCACCATTTTAATTTCCATTTTTGTGTCATTCATAAAGTGGGCTCCCGTCTTTCTGCACAGTTACTCTTTATTTGTTGCACCATTGTTCCCCCACTGAGTTAATTTCACACTTTCTGAAATGTACCTGCATGAGCAGAGTGGGAGGAGGTGGTGGTGGTGGTGTCCATTCTCATCACCAGAAGAAAGGTTCCCACTTTATAAATGACCAGAAAGGATGATGGGTCTCTGTTGCTTTACCATTTAATAGTTTTTTTTGTTTTTTTTTCCTCATCCACCTTTTCATGTATGGAGACTCCTCACTCCCTTCCTCCTCCACAGCTCCTAGTGGTCTCTCATGTTGCTGTAATGTTGTTGTTGTTTACCACTGAACGTCTGATGCTAATCTTTGCTTTGCCTTGGCTCTCTGTCCTCTGTTGGTTGTTGTTCACATCTTCTTCCTTCCATGCTCCCCGCCCCCTCTCCCTCTCTTCCCTCCATCGTCTCCGTCTGACTTGTACGATTACTTTATTTTCACGTTTTTTTTCTTTTTTTTTTTTTAAAAACGCTTGTGATGTCTGCATTGGCCTGCTTTGGTGTGACCAATCATCCACTCCGAAATTTACGCGCAAAATCAAAACACCCGCCCACACAAAAACCCTGCATCACGATTGGCTGCCGGCGACGACCTACCTTGCCCTCTGCCTCCTCCTGTGTGTCCACCCCCTGGCCTGTCCTGCCCTGATTGGCGGCTGCTTCTTCGTGCCCTCTCTGTGATTGGCTGTGCTGATGACGAACGGTGTAGTTCACCAAAATATGGGCTTCTTGCTGACAGGTATCACTTCTGTGAGAAGTGTTTCAACGAAATCCAAGGCGAGAGTGTCTCCCTGGGGGATGACCCCTCCCAGCCGCAGACGTGAGTACCATCACATTGTTATATCTTAAAGGTCCTTGTGTAATGCTTGAAACTATTCAAAACCAGCTGTTAAACACTCCTTTTCTTTATGCTATCAAGTACAAGTGTAAATTTGGTGAAAAACAAAAATGCCTAATGCTTACTTTGATTCAGTAAAAAAAGACGCTCAAATTTGTGTGTGCCAAATGATTGACTCCTGTCCTCCTGAATGATTTCTACAGGGGAGCACCTTTGGAAATAAAACTGTTAATACTTCACCTTCATTTTGTAAGACTAAATATTAGGTTGTTACCTTTAAAATGTGCCAGGTGCAAAAGCTTTTCTATTGAGAAGATTATTATTAATAATTTTTTTTAATATTCCTCGAGCTTTTTAAGTAATGTTACTGCAAACGCATCGTTTTTGACACCACAGTATGGTGGTTAACGTATTTGCCTAACACACAAAAGATCCTGGTTCAAGTTCGGGAGGAGTCGCAAATCCCTAGGAGGGTTGTGTCAGGAAGGACATCCGGTGTAAAATCTGTGCCAAATCAAATGTGGATCCATCTGCTGTGACGATCCCTCGCGAATGAGGGATCAGCTGAAAGAAATGCTTTACTGCAAAAGATTTGTTTGCATGGATGTAAAGTTAAAGACATAAATATAGATTTTTTTTTTTTTCCCAACAGTCAATATAAAATTTTAAGTCTCTGTATTTTTCTTCAGTGTGGATTTGCTGCTTGTCTGCATTTTATTTCACTGTATATAAATTGTCCTGTCTGTTAGACAAAACAAGAACCTTAGACACACAAACGCTTTAATAACTCCATCTTCTTTGTCACACACGATGGTAAACCGAGTAAACTTAGTCTGGGCGAAACAGTTGTCAAGTGTCATCTTGCAGTTTGGGAAACGGGCTCGAGAGTTTAGTGACAAAATGAATAATGGAATAATCAGTCACAAAGTTCTAGCCCCGATTTTTATTGACCCAGTTGTTAAATGAGCGAGAAAATAGTCCCGATAATTAATAGTGAGTCCTGTAGAATCAAACAGTGTTGAGCTGCATGGGATTACTTTGTGGTTACTGGCATCTCAGCAGCTCTGAGGCTTTTAAGAGCTTCCTTTTATTGCTTTGTCTTCCATGACATATAATCAGCATAACAACATGTAGAGGTGAAATATTGAGGTAGCTGGCACATTTGTTTCTGAATGGAGGAAACACAGCCTGCAGTCTGCAGAGGGTTGAGTTGATTCCAGTTGGTTCTTTCTGATATTTCCCACAGGTCCATCAACAAAGACCAGTTCCAGCGGAAGAAGAACGACACACTTGACCCTGAGCTGTACGTGCCCTTCTTAACTAATTTGAGAGCCATTGTTGTGTTGAGGTTCTTGAGGAATCAAACAGGTTTATTTCTTCACACATGATATTTTTTCCTTACTAACTTTTGATACTATGTCTGTCTTTTGTCTTCTCGCGCTCTCTTTCTCCGCTCAGACTTGTGGAATGTATCGACTGCGGCCGTAAAATGCACCAGATCTGCGTCCTGCATAATGAAACCATATGGCCGTCAGGGTGAGCCAGCTATCATAGACACACTCAAACTCTGCACGTTGTATTACGTGACTGAGGCTGGACCATAAATCTCTACTCTCTGAAAAACTTGAGATTCAGCTGAACAGAAGAAAAACCAGTTTGTGCTGGAAAACTACAAATGTTAGGTTTAACATTCACATTTCCAGCTGCTGCTGTTTCAGCTCGCACAGGATAAACATGTTAACTGAAAATAGGTTTTAAACCTCGCACATCAGGGCAAGAATGCCTGACAGTACTGCTGCAGTCCCGCAGCTCCAGCATGAAGCAAGACTCTCATTCCACAAAGTTTGATCTCCCTACATGTGTGGTCTGTTTTTAATTGAAAGACGTGACTGATTCCCCACTCATTAGAGTTGTTTAAAGAAAGGAAGACTGGCATGAAAGGCCGAGTCATGTCTTGATTAGAGCCACTTTGTCATTGTCATTGTTGATTATTGTGACAGAGCTGATGGTAACCTGCAGATCTAAAGATTTACTTTTCATTTCCAGATTTGTTTGTGACAACTGTCTCAAAAAGGCCAACAAGACACGGAAAGAAAACAAGTACGCAGCCAAACGTAAGTGGAGTAATGCTGGGATCATCTGATGCTTGTTCCTTACAGCTCTGCTTCTCTTCTTCACTTCTTTTCATACGTTGTGTTCTCGTCACTCTTCATCCCAGGTTTGGAGCTTCCCATGTTTTAAAAATAAAAATATTTATGTATGCAAACATGACTGGAGGTGACTTTAGATCCTGACACTTTGCCTTACGTATCCACACCTGCTTCTCAGAGATATATTTGGGTCTACATTTTAAAAAATAATTTTTACATCTTTAAATTGTATGTAAGAGTGGACTGATTATGCTTTTCCTTATTTTCTGTTGTGTATGTACTGTTACAATGGTAGATGCTCATATTAAACAAGTAAAAATGTTAGTATCTTTAAGAGTAATCCCCAAGATCCAAAAGCACTAACCACTCAGTTTCAGACCGGTGATAATGAGAGCAGATACCCCTAATATGGTCTAAACACAGAAGCCTCACCCATGTATTATATAAACCTGTTTGCGAGGGGCAGCCAATCAGAAGAAAATTGGCTTAAAGGTAGAGGAGCTGCAGTGAAGGACTGCACGATTATGGCTAAATTAATTATGGTAATTATTTTAATCGGTATTATCATGATTATTTGCCACAATTAGTCATTGATTTTTAGTGACAGAAACGTTTTTATTGCACTGTCACATAAACACAACGCTGCTTTCTCATCCATGTTGTGCTACGTTCCTGCTAATGTACAAATCTTTGGTCCTCCTGAGTCCTTAAAGCAAAATATAAAGTCTTTCACTCCAGTCGTTGTAGCTGCATGATGGATGTGAAATAAAAGCAAGTACCCGACAGCTGTCGTGCGTCATCAACGGCAGTACGTCATCGGAAAGGAAGGATGGAAAATGTCCTTCGTTTGCGTGCGCTTCTAAATGCTGCAGGCCTCAATAAAACATTCAGTTTTGTTTTTCTTTATTCCTATATTGTCTTAAAATACTGTGATGTAATTTTGAGGCTGTGTCACCTACCCGCTGCTTCCTAATTTCGAGTGTGACTATCAACACAAGGTTCCAGCAGCAACATTATAGTGCAGTAGTAGTGACAGCATACGTTTAGAAGAAGAAGAAAAAAAGCACCCTTGGTACTTTGCCCTGAACGTTTTAGGTAAAGTACAAAAATTACTGCTCAACACTTCAGTTATGTTTAAGTTGCTGAACCTCGTAGCTCTTCAGGAGCTGCACGATGCTGTAACATCATAAAACTGAAAAATATTTTCTACCTGTCACATGTTGTATCTTGGGTCAAGCTTCTTAACCAGCTGCTTAAAACCCTCCTTCACCACCGCGTAGCCGCATCAGAAATTTCCGTCCACCATTTGCTCTTCCTGTCATATGGAGTGCAGCTAGAGAGCGTTTGGGTTGGGTTACATTTGGGTCGCACATCTCCAGCTGCTAGTATCTCCTCCTCCACTGCCTGGTTGTACTTGACGGTGTGTTTTTTGCCTAGAGTGCTGAAGCGTGTTTACTGTTTCCACCTTTAGCAGTTAAACAGTTTTCTTGGAGGGATTGAAGTCGCTCCCATTTTAGGTACAAAAATCAGTAAGATTGACCCCCCCCCAAAAAAAAAAAGCTTAGAAAAAGAGAGGCTGAGACCAGCAACATGATGGTTACTAACTAAAAACACTGGGTAAACTTTCTGATGTTTTGTCACCAGCAAGCTCAAACAAACAAGTGAGCAAAGCTGCCATACAAGGCCAGCAATAGTAACACAGCCGACCATCAGTCTGTGTGTGAATTATAGTCAGAAAGTAGAGGGTATCCTGCTGTGTAGTGATGTTTATACTGAACAGAGCCTAAGGACACTTTGACACGTGGCTTTTTTTTTTTTTTTTTTTTAATGAGGATTTGGATTTCACTCAGAAAACTATGCCTGGTTAGCATTAGTCATCCATCTAGAAAGAAGGAATTTCTCAATGTTTTTATAAGTAGATTTAACTTGGAAATGCAGTACTGTGCAAAAACTTGAGGCACCTCTCATTTCTTTATATTTTGCTTCCAAGGAGACAGGCTTTCTTGTAATTTTTTAATGTGTTTAAGCCACTTAACATTGACCTGTGTATCATTCAAGCATAAAAAAGGGACTTAACTCAAGGGATGAACCAGACAACTTGGCAAAGAACCCATTTTAAACTGTATCTTTAGGCACTTTGTTACCAGCAGCCTGTCACAAAAATGCATCATTTGTTCCCATTTCTTTAGTTGAACTCATGAAAAATGCCAAAGATAACACAGTGTGACAGGCATAAAATTATATTTTTGCTCCAACAGGGTGACTCCCAAAGAACTAGTAGCTAAGGAGTTGCCATTTCTCTGCGTGATGTGCAGTATGTCTTAAACAGAATGAGGGAAACTGTAACGTTCAGGACAAAAGAAGAAGTGGCAGACCTAAGTTTGTTTACAGCAGATGAACAGTAGGAAGCCTGAGGAACTACTGCTGAAGCCAACTTGTGGAAATGATGAGAAAGTTTGTCTAAAAGAGTTCAGGCAGTGCTGAATAATAAAGGTGGTCACACCAAATATTGATTTTTTTGAACTGATTAGAATTGTACAAACTCTGTTTGTGCTTTGAATACATTATATTGCAGCTTTGTTAGAAATATAATGTACTGATCTACCAAACGTGACTTAATTGTATAGTTAAGTTTTAGAGTTTTTGTTATTCAGTTTACATCCTAATAACATTGATTATACTGTAGTGAGAATGATATAACAGTGTGCTGTGTGGAGGTCTTTTTGCTGGCTATAGGACAAGGAGGGTATTTATTATTAACAGAGGTATTTATTTATTGGATAAAGTCAGGACAAAGGTGCTGCCTGTTTTTCATGACTAAGGATGCTATAGTGCTTATTTATCGGAGACCACAGTATGTGAGGTTAATGCTACCTCTCAGCTCTGTTATGTGGTCACACCTTGCTGTGTTTCTGTTTCCGCAGGACTTCCTCAGACCAAGTTAGGGAACTTCTTGGAAACTCGCGTGAATGACTACCTCAAGCGGCAAAACCATCCCGAGTCTGGAGAGGTCACCATTCGAGTGGTCCACGTCTCAGACAAGGTGGTTGAGGTCAAGCCGGGAATGAAGTCCAGGTAAACAGTTGAATTTCACTGCCTCTGCAGGGTTTTGGTGTTGTGCAAAATATATATATTGATTAGAGGTGGGAATCCCATAGGAACTCCCAATCCTCGCATTAATGGTTCTATCACAAGGCAGTGAAACTGGATACACTGCAAGATAGTTGTGTAAGATGCATTTCAATATCTGTTTAAGAAAATGGCAAAATTCTGTCTTTTTTACTGCCCTGTTGTGTCTGTGGTGGTGTTATCATTAAATTTTAATAAGTTAGCTCTCTGCCTTTTTTTCCCCTCTTGTGTTTTATTGTTTTTTTCTCTTCATTGATTTTAGTAATCTTACGAGGAGTAATTAGAAGTAATTTTGGTTGGTCAAAGTTTAGAGGTGCTGCAAATATTAATAAAAATATCAATATTTGAACAAATGAGTAAACTATGATCCCTCTTCTACAGAGTGTTAGACCAATATACTTTATCAGCAGGGCAGACATGTCACTTGATATTAGCTTTTACAATAAATGACAATTAAAATAAGAGTTGGGAGAAACACCCTTCAACATGTGACGAGAGTTGATGTTGCATAGTTTGTCCACCAGAAGGCACTCTGCAACTTTATTTTTGGCAACTATTTTTTAAACTTCAAGTGCCATATTATCATAAATAACTATATATAACAAATGTTTGGTAAATTGATTTTAGGTTTGTGTGTCTGAATGTGGGGGAAAATATCAGTTAATATAGATTTTTAAATTACTGAATATTGATGTCAGCCTTTAAAAATCCTGTCGGTCAGGCTCTGTATGCAAACAGCGTATGAATCCCTGAGGGAATCGGTGAGGGTTCAGAGAAGAATACCTCACCAAGTTTCACAGCGGAGTATGGAAATTATTATGAAGTAATAATAAGATTATTAAAGGGAAGACGAGGAGTGACACTAAATCACTCAGCAGTGAGTGAGGAGACTAATGATTAAAACACTTCTCTAGTGACTGCATCAGTAAGGAGTAAAGCTGCAATCTGAATTTCTTTCAGTGATTATTTGCCTATCATCTGAAATCTAACATCCATTTAACATTTGACACTCTGACTTTGTGAATTTCGTCCATACCAGATAATTTGTACTCACTCGGTTAAAGCACTGCACGGCTGTAGTGTGTTTTCACATGTCCTGTTGTTGTGAACCCTTCAGGTTTGTGGACAGTGGAGAGATGGCAGAGTCTTTCCCGTACAGGATGAAAGCCCTGTTTGCATTCGAGGACATTGACGGAGCAGATGTGTGCTTTTTTGGCATGCACGTTCAAGAGTACGGCTCAGATTGCCCTCCTCCCAATCAGAGGCGAGTGTACATTTCCTACCTGGACAGCGTGCACTTCTTCAGACCTCGACACCTCAGGACTGCCGTCTATCACGAGATCCTGCTGGGCTACCTGGAGTATGTCAAAAGGCTGGGGTAAGACAGGAGCTTAGACTTTCTCGAACATGATACCTGCACACATAGTAGATTATTTATTAAGCTTTATGTTTTATGTGCTGACACAGAATATTTTTGGTTGCATTAAGATGGGTTATATATAAAAGCCTCAATGAGTATACTTGCTTGTCTGCCTATCAGGTTTACAACGGGACACATCTGGGCCTGTCCTCCCAGCGAAGGGGATGACTACATCTTCCACTGTCATCCACCAGACCAGAAGATCCCCAAGCCGAAACGCTTGCAGGAGTGGTACAAGAAGATGCTGGATAAGGCTGTGGCCGAGCGCATTGTCCATGATTACAAGGTGAGATATTTTAGCCCTAATGCATATGCTCTCCTTCTGTTTGTACTGTCTACTTCAGGGGTAGGGAACTCCAGGCCTCGAGAGCCAGTGTCCTGCAGGTTTTAGATGTGTCCCTGATCCAGCACACCTGAATCACATATAGAAGTCATTAGCAGGACTCTGGAGAACTTGACTGCAGACTGAGGAGGTAATTCAGTCATTTGAGTCAGGTGTGCTGGATCAGGGACACATCTAAAACCTGCAGGACACTGGACCTCGAGGCCTGGAGTTCCCTACCACTGGTCTACTTCAAGAAAACACAAGCTGTTTTGGTAGATGCTCAAGTTTTAAGTTGCAACTTGCAGTTTCCATCTGCCCCTAACTGCTCCAAAGTGGACTCTGTTAAAATTGTTTTTCTTGCATGCTTCATTTGAACCTCTAAAACCTCTGACATTAACGGGATTACCTTGTTTCTTCCTCTTCGTCCCTTTAGGACATTTTCAAGCAGGCAACAGAAGACCGGCTGACCAGTGCCAAGGAGCTGCCGTACTTCGAGGGTGACTTCTGGCCCAATGTCCTGGAGGAGAGCATCAAGGAGCTGGAACAGGAGGAGGAGGAGAGGAAGAGGGAGGAGAACAGTACCTCCAATGAGAGCACAGATGTGAGTAAAATAAGATCCCCACAAGGGGATCATCGTTTTAAGGCTCATTTTTGTCACAGTATATCGATCTTGTTTTGTTCCTTGATTGGCATTTAAAACATTCACAGGCCATAAAAGGAGACAGCAAGAATGCCAAGAAGAAGAACAACAAAAAGACGAGCAAGAACAGAGCAGCTTGAGCCTAGCCAATAAGAAGAAACCAGGGATCCCAACGTTTCCAATGACCTTCCCAGAACTTTATGCCACAATGAGAAACATAAAGAGGTATGCAAGTCTAATTTAGTCATAGCTGCAGCTGCTTACGCTCCTATTGGATTATGCAGCATAATTATACTATTATCACTTGTCAAACTGATGGCCCTCTGCACTGATGTTGCTGTGGCAAGTAGTTTCACTCTGCTCACATTACCTGCAAGTAAATGCAGAATTTACAGAGCTGCTTTTTTTAAATATCGTGCTTTATAAATGTTTTATCAAAAAAATGCAATCGGCATGTTTAGTAAGACTGAAAAAGGCACATGCATTTACAAGAAAATCATTTCATGGCCTGCATATTAAAGATGGACATAGCCGCTGTTATGTTACTGCTGGTTTTGAAGCTTCAACCATAGCCTCATGGCAGTTGCCAGCTGTGTTTTTTGGCACCAGAAGTGACCATACTTGGACTGTGACACCTAGCAGACAGCTAGCAGCCTACTTATTGTTCTGAGCAGCCATTCCCCTAATAATGCAGAAACTTAAAATCTCCATATTGACTGACTTTTAGAGCCACTTTTATCATTTAACCCTTTAACTCCAGACGATTGCTGCTGAAGCACGGGGTTCCTGCCCTTACAAGCCTCGAACAGCTGGTTAAGACGTAGCGTATCACTGCCGAGTCGGCTGATCAAAGTTCCTTGATCAGCTGGCTTTTTACCATAACTCTGCAACCGTTTGTCCTATCGGAAAAATTCAGACGGTTCCTGAAAGCCCAGAAATTGGCATTTCACAGCCATATAGAGGTATTACAGTATTTGTTGCCAGAAGTCCGCTAACGGCGGCACTTTCAAAGTATGTTGTGCCATGGGCTGACACCTTTGGGGTTAATATAACTTTACCTGTGACTGCTGAGTTTGCCAACAAAGCACTCACTGATTTACAGGACAAAAATTCTTCCAATCTTTGCTTACACTCACCACATTTCCCTCAGTTTATGTTCCTGAATGAAAATATTAAGTCAAACTCATTTTAAAAGGTTTTATCAAAGTTTGTCTGTGTGGGCAGTCAAATCACACCTGTTTCCCAGACTGTTTGAGGAATACCAGAACTCATATTTTCCACTCTTGGCACTTGGCAGGTCTTCTTCGTCATCTCGCCTCATTGCTGGTCCCACCGCCAACTCGCTGCCTCCCATCACTGAACCCGATCCCCTGATGGCCTGTGATCTGATGGATGGGCCGCGATGCCTTTCTAACTCTGGGCCAGAGACAAGCACTTGGAGTTCAGCTCTCTCAGGAGGTCCAAGTGGAGCTCCATGTGTATGTTGGTGGAGCTCCACAACCAGAGCCAGGACCGCTTTGTTTATACCTGCAATGAGTGCAAACACCATGTGGAGACCCGCTTCCACTGCACCGTCTGTGAGGTGAGGAATGGGATTTGAATAAACTGTACTTTTTTTTCTTTTTAAAGACATGTTGTAGGCGGAGGGATGACGAACACACCTTTTTATAAAACATTTCAGAGTAGCATATGTTAGTTATTCTACTATTTCCATTCATATTTATTTTTCCTGCTTTCTTTCCCAGGACTATGACTTGTGCATCACCTGCTACAACACTAAAGGTCATGAGCACAAGATGGAAAAACTGGGACTTGGGCTGGATGATGATAGCAGCAACCAGGCAGCCACAGCTACTCAGAGCCCCGGTGACTCTCGTCGTCTCAGCATCCAGCGCTGCATCCAATCGCTGGTCCACGCTTGCCAGTGTCGCAATGCCAACTGCTCTCTGCCATCCTGCCAGAAGATGAAGCGTGTTGTTCAGCACACAAAGGGCTGCAAGCGCAAGACAAATGGCGGCTGTCCCATCTGCAAGCAGCTCATTGCTCTGTGTTGCTACCATGCCAAACACTGCCAGGAGAACAAATGTCCCGTCCCATTCTGTCTGAACATCAAGCAGAAACTCCGGCAGCAGCAGCTACAGCACAGACTGCAGCAGGCCCAGATGCTGAGGAGGAGGATGGCCAGCATGCAGCGGGTGGGCCAACCAGCTGGAGGGCCACCAGGGGGACCTGTGGTTGGACTTCCATCACCAGGAAACAATGTTACCACGGCACCTAGTACCCCAACATCTGGTGGAACACAACCCCCTACTCCCCAGACCCCGACTCAGGCCATGCTTCCAGTCCCACAGCAGGGAATGGGTCCTGGTCCTGGAGTACAGCAGCAACAGCAGCAGCCGGGAGGGATTCCTCCCCAACATCCTCTCCATCACCAGTTCCAGCAAATTCCAGGAGGAGGAGGAGGTGGTGGTGGGGCAGGAGGAATAATGAGCTCTTCACAACATCAGCAGCAGCAGATGCTTCCTCAGGTCCAGCAACAGCAGCAGCAAAGTGGAGCAGTGACCAATCCTCAGCAGCACCAACAGCACCACAACAGTTTGCCTCCATATGCCAGCAGACCTCCAGGCTCCTCACCGGTCCACCAATCCCAAGGCAAACCAGTTCTTGGCTCTGCAACGCCTCCCCAGCAGCAGCAGCCTGGTGGCGCCATCATGGGTGGAAATGTTGGGAGCCAGCAACCTCCCAGCCAGCCACAGAACCAGCCTGCCCTTCCACAACAGCAACCTTCTGGACCTCCACCTGCAGCTGTAGAAATAGCCATGAAGATTCAACAGGTTGCTGATGCTCAAAGGAAGATGGCACTACAGAGACAAGCAGCCCAGGCAGCTGCCAGCTTGATTCCTCCTCACGCTCAACATCAACAAGGTCAAGGTCAACAGATGAGCATGGGACACCCAGGGGCTGTAGGGATGGTAGGACCACAGGGCATGCCACCACAGACCCAAGTGTCAGTGACAGCTGCTCGGGCCCACATGGATCAACAGCAAGGTGCACATCCAGGGTTGATGGTTGGCGCTGGTGGGCCCATGCAGCAGCCTTCTCAGCAAAGTAACGTCCCACAGGGCCAGGTACACCTTCAGCAGCAGAGGATGGGAGCTCCACTTCAGAACCCGCAACAGCAGCAACAGCAGTGGACTGGCCAGGGAATGCCACCCCACCAGAGGCAAGCTATGATGAACCAAATGGGCCATGCTAGCATGATGGCTGCCCAACATCAACAACAGCAGCACCAACAAGCTCAGGGCCATGCTACCTTGATGAATATGGCACAGCAGCAGCAAGGTGCTAGCGGCGGGGTCACAGGGGGAGCCGTACCTGGAGTCACTGGTGTACCAGGGGTTAGTGCTGCTGGTGGAAACTTCCCCCAAGCCGCCCTCCACGAGCTATTACGGACACTCCGCTCACCCAGCTCTCCACCTCAGCAGCAGCAAGTCCTCAATATTTTGCGGTCTAACCCACAGCTAATGGCTGCTTTTATTAAACAGAGGGCCTCAAAATACAAGGGGGGGCAGGGGGGCCCTGGTGGACCAGGAGGTGTACCAGGAGGACCTGGTCCCACAGGGGGTCCTGTTGGAAATGTCATTGGAGGTGGGGGACCACAGGTGAACTTGAATGCTGCTGGTGCTGGTCAGCCGGGGATGCACATGGGGGGTCAGGGAGGAACGAATGTGAACATCACCACTATGGCTCAGCTGCAGCAAGTACAGCAGCAGCAGCAGCAGTTACAGCAGCAACAGAGGCCAATGCTCAGTGGTTTACAGCAGCAGCAGGTCGCAGCTCTACAGCAGCAGCAACAACAACAGCAGCAGCAGCAAGGGGTGGGGAGAGGAATGCAGGGCCAGGGGCCACAGATGGGAAATCTCAGCAGTCCTCATCTTAGAGAGTTGTTCATGAGACGACATCTGCAGCAGCAGCAGCAGCAGCAGCAGCAACAACAACAACAGCAGCAGCAGCAAATGGGCGTAAATCATGGTCAGTTTCAGCAGCCACAACCACCACAGGGGCAGGCATTCATGGGACAGCCAGGGATGCAGCCTCCTACTGTGGGTCAGGGTCCTCCTGGAGGTCCATCTCTTGGTCCTCAGCAGTCCGGTGGCCCACCAGGCCAGCAGGGGCAAGGTTACCCAGGGTCAGTGGCCCAGCAGCAGGCCACAGCTGTACTCCAGCAGAGGCTTCAGCAACAGCATCACCTCCAGATGCAGCAGCAGAATACCATGGCTGGCCTGCCAGGGACTGATGCAGGGCCAGGTGGAGAGGCTGTAGGAGGCCCTCAACAGCCACCTCAAGTCCCTCAACCTGCCCAGAGTGGACCCCCACCTTCTCAGACCCTACAAGCTCTCCACCAGAGGTTGCTCCAGCAGCGACATCTGGGTCCTGGGGGGTCACCAGCCCAGCACAGTAACCCCATGAGCCCTCAGCAGTCACAGCAGATGGCCCAGTCTCCACACCCACACCTGCAGGGCCAGGCTCTGCCCACGTCCTTGGCTAATCAGGTGCGATCCCCACAGCCGTCTCCCAGACCCCAGTCCCAGCCGCCACACTCCAGCCCGTCCCCGCGCATGCAGCCTCAGCCCTCCCCACATCACATCTCCCCCCAGTTGCAGACAGGTTCACCACACTCAAGCCATCTGAACCAGCACCACCCAGGAATGGTGGTCCCTCCACAACAACAGCAGCAGCAACAGTCAGCGACTCAGCAGCAGCAACAGAACACTATGGAGCAGTTTGGGTCAGACCAGAGTGCCATGCTGTCTCAGCTGAGTGGCATGGCTGGTCTACACGGGCCAGGGGGCAACAGCCAGGACCCGCTTAGCCAGAACATGAATCACAACCCTTTAAACATCATGTAGAACTTCTCAAAGTGTCAAGCTGAGCTGAAATGCTCTGTGATCTTTCGCACAAACTGCACTCACCCAGGACAGTATTACTGTTATTACTTAGCCTTTCTTCTTTTTTTTTTTTTTTTTATATACTATTATTAAATGTTATTTAAAATGTTTTCAATAAAGATGCATTGAACTGAACTTCCTATGGGAGATGAACAATAAATCAAGCAGTTGTTAAATGAATTAGAATAAATGAATTGTAAGTTATTGCTGTTAATATATATATATATTTTTTGCCAATTGTGGAAAAGAGGGAGATGGTTTCTGCCACTTCTTGCAGAGTACACGAAAGGTGATATTTTTGGGGGGTAAATACAAGTACTTGCCTTTTTTGAGAAATGTTTTTAAGATTTTAAAAGTGGTCGAGAATTAAAGAGGAAATGATTTAATGCAAAGAACTTTTTTTGTTTTTTTTTTATATATCTGTTTTTTTGTTTTGCATTCTTCGGACTGTCTTTCTGTTTCGCAGAGTGATGTGGATAATTGTTGATGTAGATCCAAACATGATGCATATCTTCCTTTTTTCTTTTTTTTTAATGTTTGGGTTTGCTTTATTTATTGTTTTATTTTGGGATGGGTTGGGTTATGTACCTTGAGACTGCTACGATTCGTATAGAAATATATTTTTGTTATTGACTGTTAAGATTTAGATGTCTGTAGTCGGTTCTGTCCAGCTGGGAATAATGTCAGTGTTTTCTTGCAGAGGTTGAGGGGTCTGCTCTGAGTTTGACGTGTTGAATGGACATATTTCGACATCCCGGCCAAGCTTCTTGTGTTTTGGACATCAGTCATGCTGGAAGAGACGCTCTCCCCCTCACGAACATGCAAAGCCCTCTCCCTCGAATGTGTGTGCACTCCTTCCTTTTTAAAGACCCTTAAAATGGAGCAGTGGAGGCTTGGGGAGGGGGGGGGGGTGCATACCTGTGTGCCTGTAACATTTTGAGTACATGGGCTGGGATGTGGAGGGGAAAAAAAAATGGGGTGGGGTTGGGGTCCTTTTAGTGTTTTTAGGATTCTGCTGTTTGAAGTAAACAGAGGATAACGATCCAAATGAACTGTGTTGCACAGAACTGAGGCGAAAGAAGGCGATGTGAGCAGCTGGTTTCCGGCTCTTTCTGCCTCGTCCCCTTTGCTGCTTCCCTTGGACTTTAAATCCCTCTCCTCTGGGGGAGATGTTGAGCTCCCTCCCCACAAACTCAATCCTCTATCTTTCTGCTAAGAACTTTGGGAGTTTAATTTAATATTTTTTACTGTACAAAGGAAACAAACTGTGGACTCAAATACTGTTTTTATAATAAAATGAAAATTACAAGTAGCAGTGTGTCCTGTGTGTGGCTGTTTGTCAGAAATAACAGGTGAGACATGCTCACATCCAAAACAAGCATTCCTATGTGAGCTCACAGGGACAGGGTTTTTATAGCTTATAAGAATCACTTAGCTGTCCCAGACTTCCCAAGACTCAGTCTTGCGAGATTAAATATGTGATCAATGATAAAGCTGATCAGTTTCAGCTTCTGCTCGCCTCAATCCTCAAAAGTCAACTTCCACTGATCTGGGAGCTGCTTTAGTGTTGATCTGTGCATTTTCCAGCGTGATGGTGGAGCTCTGTCACGGGGCAGGAGTGAAAACTAAGTGGCCTGGAGATCATCAAATTAACAATTTGAATCCATGGCCAGGAAACTTCCCCAGATCTTAATCCAGCTGAGGATCAGTGGTAAATCCTTTAAAAGCGGGTGGACAAGCAGAAGCTCGCAAACTGTGATCGCCATCAATCAGGATTTGGCCCTGAAGCTGATATCCAGCAGCACAAGTTATGAAGAAGGGCTGACGCTATAAAAACTGATTCTTTACTGGCAAATGAATCAAATTTAGACAAAGTTATGAAATGCTCATGATTGTGCCCATCAGTGTTGCAGCATCTCATGAAGAGTTAGAAAGATTTACAGATGATTACAAGCTAATTATTACCTAATGGTTCACTAATAGATTATCTCCCAGCTGCTTCTTTGGTAAATAACCATTATCTGCTAGACTGCCCTGGATTATTAGTTATGAAGAAACTACTGATGAAATAAGCTGGGCAAAGTACAACTCTGCAGCACTCATTCTTCAGTGAGACCAATTTAGAAATCATAACTTAGTGTTTTATGAAAGATTTTTATTTGTTGTTTAACAAAGCCATGTTATTTATCCTGGTAGGAAGCTAAATAAACGGATCTGCTGTCATGTGCACAGCGTGATGAGATCCCAACAAACTAAATGTGGGGCAAACACTGTGTTAGTGTTGGGATAATGTGGGACATGCTAACAATGCTGAGTAGTCTGAAATTTTGTGTGAAGTGAATTGTGCATGTCACAGATTTGTCATTTAACATGTACAGGCCAAATACATTTCCAACTCTCTTACTGAGTAAAGACAACAAGGATAACGGGAAGTTTGTTCTCGTGGTTGTTAGATATGCTCCTGGATCTTTTATTTCACTGTCAGTTCAGCTGCTCTTCTATCTAGTAAGTTTTTGAGTTTCAGTTTGGATACATTCATAGACTGGCATAAACTTTTTGAACCATACATGACAAATTCAGTTATTTCTATCCAGTTATGAAACACAGATGCACATATATTGAAAAAACTCAGTTTTTCTGAATACACTACTGATTCATTTTCTGTTCTGTAGTTTCCATCATACTCAACAAATTCTGCAAAGCTTTGTGACTTTTTTAAGAATTGTAACTCTGTCTGAGTATCGCATCAGACAGGATAACCTTCTTCTGGCTGTAATAAAAAGCCTTCCCTTCATATATGCTGGGTAACAGCCAGACTTTAGGAAAGTGCATGTTTTGCAGGGGGACAAGGAATAAAAATGCTGTGCAGTCCCACTAAAAGAGGGACATCTGCTCACCCTGTGCACATCCATTTCTACTCCATGGTGTCCAAAGCCTTGCTGATTGTGTGAATTTACCGGTTACTTTTCCCTTTTTCAGCTCAACATTGATATTTCAGCAGCTCCACTACTATTTCACCTCTGACATACTTGAATTTGATGGCGTCACTTACAGTAATGTTTTTCCTGAGAGGAATATGCCCTCTAGTGGTGACACACACACAGAGATATATATATATATATATATATATATATATATATATATATATATATATATATATATATATATATATATATATATATATATATATATATATATATATATATATATATATATATATATATATATATATATATTTGACAATTTAAAAAAAAAATATATATATATTTTTTTTTTAACTGCCAAATTTCAAGGCAGCATTACTGGATTGCACTGGAAAGCAGTCCAGTGCTGTTTGTCTTTAAGGAGACACTGATAACACTGACAGATGTGTGTGAGTGAAGACAGAAGAAGGGTAATCTGGGAGCACATGAGTGGGTTACCATCACCTCTTTGCTCATTAGAAATTGAAATATGTGGAATAAAGCAGGACTTTAAAGAAGCTCTTGCTGGTTTTATTATGGCACTGAACAATGCGCCCAAACAGAAATCAGTTCCCTCAATTTCTGCTTGTTTGTGGGTCTCTCTGTATTCACTTTAACAGAAAAGCTGCTCTACTGGGTTGAGATTGGGTGACTGACTTGGCCATTAAAGAAGCTCCCATTTCTTTGGCTTGAGAAACTCTTGGGTTGCTTTTGCAGTATGTTTTGGGTCATTATTATTTACACTGTGAAGAGCTGCTCAGTTTTGTCTGAATGTGAGCAGAGAGTACAGCCCTGTAGACTTCACAATCCATCCTGCTGCTACTATCAGCAGTCACATCATCAATAAACAGTAGTGAGCCAGTTCCACTAGTATGTGTATATATGTTCATACCATAACATTTCCACCACCATATCTGACAACTATGCTTCTCTGTCCTTCATATTTTTCTATTCCCATCAGTCTGATACAAGCTCATCTTATTTTCATCTGTCCAAAGAACGTTTGTCAGAGCTGTGCAGGCTCTCTAAGATCTTTCTGGCAAAGTCTAATCTGACCTTCCTGTTTGAGTGTAACTGGTGGTTTGCATCTTGTTCTAAACTCTGTAGTTTCATTCATGAAGGTCTCTTGATTGTAGACTTTCACAGTGACACACCTACCTCCACCAGAGTGTTCTTGACTTGGTTAGACGCACTCTTCTGGTCTTTCAGGCCTTTTGTGCTTCTGTGACTTGCATTCGTTCTTTTAAAGAAGCCTTGATAGTTTGCTGTGATCGCTCTCTGCGGCAGGTTGATTTTGTATTTGTTTTACCTAATGGTGTCCTCCTTCACTTACATGTCTTTGCACCTCATATCAAGTTTCAGTGAACAGCTACCAAATGCAAGTTTAACATCCGCAGATCTTTTCTCTGCTTCATTTATCATGAAATAACGAGGGACAGACCTCACCTCACCGTCACACTGCACTTCAGTCACACCTTGACTGCTTGCTTCAGCCTAGAACACTAACATGTTCAGGGTTAAACCCACTGTGGTGGTGAGCAGAGGCAAAACTACAACGTGTCATTGCCCAAAAAAACTTATGAACCTAACCGCATGTCTGTGTTTGGATACATTTGTGTATCATAAGTGGCTTTTTGATGAGTTTTGCCTCTTTTGCAGAACGGAAACTGTTGTGAAATTAAACCTTGATTTCTTTGTGAACACCCTCTTTGAAGGTCAACACACTCCAGGAGGCATTTATTGTAGTACACATTTATTGGAAATACAGTCAAAGTAAAAATGCATTTTAAGAGAGAAGACATGTTTGTCAGAGAGAGACTTTTTGGGACACACCGAGTGACATAAGTTAGTTTAGCTTATACGTGTGACATGCAATAAATAAAAGCTTACTACAGTCTGGCCTAATGTACATCTGCTTCCATTTGTACATAACCTACATAGCATCACAGCGACTGTGTAAAATGATGCCTCCTCTTTTGATACACACAAAGGCTAGTGAAAAGAGTGGACTATCAAATGGTAATACAAAAAT
Organism: Archocentrus centrarchus; assembly: GCF_007364275.1. Lineage (NCBI taxonomy): Eukaryota > Metazoa > Chordata > Actinopteri > Cichliformes > Cichlidae > Archocentrus > Archocentrus centrarchus. The sequence goes on along the minus strand of NC_044353.1, from coordinate 10,842,888 downwards.
AGAACCAGGTAGCATTTCATACTTGAAAAGTTAAGGGACAGACAGACAGACAGCAAACACGACTGAGTACTTGTTTTTGCGCATCCATCCTCCTTGAAATGCAGAACTTCAGCTAAGCGGCAGGCATTAATTCTTTGTTTTGTTTTTGTTCTTTTTCCTTTCTTTTGTGACAGAAATAACCCTCTTCAACAAAGCACAGGACAGGGCTTTGAGCATGTGTGGCAAAGACTGACAGGGCATGCGGTTAGCTCTGTGCAAATACTAAAAAAAAAAAAAAAAAAAAAAAAAACCCAAAAAACAGCAACATCTTTACAAAAGATTTGTAAGAAAGAGGAGCGACTGAAAACAGGCCCCGAGAACCGATCTGAGTGTGAGACTGATGTCTTGCTGGAAAGCTCTGAGAAAAGTAACTGCATCGAAAGAATTATCTGAACTGCACTGTTTTATGCTGCTGTCTCACCATGGGTCTCACTCTCAGTGAACCCAGCGGCCCCGGGAAAGAAACCAGCCGCTGACTTCCATGTAGTCTGCTGGATTGCAATGGATAATTTGAGCACTTTTATTTTTTCTTTTAGGGGCCTCAGGCTTCCTCTCGCATCTAATAAATGAGCCACAATGATAAAATTACCACTCATTTTTAATGCAAAGGCAATAAAATCTTTACTGAACTCAGTGGTAAATGAGTGTAGCTTTGTAAACATGTAGCGTTTCTTACTTACACAATCATTTTACATGTACAAAATGAGTGGCAAGTCTAATTATGGTTATTTTGAGCTCTCTCTCCACTTCTCTTCATCCTCGTTCAGTAGCCCTTAAAGAAGCCTTCGGCTACCTTCGCTTCTTTAAATGTCACCGTCACAGAGTTTAAAGTTACTTTTGTCACGATCACTGTCTCCGGGTGGTCTGCTGCTGCTGTGGGGGCAGTCTTTGGGGCAACGCTCTGGTTGTCACCTCTTGCTTCCTCCTTCCTCACCTCAGCCGGGCAGCAGACAGCGGCAGCGTCACCTGCCGTCTCCCTGCTCCCCTGGATGCTCACTATCACTGAGGTCGCGTTGCTTCTCTCTGGACCTGACTCCACGCCCTCCTCGAATCTGTCCGAATCTGGCCCGTCACCCACAGAAACCGCATCGCCCGGTCTGGCCTCAGATGCCGAGGCGCTGTCCTTTGATTGGTCGTACACAAGTGGTTGTTTCTGTGTGAAACTGAACTTGGCCTCACTTGATATGCCAATCCACGTTTGTGAGCTTACCACAGTAAGGTCAGAATCCACCTTCTCCTCCACCTCCAACTCCAGGTCCTGTCGCTCGAGCAAGGCAGGGGAGCTGCACTCTGACAGACCTGAAAAAAGAGAAGGCACATTTTGAGAATTTTTGAGGCTCAAAGGCCATGCTAGGGCTGCTTCATTTTCTTAAGAGCTTGACCAACCAACCATATAAACTGCCTTCGCATCTCTCCTCAATAGTACTCTCAGACTTGTCTTCTTCACTGGTGCCACCCCAATCCTCCTCCATGGGCTCCACCTTCTTCTTCTGCAGACGCATGTGTTTGTTTCCCTTGGGCACCCTCTGCCTGCCGTTCCTTCTAGCCTGGCGCCGGTACATGCCGCCGCGCTCAACCTGGTCCACGTCCGTGCTCATGGACCTGGTGAGGGAGAGGCGAATGCGAGGCGGGGGCTTCTCCACCATCTTGTGGGAGCTGCGGAGGTCCATGGCAAAAACGTTCTGGGACAGAGATGGTGACAGGTCAGCAGCTGCATGACTGCTGCATTCATTTTGAAACATCAACTACAATTCTGTCATTTGAATTACAGTGAAACACAGGATGCATTCACTTTTAGACAGACAACAGATTTATGGGAAATGCAGTCCTGCATTATTCTGTTTGAGAACACCAAACCAACACTCTCCCTCTGTGGCAAAGAGTGTTTACTTGTGCAGACTTTCAAGCTGCAAACTTTAACTGCTCACCATATTTGCCAGCTTTGTTTTAATACTCAAAAGAGAACACAGGGCTGCTGGGAAAATGATTAGTTCTGCAGGAACTGGTTGATTAACTAAACACTAATCAATGAGCCATGATCTTCCACTGTGTGACACCTTCTTTACTACGATCACCAAAAAAAAAAAAAACCACACACAATCCCTCTGCTGCGAATGCTCATTAACACAGAAAATGTGTCATAATCTGCCACAAATAAAAGTGCCCCACTGACAATAATCCTCTCATGGCACAGCAGAGCTGTTCTCTAAACTTCCTTCAAGAAGGTGTAAATGGAGGTTAAAGGTGCAACACGTACGTTTTGCTTTTTTTGTTTCAACCCCAGCTGGTCCTGTAATACAAATTTTTACCACAAGAGGCAGCAGTGACTCAGTGTGGTGTCCAGCCTGTGCTCACGCTGAAGTAGGAGCAGCAGTGCACAGGCTGTGATTCTGTCCTCGTGCTAATCATGCTGAAGGACAGGCAGCAAAAAAAAAATCCAATGATGGCTGAAGCTCTTGGTGGGAGTTTGTTTTAAGGACCGTCTCCAGTCCTCATCGTGACGATAGCAAGAACTGGACCGGTGGATTATTTCTACAGCAAAGCAGCGCCTAGTGATGCTCTGATGTCCATGTGCGGCACAAATGAAATGAAATCAGCCAGGATGTGGACAGCGACAGCAGCGACTCCATCTCTAGAAAAGGTACTGCACCTTTACTCGTTTTGCGAGCCTTTTTACAAATTGCATCTTTAACAGCTGTAGCCAAGCAACCGCCATTCAGGGCCACAACCCAAACACATCCCTTTTAAAGACCATCAAGGCTGTTACACCTTTTGTCTCTTACTGATTGTTTATATGTGCACTCTGTAAAGAAAGTGTTCGGCTGACAGTTTGATGTTTTAAATTGTTAAAATGTCTGGATGATTACGCACCATAAAGACAAAACAACAACAACAAAAACCTTACAGTGATGCCTTTCCCCCTCATATTCCCAGCTGTTTATGGGAATTCTGTTTCTCAATTAAAGGGGCACTCTGGCAATTTTATACATGAAACTTGAGTACTACTCAGCCTGTGAAAACAGCTTGAAAAATAATCCTACTGATGTCACGGTGATGTCACTGGGGTTATCAGGCTCAAGCTCAAGTTGCATTCGGTGCTAAAAGACAGCAGGATTACAGGTCAGGCAGCTCTGGCAGCAGGAGGTTGTCTACAGGGTGGTGGTTCAATCCCCGGCTCCTCTAGTCTGCATGTCGAAGTATCCTTGGGCAAGATACTGAACCCTGAGGTACCCCCCCTCCCTTCTCCCAGGGCAGAAAAGTGCTCTGAGGATTCTTAAGTCCCATAAATATTTTAAAGTTTAATGTTAAATTGATGGAATGCCCCTTTAATTTCTCTCACAAAACTTGTGAATACTGCACTAATTACAGGATCTTTTTTTGTATGTGTGTGTGTGTGCGCAAATACCAAAAGTCATCACCTGGACAAATGTGCAACTGCCCTTAAACAAACAAGCCTGGCCAGCAGTCAGGATTAATGAAGGAAGATACAACAAAGGTTTGTGAGACAAGAGGAAAGGTAAGTGTCGCTACCCGCAGGACGGGCCTCCTCGGTCTGAGACCTTTCCTGCGATAGGCCAGAGCTCTTATCTTCTCCTGACTGGGAGAGAAGCAGACACAGAGGGAGAGGTCAGAAACAAGGCAACACAAACAAACTGTGACCAAGAGAACGAAAGGAAAACCAAAATTGCTTTGCAGGCAATGAAAGAGTTTCTGTTAGTACTCACTTCTCTTCGTAGGCCAGGACCAGGAGAGGGTCCAAAATATTGTCCTCTGGTTCCCAGGTACTGTACCTGCCAACACACACACACAGTCAAACTGTCTATCTAGAGATGGTGCTCTGGTGTGAAGAAGCATATTCTATAAACACTCATTAATATACACTGAAGGAGGCTGAAGTCACCAGATGATGACTCAAGGCTTACTCACTTCGGGGGCCATCCCTGCCATTTCAGTAGATACTCCACAGTACCCTGAGGAGAGACAGAGGAGGAAGGGGGTGGGGGCACACTTAAAGAAGATGCAGCAGAGAGAGACACACACAAAATCTGCTCCAGCCTATACAGTAACAAGCTGCTGTCGCTTTAAAGTGTGGAGTGATGGAAGAAATAAGGGAGGGAGGGTCACGGGGATTTTTTTTTTTTGTGTGTGTGTGTGTCCTCCCCCCTCTCTCTCTCTCTGTTTTTTTTTTTTTTTAAGGGTGTTTTTGTGAGGGGGTGACGTCAATGACAGCGGGGCTGCGTGGCTGCAGCTCCTCGCTCGTTCGGCGATGACGTGACCGCACATGGCTACACGAGCCGGTTTACACAATTCCCGGGCACATTCTAGAACGTCGCTCTCGTATAGGTGGGGCCACGAGAACATGTAAACAACGTGGAGTTGCGCAACATTTAATTTTCTGCTAGAAACAATTATCGCAGTCATATGCGCGGCTATAAATAACAACCCCGACGCACGGGGCGCGCACGAGGAGGAAAACTGTTTGTTTATAGGGGTGCGTGAGTTCGGTCTGTGTTAAACTCATGCAAGAGCTGATTCCACGTTACTGTGCGCACATGCTGCTCAAACATCGCCCCCGGGAGGTCCTCTTCTCCCTGCCGCTCTTGCCTCCACTGTAAAAATCAATGGGTCACCATCACGCAGCAATCAGCGACATTACGCAGCGCTTACGGCCGCTGCGCCGCTCACCAGCTAACCGAAAATAAACTGCGCAGCTCCCCGCATACTGGCCGTTAGACCGGTTTTCAGGTCACACACCCCCATCTTCTTTTTCTCCTCATTTCACTACAACTGCGTAGGCTCCTTCAAAACATGAACATGCTGCAGCAGCCGAGCCGCTGCACAGGAAGGTTACAGGATGCGACTCGCGCAGTGAAACAATGTTAAACTTTGGCGCAGTTGCATGAAAACAGATTAGTCTTATCTCTTAGCGTAAACTGGAGGGAAAGTGCGTAGCCTAGTTTTGTTGTGCATTAAGGCAGGAGCCGAGCGCTCCTTCACGAGAGAAAACAACACAAGAGAATAAGTTGTTTTGAGTTATTTCAAGTGTGTTTGTCACCAGCGCCGCTTCTTACCTTTCTCACCCTCTTATTTGTTATCGACTCGACTGCAAACACTTGATCTCCAATGGATGACAGCTCCATCATTGAGCGCTGGGTCGCACCTCCTGAACAGGACGCGAACTGGATCTCTGCTTTTTTTATTATAATTTTTTTCTTTTGTCGGAGTGCAAAAATAAAGGAAATAGTTAAAGACGAGTGTGCGCGTCTGTGTGTGGGGAAAAACCCTCACAGTGTCACTGCGGCCGCTCGCTCCCCGCGTCAGCGCTTGTTTTTCTGCTTCTGCTGCTTCCCCTCACGCCAAACTCCTGCCGCCTGCCTCTCTCACTTTTTAAAATCTGCGACACATCAACAGCAGGCTTTAAGTCATGCGCGCTCCCATTTTGTTGCGTAGGGCCGAGCCCCCAATGTGCGTGCCCGCACCCGCGAGGCCGCGCACGCAAATTAGAGTAGAGTGCAAAAGAGGGGCAGAGGCAGAGGCGCGGGGGTCAGGAGGACAAGGGTATTAAGAATTAAAGTTAGGGGAGTAAGCCCTGCTGCTTTGTGTGGAAGCCTACTTCCGCCACTCAATGTTTTTATTTTTATTCATTTATTTTGCCGTCCATAAGTCAAAATTTCGGGTTAGTTTCTTGAAATTTCGTTTTCTAGAATGTTTGACTTATTGAGAGGTTTAGGATACCCAACTCCAAATTTCGAGATAATAACCTGAAATTTTGACTTAATACTTTGAAATTTCGACTTACCTCTCTCTGGGGAAAAAAAATCCGTTGTGGAACTAAGCTTCCATATTATTATGTATATATTATATTTATATTGTTATATTTAAGTTGTAGTTTTTCTTTTAGTAAACATTAAAACACTTTAATAGTGGACTCAGATTTTTTAAAAGTGTAGTTTTTTTTTTTTTGTAGAACATTACTTGAATTCATTGTAAAACTAAATATTTTATGTATTTCTACAATTTGAAGAAAGACACAAACACTTTGACATTCATTAATTTGGGACCTATGGAAGTTGGTTTCTACCACGGAGGTAAGAGTCTAAATTTCGAGTTTGGTTTCTTGAAAATCAGACTTACCCAGAGGTTTGGGATACCTGACTTGAAATTTTGAGATATTTTGAAATTGTACAATGAAAACTTGAACATGTTTCTACTCTGTGAAGAAATATCCACTGATTTGCAAACCATGGAATCTGGTTTCTATCACTGAAGGAAAGTTTAAGTTTTGGGTTCGTATCTCGAAATGTCAACTTTATAACTTGAAATTTTGATTCACTCAAACAATTTGAAAATTGATGATAATAGGTAGAAATTTTGAGATAAAACAGGAAAACCTAACTTAGCTCTGCCTGGCAGTTAGGGTTTGGGGCAGGTAGTCGTCCTCTCACCAAAGGTAACAAAGGGTTTTCATTAAACAAATAACACAGGTAATGTGTTAATATTCATCTTTAAAATTGCTGGTACCATCTTTATACATATCTAGCGTGCAGATGTTACAGTGCAATCAATTGTCTCTACAAGCTCTACACCAAAAAATGCTAATAACCCTATTTCCCACAATGCCAAACTAGTCCTTTAAAACAACAAATATCATAGCATCATAATATGACTTTCAGGGCTTTAAATGTGTTATTTTTGCACTTTCACAAGTCCTTAGTTGCAACACTGGACTCCAGCGTGAGCATGAAACAGTATGAGCTCATGTATTTTTATGTAACTGTAGTAAAGCTCAGGAAAGATCAGAATCTGCAATGGAAATGAAAGCTTCGCCTTCCCTCTCTGGTGGAAACGTCCACCCCTTCAACTGTGTTTGATCCAAATATGGAACGTAAGAGATAAACACTGACAGAAAGTCTTAATTTTACATCTTGAATGCTAAGCAACCTCTCTGCAGAGAGAAAAGCTGGAAATAAGGCAGAGTTTAACTAAAATGAAGGTCTCAGTGAATAAATAACTGCTCATATGCTCAAACAAAAGAATTAAATCAATAAAAAAAAATGTTCAGCTGTAATACTGTGATCACAAGCACTGATCACACACACTTTTCTAACTCTATACCTGAGCATCTGTTCACCCAGCCCCCCAGGTGGGAACAGCTCACAAAGGTGGAGCGAGTATTGTGGAAAAAGGGCCCAGAGCCAAATTCCTACTATCTTTCATTGAGGCTGGTGTGGATCAGTTTACAGAAAAACTCTTTGTAACTCCTCACATACACATGTGCAGTTCGTCCACACGGCCTGCGGTCCACACTCTCTCTGCACCTGGATCACTTGCATCACTTACGTGCATCGGGTGCCCTGGCAACAGTTTCTACGGCAACGACTGAAAAGCTGGGTGATGATGATGATGATGATGACGCAGCAGGAGGAGTTGACAAAAAGAATGAGCTGAACTTGTTGACCTTTGACCTCCCAGTTTTGAGATTATATAAACAGCCTATGTGCATGTTAATCCAATGGCTGTCTTTATATATGTTTGAATGTAGCCTCTGAGATATGAAGTAACAAACTGCTGTAAAAATACAGGAAATCTGGCTCAGCAATGCACAGTTTTTGTAAATTCAGCTGTAAATACGGATACCTCAAAAGCACAAAATACTATTTTTCAGTGAAGAGAAGCTAGAGTTATGTGAAATCATGCTGCTGAAGCAAGTCTCTACTGCTCAGTTAGGGCGGGGCCAAAATCTTTTGGGCAGGGCTGATATTTAGGCCAATATTAGCTGTTTGCTGATGTATAGGTATCGGCATTTAGAATGGCTGAAAAATGAAAATGAAAATAAAGAGACAAGAGAAACACCCTTCAACCATGTTATGAACGTGGATGTTTCATAGGTTGTCCACCAGAGGGCAATCTGCAGCTTCCCTGTTGGCAACACCTTTTTGGATCGTCACAAACGCACAATAAAACATTATCTATAGTCATATTACCTTTAAAGGACTCATAAACAACTACGCATAATCAGATTTACTTAATATGTTTTATGTTATGTGTGTCTGCAAGAAAAAAAAAAGTCTGACATATCGCATTTTTAAATCACCAATTATCGGTCTTATTGGGTATCGGTCATAAAATCCTATATCAGTCGAGGTCTACTCATTTAGCAGTCATCAACAGAAACCTTTTTAAAAAGTAGCTGTAAAACATTGTAATGACCAGATGAAGGTGTGCGATTACAGAAGTTTGGAAGCCCAAAGTCTCAGAATATGAAATACAGCAGTTTACTGTAATGTTCAGTGTTCTTATAAATCATTAATAAAGTAGACACAATCAAAATCAACTTGTTCAGAACTAAAAGGTTATTTGATTATATGGTTATATGAAGAGGCAGAAACATTAACAAAAGGTTTTGTTATAACATTTTCACTTAATTAATAATTAGTTTCTAATTCATTGTTACCTAAAAACAAAACGAGAGATCATTTACTTGAATCTCAGCTTTCATTTAAAACCTCATCCTTCAGTTCGGGAACTACTGCAGCAGCATCATAAGAACCAAAGACATCCACTCCCACTTCATGTTAGCCTCTTATGTAAAGATGAGAAAGAAAGCTGTTTAAAACACTAAAACACTTCAGATTATGCTCCTGCCTTTAAGCTTTACTCACTCTCCCAGTGAGTTCCAGACATCCAATAATGCACCTAAATACTGTTTTAATTAGAGCTTTCCTTCCTGCTGTCACATAAGCTTCCCATTTCTAGATGAACACGCAAGTTTAATTTTTAATTTAGTTTTAAAGTCCATACCTAGGTGACGTCACTAGGATTATTCTATCGTTCTTTTTGGAGCTGAAGAAGAACTTAATTAGTAAAAGTGGCCGAGTGCTCCTTGAACCCACTCACGCTCCTTTACGCTGGTTTTGTGCAGTGTGTGTATTTAAATGTCCAGCGGTGAGATTGCACAGTGCGCGGTGGTGTTTTAGTTCCAGTAAAGTCTATAAAGCTCTGCTGATGTGACCGCGCGTTATTTATGGTCCTCCTATAGGCGAGAGCGCACCTATCAGTCTGAAATACGGGACAAATGCGCCGCTTTTCCCGTGAGTAGGAGGTTATTCCTGCAATTCAGAGAGGAGATCCGGCGATCACATGACTTGTTATCTGCCCGGATACTACTGTAGCGCAGTTGGGAGTCGGGATGGAGCGGCAAACACAACACGGCAGGACGGATCACAGCGCTCACTCCCACCCACATGTTATGACTCACGTATGACTCACCAAACGTGCCAGTAAAATCAGGGCTACTTCACTGGAATATCAACAGCTAATAACATTAGTGTAATTTACAGCCTTAAACCGGGAATCCACGGGTTTATTTTCCCGTGTCCTACACCCGAGGGGCTGACATTTAAGTGGAACGAAGGAGAGCGGCGTTGATGGGAATACGAAACCATGCACATTTTTCTGGGGAACTAAAAACTTCAGGAGAACAGACCTCTTCACATCCAGCAGTTGGTATCAATTAGGCCTGTCGGTGTACGCTTCTGCACTCAGGCCTACAGTGGTGGAAAGCAAGTCCTCTGCTTAAAAACAAGCGCAGTCTTGCGGTGATACACCGATTCATCCCATGAAAAATCAGCGAGTGACTCACACCGGACTCCCTCAGAATCAGCGGAGTATTTTTATACAGTAACTTTGAGATTTTTAATGAACTCGTGCAAACTTTTACCTTCAGGTTATTACACTACATTATACTACTACACCATATACTCTGAGCTACAGGCCTGAATGTATGGCTATATTGTTAAATTACTTTTAGAATAAAGCTACACACTCCTTCTGTTACAATTATTTTAACACATAAGGAATCCTTTAATTTTGACCAGACAACTATCCCACATTCCCACATTCCGAGTGGGAACTCCTTTCAGATTTGGCTGACTTATTTTAGAAAAATCCTATTCCTACTTTTATTTAAGTGTCCAACTGTTAGGAAGTTTTTCTCATTTGCTCAGGCTGCACTTAGTCTTAGTTTTGTTTCATTTTCAGAGCTTAGCCGCCTGAAAGTTTAAGACTCAAAACCAAAAGCAAATGAACAAAGAGAAACACACAAAAGACTCAAAATGAAAGCAAAAGCTGGACCTAAAGGAAAATCCCAGTCCAACTGAAACCAAAAATTACCTGTCATGATTGTAGAGATGTAACTACCATAAAAAGTTAAAATGAGTTTATTAGCTTTTATCAGCGTTAACATCAGCCACCAATCCAACCACTTTTCTTTCTGCACTCATTCTGTTTGCAGTGTAAAGGCACATTGTGCTGTTTCTTCCACCTTCATAAATCAACACACAAAAATGATCAGGAACAGAAATCAATACATCACAATGAATTGGCCACGAACTGTGCGCACATACGCTGTCTTAAGACGGTGTTTATTTGTCAAATGCAGCGCTGCTTGTGAGTCAGAATTCTCCAGCTGATCTCAGTCAAGCTGTCGGGATTGTAAAAACAGAGAAACACAGCAGAGTAGAGGATCAGTTGATCCAAGGCCAGGTGAGCAAATTTTCAATTACTTGCTGAGCGCTTTCAGGTTGCTGTGGTTACAAAAGCAAGTAATAAAACTAGTTCAACACCTCAGTGTGCGTCTCTGAGAGTTTGTTTTATGTGTGCTGTTATGCTCCAGCGTAAATGGTCCGAGTACGATTCTGATTAGTTTTTGGTTTTTACACTTCAGTATTAACAGGTCCTTATCTTTACTCCCAAGATCCAGAGAAGAGCCATTCATCTAGAACAGATCCGAGGACAGCTAAGGGCTCAGTGCTGAAAAAAGAGCTGCAGTTCATGTTGGACACAAACTGACTCTGGCATCGGTTTGGCCAACACGTGGCACACTGCAAGTGGAAACTAAAATTTTTTTGTTTTGAGCCGTACATGACTTTGATGTTATGCTCAAAACTGTACTTATCCTGTTGGACCCATTGCTTCACAGCGGTCCCCACCCTTTGTGAAGAGGCACTTATGCTCCAAGTTGATGAATATTTAAAACAGAAGTCACAGACTTCATTAACTCTGCCCAGTAACGGGGTGGGGCTTCAGTCGCAGACAGCGGTCATCGCTGAGGACAGGTGATTCGGGTGTGTCCCGGCATGTGGCAGATGCTGCAGGTGCGGGGTTTCTTAGCAGCGGGGGGTCTGTTAGCACTCGAATCTCCCATCATCTTCCTTCCCTTCCTCCCTCGGTCTCCACCACCAATAAATCCAACACCAAAACCACCTGACAGGGAAACAGAGGGAAAAGATTAACGTGAGGAAGTTTTAGGGTACTGCATAAAAAGCACCAAGGAATTTTTTTCTGCGCGCTGGGACTGCAGATACCATGTCATCCTCCTATGTGGATGCCTCAAGGTCCCTGCGTTTGAGAGTCGTGACAGCTTTTCTTTTTTATCATTAAACAAGCTGTAGGTGAGAGTGATCTCTCTCGTTCTTTGGTGTTTGATCTGAGTGTACATCCTGCCTGATTTTACTTTCTTTTCCCTTTTCTAACAAACATGGTGTGTTTCATGGAGCTCAGTCCAGGCCAGAATTTACAGCCAAATTAATGCGGTCAAGGCCCACTAAAAATCAATAACATGCACTGCAAATGCCTGTCTATAATGTATTTATAAGGTCAAGCATGCTTGCTTTTACTGAGATGACTCATCTTTACAGAGAATACAGTGGAACTTCTTGTATTATTACTTTGTTTTGAAACTTAAATTTGTCCAAGACAAAAAGAACCAACCATTGCACATTAAAGATGGGTGCAGTCACTGGGACGTCACCCAGGCCATCAGAGAAGTGTTAATCAAGGTGTTAATCAAGGTCATAGATCATGTGAGCAGTTTGTGTTTTTCCATCTACTTCTGCACACTCACTTCCTCAGCAGGGGCTGAGGAAGTCAGCCCCTGCTGGCCAACAGGAATACTGCAGGTTTAATGATTGCACTTTGGCACTGGCTTCAATTCTAAGACCTTGAAGCTACACACATACTTAATATACCACTAAGATAAGGTAGATTAGTCTAGATAGGTATGATAAATCCATCAGGAGTTTGAGCCGCTGCTCTCAGCTCACCATTTCTACTAAAAGTCTTAATGCCAAGTGTTGCTGGTATGTGCAATGCCAACTTTATTGCTATGAATTATCACTTCCTGCATCAGTTTTAAGAGGTACTGTTGACAATGTTTTCCTTGTGTGTTCACTGTCTCACTGTATGTGAACTCTTGCTGCAGAACAGATGAAGAACTTTGACCCTGTTTATTTTGATAGTAAGTGTGTTTTGAAAGGTAACGATACCTAATTCAACCAAACTGCCTCAGTTATTAAAGTTAAAGCTTAATAGGTTCAGGTGGGCATCTACAGAGGTAGCAGTAGTTAAAAAAATTGGTAATTATCTACAATTATTAGAGCCCGACTGATACAGAAGTTTGATACTGATATTGATATTTCAGTTATTTAAAAATTTGATATTTCAATATACTGGCCAATATTTTTTTTTTCCTTTCAGACACAAGAAACAGATTTTCCTAACAATTGTTATGAACAGTTATTTATGACTCTTTACTAAGAGTGTTAGCCATTGACATAACGCAGTTTAAAAAACAGGGAAGCTGCAGAGTGCCCTCTGGTGGACACTCCGCAACACTTGCAAAGGGGCGTTTCTCCCATTTCTTCGTTACTTTTTAAATTCATTTATCAGCCGTTATAAATGTTGATAACAACAGACTGGCAAATCGCTAATATCAGCTATGAATCGGTCAGGCTCTAAAATTTATGGATACATTTGTCTTAAAATATGGTCTTATCAAAGATATTATGCATTTGATAATGACATATATTCTGATATGAACCATGTGACTTAAAGGTCTTAATTGGTGTTTATGGTGCTGCAAAGATCTGCTTCCCAAACACGACTCAAACCAGTTTTCTATTTTTAAGTTGTGTTTATCTTTTAGTCCAGTCTTAAAGTTTTCCAACTGTTTCCCTTGTGTCGTTTTTAGATGTTATCCATGAGACAAACGTGCTGATAATGGTTCACAGAGAAGGCAGATCACAATCTGAAAATGAGCTCCCAGTCATGTTTTTCCTGTGACTCACTCATTCCTACGCATCATGTGTGCTGCAGGTGAAGCTTGTACAAAAGGTACAATCTGCAGCACATTCACGTCAAAGCCCCGGCTCAGTAGCAATGACCTCAATAGAGCTGGTCACGCCAGACATTCTAACAATAAAACCGAGCTGAGGAAGTTCTAGGAGGAAGTTTGCGACACAATTTCCCTGAATTTGGTGCAGGTATCTGTTATTAGTTCCAAAGGTTCATCTGCTTTTTCTACCAGCAGTGTGTTTGTCTTTACTTGTTAATGGGAATAGAGATCAGAATACATTTTATGTCCAATTATTAAAGAAATACAGCTAATTACAAAAAGGTCACATTTTTTCTTTCCACTACCTGAGCCAACGAAGTTATGTGATTAGTTTGGACTGTTTTTTTTTTTTCCCTCTCTGCCTGATGACTTTTGGAGTCACTGGATTAAGAATTCTTTACCATTTTGATTGTGTAATGTACATCATATCTTCACAATACATATTAAATTTAAATATGAAAACTTGGGAGACAATGTCAAGAAAATATCACAATCTAATCCAGATATCTTCTAGATCCAATGACTCAATTTGTGCATGGTGTGGAGGGAATTTTCAGCCCTGTCAGAGATATGTGGTCTTAAATTGTTGTTGTTGTAGTTGTGATGGGAAAGGTTAGGATTAGAAACTCATCGAAGGGTTTGTGTGCGAAAGCCTTACCTGGTGGAGGGACATTCTCATCAGCCCAGTGGAAGAAGCCGCACTGCTGCTCTCTTGGTTTCCCGCAGGTGTGGAACATGCGACCCTTGTTTGGACCTTCCTTCTGCACCGTGCGTGTCACAGCCGCCTCGTTACAGTCGCACATCACCTGTCCCACATTTCCTGCTGCACTCGATTCCTGCCCTCTGCCTCCCACAGGTGTGTTTCTGAATCCCAGAGATAGCCTCGGAGGCTGGGATGTCATCGGTGCTGGAAGCGGTGGCCCTTGATTCTGTGGCGCCCCCTGCTGACTCGGCTGATCTGCCCATAGAAAGAAGTTGCAGCTCCCGGCGTTGCACTTGTAGAACTGACGGCCTTGATTAGGGCCCTCTTTGCGCACAGTCAGGAGAAGTGCATCCTGACCACAGTTGCACACAATAGCATCATTGTTGGTGTCTACATTCATACCGCTGCCACATGGTGGAGGTATCGGCTGTGGGGTCCAGGAGGGGACAGGTGGGAGAGAAGGGCGAGGATTGGAGATTCGGCTTCTGGATGGATCTGGTCTGGGTGGCCTTGGAGGTGGTGGATGAGGGTCATCTCCTCTTCCACCTCCTCCTCCTCCACCTCCTGTGCCACCACCACCTCCTCCCCCCGGTCTGAGGTATTTCAGGTCCAGTACTTCTCGGATGGTCTCATCACAGCCACCGATGCAGCCAACAAATTCCAGAGGCATCATGGGAGGAAGGCTACCCCTGCGAAACTTGAACTTCAACCTGAAGAAGGCAGAACACACAGGAGGCAACCTCAGTGTACACATCAAACAAATGAACTGTGCTGTGACGCAATACATCAGTTATTTCACACCCTAACAAAGTAAGCCACTCTAAATGAGTCAAGTAAGCCGGGAGTATGCTCAGTCCTCATAGTTTCCTTCACCTGTTTAGAGTGGGACACTTCAGTACAACACAATCAGAATCAAATACCTGAGGTAATTTCAACTATTGTACTATTTTGTCCAGCAGGCTGAATGTTTAAACACTCAAGAGTCAAGTGGGGATGTGCTGGTTGTGGTTCGGAGTATTATGATTTACCAGTTCACTGTTAAAACATCCTACGGCTACTGCGTATCTTTGGAACTGCTGGGTGGCTCATTGAGGCCTTTCTGTGTGGAGTTTCCAGGTTCTCCCTGTTCCTGTGTGGGTTCCAAAGTCATGCTGTTACATTAATCGGTGACTCTAAATGCCCACAGATGCAAATGTGAATGTTTGTCTGCCTCTCTGTGTGAGACAGACTGGCGACCTGTCCACTATACCCCAGCTCTCGGCCTATGACAGCTGGGATAGGCTCCAGCCTACCCCAACAGATGGATGTGGACTTGAACATGTGCTGCAGCAAGAGGAGAGAGTATTGTAAACAGAGCCTGAGACACTCTGTTGAAAAATGATAAAATTATAAATCAGCCCAAGCTTTGCTTTCTGCATTTTGTTCTGAAAAAAGTTTCATACTGAGTGAATTTGAACAATATTTATGCTGATACCAATATGTACCTGATATGTTGTTGGGCTCCAAGTTTTAGACATGTTTGCAGAATGGCCCCATGAATGGATCCATTTGGCCCAGAACAACATTTCAAACTATTCAACTGATGATCTGCACATAGTTTTATGGCATTCATAATCCCCCAGAGAATGAATCTTACACCTCTAACACTTCATCTTGCATCACAATGGAGTTCATGTCTGTTGTTTTGTGCTCAGCAATGACTAAAAGTGACATTAAAAATGAAATACTAATATGATGTAATTAGCAAATCACTGTTGCGCTTCTGCATGAACATTTGGTAAGAACTGATAAAATAATGTGCTTTACTAGCAGAGTGAAAAATTGAATTGTAACCCATAAAAACAACTGGAAAGCTATCAGTGAACCAGAGGTCACTAGGAAGTTTAAATCCAGGCAGGAACTTGTGCTGCACCCCCATATTTCCTGCCACCCTCTTGACTGTCGACTTTAGGGGGCTGTTATGTCCTTCAGCCTGGCGTGCAAAGAGTAAATTAAACTATCAGTAAGACAGGAATACATGTCATGACTTATGACTGAAATGTAAAGGATATATTCTCATAGAACACAGGACCGTGTGAAGGACTGAGGAGAAACAGTCCATCGTAAAGTAGCATTTTCAAAACGCATGCATTACAAAAGTTGGTGTAACACAGGAAGTCGCCATGGCAACCGGTGAGGCGGCAGCAGCAAGCAACAGTTTATTCCTGCACACATCTGTAGTTGTTAGTATCTGAAGTTATCCAACAGGCTGCGCAGTGCTGGGTGAAATCTGATTTGAAAAGAGAGAGAGAAAAAAAAAAAAAAAAAAAAAAAAAAAAAAAAAAAGCACTGACATTGTTCTGGAGAGAGTGCTGGAGCTCAACTTTGAGCTCTCCACCAGATTGGTTGCCATGGTAACAGATGCTGGTGTGGAGCACTTTGGCTCACTGCGAGCGAGCATGCCCTATATTTGGACTGAGCTGAGGCACGTGCTCAAGGGGTTAACGCCCACTTGCGTAAACAAGAATTTGGACAAATTTCTTGCACTGATGTAACCACTGAGAGCTTCAGGGCTGTCACTGTTTGTTGGTGTTTATATGGCTGAGAGGGTAAAATAAAGCACTGAGGGTACTTAGCACTGAAGTGACCACTGGGGGTGGGGGTGTGGGGGACTGTTTTTCACAGTTAATGTGAGCAATTAAAACTCTGTTGTGCTGAGAGGAAGACTGTGGACAAATGAATCTTTTACAGAAGCATTCCTAACTTAGACACCACTAATCCAGTGAAGTTCAAACTACTGCAGTTTTTCCTCAGTCACGAGCAAAACAATAAGTGAAATCCTCCTAGTTACCTCTACCCGTTACTGTGCTGAAAACCCCTAATACCGGTGCCAAGTACAGAAAACACAACACTCAAACCAGTGCAGAAAACTATATGATTAGAGGAAGTTTTAATTTCAGTAAGGTCTCTTGACAATTGAAAGTACAGCTCAACACTGAATTACCATCCAGGTCTGCTGGAGACCTCAAAGCTAGATTATATGGAGCAATTTAAATGAATTAACAAGAAAAGGAAAGCCACGAAGCAGTCAGCTGATTAATAACCAAGTACATCACTGTAAATTGAGCACAGTGTGAGCACTCTAATAGAGAAACAAAGCATTTGCAAATGTTTCTTCACATTTATGCAAACGACTAAATACAAGTGTCTACAGTTTGAACAATTACTGGTTCTATGTCTTTGTGATTAAAAATAGATCACGTCTCTATCAGCTTAGTAGTTTTTACTCCCTAATATATGTTAAAATTAAAATTAATCAACACATGCAGAGTAATTCACAAATTCACAAACTGAGCTGAGATACATCTGTAGTAGAGTCTGCTTATAGACTGGCACTCATATAGTGCTTTTCTATACTAACTGAGCACTCAAAACACTTTTTACTAGAAGCCTCATTCACCTATTCACACAGCATTTATTCTGTGCACTTAAACACTCTGGAGTTCATTATCTTGTCCAAGTCGGGGATTGAACCAACCACCTTTCGATTATCAGAGTACCTGCTCTACAGTACCTCCTGAGCCACAGCCTGCTTAGCGTCTGCTTAACTGATTTGTTGTCTCTTCAAACTCGAACTTCATTAAGGAGTGGAGAGTTTCTCACATCTGGCCTCTGGTGTCCAATTAGTTTCTAAGTGTAAGTCATGCTGCTGGAATTGTAAAAGATCTTTATATCGCTTGAGAGTGGCACAGTACAATTTGTGAACATGGAGTAGCTGCTCAAATCAACATTTTAGAGTGGGCTGGGAGGATAGAGAGGATGTATGGTACTGTAGCAAAGAGAAAACAACAGAACATAGGCGCAAAAGAGTGCAAACACGTTGCAGCACACAGGCTAGTTCTGCCACGGTTTTGCTGCAAGAAAGAACAGGAAGTTTACTGAATACTTAAAGAGTTTTTTTTTTTTTTTTTTTTAACTGTAATACACTACTGGAAATATGAGGCCCATGTTTGGTTTCTACAATACATGCTTAATTGATAGTCTACCTGTTTTAGTTATGTACAGTGCTATGTACATACTGAGTTGTTGTGCTGTACTGTATTGTGTGACCATTGCACAGAGAAGTAGCTGCTCTTGATATCAGCATATGAAGGAACTTTGATACATAACAGCGGTCAGTTATCCTGAGACAAATACCACTGTTGTAAATAAGTAATCAGTGTCAGTGAAAGCACGCGTGACAAGACTCCACTGTTATTCTGACAAAATCTGCAAAGATTTTGGTCACCTTAGTTTTTCTCAATGTCAAATTAACTTTCTGTTTCAGCGGCAGTGACTTTAATTTATTGATGCTAAAAACACAGCAGCTGTCTGCGGGTGCTCTGTTTTGGGAAACGTGTCTTCAGTGTTGAGAACTTCAAAAATATTATTATTAAACTAATATTATTCTCCTGGTTTCAAATGAGAAGCAGAAACTGAACAGGAAGAAACATTTCATTTTCAAGCGGCGACAGTCAAATGTTTTCAACCACAACATTAGTACTTCCTGTACTTTCTGAACAGGCTGTGTATAAAAAAAAACAAAAAAACAACCCCCCCCCCCCCAGACTGTCAGCTGTTTTTCTAAGTTATTTATTACTGCTTACAGTATTATCTTCCGCTTCTCTGCTTGCTGGTTGCAGCAGTTAGTGATCTGGATGCATTGGGTGACAAGGGCTCTCAACTGGTCACGGACGTCTACCTATCGGGTAATACTGGCCGATGCGTTCCGTGTTTTGGGGGTGTAAATTGGAGGTGTAAATTGCCATCAGGATGATGATTGAGGTGTACAATCAAAACTTGATATTTCGCAATTGTTGGAATACTGCCGAGGCTCTGCCAATGCGGCTCTTGATATTTTTTCTCTGCATCTCCATTCCCTCCAATTATACTAACAATGTACGTAAACCTCTCCACCTCCTCAAGTTCATGCCCACCGATTCTGATTTTAGGAATGACGGTCTGGTCACCGACATGCATGACTTTTGATATCTCTGTGCTTGTGCAGAGTTTGACTTTGCTCGCCTCGCGGTCCATGTTAGATGTTAGGTCCTGGAGCTGGTGCCCGCCTTCTGATATAAGGGCAATGTTGTCTGCGAAGTCAAGGTCGGTGACTTGACTGTGCCCATCCAAGTTGATGCACGCATCTGGTCCGGTCAGAGTTTTCTTTATGATGAAGTCGAATGCCACAAGGAATAGTAAGGGCGGGAGGCTGCACCTTTGCCTGGTCTCTATGGTAAAAAAGTTAGTGTGGCCCATGTCGGTCCTGAAGTAAACGGTTGGGATGGCAGTACAGGGACTTGAAAACTGAGAAACTTATGTGGGACGCCATACAGGTGGAGAATGTTTGAAAGTGATTTCCGGTGATTGCTGTCAAAAGCCTTCTTCAAGTCTATGAAGTTGATCGCTTCTATTCCAGGCACTGTTCAGTGATGTTTCTCAAGACGAATATTTGGTCGGCCTTGTCAAAAACCTGCCTGTTCTTCGCAGAGGCGTTGTTTGGCAGCGCCTTGCAGTCGATGAAGGAGCACAACACAGAAGACCTTCCCTGGAACCGACAGCAGGGTAATGCCCGGCCAGTCTGTGCACGCCATGGTGTTGCCCTTCTTTGCCAATTTGACGATGACAGTTTCTGCCAGTCTTCAGGGATGATTTCCATTTGCCAACACTCACTGAACAGCTTTGTAAGCGTGCTTATAACAATCAGCCCTCCATGCTTCAATAGCTCAGACTGAGTTTTGTCTATATTTTGCGTTTTGATCACCAAGCAGACTTCTTGTTCTTTGATGCTGCCTTCCTCTACTTGTAGCACTTCCTGTGCTTCTTCGTGGTCAAAAATCATACATGCTGAGGGGGTTTAGCTGGTTCAGTGTCTCCTGGAAATGTTCGGCCCAGTGTACGTCTTGCTCTTCTTTGATCGGGGCAGACGATGTCTTTCAGATACTTGAAAGATCTTTGGCGATGCAATAAAGCATCTACAGGTGCGTTTCACTGCTCGATCAAAATTGGCATATGCAGTGTTAAACTAACTTAAAGACTTGGACTACAAGAGTGAGATTGAAAAAAAAAGACTAACTCTGTTCAGAAATACAAAAATCAAGTAGGAGGTGGTCTTCGGCCTCTCGTGAAGACTGAGCGGTGTCTACAGCACTGACCACATAGAGTAGAATCACTGCCTTGACTGGACAGCAGTGGATTGCACTGAAAACAATCCCCACTACTTTGGTGGAGGATAGTAGTAAATGTTAATAAACCTGGTTGTCACTCACATTGCATCAGAGGACATTTGCATAAAACTAAGTAGTACTACAAGTCCACCACACGCTCTAATGCCACAGACAGAGTCAGAGGGACACAACAAACAATGAGGGCCACATGTGTGTGAAGACTCTTCAGCCATGCTAACAGCTCTGTGAGTCTGTATTTAAGATGCAATTATTCTCCAGCTGAAGTGTTAGTGAGATTGGTATTTAAAAGTCAAATAAAATGACTCAATAACACTATAAACATAAAATAAATAAGGGAAAAAACAAAGGAAAAATAGACTATATTTAACAATGTATTCATTTATTTTAAATGTCCAATCTATTTTTTAAAAAACTGAAATTAGAAAATATGGGGAAATACATTCATACAAAGTAAATAAATACATTAACAAATTAAAAAACATACAAATTTATGTCACAGTTTATAAATTTATTAATGCTTACATTTATTATTTTATATTTATTATTATTTTTGTGAATGTAAAAGGTCTAATAATTTATTTACAGTCATTTATCGATCTGTGACATGTTTGAGAAAACGTTTGCAGAGACTGTCGTGTTTGTTTCTCTTTGATCGTAACATTTCTGTTCCACCTTCCAGTACAGGTGTTTTAAGCAACTTTTATATAAATAATATTTTTGAACCACAAAGCAAATTACAAACTTGAAGCTTTGTGGACGAGACTTAAGTATAATCTCAACTGTTAATCCCAGTAAACTAATCTTGCTCCTAAAATTGGTTCATTTCAGACCCCCCCCCCCCCCCAAAAAAAAAATCCCCTGTGGAATCGTTAACATAATACTGTCCAGTGTAAAAATCAATACTCACATATGAATAGGATGTGGCTGACAGGTGGGACAAATGCTTTCATCTCTGTCGACCTCGAGCACCATGTCGGGGAACCACACGGCTGTCTTACAGGCTGGGAAACCCACACATGACAGGTACTTACTGCAGGAGGAGACAGAGAGGAGGTGAGAGAGGTCACAGACTGCAGAGAGGACGCAGAAAGCTTCATGAGAGGATAAAAAGAGCTTTTATGTAGGAGCTACGATGATAGAAAATCAATCCCCAGTGAAAATGAATTTAAAGATTCACTGAATTAATTTTAAAAAAATCATTAAGTAGCACCCACTACATTATTATGCAATAAACAAAATACATTCACTTTACAAAACAAGTTATTTAATGTTCACCATGGTGGAGCATGGTCCCTTATTGTATCATATTAGATTTTCTGTTTACATTTTAAATGCTACCCTGCCTCTCTCCCCATAGCAGCTCAGATAGGCTCCAGACCCCCATGACCCTGAAAAAGATTAGCAGATGGATGGATTTTAAATGCTGCCTGTCCAAAAGAGTACAAAAACTGTGTTAAGAACTGTCCAACGCATTATTAAAACCTGTAAGGACAGTGGTGAACCGTCATCTCTGAGGGAGAAATGTGGTCTGAAAAAAAAAATCTCAAATTATTGTGACTGGAAATCAATTAAACAGCTGAAAATGTTAAAAAAAATGTTAAAAAAATGCACAATGCAAAGACAACTCATGGGTTCGGGACTCAATCTAATCTGGAAAAAAAAGGCTTCAATTTGCTACCACTGGACTATGGAGCAATGCAAAAAAAAGTCATGTGATCTGAGGGTGTTCAGATTTACCCTGTTCCAGAGTAATGATGCATCAGGTAAAATGAAAAGCAGGTGAAGTGATGTATCCATCATGCCTAATGCAAGTCTGTGGGAGGAGTGTCATGATCTGGGGTTGAAGTTGGTCAGGTCAAGGTTCAGCAACGTTAAAAAAAAAAAAAAAAAAAAAAAAAAAAAAAAAAGGAGGTCAGCTGCCTGCCTGAATACACTGAATTACCAGGTTGTTCCATAAAGGGATTTTTTTTTCCCCATTCCGTGATGGTAGGGGCATATTCTAAGCAGGGTTTGTACACCTTTTCCAGGATCAAAATTCAAGCAACCTTTAAGCACTTTCAAAGTCCATTTTCATGATTTTCCAGCATATTAAGGAGTCATCCAAAGTGTATAAAGAGTACTCTTTTATAGACCCCCTCCCCAAAATTGTACAAAGAAAATGATGATCTTTTTTTTCACGACATTTAATTTCACCTGGGTCTTTGGTATTTTAATGTAACAGGAAGTATTAAAAACACATCCTGGTGTTTAAAAATTCTAGAAATCTTGGTATCAAACATACTCTTTCCTGTACACCACACTGTACACAGTGGCAGTGGAGCAATTTGTCATCTGAATAGCCGGTCTTGTGCTAAAAAGTGATTTCCTATATTTGCCAGGAAATTATTGTTGGTATTTATATTGTTGTAAATTACTTGTTGAACTATAATCTGTCAAGCATATCTCAAACATTATCTCTTATGAATGATATCAACTCATTCTGAGTCATAAAGAACATTCCTGTCACGTGGTAGAACCTACAATCAGTTTTTGGCAACACCTGCGGCTAGGTGTTGCCAAATTAGTGACTTTGTCACTAGGCCTTTTCACTTTATCCAAAATTCAAGCACTTTTCAAACCTTGAAAAGACAATATTTAAATCCAAGCATTTTCGAGGATTTCCAGCACCTATACGAACCTTGTCTAAGACGACAATGCTGGGATTTATTAGGCAAAAGAGAAGTTCAGGGAGCATGAGTCATTTTCACATATGGATTGGCCACCGCAGACCTCAACCCTACTGAGAATTTTTGGGATGTGCTGGAGAAGACTTTACGCAACTCTCCCACCACCAACACTGGGAAATCTTCATGAAAAATTAATATAAATCTGGACAGAAATAAATGCCGTGACACTGCATAAGCTTATTGGCACAATGCCAGCTAATGTGTGCCATCATCAAAGATAAACACAGCCCAACAAAATATTAGCGTGTGTGAATTTCTTTGGTCCGGGCAGTGTACTTTTACATTTTTAAATTCTATTATTGTAAATTAGTTTTCATGTTTTGGCTGCTGTAACAGTAATTTCCCAGCTTTTGGTATAAATGAAGCATTTCTTATTTCTCATGAACAAACACATCTGTGCTGCCCTCTGAGGGAGATTAGAAGATAATGGCAACTCAACCACACCTTAAAGAATTCGTCTTTCTTCTCAAAAGAGCGGTTTTAAGATTACATTCTTTGTATCTTCTCACCTGTTTCCCTCCCTCTTCTTCTTCAGCACCATATCCCGACCACAGTTAGGACACTTCCTCACTGGCAGCGGGATCTCCATGTCCTGCTGCTCTGCTTCAGTGATTTCCTGAGCCGCACCGAGATAGGGAGACAGGGCTTCATCTAACCTGAGGGAACAGCAAAAAAACCCAAACTTCTTACCAGCAGGATGCAGCGTTTAACTGCTGTGTGAAATAATTCTTGTTTTTAAGTATGGGCAATGCATCAGACATATACATATATAAACTAGGCATCAAGGCAAATGCAACTAACTTCTTTGCTTTCCTGACAGACTCAATGAAGACGGTCTTGTATTTCTGGATGTGATGCTGCAGTACACTCCATTTGTCCTTTCGACCTTCTGATACCAGCTTGAGGTCCGCCTCCAATTCGGCACGCAGATTTGGTTTTGACATCTCATAGCCCATGGAGTTATAACCTAAACACTCACAAACATGTACACACTCTTGATAAGTACCCAGTATAACTGAGTGACTGAGCTCTACATTGTGTGTGTGTGTGTGTGTGTGTGTGTGTGTGTGTGTGTGTGTGTGTGTGCGTGCATACCCTCCACTAGTCCCATGCCGAGCTCTCCAGGAGTGAACCTCTGATCAGCTGTCAAGCCCACATACATGCGACTCTTTATGGTTTCAATGTGCTCAGCATGGGTTGCATCTGTGCCTGTTACATGAACAGTTAGTAAATTTACATTAGAGACCAAACAGTGAATACAGAACAAAGAAGGTCTATACGGACTCAACTAACTGTTGGTAGTTTAGCTGCTTTTATTAAAGCCAGATCCACACACAAAAATCTCTTTGGGAGATATGTGCAGCTGGTCGCAAAGCCAGCTGCACATATAGTCACTGGACACTTTATTAGGTACACCTTCTTAGTACTGGGTTGGACCCTGCTTTGTCTTCAGAGCTGTCTTAATTCTTCATTGCATAGATTCATAGATTTTGGTGCATATTTACACGATAGCACCACATCCCAAAGGTGCTCTATTGGAAGGAGATATGGTGACTATGGAGGCGATCTGAGTGCAGTGAATTCACTGATTCGAGCTTTGTGACATGGTGCGTTTTCCTGCTAGAAGCAGCCATCAGAAGATGGGTACACTGTGGTCATATAGGGACGGACATACAATACTCAGGTGGGTTGTGGTGTTTAAACAATGCACAGTTGGTGCTAAGGGGCCCAAAATGTGCCAAGAAAAAAGTCCCCCCACCATTACCTCACCACCAGCTTGAACTGTTGATAGGAGGCATGAATGCTTTCATGTTATTTACTCCAAATTCTGACCCTATATGCAAATGTTGCAGAAGAAATTGAGACTCATCAGAACAGGGAATGTTTTTCCAATGTTCTGTTCCATTTTGGTGAGCCTGTGTGAATTTTAGCCTCAGTCACAGGAGTGACCCTGATGTGGTCTTCTGCTGCTGTAGCCCATCTGCTTCAGGATTCAAAGTGTTGTGTGCTCAGAGATGCTCTTCTGTTACTTGGTTGTAACAAGTGGTTATTTAAGTTACTGTTGCCTTCCTATCAGCTCAGAGCACTCTGGACATTCTCCTTTCTCCCAGAGAAACTTCAGCAGGTCCCCATGAACATGTCTACATCGCTAAATATACTGAACCACTGCCATGTGACCGTCTGATTCCACATTTGTGTTAACAAGCAGCACCTACCCAAGTGGCCAGTGACACATTATATACAGTATATTTGTGCGATTCATCATTTTCTTATTTCTAACTTTCATGAGTAATTATTTAATGACTAATGGTGACTAACACACACACACACACACACACACACACACACACATACACACACACACACACACACACACACTCTCTCTCTCTCTCTCTAAAAGCAAACAAACAAAACAAAAGTTTCTGATTGTGCGTCAATGATTTACCAATGCCATGCTTCTCCATCAGTGATATAAGGTCAGCTTCAGTGAGCAGCTGCGGAGGACTCGTCTGTCCGTCCACCATCTCAATAGCAGAGGGCTGGAACTGAGAGCCTTGTTCATACACTGGAATCACCTGTACAACACATTTAGTGGAATATATTGTTCACAAGAAGCAAAAACCAGGAGATATGTAATGAATGCCATTGAAGATAATGTTTCAGCTCAGAGTCAGCATTTGAGCTTTTCTGCAGCTGAATAAACTCTTTTAAGTGGCTTAGAATAGAACGATGGCAGAGTTAGGTCGGTCTCTACACCCACACTGTACCTTTGTGCTCCATCTGTCATAAGGGTAAACATCCAGGTAGTTCCTTGCAATGATCATTAGTCCCGAGGTGGAGAACTTCTCCTGGGCAATGTCTATGTCCACAACAGTTTCTTGCCCCAGAGCATCCTGGGATACACAAGCCAGGAAATGGCGGACAATGAACTCATACAGACGTCCTTCATTGCCCTGAAAAGAATAGAAAGACAACAATAGTACTTGTTGAACCAGTATTTATTCTAATTGTCTTCTTAAATTCGGTGAATGCTTTCAGTTCAGAAAATTGAAACAATCAAAATTAAAAAAAAAAAAAAACCCTTTCAGTGATCACAGAAAGCTACCTGCAGCGTGTTAGTGAACTTAGTGGGGTGTATGGGAGGGTGGGCTTGGTCGGAGTTCTTGCCCTGTCGTGGGTTGGGCCCCCCCGGCTGGTCGAGCACCCGCTGGGCAAACGTCCCCCAGACCGGGCTCTGTGTCTGCTGCTCTACCAGCGGGGCGAGAGCCAAGTTTGGTGGAAAAATGTTCGTCTCTGTGCGGGGATAGCTGATGAACCTGAGCAGACGGAAAACACAAAACGGTCATTCTCAAGCAAACAATGAAGGAATCCTCTGGAACATTACTGATTAGCTAATCATTTTCATGACTGAACTGCCAGACTGGGTCTTTTCGTGCACAAAAATAAGAATAAATATAAATAAATTTGTCTGTTCCACTGAACAGACTCTCACTGATTGAAATAAGTTCAAATGGGTGAATCAAGACAATATTTGATCCTCTGGAAAGTGGTATTTACATCACCTAAAATGTTATCAGTCACAAATTCACACTCACCCCTGGGTATAGAGCTTTTCTGCAATTTTCATGGTCTCTTTGGCGCTTATTCTGAGCTTCCGTGAAGCCAGTTTCTCCAGTTCCTGCAGGTCAGACAAATGAAAAGGACTTTGTAGTTGGACAAAGTAGCAGGACAAAACCCTTCTAATGCCATCAAGAAATGTTTTTGAAGTTGCAGTGTGCATTACTTGTGCATGCAGTTGTTTGGCTTTTTATTCTTACCACAGTGTCCAAAGGCAATGGCCTCCATTTGCTCTTAGGTTTGCTGGTTACTGAGGTGACTGTTGCTATGGGATCCTGGAAATTAAGAAAGTGATATTCTCTTTTCACATGCGGCTTTTAACCCATCTTATTTCTGCAGGTTGAAAACACTTGAAACTGTGGTCTCTTAACAGCCGCAGCAGCCGTTATACACACAGACATGCAATTACATCACACACAATTGGTACATGTCAATACCGCCTTTCAAGGTGGAGACTTACACTCATTTGTACGATTAAAATACCACCATTAATATGCTATCAGGAATAATTCACTCCATGTACTTTCTGCTGTTGGTCAAGGTTAGCCTTTCATAATTTCATAACTTCTTTATATTACCTCATCTGTTTGCAACAGTTGAAATAAATACAGCAACAGTGGAGTGAGTGCAGGTTTTCTTTCCACTTTTTCGGTGATCAAAAAGCTCTACAGCAAACATCCTGCCATCATGCCAGCAGAGGTAAGTTCCCCTTCTACATCATGTTCTCAAGCACCTCTGGAACACCTGGAGGAAGACCTGACTACTTGGCCTTCTGTGATTTCACCACAGACTTTAAACTTTCACAGAGAGCAAAATTTCAATTTCTGTGGGGCGATCGTCATGTCGAAATTCACTGTTGCGACTGAGATGCCAAACAGCAGTTTTCAATGGAAGATTCCACAAAGTCTCAGTCCTAAAGTTCAGGCCAGGTATGTGACCAGGAGCTGTTTTTTGGCAGTCACGGGTGTGTTATGAATTTATCCCTGAGGGTCAGACTGTAATCTTGGAGTTCTCCTGTAAAGTCTTGAGTTTTTAGAGCGAGCACATTCTGCAGAAAACTAGCAGAACAATGCTACATGCCACTGTGTGTCCATTCACAATGCATCTGAAAGCCAGCAGTTATTTAGCAACGCTAACACAACTGTAAGTCAGCAATGGCCCCAGTAGCAATTTTTGGATTCCCGCTACTTCGTGCTCTTACTCCAAAATGAAATTTAAGTTGAAGGGTTGCTATTTTGATACAGTGGAGGACATCCAGCATATGCAAATTTGAACATGTGGTCAGGATGGGCATTCCAGGCTGAGATCTAATGCACAAGCAGATGACCTTAAAAGAGGAGATCTACCAAATTAAGGTATGATTTTATATTATTGAGGCCAGAGTTGCAGACATTCACTGAAAGCACTTCAATATATTGGCTCCACACCACAAAGAACAGCTGCTTCCTGCAGAGGTGAGTACAATGAGGTGCAAAGAGGCATTAAACTATGAAGTGCACAGTTTAACTTAGCAGTAATGGGATCTGTGATGGTCAAAAATCTGAGAGGGCCGTCTACTTAAAGACCCTTTTGGCCTCTAGCAGCCCACATATGGCAGGAACAACAGATGAGAAGCTCACTGCACTGCTAGTAAGGATGCAAATACAGATTTCCAAATAAAGAAAATTGCAAATATTTTGTGAGTAAGAAAATTGATTCTACACCTATAGTGTGTTTTGATAAAAGCTATGAATGCAAACTGGTGATGCATACTTCTGCTTGTTTTTCAACTCCCAGGAGCACATTTTAAAGTCCATTAACTGATTTTCTCTGCCAATGCAGAGCAGCAAATAACAAAATGAGCGTAAAAAAGACAGCTCAGTAGAGCAGTAAATGGATTGCAGAACTGAATGCTGATCTCTTTGGTTTGGTTTTGTAACTACATGTGACCCCATTCACTGTATTACTATAAAAAGATAAAGTGCATTTTTAAGGTATAAAACAGGGACTTCTTTGCAGACTCATCAAACCAGAATCAGCCCCCCCCCCCGCCACTACAGTCAGTTCATTCCACCTACAGTATGAGTAGTTATCCTCCAATAAACTAAAGAACTATAGACTGAACCCCAGAAACATGAGATAAATGGAGACTGAGCAACTCGTGTTTCGATGAGGCCCACCAAATCACGCGACTTCCAAGGCTGCCATTTGTATTTGTCTGTTGTCTGGCATTAGGCTCAGTGTGTTTTGCATTGAGTGTCCAGAAGTTTCCTGAATGTCTGCGAGAATCACCACTAAAGGTGCTTGATTTTGCTGTGCCATCAACTGCAGCAATAACAGCAAAACTTCCACTGACCCCAGGACAGGTCACAAGTAGATTCCATCGATTTCCTACTGACAAAGAGAGGTGAACAATCAATGCTGAGAGTTACTGAGTCAGTGAGTGTGAACAGTGAGAAGCAGAGTTCAATCTGATAATGAATGTAGAGAAATAAGGGTAAGTGATTGCGTGTTTGCTGATTTCAGAAATGTTTGTGAAACATGAATAAAATCCTGCAGCTAGCCCGGCCCCTTAATCTCTTGTTTCTGCTGAGCCCCGGTGTACAGAGACAAATAGTGTTTAAGTCTCTCTGACCTGAGCTTTTCTTCTGATTCTCACATCTTTCTCTGTGAGCAAGAGTTAAAATGAAGTGATAATTACAGGGCTCGTCAGTAAACAATACACGTGTCTCATAGTCATAGAGCCAGATGACACCTCTGTTCTGTCATCAATAAGCAAAAAACAAAACAAAACAAAACATAAAAGAACCTCAAGGCTGTGTAAACAAACAGAAAATCAGCGTCACATAAAATACAACTAAAGCAAACCCATCAAACCAACAGATCAGGCATCGGAACTATTTCATGAACAGCGCACATGTTTTTAAATCACTGCAGGAATAACATGTACTAGCACAGGTCACTCACGTGTTCATGTAAAAATCTAATTAAGAAGAGCATTCAAATCAGATGTTATCCAGCCTCATCTAACGGATTTCAACATTTTAAGAAAATATGCAGTATCCATTCATCAGTATATTCAGCATAAAATGCATAAAACGCACAGGCACATACCTCCATACAGATCTGGTAAAGCACTAGGCAAGCTGTGTGATTGAAGAGACGGTTTCTTTTCCAACTGAACTCCACACAGTCCTCCTCCACCTCATGGAGCACTGAGACAAAGAGAAACGTCCAGGATAGAGATGAATTTCCTTTAAAAACCCAAATCATTGCATTTCTGAGTTTTGGGTTCTTCGCATGAACGGACCTTTGATCTTGTAGAAAGTCTCAGATATGAACGCCTGGATGGCTTTGAAGCGCTCCACCACAAAACCCAGAGTGGGAAACTGACAGCTGCCGTATGAGATCAGCTGATTGGCCAGGGACTCTGGGAAGATCTTCTGCAAGCGAAGTGTCTGGAATCGAGTGAAGGATGCACCTGTCGAGGATGCATCAGACTTAAGTCAGTAAACAATACTGAAGTCAGTAAACAATCTGAGCCATTCCATTATCCTGAAAAAAAAAAAAAAAAGGCCTTTCACATGCTTAAGAGCAAGTGCTACTTTACCTATACGCAAGTCCAGCTCCTGGCGGACATCAACAGCATCGCTGACGTTAGCATCGGGTTCTGTTAGAGTCTCACAAGCTCTTCGAATTGAGTTGGGGGTGATCTCAGAAAATTTTGCCCGAAAGACTTGTAAATTTGGCTTCACTGAAAGAAAAATACGTGCAGAAGTGATGCACATGAATCCGTAACTTTCGAGCCATTACACAGGGACAGAAACATCCAGAATTGTGCAATACCTGCTTTGCAAACATCTATGATTTCAAAGCCAATGTTTTCTCCCTCCCTGTCACAATCAGTCCAGATGATCAAGGCCTGGCACTGCCTCACCTCCTTCTCTAGAGTCCGCTATGTAAGAAAAAGAGGGCACAGAAAAGGAAAGTGAGCAAAGGAAGGAGGTTACAGCAACTGATTTAAGAAGTAGTCAAATCTGACCATCACACATATTAATTGAAATATGAATTAATAAATTATTTCAGTATGTTTCTTATTATTAGCAGGACATACCTTAATTTGTAACATATTATCTGGACAATATTTCTCTACTTGTGCATCAAACAGCAGCACCGGATTGCAACTGTGCCTTTCAGAAGAAAAGGAACAAAAACTATCAGCTGCTTCTGTTAGCATGTTGATACCCAAAAAAAGGATAAATTTTAAACTTACCATTTCTGAAACGGAGCTTTAAACTCCAGACCCAGTAAATGACCCGATACTGATGTCATTGTGACAGACACATTCTGGTGGAGGACGGATGGGGACAAAATCATACACAAAGTAAAACCCCAAAGAATAAACATTTAGCTGCATGCATGAAAATTACTTCATGTCAATGGTTTTGCTTACCTGCCCAAAGAGGTTATATTCACACTCATAGATTTTATTAAATTTGGACATTCCTTCCCTCTAAAATTGAAAAGAAAGAAAGAAAGAAAAAAAAAAAGATGATCAGAACTGGAGCAACCAAAAGTTTGTCACTGTATTAACAGACATGAGGAAATCACTCAGCGAGGTTGACAAGTTTTTGAACATTTTCCAAATTGAACTGTATTTTACTGACAAAACCTAACAGGCAAATTCACAGTAACAAGTAGCAGATTCACTAGTGGTCCAACTATATGTGAACCAGTTGTACTGTATGTGTGTAGTGACCCTCCCGAAGGCCTGTTTTCAGCCAGGAGAAACCCTGATCTATCATAGTTGTTACTCACAATGTAATGTGACATGTTCAAATTACTTGTTTTGACTGACCAACAACACCAACACCCAAGATATTCATATTATAGATGACTGACAAAAATCCTGATGGAAACCAGAAAGCCAACATTACTGTGCAAAAGCCTTGAGCCACCTTCATTTCTTTATATTTTGCTTCCAAGGAGCCAGACTTAGTTGTACCTTTTTAAAGTGGTTTTGAGCAACAGTTCTCCAGCTTTCTGAAAGTCTTTCAAAGTTTCTCTTTGGACACTGGCTGCTTTTTCACTCATTTTCAGTCCACTCCTTGTACCTGACCGTTTTCAGAGGTTTTTTGTTTGTTAAGCCACTTTACACAATCATTCAAGCATGAAAAAGTCTAATTCAAGGGATGAACCACTGTTGAACAGACAACTTAGCAAAGATCCAATTTTAAATTGTATCTTTAGGCACGTTGTTACTAGCAGCCTCTAACAGAAAAACAAACTGTTCACATTTCTTTCGTTGAATCTATAAAAAACGCCAAAGATTATCCAATTTGACAAGCATAAAATAGTATTTTTGCACCAGTGTTTCCCTTCAGCTGATCCATCTACTGTTCACTGAAGCCTCATCAGAAATGGTCTCAGTGGAAGGGCGGCTGTCAAGAAGTCAATCTTAAGGAAGCGAAAGACGGAGAAAAAGCTGAGGTATGCTACATTACATAACTGGGCTGAAAATCAGTGGCAACAGGTCTGATGGAGTGATGAATCTGAATTTGAAATTTTTGGTTCAAATCATCACCAGTATGTTCAGGGAGGTCAAGAGAGAGGTACAACAGTGAGTGTCTACAGCCATCTGTAAAAAATGGTGGAGGCTCTGTCATGTTTTGGGACTGCATTTCAGCCAGTAGTGTCAGAGATCTTGTCACAATTGATGGAATTATGAACACAGAAAAATGCTATCAAATTTTGATCCATCATGCAGTGCTACCTGGAAAGCATCTGATTGGCAACAGCTTCATTTTTAATAATCCCAAACACACTTCCAATGTAGTAAAATCCTACCTGGATATAAAAACACACAGTGGAACACTATCAGTCATGGATTGGCCTCCCCAGAGCCCGGACCTCAACATTATTGAAGCATGTGGGATCATCTTGACAAAGAACAGAACAAAGGGCAGAAACATCCAAAGAAGAGCTTTGAATGTCCTTCAAGAAGCCTGGAGAACTATTCCTGAAGACCACTTAAAGAAATGACAAGCTGCTTCAGAAAGTTCAGAATGTGCTGAAGAATAAAGGTGGTCACACCAAATATTGACTTTGGAGCTTGTTAAAATTGTATAAACTCTGTTTTTCCCTTATATACCGTATTTCCATGTTATATACACCCACTTCCCTAGCAAAATCTAAAGAAATAAAGGGTGATTCAAGACTTGTCCAGTGGTATACACTTAAGAAATGAAAGAGAGCTTATATTTGGGATTTCTCCTTCACAATAGTTTTCTTTGACTAATCGAATAAGCCTAGCAGCTGTTTGAGGTGAGTGTAGGTGAAGAGCTATGACTGACCCTCCTGGCCCTGCCGTTGGACATAATTTCGGAGATGCCCTTAGCGGCATCGTTCTTCTCGGCCACGCAAAGGACCCGCCTGATCTGACTTCGGCTCCGGATCATGTCCGCCTCCTGTTGCGGTGTGTCCTGGAACCGGACACTCTGCGCCGCACAGAAAAACCTCCGTTGGACCCCCGGCTGCCGTAGTCCCGATAAAAACACAGATCTCCCGAGCAGGCGCGCTACTAGCATGCCCGCTCTCACATGAAGCAGCCGGTCCAGCGGGCAGCGTCACTGCTGCTGTCAACCCACTCTGTTAGCATGCTAGCTGACGTGGCTAGCTACACGGTATCCGCCCTCAGAAACTTTCACAAAGAGCCAAAAAGTAACCAAAGCTTGACCAACTACAGTCCACACAAATGAAACAATGAACAAAGCGGAAATATGACCCTAACACACGAACAACTGTTAATCAAAAACTCGAAGAGGCTCTCAGACACAGTAGGGACGTTAGCTCTGTTTACAAAATCCGCGCCTGCCGTCAACAAGGTCGGAATACTGTCGTAAACTCCGCACACAAGAAAAAAAGCTCCGATTAAACCTTAAAATAAGGTTATAAAAATAGTATTAAATGTCTCCGCTCAAATTTACTATTGTCTATACGTGTAGCATATGTTGTATGATTAAAAATATGTTTTTCACAACATCGTATAAATGATAGCGCAATATTACTCGGTGTTAAAAAGAAAGAAAATACACCCTAAAACATTTTCCCATGCCAGTATTTGCTTGCTATTGAAAATGCTCAGATAATTACTTAAAGTTTGGGTTTGTAACAGTGATAAAGGCTATTGCTTTCTAAAACTGAGTATATTTTTTAAATTAAATGTATTTTTGGAAAAAATAAAGCATCTAAAACGTTAAACTGATAATGAATTAGAAGCTTTGAGGGCTCTACAATAATTCGTAAAAGCATACCTCATTTCCTAATATGTTATTATGCCTTTGAAGCCCCTTTGAGCCTCCTGCTGTGTTGAATGAACACAAACCGAATTTTAGTTTCAGGGTGGATTTTCTTCGCACGGGACTGACGCTGATCACATGACCGGGCGACAACCAGCTGAGTAAACATGGCGTCCGTCTCTGACTGTGGAAATTGAGTGCAGCGCTTCAGGCTGTATACGGTGTTGCTGCGGCCCGGACGCGCCGTGTTTGAGCTCAGGACTCAGAAATTAACGGAGCCGGGCAAAGACGTGAAGACATGAAGAGGAGGAGAGAAGAAGCTCTCTGCTGATGCTGCTTTACCTTTTTTTTTTTTTCTTCTTGCACAGCGTGAATGGTCTGATGCCTCCCGGGACGCTGTGATTGGCGCTGGATAATTGCTTTTGTTAACACAGGGACTGATTTGTATTTCTGTGAGTCGGCTGTTTTCTTATTTTTTTTTTTAAATGGTCCTCTTCTGTGGGCTAATCCTTGCAGGGGCGCAGATGCATTTAGGGCCACCTTTACTGTGTGACCCCCCTCCCCACCACCTTTTGTGAATGATATAAAACAATGATTTTGGTGGCCCCTTTGCTTCTTTAACAAGAGGTTCTCTGTGGACCGTCTGAATGCAGGGCGACCAGTCTGATTGCATTTTTAGACTGTTAGTGGAGCTGCTCTGTGTCTCGTGTTTCTCATGCCTTGCTTAGAAACACCACTATGATAGGCTCCCCAGATGTGGTGGCTTTCACTAAAGAGGATGAGTATGGGC
This sequence comes from Archocentrus centrarchus, assembly GCF_007364275.1. Lineage (NCBI taxonomy): Eukaryota > Metazoa > Chordata > Actinopteri > Cichliformes > Cichlidae > Archocentrus > Archocentrus centrarchus. Next base: position 10,808,355 of record NC_044353.1, on the reverse strand, counting down.
AGACCAATCCTGACGCCTGGACTCTCCCAGAGGAGTTCTCTGTTCCCCTCTACCCTCTGGCTGACTCCAACCCCTGGGCCAAAACCTCTTATGCCAAGTTCACCAAAGACTTTATCCTCATCTCCGAGTTCTCTGAACAGGTGGGCCCTCAGCCTCTCCTCACGATCCCTGATGATCCCAAAGTTTGTGGCACCTTCGACCTCAACTACTTCTCCCTGCGCATCATGTCAGTGGACTACCAGGCCTCCTTTGTGGGGCATCCGCCCGGCAGTGGCTACCCAAGGCTCAGCTTTGTGGAGGACTCTAGGGTGGTGCTGGGCGACTCGAAAGAGGGGGCATTTGCCTATGTGCATCACCTTACCCTTTACGACCTTGAGGCGAGAGGCTTCGTGCGGCCGTTCTGCATGGCGTATGTTGCGGCAGATGAAAAGAAGATCATGCTGCAGTTTCAGGAGCTGTCCCTTCGCTTCTCCCAGGCCTCTGAGTGCCTGAAGGCTGGGAACAGGAGAGCATTTGCCAAGGAACTCCAGAGGAAACTCCGAGACCTTGAGTAAGAGCTGCAGTGCAACCTTTTAACTGGTGGTCCCATACAGGGATTAAAAAAACAGTATCCAAATAAGAGTCTTACAATGTGCATAGTTATTTTTGATGTTTTGATTACAACATACAGGCACTCTAGATGGATTCCCCCACTGGTTTGACTTGACCAGAGTTACTACTTCATGACTCCTTTTTGTTAGCCTCAAATCAATGAAAATCAATAAACTAGTAAGTAAGAAGAAGCTCAACTGAGAGAAAAATCTATTTAATAATGATGATAATATCCTCCCCACACACAAGCTGAGACCATAATTCCTGCTTTTTTTTTTGCCTTAGTTTTCTTGTCCTCTGTTACACATATATCGTATTGTATCAAAGATGGTTTTCTGCATCAAGTATCACTTGGGGATTCCCAACCCTATTAGAGCCACTTATTTTAATTTTAAGGGAAAATGGTGTGTTTTTGGACATTTAACCAATAGAAAAGAAGTAATTAGAGATTAGTTTGATTTGGCATAATTCTCTCAACTAGTTTCCTCAGAACTGTGAGTCTGCAGCCGTGCTTGCAGCTCTGAGGCTGTGATTTGAACCAAATGCTAAAATGCTTACACTGAAAATGGGAGTATACTGATTTTAGTAGATACTATGATGATAAGTTTCAAAAATATTTAAAACTACTATGGGTCTTAATGAAAAGTGAGAGGATTGTCCAGCTCTTTGGGGATGACGTACACTTATTAGTACTGGGTTGGACCCTGTTTTGCCTTCAGAACTGCCTTAATTCTTCGTGGCACAGATTCAACAAAGTGCTGGAAACATTCCTCACAGATTTTGGTCCATGTTGACATGATAGCATCACACAGTTGCTGCAGATTTAATGGCTGCACATCCATGATGTGAATCTCCCATTCCACCATATCTCAAAGGTGCTCTGTTGTATTGAGATCTGGTGACTGTCTGGGCCATTTGAGTACAGAGAACTCATTGTCCTAAATGGTTTGAGTTGCTATCATGTGATTGATTAGATATTTGATCAGGTGTACCTAACAAAGTGGTGGCCGGTGCATGTACCTCTGTACATAATCCATTGAATCCATTTAGTAGCTGTCAAAATTATCACTTAAGATGAGGTGTTAGATGGTCACTAAACTCAGCAGGACTTACTGAGTGTTTATATAACACGTCTTCATAATCCATCCAGTAATAGGCAGGATCTTTTATTGTTAAAAAAAAATCTGGGAAGAATCAGCCAACAGATGAGCACGCAGTGCTAAAAATAAGCTGAGCCCCACTCTGCTCCCAACTCTTGGACGCAGCTGCAGGTCTTATCCTGTTGTGTGGGGTTATATTTTTATCCCTGCGTGAAAACAGGTCGATCACTATCTCTGTTGTGTTCTCCTCAGGTATACTCACTCTGTGCTGCAGCGGGAGGAGGGCCTGCAGAGAGAGGCGGGGCCTCAGAGCATGTACTCAGCTCATGCTGTGGAGAAGGCCAATGAACTTGCAAACGTTGAAAAGAGCATTTATGAACACAGAGACTTGCTGAAGCAGATCAGCTCCTACCATCGCCGTCCACGCCGGGATCCTCACGCTGTCACCTGCCAAAAGTGTGTGAACGAGTGCTTGAGTGAGTGTGAGGAGCTGCTGAACAAATACGCCAAGCTTGCCTCCCCCTGTGGTTACAGTGAAAAAGTGGGGAAAGGGCAGGACAGGCAGGGTCATCCTGATGAAAGAGGTGAAGACGAAGTGGATGAGGAAGAAGATGAGGGTGTCAAACGCAAGCTGTCTTACACGCCGCAGCTGATCAAAGCTAAATCTGCCAAATGTTTTGACAAGCGCCTGAAGACCCTGCAAGAGCTATGTGACGAGACCTTCTATGAGGCTACTGTGGAGCTGCTGAAGGAGACGGAAAGGAGTTTCCGGGGGGACCTGTGTTACCTGTACACACACCGCCTGGACAAGGCACTACGGAGGAAACAGAAAGTCACCACCTTTTTGTTTGAAGAGGACCTCAGTGATGATGATGATGAGGATGAAGTGGGAACACTAAGACCATTCTGTGCTGTGAACCATGCTGTAGATAATTATGTACTCTTAAATCCCCCTCCTATTCTTCTAGGACCAGACCCTCATGAACTAGATGCACTGGACCCTCCAGAGCAGCTAGACCCAGCTTCTGAGAACAGTGTTACTCAAGAGAGTGAGCTTGGACTTGGGGAGAGTCACCTGGAGTCCTCCCCTTCAGACCAGACTATTGAAACCCAGGAGAGCTCTGAGGAGACCAAAGGAAGCTTTAGCAGTGATAAGAGTGGAGCGGGCCAAGCAGAGAAGCAGCAGAGTCTGGTTAGTATGAAGTCAGAAGCTCCGGATCCTGATTCTGACTTGACCCCTGACCCTGACAATAACCTGGAGAGAGAGAGTAGTAGTGAAGAGATGGAGACAACAGCAGGGGAGGTTGAAGGTGAGGACGGGGGAGACCAGACACCCGTGTCTTTGTTGGAAGTGATGCCTGAGCTTGAAGCTGGCAGGGAAGAGGAGTGTGAGGGCGTAAATGAGTCTGAGTTACTGGTTCCAATAGACACAACATGCTGCATGGCCCAGGAGGGTTTTCTTTATGAGCCTTCTGCCCCAGAGGTGGTGCCTCGTCTCTGCCAAAACTCCCACCTGCAGCCCTCTCAAACCCTCGTGGTCAACCAGGAGCCCCAGGCCCTTCTTCCACTCCAGGATGATTACACAGTCGGTTCTCCATGCACAGAAAGCCCCGCAACTGGGCTGGAGCTGCCAAGTGGCTTCCTTGGAGATGCAGTTTCCCGTACCTCAGTGGAGGACGGGTCAGATTGCACCATGAGTGCTTCCACGGGGTCCGATCACACTGCATCGCCGGTTGGCTATGGGGCGGTGGTGACCCTGCGTCAGAGGAAGAAAGCTGGCCAAGGAGCCTTGAAGTTTGTGCGTCAGTACCCCTTTGCCATGCAAGCCCTGTGGTGTCTGCTGAGCGGCAGAACCCTGGTGGTGCTCGGAGCAGATGAGGGGAGAGTCCGCCGGTTGGTGGCGGCTCTGGCGCTCTTTGTACCGGCTCCTGGGAAATGTGGAGAGAGGGTTCAAGCTTGGCTGTCATGTCCCTTCACCCTCACCGACCTGCAGAGGTGGAAACTCATTGGATTGCAGAGGTATGAATGGAGTGCAGAAACTCCCATTCATGTCAGCATTTCAGGCATTTAAACACAGACTTTCGTACTTACTAAGCTCAGAGGAACAGGTAGTACTAGAAAAAGCAAAGTAAAGGCAGATGACATTAAACATTAAATTTGCTTTTCACAGAACTTTAGGGAGTCTTCATCAATGTGAAGGTTGAAGGTAACAGTTTATTCTACATTATCTACTTTGTCACACCGTACTCTACTCTTACTCATCTGAGTCTGATCTGACTCACTCTTTGATGACTCACACAGCCAAGTACACAGCTATTCAACCTTGAGCTGCACATCTGTCCCTGAACTTCTTTTTCATTTCTACTACTCTTTCTTATGACAACGTGGGCTGCAAATTCCCCAATGTATTGAAATATTTTGGAGACACTGATACAAGATGAGAGGGTCCACCGGGACTGAGTGTACTTGTTATATTGATTTACTAGATTGTAAACAACAAGTAGTAGATCCAGATTCTGCCGAACTGCAGCAGGTAACTTAACATTACAGGGAAATTGTTCCCAAGTGGGTCCAAGTACCAAAATTGGTACATAAACCCTTTTATGATTACTTTTGTTGATAAAGCCTTTTAGGCATTTGAAAACTGAAAATGATAGCAATTTTCAGTACGGATGCCAACAAAGGCAAGAAAATACACATTTTCTTTCAGATGACGTAAACGATACTTTGAATAATCTTTGCGTGGAATCAAACATTATCAATTATCCATTTAGAAGTCAACTTCAGAAGTCTGAAATTACTAAGAAATTCTCTCCTGTGGCCTCCAAAAAGTGACTGTCGATGCAGCTTGCAGTGTTAAAGTGGTTTGAGTGTGAGGTAAGAGTAAAAAAAATAAAAAGTTATAAAAATTAGTCTATTTACCGTGAAGTAAACAAGAAGAGGGGAGAATACTAACTGATCTTACATGTGCTCATCAGGTGATGTGACCATAACTTGTTATCTGTCTCTCTGTGTTAGCCTGTTCAGGGGGAAAATAGGCAGTTAAAAATAGTGATGACAGGGTCTGCCAGCATGAGACAGCTGAACAGATGGTAAAGGCGTCTTCATGCATAGAATGCATGAAATTCAGTGAATCGCACATGAATAAATTGTCACTGGATGAATGTTAATTGTCCAAACCCAGTTGTATGTGTCATAGTTCTATCAAAGGGATAAAAATGTGATCCCTCGACCTGCACAGCACTGTGCAGCTGCAGCAGTTGTCGGTCTGTTGGAGTAACATTTAGTTTTTCCATAAACAGAGAAGTTTATAAGCTATAAATTTGACCTCCTTATACTCAAAACTGTATAAATCAAAAGTAAACCTTCTAAATTTATCCAGTGATTGACACTCTGCAGTAAAACAGCAGTTTCCTAAGATCGAAATAATGTCCAAATTGGGAAAATTAAGTAACTTTGATAATTCAAGTGGCTAATGGGATTTTTTAAATTAATGGCTCCAGAGAGCCATTAATTTGGTGCTTGAATCCACTTTTAAAACATTGTTTCAGTTGTGTGCTGCACTTCACATCACATGCGCTTTTTTGGCACATCAGATTCTTCCTATTAGTGTATTTGTTTTTCCCAAACAGGAACCTTTACAAATTAAGTTGAACTAACACACGCCAGTGCTACAGTATTGTTTGGCCTGTGATTTTTAGTCTGTTAGGTGGTTGCTAAGTAGCATCATAATATATTGTGCACAATTCAGGTTTTGTGGATGTAAACCAGGTGTTATTGTGATGAAATTAAAATGACCTTGTGCTTTTACAGGGTGCATAAATACTACAATTGGGTCATTTTAGCCAGTTGCTAGGCAATGTGATGACATCATAATATCTGATATTGGGGCCTAAAGTGTAGAAATAAAAATGTGAGGCAAGTTTGTTTGCTGAACCCCTGATAGTATAGGAGGAGATTTCCTTCATAATAAGACTCTTGTGCACTGAGCAGCACTCACAGTTGCTCAGTTGCTTTTGACAGAAGGCTTGCTCTCTCGTGCTCTAACCAACACTGGCCTCTCCCTCTCTGTTCCCCACAGAGTGGCGTCCCCCCTGGGCTCCAGCATGCTTTACTCGCTCTCCCGCTACAGTCGCTACATCTCCATCCTGGATGCCGACCAGAAGACCTTGCGCTGTCCGCCGTATCGCGGCCAGCTGCTCGCGAACATATCCGACCACCGCACCTACATCCGCCGCGGCTCCACTTACTTCCTCCACTTACAGAGCACACTCTGTCACATGGCAGCCAAGGCCTTCTTGTTCACTTTCACCCATCACCTCCACCTGCCCGTCAGCACCACCGAGGGGCCCGAGGTCGTGGAGAACCGACGCCATTGCTTCCTGCAGGAGCAGCTGGGGCTGGGCACGGAGGACAGCCAGATACTGCTCTACCTCAGCCAGCTCATCACTCAGCAGTACCTACAGCCTGCTGGCAGCAGTGCAGCAGCACCTTCTTTTAGTTTTAACTACACCACCAGCGTTTTATATAAGATCTAATACTATATAGGGAGGAGGATTGTTACATTTTTTGCAGAATTCATCTGTGATATTTCACTTTTTAATGGACCAAACGCGATCTTAATAAGGTCTAAGGTCAGTTTAGTTTCAGGACAAACTCGCTGCACTGGTTATTGTTTTATTTGTGCGCTCTCTCTCTGCCTTGCTGTCTTTCTCCTTTGGCTGCAGGGAAAAAGATACAGAGTGAGTTGTGAATGTGCATCAGTGTTCACTTGTGAGCATATTGACACAGCCACAGATAACAGAGCAGATGAAGGCCGGCTGTACTCGGCACTTTTTGACTCAGTTATGTGGTTTTTGAGGTCTGTCCCAGCTTTTCTGAGCACAAACACACACACACACACACACCTGTTAAACCTTACAGAACTCAATTCAACATGGCTGTTTGTGTGTGCTCAGCCAGCAGCTTGCAAACAGGTTCGATCTCAGCTAAGTGTCAACACCTACCAGTCACAGAGCAGTTTGTCAGCTTTGACTTCATTCACGCTATATGTAAACATGTTTTTCAGGCTTATGGGAACAAACTCACATATGCTGACATTTTCTGCCCATCGAGGACAGACGTCCGCTTACGACACCTAATTAGCACCACGGAGGCTTATTACAGCTAGTTTTATGACATTCCTCTCCCTTTGAAAATCACCACAGAACTTTCATAGGTCAGAACCCTTTAATTTTACCTTTTCACTGACCCACTCTTTTTTTTTTTTTCTCTCTCTCTCTCTCTCTCTCTGTTGAGAATGAATTTTATTGCACATTCCTGCACTAACGGATGAATGTCCTCCTGCTGTTGGATTTTAACTGAGTAGATTTAACCTGTGAGAGCACTGAGAAAACATTTCCCAAGGGCTGCTGCTGGGTTGTCATGCATGAGGAAGTCAATAACATCCAGTCAGCTCCACGTGATAAGTTGCATGTCCAGATATGTACTGTCATTGCACACCTATTTACCCGTGTATAGGGCCAGAAGCTGCCAAAACCTGTTGATACTCACTCCTGCTGAGCATTTTCACTATTATTACTCACACAGTCAGGAAGATTTTATAGCCTCTTAACCTAAATGTATTGGATTTCACTGTTGTCTTAAATTTGTGTGAGGTTGTTGTGGTGTCGGGGTGTCTTGTGCCAGGGTGATCACTATACTGATAATCTTTCACTTTCATTGTATTTAGATGAAGCGACTTGGATCAGATGCTGAACAGTTTGAGGACATGTTTTGTTTTGTATAGTTTTTTTATATCATGAGAGGAAATTACTTCTTGTGGCATCAAATGTTTGATTTTGGACGATTGCCTCTCCTTTATTTAACAAACCTTTGCTGGAGATGTGCTGTGAACAAATCTCTGTGTATTTATTATTCTTTTGATTATGGCCATTGTGATTTGTGCACATAGAATTTGTGTTTGGTCAACTGAAGAAGTAAGACAATTTAAAGTGGCCCTATTATTATATTTACTTACAGCTCCATATTTATTTTCATTGTTGGGCTCTAGTAAAGTAGCTTTGCGTGATTCACAGTACACAATAATCAGTATTTATCCTCATTCATATTGGGCCTCGATGCAGCCCCTTAATTCATCCACTCTCTGAAACAGGCTCTCCCTTTAAGCCACCTTTCTTCCGATTGGCTGCCCTTCACCTGGCTTCCACAACAAAATCTGGTGCAGGTGAGCACAGCAATTTCTGCTCACCTCTGTGAAGGTTCAAACTAAACCTATTAAAAGAGATAATTTAACATTCTTGACAGGAAATGGCAACTTCCCAGAGCTTGCATTCAATTCAGAGTGTCAGAGTAGACAGCAGAGACCTCTGCAGTGACAAAGATTTACATTACATGTTAAACTTGTGACAAGGATAATACATTGCATATGTATTTCGGTGTCTGTATACAGTATGTCCCTCTTGATAGGTGAATAGATGAGGAAATTGACTGAAATCCACATTAAGGTGGGAAAAATCAAAAATACCAAAGGTATGTGGCCAGTAAAATGTTCTGACAGTATTGTAACAATATAACTGCTTTTATACTTTATAAACAAAGCTTGCAAGCATTAATATATTTATAAAGAGCAGCTTAGCGACATTTAAATGTTTCCTTCCCTGAAACTGTAGCCAGGAGCCATTTAGTCTGATTACAGCTTCCTCACAGACTGTGTTTCTAACTCCTCGACCTTGGCTCATCTTTTGGCTTTGGCCATGTTTAATATGTGCCTCCACTGTAATATGTAGGTGACAGAATTTTTTTTTTTTTTTTTTAAAAAGCATAATAGGTCCACTTTAACTGTTGAAGTCATATTGGCCAGTGAAACAGCAATGAAGAAACGTCCTCGACAGTGTCTTTAAATTTTATTGTTCCTAGTTCTGTGGTGACAGTGATGGTGCTGTCATGGTAACTGTACTTGTGACTGCATGGTTTTATTGTGAAAGGTCAAACAACATAGGATCAAGTCTGTTGTCTTTCTTGCTACAATCAAGGCTTTTAAACTACTGACAGCAGTCTCACACTTTTTAAAATTCCATTGAGTGTATTATTTCAGTTCAGTGTAGTTTGGGCTTTGTGATGATTATTCTTTCGCTGCATGTGATGTCTGTTAAAGTGCTTTTTTTTTATTTCTGCTCAGATGTTACAGCATTTTTTTTTAAGCTAATGTCCCCCTAATGCAAAAAGCTGAATGTAATCTGAATAAGCCATACCACAGTGTGCTTAACATGTTGTCACTCAGTGTCCTTATGTTGCCATATCATGTCTACTTTTTGGCTCTCGTCGTGAGGCGGTGTTGCACTCACTTGCGCTCTGTACGGCGGCGTGTTTGCCAGTGATCTGAATAAAGCACGTTGTGAATGTCTTGATGTTTTTTATGCCATGTTGACAGTATTCATTTATTAAATTATTTTTTTGCCTGTTTAAGCACTTGGGGTGCTGATTCCTACTGTGAGAAACTGCAAGAACACACCAGCACAACCTGCAGTACAAATCATCCTTAAACATGACAGAGACCAGCAGACTTGTCTGTGTGAGTGGCTTTGGTGATGGCTGAAGTGTTAGTGTTTGAGGTGTCATGAATAATAAATGCTCATCTGTCTACATCTAAGTGCCATGCTGGAGCAGCAGAAGGAAAAGGTGGCTGAGCATGAAAAAGTGCCAGTGAGGGAATGATGTAAAAAAGAAAAGTGCATGGATACAGAAATGATCCCTTTTGCTTGCTCTTGCTCTGCAGGAACTGAGTGTGTGGGCAGGTCAGCATGTAACTTGTGATATTTGCTTGAGTCTTTAATGATTAAAGCTGAACTGGATTGTCCCACATTTGTAGGAGACATGCATCAACACCTCTGGTGGTGGTTATTTAGCATCTGTGTAAAGTTCAGTCCAGTTCTTGTGTAATGTAGCATACCTCAGCCTTTCCCTCCTTAAGAATGGCTTCTTGACAGCCACCCTTCCACTGAGACCATTTCTGATGAGGCTTCAGGGAACAGTAGATGGATCAGCTGAAGGTCCAGATGCTTCTCTCAGGTCCTGTGTCAGGACTTTGCTGTATTTTTTCTTGTTTCTTAAAGACATGACTTTCAGATACTCTTCATCTTCAGTAGGCATTGCAGGCCTAAAAAAAACTTTGTCCTCCACTTGTCCAGTTTCCTCTGATTTATTTTTTAAGGACACACTGCTTGCCATGCTGAGATGTGTCAAGTTTTCAGCTAATAGCTTTTTGGGAAAAACCTTGTTGGTACAACAGTATTTATTTTATGCCTGTCAAACTGTTTAATTTGGCATTTTTCATAGATTCAATTAAATAAAAAGAACAAATAATGTGTTTTTGCCACAGGCTGCTAGTAACAAAGTGCCTAAAGATGCAATTTAGAATTGGTAAGTAATATTACACTAGGCTCTCCTCAGTCAGCGTCTTTTTCCAGGTCAAAGCTCCACTGAAACAGCTGGTCCTCACACCACCTCCGCTACACCCACTGCTGGGTAATAAACAGTTGTACTCGCAACCAATGCTTAAGCGTTTAAACTCCCAATCACATCCCCACCTACCTCTGAGGAACCCTGCAGAGGCACATGTGGACAGACCAACCCTCTGTCTGGACAGACTTTGTGTACTTTGGCTCCCTCAAGTGGCGAACTGCTTCAACAACACATTTGCTCAGTGTTCACTGAGATCATCTCATTCTTTACGTTAATACAAGGAGATCTCTACACATTCCTCTTCTGTGTTATCCACTTTAAAAGTGTGCAGAGTTTCATCACAAAGCGCTGCAAGATTCCTGAGAAATGAAAGGATAAAGTTGCAGTTTTCAAATGATGATTTAAAAATCTCAAAAGCAAAACTTTGTTCTTTTTGGTCAGCAGTGTTTTTGCCTTGGAGCTCTCTCATGGACGCTTTTCCCATTTTTTAAAATAAATTTTTTTTTTAAATTGTTGAATCGTGAACTCTGACCTTAACTGAGACAAGTGAGGGTTGCAGTGCTTTAGATGTTGTTCTGGGTTCTTTTGTGACCTCCTGGAGGAGTCATTGAAGCACTTTGGGAGTAATTTTGTAGGCTGACCAATCCTGGGAAAATTCACCATTGTTCCCAGTTTACCATGGCTCTCACCGTGGTTCACTGGAGTTTAACATAGGGACAGGCAGGTTTGGATAATATAAAAACATTGGGGTTATCTTTGTCTAATATTAAACGTGTTTGATGATCTAAAGTATGAAAGTGTGACAAATATGGAAAAAATAAGTATTTTTCACAGCTTTTTACCTTTCTGCTGTTCTTTAGAGTCTTACAAAATCATCTGATAGTAGAAACATGAACAAAAGTACATGTTTGTATCTTTTTGTTCAACTGACCTCTGTATACTATATTATGAAACATGGAACATATCACACTGGTAAACTTGCATTACTAATTATGACTGAAATGAGCAAAATACATTTGATCTTCAATGAGAGAAAGGAATGCTGCAATAAGGAATAAATTTGATGGATTTTTGATCAGAATTGCATAGTTAAATATGAGCAAAAGTATCCTTTATTTTCTGTGGAATATTACAGCGGTTTGTGAGAAGTGTTTGCAGACATGTAGGGTGGGTGAGCCAGAAGAGCGATTCAGAATTTCATGTCAACTATCAAGGAGGGCGCACACACACACACACACACACACACACACACACACACACACACACACACACAAAATCTTAAAATGCACAATATAATAAATCTTCTTGTGATACTGCTTTAGGTAACTGTGACATATATATAAAATAAAATTTTTAGGTTTTTGGTCCGTTGAAAAGGAGGAGGAGCACTACCATAAAACTTCGTGTAAAAGTGCAAGAACATTTTAGAGCCAGTACACCTACAAGGATCTGAATACACACACACACACACACACACACACACACACACACACACACACACACACACACACACACACACATCGCAGTAGATACATGCGGATTAAAATAAGTGCACACAAATGCTTTTGCTGCAATAGCAGCGTCATATGCCCGTACCGTAATACCGATAATAGAGTTTGTGGCATATCCTGACAGGTCTTGGCATCAACTCCTCAGTAAAGAAAATGGCTATCCTAAAAGTCACTACAAGCCACTATATGATTGTAATTCCAATAGAGGGTGTATGAGAGGCATAACCAGCGTTATAGTTAGAAATAAATGTTATAGGGGCACGGGGAGGCTCAAACGAGGGCTGTTCGTTTTAAGAATTACGACATGCCGTAAAACGTTGCGGTAAATAAATCACATGGAGTTTCTGTATCCGTTTTTGCGCTCATGTAAATTTCGGTGTGTGCATGTGGATGAGTGGGTAGCTCCCGAGTGTCTGGCGTCCACCATGTTCGTTCTGGTCGAGATGGTGGACACTGTCCGCATCCCGCCGTGGAATTTCCACAGACAACTCAACGAGGCCGTGTCCGAGGAGCTCAACAAGAAACTGGCCAACAAGGTGATGGAGACACTTCCAGCTGACTTAGGATCAGTTTTCACAACACAAAACATCACGTTCTTATTTATTAAGATATGCAGATGGTAACAAAAGAAACGCCGACCTCTGCACCGAGTGGATGCAGTGGGGTTTGGTCCCACTTGTCCCCGCTGCGGATGAAATTGGTGCAGATCACTACAAAAAGGCCACCTTTATGGGACATTTCTATGGTGCAGCAGACGGCATGTTGATGCTCATTAAAACACAACATGAGTGAGATTCTTTTGGAAAATGTTCATCCCTTTAGTAGTTTATATTCATAATGACCCCACAGTGGGGTAAGCTGCCACATTTCAGGTCAGGACACCTACAAAGTAATCACACACAAAGAATTTTTACATTATTTCTTAAATATGTTTTGTTCCTGTATCTATATTAGGCATACGGTAGAGTTTCGATTTACAGTAAACGGGTTAAAAAGCTTTTTTTTTTCCTTGTACTTGTTTGTAAGTTTGATAACCCAGAGTACAGGAGGCTTGTAATGTTAAATGAGAACACATTTATTTACATTTATTAGCCAGCCCATAATAATCTTGATGTTATTAAAGCACTGATGTGTGTGTCGTGCTGTGCTTACCTCAGGTAGTCTACAACGTGGGCCTCTGCATCTGCTTGTATGACATCACAAAACTGGAGGACTCCTATATATTCCCAGGAGATGGAGCCTCACACACCAAAGGTGGGATGATGATGATGATCACATAGCTGAGACAGTCTTGTTATATCTGAGGATGTATAGTTGCAGTTAAGTGTAATTTACTGCATAAATAGTGAAACCACAACCTAACTGCTGTTTTCTAGTTTAAGTTTAGGACACTGACTAAATTGACTGAAGTCAGTCTTTTTCTCGTGACTAGAAAACGGCCAGAAAGTGTTCCTGCTGTTTTGCATCCATTGATAAAACACCTTCACAGGCCTACTGTGTATATAATACCACAGACATCAAAGAAAACCTATTTTTCTCTCCTGTTAGCACACAGAGAAGGCCAGGATTGGCTGCAAAATGTGTTTTTGTTGAGTGGTGACTCCTGCTCCTGACCTCCTGTGGTCTCTGTGTCAGTTCATTTCAGGTACGTCGTTTTTCACCCTTTCCTCGATGAGATCCTCATCGGCAAGATCAAGTACTGCAGTCAGGAGGGAGTTTACGGTAATTTCTGACACCTGCAGCATCCGATCTTAACATGCGTGTCTGGACATTTATTCACAACACCCTGAGAGGAAAACACTAAAGATAAGATTGATATTGGATTTAAAAAAAAAAAGACCACCACGGTTTTCCAGAGACCAAGGTGACATCTTTAGATGTTTTGTTTAACAAGTATTGAATTTCTTTTCCTTCCAGTAATGGAGTGAAAGCTGCAAATCAACATGTTGGAAATTTGTGCTTGAAAAAAATATAAATATTGTACAAAGTAGCCACATAAAGCATACCCAGCTTTATTGCCTATTCTACTCTAAATGGGGCCATATTTTACAAAATGATAACCATGCTCTATCAGTGAAGACTCAAAACTAGCGAGTGAGACTCTAAATTTATTAGGGAATTGTTTCCTGAGGTGTTAAAACAAGTCAACAGTAGAGTCATTTCCTCACCGACTTCTATTCAATCAGGCTTCATTTTGCAACCAGAGAATTCGCCCCCTGCTGGCCATTAAAAAGAAAGCAGCTTTAAGGCAGCTGGCTTCATTTTTTAGATGCCAGTTGTTTATATATAGTCTATGATTAAGACAGTTGTTTTGAAAATATTTTCTACGAGGTATTTAAAGGTGATCGTGGAAAGTGTGCCTGCTTTCACCTGCAGCAGACAGTATAAGGGCACCTTTGTAAACACTGTAACGTCTCTGCTTCACAGTGACGATGGGCTTCTTTGACGACATTCTCATTCCACCAGAGTCTCTTCAGCAGCCTGCAAAATTGTATCCTGACCTATAACTAACTGTAACTGACACTAAGTGTCATTAAGATCTCTATTATTGGAATTGTATTGATGAAGAGTGTGTGTGACTCTAGTTTAAAGCCTTCCTTAGCTGAAGCTTCAGTGACGAAGCAGAGCAGGTTTGGCTTTGGGAGTATGAGACAGATGAGGGTGCCCATGACCTCTACATGGACCAAGGAGAGGAGATCCGTTTTAGGGTGACAGATGAAGTCTTTGTGGACACGTCGCCAACAGGCCCGGCTGCTGCAGCCTCTGATACAGCGGCACAACCGGGACAGTCGACCGCACCGCCAAAAGAAGACAGTGGGGAGAAGAAAGAGGCACCATACACGCTGATTGTAAGGAAATACACTTTCACATCACCAGGAGATCCTCCTAAATAAACACCATTAAACTGTTTCTGATTAAAGTAAGAATCCTGAGTGCATTCAGACATGTTAAGTGTTATGCATTCTCTTCTTAGTGGAGCTGTAGTTTAAATTTTCTGTTTCACCAAACTCTACTCTATTAGGTCCATAATTAGTTGGATAAGACACATTTTTTTTCTTGTAGTTTGGCCTCTGTATACCACCACGGTGGAATTTAAATCGAACAGTCAAGATGTGACTGAAGTGCAGGTATTCAAGTTTAATTTGAGGGGTTTTAAAAAAGTGTTGCATTACCTATTTATGAATTACAGCCATTTTTATACACAGTCCCCATTCGGCCAGGTGTCCAGTGTGCATTTACTCAGGAAGGATATCATACAGACTTCTCGTCCTGATAGCTCAGCTGCATCTACGGATCATCTCTGACACTTTGGAATTTGGCAACTTTGATACAATTCATGCATTTTTTTTTATTTGCAGTTTTTCAGTGGCGCAGTATAATGTGTAGCTATACCAGCACCACTGTTCAGGTCTTTTAACAAAATGACATTCAAAGCTTTTTCCCAGTTTGCATTTAGTGAGTTTTCAAAATGATAAATCATCCTTCTGCTGTCAGATTGCTGTAACTGTGTGGATTTTCAGGCCAGAGCACAAATTGATGTTAAAAGATTATTGTTTCAATTTTGATTTATAATAATAATAATAATAACACTTATAAGTATGTTTGGCTGCTGGGACACGTAAAATCTGGGTTTTTAAGTGATTATGCCAATAAAAAAAAGGATGACAGAGGGGGCTGAAACTCACCCGGCAGGGTCACCGGATGTGAAGCTTTTTTTTAGGCCTAGCAAAATAACATTACTCATTTTCTCATGGGGTTGGAAGGACATATTTTTATGTTCTTGCATGCACTAATAAACATGTCAGTTACAATCAACAGTATACTTAAAATCCTGAACACCCAAAGATATGAAAAAAAAAAACCAGCAACATAACAATCACTGCTTCATCATTTGAAGTCCACAAAGCACTGTGGTGTCAGTTATTGCACGTAGACTGATCATATACATCATGGTTTATATTTTTTATGATTTTAGCATTTCTTACTCCTGGTTCTGACTTAGCCATTTGCTTTTGAGTTTGATTTGGTGAGTAACGTCACTAAAGCACCCCATTAAGATCTGCTGAGACCTGGTAATCATGTGAACTTACTTCCAGGAGCTTTGTGCCACCTAAAGACTATAGGAGGCTGAGGGGTAGTGCTGGCAGCTGACAGTATTTTTAGAAGGGAATTGGACAGTTGTCTGACAAGCAGTTTCATGGACAAGTATTTTTGACTGTTATAGCTTTATATTGTAATGCTAGGAGATGTAAGTGCCAGTGAAGGAGAACATCATTGGGCTGAAAAACCAAACTAGACCTTGCACTGGCCAGCTCAGCAACACTAAAAGACCTGAAAGACACCAGAGGACAGAGTGCATTATTATAGAATTATTTCCATGGTTAAGAAAACCAGCTTCACAACATCAAACCAAATCAAGAGCACTCTGCAGGAGTGCCAAAGTCTACAATCTAGAGACGCCTTCATGAATAGAATTACAGAGAGATTACAAGAAGGTGCAAACCACTGGTTACACTCAAGAACAGGAAGGTCAGATTAGACTTTGAAAGAAAACATCTAAAAGAGTGTGCACAGGTCTGGGAAAAAAAAAATCTTTGCACAAATGAGAACAAGATGAACTTTTACCGGAATGACAGGAAGAGGGAAAGTAAAAGCCAAAAGAGTCACCTGAGAAACACAGACAAGCAGCAGCCGAAGACTGCAGTAAGGCGTGGCAGAGCATCTCAAAGGAGGAAACAGCATCTGGTGATGTCTATGGGTCCTAGATTTCAGGCAGTCATTACCCGCAAAGGATTTTCATCCAAGTATTAAAAACACTCCTTATGTTAGTTTGTCCATTTAATTATAAGCCTCTGAAAATGGGAGACTATAAAAATGTCTGTAATTCCTAAACAGTTATTGCAAAACTTTTGGTAAACCCTTGAATTAAAGCTGAAAGTCTTCACTTCAGTCAGATCTTCACACTGTGGTGGTGTACAGATGTAAAACTGCAAAAAACTGTGTCCAGTGAATTATAAACCTAACAGTAACTATGTGGTAATTTTGCAAAAGCCTTCTCCTTTATGGTCAGGTTTTTCTTACCAAACTGTCTCTAAATGTACATGAGACTGTTTTTTAAATCATGGTTTTCATTGCTCTAGTTGACCACTGATAGTGAAAGACGTAAATAGCACTGTGTACCTGAAGTGCTCAGGACTTTTGCAATATGATCTGTAAATGCTAAAATGCTCAGTGTCACAAGCTAAGGAAAAAAGTCCTTAAAGGCACCAGTAGTTTTGATTTCTAGTTTTTCTGAAGGGAGCAGCTTCAGAAGTAGAACTTGTTTGTTGTAGTCATGCCATTATTTCTGATAAAAAATAAATTATCCTGCAAGCTCGGACATCTAGTGACTGCTTTGACCAGACGGTAAGCTGACGCACTTGGTTAAAGTCGATGTCTCCCATGAACTCCTGACAAGCATCTCTAGTGCAGTGGAAGAGCATAAACTTCAGTATCTTGCCTGATACAGGACATTTAAATTAACTTCACACTATTGCCACAGGTATTCACTCACCTATCCAAATCATTGAATTCAGGTGTTCTGATCACTTCCAAGGCCACAGGTGTATAAACCAAGTACAACTGTACAGTGCTAACTGTACAACAAGTCCAGTCATGAAATTTCCTCACTACTAAATATTCCACAGTCAGCTGTTAGTGGGATTATAACAAAATGGAAGTGATTTGGAATCACAGCAACTCAGCCACAAAGTGGTAGGCCATGTAAAATCACAGTGGGGTCAGTGGATGCTGAGGTTCATAGTGCACAGAGGTCACTAACTTTCTGCAGAGTCAATTAATACAGACCTCTAAATTTCATGTGGCCTTCAGATTAGCTCAGGAACAGTGTGTAGAGAGCTTCATGGAATGGATTTCTATGGCTGAGCAACTGCATCCAAGCCAAGTGCAATGCAAAGCATCAGATGCAGTGGTGTAAAGCACGCTGCCACTGGACTCTAGAGCAGTGGAGATGTGTTCTCTGGAGTGATGAATCACATTTCTCTGTCTCTCAATTTGGTGGATGAGTCTGGGTTTGGTGGTTGCCAGGGTAATGGTACTTGTCTGGCTGCATTGTGCCAAGTGTAAAGTTTGGTGGAGGGGGGATTATGGTGTGGGGGTGTTTTTCAGGAGTTGGGCTCAGCCCCTTAGTTACAGTGAAAGGAACTCTTAATGCTTCAGCATACCACGACACTTTGGACAATTTCATGCTCCCAACTCTGTGGGAACAGTTTGGGGATGGCCCCTTCCTGTTCCAACATGACTGCACACCAGTGCACAAAGTGAGGACCTTAAAGACATAGATGAGTGAGTTTGGTGTGGAAGAACTTGACTGGCCTTCACAGAGTCCTGACCTCAACCTGATAGAACACCTTTGAGATGAATTAGAGTGGAGACTGTGAGCCAGACCTTCTCATCCAACATCAGTGTCTGACCTCACAAATGAACTTCTGGAAGAATGATCAAAAATTCCCATAACACTCCTAAACCTTCTGGAAAGCCTTCCCAGAACAGTTGAAGCTGTTATAGCTGCAAAGGGTGGGCCGAAATCATTAAACCCTATGGATTAAGAATGGGATGTCACTCAAGTTCCTATGCATCTAAAGGCAGATGAGTGAACGTTTTTGGCAATATAGTGTATGTCTGTATCGGCACATTATGGACAATAAGGAAGAGGGAGATGCAGTACTGACATTGGACAAATATTATTACATGCTTGTTTAAAAATGAATCACTATTAAAGTGTGTGTGTGCGCATGTTAAAAAATGATGTGATGAAAATCTGTCTTTCAGGTTCTATTTGTTTTTGTGTCTCTACTTTGCTCATACATAAAAAAAAAAATGAGGTGTTGTGATCCATAGGAATGGAAGCTGGTCTGTTCCATCACAATAATAAGATAAGAAATACTGTGTTCATCCCATAATTGGAAAATTCTTTTGCTACAGCAGTTGAAATGATAATGGAATAATAATAATGATTTCCTGTATCTGTCCTTGTGGCAGCAGAGCTGACTCAGTCTGTTAGAGAAGGTGCCAGTAAGTGGTGCAGAGGGTGGTCAGGACAGTTTATTCAGCAACGTCCTCTCCACCACAGCTTCAAACGTGTCCAGTTTGCAGCCAGTCCCAGAGGATTGGTGCCACCAGCTCCCGAGATCATTTAGCAGCTGAGTTGATGCTTAAAACTGAATGAATTGATCTGGAATCTATAAAAAAAATCAGAGCCATAAGCAGAACAGATAATGACACTGGTATCATTAAAATCAGTGTTTCTACTAACAAGTAGCTCTTTCAGTTCTTTGAGCTTTATGTGAAGCTCAGCATTGATTTTCTTTGTGTCCGCTATGCCAAGAAATTGATGGCGTGACCGGTCTTTTATTCTGCTGTTCAGTTTGTGTGAGTTTTCCAGCAACAAAAGTGCCAGACAGCCTTATGGGTATGCAGTGGCTTGAACTCCACTGAAAATCTAGCATCCTGAGCCTTTCCACTTTTGTTTCAGGGCACCATCTGTGAGCCGGGGCTGGGGCTGCTGTCATGGTGGAACAGTTAGCGCTGAGCATTTGCTGCATATGGACAGATCAACCATCATAACTGATCTGAGACATGAGGGACCCTCGGCAAAAGACACTGAACCCTACTGTTTGATACAGAAGTCATGACACAAGTGCCTGTTTTCCTCCAGCATGGTGTCTGTGTCGGTGCAGAACCAGTTTTTCCTTGGTGCCTGTTGAGAACCAGCCCACATTTGACAGGTTTCAGAACAGATTGTTATTGTGTTACATGCAGGTTGGAAGAATTATAGAGCAAATGCTGAACCAAGATCCTGTCTGTATACATGTACCATCTTTATTTATCCATATAATTTAATATTAAATGTATTTAATCAGACAGGTGTGACTGAGGTGTCTAGCTCAATTTTTACCGTTTTTACAAACTGATGAGATGCATTCACATCAAGCCGCAGAAACTGCAAACACATGTCACCAGTTTGTCGTGTTGAAAAAGATGTTCTTTTTATTTGACACCAACTCCACCTCCAGGTTCTGGTGCACATGTCCTCATTTTATTCATCAACCTTGTTTTTTTTTTTTCTGTTTCACAATAAAAAGGCGTTATGAGAGTGAGCGGTGGTGCTCTGTGAATTTGGCATTCTGTGTGATTATAGCAAGTATATCAGAACGGATTAGCGAGCAGGCTTTAAATCCTACAGTTTAATGGGCAGTGAAGGACACAGTCAGATCTGCCCTCTGCACACTTAATGTCAGTCTGTAACACACACACATACAAATGTGTTTATTGTGCAATCAGAGATACAGTGGGCTGTTTCATGTGACAACTGCATGGTCAGTTGATGTTGTGAAACAAGCACAGTCTGCACTGGAAGGGGAACAGCAGAAATACTGCTTAAAGCTTCAGTATAAGAATTGATTTAAATAACCAGCTTTACTGCAGGGTCATAAATAACGTGCACATAAGCTCATCCATGAATTGCAACTCCTGAAGGCTGTCATCAATGTTATATCTGTAAATGCAAAGCCTTCATTAGTAGAGTAGCTGCATACCGTGTGTATGACATGCACCATAAAAATCAACACCTAGTCAATACCTAGTCTGGCATGGAGGTCAGGGAATGAGGGAAGTCATTTCCTCTCCCACACAAACGGAGTCACATCACGGCATCGGAATCTCCGCCAGCTGCGCAGACTCGCCAGCCCCCTCCCGCAGTCACATCAGGGTTTTTCCGTCGATCTGCGCGGATTTAGCTTACTTATTTATTTAATTACTCGTTATATAATACGCACCGACTTAAAACACGCTCGCATTCCCGGATCGTCCTCAGCCTGTTACCGCGCCCGGTGCAGTAAGTATCATTTCGGTGAATATATGCATGTGCAGGAAGGGGAGTGTGTGTCAGTGTGTCTTTGTGCTTGGATCGGGACATAATGTATTCTTTGCACGCCTGAGTGACAGTAAGAGCTGGACGGGTTTGATGTGTTCGTTCTTGATTGCGTGGAGGATTGGTCGCCTTCCATCGTTTCTCTGAGGTTCGTGGACTTTTCGCCCTGCTTTTGTCCCAACTTATATTCTTATTGCACTGAGTGCATTTTCCGCTTTTTTACGCACTTCGCAGAAATCGCAGACTTGGAGGTGTGACTCCGGGAATTGTTTCTTTTTGTTGTGAAAAACGAAAACAAAGGAAATGGCATTTTATCAGGTTCTGAAGTGTGTGATTGTGTATTTCCTCCGAGGACAAGACTCCGGAAACAGAGTTCAGACAATCAGTCTGGCCTTTTCATCTAAATTATTTTTTGCTTGATTTGATTTTCATCATCCAGATGTTTTCCTGCTGCTGCGTGGGTAGAAAATAGTAACCTGTCACTCCACTCATGTCTGTCCTCTCCTCGTAATAAAACCTTAAAAACAGTCATGTTCAGACATGCCTTTTTTAAAACTGCAGATACCTTTTCAGGTGCTGGGATAAGGGCATAAGTAGGCCTTCTATTATGTTCTTAGTCCTCTGGGATTACAGGATATCAGATTGTTCATTTGGGAACGGGCCGCTGACGTCACAGACGCGCCACTCTCCGCGGAGTTCTGCAGCTGTTTTGACGTCACGTAGCGTGCCTGCATCATCAGATGAGTGGGCGTAAAGAAAAATACACACACACACACACACACACACACGCTATGGCCTGCATAGCCTATATGTGCAAACACCGTAGCCTGTGGGGTTTGAGTTCAGGACTCTGTTAATGGTTTTAAAGCAGTGAAATCACCTGATAGTGCATAGATTGGGATACATTGTGTATAATCATGCAGGACTGGAAGTCAAATTCAGGTAACTGTGATCTGAACAGAAGTGAAAGTTGCAAAGGGTGAAGGTGAAAAAAAAAATCAGTACTCTACATAAAATATTTACATCCCAGGCTGAGCACATATACTATCCAACCATGGAAACAGTTAAATAAAGTTTTTAGTGGCTCTAATTAGCCTGAAAGGAAGAAATGAGCCCTAATTGTGTCATCATATACTGCCTCCTATTGATCTCCTTTGTAGGACCTCCGCTAAGGCATGAAATGTTGGCACTGAACTGCATTGCTCTTGTTATTAATCTGTCGGTGGCAAGTCTCCCAGCTCTATGAAGCTTTACGAGGATGCAGGGGTGGGCTTTGTCAGTGCAACATCTGTAAATTTGCTGCATTTTTATCTTAAGACATAGATCTGACATATAAAAAGACACAGGTAACGACCACAAAAATATTGAAGTTCTTTGAATTGTTTGTGGTTTCCGGCTTCAAGCTTTTTGGTGTCTGTATGCTCCACTCTGCCATCAGGCCAAAACATGCCAGCTCCTTGATCTCCTGGTCTCTCTCTGTCTCTCCTCACAGCAAGTCCTCGTGACAGACCTGAGGCGACAGTGCTGACCTGAATTTTTCCCAGTCCTGTTTCCCAAATTGAGGTGGGCCGCTCTGAGCAGACGGACTAAGAGATACACGAGAAGACAGACAGCGGTGTCAGCAGCTCAATCTGCATCGTCCTCCCCAGTCCTCCTCCTCTTCATCGCATCTGACATGGCGGACCCCAGCCTCACGTCTCCCTCTGGGACCCCTCTGCGCTCCCCCAGCAGCTCTGTCACCCTCTCCTTCCCCTTCTTAAGCGAGAGGAGCCGTGTGTGGGAGGAAGGAAAGGAGCAGCCTCTGCCGCGGGATCTTCCCAGCCCGCTGCCGACCAAACGCACCCGCACCTACTCTGCGTAGGTATCATTAATTTATTTACACAGCAGTGAGAGATGAAAATTTGATTTAAGTGCAATTCTCAGGCACTTGCATCTTAGTTGAATGTTTCCATCTCAGCCTTTTTCAATACCTTATTTACATTTCAGAGAATAATGCTTATAAGCATTAAAGGGGCACTATTATGCTTTGCCTGTACTTTCTGTCATATACTGTATATACTGTTAAAACTGTGGATGTTGACATTAGTTATGACCAAAGTTTCAAATATGGAATTCAATATTTATGCAATTATTCCCCAGGAGCAAAAATATCAGGATCTAGAGAGTTTTCCCCTGCTGTAGACATCTGTAACATGGTCATCTCAGGCACATATAAAAATCTGGAGTTGGAGTGGTTTTAATGACTTATAAAATATTTACTAAAGTTAGTTTTAAGCTTATGATACAAAGACTAAATCTGACAGATTTTGGAAAATCTTTTTAGGTGTAATAACAGATTTTTAGAGGCCATGTGCCCCAACTGATCAGGGCAGATGGTTGCCCCTCCCTGAGCTTGGTTCTGCCGAAGGTTTCTTCCTGCTAAAAAGGAGTTTTTCCTTCCCACTGCTGCCAAGTTATTGCTCACAGGGGGTCATTTGATTGTTGGGGTTTTCTATGTATCTTTGCAGGGTCTTTATCTTACAATATAAAGCACCTTGAGGCAGCTGTTGCTGTGATTTTGCAGCTTTTGAACTGAATTGACTTGAATTAAACTGCTGAATCCATTTTGCAGGTGAAGTTTTATCTGCAAAACACAAATGAACTGATAAAGCATAACGCGCTCCACATTGACTCGATGGAGCAGCAGCAGTAATCTAATCTAAGTAATGATCCCACACTGTCAGACAGATTACTACATGGTGCTGTACATAAAAGTACTTCTATCTGCCACAGAGTAATTTTAAATGGTAGAATTGGTACTCAAAATATTTGATGAGCTCTCTATCGGCAATCTGACAGACTGACATATTGTGGCATGACTGCTAACATCCTGTGCGTCAGCAGATTAGCGCTCTCATCTCTACTCTCGTTGTGCTCTGACATTGTGAGGCAGTGTGTAGGAGTAGATTTCATCAACACATCATCTGCTTTTCTCACCTCATTATTAAATGCTTCTCTCTGTTGTTCCACTTCTCCCATTTGTCACACTGAAAGGGTGAGAACCACTAATTGTATCACATAAGTGTTGTTCCAAATTGCCTTTTGCCATATTTGTTTGCTCTACTGGAGGATCAGAACAGCTTTTAGACTAAAAGAAACAATTTTATAGTTCATGCAATGGATTTCATTGTTTTCCTCTTCCTGTCTGCAGCACTGTGCGCGCTCACTCAGGTCCAGTTTTTAAAGGAGTGTGTAAGAACTTCTCCAGGTCACAAGGTCACGGTTTCATCCAACCTTCCCATGGTGGCGAAGACATCTTTGTTCACATCTCAGAGTGAGTGGAAATAACGCTGCGCACACAGCAGAATAACACATCTCTGTACTTATTTTCAAATTGAATGCAGCTTTTTTCTCCCTTTAATATTCCTCCTTGGACTCTGTGCCTCCTGGAGAAGCTTATCTGTGCTACTTTTTTCTGCCTGTTTATTTAGGACACGCAGTACAGCAAATGTTACTACAGACTCAGCAAAAGCAAATGTGTGAAATTGCTGCAAACAGATTATGCAGGATGATCCTGTTACCCTGCAACCATCCCAGAATTTTCCAATTTTCTATGAATAGATGTCTGGACCTTATTGTGGAAAGGGAACAATTCCTTTAAAAAAGAGCAGTCTGACATTTTGGAGGGAAGTGAAATGTTGAGATGAGATGTTTTACCACTCTCACGTCTGTACGCGATGCATGAAGCTGCGTGAAGAAATAAAGTGTTGTAATTTTTAAGTAGGTAGATTTTTGACTGTGGATTGGTACCTCCCGTATGTTCCCTTCACCTCGCATTGAGAGTACAAAGTAAAGCTCGCTGTCATTTGGCTTCATCACCCTGATTTTTCTATGTTTCAGCATTGAGGGGGAGTATGTCCCAGTCGAGGGAGATGAGGTCACGTACAAAGTATGCCGGGTCCCGCCCAAGAACCTGAAGGTGCAGGCGGTGGAGGTGAAGATCACACATCTTAAGCCAGGAACAAAACACGAGACCTGGTCTGGGCAGATCATCAGCTCGTAGGGAGAGCACGCTGGGCCTGGTGGGCTGCACTGGACTGGGCTGGATGTGCACTGAAAGAGGTGCTCTGGGACTGACACATTTTCTTTTTTTAATGTTTTACCTACGCAGAAAAGTGCCCAGTGTTAATAAGAGTGAGTAATTAAGTTGTCGTTGGTGTTGACAGTTTCCTTCCCACAGAGCCGATATATCCTGTTCAAAACTGTCCACTGCTGTCATTAATTTGGTTTGGGATTGTAAAACGATCAGTGAGAGATTCAGCGTTGAAAGTATGGCGGTCTGGCGGGTCTGTAAGGGATGGAAAAATTGGAAAAAACTGTGGTGCTGATCTGAAAATGGACACAACTGCTGAGCGTAAACTGAGGAGAGAAAGTTGAACAACAGGCTCGATTCAGTTTTACTTCCCCTCCTAGGAGCTCACCAAAGTTTCCAGGGTCACATGTTGGGGTCAGATGGCTTCTCACAACCTACTCATCTGTCCAACTTTGGACAGATGAGTAGGAACTTCATATTCAACATGTTAAAATATTAAAAAGGTATTAAGGGAATTAAAGTTGAAAAGATTTATCATTAGAAACCCGTGAAAACTAGAAACACAAATCTTACAGTAACTAGTTCATATTAATCGATTACCTTTGACAGGACCTTCTTTTTGTTCCCCTGAGAGGGAATGTTTGCGTGTTATTGTGAGTGCTGGAGTAAACTTTAGTCTGTCATGATGGGAGACTGCAGCAGACAAATCGGCTTAAATCAAACGTTTCAAAAACGTGAGAAATATACAGGCTATTGCAAATGTTTCCTTTAAAAATACTCACCTTTTGTTGTGTTGTCCTGTTTGTGGTTACTTTAAGTGTTCATTTGTTGATTTGTTCAAGTGTGTGTGTGTGTGTGTGTAGGCTCTATGTTTTAAATAATGCAGTTAAAACTTGCACTTAAGAAAGTTGAACTTTCGATCTGAAAACTGCCGCGGTACTCAACACATTTGTTTTGGTTTGTTTAAAAAAAAAAAAAAAAATCCTGTTTTCAAAGGATCTGGAGCCATGGATTACTTAAAAAAACACTTGTGTAAATGTTTTTTTCTACTCAATAGAAATGTATATGTGTGTGATTTATTGAGTCACTGTGATTGTGAACTGCCAATGTGGTCTCATCCCAGGGTGTCAAATACTGCTGTTCTCTGTGCTCACGCACTGGCTGTGGCAACTTTGTATGCTGCAAGTTAATCGTTGTTTTTTTAAAGTCCACATTAGGTGGTTGAAGCGATGGGCGCGCTGTAACTCGGAGGTTTGCTTACTGTTTGAGAGCTTCGTGCATGGAAATTAAGTTTTATTTGGTTTGACCTGATTTTAGCTTTCAGGCGTTTTTTAGTTTCACTTTTACTCACTCGTCATGTTCAGGCACAAAAATCTGCTTGGTTTAGACTGCGGTTTGGGCTGTGCCATCTAACAAAAGCAAACATGGCAAACTAAATCTTCAAAGATGGGAAAAAATGTGATGCCTAATGCAGACCTAATGCCTAAACCTAAAAGGTCACCTGCGTGATTTGGAGACACCAGTGGCTTTGCCAAAACGGCAGTATTAGACACATTGGGAACGAGAACAA
The DNA here is from genome assembly GCF_007364275.1 of Archocentrus centrarchus. Taxonomy (NCBI): domain Eukaryota; kingdom Metazoa; phylum Chordata; class Actinopteri; order Cichliformes; family Cichlidae; genus Archocentrus; species Archocentrus centrarchus. The sequence goes on along the minus strand of NC_044353.1, from coordinate 10,782,116 downwards.
GCTGCAACCACTAGACTACAGAGTTGCAGAGTTGGGTGCCAATAGTGCATATTGTCATATTGTTGTTGTTATTCAGGTTAAAAATTGTATTGTAAATCATTTTTTGTGTTCCGCTGAGTCTCTGTCCATCTTGTCTCTCTGTCAGTGTCACTGCCTGGATTTTTTTTTTTCTTCAATGTCAAATTTTACTTAATTAATGGGAACTTTTGTCTTTCTGTAGACGAGCCACTGTTGTGGTCATCCTAATCACTTCTACTGAGCCTTGAAAGAACATTAAAGCATTTTATGATTCACTTGATTGTTGGAAAATGTGTCTCTTTTGAAAAAAGTGCTGCAACTTAAGTAGCTTGTGTCAGACAGCATGTGGAGGAAATGCCTCTTTTTGCTGGTTGATGGTGGAGGAGAGTCTTGTTTTATAGCATTAGGCTGTATAAGAAATACGTACTGTTAGAAAATCACATTAGTGGAATCACTAACCACTGAGAGTAACAAATCTCTAAGGTTTGGCTTTTAGTTTCATTTCAGATATATTCAAGTGCAGGAACAGGGGCCTAACACACAGTGATCAGCAGACAACATTCAAAACACTTCACCACAAAGAAGGAGGAAGGAAGCACTAGGGCTGTAAGACAAAGCATGGATAAAGTGACACTCTGACAGATTTCATTAAATAAGTCAGAGAGCCTCTACTGGCTGTGTGGTGAAATGCAGGTAAAAGGCTGAATGGCCAAGAAAAACAGGAGGTTGTTTACTGCAGAGCCACTGTCCCAGTGTGGCTTTGTTTCTGGCTTCAGCCCCAAATCTAACCGCAGAGAGGTGGAGTTGGACTTTTTGTCTCTGCAGTGAGCGCCACCAAGAAAGGAATCGTGACATGCGTACAGACAAAGTGTTTGGGCAGTGTGAAGTGCTTCATGTTTAAAATAGCTGAGAAAAAAAAAGAGATTCCTGCACACTTTTACTTTCAATAAAAGTTTACTGGAAATACATTTTAGTTCTGGCACTTTTATCAGCTATAAATGATGAAATTATATCAAAACATATCACCATGAATAGAACATTTCATTTTTATCCATATGTGGCAAATCTTACAGTTATTATCATCAGTGTTACAGGCTCATTTCAGCTGTGTATGTCAGTCTACACAATCCCTGTAATCTTTCAGGTTGAAGGAGTGCTTACAGTCAGAAACAGATCCACATGACTTACAAAATCCACAGATTCACAACAGTGATCCATGAAGTAGGCGGTACTTTTTAGAGCAATGACACGCGACTGAAAAATCATGCTAACAGGTTTTACACGATTGGAAACCGTTTAAAGAGGACCTATTATGCTTGCACGGGAGCTTGGCTCCATCTATGGATATCCTTAACACCCGCTCTCTCCTGCTGTTCTCAAACCTTCGGTTTAAGACGAGCAGCCAATCAGAAGAAAGTTGGCTTTAGAGGGAGAGGAGCTAAAATGACTTGTTTCAGACAGAGGATGAACTGAGGGGCTGCAGCAAGGCCCAGTGTAAGATAAATAAGGACTAGTTTAAACTGTGCAAGTCCAGGAATAAATATAAGGAGGTGGAAATGAGCACTTTAAGCAGCTGTTGATGAAAGCATTAAACTGAAAAATGATCAGTCCATGTAGTTCCGTGTATCCCATGAAGGCCACAATACAGCTTGTAAGAGTGAGTTGCCATACTGAGTCACAAAGGTTTATACAGTGACAGTAGCTTAATTCACTGATTACAGTAAATTCTCTGAGTCAGAATCTACAGAACGCTCCCTTCAATGGAATTTTAAGAGCGTTAAGAAGCAGACTGAGAAACAGCAGCGAGCTTCCTTCTGTTTCAGCGTCTTTGTGAACTTAAAACATTCCTATGATCACAAAGTAAAACATCAAACATGTGCAGTTTAGACATTAAAAACATCTGGAATGATTCCTCTTTATCCTCAGCTCGAGATGAAGGAAAGTCCTCATCTTCTCTGGCATTCCTATCTCACTTTCAAAATGATCTCACAGAATCACCTGTTTAATTCACTCACTTTGCTCACCTCCGTCGGCCGAGTTAAAACAACAATACCGATTATTGGTATAAAATTATGCCAAGATTAGTGCAAATCATCAAGTATTACATTACGTTACATTTTTATACTGCGTCAAATATCACAATCTCTCCAAGTTAACATGCTGCACATCACAGTAACACGACTCAGTCAAACACATCTTCTGGCACAGTGCTCCACACTTTAATGCATGACAACATGTAACACTTCCCTCGACGACGTCCCTTCTTTTTTAAAAACTGTGACTTGGTGAGCCGATGTGGTCCATTCACCCTGCTGCAGTCCATTTAAATCGAATAAAATTATTAAAAATATGGAGGGATCAGTAGTGGTACCTTTCATCAGTTTATAAAAGCCAGGGCTGCTGGCAGACGCCCACAGACTCGTGTTCGGAGGGTCTTGTGCATGAAGAGAAAAGGGGCAGCTCGGGACATCAGGACTCATGTGGTAAAGTGCCAAAGAAAAGCTCCCGACAGAGCCGAGCCGTGTCCTCCGGAGAGTAGACTGTGAAACCGATGGTCCGTGGGTCGTTGAAAATTTCGTAGTCGTTTCCTCCCTGCGGAGCGAATCACAAAAACGATAAACCATTAACACAGAGCAGATTAGTGCCGCCCGGTTTGGCTTGTTTTGATTCTTCTCTTGTGAGCAAAACAAACCATAAAAACAGATAAAAACAGAAATATCAACATTCATTTGGGGGAGGCTGACTTATTCTGGGACCTTTGGACTGAGATTGCAAAACAGTTGAGTTTGACCTGAATGAACACTTCGGATATGATTTAACAGGAGTCTTTACAGCTTTTTCCGGAAGTGCACCTCAGCTGTTTCTCTCTATATCTGAGCTCCTTTATATGCATAGACAAAAACTAAGTTATACTTCTGCACATTATTTCTGTCAATTACAGCAAAAATGTTTGTGTGAATTTTGCATTATGTAGTTCAAACTGCTCTTTTCCCAAGTAATAACAGCATTTCAAAATTAATGTATGGCAAAAAGTGCATTTGAAGAATCCAGCTGCAAAAAAAGAGCATACACTCATCTAGACAAACAAACAAAAACAAAACAACACACACACACACACACACACCCTCACTCGTGAGCTTTTTTTAAACAGTGCTGCACAAACCAAGAGAGGACGACATGATGGCTGCATTCGTCTTTTATTTACTGTTTATAGATTTCTTAATTGGTGCATCTGATGTGTGGCAAAGGTTTGGGGGAATTGTTTTTGCTGTCTTCAATATGCAAAAGCACAGATCCAGCTTTAGAAAATACGACAATAAAAGCGTGACTGACCCCATTAATGAGCCATTTCACGATCACATATTGTCACAGTGTTGTGGTGTTCCTGCTCAGTTTACGACAGTACACTCGCACAATAAACTTACATCTGAGGTCTCGTTGCCAAAGAAGTAGATGGCATCCAGGCCTTCCCTCTCAAGCACCTCTAAACACAGTCTCTTGTCCCAGCCCTCTGGAAAAATGTCAAAGCTGATGAGACCACCTAAGAGGAGACCATGGCGAGAAACAAGGCCGTCATTATATTGACTGACTTTAACTGTACACTGTGTGATTCTTGAATGATAGCTTCAAAAAGTTAAACTTAAAAAAAGTAAACTTCCTTGCTTCTTGTTGACAAAACAAAGCTGAGAACCAGAAAGAATGTGTCACCAAAACACATTCATTTGTGTTCATTTTTGTCTAAACAACTCCAAGCACTTTCTATATTTAAAGAGTTTTCTATGTAATGTGTGGGATCATGGGAGCGGCTCAGAGATATTATCATAGCTGCAGTCTGATTTATGTCGTAGCCGTGCGCTGACTCGAATGAACTCATTTAAACTGTGAAATTTGGCTGAAGAATTTCCCTTGCAGGCGTTTAGCAGGACCCCTTTCATAGCTCTTTCACCCTTCCCCCATTCCACCTTAAATTTTTTTTTTTGTCATCTTGTCTCTCAGTTAAAGACTTTAAAGCTAAAAAAAAAACCAAAGCAAAACAAAAAACAACAAAAGCTGAGAGGGATCCAACCAATCAGAGGGCTTCTTCCCTCACACACCCTCCACACGCCTCTGTCCTCACCTTCAACCTCAGACTTTAAACAGGGCAGTTTTTCAGCCACATCTGTAATCAACCCATCGCCCCGCATGCATTCTTCACCCCCCCAGCAACTGCCCCCAGAAGACTGCTGCAGAGCTGCTGACAGTGCATAGATGTGCATATCTAACCTGATTCAATACACATAGAGCACCACATAAACGAATAATTTAAGTGAAATCAGCATAGGCTGTTGTTTACCTCATGCCAAAGGTTTGCTTACGGAGTGTCCCTTACATTCTGTACTCTCAGCGCAGATTGGATAGAGTGTCACTCAGTTATATAACACCTATGGCAGAGATCAGCCATATCAGTTAATGAGGGCAGCAATTCGGAAGAAGATAAAGTCTGAGGAAAACAAACTAATAAATCGCCATTGCTGCACATCCTCTGGACCCACTGACTTGTTTCCTTAGTTGTCATTAAAAACACACAGCTGCTTTAGACATCAGGGGGTATAACTACGTGCTGAGGTATCTTCCTATTCTTTTATCAGGGGAAGTAAGAGCTCATCTCTTCTTTTGCTGCTACATGCCGCAGATCTTTACAAGCAAGTTTAGTGAAGGAAAACAAGCCCAGCTGTCTCATGTGTGAACAGCCTTCACGCACCATCAACTGAAGCTCACACCTCACAGAGCACACAAGCAAGCATCAAGTACCTGATTCATCTTCCCTGATGCCGTTAACAAAGCCGGACAAGAAACAGCGTGTATGTAATAGCTAACCAAAGTCTCCGATTACCAGCACAAGGTCCAAGACACAGCATAGGTGGGAGACAGAGGGGCCTTTTTGTAAACTGAGATAAGATACAAACTGAATGCTGATCAGCAGCTTTGTTTATCTTGAGAGAACATGAAAAACAAACAAAGATGGTTTTACTGGTCTGACTACTCGAAAAGCAAGACACTTGAAATAGTTTTGCTGTTTAGATTCAGCTGGAAGTCACAGTTTAAACTAGGAAATAATTGATGCACATGAGGTGGTTACATACAAGTCACATACCTAGTATCATTCATCTAGAATGAGGATTTACAGGCAGCTTTATATATTTATATATATTCACCTTTAGTGAACCGTAGTCCCTTCCCAGCAAACTCCTCTTTCAGAGCGGCAACAAATTTCTCCCTGATCTTTTCTCTCTGTGGAGAGAAGACAAACCAGTGAGTGTGATGATGCAAACGTGTCTTGCATATTTATTATAGCACACTGTTGGTGGCAAAAAAAGCAAAAACTGTGTCATGATCACACATTTTCTCTATGAACTCAGCAGAGGATCCAGCTGTTTGAGTGTAAACACGCAGTTGAAGAGTTAACCTTCAACTTCCTCCATGTCGCCTGGCCATCAATGGACAGTCTATTAAGCGGTCCTGAAAGCTCGGCATTGTTTGACATTCTTTGACACAGTTGCTGTAACTCTCAGAGAGCGAGCGAGCGAGAGAGAGAGAGAGAGAGGAAAGAAAGAAAGGCACCATCTGTCGATTCTAAGGTTTGGAATATCAGGACATAATTAAAAAAAAAATCATCTAGAAGCAATAATTTGAAGTAATCATTTTCTGTATGAATATATCTCTCACGTTGGTTGTGGAAGAATTTCGGTCCATTCTTCTTTACAATGCTGGGTCACTTCATTGAGGTTTGTGAGCATTTGTTTCTGCACAGCTTTCTTAAGTTCCCACCACAGCATATCAATCAGGTTGAGGTCTATATTTTGAGTTATTGCAACAACTTGATTTTTTTTTCCTTTTTCTGCTACTGTGTTGTAGATTTGCTGCTCTGCTTGGGATCATTGTGCTGCAGCATGACCCATTTTGGTCAAGCTTTAGCTGTCAGAGAGATGGCCTCACATTTGACTCTGGAATATTCAGTGACTGCAAGGTGTCCAGGTCCTGTGGCTGCAAAACAAGTCCAAATCATCAGCCCTCCACCACCGTGCTGACAGTTGGTGTGAGGTGTTTGGTTTTCGTCAAACATGATGCTGTGCATTATGGCCAAACATCTCCACTTTGGTCTCTTCTCTTTAAGGTAGAATGTTCAAAAAAGTCTTGTGATTTGTTCAGGTGCAATTTTTTATTTTTACTTTTGCAAGTATGTGGCAGCACAGCTGCACTGCAGATGTTTTGCTGCTGCTAAAATGCCTCCAGGGACAGTGATAAATACACATAAATAAATGCATTAGTAATTGCTTGCAAAGAAAGTACTTTTACTAAAGATGGTTACCTTGTCAATTTCAGAGAATTCAATTCGTTCCTCTAGCGTGCAGCTCCGACCGATGGGAGAGATGTTGATCATTCCGTTCCTGAACTCAATGAACGTACCTCTGCAGCAGAAAGAACGCATAGTGAGGACGTAATATTTGACTTATGAAGAAAACTTTATCAACCCAGTACATCAAAGAGTATTTTTTTTATCCATTTTTAGATCAACAGTGTGATTGCTTTCTCCTGTGTCAGTGTGCCAGGTTTGTTCCTGCACAACTGGAATTCAGGTCAAACATCACTGTTTGACTTTCTGCCTTGGGTTAAAATAACTCGTAGCCTAATTCTTGTGTTAATTTTCACACTGTCTCACCTTTTCTTTGGCAGCTTGATGAGGCCCATGTAGCTGAGGCAGAAGTTGATCAGGTCCTGCAGCAGCTCCTCCCCAATCTGGTTCTGAATGGCCTGCCGGGGTTAAGGTACGCTTTGTTAGCAAGCAAAATATCCAAGGGAAATTATGAAACTAAGATTACAACATGGTTTATGAGACCAAATTACTTTGCTTATGCTTTTGTGGCAATCTTCATTTTATTACAATTCTGCCTGTAATCTTTTTTAAATTATTATTTTGTTGCTCGGGGATATAAAAACATGTATCTCACTAAGTGCACGCACCTGTTTTGAGAGGAGTTTCCCATCTTTGTACTGCACTGTCCCATTCTCAGCAAACACATAATCAAACTTGTGTATCACTGCAAGAGAAGAGACAGGTCAAGTGTACCTAAATGTGCTCATCTACTTCTCTTTAACCTACATAATAAATTTGCAGCAGCTCCTCCACTAATCTGAACACATACCTGCTACATTTACCAGACAGCAGATTAACGCATATGTAACACTGTCTAGATGAGTTTAATCCTTGTGACTTTCCCACTCACTCACTCTGAGCCAGCGACGGCCATCAAGGAAGGTCTGCAACCGTGCCTGTGTTAAAACTGCCTTTATAACTTTACCTCACTTTTACATGCCTTTATTTTACCAGGTTTTGCCACAGTTAACTAATTACAATAACATGTCTTTCAAACTGTGTTCCAAATGTGTTTTTTGAATGCACTGTTATTTATAAGAGGTGTATCAAATTTTAAATATGCATTGTTAGCATTACCTGTGAATGTTTCACAAACTAAGTGAAGGTTCACCTTTGGCACACTTGGCAGGGTAATGAAACTCTAGCGCTCTCTCCCTCTCTACACACAATGCATTCCAGCTGTAACCTCATATTTACTGACAGACAGGTTATCAGCCTGCCGCTGGCTGCATGGCTGCTAGGTGTTAACTCATCTGGGAGGCTGCTGGTGTGATGCCCAGTTTTACAGTGGATGTTCTGGCAGCAGGTTTGGGAAATCACAAGTTTATAAAATAAACTAAACAGAACCATGAAGGATCAGATAGTAATTATGGTGCAGGGTGACCAAACTTAGCATGTCTTAACCTCTTAGTCACTGTGAGATGTTTCCTAACCCTCATGAACTGCAACACAGATGAAGATCAGACTGATGATCTGCTTGAACCAACTTGTGCCATTATTATTTTATGGCAGGTCTTGTTATTAGAAACATGTTTACTATAATTTAATTTTTAGCTTAAAGCCAAAATTATTTCCAGGAATAACCACCCTCCTCTGCTCCACCCCCTGCAGCCTGTGTCAGGACATGTAGGGAGACGGGTCTGGCTGAATGACATAAAAACTTATCAAATGTCTGTGGCTGAGACAGGAAGAGGTCTACTCACCATCATCCCCCTCTCCAAGCTGCTCTGCAATCTTTGAGTAGTCCGACCCTCCTACGATGCCGATCTTCACTTTCTTCCGCAGAGTCTGGAAGAACTCGTCCAACTGTGGGTCAATTTTCTTCAGACAAGAAAAAAATGTGGGTTAATGATACACATTCCTCAGCACACACACACACACAGAGCCATCAACAACAAGCTCAGAGAGATGTGGTATCATTTATTTGGAGAAGATTTTAAATTTCCCAACTTAAGGAAGAAAATTGTCTGAGCTGCACTCAAAGGAGACCACATTATGCAATATGGCACTGACATGCTACACACACACACACACACACACACACACACACACACACACACACACACACACACACACACACACACACACACACACACACACACACACGACCCTAGCTGAACCTGAGCATTCAAAGTCAAAAGAGACACATAAATCAACGCTCTTGATTCAAAAACCAAAAGTCCCGATTAAATCTTACATAAATGGTAACATTTAAAAATGCTTATTTTAATCTTCCTGCAATAATCCAACTGAGCTATACATTACAGGACACACTACACAGCAGCGTGTGTATGGCACTGAGAGGCTTTGCAGCTGAATGACGAAGTCTGCCTTCAGTGCCTTGTGATAGAAAGGCTTTCTGATGCACAGCTGATGTGTTTAATGGAAACCACAAACAAAAAAAAAAAGAAGCAAAAACTGTTAAAAACGTTAAAATCTTTAAAATAACAAGTCCAGGAAATCTAAAATAATAAATCCACGTTTGGCTTCACATGTGACTGAAACCGGACTCTCCCGCGGTAAAAGACAGCAGTTTATCATCAGTTTAGCATCTTTAAGTGGCCCACGTCGCTTTACACTCCCACATTACACCGACAAACTGCGCTTTTTTTTTTTTTTAAAGCAACGCTATGACATCACAGTACTGTGACTGGCCAGTTGCAATAGATGACCTGGAGCAAAATTAATATTGTAGACATACACCCTTATGCACCCGCAGACCCGTACCACGGGTATATGCACAGGGGGCGCAAAGAGCGCAAAAAAGAAAGAAAACACTGTGAGAAAGTGCACAGGAGGTTATCAGGACATCGTGTTCTCCACAGATGTTCTCTCTACATCGAAAACCCATCGGAAGCAAATGATGAGGGCAGAGGAGCAGAGAGCCGTCTTGAAAGCTCGTGATAACCAATAAGAATAATATCGATCGGAAACGAGCTCACCTCTCTCGGCGCTGTCAGAGTGCCGTCCACATCAAACAGACAGAGGATGTTTCTGTCCGGAGAGCAGCCGTCTGATTTCTCCATTTCTTCTTCTCCTCGACTTTTTTTGTCAAGAGATTTTTATTATAAATGCTGCTGCAAGCTTCACTCTCGTGCAAAGTGGTGCGATACAGATATCTTATTTATATGAGGAAAGATATATCTGCTGTCAGCAGCACTGTCAGAAACCCCTCAAAACAAACCAAAAATAAAAATACAAATGTCCTTCCAGCTTATAAATCAGGAGGATTATCTCTCCGAGTGTGAGCAGCCAGCCTTCTCTCCGCCGTTTCTTTCTCCTGACCCGCAGTCCTGCTGTTTTCCTTGGCTTGGCTCAGTGAAACAGCTCCGCTCACACTTCCAGGACGCGCAGCGTGCTGTACGTGTTGCCTTTCTCTGTTTCTTTTCTGCAGCGCTCCCACTGAACCAGCAGCCAATAACAGCCGGGGGACATTTGTGACGTTAGGGGGCGTGGTAGGTTAATTTACTCGCCGCTGTGACAGCCCGCTGACCTTTCACCTACAAGCGGTGATCCGGAGCTGAAGTGGCGTTGAAGAGGAAACAGTCGGATGTTTGGTAAAAACAGACTTTAATAGCGTAGCCTTGTTTATCATTGAGAACAGTCTGCATCACAGTACTGGACTGCTGCTGCCGTGGGAGTGCAGAGTGATCTGTTAGTGGCAGGTTCAACAGGATTTCATATGATTCAGATTTATTTTGAAGTCCCATAATTTGAAAATATGCTTTGAGGTAGCATTTTTGTTTATCAGGTTGCGTTTGTTACAGATCGAAATAATTCTAAATCTTAGGTTCTTCCAGCGTTTTGTGCTGTTTGCATTACATCAGAATTAAAATCCGAGTAGATTTTTCATGAAATAAGATAAGATAAGATAAGATAAGATAGTGTTTATTTGTCACATGCACAGTTATACACAGTACAATGCACAGTGAAATGTATTTTGTGCCTGCAACCATATATACACACACATATAAATAAGAAGAATAAAAATAAAAATAAGTAATTCACACTATACACTATATACTATACACACTTTTACACGGAACTATAGAATATTATATTATTTACATAGTGCAATAATAGTCCAGTTAGGGCTCAGAGTTGAGCAGACGGATGGCTTGTGGGTAAAAACTCTTCTTCAACCTTTCAGTCTTAGCCCTCAGGCAGCGGTAACGCCGGCCTGATGGGAGCAGGGAGAAGAGAGAGTGTCCGGGGTGGCTGGGCTGTTTTAGGATCTTCATGGCCATCAGCCTGCACTGCTTGGTGTAAATGTCCTGCAGGTTGGGGAGGGTGGTTCTGATGGTCCGTTCAGCTGAACGAACCACCCTTTTTAGGGCCATGAAGTCCTGCTTGGTGCAGTTTCCCATCCAGGTGGTGATGCTCCCACGCATGATGCTCTCGATGGTGCAGATGTAAAAGTTCCTGAGCACCTTGAGTGGGAGCTTGAAGTCTCTCAGCCGCCTGAGGAGGTAGAGACGCTGTCTGGCCTTCTTCACAGTGATGTTTATGTGATGAGTCCAGGACAGGTCCCGTGAGATGGTCACTCCCAGGTATTTGAAAGTGTCCACACTTTCCACCTCAGCACCACTGATGACAAGTGGATGGTAGTCCCTCTGCTGCTTCCTGCTGAAGTCCACGATCAGTTCCTTTGTTTTGCTGACGTTGAGCAGGAGGTGGTTCTCCTGGCACCAGTTCTCCAGGCGGGAGACCTCTCTCCTGTAGGCTGTCTCCTCATTGTGGGAGATTAGTCCCACAACAGCAGTGTCGTCAGCAAACTTGATGATGACATTGGACTCTGACGTGGCCTCGCAGTCATGGGTGTACAGTGAGTACAGCAGAGGGCTGAGCACACAGCCTTGGGGGGATCCAGTGTTGAGGGTGAGGGAGGATGAGGTGAGGTGACCCACTCGTACCACCTGTGGTCTGCTGGTCAGGAAGCTGTGAACCCACCTGCACAGTGATGGGCCCAGGCCCAGGTCCAACAGCTTAGAGACCAGCCTGGAGGGAACTATGGTGTTGAATGCTGAGCTGTAATCTACAAACAGCACTCTCACATAGTTCCCCTTACCACTGTCTATGTGCGAAAGGGTCTTGTGGAGGAGGAAGGTTATGACGTCACCTGTGGATCTGTCTGGCCGGTATGCAAACTGTAGTGGGTCGAGGGTGGTGGGCAGTGAGGAGGTGATGAATGTCTTGATGAGTCTCTCAAAACACTTCATCACCACTGAGGTGAGTGTTATGGGCCTGAAGTCATTGGGGCTGCTGGGGTGTGGTTTCTTTGGGACAGGGACTATGATGGACTTTTTAAAGCAGGATAGCTGCAGGATCGCAGTCCTTCCTGTTATGGCTGGGAGTATTGATGCATTTAAAATTAACTAAAGGCTTTCTATATCAGAACTGCGCATCCTATGTCGCCTAAGCCAAGACTTGGCTCTGTTCTTCCAAAGGGATCCTAGAATAGAAGCCAAATATGCAGTTGTTTAATATGCATGCCCTCAAGCTTTAAATGACATGAACCCTAGAGTCAATTTGATCACTGTCTCCTGCCATGTGCACATCAGCTGCATTTGTTACAGTTACGCCTGTAAATATTTGCACAATGACACCATTTTTGTAGGTTTGCCTCTGCACACCACCACATGGGATTTTTAAATCCAGCATCAAGCTGTGATTGAGGGGCAGTGAAGGCCTGGCAGAGTGGTAACAGTGAGTCCTCAACTTCAGACAGTCACTGACTGTGAAGGGTTTTCATCCATTTATTAAAAACAGATCTTATATTTAAAATGATGTTAGTTTGTCCAGTTACTTTTGAGCTCCTGAAAATGGGAGATCGTGTATAAAAATGGCTGTAATTTCTAAACAGTTAATGCAACACTTTTGTTAAACTCCTTGAATTAAAGCTGAAAGTCTGCACTTCAGTCACATCATGATTGTTTGCGTTATGTGATGGTGTACAGAGGCAAAACTAAAAGTCATTTCCAATAAAGTAAACAACCTAAATCTATAATAAAGCTGCTATTTCTGGGGGGAAAAATGAATCAGAAGAGGCTGAAGCCGGAGTCCGACCAATACAGGATTTTAAGACTGATATATGGTGTTGCAAAAATCTGATATATCAGCTGATATTTTTTCAGATACAGGAAATACAAACAAAGTCCCCTAACATTTGTTATGTGTAGGTATTTAAGAGTCCTTACTAAGAAAATATGACAGTGCAGTTTAAAAATAATCTTGTTTTATTGCCACAACAAGTTGTGGCTGCTTATGCTCTGCCCAACTCGCTTCAGATCAGCTCCTTATTTTGAATGTGACCTTCCAATACCTGTTGCCAAAAGGAAAGTAGCAGAAGGCCCTCTGGTGGACAAACTATGTAATATTATTCATAACATGGTTGTAAGGCATTTCTCCCATCTCTTCTTTACTTTTGAAATTTTCCTTTATTGGCCATTATAAATGCCAATTCTGATATATCAGCACATTGTCCCTATTGATATATGTTGCCTGGGCTCTAGCAACACCTTTGTTGTAAAAGAACAACTTTACTGCAGTGGCAGTAAATTTGCCATTGTAGTAAAGTTGATGATTAAATTAAATTTTATTTATATTGCACCAAATCACAACACCTCAAGGCGCTTTATATTGTAGATAAAGACCCTACCATAATACAGAGAAAACTCAAAACAACCCCCTATGAGCAGCACTTGGCAACAGTGGGAAGGAAAAACTCCCTTTTAACAAGAAGAAACCTCCAGCAGAACCAGGCTCAGGGAGGGGCAGCATCTGCTGAGACCGGTTGGGGCTGAGGGGAGAGAGACAGGACAAGAGACATGCTGTGGAAGAGAGCCAGAGATTAAAAATAACTAATGATTAAATACACAGTGAAGTGTAAACAGAGTAAAAAAAGTGAATGAAAAGAAACAGTGCATTATGGGAACTCCCCAGCAGTCTAGGCCTATAGCAGCATAATTAAGGGATGGTTCAGGGTCACCTGAGCCAGCCCTAACTATAAGCTTCATCATAAAGGAAAGTTTTAAGCCTAATCTTAGAAATAGAGTGGGTGTCTGTCTTCCAAATCCAAGCTGGGAGCTGGTTCCACAGAAGAGGGGCCTGAAAGCTGAAGGCTCTGCCTCCCACTCTACTCTTGATTATCCGAGGAACCACAAGTAAGCCAGCAGTCTGAGAGCGAAGTGCTTGATAAGGTAGTCCACAAACCAATAGATGACATCAGGGTAGCTGTGTACTTCTTTTGTATACTGTTGTATACTGGTTACAGTGTAGACCTGCAGTCTGGGAAACACCATTTTAAAAGTTTTGGTTACTTCTGCTTCCTGGCATCAATACTGATGCTGACATTGAGGGTGATTATTGACCAAAAGATTCTCTATGGAATTTAAACATCAGCAGAAAATGCCACAGTAGCAAGTTGGCGTGAACCTGTGTTATACAGTGGAAGCAAAAAAACACTGCCCTAAACCAACCTAATCCAGCCTGCAGTATTCAGTTGCATTATGATTGAGATCATAGAATGTGTGTAAAAAGGACAGCTGATTAGACTGTGGAATTTACTTACTAAAAAAACTTAAATTTTTACTTGGTATACTTATAACCTAGTTTAGAGGATCACCTAACCCATGGAAAAAGGTAAACATCTGCAGGTTTGTTTTTCATTCAAATCTTGCAGATGTATTATCTAAAACAAATGAATAAGGCAACAGAAATGATCCATGTGGCCCAGAATGCCAGTTATGCTTTTGTATATTTTATTTACAAATAAGAAAGAGGCAGAATGTCGTTTAACATTGTGCAAACTGAATTATATTATATATGTTACATTTTATTTTCTCCATAATTTCTCTTCCTCACTGTGGCAAGACAGCCACAAGAGGGCAGAATGAGAGCGCAATAGCAGCACTCAGAAAAAGGCATTACCTCTGCTCACCTTTTACTTTTTGCAGTGGTAGCAAGGAAGTTGTGTCAAAATATATTTGCAAAGCTGTAATGTGGTCATATTCAAATCTAAACACAAGCACAAATGCAAATGCAGTTAATTAATATTGCTACATTTATTACCACCTGTATCCACGTGCACAGCAAGACCACTGACAGTCATGCTGCTCTTTTCAGTCAAAACAGATGAACTGAACATGCCAGAAGAGGGCAGGGCACAACAAACAGCCCCTCAGTTTGTGTTACACATGAAAGTGAGAACACTTTAACTCCCAAAATATGTGATTTTCCACACTGTCTGGGAGTGCAGCCTAGCCTTATAAGCTGAAACCGTAAAAGCTTCTTGTCAATGAAATGATCTGGTTTGGATTAAGTTTTTACAATAATAGACTTTGTGGTAAGATGAGCCATTTTTGCTTAAGTCGACATATAACAAGGAAATAACAGGAATTAAACAGACGCAAAAAAAGGTGTGAAAGGTGCCTGGGGAGGGAGCTCAGGACTGTAAATGGGCAAAAGTTGGTGACATAATCCTGTGTTCAGTTGTTGACAATGGACATAGATGGCTTCTTTTACTCCTCTTTCAAACCATCTGTCTTCCTGGTCCAAAATGTGAAGGTTGGCATCCTCAAAGGAGTGCCCTTTCTCCTTTAGATGCAGATGTACAGCTTTTTTCAAGCTCCAGAGACTACTATGACCTGGATGACTGAGAATCTACACAGACATAAGCTGAGCTAAATGGAGCTAAACTCGTTTTTTAACAGCATGTTATGAAATGGGCAGTTTTGCAATAAGTCCCAGGCTTAAAACTGGAACCATAAATCACTTTCCTGTTTTATCTTTTTGCAATAACACTGCATCAATCTGGATTTCAGTACGAGTAATAACGCCACATCACAAAGTAATGTGTGAACCATTTTGGTCTAGTGTGATACGATGAATGAATATTACACATCTTGATAAATGTAGGTTAACTTGCATTTTGACCACACTGACAGACTTTTGTCTGACTTTCAGTTATCAGTAAGTTCCTGATTTATTAGTACACTGCCAGTCTACATGGTTAATATGGTGCATGTGAGAAAGCAGGCACCAGGCAATTATTGACAAATCATAAACAGGCTAATCATTAGTACTAAAATTTTTATCTTACATTGACCCAAATCCCTGTGCTATCTCCAAGCTGAGCACACAGGAGTCCTATAGCATTAACCTTTGTTTGAAGCATGAGGTTGGCTCTTTTGTAAGTTAAGATTATTTATTGTGTTGACATCACGAAAAGATTAAAGCCAGCATGTTTTCCCTAAGTTGTTGTTTGCTCTCAGACCATACTGAAGATTAAATATTTAAAAATACCACAAACAGATGAATCATTTATTATTATATCGCTTATTCTAATTTAAAAGTTTTTTTTTTTTTACTCACCAGGAGCAAATTGTGCACTTGATGGGGACAGTTATTGGTATCAGTGTCATGCAGCAAAATTTTAATGAATACTAATCTTCAGTCATAAATGTTATATATATTTATTTTGAATTTCAGTTCTGGTGTATTTAGTGTCTGTTGAAACTTGTGTGTGTGTGTTTGGCCTACATACTAAACCACCTGTTCGGACCTCCATTAACACAACCTTCTTATCTGCTTTCCTGTTGAAGGGAAAGTGCTTTGGAGACATTTTCTCTGAATAAAAGTAACAGACACTGTTAATGCTGTCCAGTTGCCATTAAACAGCCAAGATGAGACAATAAAAGAAAGACTCCTGTTCCTTTTAGCACATTATAATTTCCTCTGGGATAATAAAACTCCAGGTAGAAACATACAGAAAGCCTCTTTACGTCTAACTGCAGTGGGGCTTATGACAGCGCTATTACAACGTCATATGTGTGTATTTGTTTAAGATGTTTATGACCCTGTAAGGTGGCAGATGGACAGGAGGCTGTGTGATGTACAGGAAGAAATGTTGAGCATTTGAATAGATATGTTTACTGGTTTTGTGCAACTGGGTTTAGGCATTAATAGTGAGTTTGTTAAACGTAAGTAAACACGACACACAGCTGTTTGAAAAATCAGCAGAAATCCTCAGACCAGCCAGAAGATGTACAGAATTAATCTGTACTCAAATTCTTTTAATCAGTCCAGTCAAATTGCTCAAATTCATGTGAAACTGGCTCCATTAAGAGTCTAAACTCCTGATAGTTAGTCTAATGAATCAATAATCATGACAATACATATTCTATGCAATGATATGTTTCACTGAAAGTCAAAGATTTCCATCTCATGTTAGCTCCAAAGAAAATGTGATTAACAGTGTCTGGTTAGTTGCACCAAATATTAGTTTTTGAGCTCTATGGCAGAGGTTATACTGTTTGTTGGAAACAGAAAAAAAAAAATCAAAGCAGTTATCAGATTATTACAACTCAGATCATGACCTGCCGCTCTGATAAAATTATGTAATAATTGTGATAATAATTGCAATGCTGTATTAACTGGGTCATAATCACAAAATTTGCATAGATACACTCATGATGTTTTTAAGCTTTGTTGTTTGAATGCAGACCATTTTAGCTGGAAGGTACCATCACGGGCAATTTGTTGAGGATTTTTAATTATTCTGAAGTGCCCGTATGGACTAAAATGTTTTTTTCTGAAAATGCAGTGACGCTGATTTTTACGAGCACTTTTGTAAAGACTTTTACAGGCTTAATCCACCTGGCTTTTATAGCCGACAGTATTTATCAGCTCCACACAAGCCTTTGCTTTTATGGCCTACTGTGACCTTTGCCCCCCCCCCCCCCCCCCCCCCCCCCCCCCCCACACACACACACACACACACACACACACACTCTCATCATGAAAGCTTCTTGCCCACCTCTGCGTGGAGAAGTCTGCAGTGCAGGAAACAAAGCGGTCAGAAAAAAGGCAAAATAGGTGTTTAACTGGTGCCACTGCGTACTGTCGTGTTTTGTGTCTGGGAGTCAGATTTATTGTGCCGTTGTTAAAGTTTGTAAAGATATTTTAATTTGTTCTCACACTCACATCATCATCACTGACACGAAGGGAATAAACCTTTTCAGACAGTAATATGGAGGCCGGCCTAAACTTGATGTTTACAAACAGGATGAGTTATGATACTGGTCAGTGTTTTAAGTAAGGTGTCGTTCTGGCAGAGTGTGGGAGTTTTTCCTGCCCTGCCCTCCTTCTGTCTCCTGGCAGTTGTTCATTAACAAAAGCCTGTACCAAGGTGGAAGATTACTGAACTCTTTACCGAGAGGAACACGAGGAATATTCTTTTTGATTTTTTTTTCAATACAAATATTTTGTGTTTACTGAAAGTTTTTGGGGTAAAGATCTTCCGGAAAAGTTGGTTTTATTCTTTTATTTGGATTCTGGAAACCAGATCAAGAAAAGTGACTTTTGCTTGGTTCCTGAAGAGAAGTGCTCACTTCTGTTTTTGGACTTTTTGATCATCAGCGGGGAGGATTTATTTCAGCCTCCTGTTTACCAGAGCAGATTTCAATATTTTTGACATGTAGAACAGATCCAGAATTCTGAGGGAAAAATGGGACTTTCAGTGATCAGGATGTGCAGTTTACCTTACCTGGGAGTGCTTCTAATAGCTGTGGTTGCCAGTGACATGATTGATATGTGTTTGAAATCAAAACATACGTACTACATGAATATTGTACTGCTGGAGGACAACACTTATGAATGGAGTATGCCGCTTGTGAGGGCGGCCGTGGAACGAGCTATACTAGAGGACAAGCAGGAGAATGCTAAGCATGGTATGGATCAATTATTACCCTACAGGAAAAACAAAACACCTGGTTTGAATAAAAACATATATTTTAACCATATTTGAATAAATATGATAACACTTAACAGTAAAATAATAAAAGATTTAAATGTGATTTCAAATCAAACTTCTTTATGCAGGATCTGATCTCAAAGAGTTTCTACATTTCATTCAGCTGATAAATATCTTTTGAACAGGTATTCAGGCTGAACTAAACTAAATATAATGTGTGTGTCAGTGTGTCAGTGCTGTTTCTAGAATATTGTGAGTACCGGAAAGTCCAGTGGTGTAGGGCTGAGTATACCTGCACTGATGTGTTACTTGATTTTGGTTACATCCAAAAAATATGCTTTTTAAAAAAAGAAATGGAAGCAAACATCTAGCAGGGCCGCTGTCAGATATTATTAATATATTCCTCCAGCTCCATGTAGCAGCAGCTAGCTTTGTCTAGGTCCTCTTACTGTGTGTGCTAGACAAGGCTAAAATAGTTATATCCTGCTTGGATAACATTAGTTATTAAGTTATTACTTAAACTTAAAATTTAAAAAAAAAAATGCTCCATGTCTTTAAATCATTCTGGCAGGAATCTACTCACTGACATTTTACTGCTCACATGTATATGCTACAAAAAGCTAAATCATGAACCTGTTTTTAATGTATCAAATCAAATTTTACTTTCACTGGGGTTAAATTGTCAGAAGTTACTCATTTTATTATTAGGACTGTTTCTAGGTTTCTGCAGGCAATGCCAACAGAATGAAAAATTATGGTTCATAGTTTATCATCTTTGTAGCAGTGTTAGTTTATGGGAATATTTAATATTTACCTGTTCCACCATTTGTCTCTGCTGAGTGATGTGTGCTCTGAGTGTTGGCTCTGTGCTATTAATAGCAATCATCTTTTTGCCCATGACTCAAGGTTTAGACTTCACTTTGACGGCTAACTACAATGGGTTCAACACCAACTTGTATAAACGGCAGGGCTGTGGGAGCAGCACATGTGAGGGGGTGACAATACTCAAGAAGCTAAATGTAAGTGTGGTCACATGCTTGAACACGGTGCACACATTGAGACTTAACAATTTCTGATGTGATTTTGTTTGTCCTAAAGCCATTACATTGTTCTAAAGCCTTTGTTTTTAGATATTGTAAATGGGTCTGAGGGGTTCCTTTAGTTCTGTGACTGATGACGTGGTTATTATGCTTCAATGAGATTGCATACATACAACAGGATAATTCTAACAGCACACTTGAATTCAACAATATAACATTTAGTTGAATGGGTATAAATAAAAATCTCATCTCTAAAACGTCACCAGTAGAACACAATAAAAATCAATAATAAACTCAGTTTACTGCAAACTTTGAGCTATAAAAGCACCTTTCCATATGCACTATATGAGCAGAACTACTGGGCCACCTCCACATTACACCTACAAGCGCTACTTGGCCACAGAAGGCCATGCCATGAAGCTCCCAGTGCACAATTTTTGTGCTGATGGTAATGCCAGAGGAAGTTTGAAACTCTGCTGTTATTGAATCAGCAGAGTTTTGGGGACTTCTGCTGTGCTTCTCAGCATGTGCATCATCAATTTGATGCTCCTTAAATGCTTCCACTTAATACTGCTTACAGGTGATCCTGGAATATCTAGGAGGGGAGAAATTTTATGAACTGACATATTATAATGGTTGCATCCCATCCCATCCCATCCCATCCCATTCATTTCATTTCAGTTGTATTTATTTATTTTGTGTATATAACACTGGCTGAGGACTGTATATGGTCCTCAGCTGGAAAAGGGTGGAGTGCCCTCTCCGGCTCAGGGACGAGTTCCTGCCCCAAGTGGAGGAGTTCAAGTATCTCGGGGTCTTGTTCACGAGTGACGGGAAAAGATCGACAGATGGATCAGGGCTGCTTCTGCAGTGATGCGGATGCTGCACCGGTCTGTCGTGGTGAAGAGGGAGCTTAGTGTAAAAACGAAGCTCTCGATTTACCAGTCAGTCTACGTTCCTACCCTCACCTATGGTCATGAGCTTTGGGTAGTGACCGAAAGAATAAGATCGCGAATACAAGGGCCAGAAATGAGCTTCCTTCGAAGGGTGGCTGGCCTCTCCCTTAGAGATAAGGTTAGGAGTGCAACCATCCGAGAGGGGCTCAGAGTAGAGCCGCTGCTCCTCCACATCGAAAGGAGCCAGTTGAGGTGGCTCGGACATCTGATTAGGAAGCCTCCTGGGCGCCTCTTGGGTGAGGTGTTCCGGGCATGTCCCACTGGGAGGAGGCCCTGTGGTAGACCTGGGACACGCTGGAGAGATTATATCTCTCGGCTGGCCTGGGAACGCCTTGGGGTCCCTCCGGATGAGCTGGAGGAGGTGGCTGGGGAGAGGGAAGCCTGGGCTTCTCTGCTTGGGCTTCTGCCCCGTGACCCGGCCCTAGATAAGCGGAAGAGAATGGATGGATGGATGTATATAGCACCAAATCTCAACAAACAGTCACCTCAAGGTGTATTATACAAGGTAAAGACCCTACAATAATTACAGAGAAAATCCAACAATCAAAATGATCCCTGATAAGCAAGCACTTACCGGTTGGGGGTGAGGGGAGAGAGACAGGTCAAAAGATATGTTGTGGAAGAGAGCCAGAGATTAATAATAACCAGTGATTAAATGCAGAGTGGGGTATAAACAGAGTAGAACACTCAGTGCATCATGGGCCAACCAATGATGCACCCCCCAACAGCTTAGGACTATTGCAATGTAACTAACAGAGGGTTCAGGGTCACCTGATCAAAAAGGAAAGTTTTAAGCTTAATCTTAAAAATAGGGAGCGTGACTGTCTCCTGAATCCAAACTGGGAGCTGGTACCATGCTTAAATGCAGCGAGCTCTTTAGAACGACCCATTCTTTGACAAATGTTTCTAAAGGCAGACTACATGGCTAGGTGTTCGATTTTAGACACCTATGGCAATGTGACTGAAAATACCCGAATCCAAAGATTAAGAGACTGTGTGGCCCAATGCTTTTGTCAATTCAGTGTATCAAAGTAGTCAACATATTTGGGGGTGGCTGTAGCTCAGTAGGTAGAGCAGGTCACCTATTGATCAGAAGGTCAGCGGTTCGATTCCTGGCTACTCCAGGCTACATGCCAATGTATCCTTGGGCAAGATACTCAACCCCAAGTTGCTCTCCGACCGTCCCGTCGGAGTATGAATATGTGTGAATGTTAGATAATTAAAAGCACTTAGCTTAGTAAACATGGAAGTGCTTGTATGAATGGGAGTGCATGGGTGAATGTAAACATGTTGTATAAGTGCTTTGAGTGCTCATACTGAGTAGAAAAGTGCTATATAAGAACTAGTCCATTTACCATATAAGATCTGCAATCTGGAGAGATTATCTGACAGCTGCCCAGTGTCAGAGGAGCAAAGATTATGTGAGGGTGCATGTAGAGGTTAAAGAGACTGGGCAGAGGCAAGAGCATGAAGGGAATTATATGTGATGAGGAGAATCATATATTTAATCAGGCAGCCACATGAGGAGCCAGTGCTAAGGGGAGGCTGTAGACTTGTGTTGCTAGGATTTATTGTGGCCACTGGCAAAGTCTTAGACATCCAAAACTTTCTGCAGCCCATGCAGGAATTTGCAGAAGGCTTTGGATAAAACTCCATCAATATAGTCCTGGCAGGAGATGAAACAGGGATAAGAGTTTTAGCAACAAGGTAGGAAAGTGAAACCTGACAGATGTTGCTATTGGAGGATGCTCATGCCACAGACTCTTTGGGCATGGGCAGATGATACTGCCATCACTTGCAAGAGATAAATGTTCAGCCAGTAGCTAAAAAGCATGAGCTCTTTCTTAAAAGTGGAAGGTAACCTGGCACACAGGTCACAGAGGCAACTGGAGATCGGTTAAAGAGGAAGCTGGCCAACGGGTTTGGTGATGTAGAGGTTATCATGCTTGTAAATTAGTGGAATGCCAAGACACAAGTGTCCCCACAAACATTGGGCTAATTAGAACCACAGTGGAATGCAGACACAGCATGTTGCATGGCGATCTCAGCAGATGCAATGCTTTCATTTTGCCTCATTAGGACAAACTCTCCAGCAGATCCTGCTTCCTCCAGCACAGCCAAGCACAAAAAATTCAGTCAAGTTTACTAGGGACAAAGGAAATGGATTTTAGAAAAAATTGCAAAACTGCAGTGCTATTTAGAACTAGAGAGGGGTTGAAGGGAAAGGGTAAATGGGAGCACTAGACTGAAATAACTGCAATGAAGTTCACTTTCCTCAATGCAACTGTAACTTTCTACAGGCTAATAGTGAAATTGGATGTGTCATGCTGGGGCCTTCCTGCACATATGCCACCTTCCAGTTAGTACAGTAAGTATGATGCTTTTTCTTTTCAATTTTATGTTATTTAGCAACTTAATAATTTATAATTTTTGCCCTTTGGCCTGTTCCAGTGAAGAAATTGGCCTGCGCTTAACCATTCCCATCATCTCTGCTGGGAGTTTTGGCCTCTCGTGTGACTACAAGCCTAAATTGACCAGAATTCTGCCTCCGGCGCGAAAGATCTGTGACTTTTTCCTCAACTTTATGAACGAAACTCTACCATTCAAGGAGGACCCATGGCACCGAGTCTACGTCTATAAGAAGACCAACAATGCAACTGAGGACTGCTTCTGGTGAGTGCAGCTTAAATGATTGTGAGTCTGCTGCATCATCTGTACTCCAACACGAGCCAGCTTTTATTTATTGCTTTGCCGCAGGTACATAAACGCACTGGAAGCACCATCTAACAACTTTGCCAGGCGCACAGAGAGTGAGATGCTACGTGGCGAGGAGGAGCTGAAAAAAGCTTTCCAGTCCTCGAAACGGCACAGCAACAGTGAATATATTTTTTTGTTTATTTGTTGTACAAAAGCAGAAAAGTGTTTTGGTCCTCTGAGGATGTCATTGTAAGTTTATTGGTTAAGCCATGCAGTAACTGTGGTTTAGACTGAAAGAGCTGAATAACTATTAGATGGGATGCCATGAAATGTTTGGGGTCTCCAGAAAGTCATTTTACAGGAGACTTAAGAAGTACTGTGACACAGCTGAAGGATTTTCCTTCTTATTGACTGTAAAACTGATTTATTTTTTTCAGTTTTAATCTTATGTGGGAATGCTGATGAGTTAGCTGCAGTAAAGGAGACGGTGGGCTCGATTCCAAAAGACTTCATGTTCATTCTCCTAGATCTTTACAAGTAAGTCTGGCCGTGTTTTTATTTATTTACCCATACACTGCTACCATTACGCTTCTATTAGGTTGTAATCAAGGAACCTGAATTCCAAGAAACCATTATCACCTTCATTATTACCTTTATCTAGCCCTGTATATCACGTAAGCCCCACATCCGCTGCACATATGGAAGATGTCTTAGTGATCACTCTGCCACAGAGAAACTACAGCAGTGGATCAAATTCTTCATTCAGTGAAACGGTGAGCTGCACTTCAAGCACCCAAACGAGACCACCTAAAGTAACTACACATTTAACATCTTCTGCCTTTCATTCTTTTGGGCAGATAAATGATTATGTGGCTGGATATCACGATGGGGCTCTGCTGTTTGGCAAAGTGCTCAGAGAGAGGATGCTCAGCAACCGCAACAACAGAACCTATAATCATTCTGTACATGACAACTTGTTTGGGAACATCTCCTTTGATGGTGTGTATGGTTGGTGATAACACAGCTGGAGGAAGAATGCCAAAGGATTATGATAAGCAATAACCAGGAGGACACTGTGTGTAATCAGGGAGCCTAAATCAGAAGGACTTTCTGTTCACAAGGTTGATGCTGGTTAGATCAATGATTGACTGCAGCAGAGAAACTTTGATGACAAGACATTTTTTTCTGGCTCTCACATGAAACACTAATAGCTTTGGTAACTTATGTTGTTGCCTGGTTAACTCTTCTGTACCCATATAAAAAGGTGTTTCAGCCTCTTGAATTTTTCTAACCTTTGGTTAAAAGGTTTAAATCTGAAAACAAATAAGCAATCCTGCTTCCAGCTTCAAAAATGCTCACAGCACCAGTAGTGGGATTATAGACTGTATGTAAAAGAAACAATCATTATTTGTAGTTTTACATGTCCAAATTTTAGTGACTTTAGATTCAAACCTTTTCAAATTAACTTTGTGAAAAGCACTCAGATTTCAAAATGTTTTATTATCTGTTTACATGCTTGTGTGTGTGTGTACACGCAGGAATGGGAGGACACTATATGCTTGATGAATATGGTGACAGAGACGTTAACTTCTCAGTCATTTATACATCAGCTGTCAGTGGCAAGGTGAGATTTTTGTGCATTAAACAGTTAAAACTGCCACTGTAAAAGTGAACAGCTGTTTTACATTTTACCTCTCTTGTTCTCTCTCTTCAGTATGAAACTCTGCTAGTGTTCGATACATCACTGAATGCAACCATCATGACTAATCCAAACCCCGCTCTGCCTTGGGCAGGACATAAGTTGCCCCCCGACGAGCCAAAAACTCCTGATGGTAACACACATTAAAATTTAGGCAGAATTATTACTAGAATGATTTCATGTTTTTTTTTTTTTAAATTAAAGAAAAAGCTCTAAATTAATTTTTTCCAATTCCATTGCACGTGTCTCTCCAGAGTTTAATACGCAGGACATCATTGTGATTGTTCTGAGTCTCAGCGTCGTGGTGGTGACAGCAGTCGCTCTCATCTTCTACAGGTAAATCGCAGATATGTTTCCCAGCTGTGGTAGAAGAGCCACCTGTAGCATTTTAGCTCATGTGTGTATTGCTGGAGCTGATCTGACAAAATCAGGCAGCATTTGCAGCATTTAGGGGACTGGAGGACGGGGCTGCACCTCTGACTGTGAGGTCTAAATTGTGACAAAATGTTTTTTTTTATCTGGACCAACAAAATATAATTTTACCTGCAGCTCAGGACACTGATGAGATGCAGTGTTTTAAAGAAATGTTAAATGAATAGTACTAATCATGTACTGCATGCTTTTCTGTGTGGTTCCTGATAGTCAGAACAGGAAAGAGCGTTTTCTGCAGAGGAAATGGTCTCACATCGAACCTCACCTGATTGGCCCTCTGGATGAGAAGGAGGTGTCTCTGAAGGTGAATGTTCTTATCAGTAAAGACTGTAATTCCAGATTTTATTTCCTGACATCTGATAAAGAAGCAGCTCTGTGACACAAGACATAATAACACTGTCATTTTTTTTTGGATGCACATTAAATAAGACCACATGAAAATGTCAGTGTGTGGTAGTTAAAGTTTAATAAAAACTGCAAACGAAGGCCAAAAATCATGCAATCCAAAGGTGTTAGCTGATAAGCGTTCATCTGAATGTTTCTGCAAGCTGCTTTCCAGCCCACCTTTAACCCAGCTACACCTGAGATGAAGGTGAATGTAGTATCTATTCTCTATTTGGAGTTGTTCTCTCTTTGCTCAGGGGTTCTTGTGCCAGGACAGGGCCATACTCCTGCAGAAATGTTACTGTAAATGAAAATAACTATCTTCTCTGAATATTTAGAGGCTTTTTGATTAAAGCGGTCCTTCCTAAAATGTATGTAAAATTCAGTGTTTTACCATCAGAAGACCTCCATGTCTGCAGCAGTTTAGGATAAAAACATAAAATCAGATTCATGTGTGTGTTTATGAAACAGATTGATGAAGATAAGAGAAAGGACAGTACGTACTTCAGACAGCGAGGGCGCTACGACAAGAAGGTATCAACGTTCCAACACCCCCAAAATTTATATCTGTTTGGAAAGAAATTAAAAAGGAAGTGACATCAGTCCTTTTCAACTCTCTGTGCTCTCCAGCCTGTAATCTTGAAAGAGCTGAAACACGCAGATGGAGACTTCACTGAGGACCAGCGGATTGAGCTCAACACTGTAAGATACCTCTGTGTTTTATCTCTGAGGTTATTAAAAGGATCTACATGTAAAGATGATCAACTCTTCCTGCCACTGCCTTCATGTTCCAGCTCCTGCGCATTGACTACTACAACCTGACCAAGTTTTATGGCACGGTTAAGTTTGAGTATGGTGTGTACGGGGTGTTTGAGCTGTGCCAGAGAGGCTCCCTCAGGGTAAGATAGTGTTTTACTCTTTACCTTCATATCAGGTGCTGCGCAGTGAGTTCTGTTTGTCAAAAAAATCTTGTTTTTTTCTAAGAATGTATAACAATTAAAATATACCTTTTGGGTACAGAAATACACTCATTAGCCACTTCATTAGGTACACCTTGCTAGTGCTGGTTTGACCTCTTTTTTGCCTTCAGAACTGTTTGAATTCTTCATGGCACAGATTCAACAAGGTGCTGGAAACATTTTGGTCCATGAAAACATGACAGCATCACACATCTTCTGTTCCACCACATTGCAAAGGTGCTCTGTTGGATTGAGATCTGGTGACTGTGAAGGGCCTTTTGAGTGCAGTGAACTCAGTGTCATGTTCAAGAAACCAGGTTGAGCTTTGTGACATGGATCATTATCCTGCTGGAAGCAGCCATCAGAAGATTGATACACTGTGGTCATAAAGGGATGGACATGGTCTGCAACAATACTCAGGTTGGCTGTTAAATGACGCTCAGTTGGTTCTAAGGGGCCCAAAGTGTACAGAGAAAATATCCCCCACACCATCACACCAGCAGCAGCAACAGCCTGAAGCGCTGATAAAAGGCAGGATGGATCCATACTTTCACGTTATTTACACCAAATTCTGACCCACCACCTGAATGTTTCAGCAGAAACTGAAACTCATCAGAGCAGTCCACATTTTTCCATTCTTCTGTTGTCCAGTTTTGGTGAGCCTGTGTGAACTCTAGCCTCAGTTTCCTGTTCTTACCTGACAGGAGTGACACCTGGTGTGGTCTTCTGCTGCCGTAAAACTTCAGCAGGTCATCTTGACAATGTCTCCATGCTGCAATGCAGTGAGATGCTAGCATATAATTAACAAAGTTGATATTTGCATTAATGAGTGCTTGAACAGTTTGTACCTAATGAAGTGGTCAGTGAGTGCATGTTTTCATTGTGGTGCAGATTAACACATTTTAATTTGACTTTCTGAACTTTGAATTGTCTGTTATTAGAATTACAAACTTAGCAAAGCTTTAATGTAGATATGACTGCTCTAAAAGCTTTCTAGTTAAACATTCTTTAAGGCATGTGCTATTTTATATCTTGGTTGGCTGTGATTAATCTGCACATATCTTGCTTTTTTTATGGTGGCATTATTTAATAACTGCTTTTAGTATCAGCACTGACTCTAATGCAAAAAAACCCAAAACCCTAATATGTTCAAAGACAGCTGTTTAAAGGCCACATACACACACTGCATGCAGCAAAGACCATTTTTGGTGCAATGTTGCTTTGACTTTTCTTCATGTGGCAGAGCTCCTTTGTGTGGTGTTCACAATAATTTTACTGTTCACTTGTTGATAAATCACTGATGCACACTGTTTAAAGAACACTTACAGTGTGTATGAATACGTGTAATCTCAGACTCACACTTCCATTATCTGCCTGAGTTATAAAAATGATAAAATATGAACTTCCTCGTCTGTTTTTTTTTTTTTTTTTTTTTCAGTACATTCTTAATGACAGGATCTCTTACCCGGATGAAACCTTCATGGATATGGGCTTTAAAATCTCAGTCATGTATGACATAGCAAAGGTACTATTTCTTTGAGTTACCTTTGTGAGTATGTAACTCATTTATGTCCTTTTTTTTCACTTAGCTGTTTTCTATTTTCTATTTGGTAATTGACCTGTCTGTCTTCGATAGGGCATGTCGTATCTCCACTCCAGTAACATTGCAGTCCATGGCCGCCTCAAGTCCTCCAACTGTGTGGTCGACAACCGAATGGTGGTTAAGATCACTGACTTTGGCTGCAACACTGTCCTGAAACCAGGAAGAGGTGGGTTTTTTAAAATTATCACCGTGGCTGAGTATTGATCTAAACTTTGAGACCACCCTCTTCTTCTCTCAGCTCTTGGGTAAGGTGGGTCTATGAGTTGATTGTTTGGAGCTCTATTTTGGGGTGTATTTCTGGATTTTTAATCTTTTCATCCTGTCCTTAATGGATATGCAAGAGAAGTTTAATTCAGTAATATGTGGACTGAGTGAGTGAAACTTGGTTTGGTGTATTATATGCTTGGGTCATAGGACCTCCCACCATCATTAGGGACCTCCCTCCCTATTGATGGTTCACTTCCTTGTGTCAGTGGCTCTCTGATGGCTCTTGTTGCCTTTCTCATTTTAGTTTATCTGTCGGTTGAGAAAGCCCCAGTTTTGGATGACTTGTTTGTGGTCAGGGCAGCACGGCGGTGCAGTGGTTAATCCCTTCACACCACGAGGGTCCGAACCTCTTGTGTGTGGGGTTTTTATCTTCGCCCTCTGGCTGTATGAGAATCCTCCAGGTACTCTGGCTTCCTCAAATGCTAATCCTGCCCTCATAAAGCAGTCTCTGTGGCTGCTTTATGAATTAATCTAACATAAACATCAGGTTAACTGAAGCAACCATAACCTGTTTGGTTTCTGACATTTCCTTATTGGCACTTTGATGTACAACTAAATCGGGATAAGTCTTTCTTGGCCATCTTTCTCTGGCTTCTGGAGTCAGCGTAGACTGAGGAAAAAAAAGATTTTGCTCAAGGGTGGGAAGTGGGGAAAATACTTAGCAATACACAACACACATACAGCTATTAAAAAGCATTTAAATCCAGAAAGTAATTTAAAAGTACTTTCAGGAGTCAAATGGTCTAATTATGAAATTAGAATATAGGAATATGAATGAAAGAAAGAGCAATAACAGGAAGTGGGATAATAGAGGGAAGTCTTTCAGTTGGTTTCTACATGACCAAAAAAAAAAAAAGGTGCTTTGATTAGAACCACCATCTCAGCTTGTAAAGGAACAGAAGCTCCAACCCTTTGTTTGGCTAGTTCGGATCAACTTGCCTTTGTTGGCACCGGGATTGTCTCCTGGGGGCAGCTCGAGGTCCCTGTATCCTCCCATAGAGAAACAGTGTGGTTCTCCAGCAGAGAGTGGTGTGGCTACAAACAGACATGTAGCACATATAGATCCAACAGCAGGAAGTCACTGTTTTCTTTTTCAGGCTGAGGAAACACTGCAGCACCTTTGGTTTAGCTGTCCCAGACTAACTAGTCTTTTTTCTTTGCTGGAGCAGTGGGTCACTGATTTAGGGGTAATTTTAGAGGTCAGTCTTTTAATTTTTGGTCCAAAGTACTCTGCAGGGCAGCGTAAGAAGGCTTGTCTGATTAACTTTCTCATAGGTCAGGCTAAGATGAGCGTTTGTTTGTAGGTGAAACATTGAACCAATAAAGGGTGTGTTAAGGGTCAAAGGTGTCCTCTCTTCTCCTCTCAGATGTGTGGACTGCCCCAGAGCATCTTCGTAAAGGTGGGGTGTCTCAGAAAGGGGACGTCTACAGCTATGCGATCATTGCCCATGAGATTGTTATGAGACAAGCCCCATTCTACACACAGTGCTGCTCTGATGTTAGAGGTAAGCCACACTATACTGCCATAAACAGAACTAAACGAACGTGTACATCTTTCTTTTTTTTTTTTTTTTTTTTTACATTTTCTTTGATTTAAAGAAGATTTTACACATTTCAGTTTGGAAGATGTTAAATATTGTTGCTTGTCTTCAGATAATGAGTGTCACCAAGAAAAGATAAAATATTTTGCAGCATACTTGTGAGACACAGGATCACAAAGTAACCCTTATCCCATACTTACCTCACACACCTTCTTTAACTGATTGTTGTGCAATCCCTCAGAGAAGATCTACAGGGTACATTATCCTACTGGACACAATTTCTTCAGACCTGACCTGAACTTTGAGGGCGCATCAGATCGCGAGATTGAGGTAAAAGAGCCTCCAAAGACTGAGGAGCTGTTACAGCAGCACGCAGTATTTGCTTATAGAGTTTATAAAGCTATTTTGATCAATTTGAGTATATTAATTTTTCCTTTTCTTGTGTGATTGTGTCTAATTTGGTGTGTATGCAGCTGTACACACTGATAAAGAATTGCTGGGAGGAAGACCCAGAACGGAGGCCAGATTTTAAGAGAATCGAGTTAACACTAGGAAAGATTTTCAGGTACATCACGATCATGTATTTCTTTCAGTGTGGCTTTTATTCATTTCTGTATTTGACACTGACTGCTGAACATCCATCCAATATTTTTGATCTGATGCAGTAACTTGCACAACCAAGCCACAGAGACGTACATGGACAACCTGATCCGTCGTCTGCAGATGTACTCCAGGACTTTGGAGAAACTAGTGGAGGAGAGAACAGCTTTGTACAAAGCTGAGAGGGACAGAGCAGATCGCCTCAACTTTATGCTTCTTCCTGGGTAGGTTTTTTTTTTTTTTTTACAGGATCAGCTGGTATCTCACAGACATCAGGAACATCTAGCTCTGTGATTTGCCTCTTCTGTACAGCGCATTTTACTGAATCAGTGTTACAGGCCACACATCCTGCAAAATGCATCAGCTTTAGCAGCAGCAGGCAGCGATTTGTTAAAAAACAACTCTAAATAACCACCTGCTTACACTGTGAATCATTTAGCAGCTAAACAGCTTTTAGAAGAGTGAAGTTTAGAATTACATTCCTAAGATTGCTTGAAGCACACTGCTGAAAATTAATGTTATCAAATATGTGCTGGATCTGTAAATCTACTTACCAATCACCATCAGTTTCCTGAGTTTTTGGTAATACAGCCATTGGCAAAATGTATAGAATCACCACACTTGAAGGACGTTCATTCTTTTATTTTGTAGAGGGAAAAAAATGAAACGTCACATTTCTTGCACCTCTTCTGGATTTTATAAGTGCGTCATGGTCTTCACTAATGAAAAATAACCTCCATCAAACTTGTTCCAAAATTCTTTCAAGGATGGAACCTTTTTTTTCAATTTGGACCCTTAATTTTCTATTCAGTTGAGATCTAGACCTATGATTGGCTTTCATGAAGAAAAGGCTTCTTTTTAGCTTCTTTCAGCTGCTTCCTTTAGGGGGCGCCACTGCAGATCATCTGCCTCCATCTCAGCCTATCCCAGCATCCTCCTCTGTCACACCAACCATCTGCATGTCCTCCTTCTCTAAATCCATGGATCTACTATGTAGACTTTCTCATTTCCTGTTGCCTGGCAGTTCCTACATTCAACATCATTTAGACTCCCCCTCCTCTGCACATGTCCAATTTTCTATTTTAAGGGCACATTGTTTGAGATTTCTGTCTCATAAAACCAAAGCACTCAATGTCTTTGTATCTGCTTCAATGTGGAGGGCTCAGAATCCTCCCGCAGGTCTTGATGCTGTGTTTGCATGTGTGTTTACATGTTATAGTCACTTAATATTAATATCACTGACAGTAATCCCATTTTCCACTCTCTGCGTCTCCACAGCCCAGTGGTGCGTTCCCTGAAGGAGACGGGCAAGGTGGAGCCAGAGCTGTTTGAAGAGGTCACCATCTATTTCAGTGACATTGTGGGATTCACCACCCTCTGCTACTACAGTACCCCTATGGAGGTGGTCGACATGCTCAATGAAATCTACAAGAACTTTGACAGCATTCTTGATCACCATGATGTCTACAAGGTAGTTTGGTGGGACAGCCTCTGCCATTTATAGTTCAAGGAGGTCACAGAGCAGCGTTGAAAGATGCTGTTTTTATTGTTTTCATTTTTTCAGCATTAATCTACAATTTGTGAGAAAGTGGTTCGGGTTAGACTCGCATATTTTACTCAGATGTGTATTTTGTTGATGAAAATAAGGATTTTATAGATAAAGTTACATTTTCATTGTCTTGTAGGTCGA
Source organism: Archocentrus centrarchus (assembly GCF_007364275.1). Lineage (NCBI taxonomy): Eukaryota > Metazoa > Chordata > Actinopteri > Cichliformes > Cichlidae > Archocentrus > Archocentrus centrarchus. The sequence continues at coordinate 10,750,063 of NC_044353.1, read as the reverse complement.
GACAATCGGGGATGCTTACATGGTTGCATCAGGCTTGCCCAAACGCAACGGCAACAGGCATGCAGTGGACATCGCCCACATGGCCCTGGACATCCTGTCATTTGTGGGGACGTTTGAGCTGCAGCACCTACCTGGGATTCCTCTGTGGATCCGTATTGGTATACATTCAGGTACCAGACATTTTATCATATCACAACCCAAATCTGCCATTCAAGAAATGCTATTTATTTCCTATTTCTCCACAAAATATGATTTTTGGGATTGGTTTCCGATTACATATCATACAGAGCATTCTGTTTAGGTATTGCATGGGTATGCTCAAACTCAGTTTTCCTTTGTCTGTCACATAGTTGCTGACATCTAGTGGTTAAATATATGTGTATATTTATATAAGACATTGCCATACGACCATGAATGTGTCATGTTTAACAAACAAATATGTAAGCAAAAAAAAATGTGACAAGATTTTTTTTAATCTGAGTATGCTAATGAAAAAACAAACAAACATGAATTTATTGCTTTTGTGCAATTTTGTCCAGGACCCTGTGCAGCAGGAGTGGTGGGGAACAAGATGCCTCGCTACTGTCTCTTTGGAGACACAGTCAACACGGCTTCACGCATGGAGTCCACAAGCCTGCGTAAGACACACAGACACGCACACACACACACACACACACACACACACACACACACACACACACACACACACACACACACACACACACACACACACACACATATTTTAACATGGCAGATTAGGTGCCGCTCCTGATTTGAATTGGCACAGCGGGAGGTCAGGTCATGCTTTGAGTCTGATGGCTGCTTTTCACATCGTCTTTCCAGCTCTGAGAATTCATGTGAGCCAGTCCACCATCAATATCCTGCAGAGGACCGACTGCAAGTTTGAGTACGAAAAGCGAGGAGAGACATATCTGAAGGTGAGCTGGGTGGTGTTTGGCTTTTTAACTTACTTAAATGTGAAGGCATTGACTTCAAATGTATATTGAACAAACAGTGGTCACTAGTAATACTTCCTGTGTGTGTTTGTGTGTGTCTGCATCCATACTTCACCAACAGGGTAAAGGGAAAATGATGACATACTGGTTAACTGGGGTGACTGGGGGGGTTTACAACCTGCCGACGCCGCCGACAGCGTGAGTAAAATCAAATCTAGATTTACCAAAAAACACTTTTTACACAAACTGCTGAAGAACTGTGCACTGTAGTATAGAGTGAACACAATACATAAACATAATTATCATTTAATGCATAAATGAATGTATGTATCTGTATATTACTAGATTACCACCTACCTTGAAGTACAACTTTATTTCTTATGAAATTCTTCCATTGTAAAATGTTTAAAAGGCATTAATTAAGAATGAGTTATGGACCATTGTTTGGTAAGTTCTTGCAAATGATAAATACTGATGTTGGAATAACGTATGCTGCCACTGAGAAGACTTTTTTCAGGGAATGCTTATTTTACCAAGACAATACCAGCCCACACTGTGCATGTGTCACAGTAAAAGCGTTCAGGTGTCAAACTGGTCAGCCTGAAATTCAAACCTGGCACCCACTGAAAGGATTTGTGACATTATTATACAAAAAAATATCACAAAGGAGGCCCCAAATTGTTGAACAACTTCAATCTTATCATTCAAAAATTGGATTACATATCACTTGCAGTTAGGTCCATAAGTTTTTGGACAGTAGTTTTGCCTCTGTACACAGTGGATTTTAATTCAAGCAATCAAGATGTGATTGAAGTTCAGACTTTCAGCTTTAATTTGAGGGGTTTAACAAAAGTATTGCATTAACTGTTTATGAATTACAGACATTTCTATACACAGTTTCCCATTTTCAGAGGCTCAGAAGTAACTGGACAAGTGACTGACATGTTTTTCATGTACATTATTGTGAATATAAGGACTATTTTTAATATGTGGATGAAAATTCTTTGCAATCAGTGATTTCCTGGAGTCTTGATCCCATTTGATCCAATTGAAAAGCTGCTCTATTGGGCTGAGATCAGGTGACTGACTAGCCCATTGAAGAATATCTAATTTCTTTGCCTTGAGAAACTCTTAGGTTGCTCCCACAATTTGCTTTGGGTCATTATCCATGTGCACCGTAAAGAGCTGTCTGACCAGTTTTGCAGCATTTGGCTGAATGTGAGCAGAGAGTACAGCCCTGTACACTTCACAGTTCATCCTGCTGCTTTTATCAGCAGTCACATCATCAATAAACACCAGTAACCCGGTTCCACTGGCAGCCATACATGCCCATGCCATAACATGACCTCCACCATGTTTGACAGATTATGTGGTTTGTCTGATTATGAGCGGTTTTTCTCCTTCTCCACACTTTTCTCTTCCCATCATTCTGGTAAAAGTTCATCTTGGTTTCATCTGTCCAGAGAATTTTTTCCAGAACTGTGCAGACTCTTTTAGATGTTTGGGGTTTTCTTTTTTTTTTTGGCAAAATCTAAACTGACCCAAACGAGCAGTTTACACCTTGTCATAAAATCTCTGTATTTACATTTATGAAGGCGTATCTTGATTGTAGACTTTGCCTGCCTCCTCCAGAGTGTTCTGGACTTGGTTAGATGTTGAGAAGTTCTTTTTCTTAACCACGGTAATAATTCTGCACTTCAGTTTTCTTTTGTGGCATCTCAGGCTTTTTGTTGTTGCTGAGTTCCTTCTTTTTAAAGTTTTTGCTCTGTCTCTTTGATAGATTTATTTTGGGTTTCAACCTAATGAAAGCCTCCTTTACTTGTATCAACAACTCCTTGGGCCTCATATTGAGTTCGGGTAAAAAAGCTAAACACAAGTTCAATACCTGGAATCAACTGCAGATCTTTCATCTACTTCATTTGTCAAGAAATAACAGGAGAGCAGAAGTCACCTGGGCACAAAACTGATTACTTGTCCAATGACTTTTGAGCCTCTGAAAATGGGGGACTGTGTATAAAAATGGCTGTGATTCCTAAAAAGTTAATGCAACACTTTTGTTGAAACCCTTGAATTAATTCTGAAAGTCTGCACTTACTTGTAGGAGTTCATCTTGATTGTTTGATTTAAGATATGGCGTGGTGGTGCACAGAGGCAAAACTACAAAAAAACTTGTCGCACTTATGGATCTAACTGCATAGAAGCAGGGATGGTGCAAAATAGCGGTGAAAATTATCCTGTCCAGACCTTTTTTTTTTTTTTTTTTGTTCCTACTCACATTGAATTTACTTTAAATAAAGTTCAGGCTTCTGAGCATCCTGTTTTTAATTTACATTTCATGCACCACTCCAGATTAAATTTTGGGAATCAGGGTTGTACCTCATTTTTGGTTTCCACATGTAAACCATAATCCAAAACAATCTGTCTCAGGGAGAACTTCCAGCGGCTCCAGCAGGACCTGGCAGAGATGATCGTGTCAAGTTTGGATAAGCGTGGAGGTGACAGCTTCAAAAAGAGGAAGACTCTGTCCACCAAAATCCATCGGCGTGAGACCAACAGGAGTTTGCAGAGCGACAGACTGCCCGAGTACTTCCACATAGCTGTCACTGAGAACCCCAGCACCTACCTGTGATCACAGAAGAGCTTTCAGCATAAAACACAGACACTGTACAGGTTTCTCATGTCTGAATCAGCACTGCTGGGTTTCTTGGGACAGTTCTGTTCGTTCATAGGTTGGAGCGATGATGTTTATATTTGTCCATGAGAAATCCAGATAATGTGGGGGGAAGATACCGAGCGCACTCTTCTTCACTTTGAGCCGTCCTTCTGTTTATGTTTAGATGTTGCCTGCAGGAAGCTCACCGATTGAGAAACACTTGATAAAAATTATTTACAATGTAAATATCTTTTTCTGCTGTGAAGACAGTGGAACTCTATCCAAACAGTACTTGTCAGGAATATTTTACCCTCTGACAACATTTTCAGAGCATCGGAAAGATTTCTGTGTGGATTTTTTTTTATTTTGTTTTATCATAACACGTTTGAAATATATAAGATTCAAAGCAGTTCCTGTATTTCATCTTTTAACAACACTTTGCAGTAAAAACAACAAAATACACACAGTCACGTGGTATTTTTACACATAAGCAGTGCAGAGAAATAAAACAGCTGCAGAAAATTGCAATGCCATTTAAAAAAACCATAAAAACATGGCAGAAACAAAGAAATCTCAGTATGCTGAGTACAACGTGCAGAATAAATGCAGGGAATATAGGTTTTTAAGGATGCACACTTGTGTTTTCATCTCTTTCGAGAATATTGCTTCAACCTGACATTTCATGAAACTCTTACCCTAACCTGAAGCCAAGTCATCACTCTAAAGGTTAATGACGTTGTGAGGACTTGCTTTTTTGTGGCCACAATGTGACTAAGTAAACAAATGTATTCCCCCACAACATGCTTAAAAAGTACAACCATACACCCTACATGGTTTTAGTTGTAACTAACGCAGTGCCACCCAGCTCTGTGGCAGGAAGCGGGATTCTGTGTTCTGCCATTGTGCTGCATGCAGGCGAACCTCCGCCCGCCTCTGCTCCAGCGCTCATCGGGAGGTCCCTGGTAGCGGTGAAGTCGTCTTCCCACTTTGAGCCTGTTTGGCTCCCCGGGGTCACGTGAAAGCAGAGTGAAGGGGCCTCTGCCACACTCTGAAATATCTCAGCTTGGCCATTTTTTTCTGGGGGCAGTGGGTGTAATTTGGCAGGTGGTGCAGCGTTCTGAAGAAGTTTCACTCCTAGAATGCCATTCTCTGTAACACAAACAGCAGAAAAACTTTCACACTAAACAATTCCTTACTATTTTATACATTAAAGACAATCATGTTTCTTGATTGAGGGCTTATAACATGCATTAAAATGATTATATGAGTGTTCATTATAACAAATTAAAGAGGATCAAGCATGCTCATTTCCAGCTTCTTTTTATTCTTGGACTCTGCTAATGTAGCTTTGCACAACTCACAGTTCAAAAATAATCTTCATTTAGCTCATCCTGGGTCATGGTGCAGCCCCTCAGTTCATCCTCTGTATGAAACAAGTTGTTTTGGCTCCCTTTCTTCTGACTGGCTGCCTCTCATAAACAGAGGGTTTGCACAGAAAGTGGGTGGGTCTTCTCACAGTCAGTACTGTGGGCCTTGCATGACCATCTCTATGACATCATACAGATCCAAGAGTGGAAAGGGCTGTCTGAAATCGAGTGTTTAGAGCAGCCTGAAGCCTGAGCTTTTAGCCCTCATCAGCTGAAACTGTTTAATATGAACATCCACCACTGTAGCAGTATACATATGTCAGAAAATAAGGAAAAACACAGCAGCCCGCTTTAAAAAGTTGGATTTTGGTCATTCTTAATGAATCATTAGGTAATGAATAGGTCACAAGTATTAGTAAATTAATATAGCTACCCACTGTCTTCTTTCTTAACAGTAACTACTCATTCATTACTGATTACTGCCTGAAGAAGAGGAGCAATAACCCTGAATCAATATGGAAGATTATCAAACATACCGAGTCCCTACTTAGTACAATGCTTCACAACTAGTGGAAAGACACTTTGTTTGCACAGTGGTTAGCAACAAGATCCCAGTTAGAACCCCGACTGGGGCATTTGTGTGGAGTTTGCATGTTATCCCTGCGCCTGTGTGGATTGTCTCTGGTTACTCTGACCTTCTTCCACAGTCCAAAGACATGAATGTTGGGTTAACTGGTGATTCTAAATTGGCCATGGATGTGAAGTTGATCATGTACTTGAAGTGCACAGAATACAGCAGTGTATGGGTGTATAGGTAAAAGGTGGCGCTTTGAGTGGTTGTAAGACTGGAATGGTTACACTCATTCATTCTTTAGCAACGATGCATGTTTTTGCATCACTTGTTGGCTTAAAAAAATACATGTATTTAAATGTGCGTGTACTTTGTTTATGTGCTAGTGAAAAATATTTGTGTTGGATGAGAAACCTTCATAACTACAGTAAAAAGAACAGCTAAAATTGATCTGTTATCTGACTACAGACTGGTAAAAATGTAGGCGTGCAACTAAAATGCTGCTGCACTGCATGATGTGAAAAAACAAGAAAGCAGCTAAGCAGCATACCTCCTCCCTACTAATAATGCTAGTAATGTTTTTACATTCCAGGTTTCCTGTGGCAAAAGGTGTGAACAGACAGATTATTCAGTGACGCAAAGGATGTTCAAGAGAATCGAGCTTCTCCTCAACCCCTTTTTTTGCTTTTCTGCTTCTTAAAATTGAGTTAAGACTAGATAGGAGCTGCATCCCAGGAGAATAAAATTATGACTGCACGCACGTTGGTGCATTTATGCAACACAAAAGCCCTTATGTCTGATTTAGGCCTTCATCAGCACATGGGCCATTAAAAGCAGCTGCTGTTGGCTGTCAGACTGTCAGTTTTACTTTCGGTAGTTTTGTTCAGATTCTTTCACAAAATAAATGTGCAGAATTCAAATATTCAGTTTCAGGGATTCAAGAAGAAGACATACTCATACACTCCTGAATTTGACCCTTTCTGATATCATCATTTTTTGCATATGTGTCATACTTACATGTTTCAGATCATTGAACACATTTTAATATTTGACAAAGAAAGAAAACCATTTTATTTTTGTTGAACCATTCAGAGGTGGACTTGCTGGTGTGTTTCGGATCATTGTCCTGCTGCATAAACCAACTGAGTCTTAGCTTCAGGACACAAACTGATGGCTGGACATCCTCCTTCACAATTTTCTGGTATAGAGCAGAATTCATGGTTCCTTCAATTACAACAAGCCGTAAAGCTGCAAAGCATTTTTGGCAAATGTGAGATGAGTCTTTGTGTTCTCTTTGGTCAGCAGTGGTTTTCTGTCTCCCATTGGTGCCATTTTTGCCCAGTCTCTTTCTCATTGTTGAACCATGGACTCAGTGAAGTGAGGCATGTACTCTTAGAGTAATTTTGGTAGGTTAGCCACTCCTGGGAATGTTCACCACTGTTTCAAGTTTTCTCCATTTGTGGATAATGGCTCTCACTGTGGCTCACTGGAGTCCCAAAGCCTTAGAAATAGCCTTGTAACTGGACTGATAGATGTCAGTGACTTTGTTTCTCAGCTGTTTTTTTAGATTGTGGCATGATCTGCTGCTTTTTAAGATCTTTTAGCCTGCTTCACTTCGTCAGGTTCTGTTTAAGTGATTTCTTGATTCAGCAGATCTGGCAGTAATCAGGCCTGAGTGAAACTGAACTCAGCTTTCCAAAATAAATGTGGTTAATTGCAGTTAATTCATGATTTAACAAGGGGAGTAGTTACTTTTTTTTTACACAGTATCAGATAGGTTTGGATAGTTTCTTTCCTGTAATAAATGATTTAGTTGTATTTAGTTGGGATATCTTTGTCTAATATTAAAATCTGTTTTATAATCTGAACATTTAACATGTGACAAATATGCCAAAAACAACAAAAAAAAAAGACCCCAAGAAATCAGGAAGGGGGCAAATACTTTGTCACAGCACTGCACATCCTCGGGTATGGAAGAGCCTGTTTATGTGTTTTTAAGGTTGTGTGGAGGGCTATTAACTATTCTTGCCCAGCCAGCGGATGTGTGCTGAAACCAGAATAGCTGGTAAGGGAGCGGGACTGACCCTTGGGACAACTGAGAAGAAGAGAACAGAAACTGGAGTTTCTACCGTGCTGAACGTCACACTTCATCACCTGCCCTTCTGCTGCCCTGTTTCCTCCACCCGACTGTCAACTCTGCATATCAGATCTCCCCTTTTTAAGTAGAGTGCGCCCAACTGCTTCAAAAGCTATGTTGTCTCATAAAATATGTCACCTAGGGGTGGTTTAATCTAAGACATGGAGGGTCACTTATGACTTGACCCTGGTATGGTGCCTTAGCAAATATGCTTTGCTAAGGTGGTTTTTTTTGGACCCTGGTATGGTGCTTATCTTGAGCACCGTACCAGATGATTTTTTTTTAACCTAACTACCCCATGATGTGTGTTTGTTTCCTTTTTCTGGGGACTGATTGTAGTGGCGGCACCAGTGAAAACGGCAGTGGCTGCGGACACCCATCTCCCCTATGTTAGTCTTGTCTGTTCTTCTCTGGATGGTTGTTCCAAACGGAATTTCGTTATATTATGATGGAATGTCGTTATATAATTTGTTGTATAATGATTAATTTCTTTGTGTATAATGACAATAACGTTCTATTCTATTCTATTCTATACATGGATTAAAGGATCTATTGCATATTTTGTTACTTAGGCTAATAAGCAGAATTTAAACCATTATAAAAGCTACTTTAGGCTGCTTACTTATTCATAAGGGGTTGCCTGACATGACTCCAAAGGGATTTGTGTTTCCTCCTGGGATTAAACAGGGATCTTTTGCTTGTCAGGCAAATGGTAACTACACTCTACATGACACAAACCACTAGTGCCTGTCGTCCTTACCGCAGGTGCTGCTGCGTCTGGTCTGCCGTTTCCATATGATAAACCAGACAGTTAGAGCCAAGATGGACCCCACTACGACCAGGACCACAAAAATCCACAGAGTCGGACTCAGCACCACCAGTGAGTTGGGCTTGGCAGTGGTGTTTATGGCTTCGAGCTGGTTCACAGCAGTCAGGGGGAGACCTGTAGGGGGAGGGACAGTCACACTGACTACTTCAGCAGAGCAGTTTACATTCTGAACATGTAAGATAGGTCCAACGATAAATTTCAGAAAGAATGAGGAAGCAGTCAAGACTAACTCAGTCAAATGCGACTCAGTCACGTAAGATCAACATAGCAATTTAAGGCATCATATCAGTAACTGTAAAAAATAAAGAGTAAGATAACTGATGCTTTAGATAGCCAGCTAGAATTCAAATCTACATGTTAAAGTACCAAAGATCCAAGACTGAGACAGGATACTAGCAAAACTGATTTGTGTCCAGCAGGCAGAAAAAAAAAAAAGATTTTTCAAATGTCAAAAAAAAATGAGGTTCAGTGAAACTCACCTTTTGGTGGATCAGTGTTAGGTCCCATTAGTGACTTGCTGGACACACACGTGTGGACCAAGTGGTCCCACTTTTTTCCCTCAGGACAAGACTTCTTGTCCATTGCTGGTACTGGATGAGTGATGAGGAGTACAGTGTTACCTTCCTCTAAAGCGGTGTTTACTGTGCACACACACACAAAACAGAGTGGTGAGAGACAGAGGAGGGCTATGACAGGAGGATTTGTGAAATGAATGCAGGAGGGCCAACAGACGTTTCAGTTCCTCCGTTTAGTAGGAAAGAGTGAATCACTACATGTGTCTCCTGGGGACAGCCTGACAGAGAGAGCATGTTTCTATTTCAAAAACAAAGAGTTCCCGACTTTCAAGCTCGCAGGTTTGTATTAAACAGACTTTTTACTGCAAACATCTCAGCATGAGATGTCTGCAGTGAGATGTCTAAAACCGCTCTGCACTCAGAGCAGTATTATTCAGTCATTTTTACAGATATTTGACCTTGTTTGTTGCTCCCCAAGCTCTGAGCACAGACACACATCACTGAATAAGAACTGTGTATGTGTGTTTTACATTGAGATTGCAGACAAATGTAACAAATAAGCCACTTTTTAAAACTCTAAAATGCATTATAAAAAACAAAACAAAAAACAAAACAACACAGCACAGAAGCGCTCAAAGCACAAACAGGTTAATGTTTAGTACCCAGTGATGTGGTCAGTTCAGAGCCAGTTAGAGCAGAAAACAACAGTAAGCTCACTGTCCTCAGAACAGCCACCACCTAAAAGTGGATCACCGACTTTTAAATTGAAATTGCTCTTGCTGCAAGAACAATTGCGGAGAGAGCAGCTCACCCTCTGAGGGGTATGCTACGAAGGAAATCCAAACTTTCTTTGGGTTAGATGGCTCGACAAAACCGAAACCCTCAGTTGGAGATAACGGGTGTCACGGCGGCGGTCATCAACTTTCTCTGTTAAGTCCGGTTTTCTGCTTTCAAATCTGTGTGCGTCCACAAAGATATGAACGTTTCACGGGTCACATGACTCTTCTTCCGCATAAAATGATCCCTGAGGGCGAACCCTGACTCCAATCAGAGACATTATTAGATGACGATTATGATAAAATGCTGATAAAAATCCACAAAGAACATAATAATAAATAAAAAAAAATAATCAGTAAAATGCAACAAGAGATTAATGCTGCAGAGAAATCATTACTCTGGTGATTTAGCGCACAGAGCGGTAAAATGAACAGTTTAATTCACGCTCATTATTTTATTGCTGAGTGCGCTCTCTGTGCTGCTGTTTATGTTTAAAGCGGAAGCTACACATTAGCGCTCTGACACGTTAAAATGGACGCATTTAAACATCAAATGTCCCATAGATCAGTAGGTGTTCTTGCACATTCGTGCAGTGGTTGTAGTAAGGTACGGCTTAACAACATGTAAAAGCCTGCCCGAGGAGAGAATCTATAAAATACAGAACCACTCAAGGGACATAGGGGAGGGGAAAAAAAAAAAAAGGGATGTACTTTTGCGAAGTACTTCTGCTCATGTTCCGCAGCCATGTCTTCTTCCCAGGAGGTGGTAAGCTCAATGAAAAGGGCCCTCTTCCCTACTGTGTGTTCACTTAATTTCATCTGGATTTACCAGAAATGACTTGAGACTCTGAGGACACACGAAATGATGCGGATGTGCAAAGAAAGAAACACAAACTGGTACAAAAATACAAAATGACAGGTTTTTATTTTGAAGAGCACAATTAAAAGGAAGCTAACAAAAATCAGATCACAAGAAATGCTCAGCACCTGAGTATGGCATTGCACTGATTGTTTCTCTTACAGTACTACTGCAATTACAGTGTTTGCAAATAGGAGGACATTTGAGTGTCAAAAATAAAGAAATCAACTGAACTGATTATGTGCAATGATTTGGTATTTTATCAAATCATAAAGTTACCCTCAGTGTCAAAGGCACAAATGGCTGCATGCAGGATCACCTGAGAGAAACTGTTTAGAAATAGATCTGAAATCCATCTAACTGTGTTGAAGGAAATCCTACACAAAACGTAAACTGAGAAGGAAGCAGATCTGTTGATGGGATGCAATAGTGAACATGAAGCAACAGTCAATATAAAAATCATCTGCTAGACAGACACAGAAATTGCAAATAAAAAACCCAGAAACAGACTGGATTGCACCCATGGGCTCGGACATTCATTACTCTGAAAGCGTCTCTCTCTGTTGTGCACACACAGCCACACGCTGACGCTCACGGATGAAAAAGAATGGGCTTCATCTCGACAAAAGTGAAGTTGTAATATCGCGGCAGGCCCTGGTGGCTGATGCTGCCGAATTTATCCCAAAAGAACGGCGGGAGTCCGTCCTGTGTCGTTGGCCCGTTCACCGCCTCCGCACGGAAGTCCCCAGCCAAGTTGAAATCTGTCACCTGGATGGAGAACAGCACACCAACGCTGAAAGCTGAGCAGAGCTAAAAAGCATTTGATTTTTGGAAACCTGCATGACTGCTATTGATGCAAAGGCCACTCTGGTGCTTGGGGGATACCTTAGTGTCATAGCAGCCCCCTGGTGAAGGCTTCACGCCTTTCAGGTCGTTACGGCAACAGATGGACTTGCAGGGGTCACCCTTGGAGTACGGATCCTTCTTGTAGTCTGAAAACATGCAAACGAAACAAACGAAATATATCACATTTATGTACAAATGTAAACAGGTGTCTACTGGAAAAAGAAATGAATAAAAAAAAGGTAGAAAATATCAGCTGAAGCTTTGGCTATCAGCATAGCAAAAACTGAAAAAAGAAACAGGTGAAATACACTCACCAGCCACTTCATCTGGTTCATCTATGTGTTCAACTACTTCATGCAAATATCTAATGAGCCAATCACATGGCAGCAACTCAGTGCATTTAGCATGTAAACATGGTGAAGATGACTTCATAATCACCAGATCTCAATCCCATATCTCTAATGAACTGTACCTGAGTGAGTTCAGTAAGTATAAAATATAATTTTAGTATAGTTTGGCTAGTTTTCAAAATATTGCATGGTGAATGAAAAATTGGGGCATCTAGGTGAAAGTGCAGCTAAATAATTTAAGTTGCTGGTGCAAGATACTGTTTGCTAAACATGATGGATAAATGGGTGAAACTGGTCACTAAAGACAATGAAATACAAGTTTAAAGTGTTTGATGAATGGTTGAAATAGTAAGCAAATAGCTCTGTATGGTTAAAATAGCCACCTTACAATAATCAGGAACTGGTTATTTAAAACGTTGTCCAGCTATGGATTTGAACTCATTTGAATCTGAAAGGGAGGATTTTCTTGGGAGTCAGCCTGACAGGCTGTACAGGATGAAACCACCACTATGTTCAAAAGAGTGTAAGAAAACAAACAAGCAAAAAAAATAAAAGGATATAAAATAATGAGATGCAGAATCAGCTGAATGAGTTAAAGATGATGAGATGGAGCCACACACCATTGAATCTCATGATGCGCTTCAAGGTGTCCAGGTCCTTAACATCACCCTGGTCACGGCGAAAGATCTTGGCTCTGGGACAGAGATCATAGGAAAAGTCCTCGCCGTACTCCTCCCACATTTGTCCGTAACCACTCAGCATGTAGATCTTCTGGTGGAAGGGAATGTTGTAGGATGGCCAGTAACCTGTGATAAGAAGAAGAAATTACACAAAAGTCCAAATAAATAACAAATACTATTGAAAACAGTAGAAAATGAGGAGTTACCTCTGCGCAGAGTCTGGGTCTGGTCTGAGTACTCCACCAAGCCGGGGATCTGCTCCACCACAGTCAGAGCGCCGTCCTCGAGACTGTGGCCCAGCTTCACTTTGCTCCTGTCCAGCACCATGTACTGGTTGTTGTAGGTTCCTGCAAGAGTTGCAGGTGAGTTTATGGAAGAGAAGTAGCTAAAAATTTGTCTGGTAAGAGTTTCACTTTGGCCTTCGCATGAGTTTAGCCTTTTCTGTCAAAATACAGCACAATTTTTTGTATGTACTTTCAACTGTATAAAGATCCATGTAAATAAGACAGAAACACTCACCAGAGTTATACATGGAAAATGTTTTGGCCCATTCTTCTCCGGTTTTTGCCAAACTGTGAGCCAGCCTGACCCTCTGCCAGGCCAGGAGGCTATTTGGGGTGATTGTGTCAAAAAGGGATGAGTTGAAGACATTGTTGGTAGTCTGTGTCATCATCAGACCACTTCCTAAGAGGTAGAAGTCATCCAGCGACACCAGGAACCCTGAAGGTACAAACAAGCCAGATTGCAAACACTGGGTTCATGGATGATATAAGAAAATACGTGTTTTTGCATGTGCTGTGTGTGAAGAGGGCAAACCGAGATTCTTAAACAGAGATCTGCAGCTGTAAAACATCTGGACGAGTATCAGTAAATCATAAACTGTTGCCTTCCTGGAGATTATTGATACTGAATGGATTTAAAAAGTGAGGCAATCTTTTTGTTAACACTGAATAACTTTACTCATCAGTATGCATTTAATGCAGTTCATCACAATATGTGTGATTTAAAACTTGATTGAAATGCTGACAAAATTAAACTGATGATGTTCTCAAATGCAAAATCAAAACCACTGAAAATTTCACACATCACTGCAGTCCAGTGCTCTGAGACTGAGTTAGTATCTCAATATCCGTGCTTAATTATAATTGTTGACTCTCTCTTTTGCATCTCACATTCAGCAACTGGTGAGACAAACTGAAACTGGGTTTTTACTTTAGAATTTCTCATATTATCCTGGTTAAATAAAGTGTAAACAAAAATAAATAAACAAACATTTTCACTGCTGCACTTGGTCTCTTGCGTACCAGGGTAGCTGCTAAAGGACAGCTTTCCAGTGGCTGTGTGGGGCTCAGTGATGTGAAAATCCCAGTGTTTGTAGATCCGCATCGTGGCAGCGTAGGTATACCAGCTGGAATGGGCGAACAGGAGGTTCTCATAGCCTGGCAGCATCTAAAGATGGGAACAGAAATCAGTGATGTGAACTTAAGGATTTAATGTGACATTCTGGTGTCATGTCCAAAAATTATGTACAGTAGCTTAAACATCATAATAATGTTGGTTTAACCGCATAATTAACTTAAATTCAAGAAAATCGATTCCACAAATGCAACAAAACACAAAGGTGGGACAAAAACAAACAAACAACATTAAAAATAATAACAACTGGAACAGCTGGTGTTATATCAACAAGAAAATGCACACGCCTGTGCATTTTATAGCTGTGTTATCTCTTGTACCAGGCAAGTTTAAGACAAGTTGTGTACAAGTTCCACATTTTAGAATATGCAGCTCCATGTACAACACTCTCACCAATAAATTATGAAAGCTTTATTAAATATGTGAAGCAATAAAGATCAATAGTGTTTCAGTTTACTAATGCACCAGCATATTAGATTACACAGGAAACTCGTCTTTCACTGGTAGTTTCTCGTTCGTCTTATTTTGCACACCTATGAAAATCAGCTTACAGCTGATGTCAGTGATGCATTACCAATTCACTGGAAGGAAATTTGAGGAACTGCTCTAATTCATATTACCTGCATGTTTATATAGTCGAACAAACATCTTTACAAACTAAACATCTTGGTGTATTCACCAAAGCATGAAACTAGCAGCTGAGACCATAAACTTAGCAGTAAAATGTTTACTGAGTTCACAGGTCAAGGAGACAGTAGGGTAATATACATCACTGTCCAACTTCCTTTTGCAACCAGAGGAAAGAATGTAGATTTAAGGTATTGTTAGGCATGCCCATCTTTTAAACACAGTCTATGATTAAGCTCTGTTTTGGCCTCTGACCTTGATGAGTGCAGAGCAGTGGCCCATCCCTGGAAGTTTGAAGTCTCTGAGCAAAGGGTAAGAGCTGGGGACCAGAGCTGGAATCAGATCCAGCAGGTCTCCCACTGAGTTCAGGAACTGGACGTCAAACAGTGACAGGGGCTTTGGGAAGGACAACAGATAAACAGCTGGTCAGCAAACGCAAACAAACAGTGCTGCTGCCTCTACAGCGAGACAGCCACTAATCAAAATAAATAAAATTAAATATGAGCTGAGCAGAGTCCTTTCACATCTTACTGCAACCCCAAACTGATGCTTGCAGGAAATAAAACTATTGCATTAATACAACAGTACTGAATTAGTAGCTACTGCTACTGTCGTTAATATAACACTGTTGGCTCTATAGCTGTGTTATCTCTTGTATCAAAACAATAACCATGGGAAAAAAGAGACACTGCATCTGCTTTTGACCTGCAAGAGGTGCACTGAACATATACAATCATGTCCCTTTAAATTTCATGGTGATGGACTCATAAGTTTGGTTTGCAATGCAGCATCTTCATTTTACATAAAAACCTTTTAAAGAACAATAAATTTTTTTTATTTTAAACAGTGCACCAGTCAGATGATATGCTCCTAAAGTGAGACTTCTAGCTTCCGTAAAGACTCACACATTATAAAAAAAAAAATTTAAAATTGCTTCTATGTTTTATCTTAACAGCCTTACGCCTGTGAAACCTGATATGAAACTGTTAGCTGATGCTTCTGCATTTCAGAGTCTTTATTTATTTAGTTTTTTCACTGTTCTTGTTTTGTTGTTGTGATTTTTTGGGATAAAAATGCTGCACCATGGCCATCTTACCTTCTTGCCTTGTTTCTTGGCCCACGCTGCCACTCCTGCCTGCAATCCATCCAGCTGGGCCACGATGAAGCCGGCGTGTTTCCACAGAGGATCAGAGCTCTTGTTTCCTTTCACCTGCTGTCTGACCCATGAGTCCTGCTTCCTAAAAGCATAAGAGTCATAATCAGACTGACATTTAACCAAACAAATACATGCTACTATCATACTATTGCATCAGTAGAGAAAAAACAAAAAAACTGAGCTCTGACTGCTCTGTTCTTAATTATCAGTCAGAGTGAACTTCACTGAGCTCCGCTGTGGTCAAGAGTGGCTAAGAGTGCCAACGCTGAGAGAGCTTAAATGTGCGGTCATACGAGGACCTTTCTAAGAAGAGGATCTGAAAGATGACAGACTGTGAAGTACATGTTACATTTCCTCCTCCTCTGGTTTTAATTTTAAAAAGAAAAGGGAACATACTCACTCCATGAATTTCTGAACTGGGTCGAGGATCTCTGGGTTTGTGATCAGCTGCGGGTACATGTTTGTGTAGTGGTCCATCATCTGCCTCAGGAGAAAAAACAGGAATGAATGCAAACTGACCAAACTCAAGTGTGTTTGAGGCTGGAGGAGTGCTGTCAGCTGC
This sequence comes from Archocentrus centrarchus, assembly GCF_007364275.1. NCBI lineage: Eukaryota > Metazoa > Chordata > Actinopteri > Cichliformes > Cichlidae > Archocentrus > Archocentrus centrarchus. Next base: position 10,733,763 of record NC_044353.1, on the reverse strand, counting down.
GCCAGGTTTTACAGGAGGTGTGAAAAATCGCAGCCTTTATTCTACTTTTGGTTTGGGTGTTAGACGTTTCAGTGGCATCACTGAACCAGCACAGGCCTCCTCCTAAAATGATAAATAAGGATACAATAAAAACTGATGGCACTTACTGGGCAGTCAGGAAGCCTTCAAGGTAGCCGGCAAGGAAGAACGTGATCTCATCAGTTTCAGGAGTCTTTCCATATCCTGCTCGGATCTCCAGGACACTCCACCCTGTACTGGACAGGGTGTTATTTAGGAACCCGTAGGCATCCCCCTCAACCTCCAGCACGCCCTCCTTTAACACGACTAGCTTGTGCTCAGAGTCCCAGTACACAGTGGCTGCTGTCAGCTCTGAGAAGAAATCACCACAGTGAATATATGAACAAAAAGGCAGATACAGATCCCAATTCATTTATGGATTTATGGAAACAAACGAAAATGAAAGTTTAATGACAGGATCTCTCATTGGTTTAGGGATTACCCTGTATGAGACACTTTAGTTTAAGCAGTCAGTCTCCTAAACAGCTTAAAACCCAACAGCTGACAGAGTATCAGTACAGACCATTCATGCAAACAGCATGCACGCTTGAAATAAATCACTACTTAATTCCTGAAATAATTAAACTATCAGATCCTTACACAATCACCCGTGACTTCTCATGGACTCATCCTACTTACTGTCAGCTGAGACGAAGGTCGCAGCCACGCTGAATACAAGACAGACATACAGCCAAATTACCGAGCGCATGTTTGCGGGAACGCAGCTGAAAACTAAAACTACGGCAGAACAAAATAATGGACCGAGCAGAAGTAAAGAGGAAATCACTTCTTTCGACGCAGGGAAAGTCCAAGTGTCACGGGAGCGCAGCGCTTCCTGATTGGCTGCGGGACAGGGGGGGGGGGGAAGGGAACAAGCTGCACACGTGAAAACACTTTTGAAACAAGCTGCTGAGCACAAACAGGATCGCTGGTGAAGAAAACAGCCTGATTTTCAGTTTTGAGATGAGGAAAGAAAGAAAATAACTTTCCACCCCAGATGGGACTCGAACCCACAATCCCTGGCTTAGGAGGCCAGTGCCTTATCCATTAGGCCACTGGGGCTGTACAAATCACGCAGGGTCTCAAAAAACAGTTTATAGCTTGCTTATACTCCTTGCTGTGTGATACTAGGTGTCCAAGCCTCCGTTCGCAAATGTGTTTGTAGATTTATTTTAAGCGAACATTGCAGCGTCTGCCTCACGGAGAAGCAAAGCCAAATGTTTTTGTCCACTGAAAGTTTTTGGATAACATTTTTATGAATAACACACATCAACCCTCCATGATATAGGTGTTTACTTTATTCGATATGTTACAATGTCACGGACAGTGCATCGGCGCAATTAATGAAACAGCAGATCTTATCGCGACGAAAGAAAGTTACAATGGAAATTAAGCTGACGTAATTTTTTCTAAAGAACACGACCCATTCAAATGATCACGTGTAAAGATCTGAATAGCCAATATTAATACAAATATGAAGCAAACACCGTACAACAAAACAAAACAAACAAAAAACATACAGTGGGTCCCTTTCTTCACATTCAGAAAAACAATACACACATTTGGGAGCTGGTCCGATGCTGCCCCTCACTGATTGTTTATGGTATAAAACAGATTCACGTAAATGATCAATGAACTATCAGATAAACCCCCTGCTGATTAAAACGTTAGCTATAATTTGAAAAACACAATAAATAAAAGAGTTGTTATACCTTTTCCCTTTTTGTACACAGTGTTTTTTTTTTGTTTTTTTTTTAAATTCCTTCCTACAGTGGTGACGCTGTGCATCCAATTGGTTTCTTCATCCTAAACCCCACAGTTGTGAGGGCACAGCTGGAATGAAAATGTAGTGAGGGGAATGTGAACACTCCACCTGTAGCATGCTGCATGAGAAGATAAAAGACTGGATTACTTCAAAAAAAGAAAAAAAGATTTTTGCAAATGTGTCCCTGGTTGGACAACTTAAAATGTGCAAAGATGGAATAAAAAAGGCATTTAACAGCTGCATGTAACAAACACCCTGACATGTGGTAAAATGACCATCCACCAGTTTGCTGCATTGACAATTTTTCTCAGTAGTGACAAACATGTACAATAAGAACTCATTTCAGTCAGGTAAATAAATAGATGACAAGTATATAGGAAGTTTTGCAGCAAAGAAAATAAATATCCACAATGAAACAATCAGACTCATTAGACCTCATTGTACAGAGAGCAAAGAAGGCACCACTCATATGCTTATAGATCCCAGTCTGTAACATTATAACCCAACCACATCACTCACACAAAAATAGTTTCCTTCGACTGATTGTGTCCCTCACATTCCTTCAGCGATGACCTCATGTGACATCGCAAAGAACTTGTTTTAAAGTGAAAATTTCCAAATGTTAATAACATTATAAAGTAACCATAAAGCTATAAATTTCTGACAATCCAACAGAGAAACAACCATAAAAACACCCACATACAGCATCATAGCAGCATTCCTCTTTGTGAGAACAGTGTGAACCGTTCCTACAGCTGCTTTCTCCTGCAAGGATCGCCGCCTGGTGAGTGTGTTGACATTAAATGTAAGTGATGGTAAACACACACACACACACACACACACACACACAGACTTCCTCATTCATCATCGATCAGCTTCTCCGCTCCGTTTTCCGCTTGTCTGCCTGCACTGCTTCCTCCTTCCTCTTTGCGTCCGCCTCCCTCTTCCTCCTCATCTTCATCTGTGTAGGAGAACGACTGGCTGCTGTAGTTGATCATGGTGCGGGAGAGGTCCACCTCGATGGGGAAGACATCCGCCTCCTTCAGGACGGCGTAGCACTCGTTGTAGTAATGCGACATGCCCGAGACGAAGCGCTGCAGCTGGAACACGATGTCCTGAACTGGAGTCGAAGAAGAAAGCAGACAAAAGCAATATGTTGATGTTAAAAACCACACTACAGTGCATCATTGGTACCAGTTCATACGTGACAGACAAGAACACACCATGTTTCTGATCCAGCAGCTCTATCTTCTCCAGCACGTCCTTCCTCATCTTGGCAAAGCGGGCGCGAGCCTCCTGCCGACACCGAAGCACCAAACGGTACTCATAGTTACCAGTGCTGACACGGTACAGAGGCTCCCCCATGGCCTGTTAGAAGAAAATTATTATTTACTGGCTCATATTAGACAAGCACATAACATACACAGCCAGTCTTCAGTTCTCTAGGGCTGTCCTGAATACTGTTTTCTAGCTGCAGAGCTCTGATGGTTATTATTAGTGACTATTCAAAGCTGCTTCCTGAATTTACAGAAGGAGCTGTGCCTGAGTCAGAGCCAAAGGAAGAACTCCCACAGATATTTTTTTCTCCAGAGTGCATCTTTGGAAAATAGAGAGAGAAAAAAAAAAAATCACTAAAGGGATATGAATTTTTGTGACATGTGGCGAGAAATTTGCTAAGTTTGTAACAGTGTGATGAACTGAAGCATGATGACTGTGAGCAAGAAGGACAGAGAGGTGGACAACCTGAGATGGTAAATATTTACACCTTTCAAAAAGAACGCCTGTAACTGCTGGATTTGTGTCTGATCTAATAATCATTTACAAAACAGAATGTTATTAAATAACTTTAAAGTGTTAATCAGTTCAATCCCAGTGAATTTCAGGTACATAGTGCAGTCATCTTAAGCTGCTTCATATTTTAATGTACCAACCCTACAACTATAGAGAAAAACAACAATCTCATGAAGATTAAAGGTATCAGTATCTGTGGTTACAAACATGATGTCACATCTTCTCATAGGCAGCTTTTCAAATGTTTTCAACACATTTGTGCTTTAGAAAGTTAAAAAAAAGCAGCAGGTCCTCCTGCGGTCAAAGAGTTTTCATGTTAGAAGAATAATCTGACACACGGGCCGAGAAGAAAATGTGATAGGCAACAAGTTTTTCCCATTTGTGTCCTGAAATAGTTGTACTGATATAATTATCGCTACTAAAAACAGTTACTCACTATGCTGCTGTATTCTTCATCATCCATTTCCTTCACCTTCAAGCAGTATGACTGAAACACACAACAAAATCCTGCTGTTAGTCAGTCTGCTGGCCGACAGTGAACATGCAGAGACGAACATGCTGCTGTGACCTCACCAGATATTCAAACTTCACATCCAGGTACTTGCGGATGGTGAGCTTGGTGTCCGGTATGGCCTTGTTAAGGTACGTGTTCAGATCATGGAGCATCTGCACAGCAAGAGAGACTTTAAAATCCAACATCCAAAGGAAAGCTGACATCTTACATAATAAATGTCACTCAGAGAGACAGTATGAATGAAGACATTTGTCCTGTGCTTTTCCAAAGCTTTGTTTAACATGCATGTTTTTGACAGATGTGTGTACTTTCAATGCAATTTATGATTCAAACCCCAAATTAAATCTGGACTTACAGGTTTGATGGTCTTCAGTAGCTGAATACCGTATTTCTCAATGCTGCGGTGAGCATCAGCAAACTTCACAAACGCCTCACTGGCTGCAGCCTGAGGCTCTCGCACCCCGATGACAGAAAACACATCTCCAAACGCTGAGAAAAGACAAAAACCAGCCAAGTGTCAGATACAGCTGTGACCTGCTAACATGTGAGAAAATGTAAAGCAGTAAAAACAACTCCACCAGGAAGCAGACATTATAATAAAATATATTTTTATCCTCAGTCAAGATACAGAAATTTTGGTGGGGGAAAAAAAAAAACATTCTGCCTACATAACTTTTTAGGTAGGAGATATCAGAAAATGAATATTACAGTACTCTGTAACACTACTGTGTGTGCAGTGACTGAAGGGGTTTGGCCTTCATCAGGAACATCAGAAGGAAACAATGGCTTTTTTCCAGCTTCAGCCAACAGCAATCTTCCACTTGGGGTGTGGGTGATCTATTCCATTAGTGTACTAATATTTTAACGTTTGTGATTTTGAATATAGGGACTGACCTCTGTGGGTTTGAGAAAGCTCAAAAAATGCTCTCAGCAGTCTTTTTGTGTGCTCCATCAGCCCTGCAAAGCAAACAGAGGAATAAAGACCCATTGTTCTGAGCAAACTAACTCCCCTTAAAACAGTGCATCTGGTTAAAAGAGCAGCTTTTTATATCTGCGATTACTGATTCCACGATAATCAATAAGCATGGTAGATATTCAGTGATTAACCTGAGTTACTACACTAAATGATTAACTGAATCCGATCATTCTTTACCTTTGTACAGCTCTGCTGTTTTCTCCAACTCTTCCAGTCTTTTGACAAGTCCATCTGTAAAGTACAATACGTTAAATCTAAATAGATATGACTAAACCTGCAATTATCATACTAACAGCCTTACCATTGCATAGAATAGCTCTACTGAGTCCAAGCGCATCTGCTGTGCCTGAGCTCATATTCTCTACCAGTCGATGTTTGACTTTTTTCAACACTGAAACACATAAAATACATGTGTTTAACACACACACACACAGCAGCAGTGGGTAAGAGCTGTGATTAGGTAAGAATCCAGTACACAACACTGCAATGGACACTTCAGAGAAAGTAACATGAATACCGATGTCCAGAGACTTCCCCTGTTTTGGATCAGCCTGCAGTTTGTTGTAATGGATTACAGCTTCTCCCTGTGGAAACAGGGCCAAGAGTTAAATCAGTACCAAAATAAACTGGATATTGAAAGGAAGACCATCTAAAGTAATAGGACACTATGATATCTGAGTACATATGAGTAATGTAGAACATTTATGGTTTCCAGTGTGAAATTCACATGCAGTCTTTGCACTGACAGTCAGCGGCAACACCACGTAATCCTTTAAATCCAGCACTGAACCCCGTCTTTATTCCAGCATGCAGGAAGTCATGAATTTTTCTGGGTGTGAACAAAGGATGCCAAAAACAACAGAGACACTATTCACTGGTGACGAGAGGTGGGGTTACACTCATATCTCACTAACTGTTGGACTGTGCCGCAGCCGAAGCAGGACATAAAAAAAGTGAGTTTTGCTTTAATCATTTTTATAATTTGTGTTAAATGTGTTCAATGTGCAAGTAAAGTTGTGGTTCCACCCTTTTTTTTCTCCTTCATTATGAGGCACTGGTCATCAGTGGTGAGGCTGAGTGTGAAGAGTTGTAACTTCAGGTGTAAAACATTAAAAGAACATGTGATAACTGAGGCCTTATGTAAACATTACAAAACATTTATCAGTTATTGCAACAGGGCTGTCACAATTTTACTTTAGTGTGTTTTGAGTGCATGAACGTGGCGAGAGTTTCTGAGGTATAAATGCACAAATTATTGTACTATTATTGTAAAACTGTGTGCATTATTATAACTAATATTTAACTTTAAATAACAGTTATGGGCAATACTGGTATAATGGTGAGTTGCCAATAACCTTCCACTTCTAGAGTTGGTGTACCTGCACAGCTTGAATCATCTTGGCCACCTCCACCTTAGTTTTTCCCTTCACTGGTTTCCCGTTCACACCTGTGATTTCATCACCTGCTGCCAGCGTCCCATCCAGAGCTGCCGGCGTGTTATCAAAGACCTGCAAAACAACAGTAACCACACTCAAAAGGGTACCAGTGACACGGTATAAGTTATTTTCCACAGACATAATCAAATAGAACTTCTGTTTTTAAACATGATAGAACCATCTGGTCACAGATAACAGGGTGATAAACAGTGTCATGATGAATTATTCTGTACACACCTGAACAATGTAGAGGCAAGGGCAGTACTGTGCCCCACCACCAATGCTGATGCCTATAAGATTATTGGCATCTTTTGTCAGAGTCACAGTCCCAGGCACTGTCGGTATCCCCCTGTTCAGGAATAAAAATGCTAACTTAAGCTTTGAAGCATTTTGTTCAGCTTGTTCAGGGACACTTTGTGATGAGACTAATATGTCAGAGTTTCAGTCAGGACATTCTCCCTATTAGCTGCCATTTTAGATGTTTAGTCATGCTGTATGTGTCTGATGTATGAAAAGAAAATTGGATTACTATAATGTTAAAACACAGAAAATGAGTAGAGAAAGCTGATTTATGACTCACAGTTTATCCTCCTCCAACTCATAGTCCATGTCTGTGAACATTGCCGGACAGCGTCACTCCTGTCCTTATAAAACCTGCGAGGGATCACAACAAAACTAATTAAATGTGGTTTTTACTGCGTTTGAAGATGAAGAAAGAAATGCTTATTAAAACAGCGACAATTCATCTGTACTGAGCACTTTTCTCAGTACAGATAAATTAAAATAATTTACAGTGAGCTGAGCTACCGAGAATATATAAAACTGCCAGCTTCGCTTTCCTGATGCGCAAAATTTCATCGCTGTGCAGTCTGTGAGGAGAGACTAGCTGGAGCGGAGCAAACAGCTGGTAACCCGCAGTCCACGCTAACATCCATCCTAACACTATCCAGATAAATGCGTCTTAGTTAAAGTAACAGTTAAACTAAATATATCTGCATGCACGGCGAAAACAATCACTGTTAGATTCCATTACAATGACCGAAGTCAGTAAGGAAGTTTGCGCAGGATTATTAGCTGCTAGCTGCTGTGGGCTAATAGCAGGTGCATTTAGCAAATGTTGTCCGTCTGGAAACGTCAATAGGCCGTTAACAATTTACCTTTTTTAGACGTCGCACAAGGTCGTCATACAAATGTTACTTAGTGTGCATGAAATCCAATTATCTTTTGTTAAATCGCCCCTTTTATTCGCAAATTTATGAACTTCTGGATCTACTGACAGCTCCTATTTACTTTATTTTGTCACTTCCGGCAGAATAACGGAAGTTGTTGTTAAGAAGAACTGCATAATTGTTCTCTACTTTTCTTATTTAGAGGCGATAAATCCATATTTTTTTAGTGTGAGTAATACAGATGGTTTTACTATTAATATAATCTTTCTAATTAGCTGATATAAACAGCGCAACTGTATTTGAGCGTATTTAACCAGTCCTTCTATAATGTGCTTGTTTCTGATTTAATGACGTATTTTACTGCCATCTAGTGGTTACATTGATATTCTGCACCTGTGTCAAATTTGTCAAACATTATTTATTAAAGGGTGTTTGTGATGGAGAAAGTAGCATACATATTAATAATAATCCTGACTGTATTTAATTTTAAGTGACTAAGCATACAAATTCAAATTGAAAGTTTTAATCGGTGGTTTTACATCACAGGCTGAATGGATATGTATAATACATTAGATGTTTTTGCTCTAGAGAATCAGCAATATATCAAAGGCCTTTATGAATGTACAAAGTGAGCTTCAATTAAAAAGTACATTCATTTGTTCATATACTATGCATTTACTGTTAATCACACGATTAAACAGAGTAGTGCGTGTATTGAATGGGCTGTTTGACTATGGTGATGATATTGATTGAGTTACATTGTGTTAAAAGAGAATCTTAGCAAATCTCCTGTGTCTTGCATTATAAATAAGTTAGAATTCACAGTCACACCACTTACCTTTTTTCTCCCAGGAAGACAGACTGTGCCTGAGTTTAAACACCATCTTCCCACATTTAGCTCCAGGACTGATCACCAGCAATCAATATGAGTATGGTAAGCTTAAATTTGTGCATGTGAGCAAATTAGCTACATTTTTGTCCCTTAATTATTTCCTAACCTAAAAAAAAAACAAAAAACCGCATTGTTCATTTGCTCTCAAGTCTTCTTCTAATTAAATTCTAACCACATGTTTCTCAGCAACTTGAGCTGAAGAATGTGGATCTGAGAGCTGGAGATGAGCTGAAGATAAAGGGGGTAATTCTGCATGATGCAGAGAGGTAAGCTAATAAAACACATTTATTTTACAGATTAATAACCATATACATTGAAATTATGATACCTAGATATGCTGTTATTCCTGCAGTAGGAAAATCAAATCAAGCACAATGTGAACTTTTGATTATGTCTTGTTTTGATGCTGTGAGTTATTCCAAACTATGCAAGTTCTCGATATTAAAACTAAGTTTGTATAATCTCTGATCAACTCAGATTCCAGATCGATCTCGGCTGTGATACAGATGACCTGGCGCTGCACTTCAACCCTCGTTTCCATGACGACGCTGATGGTACTGTGCTGGTGTGCAATTCAAAGACTGCTGGTTGTTGGGGCGATGAAAAACGGGAAATTCACAACCCCCTACAGAGGGGTGCTGATGTCAAGGTGAGGGACTGTTGTCAAAGGAACTGAAAAATGTCAGTATTTTAAAAACCTCATAATAAAAACATTGAATAATTAAAAAAAACAACAACAAAGATTAAATGGTTGGTTTACCCAAATCAAACACACAGAAATGTTTTCTCTATTACACCTGCAGATATTAAGATGGGGATGTAGTTTGGTTTGTGTTTCCGTTTCTCTTGGAAAAAATGTTTAATTATGAATTTTTCTTCTATATCAGATTGTGTTGAAACTGGTTGGAGACGTGTTTGAGGTGGAGCTTCCTGATGGGCAAGAAGTCCAGTTTCCAAACCGTGTAGGCATGGATACCATCAGCTACATCAGAGTCACAGGAGACTTCAAACTGAAATCCTTCAAGATCTGCTAAGAGACACGACTGCTGTAAACACACATGCTGCGTTCAACAGTTTAGTTATCGATGAGATTTGAGACTTGGCCAGTTATTGTAAGAAACACGAAGAATCATTTAGAAATAAGAAGCTTTGCTGCATAAGGAATGTATTAATTTAAGTGAATTAAAATGACCTGTAGTGCAAAATGATATAAAATATTTGCATTCAAATAATCTCGTTTGTCATCTTTAAGTGTTTGCAGCCTGATCCTGGCTTTCAACCTATCTCTCACAAACACAGTCAAGGCATGAGTGAACAAAAATACAATCACAACAACAAAGCACATCATGTACACTGGGAGTATTTATGCAATCTAGATCTGAAATCCCATTGGATTATAATCTGTGACTGAAAACATGTTTACAATCAAACTATGACTTTGTGGAGATTGGATGAATGAAATAGGCGAGCAGTTGTGGAACAACAGGGGGAGTAAATGTACATGTAAAGGTCTTTTGCTAAATCCAAAGAATGTGTTTCCACAGTGGCTAATTAGCCTTAATCATATACATAAAGATGCAGATAAATCAAGGAGCAGGAAAATCGCCTCCAAAGTTTTTGTTCATTTAATTCCGCAGCTTCATCTTTATACGCAGATGGTTTGAACAATACAAGAAAAAAATCTGTCATCACACCTGTATGCTATCAGTCTAATAACTATATTACAATCAGAGCAAAAGAATATTGGCCCATGTCATTTACAAAAGGATGCTATATGTGTGTGTGTGTGTGTGTGTGTGTGGGGGGGGGGGGGGGGGGGGGCACCTGTTTCAAAGTGATGGTGTAGTGTTGGTTCACAGCAACCAATTGCTGGTTCAAACCTCTTTATATGTAGAGTTTCTATGTTCTCCTTGTGAATCCAGACTCCTCCAATAGTCCAAAGACATGCATGTTAGGTTAATTGGTGATTCGATGTGCTTAGTTTTTCACAGGATTGCACAGAGTCCTGAAAAAAACATTCTTTTTCACATGACTGTATATAGATCGTTTCTAGTCTTGCTGACAGCTCAAAGTGGTTTAGACCTCCTTACCAATTCCATAGAAATTGAGCATAAGTAGCAGCCAGGTGGTGCTAATCAAATGCACCTGATTAACTTATCATGATTAAATAGGTTTACCATTTTAATCATGATCAGTATGACCACCTGTATCAAAGCAGAATTTTTGGCAGTTTGTTGATCTGGAGCATTCAGGTGTGTCTGAACACAATGTCACAATCTTCCCAGGAGTGGATGTTCCAGCAAATTCAATGCTCAGAGAAAGTGCAACAAACCCACGACCTACACTTCAGACTCTACAGGCCTCAGTTAGCATGTTAAATATTAAAGTTCATGGCAGTACAACTAGAAAAAGACTGTACAGTATGGCCTGTTCAGAAGGGTTGCCAGGAGAAAGTCTAGTCTCTCTAAAAATAACATGGCAACATGGCTCAAGGTCTAAAAAGCTGCATTTGAACAAACCACAAGACTTCTGGAATAATGTCATTTGGACAAATGAGACCAAAGTGGAGATGTTTGGCCATAATGCTCAGTGCCATGTTTGATGAAAACCAAACACAACATATCAGCACAAACACATCACACCAACTGTCAGCATGGTGGTAGAGGCACGATGATTTAGGCTTGTTTTGCAGCCGCAGGACCTGAGCACCCTGCAGTCACTGAGTCAACCACGACCTCCTCTGTATAGACAATTTATTGATCCCGCAACGGAAATTTTCATGTTACAGCAGCAAGAAAATAGTACAATCTACAATAAATAAACAACAAAGTAAGAGAAAAGTGCCACAGGCATAGAGTGCAAAACTATACATATACAACAGTGATAAAAACAAAATAAATGAAAAATACAGGTGCTGGTCATAAAATTAGAATATCATGAAAAAGTTGATTTATTTCAGTAATTCCATTCAAAAAGCTAAACTTGTATATTATATTCATTCTTTACACACAGACTGATATATTTGAAATGTTTGTTTCTTTTAATTTTGATGATTACACTCGTCCTGCTCTGCATTAATGGGAAATCGATGGATTGGGTGGATGGATTAGGTATGTTACAAAAAAAAAAAATTAAATAAAAAATCAAAGTTCTCAAATGGCATAAAAATTCACACCACTGGATGGAGCCTTTAAATACAAACAAAATGACACCATCTGTGTTAAAATTGGTTTACAAATAAGGATTTTTTTTTTTTTTGTGCTTTTTTTCCCCTTGCTTCTTTGATTTTGTTCTCTCTTCTCCAATTGGGAAGAGTAATATTAATTTGTAATATGTTAAGCTTCAAAATGTGGGCATATGTAAGTAGATAAACGTCGGGTTACCTAAGTGTAAAGCGGACTTAACTCAACAGACCTACATATGGTCAGCCCAAGGGCTGCAGAGGGCACTCTTCTACAGGAGGACAGAAGAGCCTTTCCCTCATCAATCACTGTTAAATCAGTGGACTGTTTTTTGGAAGTCACTATGTTTTGTTTATATAATTACCTCCGCCAAGGAGGTTATGTTTTCGGTCGTGTTGGTTTGTCTGTTTGTCAGCAGGTTTACTCCAAAAGTTATTAACGGATTTCGATGAAATTTTGTGGAGTGGTTGGAACTGACAAGAGGAAGAAGTGATTAAATTTTGGCGGTGATCCAGATCACGATCTGGATCCAGGAATTTTTTTAATGATTCTTCACTATTGCGGGATTTACGGAAGAGGATTAGGGCCACTAAAAAAAAAAAATTTTAAAAATGGGGCGTTGGGAAAAAAAAAGGGCCTGACTTTAATCTCAGAATTCTGACTTTAATCTCAGAATTCTGACTTTAATCTCAGAATTCTGACTTTTTCTCACAATTCTGAGATTAATCTCACAATTCTGACTTTAATCTCACAATTCTGACTTTAATCTCAGATTGAGAATTCTGAGATCAAAGTCAGAATCTCAGAATTCTGACTTTAATCTCAGATTGAGAATTCTGAGATCAAAGTCAGAATTGTGAGATTAATCTCAGAATTGTGAGAAAAAGTCAGAATTCTGAGATTAAAGTCAGAAATCTGAGATTAATCTCAGAATTGTGAGAAAGAAAGCCAGAATTCTGACTTTAATTTCAGAATTCTGAGATTAAAGTCAGAATTCTGACTTTAATCTCAGAATTCTGACTTTAATCTCAGATTGAGAATTCTGAGATCAAAGTCAGAATTCTGAGATTAATCTGACTAAGAATTCTGACTTTTTTCTCAGAATTCTGACTTTAATCTCAGATTGAGAATTCTGAGATCAAAGTCAGAATTCTGAGAAAAAAGTCAGAATTCTGACTTTAATTTCAGAATTCTGACTTTAATTTCAGAATTCTGGCTGCCCTTTTTTTCCCCAACGCCCCATTATTGTTATATTTTTTTTTAGTGGCCCTAATCCTCTTCCGTAGTTATTGTTGTCTGGGAAAGATGAAAGATTATTTCACAGTATTTAGATACATGTATTACAGCATCAGTGACCCTATGGCCTTGGCGGAGGTTTGTGCTCTCTGAGTGCTTCTAGTTTTGGTTAATGTGTTTTTTATTTTCTTGTTTGTTTATGTTTTGGGGGTATGTGATGTATCTAGCTTTTTTAGTATGAAGATCTACGATATAATGTCAATACAATGCAGAGTATAAAGTTGACTAAAATAGTATCTTATGATGTAAATGGGTTGGGGAATCCTGTTAAGAGAAATAAAATTATGTTAAAATTAAAATCAGAAGATGTAGAAATAGCTCTCAGTAGAAATCTCAGTTATCACAGTTAGAGCATGAAAAACTTAAGAAATGGAAATTTAAACAGTACTTGTAGTCAGGGCTCTAAAAGAGGTGTAACCAATTTAATTTCAAGTAGGCTCCATTTTGAATGTATTCAAGAGATTAAGGATAAAGATGTTAAATTTGTATTATACTTGGCTTATTTGGGGTTCCCTCCATCTTCAACGTTGGGTACCTCCTCAGCCACCAGATTACCTCCAGTGCCACCCCGGGCCTCCTCATCAACCACCATCTGTGTCTGGCACTGTCCTTCAGGTCATCCCCCTGATCTGACCTTCTGCTTCAGTCTGCCTCCAGGCAGGCCCCACATTTGCTCCTCTGCATAACTCCATGGCCAATTCAACCCCCAGAACTGCTCTATGCCTCCCCCTGCAGCTGGGCTGATTCCTTGAGCTGTTGTCCCTGTCTTTTGGACTTTGCTGCTTCCTGTTTTTCTTTTGGTTCCTGGTCCTATTAGCCAACAGCACCGGAGGCGGTTGTTAACCCAGGTGCCACTCAGTCCGGTATGGAAATCAAAAATCTCATTCTGTATAATCTAGAGTCCCCACCCCTTCACTTGGTGAACACTGCTGATATGTCCCCTTTAAATAAAATTTTAAAGGGGACATATCATGCTTTTAAATCCTTCCTTTTCATATGTAAATCATTCACTTGTGGTCTATATAAAGTAGAACTGCAATGCTTTGGGTTGAATTCCTCGTTTTTATAGCTCCACAGACCCTTTGTTTACACCTGTTCTGAGGCACGTCTTAGAGCAGGGGTGGGCAACTCCAGGCCTCGAGGGCCGGTGCCCTGCATGTTTTAGATGTGTTCCTGAGCCAACACACCTGAATCACATATAGAAGTCATTAGCAGGACTCTGGAGAACTTGACTGCATACTGAAGAGGTAATTCAGCCACTTGATTCAGGTGTGTTGGATCAGGGACACATCTAAAACCTGCAGGACACCGGCCCTCGAGGCCTGGGATTGCCCACCCCTGTCTTAGAGCAACTCGTTTTGGTGCGGTCTTTTTAAATGTGAATGAGGCATTTCACACCCCAGCCCCCTCCAGGTCATTGAGCATTCCACTACACCCTTTTGGCCATTTTTGTAGTTTGATAGCAGCGATATGATTAGCTGCCAGCAGAGAAACAAGGAGGAATTTCCCCACTAATGTGGGTACATTTCCGAGGAAAATAAAATTTAATCAGGCGCTTCGAAGAGGGTTTGATGCCGGAGGGTGATGTAAGGAATTGTGTGGGTTAATACACCCAACAACCAAACATTTTGACTTGTCTACTTGCAATATTGCAATTCGGCATAACTGAACTTGGACTACAAAATCGCTGCAAAAAAAAATGTCGGATTCACGAGATTGGTTAGCCAGAAGTCCATGACCTTGTTTAGCAGTTCCACAGCAAATACTGTGACGTACTAGACAAGAAAATGTAATAAGGAATAGAGAAAACTAAAGGGACTGAAAAATATGACCCAAAAAGAATATAAAGATATCTACACCGGTAGAGAATAAATTTAAATTTTATTCACTAATAGACACTCAAAGTACACAAAAAACTTATTTAAGGGCTAAAAAAGTGGATTTTGCACCATATGTGAAGTAGTTAGTTTTATTATAACTCTTTATTACTATTAATAACATGAGAGGTTGAAGTTAAATGTTTATGCTGCCACTTATTATTTATTTATTCTTTTCATAGTTCAATAGTTCAAATAAAGTGGGATAAAAGAGGAAAAACTGACTGATTAAAATGAAGTTAGCATGGTTCAAATACATTAAAACCATAAAATATCCCTCTGATGACATTTGTGTTATGTTCTTCATCATGTTTCAGTTTAAACTGCAGACACTAAAACATATAAGAATATAGGAAATATTGGTTAGATTTTTAATTGCACAGACAGGTTAACAAATAAAGGCTTATGTGCCTTATGAAAAATTCATTTTTCATAATTGCTCACAACTCTTTCAGATGTTTGAACAAAAACAAATCTTTGTGATCTGAATCTTTCATGAAAACCTTTTCCTGTCAAGAAATCCTTTGTGAGTGTTCATTGCAACAAACAGTTTCCTGTGTGCAACTCTTAATGTCCACTCTTGATGTTGTAAAACTGTAAAACTAGGTGACTGTCATTTTATACATTTTTTGAAAAGTCAGCTTTTACAGCAGAGTTCAAACTGTTGTTGATTCACTCACAGGTTGCACATTTCATCCAGACTTTGAATAGCCTCCTCTTTGGTGTGTGTTTTCCACTCGCTGGGAATCTCACCTTTGCCAATAAATTTTAAACCATAGTACTTTTCCAGTTCTTTCTGAAACCGACACACAAACCATTTCCAATACGTCAGCTTAGACTGGTCGGGGGAAATGCTCCAGTTTTCATATGGTGGACCAGCAGTTTTGTACTTTTTATAAGGAATGGGTTTATCTGGATCTTGATAAGGGTAAAAACTTATATCACTTGCAACATTTGTTGTGCAGAATCCAATACCAATTTCCACACTGTTTTTGTAATGCACACCATTCACTGCTGAAGATCGATGAAAGGGGACGCTGTGGTCGTCAGGAAGGTGATCTTTGATAGTGTTGGTACAAACAGCTGAACAGAACGGGCAGGTTTCCCAGCAGCAGTTACACAGCTGATCGATGAGGATTTGATCAGGACTCAGTCTGAATTCCTTCATCTTATCCAGAGAAAGCTGCTTCATCTCCTCTTTGATGGATTCAAGGCCTCTCTCAATCTCTTCTTTAAGAAAGTCAAAATTGTTTATGTCCCTGAAGTTTTGACAAGAGATGGTATCAAGAGTCAGTATATCTTTAAGAAAACTGGGAAACTTCTCTGTCCACATGTCTATGTCTCCACTCTGGGCTTTGACTTCATTTGTTGCATCAAATAAAGCTTGATTGATAAGTTGACTGATGTCATCCACTTTTTTCCTGAGTATGTTCTGTGCTTTATCTTGTCGTTCTTTGAATATGTGTTCATTTACTTTCTCCACTATAAAAGCCTCTACTTGCTCCCTTGGATTGTTGATGTACTTGATGAAAGCATCAAAGTCCTCTTTCTCTGCGAGTGACTTCAACAAATATTTCTCTAAGTTCAATCTGTTCCCACAGAATGCTGGGAAAGTGCACCTCATCTCTCCAGCGAGATCTATGGCAGTCTTATTACAGACAGCCTCAGCAGTGGAAGCCTTCAGTTTTCTACAGATCATTTCTCCAAACACAACAGCAGATGAGCTTCCTTTGCAGAAGCTTCTGAAAATGTCATAGTATTGTGTTCTCTTGCTTTCTAAGTAAGTGTGTGCATCATTGTTAATTTTGTATGTCTTGTGAGACTGTACCAGCCAACTGCCTACCCTATCGAATACATACAGCAATAGATCAACTGTGAACTCCTTCTTGAAAACATATTTCCTTTTTGATTCAAACTCTGTTACTGTCTCTTGAATGTTTTTGGACACTTCTTGCAAGTAAGTTGAACTGTAGCCTCTTGTTGCTACAGGTTTGCTCTTAACTGCATCAAGAGACTGTTTTTCAACATTTCGTAAGAGGGATCTGATCAATTCCTGGTTCTCACACTGAAAACGATTTGTAGCAACAGATCCAACTACTTTGTTACTTGTGTCTTGTTCTGTTGTGTCTTGCTGGTTGCTGAGAAATATATAATCCGTGAAATCACCAACCTGTGATATTCTTTTGTATCTGTCACTGCTTTTATGGTCATTTATAAAGGCCCATTCAAAACCGAGGTCATGAAGAATATTTATTTGATCATCTTCCAGCTTAATGTCTTCAATAGGTTTTGTGCCCGCAGTTAATTCTTTAACCCAGTCATTCCAAACACAATCAAACTGTTTTTTAAGTTCATCTTCATCTTTTGCTTTGTCTTTTAACTGATGAGCGAGTTCTTTGCTCTTTTGCAGCAGCTTGTTCTCAAACTCTGGCTTCTTTTCATCCAGCTTTTTACAAGCTTTCTTCTGCTGGATAACTTCATCCAGTTTTCTTTCCACTCCTTTCACCAATTCTTCTTGGAACTCCTTTATTTTGTTTTCAAATCGGTCTTTCCACTCAACCAATATTTCTTTGTCTTTGTCATCCTCAAAGTACTTTGTCATATCCTTTCTAATTTCTTCATATTTTTCACTCAATTCTTTGAAAAGATCGCTGCGCTCAACCTTGTCAAGTTTTCCATTTTCAATTCTGGTATGAAGCTGGTTTTCAATGGTCAGCATGTTGCTCCTCAGGGCCCAGGTCCAGTTCCCATATTGGACCTCAAGTCTTCTGTAAACTGCAATTTCCAGTGTGTTTTTGAAGCTGAAAACAAATTGTTCATTCATCAGGGCTTTCCACAGGTCATGAATTTTACTTTTGAAATGTGAGAGGCTGGTCCCAGTGGATTGTTTAGCCTTAGACAGGATGATGTTCTTCAGCTCTTGGATGCTCTTACTGTAGCCTGGATTTGGAGGAGCCATTGGTGGACTTCCCTCCCATAACTGGGCAAAGTATTTCACATCTTTTTGTACGTCAAAGGCAATGACATCACTGAAGTGCTCAGCATCACATGACTCTTCTTTGGCAGCTAGCTGAGCCATCTGGTCCAGTCTTTCTTGTAGGCGTCTTTTCTCATCCACGTTTTTCTCAGCAGCACCAATATCTGTAACATTCTGGTGAACAAACACACAACTCGGAGAAAGTTTAACTTTCTTCATCCTCATGAAAGCCTGAACAACAATCTGCAGGACATCTTGCATATCAGCTGGATTCTCACCAAAGATGTTGATCAATGTCAAGTTTCCCAGGCCAACAATAAATGTTGCCAGTTCATTGTCGTGATGAAGAGTGGCATCACCTGCTTTTAATCCTTCAGTGTCCACCACTAGAAGATAGTCAGACTGGAAGTCTTTCTTGATTTCTTCTGACACTTTGACCAGCTGCATGAACGCACCTTTGGTGCACCTGCCAGCACTCACTGCAAACCGCAATCCAAACATGGCATTCAGCATTGTTGATTTTCCACTGCTTTGTACGCCCAAAACAGACAACACAAAAACTCTCTGGTCACCTAGTTTCTTGATAACTTCATCTAAAATACCAGAGATCCATGTTAAAGGAACCTGACCTGCATCACCGTCCATCAGCTCCACTGGGTGTCCTGATATCATCAGATCTGCAGCCAGTTCAGGGTATTTAGCCCAGTCAGTCTGTCTGCTCTCTGCTTTTATTGCTCTATGGGCTTCATAGATCTGTCCCATTTCTCTGAAGATGTGCTCCAAGCCAAAGGATGCTGACTGCAGTTTTCTGGATATTTGTTCAAGCTCATTTTGTTTGCTTGTCAGCAGATCAGTTTTGTCACTGCTCTTCAGAGTCAAGACCTCAGTCCACTTTTTATTATAGCTTTGGAGAATTTTTGAAAACTCATATGTGCATAGGGCATCTATTAAGACCTGAGTCCATTTCAAGAAATACTCCTTCTCTTTTGATAGCAGAGACAAGAGGCTTTCTCTGAATGATCTAATTAATTCACTGCATGGAGCTTTGCATTGATCTTGTCGTATTTTCATCAGTTGTTGTTCTTTCTGACTTTTGTCCTTCTCAATGTTTCCTTTAAGGTGATACAGTTCTTTATTTATTCTGCACCACTCATGCCACAGATCACCTTGATAAGGGAGAAATTTATCTTTGATTTTAGAAATTTCCATCCCTTGAAGCATATTAACTGTTTGCACTGCAGCAGATTTCCCTCTTAGGCAAACTGCATCATCTTCATCCACTCTGATTCCAGAGACCTTGGCCATGGATTCAAGCTGGAAGGATGCATGAGGTCCAGATAAAACCTTTCTAATGATTCCTTTAAGTTCTTCAGAAACATCTGACTGGTTTCTGTCTTTCAGACCCATTTTGTATTTTCCATCTTTCACCTGAACTGCACCATGATCACTATCAGCAATGAGAATAATGAGAGGCTTTGGTGAGTTGTAAAGAGCTTGGATGACTGTGGTACTTTTCTGGCCTTTTTCCAGAGTTGGCACAAGAACAACATTCACTGAAGATTTTTCAGTCAGTATCTCATACTGTTTTTCAATCAACAGAGCATCACCATGAAGATTACAGAAGGCAATGCAGTCAGTGAAGGAGTCATTGGGTTCTCCAGCTGGGCAGTACCAGGCAATCTCTGCCACACCATCCATCAGATGGCGAGATTTGGTGCTACCTGGGCAGTTCCTGTGGAAGAAGGTGCTGTGACGGTCGTTGATCAAACTGTTCATGAGCTGAGATTTAGACACTGACAGTGAACCCAGGCGGAAGAATGACACCATGGATGTCTCAGCTTTGCAGATTGGCATACTCTTCATGGTGACAACATTTGAATTATCCTTGATTTGAGTTTTCTTCCATGTTTTTGTTATCTGCCTGAATGTCCACAGAGGACATTCAATATCCATTGTGACTAGGTCAGGAACAAGCAAAGGTAAGGCGTACTGACACTGTGACAGCTTTGTAACCATGTTCTGCTTCAGGAAACTGTCTGAGCAGTGAAATACTGCCATCTGAACATCCATTGGATGCACATGAGACTCTTTTGATTTATCAGAGTCTGCACTGTCACTAAATAGATCATCAAAGTCATCACTGTCAGACACTGGAACAGACTGTGAACAGCTCACACCAGGATTGTCTTGTCTTACAGTAATATATCTGGCTCTGTAGTCTAACATCATTAATTTCTGAAGAAATGTATCTACTAGATCTTTCTCTGATGTGTCATGGCTCTGCTTCATAGGAGGACCTATTTTAAGGAAGTCTGTTGTTGACATCTTCTGTTGATATTTGTCATGAAGATGAAGTCTTCTGAGTAGTGTTTCAGTTTCTGTTTGACATTGTTTCTTTTCGATGCTCTGTTCTGGAATATTCATTGACTGCTGTAAAATAATCGTTATAATAGTTGAAGCACCATTTACGGTATGTAAAATGTATGACACTGAGTACTTATGAAATATGTTGTGAAATAAATTAGGGTTTCTGACCTTATTCGTTGTTGCTGTCATACTCATAATGGAGAAACCTGTAAAACAACAATGATCTAACAGATTAGCAGAGGGACTAATAAAAAAAATGAAAAGTTTACTGGTTAAAATTTGGAGCTACTGACTCATTCGAAGGTTTTTCATCATTTTGTACTATTATGTATTTTACGCTATTTTATTTAAGTGTTAATATGTTTATTAATGCAATACATTAACAAAATGTAATATAATATGGTGTTAATGTGTGTCTGCTTAGATAATTTTCTCATTTTTATAAGAATTTTTTAAATTAAATATTATGTTATTATTTGCATTGTTATGAGGTGTTGTCACAGAGATTATGAAGCACTGGATAAAACTGGAGAAGCTATTGTAGTTTGAATAGATAACACAATGGTTTATTATTCCCATTCACAGTAGGGAAATTTTGTGTATTAAAGCAGCAAAGAGATAGGAGCATAGCAGCATAAAAAGTCACAAATAAAGAGAAAAAAACACAAGCAGTTAAAAAAAACTGAAAGAGACCTATACTGAAATGATACTAAATCACCCATGTTGAGCTGCATGCTATTGGTTTTTCAGAGGACTGTATTCAGGGCCTTTGTGTAGGACATGTACACTGTTGTGTATGCTAAGCACAAGCAAATACCTGCAGAAGAGGACGCAATTGCCTTACCATAAATTAGGCTTCAGTTCTTCTCAGCTCTCACACACTTGCTACATATGTTGTGAGGGACAGACAGGAGAAGGTTGTCTGTGGGTTGCAGGTTGTTGGATGGGGAAGGGCAGAAGGAGTAGACTGGAGAAATCCTAATTGTGAATGCGAGAGGCTGTGAGCTGGAACAACGCTGCATTTCTGTCTAAGTCAGAAGTCTGGATTTCTTAATTTCCACTCTGAAGTTTTTCTGGAATTCTCCTCAACTCAGATTTCCTACTCAGAAAGTTGGAGCATCCCCACCAACCTCAAGTTTGCAATCCAAGATGGTGGCAGTGAATGTAAACAGTATGTCACGGTTGGGTGGTGTGGCGAGCAGGGTGGACCCAAAAGCAGAACTCCAAAACGAGACTGAATGTAGGTGAAGATTTATTTACAAAAAAGATCCAAAAATACACACAAACTAGGTAACTTAATATAACTGAAGAAATGGTCAGATGGCAGACTGGAACAAAATCACACCTCCATGAGGGAGGACGCGACAAGGAACAGAGGGAAACGCAGACAATAAATACACCGGGAATGACGAGGGAGAACAGGAAACAGCTGGGGAGAACAGGTGGACAAACTCATACTAATGAAACACGGGAAGCAAAACGCCACACAACACACAGGGAACGTAAGACTGTCAAAACAAAACAGGAAACACCAAACAAGGTACACGCAGACTTAACACAGGGGGCTGGCACAGAGGAAAACTAAACATGGACCAAGGAACAGGGAAAAATACAGAAAAACAGACACAAGGAAGACAGGAACAAAGGGAACTAGAAAACCACAACTGATAAGGCCAGAACTAAGATGAATAAGGAAGATCAAAAGAAAACTAGAAAATAACAAAACCCAGTGAAAACAGAACTAAACACAAAATGCTGGGCATACGGCCCAGCACCATGACACAGTAGTTAACCCCCCCCCCCCAGTAAGTATGTGAGGGTAACTTAGGTACTACTGATAAGCCATTGTTGTGAGATTCAGCTATTCCACTTTTAACAGCTAATAAAAATTTGCCATTTAAGAGACAATCATACTGGCATATCCTCCATCCCCGAGGCTAATTGCATACATTAAAGAGGCAAAACCATATAATTAATGTATCATTTATAGCGCTATAATCAGGGATTACAGTGGACCGGACTGAGGGCAGATGTCCCTAAGTTGTGCTCTTGGTACTTCGAGCATCTTAGCTAGCGCTAGTGAAGTGAAGCAAAAATAAAGGGGATAACATGTGTCAGGTAATTTTAAATGCAACTTTTCTATCAGCTCAACAAATATCAGCAAGCACACAAAGTGTCTGCAGTTTGTCACACAGTGTGTCTGCTAGCTAAAAGAACAGCTGCTGTATTTCCAGGGAGAGAAAAGAATGATCGATAACTTCACTCAGAGATTAGAAGATTAGATGTCAGTACATCAGAAGGACAGCTGAGTCTGAGCAGTTTGGAGACAAAGTTAGAGAGGCAAGGCTGAGATGGTTTAGACATGTGCAGAGGAAGGATAGTAGATATATTATACAAATGATGCTGAATGTGGAGCTGGTAGGCAGGAAAAGATGAAGACCATAGAGAAGATTCATGGATGTAGTGAATAAGGACATGGGGTTGGTGTGACAGAGGAGAATGACAGGGACAGGGTGAGATGGAGGCAGATGATCAGATGCTGTTTCTGCTGTGGGGATCAATTTGCTATCATGGTTTAAGACCCTATAGAGGGAAGGGTCACTGTAAACAAAAATACACTCCATACTTATATATACGTATATAGTTGCTTGCAGGTTTACATAATTAGTAATTTCCTAATTGTTACTGGGAATCGAATTTAATGGCCTCTGCTGTGTAAAATATTTTTACACCCAAAAGCAATGAAACACAAACATTTTTCTTTTAAAAAAAAAAATCATTGGGCCCCCGGGTGGCTTAGTAGTGAAGCCGGCGACCACATACACACGCCGCGTTGCGGCGCGGGTTCGCATCCCAGCCCGGCGCGGTGCCGATTTGCCTGTGTGTCTTCCCCTGTATCTTTCCCCCATTTCCTGTCTCTCTCCACTGTCACAAAAAGCTGCTGTGGCCAAAAATGAAAAAAAAAAAATCATAATCCACAGTAAACTCACCTTTTTCATTTTGCTGAGAGGCTGAAGAATCACTCTTGTCTGCTGCTTCTTGGTAGGAGTTTTGGTCCAGATGTTCTTGTCCCTCTTTGTCTTCATCATGCATCAGTCTACTGTAGCAGGGGGGACTGTTTTCAGAGACCATGACATCTATTTTTTCTAACAGAGCTACTATCTCGTGTTCATCCCTCATGCTTTTGATACATGTGTGGAATCTTTTTTCAGCAAACCTGCTGTTAGCTTTCAGGTCTGCCAGTGCACTTTCACATTTTTCACCTGGATCATGAGTCACAACTGTCATCACATAAGGAAAAAACCCTTCCCCAAAGGCTTTTTCCAGCCACAGCATTCCTGAACTGTAGTAACGGTTGTGTGGACCATATGGTAACAGTAAGAGAAAGGCATGAATTCCCTGGCTTAATGGGATTTTGTGAACGCTTTGATGATCGAGCATATTAATGACGGTGATGTGCCGACCGCACATATCATACAGTTTGGATGAAAACTGCTCCAGATTGGTTTTCTCATCATGGTCGAGTAAGAGGTTTTTCGGTCCAATCTCAATGGAATTTGTGTCACCAATTAACACAAGTGTGAGCTCAGGCAGCTCTGAAACAAACAGGACAACATCAGAAGGTTAAACTAGTTCAAATTGAATCATCAAAGCTGTGCAGAGTTTGCTGAGATTAAAATAAAATGAATGTAAAAGTCAGTGTTCCTAATTAAAATATTACCTTTGTGATGAGTTGCAGCAGATTCAGACATAGTTTTTGTCTTCTCTCTGCGTGTTGAGCTTCATGAGGATCTTTCACTTGATCACACTAAAAAAAGCAAAACATTTTTTCAACAATAAGTTCTTTGGGATTGAGACTTGTTGAGATTAACGTGTGTTTTTACAGGGGAAAACAAACACTTTAATCTCAAAATAAAATGGAAGATTTATGTACATTTGTCATTTTGATGAATTCTCACTTGAATAAGAAAAAGTTATTAAAGGTGCAGTTAATGAATTTCAGAACATGTGAATGTCACACTGGAGCACCAGCATTTCAAACCACAACTATAAGGCTGTCATGGTGCTGCGTCGTTGATCCAGTGTTTTGAGTTTGATGTTTTAGTTCAGTTTATTATTGTATGTTTTCTACAGTGTTTCCATCGTTCATGTCATTGAGTTTGTTTTCTACTTTATGTCTCCTGTTTGGTTTTCCATCATTCTATTCTCAGGTTTTCTTTGTGTCTCCTTTTTTAAATCTGTAATTATTGTTATTGTTTATAGTTTATTCCCTGAGTTTCAGTTTTTCTGCCCTCCTGCATTCTGGGTGTCTGTTGTTTAGTCTCCATTTCTGTATTAGGTGTGTACTCATTTTGTTACTTCCTGTTTTATTTTGGAAGCTTTAGTGTTTGTATTTTGTTTTGAGTTTTGCTTCCCATCTCATATTCTTGGATTAATTTCAGCCATGTCTCATTACCCCGGTGTTTCACATATTCCTGATTACCTCTTGTGTCAGTTTGCTTTAGTTCCTTGTTGTGTTGTACTGTTGTCTCCCCCTCGCTTAGCTTGTATTTATGGACTTTGTTTTTGGCTGCCACTTGGACTTTCTGCCACACTTGGAGAAAAGATGATTTTTTTGTTAAGTCTGTCTCATGAGTCTGCATTTGGGTCCAGGAATCATTCACAACATGACATAAACATGCTTCCCCTTTCCTTCAGGGTTTTATTTACAGCCAGCCAGCCAAACACACAGACACAATTAAATCTGACAGATTACTGACTGTTACTATACACTGGGCTAATTTTTCATGACCATTTTTCTCATTTCTGTGATGCATTTATGATGTAATATTTATGATCCTGCTAGCTTTGAAGATGTGTGAGCATAAAGAGAGTAATGTTTTTTCAAGTGTCACCATATGTTTCACCATTTTGCCTGTGGATGGTAGTGTTATTACAGTGTAACTCAGACAAGAGTCAAACAAGTTGGTAATCAAATAAACAAGTCCCAACACTTTTTCAAAGGATGGTAGACCTCAGCTAGCTAACAGGGATCTCTGTGGTAAAACACACACCTCTATAAAAATAATCTTAATGTCAGTTTGAAATCCCCCAAATGACAGTGTCATATGGTTTAAGATGATAGAATGAACAGAGTAATGTCTCCATTTGAAACATGCATTTGATGGAATTTAAACCTGAAAGCTTTGCAGCACGAACTCACCTTTCGTTGTGTTTCCTCAGCTGCCTAACCCAAGATCTGAGGCCCTGCTCAGCTCTCAGCTCCAGCAACCCTCTTCCACAGGCCTTTAACAGCTATGATATAATGTGAAGGGTACAGCAGGCTGTAAAACTCTGCATGCACACACTACTGAATGACAAAAGTGAAAGAGAAAGAAAATTCATTTTACCCCAGACTTTTACATATATTATAGTTTGGTAATTTGAACTGCAGGGCCGGTCAGACCTGTCAGACTGCAAACAATTACCCCGTGGGACTTGATGGTTTTGTTCTCAACCGTTTCAAAGTGTGCATAGACAGAACAAAGACTGTCAGTGACAATGACATGAAGACAAGAAAACACATTTATCTAACAGGGAATCATCTGTTAAGGTTGTTGGGAGATCAATTTAATAAAAATAAAAAGTTCATATTCTTCTTCCTAGGGTTAGATTAGGGTTGAGCATATTTGGAAAGTCACCAGATCTCAATTCAACTATTAACTTTGGGATGTGGTGGAATGAAAGATTCATGAAAGTGCTATTCATACATTTTTAGCAACTGTGTGATGCTATCATGTTAATATGTACCAAAACTGGAGAAATGTCTCCATTTTGCTGAATCTTTGCTACACATAACTAAGGAAATCATGAAGGCAAAAAGTCATTGTTTCTTCGTGGCTCTCTGCCCAAGTGACAGATTGAAGGCTCCAAGCCACTCCTCTGTGAAAAAGATCACAAAAGGCATTCTTTGCATCACTTTAGTTGGCAGAGGTGCACACATAATGCACCTTTGCAAAATCATTAAACTACTTTTATGTTTGTGTTGAGTTTTGCTTCATTCACTTTAGTCTATAATTTCACTGCAATTACAGAGTGAAATGTTTACTTAAAAAAAAAAATGCTACAGTGTTATGATAAAAGTCTTTGCTGTTACAATTGTTTTAATGAGAGTGATCCAGAGACCCTTTTCTCCGTGTCTTACCAGCTGGTGGAGGCTTGTTGCTGGTCTGAGTCAAACCGTGCTCTGTTACTGCAGCATGTTTTTACCGGCAAAGTACAGCAGGCATGTTTGTTCAACAGCACAGATTGTTTCAAGTACTTAGTGGTGAAATCTGCTGTTAACATGAAAGCGCTTTTGCCTGAAAATTATGGTCAGCATTTCAGGAACTGGAAATATTTTGATTGTTAGTGCTCTGCAGCTTAAGCAAAGCCTCTGTGAATTGATTATTTTGGATCAGTTTAAGAGCTTTAAGAAACTTGAGTGCGTCTAAACTTATGTAACAAAGAAAGATTGCTGCAGTAGGTGGATGATGATGTTTAACAACACTGACATGATTATTGAGATTCTGGTCCCCAAGGTGGTGAGCATGTGGCTGATTTTCAGGTAAGGTGGACTGGGATGGAGCAACATTTTAAAGGATCGAGAGAAGAGCTGTTTTAGTCAGTGTGAATGCTTTTAGTGTCACTCTTGTAATGATCTGTCATTTCATATGATCTGCATGTTTGTGTTCACTTGCATGTTTAGAAAATCAGTTGTATTTGTTTCTTTATTTGTTATATTCTTATGCAACCAATATTTTTAAATTAGCACCAATAAAACAACCCATATATATATATATAAGAACAAAAAAATTATTTCTTGGATCCTAAGCTAAAACATTTAGTGCCAGACAAGAATACAGGCCAAAACTAAACAATGAAAATAGGCAGGAGTATTAAAAAAAAAAAGAAAAAAACATAAACACACACACACACACACACACACACACATACACCACGAGTCCAGTTTGCACTGTAGACTACATTACAGTGCAAACTGGAACTAAATAAAGTGCAAAAAAGTGCTGGAGACTACAACGAAATTAAAAATATTTTTTATACATTTTTCATACAGAAATGTCATAGTTGCATCCTTCAAAATTATAAATTAAAAAAGTCGGACAAAATCCTTTCAAACCACAGAAAATGTATTTTGAGTGTGTTCATGACTTCATTTATATGAGCTATAGCAAAAATGAAAATAAAATACAGTACCAGTCAAAAGTTTGGACCCACTGTTGTCACAGTTTGTGGCAAACATGAAAACAAGATGATTTATGAAGTTTATGCTGACAATGTGATGATGTATATTTAAATACTGGAAGTACTATGAACAGCTGATCAGATTGCTAAATAAGGCTCCTGTGTCTGGACTCTAATGTTTTTTATATGCAAAATTAATTATTACTCTCTTATTCTGCCAGCATTTAAAAATAGATATGCAAATGGGAACACTTGTACTCCTGTCAGTCATAAAGCGTTAAAACTAAAAATATGTATTGTTATTAATTGGGCAAATAATTCATCCATCCATCCATTCTCTTCCACTTATCCTGTTCAGGGTCGCAGGGGGGGCTGGAGCCTATCCCAGCTGACACTGGGCGAGAGGCAGGGTACACCCTGTACAGGTCGCCAGCCTGTCGCAGGGCCAACACAGAGAGACAGACAACCATTCACACTCACACCTATGGGCAATTTAGAGTGACCATTTAACCTAACCCCAGAAACTGCATGTCATTGGACTGTGGGAGGAAACCCACACAGATACAGGGAGAACATGCAAACTCCACACAGCGAGAGTCCCGGGCCAAGGTGGAATCAAACCCAGACCTTCTAGATATTATTCCAGCTGTGAGGCAGCAGTGCTAACTGCTGCACCACCGTGCTGCCTGGCGAAATAATTGAAACAACTAAATAATCCTTATTCACACGTAATTGCAACAGCTTGAATTCTTGCTGGCAATGACTTCTTAATGTACTTTTTCAACAGTCTCTTATTGAGTACAGTCAGTTTAGTTTTTAGCTACTCCCAGAGACTTGCTTTGGATGAAACTTTTCTGTGACCTGTCTTTCAATCCACTAAATCCTAAATCTGCTCAGTAGGATTTAAGTCTGGACTTTAATTTGACCAATTTCAGCACTCCAGATTCCTTTTTCATGGTCAAATAGTCTCATGCACAACTTTAAGCATTGGCTTGGGCCATTGTCTTCCTGTTCCAGTTCCAGTCAAAAAGGGATTCCATGATGCATCGAGATGTTGTATAAGATGTTGTTTAAAATGTAACAAATCTTACCTCCTTGATGCCTGTGTTGTCCATCTCTTCTTTTACAGGATCAGTAAGAAAAAGCTGAGATAAAAAGATTATGGTTTTAAGTATAAAATAATTAACATCTGAACTAGCACATACCAACACTATAGTATTGTTCAGTCTGTGCTACTGGCAAACTGATATACTTAATCACATTGATTAAAAGCTCATCTCCCTTCATATGAACTTGAGTGACATTCCATTCTTTCTCCATAGGGTTTAATATGTCAGCCCACCCTTTGCAGCTATAACAGCCTTGGCTCTTCTGGGAAGGCTTTCCACAAGTTTTAGGAGTGTTTATAGAGATTTTTGGCAATGCTTGGTGATGTGAGGCTTGGATGCAGCTGCTCTGCCATGGAAACCCATTCCATGAAGCTCTCTACAGACTGTTTTTGAGCTAATCTGAAGTCCACATTAAGTTTGGAAGTCTGTAGTAATTGACGTTGCAGAAAGTTGGCAAAAGTTGAATTTATGTGTAGTTCTTTTCCTTCCCAATCACTTCCACTTTGTTACAATACCATTAATAGTTGACTGTGGACTATTTAGTAGTGAGGAAATTTCACGACTGGACTTGTTGCACAGCTGGCATCCTATCACGGTACCACACTGGAATTCACTGAGCTCCTGAGAGCGACCCATTCTTTCACAAATGTTTGCAGAAGCAGTCTGCATGCCTACTGTGTAGGTGCTTGGTTTATACAGTTGTGGCCATTAAGTGAAAACTGTGAGTGAATACTTTTGAGAGTATAATTTATAAGTAAATACACAAATATCAAACTCATTTTATATAGACCTTGCCCAAAGTACTGTTTGTTATGTTTATGTTTGTTTGTTAAAAATATTACAGCAAAACTACCAGTTTGATTCATACTAAATCTGCACGAAGATTTTTGCCATGATTGGGTGAAGGTCAGACATTAGAGGGCAAGTTTTTCTTTAAATCTTGTGAACATGTTAACGCAAGAACAATGTGAGGCAGAATGTTCAAATTCACACCATAGATGCAGCCACTTAAAATTTTGGATGAATTTGAACCTCGGCGACCCTGACCTCAAGGTTAAAGGTCAAAGGAAAATTATGGGCACGGAAAATAGGACTGCCTCAAGACAGCATGGTGGCGCAGCGTTTAGCACTATTGCTTCACAGCAAGCAGGTCCTAGGCTTGAATGCACCTTGGCCAGGGCCTTTCTGTTTAGAGTTTACATGTTCTCCCCATGCCTGCGTAGGTTTACTTCGGTTCTATGGAATTATATTCGTGTCAAAAGCCACGCGTAAGAAAAAACATAATCTGAGCAAATAATTTAATTTCGCAAGCGCAGGTATTCATTCCTCATGTGTAAATTCAACAGCAGAACTCAGCAGCCAGCAAACATTATTTTCCAAATTGTAAACTAATAAGGTTTAAAACAGCCAACCATGTTAGGCTCCGCCCAAACAGTCAAGCCAGTTGCATTCAGTGAGCAGGATTCAGTGCAGTGAGTTTCCCATGAGAGTATGAAACTGCAGCAGCACGTGTACAGCAGACACTTGCATGCACAATGGCTTCTTTGTGTGTGTGACTGTTGAGTTCTACATGCACGGGTTGTTGAATTTACGTGTAAGGAATGAATACCTGCACTTGTTAATTAAATTATTTGCTCAAATGATGTTTATTCTCACGCGTGACTTGGTATAAATATAATTCCATACAGTTTCCTCCCAGAGTACAAAGACATGCAGTTAGTGTGGTTAGTTTAACTGGTGATTCTAAATTGCCCATAGATGTGAATGTGAGTGAATGTGAGTGTGAATGGCTGTCTGTCTCTCTTTGTTAGCCCTGCTAGAGGGTGGTGGCCTGTACAGGGTGCACCCTGCCATTCACCCTATGGACACTGGGATAGGCTCCACAGATCATCTCAAATGATGAAGCATACCAATTCAACTAGATTTTTTTTTTAAACACAGGTTTTTGCATAATATACTGGTAAAAATGCATGTGTATATTACACCATTGTAGATATTTCTGATCTAGATTAATCAACAATATATCAAAGACCCTTTCCATTGTATAGATCTTCCAACTACTTACCATCAACCAGTATGGTATGGTAATCTTAATTTTGTGCATGTCATACTATGTGAGCAAATAAGCTACATCTCCTTTAATCTATTATTTGCTAAACTAAAAAAATGCATTGTTTATTTGCTCTGAAGTCTTCTTCTAATTTAATTCTAACCACATGTTTCTCAGCAACTTGAGCTGAAGAATGTGGATCTGAGAGCTGGAGATAAAGTGAAGATAAAGGGGCTAATTCTGCATGATGCAGAGAGGTAAGCTAACAAAACACATAACATTTATTTTACAGTATAATAACAATATACATTCAAATTATGATACCTGCGCTTTTACTCCTGCAGTAGGAAAAACAAATCTAGTACAAGTATTTTAAAGCTGTACATTCTTCTAAGCTCTGTAATTTATATTAAAACTATATTTGTATAATCACTGATCAACTCAGATTCCAGATCAATATCAGCTGCGATGAAGATGACCTGGCACTGCCCTTTAATCCTTGTTTCCATGTCAACACTGATGGTGTTGTTCTTGTGTGCAACTTAAAAAGTGGTGGTTGTTGGGGCGATGGGAAATGGGAAATTCACAATCCCCTACAGAGGGGTGCCGATGTTGAGGTGAGAGACTGTGATTAACAGGGATAATGAGTGCTTTGTGAAAATGTTTATGTAAAAAACCTTGACTAAAAAAAAACAGAAAAAAAACCCCTGCAGATATTAAGCCTGGCATAAGGTTTTGGTTGTATTTAATTTTCTATTGAAAAATTAAAATATTTTTACTTATAAGCATTTCTTTTATTGGGTTGAAACTGGCTGGAGACAGATTTGAGGCAGACAGATTTTGAAACAGGACTTCCTGATGAGCAGGAAGTCCTGTTTCAAAGTTTTTTTCAAACTTAAAAAAAAAGTTTCAAAATATCCAGTTTTCTAAAGTGTTTAAATCAGAATATTCTCATTTTGTTGTCTTTGAAAAGTTTAATTCCAAAGTCCAATTAAAATACCAAATCAAAATGTGTTTACTGAGTGTTTCTGTAATCTAGCACAAGAATTCCACAGGATTACCCTCTGTGACCCTAAACATGTATTTGCAGACAGAAGTGAATTGGAAAAAAAAAAAAACAGAAGAGCAGTGATTTGAATAAACATTTCTGTTTATAAACTTTAGCCCCACCGCAGCCTTGAATTAGACAAGCAGTTAAAAAGATGGATGGATCACTGGCTGTGGGGTCAGTCTGATAGATGCTTTCTTTGAGTGCACAATATTAATTTTATTATTGGATGTGTTGTCACCCACTTTAAGCTTTGTATTTCATCTTAATTTTTTCATTTTCTACCACTAATGGTGTAATGAAACAAAATTATCCTTGAAAACTAAGCATTAGATTTGTTACCTCCAATAAACAATCTGAAATTCAGTGTTATGTTAAATGACAAGAGAAAATATTTTCTATAGTGTAGTGGTTTATATGTTTCCATAACAAGCACAAGGTCATTGGTTCAGCTCCAGCTGGAGGAACAAATTCTTTTAGGTTTTGTGTCTGGTTAAAACTGCCAAAATCATACATGTGGAGCTAGCTGCTATGGTGACTTCTTATGATAACGGAGCCACAGAAAGTAGCTTTTAAAACATGAGAAATAAAGACATAAAATATCCCTCATGCATGTTCTTCTTTATGTTTTGTTAATATGCAGATAATAAAACATACAAGTATACAGACAACATTTGATTTGCTGAAACACAAGAATCAGATAATATTTGTTTGATTGAAAAGTAGTTAAACAGGTTAAACTAATGACTTCTACACCTTATCCAGAATATGCTATTTTTGACGACATATACCCCCCCGACCCCCACCCCCGTCAACTCACAAAACAGCTCTTTCTATATGAGCTCAGTTTCATATATTTCACATTATAAATTAATAAAATATATCATCATCCTTACATGCAACAATTTAATCATTTCTAACACTGAAAAGCATCCTTCTTGTCTTTTCCTTAAATGCAAAACATTGTTTCCTAATCATAAACTTTGTTGATGATACCATAATATTAACATTAACATGTTTGCTTTTATTTCTCACTGCATTCTCAAAATGATTATTGTTCCCATGAGCTCTCCTGTGTGAGTGTTCATTAAAGCAGCTTTCTGTTTACCAGTGTATTCACCTATTGATTCTCCACATTCAAATGTTTAAATGAGTAATAAATGTGACTGTTATTTGATTTGCGAATGATTACATGAAAACAGCTGTTGTCATTTTCAGCAGAGTTGAAACTATGTTGGCTCACTCACAGTTTGTACATTTCATCTAGACTTTGAATAGCCTCGTCCTGATCTGCTTTCCAACCTTCAAGAATCTCACGATCCATTGTGAATTTTAACTTATAGTAGTTTTCCAGGTCCTTTTGAAATCGATAAACAAACCATGTCCAATACTTTGACCTATACTTATCAGGTGTAATACTCCAGTCAGCAAACCTTGGCCCAGCTTTTCTGTACTCTTTATAAAAAAAGAGCTCTGTTGAAACTCCATCTGGGTAAAATAGGCCGTCACTTGCAACTTTTGTTGTGCAGAACTCAACACACATTTCCTCAGTGTATTTGTAGTGCCAACCATTGACTGCTTGAGAACGATGAAAGGGACAGCTGTGATCTATCTTGTGCTTATTCACGTGATCTTTGATAGTGTTGGTACAAACAGCTGCACAGAACGGACACTTTTCCCAGCAGCAGTCACACAGCTGATCGATGAGGATTTGATCAGGTCTCAGTCTGAATTCATTCATCTTATCCAGAGAAAGCTGCTTCATCTCCTTTGTAATGGATTCAAGGCCTTTCTCAATCTCTTCTTTAAGAAAGTCAAAATTGTTTATGTCCTTGAAGTTTTGACAGGAGATGGCATCAAGAGTCAGTTTATTATTGAGGAAACTGGAAAACCTCCCTGCCCACATGTCTATGTCTCCACTCTGGCTTTTGACTTCTTCGACTGCATTAAATAAAGCTTGATGGACAACCTCCTTAATTTTGGCCACATTTTTCCAAAGTATATTCATTGCTTTAACTTTGTGTTCTCCAGACATGAAAGCATTCACATTCTCTTTTATAAAAGCCTCTACTTGCTTCCTTGGATTTTGGATGTAGGTGATGAAAGCATCAAAGTCCTCTTTCTCGGCAAGCGACTTCAACAAGTGTTTCTCTAAATTCAGTCTGTTCTCATTGAACACAGGGTAACTGCACTTCATCTCTCCAGCAAGATCAATGGCAGTCTGGTTACAGACAGCCTCAACAGTGGAAACCTTCAGTTTTCCACAGATCATTTCTCCAAACACAACAGCAGACGAGCTTCCTTTGCAGAAGCTTCTGAAAATGTTGAAATATTGTGTTCTCTTGGTTTCCAAGTAAGTGCGTGCATCGTTTTTCACTGCAAACGTTTTATGAGACTGTGAAAGCCAACTGCTTGCCCACTCAAACACATATAGTAACAGATTAACTGTGAACTCCTTCTTGAAAGCATATTTCTTGTATTTTTCAAACTCTGTCACTGTCACCTGAACTTTTTGGGCCACTTCTTGTAAGTAAGCTGAACTGTAGCCTCTTGTTGCTACAGGTTTCTTCCTAATTTCATCAAGAGACTGTTTCTCAACATCATTTATTAGTGATCTGATCAGTTCCTGGTCCTCATACTCCAAAGGTCCCCTAAATTGATTTACTACTTTTTTGCCAGCATCTACAATCAATGTAACCACTTGGTTGACTATGTTCTGCCCTGCTGTGTTTTGCTGCTTGCGGAGGACTACATAGTTAGAGTAATCACCATCCTGACATATCATTTTGTACCTTCCATTGTTTTTGGATTCAATAATAAGACCCCATTCAAAACCAAGGTCATGAAGAATATTTGCCTGATCATCATCCAGATTGATATCTTTGATGGGTTGTGTATCTGCAGTTAAGTCTTTAACCCAGTGACTCCAAACACTGTTGAACTGTGTTTTAAGTTCATCTTCATCTTTTGCTTTGTCTTTTAATTGATGAGCGAGTTCTTTGCTCTTTTGCAGCAGCTTGTTCTCAAACTCTGGCTTCTTCTCATCCAGCTTTTTACAAGTTTTCTTCTGCTGGATAACTTCATCCAGTTTTCTTTCCACTCCTCTCACCAGTTCCTCTTGAAACTCCTTTATTTTGTTTTCAAATCGGCCTTTCCATTGAACTAACATTTCTTTGTCATCCTCAAAGTACTTTGTCATATTTTTTTGTACTTCCTTATATTTTTTGCTTATTCTTTTGAAAAGATCACTATGCCCAACCCTGTCAAGGTTTCCATTTTCAATTCTGGTATGAAGATGATTTTCAATGGTCAGCATGTTGCTCCTCAGGGCCCAGGTCCAGTTCCCATATTGAACCTCAAGTCTTCTGTAAACTGCAATTTCCAGTGTGTTTTTAAAGCTGAAAACAAATTGTTCGTTCATCAGGGCATTCCACAGGTTGTGAATTTTGATTTTGAAATGTGAGAGTTTGATCCCAGCAGACTGTTTAGCCTTAGACAGGATGATGTTCTTCAGCTCTTGGATGCTCTTACTGTAGCCTGGATTTGGAGGAGCCATTGGTGGACTTCCCTCCCATAACTGGGCAAAGTATTTCACATCTTTCTGTACGTCAAAGGCAATGACATCACTGAAGCACTCAGCATCACATGACTCTTCTTTGGCAGCTAGCTGAGCCATCTGGTCCAGCTTTTCTTGCAGGCGTCTTTTCCCGTCCATGTTTTGCTCAGTTGCTGCAATATCTGTAACATTCTGGTGAACAAACACACAACTCGGAGAAAGTTTAACTTTCTTCATCCTCATGAAAGCCTGAACAACAATCTGCAGGACATCTTGCATATCAGCTGGATTCTCACCAAAGATGTTAATCAGTGTCAAGTTTCCCAGGCCAACAACAAATGTTGCCAGTTCGTTGTCGTGATGAAGAGTAGCATTTCCTGCCAGCTCAAGAGCACGTAGTCCTTCAGTGTCCACCACTAGAACATATTCAAACTGGAAGACTTTTCTGAGTTCTTCTGACACTTTGACCAGCTGCATGAACGCACCTTTGGTGCACCTGCCAGCACTCACTGCAAACTGCAATCCAAACATGGCATTCAGCATTGTTGATTTTCCGCTGCTTTGTAGGCCCAAAACAGACAACACAAAAACTCTCTGGTCACCTAGTTTCTTGATAACTTCATCTAAAATACCAGAGATCCATGTTAAAGGAACCTGACCTGCATCACCGTCCATCAGCTCCACTGGGTGTCCTGATATCATCAGATCTGCAGCCAATTCAGGGTATTTAGCCCAGTCAGTAAATCTGCTCTTTGGTTTTACTGCTTTATGGGCTTCATAGATCTGTCCCATTTCTCTGAAGATGTGCTCCAAGCCAAAGGTTGCTGACTGCAGTTTTTTGGATATTTCCTCAAGCTCAGTTTGTTTGCTTGTTAACAGAGCAGATTTGTCATGTTTCTTCTTCAGAGTCAAGACCTCAGTCCACTTTTTATCATAGCTTTGGAGAATTGAAGAGAGATCATCTGTAGATAGGGCATCTATTAAGATCTGAGTCCATTTCAGGAAGTACTCTTTCTCTTTTGGTGGCAAAGACAAGAGCCTTTTAGTGAATGACTTCATCAGCTCACTATTTGAATCTTTGCATTGATCTTGTCGTATTTTC
Organism: Archocentrus centrarchus; assembly: GCF_007364275.1. Taxonomy (NCBI): domain Eukaryota; kingdom Metazoa; phylum Chordata; class Actinopteri; order Cichliformes; family Cichlidae; genus Archocentrus; species Archocentrus centrarchus. The sequence continues at coordinate 10,697,375 of NC_044353.1, read as the reverse complement.
ATCAGTTGTTGTTCTTTCTGACTTTTGTCCTTCTCAATGTTTCCTTTAAGGTGATACAGTTCTTTATTTATTTTGCACCACTCAAGCCACAGATCACCTTGGCAAGGGAGAAATTTATCTTTGATCTTTGAAACTCCCATCCATTGAAGCATATTAACTGTTTGCACTGCAGCAGATTTCCCTCTTAGGCAAACTGCATCATCTTCATCCACTCTGATTCCAGAGACCTTGGCCATGGATTCAAGCTGGAAGGATGCATGAGGTCCAGATAAAACCTTTCTAATGATTCCTTTAAGTTCTTCAGAAACATCTGACTGGTTTCTGTCTTTCAGACCCATTTTGTATTTTCCATCTTTCACCTGAACTACACCACGATCACTATCAGCAGTGAGAATAATGAGAGGCTTTGGTGACTTGTAAAGAGCTTGGATGACTGTAGTATTTTTCTGGCCTTTTTCCAGAGTTGGCACAAGAACAATATTGATTGAAGATTTTTCAGTCAGTATCTCACGCTGTTTTTCAATCAACAGAGCATCACCATGAAGATTACAGAAGGCAATGCAGTCAGTGAAGGAGTCATTGGGTTCTCCAGCTGGGCAGTACCAGGCAATCTCTGCCACACCATCCATCAGATGGCGAGATTTGGTGCTACCTTTGCAGTTCCTGTGGAAGAAGGTGCTGTGACGGTCGTTGATCAAACTGTTCATGAGCTGAGATTTAGACACTGACAGTGAACCCAGGCGGAAGAATGACACCATGGATGTCTCAGCTTTGCAGATTGGCATACTCTTCATGGTGACAACATTTGAATTATCCTTGATTTGAGTTTTCTTCCATGTTTTTGTTATCTGCCTGAATGTCCACAGAGGACATTCAATATCCATTGTGACTAGGTCAGGAACAAGCAAAGGTAAGGCGTACTGACACTGTGACAGCTTTGTAACCATGTTCTGCTTCAGGAAACTGTCTGAGCAGTGAAATACTGCCATCTGAACATCCATTGGATGCACATGAGACTCTTTTGATTTATCAGAGTCTGCACTGTCCCTAAATAGATCATCAAAGTCATCACTGTCAGACACTGGAACAGACTGTGAACAGCTCACATCAGGATTGTCTTGTCTCACAGGAATATCTCTGGCTCTGTAGTCTAACATCATCAACCTCTGAAGAAAAGTATAAGCTAGATCTTTCTCTGATGTGTCATGGCTTTGTTTCACAGGAGGACCTATTTTAAGAAAGTCTGCAGTTGACATCTTCTGTTGATAATTGTCATGAAGATGAAGTCTTCTGAGTAGTTTTTCAGCTTCTCTTTGAAATTGCTGACTGTTGCTGTCCTCAGAAATATTCAAAGTCTGTTGTAAAAAAAACAAAAAAAAATTTAATAATTGTAAATCATTGTGACATTGTATTCTTTAGACTATGTGAAATAAGCTTAAGTTTCTGACCTTTTCATTGCTTCCAATCACATCCTCACTGAAGGTACCTGTGCAACGAAATTGATTTGATTATGAGATGGGAAGCCATAGATTAATTCACCACAGAAGTATTACAAAGTGCAAATATACCTACTCATTTAAGATTTTGTTTCATTTTTTCTTCTTAATGTAATAGACCATTAGTTGTGCCTTAGTTCTTCTGAGCAGACTGCATGAATCATGCTCCATGACAGAACTGCTAAACAGAAACTCTGAGAGAGACTAGGAAATAAACTTACTGGACCAGGAAACACAAGGAAATAAGATTTGATCAGTGTAACCAACTCTGGTCTATTTAAAGAAGATGACTGGATGGTATTCATAGTTGATAGTCAGATTGTGATGTTGTGTGATTGGTTTGTATACCATCCCCATCTGTTTTGCACTGAATAAAACTCAAGCAGATCCCAAGGTACAATGGTGAGAAATAAGCATTTGAGTGACTGCTAGCAGTCAAGTCAAGTCACTGCTCAGGTTAAAGAAAGAATAAAACTGCTACAGCCTGCTTATGTGTTATTCTAGGTCTTGCTAATATTTAATGTTTTGTGGGCTACATACGACAGGCCTTCAAGGCATCCATTACTGTCTTAGCTAATCATAGGCCAATCTCCAACCATGCTTTCAACTCAAAAAGTTCTGAAAGAGTAGATGTAAAACAGCTAACTGATTATCTGCAGAGGAATGGTTTACTTGAAGAATTTTACTCAGATTTCAGAATTCATCACAGTGCAGAAACATCATTAGTGAAGGTGATGTTGAGGTGGTTTACAAAACAGAACCAGCTTTACCTCAGATCAGATTTGTACACTGTTGGACCTCTGCCTTACCACAACATGTGTCAAGTACAACAACAGTTTCTACAGACAAAAGCATGGATGTGCCATGGGCTCCCCAGTGTCACCCATTGTAGCCAACTTTTCCTTGGAGGAAGTGGAAATTAAAGCTCTTGGTTCTTTCAAAGGGATGGCACCTAGCCACTGGTCCAGATATGTGGAGGACACCTGGGTCAAAATCAAAACAAAGTAGAAGCCTTCACTCGCCACATCAGCTCAGTGGATAAATACATAAGGTTTAGCAGGGAGGATACCAGGAATAATAGGTTACCGTTCCTGGACTGTGCGGTGCTTATTGAGGAAGATGGAAACCTCAACATTGAAGTTTACCAGAAGCCCACACACACAGACCAGTACCTACTCTCTGACCCCTACCACCCACTGGAGCACAAACTTGGGGTGATCAGGACCCTGCAACACCAGGCAGAAAACATTAACCCTAAGGCAAAAGGGAAACAAAAGGAACACACGCATGTAAAGAAAGCCCCAAGATGCACAGGAAAGAAGGTCAAACACAAACTAGTGAGAATAAGAATGACAAGAGGAACAACATTGTCATCCATGTGGCAGGCTTGTCAGAGAAACTCAAAAGAATTTTCTCCAAGCATGACATCCAGTATACTTCAAACCAAGTCACACCCTAAGGCAAAAACTGGTCCATCCCAAGGACAAAACACCGAAACACAAGATAAGCGTGTATGCTGTCCAGTGCAGTGAAGAGTGACATCAATTCGCGGACCACAAGGGGGCATGGCCGGAAGCGGCCTGGGTCTCTCCACCTTCTGGTTTGAAAACTGAAGAAGCTATATGGATGAGAGGTGAAACGTCTTCAAGAAACTTAAGAAGTTCAGTCATATTTTTTCTAGCTCCAGAGACAAGTATTTTTTTTGTGTGTTTATCACAGCTCTTTGTACCCAAATGAGGATTGTTCCATGACAAATAAATTTGTGCCTTCCACCTGACTGTCTCAGATCAGCTTACTATTTGTATACTCTATTATACTTAATAATTTCATATTTTGAATATTTTACAAGTTGCAGGCTATAGTACAGGAGACAGACACATGATTTTTTTATGCTGAAAATCACAGTAAAGATATTTAAAGACAGTAAATGCTTCTTGTGGCAATCAAGTGGAGAAGAAAGTTTCTCAAAATTCTTGCACTGTGACTACCAAGAGCCTGGATCACAGAGGGTCTCAGGATCAATGGATACTTTGTCACAATTTTTGTTTTAAAGTAAAAAGCTTATAACTATTTTCTTTGGGTACTTTTAATAAAAGTTAGAGGGAACACCCAGTTGCTGAGACAAATGTGTTCAGTGTATCTACTTGCCCATACTCAGAATTAAAGAATGCAATATTTTGACCCACCTGTACTTTGAGGGTCTATAGCGCTGAAAAATGTCATAGTATGAAAGTAACATTTTTAAATGAGAACTGCTCTTTAAGCTGCCAGCTCCATAATGGGAAGTCAATGTGTCATCAGTTTGAGGCCATGTGAGAATGGCACAGGCACACAGATGCATAAGTTTGAAACATTTTGTAACTTTGCCTTTGTAAACCAGTATATAACATTTTTATATAGAGTCCCCCATTTTCAAAGGCTACCAGTAAATCTACCTAAGGTTCTTATGGAAGATCATGAGAGATATCTAGACCAAAAGCATTTGCTGAAAGTTCACAGTATGCTGGAGTTTTGGGGGGGGGCTGTCTGATACACACTAGGGTTTAATCCCGGGATTCCCGGGAAATGCGATCAGAACCATTTCCCGTTTCCCGGGAAACATTAAGATGGGAATACGGGAAAAAGTTGCGCGAAAGAAAAGAAAAGAAAAGAAAAGAAAAGAAAAGAAAAGAAAAGAAAAGAAAGCTTCAGAATGTAAAATTTAAGGAAATATTGAGAGAAGGGTTCGTTTAATGCGAAAAGCATTACTCTTCATTTCAGGCACGTTCAGCCTCGGTTTAAGGCTGGCTTTAGCCTTTATCTCAAGCGTTATAATAGAGGTATTACACAGTTGTACTTTTTTCCTCTTTAATTTGTTGAAATCGTAGGCAATGTGTTTAGCCTAAGATATTTTGTATTATATAATTTTATATTATTATATATTGTTATATTGCATTATATAGCCTATAAAATATGCCTGCCCTGAACAATAAAGAAATATCTGTTTAACTTTGTGTTTCTTTTCCTCGTTTGCAGCCACTTACTAACAATCATGAATTAGGATGCGGGCCTAATGTGTGATGGAAGTATCATGAAATAGATTACTTTAACATATTTCGCTTTTAAAATGGAGTTGAGTAAAATGTATATTTTTTTAGGCTATAAGGATTGGCCAGTTTTTCAAAAGACGATTCACAACGAACCTACTTTAACCTTTAGACACAGCGTTATAAATTTGCTGTTGCCAGAATGGCAATGACCAAGTCGTAGTGCATTAATCAAGGCCCTGTGTTATGTCATATTATAGTGTAGTACGGTAGTTAACTTTTCAATGACTATTACAGTGTTCCACTGGTGGAACGGTGTGCATTGTGGAGATATAGTGCAACAGATGTCGCCACGACAGCGTGGCTGAGCCTTTATCAATGCTGTGTGGAGATGAACCGTATTGTTTTGCACCAGCAATTGTAAAATAGCTTGGTATAATTCCATGTACAATGCAGGAATATTCGAATTATATGTATTAAGGGAGTGTTGAGGAACGATACAACACCGCATAGCTCGAGCACTCGAATGCCGAGATGTAGGTTTTATTGCATTAATCAAGCCAATGTTTCCTCCTACTGGGCATAACAGGACATAGCTGGAAAGCTACCTCTACAATATCAAAATAGGTTAAGCCCGACACAGGCTACAGAAAGCCTAATTAAAATTTAAAAAAAAACAAAAAAAAAAACGTTTTCCCGGGATTCCCGGGAAATGGCTCGTGTTTTCCCGGGATTTGATTCATGTCATTTTCGGGAAAAGTATTAAACCCTAATACACACCTTAATGATCAGCCATATGATCTGAGAGGTCAAGCATAAGAGAAGAGAGCTAACGTCTCTGGTTAGTTGTTGAGAGTACTTATGGGTCAAACCCACATGACCTCATCTTAGAAGAACTTGACCAACAGTTTATTTTAGTGGCTATTCAAGATACTGTAGTGATTCAAACTTAGATTTCTATTATCTCCTTTTAAAACCAGCTGACAGCACCATCAGTTGCAATTTGGAAATCCAGTAGAGTGCACCAGCTTTCTTCTGTCATGTTTATGAGAGGTACAAACCTATTAATATCAACAGCACACAAACCATAGACAGTTGGCTGTAGCTACTGTGATGTCACCCACTGGTTTCAGAAGTATATCTCGGTTGCAGTAAAACCTGTAAGTAATAAGAAGTGCCGGGTCTGACTGCGAGACCACATGCTCACTAGATACTGATTTGTGATTGACAAGTTGTTAGCCAATGAAAGTATTTACAGAGGTCATGATGGAAAGCTCCTCCGTGAATCGCCACCTTATCGTGGTGGAGGGGTTTGTGTGCCCCAGTGATCCCAGGAGCTATGTTGTCCGGGGGCTTGTCCCCCTGGTAGGGTCTCCCATGGCAAACTGGTCCTGGGTGAGGGTCCAGACAAAGAGCGGTTCAGAAGACCCCTATGTTTGCAACAACGAGGGAACAGTTTACCCTGCCCGGGATAGGGTTACCGGGGCCCCACCATGGAGCCATGCCTGGGGCGGGAGCTCGAGGGAGAGCGTCTGGTGGCCGGGCATTAGCCCGTGGTGCTCGGCCGGGCGCAGCCCGAAGAGGTTACATGGGCCCGCCCTCCTGTAGGCCCACCACCCGCAGTAGGTGTTGTAGGGGTCGGGTGCAGTGTGTGTCGGGCGGTGGCCGAGGGCGGAGGCCCTGGCGGACCGATCCCCGGCTATCGAAACTGGCTATTGGGACATGGAATGTCACCTCTCTGGTGGGGAAGGAGCCTGAGCTAGTGCGTGAGGTTGAGAGATACCAGCTAGATATAGTTGGGCTCACCTCAACGCATGGCCTGGGCTCTGGAACCAGTCTCCTGGAGAAGGGCTGGACTCTGTTCCAGTCTGGAGTTGCCCTCGGTGAGAGGCGGCGAGCTGGGGTGGGTATTCTTGTATCCCCCTGGCTTGCTGCCTGTACGTCGGAGTTTACACCGGTGGACAAGAGGGTAGTTTCCCTGTGCCTTCGAGCTGGGGAACGGGTCCTGACTGTTGTTTGCGCTTATGCGCCGAATGACAGTTCAGAGTACCCACCCTTTTTGGAGTCGCTGGGTGGGGTGCTGGAGGGTGCTCCATCTGGGGACTCCATAGTCTTGCTGGGAGACTTCAACGCTCACGTGGGCAATGACAGTGAGACCTGGAGGGGCGTGATGGGAGGAACGGCCTGCCCGATCTGAACCCGAATGGTGTTTTGTTATTGGACTTCTGTGCAAACCACAGTTTGTCCATAACGAACACCATGTTCGAACATAAGGATCTCCATAAGTGCACATGGCACCAGGACACCCTAGGTCGCAGGTCGATGATCAATTTTGTAATCGTATCATCAGATCTGCGGCCGTATGTTCTGGACACTCGGGTGAAGAGAGGAGCTGAGCTGTCAACTGATCACCACCTGGTGGTGAGTTGGATCAGGTGGCGGGGGAAGATGCTGGACAGACCTGGCACACCTAAACGTATTGTGAGGGTGTGCTGGGAACGCCTGGCAGAAGCCCAAGTCCGGGAGATCTTCAACTCCCACCTCCGGCAGAACTTCGACAGCATTCCGAGGGAGGCTGAGGACATTGAGTCCGAATGGACCATGTTCCGCACCTCCATTGTTGAGGCTGCTGCTCAGAGCTGTGGCTGCAAGGTGGTTGGTGCCTGTCATGGTGGTAACCCCCGAACCAGATGGTGGTCACCGGAGGTGAAGGGAGCCATCAAGCTGAAGAAAGAGTCCTATCGGGCTTGGTTAGCCTGTGGGACTTTGGAGGCAGCTGACAGGTATCGGCAGGCCAAGCGGAATGCAGCTCGGGCAGTGGCCGAAGCAAAAACTCGGGTGTGGGAGGAGTTGGTGAGGCTATGGAAAAAGACTTTCGGACGGCATCGAAGCGATTCTGGCAAACCATCAGGCGACTCAGGAGGGGAAAGCAGTGCTCCACTCACACGGTTTATAGTGCAGGTTGGGTGCTGCTGACTTCAACTGAGGCTATAGTCGGACGGTGGAAGGAATACTTCGAGGACCTCCTGAATCCCACTGACACGCCTTCTGTAGTGGAAGCAGAGTCTGGGGACGAGGGAGATGACTTGACCATCACTGGGGGTGAGGTCACTGAGGTAGTTAAACAACTCCTTGGTGGCAGGGCCCCTGGGGTGGACGAGATTCGCCCTGAGTTCCTGAAGGCTCTGGATGTTGTAGGGTTGTAGGGTCTTGGTTGACACGCCTCTGCAACATCGCGTGGAGATCTGGGGCAGTGCCAATGGATTGGCAGACCGGGGTGGTGGTCCCCATCTTTAAGAAGGGAGACCGGAGGGTGTGCTCCAACTTTCGGGGGATCACACTCCTCAGCCTCCCCGGTAAGGTCTATGCCAGGGTGCTGGAAAGGAGGGTCCGTCCGTTAGTCGAACCTCGGATCCAGGAGGAACAATGCGGTTTTCGACCTGGTCGCGGAACGCTAGACCAGCTCTTTATCCTCTCAAGGATATTCGAGTGTGCGTGGGAGTTTGCCCAACCAGTCTACATGTGCTTTGTGGACTTGGAGAAGGCATTCGACAGCGTCCCTCGGGGTGTCCTTTGGGAGGTCCTGCGGGAGTATGGGGTGTCTGGCCCGTTGTTGCGGGCCATTCAGTCTTTGTACAACCGCAGTGAGACCTTGGTCCGTATAGCCGGTAATAAGTCGGATTCGTTTCCTGTGGGTGTTGGACTCCATCAGGGCTGCCCTTTGTCACCAATTCTGTTCATAATTTTTATGGACAGAATTTCTAGGCGTAGCCAGGTGGCGGAAGGCTTCTTCCTCGGTGGCCTCAGAGTCTCATCTCTGCTTTTTGCGGATGATGCGGTTCTGTTGGCTTCATCAGGGGGTGGCCTCCAGCTCGCAGTGGAACGGTTCGCAGCCGAGTGTGAAGCGGCCGGTATGAGAATCAGCACCTCTAAGTCTGAGGCCATGGTCCTCAGCCGGAAAAAGGTGGAGTACTCTCGCCGGCTCAGGAACGAGTTCTTACCCCATGTGGAGGAGTTCAAGTATCTCGGGGTCTTGTTCACGACTGATGGGAGAAGGGAGCGGGAGATCGACAGACGGATCGGGGCTGCCTCTGCAGTAATACGGACGCTGCACCGGTCTGTCGTGGTGAAGAGAGAGCTTAGTGTAAAAGCGAACTCTTGATTTACTGGTCGATCTACGTTCCTACCCTCACCTATGGCCACGAGCTTTGGGTAGTGACCGAAAGAATAAGATCGCGAATACAAGCGGCAGAAATGAGTTTCCTTCGAAAGGTGGCTGGCCTCTCCCTTAGAGATAAGGCGAGGAGTGCGGCCATCCGGGAGGGGCTCAGAGTAGAGCCGCTGCTCCTCCACATCGAAAGGAGCCAGTTGAGGTGGCTTGGGCATCTGATTAGGATGCCTCCTGGCCGCCTCTTAGGTGAGGTGTTCCGGGCATGTCCCACCAGGAAGAGGCCCCGTGGTAGACCCAGGACACGCTGGAGGGATTATATCTCTCGGCTGGCCTGGGAACGCCTTGGGGTCCCTCCGGATGAGCTGGAGGAGGTTGCTGGGGAGAGGGAAGCCTGGGCTTCTTTGCTTAAGCTCCTGCCCCCGCGACCTGGCCCCGGATAAGCGGAAGAGAATGGATGGATGGATGGATGATGGAAAGTTTTCCCAGACATTTATAGGACAGGAAGTCTTTGCAACACCAGCAGTCGCCATTAGAGGCTAAAAAATGGTTTAAGGCACTTGCACAATGGCTTCATTCTTCCAATCTGGAAGGTATGCCCATCTTTTATACTGGTTATGATACAAACTGGCATCAAAAGAGGGCAAAAGCTAGAATGACATCCAAGACCATGTTGCTGCCTCATTACGTTACACAAAGAGATGTATGCTACAAGTTCTACAACGTGGAAAGCAGTTCACAGAAAAAAAAACAAGCCTGTTATTTAATTCTTCACTGAGGTGTAGCACTTGTGTCACAATCAGACAGATGTATGAGCTACTGGACCAGTTCTAGGTTCGCTGGAGCAGTGGAGCAAAGCACAGTGAAGAGACCAGAACCAGGGACCCTTAAATGGAAAGCCGGCACTTTTAATAAAACAAAAAGCATTAAACAGGAACACTTACAATTAATGTCAAATAGATTGCACTTAACTCAGAATACCAATTGAGTATGAGTAGAACCCACTTAACACAACAACAGCATGAAATATAACAGTATTCAATACAATAACTTGGATTCAGTTCAACAGTTTCAGATTAATTCAGTTCAGTTCAATAGTTCGATTCAGATTGATCCAGTTCAGTTCAATAGTTCGATTCAGATTGATCCAGTTCAGTTCAATAGTTCAATTCAGATTGATCCAGTTCAGTTCAATAGTTCAATTCAGATCAGAAAAGGGGAGATCCGGAATCCTGCTGCCATAAAGCAGCAAGCAGAAGCACACAAAATTGTCTCACTATATGAGCAATATCAAACCGTATTCTGTCGATCCGGTTGCTGTCAGTCTTTAAGCTCGAGTCTCATGGGTCAGGCTCGCCATCCAATATCCTGTGTGTGTGTGTGCGGGTCGTCTGCAGCCACCGCACGAAGAAAAGGGAGAGAGAGATCCAGGCCTCGTCCGACACCCAGAAAGCTCTTCCCGACAACTGAAGCACACACTAAAAACCTGGCCTGCATAACAGGCCATGCAGAAAACTTAATTTACTATATAGGAATCATTACAAGAACAGAATACACTCTTTCTGCCTCCTTGTGAGAAGAGAAAGGAAAGGAAAATGGCGGCAGCTTTTTTCCTCTCGCGGCTAACATCGTTTGCAATGAAACGCACACTTAAATCTTAACATAAGCTATACACATATTCACGTTTGGTTATGCACATTAACTCAAAACACAACGTTATCATTAAAGCGATCAGTTTTCCACTTTTACCGATTAACTTCGGGGTCTCGTTTACTCCATTTGCTCGTCTAAAACACACTTTTCTCAAATACAAAAGAAACATCATGAAACTCACCAAAACTTCTCTGGTTATTGTTCTTAGGCTCTCAATAGTCACTGATTTCCCTTTGGATCAGAAAACCTCCGTATTTCCAGGGAAAATATTCTCGATCCACACAGCTACATCACCTCTCTGGTATCGCTAACTGTTTTTTCCTCCAACACTACGCTCACAGGAAGAGGGGGGAAGGGCACGTTAAAGGGGCATACCCACAACTCACTTTTTGTTTGGTGAGCTTAATACTAATGTTTCAACCTTCTTTTACAAGTTATCTGCAACATAAATTATATAATTAAAACTTAATATTTAATGTAATTTAGTGTGACGATTTTCTATTGCATTACTGCAATATTTGTAACCTGGGTTACATCCTCCCCTCCTTTTCCCATGCACGTCCCTGTGCATGACATAATTACACTGTCAACACTCTAGATTGTGTAGGCTCATTCAAAGAGTCTGTAATCACTGCACTTAAACTGTGGAATAATGATTGGACTACTGTGACCAATGGGTTCCCCAGCTCGGGATAAGTCAGTCTCTGTGCAGGTACTCTGCGTCTGGTAGATCTCCTTAAATAGTCATTGTCACAGTCTCCAGTATGATCAGTTTGTCTAGTTTCATCATGGTTTGTGTCTGGAGGAGTGCTAACTCGATCTTCCTCAGATTGGCTGTGTGTTTCAGCATCTTGGCCTGGGAAAGTCCTCTCGTCAGAGTCTGTTCCAAGTGTGTCGTTCTCGACTGGGTTGGTTTCTGGTGGATTTACCTCCAAAGAACTCAGTTTGTGCAAGGTGCTATCCTCTAGGCTCACATTGGGTAGGTTAGTCACAGCAGTTGCTCTTGGAGTGGTGCAATGAGGAACTATGTCTGAGGCCTGTTCAACTACAGGCACATGAGGTGGTTCAGGTGTGCTGCCAACCATAAGTGATGGACCAACCACAGGGGTATGACGGGGGTCTGCAGTTTCCACCATTATATCCCTGTAACCATAGAGGAAAGGGTAGCTATCTCCTGAATCAGATTCTCGCTCCTCTGAGTGATCTGAATTGTCAGTCCTTGAGTACTGACGAGTCTTTGGTCGCCTGGGTTTTTCCTTTACAGGGTTCTCAATTTCAGCTGAGGTAGCAGAAAGGAATCCACAAGGTAATAACAAATCACGGTGGAGAGTTCTTAATGGGCCATCTTTAGTCTCAGGCCTCACAACATAGACTGGAATGTCACCTGACTGTCTCACTACAATATACACATCTGACTCCCACTTGTCAGCCAGCTTGTTCTTGCCTCTGAGCCGAACATTTCTAACCAAAACTCTGTCACCTGCTTCCAAAGTGGATTCGACAACCTGTTTGTCAAATCTTGCTTTATTGCGATCTGCCGTTTTCCTTGCCATTTCTGTTGCTACTCTGTAGCTCTCTTCGAGGTGTGATTTCAGACTGCGAACATATTGTGAGTGTGACACAGACTGATGAGTGACTGGTAGGCCGAAGGCCAAATCAACCGGCAATCTTGGTTGCCGCCCGAACATAAGTTCATAGGGGGTGAAGCCAGTGACCTCATTCTTAGTACAGTTATAAGCATGTACTAAAGGCTTGACATATTCCCGCCAATGGCTCTTTTTCTTGTTATCAAGCGTACCCAACATATTCAACAGGGTCCTGTTGAAACGCTCAACTGGATTCCCCCTTGGATGGTATGGTGTAGTACGTATCTTTTGAATACCAGCCAACTCACAAAGTTCCTTAATCATATGCGACTCGAAGTCTGGGCCTTGATCACTATGGAGTCTTTCTGGAATACCATAATGAACAACAAAGTGCTCCCACAAACACTTGGCAACAGTCTTTGCCTTTTGGTTCGGGGTAGGTATGGCCACTGCATATTTTGTAAAGTGGTCTGTGATGACCAGAATATCTTTGGTGTTACTTGAGTCTGGCTCTAAGGTGAGAAAGTCCATGCATACAAGCTCAAGGGGGCGTGTAGCTATGATGTTCAGAAGTGGGGCAGCCTTTTCTGGTGAAACCTTGCGCCGTATGCAGCGGTCGCAAGTTTTGATTTTGCTCTCTACTTCAATGGCCATCTTAGGCCAGTAAAACCGTTTGCGAACTAGGTCTATGGTTCGCTCTACACCCATGTGTCCCATGTCATCATGCAGACTCTTTAGGACTAAGGATCTCAACTCTTCAGGCAACACTAACTGATATTGTGTTGATGCGCCCTCTTGTCGCTTTCGGTACAGTACACCATCTCTGACTATAAGTCGATTCCACTCTCTCAATAGAAGACCCAGCTCAGGGGCTTCTGTTCTGAGGGATGGTGGAGGTCTCTCCCCCGACTCCATCTGGTTGAGCACTGTTCGGATGCACACGTCATCCTGCTGTTTGCTCCTCAATTCAGATGCTGTAAAGTGAGGGATGACAGGCAAGCCACCAAGCTGCTCTTCATCCTGAAAGCTTTCTGGAATGGCTTTCGGATGGTGAGCGAGTGATAAGACTAAAGAGGTGCTAGGCACTGGCTCTTCAGGCCTATCAGCCGAGAGATGATGGACTAGATGCTTCTCACATATGGCTTTGACTGCACTTTCACTAAGATGTCTCTTTGTGAACTGCTGTATTCTTTCTAGCTCTTTCTTTGACAGCATATCATCAGGTTGGATTTCATGGGGTCGTCTGGACAGCCCATCTGCATCCTGGTTTTGCTTTCCTGCTCTGTACTGCAACTGGAAATCGAACGTTGACAGAGCTGCTAACCATCTGTAGCTTGTAGCATCAAGCTTGGCAGAGGTGAGAATATATGTTAGCGGGTTGCTATCAGTGACAACCAGGAATGGACTGCCATAAAGGTAGTCTTGGAATTTTTCAGTTACTGCCCATTTAAGGGCAAGAAACTCCAACTTGTGGGCAGGGTACCTTGTTTCACATCTAGACAAACCCCGGCTTGCGTAGGCTATAACCCGCTTCTGGCCCTGTTGCTCCTGGTAAAGAGCGGCACCAAGACCTGAAACGCTAGCGTCTGTGTGCAGAACATAAGGCAGTTTAGGGTCAGCAAACCCTAGAACAGGAGCAGTAGTTAACTTCACAATAATGGAGTCAAATGCTTCTTGGCAAGCCAGAGTCCATCTATTCCCAAAAGAGTCTTTAGGATTGTGGTATTTCCCAGCTGCTGCATGGGCACCAGAGTGTTTTCGTGAGGGTGGGTAACCTGCAGTGAGTTCATTGAGGGGTTTCACGACCTTTGAATAGTCCTTGATGAATCTGCGGTAATAACCACAGAAGCCCAAGAATGTTCTCAACTCCTTCAGATTGTTTGGTTTTGGCCAGGTTTTTAAAGCTGCAATCTTTTCAGGATCTGTCTCAATGCCTTCTTCGGAGATAATGTGGCCTAAGTATTTCACTGAGCTCTGGAAAAACTTGCATTTTTCTGGAGACAGTTTCAGGCCATACTCCTTCAGACGGGAGAGAACCCGCAGCAGTCTTTCCTCATGCTCCTCCAATGTTGAGGAGAAGACAATGAGATCATCCAGAAAAACCAATGCTTGTTTCAAGTTCAGCTCCCCCATGCAACGCTCCATGAGCCTCTGGAAAGTGCTTGGGGCATTCGTGATCCCTTGAGGCATCCTATTGAATTCAAAGAATCCTAGGGGGCAGACAAACGCAGTTTTGTGCTTGTCTGATTCTTCCATTTCTATCTGGTAAAAACCAGATTTGAGGTCCAAAACAGAGAACCATTTGGACCCAGTCAATGCTGAAAAAGATTCCTCCAAGTTAGGCAGGGCATAAGAGTCCTTTACCGTTTGGAGATTCAGCTTTCGGTAGTCTATACAGAGTCTGACATCACCATTCTTTTTCTTGACCACCACAATTGGAGAAGAGAAGGGTGATTCAGATTCTCTGATGACTTCTGCATCAAGAAGTTGCTGTAGGTGGTTACGTACAGCCTCTATATCTTGAGGGTGGATTGGCCTTGCTCTGTGTTTAAAAGGTGTCTCATCGCAAAGATTTATGTGATGTTTTATTTTATTGGTGCGGCCAAAATCGAGATCGTGGTGTGAAAACACCTCTGGCATGGAATTCAATTTGTCAGTTATTCTCTCCTTCCACTCACTGGGTATGGGAGAGTTTCCAAAGTCAAAGTTCAACTTTGATTCGTGCTCAGGATTGGCAGAAAGGACTTTGCCTTGGTCAATAGACCGAACACTCTGAATGGCATGTATTTCTGCTATCACAGTCTTTGGTGAAAGAGTAATAGCATGGTCTGACTCATTTTTGAGGACCACTGGTATGCAGCATGGCAGTTTGGATGGCAGGGTTGCTAGCCCGTCGGTGACTAGTAAGCCGCCAGGTAGGGAGGTTGACCTTGGAGATTCGACCATCACCCACTTCCCAACATTTCGGATTCGGCAGCTTATTGACCCCTCCAAAACTGTTGTCTGACCAGCCTCAATGGTTTGAGGGTCCGTGCTACGCAGTTTCACTTCTGCCAGGCTACAGTCAGCCTGATGCCTTTTCCTGGCTTCCAAGGTCTTTAAGACCACTTTGTAGCCATAGGGAAGTAAATGATGGGTTTGGGAAGCAATGTTTGTGTACTGCTCATAAAAGACATCTAAGGCATTGGTGCCGATCAATGGTGATGAAAAACCTGGACGTACATCGGGTACGATCAGGGCTAGGGTTGGCACGTCAATGTCTGCACCCAATAAGCTCTTAGGAAACCGGACTGTTGTTTCAACGTACCCAAGATAAGGCACATTCTGACCATTTGCTCCCTCTACTTCTAGCAAGTCATTTAAGGGATGAATTGGTAATTTGGACAAGTTCTCCTGGTAGAACGATTTAGGGACGGTTGTGACTTGAGAACCTGTATCCAGTAGACAGCTAGATTCTTGATCTCCTATGATCACCTGTGCTGTACATTTTGCGCCAACCAATCCTTTTGGCAAAGTTACCAAATGTCTGTTGCTCTTAGAGCGCACACTAGATGAGCGTCGTCCTTTTTTGGGACATTTTACCTGTGCTTCAGTCTCCATTTGTCCCTCAATGGAAACTGCTTCTAGTTTAAAGTGTCACAATCTGTGATCCCTTTCCTAGTGTCCCATGCTAGTTGTCTTTCCTTCAGTTGCCTCCTTTTTAAAGCCACTAAAGAGGGATTTGGTTCACTTTCACATTGTGGTTTGATATGCCCATCTTCACCACACCTAAAGCAATACCAGGCTTTAGGTCGGTTTCTTGAGTTGTTTGTGACTTGGTCAGGGGCTTGGATCTTATGCAACCTTGAGCTGTCAAGCGGGGGTTTGACTGTTGTTGAGTTGGGAGCTTTTAGCTTGAGAGGTTGTGTCTTTTCAGCTCTTTCACTACTTTTCTGAGTGAACCGTGTGAGCTGAGACTGCAGATCAGCAATCTGCTTCTTTATGTGCTGGATTTCAGGTGTAGAGTGGTCTACTGAAAGTGACGGAGGGTATGTTTCTAGGCTACATGGAGCAACGCCTTGGTAGTGCGAAAGCACTCTTGGCCTTGAAGCACTTAAGTGCTGTTTCATGCGGGATGCTTTGGAAGCACGCTTATCTTCTGCAGTGCGAAGCAGGAGAAGCAGTCCTGCAAAGGTGGGTGGATTTTGCTTCTTTTGCTCCAGCTGTAGTTCAGCTATTAAATGATTGTCCCAACATCCTCTTATAAACTGCTTGAGAAGTTGTCTGTCAAGGTCTCCTGCACCTATACCTCCCCTCCTGAAGGTGGTATTCAACATCACCTGTAATCGCTGGAGGTAGGTTGAGGGCTCCTCACCATGATTTTGCATGGTATTGAGGTACTTTGCAAAGAGATCATCACCATCCTCAACTGTACCATAGGCAGAGTCGAGGATTTCTAAGTACACACTGGGAGGTGATTCGAATGTCAGATGTTTCACTATGTCAATAGCAGGGGACGACAGACTTTCCAAAAGTCGCCGTGCCTTCTGAAGATCTGGTTGTCTGGTATCTTTTAAAAGAAGTTCAACATTAGACCGCCAAGTCTCGTAATCTACTTCATTGCTGGGACGAGGGCACCGCCCAGAAAAAGGCCTGAGTCTTGGGGAGTTGTGCATCATCTGTGTAGCAGCATCTTCTGTCCGCACTATATGCTCCACTATTACCTTCTGTAGTTCAGGCGGACTGACATCAGCAAAGCTTAGAGCAGTTGCCCTTTTCTCGCTAGGCACTGGTGGTGGGGACCAACTCCACCCCGGTGGCTGAATCTGCTGTTCTGGAGCACCACAAGGTTGAGAACTAACTTGCACAGCAGCCACTGGGACATGTGAGTCTGGAGTGTCAGGTAGGTCTGGTTCCATGTGCTCTGCTTGGGTGTCTGTGTTGTCAGAGTCAACAGCTTTACCGATGGAAGTGAGTTCTTCTCTTAAAACAGTGGCAAAATCTTTACCAGTCTGTTTGGCTATGTCTCTTAGCTCTGCAAGGTAAGTCTGTGTAGCTGTCTTACTGACTACTGGTGTGTATACAGCAGGTAGGGCCTCAATAAGATACAGAACGTCTGTCAGTGTCTTAGATAACACCTTGTGTGGCAACAAAGATGATAATGACTGAACAGCTGTGCCATGTACATATTCCACGATGACCTGCTTACCTCGATCTGTACCTGGGGTGTTTACTGGTATTATTCTTTGTATGGAACCATACTGCTTGAGGAAATCAAACAGTTCTTCATCAGCTTCTGTACCAGACAACCCACTGACTATCACTGAATTGGGAATTTTCACATTACTCTGCTGCACGACTTCCATGTTTTACTCACTTTGAAGGTCTCTGATCTCTAGCACTGTACTCGCTGAACCGCTCCTGGCTGGCTCGCCACTTTATATGTAGCACTTGTGTCACAATCAGACAGATGTATGAGCTACTGGACCAGTTCTAGGTTCGCTGGAGCAGTGGAGCAAAGCACAGTGAAGAGACCAGAACCAGGGACCCTTAAATGGAAAGCCGGCACTTTTAATAAAACAAAAAGCATTAAACAGGAACACTTACAATTAATGTCAAATAGATTGCACTTAACTCAGAATACCAATTGAGTATGAGTAGAACCCACTTAACACAACAACAGCATGAAATATAACAGTATTCAATACAATAACTTGGATTCAGTTCAACAGTTTCAGATTAATTCAGTTCAGTTCAATAGTTCGATTCAGATTGATCCAGTTCAGTTCAATAGTTCGATTCAGATTGATCCAGTTCAGTTCAATAGTTCAATTCAGATTGATCCAGTTCAGTTCAATAGTTCAATTCAGATCAGAAAAGGGGAGATCCGGAATCCTGCTGCCATAAAGCAGCAAGCAGAAGCACACAAAATTGTCTCACTATATGAGCAATATCAAACCGTATTCTGTCGATCCGGTTGCTGTCAGTCTTTAAGCTCGAGTCTCATGGGTCAGGCTCGCCATCCAATATCCTGTGTGTGTGTGTGCGGGTCGTCTGCAGCCACCGCACGAAGAAAAGGGAGAGAGAGATCCAGGCCTCGTCCGACACCCAGAAAGCTCTTCCCGACAACTGAAGCACACACTAAAAACCTGGCCTGCATAACAGGCCATGCAGAAAACTTAATTTACTATATAGGAATCATTACAAGAACAGAATACACTCTTTCTGCCTCCTTGTGAGAAGAGAAAGGAAAGGAAAATGGCGGCAGCTTTTTTCCTCTCGCGGCTAACATCGTTTGCAATGAAACGCACACTTAAATCTTAACATAAGCTATACACATATTCACGTTTGGTTATGCACATTAACTCAAAACACAACGTTATCATTAAAGCGATCAGTTTTCCACTTTTACCGATTAACTTCGGGGTCTCGTTTACTCCATTTGCTCGTCTAAAACACACTTTTCTCAAATACAAAAGAAACATCATGAAACTCACCAAAACTTCTCTGGTTATTGTTCTTAGGCTCTCAATAGTCACTGATTTCCCTTTGGATCAGAAAACCTCCGTATTTCCAGGGAAAATATTCTCGATCCACACAGCTACATCACCTCTCTGGTATCGCTAACTGTTTTTTCCTCCAACACTACGCTCACAGGAAGAGGGGGGAAGGGCACGTTAAAGGGGCATACCCACAACTCACTTTTTGTTTGGTGAGCTTAATACTAATGTTTCAACCTTCTTTTACAAGTTATCTGCAACATAAATTATATAATTAAAACTTAATATTTAATGTAATTTAGTGTGACGATTTTCTATTGCATTACTGCAATATTTGTAACCTGGGTTACAGAGGTGTTACCTCTCTCCTCAGTTTCAGCTGTTGCAGGCTTGTGTCCACCCTCTCCTCCTGTGCTGCCATTGTTCTTCTGTGAGTGTTCAGCAACACCAGGCCCATTTAATGGCTTGCCCTATGAAAAACATCATCAAGGTCAGCTTTAGTTCATCTATGATAAGATAAAGCTACCATAGCCTTTATTAGCTACTGAAAATAGATAGTTATAAAAAATAAAGTGCTTATTACTATAATGATGAGTAAAGCATATAAAAAAAAAGTCTTACCTTCACTCTGTCAGTTGTATTCTCCATCTCTTCTAATGCAGTATCATGTAAGAAGAAGAATAGATTGCATCAGGTCACAGTTTTATCAGATAGGAGTCACCCAAGCATCCAACTACATATTCATTATATGCATAAATTTTATTTCTTCATCTTCTTGCCTAAAAGGAAAATAACATTGCACAATTTTTTTGCTAAATGAACATTTTTTTCCCTTTTGGATCACTGGTTCATTGACAAAAACAAGTTTTCAAAAAATAACAAAATACTGTAATCATTAGGTGTAAAACAAAAAAGTCGTCTGTCTTGGACCCAGATTTTTCAGTTTTGGGATTTAAAATTCTTGTTTATTAAGGATTCAGTTAGATTTTTGTTGTTGTTGTTGCTGCCATTTACATTTATCTTCATGTATTTCCTCTTTTACTTTTCTAATCATATTCTCACATATAGTTTTACTTCCTGTCCATTTATCTCAATCGTGTTCAGCTGTGTTTAGTTTCCCTCCTGTTTACGCTTCCCTCATTACCTCGTGTATTTGTGTTCTATCTTCTTGCAGTATATAGCAGAGTTGCACTTACTGTTGTCACCAGTGATCCCTCACTTATCGCGGGTGTTACGTTCCAGGACCACCCGCGATAAGTGAAAATCCGTGAAGTAGGGATGCTATATTTATTTTAATACTTATACATTATTTTAGTAGTTATACACTATTTTAAGTTTTTATAAACCCTCCCCACACACTTATACACCAAATATATACATTACTGTACAACACGTACTATGCATGTGAAGAACGAGTACCGCAAAAACCCGCGAAACAGCGAAAATACCTCAATAAATATTTTACACTAATATTGACTGAAAACCCGCGAAAAGCGAACTGCGACGTATCGAGGGATTACTGTACTCTAATCCGACTACTTTTTCTCGGTAACGAGTAATCTAACGCGTTACTATTTGCATTCCAGTAATCAGATTAAAGTTACTTATCCAAGTCACTGTGCGTTACTATTTTTGCCATTTTCCTCAGTACAAAGATAAATTTTTGCTTTCTTCTTGCGTCTCGGGGAGTGATATCTGGCAGATGCGACAGTTAAGTCCCATTTTCAGCATGAACAGCACAGCTACACAAATATAAACAGTGGAGGGAGGAGAGAGATGCGCGTTTTCTAGCTGAAATACAGGCACTATTGTGAGTTTGTGTCAGGTAAAGATGACAATATCAAGGTCAGTTGTGCACTCTGTGCTGGCGACAAAGTGCTATGTAGCTTCAAAAACACTACGTCAAACATGAGGAAACATCTGGAGTCACGGCGCAGTCAAACTTACAGAGCGAGTCGCAACAGGTGGAGCGAAGCAGAGCTGTGGCTAATGCAGGAGGCCCCCAGCACCCAAACAACAAAAGCTGGACTTCAGTAAAAACCACTAAGTGGGGGAGAGCTGAAAAAGTTGAAAAGCCCTCTAATACACTATGTAGTAGAGGCTGGTATTGTGCCAAAAAGTGATCGTCTGCCAATCAGCAATTTTCGGTAGTTGCCAAAAAATCATTCCCTGTATTTAACTTGTTGACCTATAATCTGTGAAGCATATATCAAACATATCTCTCATGAATGATATCAGGTCATTTTGAGTGAGAAACAGCATTTCTATCACAAGGTAGAAGCTGCACTCAGTTTTTGGCAAAGTGACTTTTATATATTTGTTTTTTTTTAAGGTAAAAACTGTCTGACATTAAAAATGTATTTTTAAACAGAAATCTGGTTCAAAAGGCTGCAGAAATCACAAATATAACATCACAGTTCTATAAAGATATTTGAAGTGGCCAAAAAGCTCTGGATTGATTATAATGTCGGTACAATAACACAGACTTCTAAAGATTGTTGAAAAACAGGTTATTTCTGCATTTTATATATAAGCCCTTCATAAATCATGTTGACTGTACTCTATTTACCAATATAAGCAAAGACATTACACACAAAAACGCACAGAAACATCTGAATCACTTTATTACAGACGATCACTTTTTGGCACAAGACCGGCCGCTGTTGAAAGTAACTAATAAAGTAACTTGTAATCTAACTTAGTTACTTCTAAAATTAAGTAATCAGTTAACTAAGTTACTTTTTAAAGGAGTAATCAGTAGTTGGACTACTTTTTCAAGGTAACTATACCATCACTCGTTGTCACAATGTAGACAAAAACAAAGAGAGATGTTTGTCATGTAATTCTTCACTGAGATGTTACCTCTCTCCTCAGTTTCAGCTGATACAGGCTTGTGTCCACCTTTTCCTCCTGTGCTGTCATCTTTCTTCTGTGAGTGTTCAGCAACACCAGGCCCATTCAGTGACTCACACTATGAAAAACATCATCAGCTTTAGTTCATTTAAGATAAGATAAAGATACCATAGCCTGTAGCAGTCACACAGATGGGAAATTCACATTATCATAGAAGCAGAGTGGATCAAGCAGGAATAAACAGATGCAGCAAAACCTAAGACCAATGCCAAATAACAGACATGTACAGATCCTAGTGTGTACATGTGTGTATTCATGTGAGTGTATCTAGTTAAACTGTTTAGGATCAACAGTATGGTATGAAGTAATGGGGACAAAAGAAAAATACAGCAGTCAAGAACAGTTATTCACAGTGATAAACTTCTTTGAAAAGGACAAAAAAACAAAAAAAGTAAAAAAAAATATGCAGTTCCACTTTTTATCTTTTAAAACCTGAACTTTTCAGGTTTTAAAAAATACAAAAAATAAAAATGGAAGAAAAATACAGACTACAATGTAGAAAAATCCTATATTATATACTGCTGAAAATAATTGAAGGAACATTGAAAATATGTCAGATTTCAACGGGAAAAAAAAATCTTACTGGATATCTATACTGATGTAACGTGAAAGTACATTATATGACACTAATTCTCTCTCAGCTAAAATAAACAGCACAATGGAGACAGAGAATTTTCTCAACAGCTTCTTTGTTTACTCCTCCACACTTGTGTATATTATAACTTCCTTGTTTGAACGTCCTGGGTGACTTATACAACCAATCAGAAGCCAGAAACTTCTAGCCTTATGCAAATGTGGGAAAACCACAGAGGTAGGTTCATCATGGTATTAAAACTGCACTGAAAGGTGCATAAATAAACATCCAAACATGTACGTACCAAAAACATATTAACACCAAATATAAATGCAAATATGTATATAGTTAGCTCTGTAACCACATCCCCATAAATTAAGTGAAATACAAGTTTGCCTCCAAACTTTACACTGATATGACTGGGTAATGTTTTAAGGAATGAAAAGTTGCTACACTGTTAGATGGAAATGAAAACTGAATTCGAAGATACAAACTGAGAAAATGATGGAATATATACACAATACCAGTCAAAAGTTTGGACACACTCACCAATTCATATAAATGTGTGTGTGTGTGTGTGTGTGTGTGTGTGTGTGTGTGTGTGTGTGTGTGTGTGTGTGTGTGTGTGTGTGTGTGTGTGTGTGTGTGTGTGTGTGTGTTGGACGTATGTTAGTAGGTACTGAGTATTACATATTAAGATACAGTGCAAGCAGTATATTTAGAATAAATGGGCACAAAAAATAAAGAAAGCACTCAAGGCCAGTTATTCACAGTGACAATACTTTCTTTAAAGATGCATTTTGGGGTCAACTTGAAGGAAAAGCAGATGTGAAATGTAAAAGTGAGGTCAGAGGTCAAATGTGACAGAATGTATGGATGCAAACTATAATGTGATGCTTAGAATCACCATATACTAGTATCATTTCTTAAATGTTGCTAATACAAAAAAAAAAAGAAACAGAGTTTAAAGATAAAAGACATTTTATGAAAGTTTTACCTTGTTTGACCTTGAAGGTCAATGATCCAAAGTGACCTGATATTTAGAATCCCCACATATCATTCCCTTTATGCCTATATGATGTCTGAATAAACAATGGCAGTAAGAAACCTAGTTTTAAATAGCTCTATATACCGTTACTATCACTTTGACCTTGAGATCCGTCTATTGACCTTGATGGAGAGGTCAGAGGTCAAATATGACATGATATTTTAAGTCTTTATACAGTATTTTCTGTATGTTGACAATACATACTTTTAAGAATCATAGTTTCAAAGTTATAAGGTTTTCTGTCCATTTATGACAATTAATCACTAAGTTGACCTTGAAGACCTTGGTGGGTGTAAGACAAATGTTAATGGATTGTTAACATGATCCCACTCTACAGTCCTATAAAGTTTTATCAGAATTCATTCAAAACTTTTAGCTATCATGTTTACAGACAGAAAAAATGACACACACACAAACACTACCAAAAACATAACCTTCTTGGCAGAGACAATAAATAATTCACATTAAATGGAAACAGAGACCATGTGCCCAATGCAAAGGTTGTGCATTTTGAACATAGTAGAAGAACATAATATAAAACATAGAGGAAAGACAAAAAGTTTGCCAATGACCTTCCTCCTTTTTTTAAAAAATATTTTTAAAAATCTCCTTTTAAGAATAGCTTTGTAAACAAACTTGAATGAAAGCTGTTGCACTGCAAATATGTACGTGAACAGTGCTGACAGCAATATGCATTTGGAAGTTTCAGGGTAATGTATCCAGTAACCCCAGCTGCTTTCCTGTGAACCACCTGGTTTGGGGGAATCACAGCTCTCTTACTTTCACTTTTACTTTCATAAGAGGGGTGTAAGGGTGATTGTTGAAGCGTGTGTGTGTGTGTGTGTGTGTGTGTTGGACGCATGTTAGTAGGTATTGAGTACAGTAATCCCTCGCTACTTCGCGGTTCGCTTTTCATGGACTCGTTGTTTCGCGGGTTTTCCATCAATATTAGTGTAAAAATATTTATTTCGGTATTTTCGCTGTTTCGCGGGTTTTTGCGGTACTCGTTCTTCATATGCGTAGTGCGTGTTGTACAGTAATGTATATATTTGGTGTATAAGTGTGTGGGGAGGGTTTATAAAAACTTAAAATAGTGTATAACTACTAAAATAATGTATAAGTATTAAAATAAATATAGCATCCCTACTTCACGGATTTTCACTTATCGCGGGTGGTCCTGGAACGTAACACCCGCGATAAGTGAGGGATTACTGTATTACATATTAAGATATATACAGATGCCTGTTTGTCCATCTGTGTATTCACATGTGTACATCTGGTTACAGTGCAAGCAGTATAGTTAGGATAAATGGGCACAAAAGAAAAAGACAGCAGTCAAGCCCAATTATTCACAGTGTTAGACTGATTTGAAAAAAAAATACAAAAAAACTTTTATCTTTCAAAACCAGAACTTTTCAGTGAGAATACATTTCAAATGAAAACATAAAGTTTTAAAAAATAAAGTGCTTATTGCTGCACTGATGATCAAGTACATCAAAAAAGAGAATCTTACCTTTTCCCTGTCAGCCATATTCTCCATCACTTCTAATGCAGGATCATGTAAGAAGAACAAAATTGTACTGTCATGGTTTTATGAGGCAATAGTCACCTAAGCGTCCTACATATAATTCATTATATGTGTAAATTTTATTTCTTCATCTGCTTGTCTAAAAGGAAAATGCATATTTTAAAGGACTTATTGTTGTTGTTATTATTATTTTTTTTAACTATAGTATTTTTTTCTTGGTTTATTTTGTAACTTATACTGTATGATGTAATTTCAGATTCAATGTGTATTGTAGAAGGATAAATGGAAAATGAAGTCCTCATAAAATATTTTAAAAAACAAAATATTGTAGCTCATTAGTGTAAAACAAGGTCAAGTTTGTTTTTTTTACCAGTATTAAAATATTAAATATTCATATATATATATATATATATAAGTCTTGCAAAATACTGTAGGTTGTTAGTGCAAAATATCTTAGAAGAAACTGAGATTACCTGTATTTTAAGTATCAGACAATTTAATAGTACCTACACTTATAAAGCTGATGAAATACCTTGCAGATATATGGAATTTCCTTTCTTTTCTTTTCTTTCCTTTTTTTTTTTTTGAACTGTTTTCTTACAAAAAACAAAATTCTACAGATATAATTACTAGGGGTGGGACTTTAACGCATTAATTTCGATTAATTAATTACGGGGAAAATAACCAACTAAAAATTTTAATGTATTTTAATCGCAGTTTACACCGTGGAACGTTTCTCAGTGCACGAGTTCCAGGCATACAGATTATATTGATGCACAATGTGATAAGAATGATGAGGAGCTGTGTCCAAATTAAGGGGCCACATCCTTCACAGCCCACGAAGACCGCAAAGGGAGGAAGTGAGCAGCTAGCCTTCATATCAGAGTCGCCTGCCCTCACCTCTGCGTAGCTCATGTTACCTAGTAACCGTGACAGTGCGAAGCACAGCTGTGTAAAAACAGCTGGTTAAACGGAGAACGAACTTTTGCTCCTTTTTGTGGTTTGATTTTAAATCTTTAATTCAAAATAAGCTGTTAAAACAAGCATACCACATTTCAGCATCAAGGAATACAGCTGAGCTAATGATTAATTTCCAACTATATTAATTGAGACATTAATGTTGAATAAAACTATCTAGTTATGATGCTTAACTTTAATTTCAGGAGTTTATCACAGGAGCACTAATGCCCTTCGTTGGTCTGTGTAGTAGACTGGTGGGAAAATAAACAAAATTTTGAAGTTTAAGGTTATATAGACTGATTCATTCATCAACCAAACTTGAATTCATATTTCTCATGTTAAATATTGAAATGTGATTAAAATGCGATTAATTTCGATTAATTAATTACAAAGCTTATAATTAATTAGATTATTTTTTTTAATCGAGTCCCACCCGTAAAAATTACCAATATTTTCTCAAAAATGATCAAATTAAGGCTTTAACCTATTTTTCCAGTTATTGACATAAAATCTCACCATTTCCGATCCCTTTTTCCTTGTCACATCTGTGGTCCAGGTATTCTCTCTGCTCTTCGTGTCTACTGTGGAGACTGTTTTCAGAGACCATGGCATCTATTTTTTCTAACAGATCTATAATCTCGTTTGCGTCCGTCATGCTTCTGGTACATGTGTGGAACCTTTTTTCAGCAAAACTGCTGTTAGTTTTCAGGTCTGTCAGTGCACTTTCACATTTATCACCTGGCTCATGAGTCACAACTGTCATTACATAAGAGAGAATTCCTTCCCCAAAAGCTTTTTCTAGCTGCTGCACTGCTGAGCTGTACTGGCTGTTATGCTGGCCATATGGTAACAGTAAGAGAAAGACATGATTTCCCTCATTTAATAAGATTTTGTCAGTATTTTGGAGCCCAAGCAGGTTAATGACAGCAATGTGCCGACCACAGAAATCATACAGTTTGGATGAAAACTGTTCCACATTTGTTTGGTCTTCATGGTCAAGTAAGATGTTTTTTGGTACGATCTCGATGGAGTTTGTGTCACCAAGTAACACAAGTGTGAGCTCAGGCAGCTCTGAAACAAACACAAGAACATCACTAGGTTATACTACAGAGTTGGCGATGTCAAAGCTGTATAAAGATAAAAAAGAAAACTGTAGGATAAATTATAAAATCAGTGGCATCATCAATATTCTTAACAAATGTTATTTTTAGAATTTCAGATTACCCTTGGTCTTAGTCACAGATTCGGTTTCAGGTTCCCCCGCCCCTCCAGCTGCTGTGTCATCACTGTTTTCTTCCATCTTATCTTCTGTTCATTTTTACAGTCACAGAAAAATGCCCAAAAATGTAACTTCACATTTCAAAGCTATTTGAAATAATCAAAGCACAACATGTAACAGTCCATGGAAAAAGTATAATGTATGAGAAATGCTAGTTTAGGGGGTGTTTCCTACTTTCTTTATCCTACTTGTGTCATGTCCTGGGCCGGTGGCCCAGTGTTTTATGTTTTCTTGGTATTGTTTCTGTTTCTCGAGTCATGTTTTGTTGTCTTTTGTATTTTTGCCCTCAGTTATTCCTGGTTTCCTTGTGTCTCCTAGTGTTGTGACTAGTCTGCGTCTCTGTCCTGAGTCTGTGTGCCTGTTCCCCGTGTTAAGTCAGCATGTTCCTTGGTTAGTCACTTCCTGTTTATTTTGACAGTCTGGTTTCCCTGTGCTTTGTGTTTAGTTTTGCTTCCTCTGTGTTGTTAGTTTCATTTGCCTCACCTGCTGTGCCCTGCTGTTTCCTCTTCCCCTGATTACCCATTGTGTATTTAAGCCCTCAGTTTCCATGTGTTCTTTGTCACGTTGTCGTCATTATTCTCCCCAGTGTTCCACTTAAGCTGTGTGTGTTTTGTTTTTCGTTTTCTCCCAGGCTTCCAGTTGATTTTTGGCCTTGGTTGAGATTTCGTATTTTGTATTATTCGAGTTTGATAATAAACCAGTTTTTAGTTTAAGTCTGTCTGTGTCAGTCCTGCATTTGGGTCCTCTCCCCCTCACAGCCCCTCATCGTGACAACTTGAATATGAAATGAAATTACAGTATATAGTAATGTGAGTTCATTCTTCAGCAGCTGAGGCTGCCTGAATGGTGCAAAAACACTGCCTTGTTGTCAGTCTGGATATAGACATGCACACAATTCAGCACACAAAAGCACCATCTTGTTCGTCCCTTACCATTTACTCGTAATTTATTACTACCAGTGTTTCCTCTATGAACCTGAGCATAATAGAAAATGGAAAGTTGTAATTTAATTTTTAAAAGTTAGTAAAAAAAAACAAACGTCTTACACAACTACACACCTTTAAACTACAACAGTCACATAAATAATTGCACTGAATTAAACTCTAAATGCAAGTGTGTGTGCATAAATAACAAAACAAAAAACTTCTTACAAAAGTCAGTTCAACCTGCAGAGGAAATGTCCTGGTTACAGGTTTAAGCTGCTGAATGTCTGTGTCATCTACATCGTCTCTTCTATCTGTACCTTTGATACATGCACAAGATAGCCTCACATCACCCTTAATTAGCCTTCAGAGTCACCAGAGAGCAAAATTTGCTCTAAGTGAACTCAAAACACTTTATCATGTTATTTAAACCCACCTTTTGTTGTGTTTTCCTCAGCTCAGCCTGGTCTGTGTAGATGCTGCTGTCTTGTCAGAAATTATCACAGTCTTATATATACTGAGATCAGAGAACGGTCACATGATCCTTACACCCCCACACCCCCACACCCCTGCCACAGAAGTGAAAGTAAGAGAGCATTGTGCTGCATTTGCAGTTGGACTGGTGCTAGTGAGTTTTTGAGCTTTATATCAAAGGTAGCAGGGATCAATATAGATTTAGTCTGATGATGCTGATTAAATCCAGTGCTCTCTCTCACTCTCTCTCTCTCTCACACACACACACACACACACACACACACACACACACACACACGCTCACACACACACACACACACACACACACACACACACACACACACACACACACGCTTCAACAATCACCCTTACACCCGTCTTATGAAAGTAAAAGTGAAAGTAAGAGAGCTGTGATTCCCCCAAACCAGGTGGTTCACAGGAAAGCAGCTGGGGTTACTGGATACATTACCCTGAAACTTCCAAGTGCATATTGCTGTCAGCACTGTTCACATACATATTTGCAGTGCAACAGCTTTCATTCAAGTTTGTTTACAAAGCTATTCTTAAAAGGAGATTTTTAAAAATATTTTTTAAAAAAAGGAGGAAGGTCATTGGCAAACTTTTTGTCTTTCCTCTATGTTTTATATTTTTCTTATACTATGTTCAAAATGCACAACCTTTGCATTGGGCACATGGTCTCTGTTTCCATTTAATGTGAATTATTTATTGTCTCTGCCAAGAAGGTTATGTTTTTGGTAGTGTTTGTGTGTGTGTCATTTTTTCTGTCTGTAAACATGATAGCTAAAAGTTTTGAATGAATTCTGATAAAACTTTATGGGACTGTAGAGTGGGATCATGTTAACAATCCATTAACATTTGTCTTACACCCACCAAGGTCTTCAAGGTCAACTTAGTGATTTATTGGTCAAAAATGGACAGAAAACCTTATAACTTTGAAACTATGATTCTTAAAAGTGTGGTGTGTATTGTCAACATACAGAAAATACTGTATAAAGACTTAAAATATCATGTCATATTTGACCTCTGACCTCTCCATCCAGGTCAATAGACGGATCTGAAGGTCAAAGTGATAGTAACGCTATATAGAGCTATTTAAAACTAGGTTTCTTACTGCCATTGTTTATTCAGACATCATATAGGCATAAAGGGAATGATATATGGGGATTCTAAATATCAGGTCACTTTGGATCATTGACCTTCAAGGTCAAACAAGGTAAAACTTTCATAAAATGTCTTTTATCTTTAAACTCTGTTTCTTTTTTTTTTGTATTAGCAACATTTAAGAAAGGATACTAGTATATGGTGATTCTAAACATCACATTATAGTTTGCATCCATACATTCTGTCACATTTGACCTCTGACCTCACTTTTACATTTCACAGCTGCTTTTCCTTCAAGTTGACCCCAAAATGCATCTTTAAAGAAAGTATTGTCTAAAGAAAGAGAATTAGGTGCCTGGTTACTCAGAACTATACTGTAGTATAATATTATGCAGTAAGCTCAAGTTATTCATGTCTAATTATTTACAATTTAATACCTATTAAGCATTCCCTACTCCTACATCATATTTGTATAATCAAAATAAACATCTGTTATGTTATCAAATTTTTACTGCACTGCAAACTTTTAAAAGAACAAAGAAAACAAGATCAATTTATACACAACACAATACTATTCCCTTAAAAGTAAATACTGCCCACAGGGAGAGCTGCCTCAATGGAGGTTTGCACTCTGGGAGTGCTTCTTGTTTGATGTACTACTTTGTCTGTTATTTGAGGTGAACATGATCTGTGATTAATCTGAATAGTAGAAACAGTTAATTTATCTTCAATATGGACTTTATTACAACACTGGCTCTGGTGACATAGCAGTAATGCCAAGCTAGCTATATAAAACTAGTATACATAAATGCAACAATGTAGACTAAAGATAATACAGTAATTATTGTACAATAATGTTACTATGGAATGGATTTCTTTCTGACCATTATATTAGCACTTGTTTCTGACATGTAAATAGCTGCGGCTCAGGAGGTAGTGCAGGTCATCTACTAATCAGAAGGTTGGTGGTTTGGCTGCTCCAGTCTACTGTATCTTTGGGCATCTCCGATGGAACTGTTGGAGTTTGAATGTGTATGAATGTTAAATAGTAAGTGCTTATCTGTAGAAGGAAGTGCTTGTGTGAATGGGTAAATGTATAAAACGCTTTGAGTGCTCAGCTAGAGTAGAAAAACACTATATAATAACTAGTCCATTTACCATAAACTGAGATCAGAATTATATGACCTGCAGACTGAGTTAATTCTTCATGTGTTGTAACATGCCATTGCTTCCAGTTTATGGCATGGAGATACTGCTTTATAAAAAGAAAAAAATCCATCCCATGGTTGAACCCTGAACATATGCTTTTTTCCTTCTCATGCTGCAGATGTTGATAAAACTGGTTGCTGTGCTCAGCATCCAGCTAAAGAGGACTGAAAATGAATGGAATCACTCTTTTAAGTGCCAGGTCATTTCTGATGCAACTCTTCAAACAGCTCAACAAATATCACCAAAATGATTTTGTGGTGGTGGGACCACAGTGTGTCTGCTAGCTATATGTACAATTGCTGTATTTTCCGGGGGGAAAAAAAGTTAATATGTGACATGAACAGAGATGGAGAAGGAGGTAAGAAAGAGATGAAAGCAGATTAAAATGAAAGTATTTTCAAAGGCAAGAACTGCTCAGCAAGTGGCATTCAATAAACTGGAAATTGTTACTTAAAATATCTTCAATTATTTATTTATTTTTTTAATCAAATGGTTATGGTTACTGGGCACATTAGCCAGAAACTTCCAAACACGCACAGCTATCAGAACTGATCACATACTCATTTAAAATGTCTGTTTCAAGAGTGACCTGAAGAAGAAGGCAGCAGATATTATTATAAACGAATGTAAGCACACAAATTTAGCATTACAGCCGAGTGAACACAATAACACGATCATGTGTAATAAAAGACTAAGGTCAAATTCAAGCCATATGTATAAATATATATATATATATATATATATATATATATATATATATATATATATATATATATATATATATATATATATATATATATATATATATATATATATATATATATATATATATATATATATATTCAAATTGCTTCACATTGGGCATATTGATAACGATCACTAGATTACATTAATAATGACGAAATCTCAAAAACGAGCGGATTTTCAGGCAGCTTCTGTTGCTTCAGTACACATACAGTCAGTCAGGATTTTATGATTTCTTCAGTATCAAAGTAATTCACTGATATTTACCACTGCACCCAATGGCACAAAACAAACAGAAGTATACTGATAACTTATTCGGTGATCTTTGTTTCCTAAAGTAAACACAATCATACTTTATATACTGACCCAGAGTTACTAAAACAGAGATCTGAGAAAATCCATATTAACGTATTTCTTCAGGATTTTCCTGTTCGTGTTATTCACACACCCTTTAACTGCCTGCACAAACGACCTATGAGATTGTTTTTCAAAGGAGGGCAGTCTGCTTTGTGCGTGCCCTCCCCCCAGAGGTAACTGGGTGACAGTTGAGGTTGTTGTTGTGTAACAGATCCAGACTTGCTCGGCTTCTGCAGTCACCACATAATGTAAGTAAGCTGATAAACCGTCTAAAACTGTACAGTAAACTGTATGATAATGATATTTTAGATTTTTTAACGGTTGGTTGTTGTGACTGTGGTGGATTCCCGTGTTGTGTGTTAAGATGTGTGCTTTGACTCAACAAGAAGGGACAAACTGAAACTGGTTTTGCTACATTTCGCATTAGCTTTTCACACATTTCAGTGAATTTATAGTCTTTCTGAGCACTGTGTTATTTACTTTATCATATGGATATGAGTGCAGTCTGTCCCATTTCATGTTGCAGTGGTGCATGAATAGTTTAGTATAAAATGAAATAATTTATACTGTTTAGCATGGAGTCCTTTTGACGGTGGTATTTTGTGTTTCTGTCAACAAAACACAGAAAACACAAATGATTTAAATTGACTGAAATCAAATAGCTTAAATGAGAAGTAAATGAACTCCACTGTGTTTCTGATTATTCAGCAGTAACTCAGCAAAGATGGCAGAGCTGATGGAAAATGAGGTGTTTATGGCTTTCACCACTTATGCGGCTATTGTTATTCTGAAGATGCTACTGATGGGCCCAATGACTTCATACTACCGCATCACCACCGGGGTGAGTTGAATAGCAGCATGTCTACATCAGTTAAAATGTTTCTCTTGCTTTTATGTCCTGGTCATATAAAGTTGCAGCTTTGAAATGTGAAATACTCACTCTAGTTTAAGGAAATAAAGAACTGTATTACCAAAGAATAAAGAAATTCACAACTGCTCCCAAACCATCATCGCTTCTTAATGTTGACCTTTTCAACCTGATATATTTAGCAATAAGTTCTGATAAATGCAGTGTATTCTTTTTTTTGTAGTCTTTCTCTAATGAGGAGGATGTGGTTTTAAAGCATTCAGAGGACAAGAAGAAGCTGCTGAAAATTCACCCAAATGTGGAACGAGTTCGAAGGTGAGATAATCCGCCCCTGACATGCAGACACAACAGAATCCTAGTATGTATTTAGAAAAATGGCTGATCTTAAGAATTTAAGAAGCTTGTTGTTTTTTGGACAGACACTGCAAAAAAAAATACATAAATGTATATCAAATGTGTGTATTAGTGTTGCCTAATAACACAAATACTGGGGCCATCATGTTTGCAAAAGCTTTAAATGTTTTGTGTTGTAGGTGTCACCAGAACGACCTGGAGAACATCATTCCCTTCGTGGTTGTCGGTCTACTTTACGCTCTGACTGGACCTGAGCTTTCAGTCGCTCTTCTTCATTATCGCCTTTTTGCTGGCGCTCGGATCTTCCACACCATTGCCTACGTTGGTGCTCTGCCTCAGCCGAGCAGGGCTCTGGCCTGGATAGTGGGCATGCTGGTCACCTTCTCAATGGCTTACAGAGTGCTCAGCACAGTTCTTCTCCTATAGAAACCACAGAGCTTGATACTCTGAGCACAAGCTCACTTTCTTAATGACATGTGAACATGTTTACATTTCTCTTGCTGCAGCTGTGAGCTTGACTAATAAACCTTCTTTGTATGACCTTTTGTTCATTGGAAATGACCAGCTTTGTGTCTGGGTTCTCTTGAGGTACTGAAGTTGCAGCAAAACAGAAATGCAACTTTGTAAGTGTGCAACACTTTCTGTGAAGCATTTCAAACAAAAAATAAAAAACAACAGATAACAAAAAATTGTTGTCTGGTGATTCATGTGTTTTAAAATAACAGCATGGCTTTCTAATTCTTGGAATATAAATCAGTAGTGTGTTGCACTGGTGAGGTGAAAGCTTGTCCCACAGATTACAAAACAGGTTAAAATCCCAACATTTGTGCCAAACTGACCTTTAGACTGGCTTTGCTGGTTAAGGCAAAAACGACTTGATTCATATTCTGCTGCATTAACCCCTTAACTGGCAGCAAATAAAATCACCTGAAACAACTACATAACACCCTCTGGTTATTATTGGCTCTGAACAACCCATTTCATAACCTATTAATCGGCTGCGTCTGGTCCGCGGGCCGAATGAAGTGCATTTATATGGCAGGCTAGACCCGCCCATTTTGACTGACACCTCATTCGGCCAATCATGTTAAGAAATGGGTTTCCCAGAGCCAATAATACTCAGAGGGCGTCACGTAGCTTTGTCAGGTGATTTGGTGCAGCCAGTTACATGATTGGCCGAATGACGTGTCAATAAAAATGGGAGGGTCTAACCTGCCATATAAAAGGGACTACAAACGGCCCGTCACCGGGCCCTTGCCAGTTAAGGGGCTACGCTATGAACTGAATGCCTTCCACTCTTTTGCATTTGCCATTTGATTTAACTTCAAATGAAGCAGGAGTAAATATACCGGACACAATTTAGTTTATATTATTCAACGTAATATCAAAATACTTTAGCGTTGAATACAAGTGACTAATGTCTCAGACAAGTTTCTCAACATAAAGAACACTAAAAGGTATGACCCAGTCAGAGAGGGTTAAGGGAAGTGTTCAACGGTCTCTTCCAGACTGAGTTGGTGGTCTGCCGGGACATGTTTTATTTTCCTCCCCTCGAGGAGTGGGTTCTCTGAGACTAAGACAGGCTAAAGCAGGTTTCCAGGTGAGATGACCTCTGACATCATGGCTGGCTAACTGTTTACTGATAAACGAGGGTTCATGAACTGTCTTTGCTGGGTTTTGCTACCTGTACTTAGGATAGTAAAAGACAGCATTGACCATGATCTCCACACTGGCGGCAAATGTGTGACTAGAAACAGGTATGTCAGCCACATCCAGCACAGTAAGGGATCATGCCCCTCAGAGAAGCAGGGAAACCTATGACACACACGCACACACATGCACACACACACAATTGTATCAGAAAAAGGAAAGTAAAAAAAAGATAAAGGCGAGAGAAAATATTTCAGTTAAATTTTATTTATATATAATGCTGATTCATAACAAAGGTGGTAAGAACAAAATAGGCTTGAATTTAAAAAAAGTCCAACAGTAATTTTGTATGTGCACTTGTTTTTTGTGCTCATATTAGTAAATGAGGGTCATTCACTCCACCGGATAATGCTGTACGCTTTGAATCATGAGCTCTCCATTCTGTATTTCCCTGAAAACTGTAGTTTCATTCATGAAGGCACCTCTTGACTTTAGATAGTGATTCAATTCAAATTTCCATTCAATTTTATTTATATAGCACCAATTCACAACAAGTCATCTCAAGACACTTATACACCTGCCTCCTCGAGAGTATTCTTTTGCGAACTCTCTCTGATAGGCTTACTTTAGTTAATAATTGTTAAATAATGGCCTCACTTGCATTAACATCTCTTTAGATCTCACGCGAGTTTTTAATCCTGTTTCTAGCCCATACAAGTGTCTTTATACATTTTTATTCAACCTTTAATTTTTCATAATTTAGCATAGTCTAATATGCTGTCACATGTTACATGTTACTTCCATGTGGTTATACAATAAATTATTTTTTGTTTTGTTTTGGTTTTTTTTGGGGGGGGAGGAGGGTACCCTTAACAATACAGACATGAATATGAACAACTTGTCTTTATTCAGGAGCTTGTACTGTAAACTTGACATTACATTTTTACATGTTTTTGTTTTTTCCCCTTCTTTTATTCGTCTATTTTCCTGTTGTACAGATACTGGAATTTGTGTATAATCACTGGTCATTTATTTTAAGATATGTACTTGTTGTATTATATTTCTATTTGATGTCGTTGTCCACATTTGATTTAGACTTAAACATTATTAATAAATACAACAATATAGTGAGTGAAGAGTTCAAAGTTGGACTTGTCCATCCAGAGTACCTTCTTCCAGTCATATGCAGTCCAGTGTGGCATAAATCTTTCAGTGGCTGGTGATCTAAAAAAAAATATTAACACTGAATAAGCAGTACTTTCAAAAACAAACAAGAAGACCAAATATCAACTCTTTCAAACTCCAGACAGCAAGAGGGTGGGGCCAAAGTGGAATTGAACCCAAGCCTTTTAGGTGTCATTCTAGCTGTGAAGCAGTACTGCTAACTGCTACGCCACTGTGTTGCTGCTCATTACACCTGTCTGTTAAAACAGGTATCAAGTAGATTTTTAGTGGGTGCAAAACCTGATGATGTTAAGTTGTTTGAACTCAAACACATAATTGCAATAAGATAGACCATCAAAAAGTACAGTCTATTTAGCATTAATAAGTAATGTTGCAAAATGACAGATATTTAAGTAATATAAACTCAGTTTATTTCAGTAGGAGCTGATGATTGGACTTAAAAACACAATTACAATAAAAAAGGAGATGAAACAGATCAGCTTACTCAGCATTGATAAGTAATGTTCACATACTAGGCAATTTAAAGTAATATGAACTCAATATTTTTAAGTCAAATCAAAATCTGGGTTTACAGTGTATATAGACTTCAGGTCAGTATTAAAATTGAACACCTGTTAGGAAAACAAAAAAAACTTCATGTCATTTTTTTTTTACAATAAATATACTAATGTAATAATATGGAAATATAATGCAGTTACTTGGTTCCTTTAAATCCCAGCTTGAATTTGATACCTCAGCCCCGTGAACCTAAACCTCTTTATTGCTGTAAATAATCACGATTATGTAGTGTTAGTAATCTGTATACTGACAACCAAGAAACAAACAGGTTAATATCACAACATCAGTGCAATCCAAAAAGAGATCTGGGGTCAAGACAGAGACTGAACCTCATTCTCTCAGAAACTGAATCCAGACCTGAGTGTTGTTCAGTTACCTTCGGGGGTTCTCATCAGGTGATTTTCTCAGAAAAAAAAAGGAACGAAAACAGAACACCTCTCAGATTCAGATCAGACAGGGCGTTCCTCTCAATCACGACCCTCTAGTTATTGGTGCATTTTTTCATTTCATGCAATAACTTGCTAACTTTTTAACTTGTTTTGATAACTTGTTTCAGAGAGAAACACGTGTGTAAAAGCTTTATTGTTTCATTTGCTCCCTCACCGGCTCTCTTGGTATTTGATTTGCTGCCTGCTGTTGATACAATATGGATCATCAACCTGCTCAAAATATGGCCATCAACCTGCAGAGTCAGGTTGATGGCGTCGTCCACAGACCTGTTGGCTCTGTAGGACCCCCTGCAGTTTGCCTACAGAGCCAACAGGTCTGTGGACGACGCCATCAACCTGACTCTGCACTTCATCCTACAGCATCTGGACTCCCAGGGAACCTACGCCAGGATCCTGTTTGTGGACTTCAGCTCTGCCTTCAACACCCTCATCCCTGATCTCCTCCAAGACAAGCTGTCCCAGATGAACGTGCCAGATCCCATCTGCAGGTGGATCATTGACTTCCTGATGAACAGGAAGCAGCACGTGAGGCTGGGGAAGAATGTCTCGGACTCCCGGACCATCAGCACTGGCACTCCTCAGGGCTGTGTCCTCTCTCCTCTGCTCTTCTCCCTGTATACCAACTGCTGCACCTCTGACCACCAGTCTGTCAAGCTTATTAAGTTTGCAGACGACATGACTCTCATCGGACTCATCTCAGATGGGGACGAGTCGGCCTACAGGATGGAGGTCAAACGTCTGGTGTCCTGGTGCAGCCACAATAACCTGGTACTGAACGCCCAGAAGACAGTGGAGATTATAGTGGACTTTAGGAAGCACACAGCCCCTCTACCCTCCATCATCCTGACTGACACCCCCATCACCACAGTGGACTCTTTTCGCTTCCTGGGAACTACCATCACCCAGGACCTCAAGTGGGAGCCCACCATCACCTCTGTTGTCAAAAAGGCCCAGCAGAGGATGTACTTCCTGCGGCAGTTGAAGAAATTCAACTTGCCAGCAAGGACCATGGTGCAGTTCTATACTGCCATCATTGAGTCCATCCTCACCTCCTCCATCACTGTGTGGTACGCTGGAGCCACCACTAGGGACAAACAGAGACTACAGCGCGTTGTGCACTCTGCTGAGAAGGTGATTGGCTGTAACCTCCCATCTCTCCAGGACCTGTACACCTCCAGGACACTGGGGCGTGCAGGTCGGATCACAGCCGACCACTCTCACCCTGGGCACAGACTTTTTGACCCTCTCCCCTCAGGCAGGAGGCTACGGTCCATACGGACCAGAACCTCCCGCCATAAGAACAGTTTCTTCCCCTCTGCTGTTGGACTCATGAACAATTACCCTAAGACTGTTACCACCACCCTCCACAAACGCTGATGACCCTATGTCTATGCACCTGTCTGATTGCACTGATGTACATATTAGTGGAATATAGTCTACATTCTTTTATCTTTTAATTAGTCTCTGCACTGTATATTTTGTAATTTTGTAATATTGTGCTATAGTTATAGCTCTAATATCTCTGTATATTTGCAATTTGTATACTTGTATATTGTCTTATAGTTTTTATACTTATTTGTTTTTTTCTGTAAGCACGAAGTACCGCAGCAATTTCCTAATGCTGTGAACCTGTTCACCCATATGGCAATAAAAACCTGATTCTGATTCTGATTCTGATCATTATTGAAATTTATTGGCTGTGTTTGTGTTTGTAATTTTGTTCTGTTTTTCAGGGTGAATGGATACAGCAGGGTAAGCTGAAAACAGTGTAAGTGAAGCAGGTATTATTCCCCAAGCCAAAAGTCTGAATATAGCTACACTTTTCCAAGGGATATAATTTTTCCTAGATTCCCTACATTTATGGCCACTTCATTAGGTACACCATTTCAACTGGGTGTTGAAAGCAAATGCACACACATTCACACACATATATGTGCGCACAAAGTGCTTTGTTGAAAGATTTGCAGAATAGCATCTTTGAATGACCAACATCCTGAAGATTACAGAGTGGCTGTGGCTCAGGAGGTAGAGAGGGTCATCTACTAATTGGAAGGTTGGATGCTAAAGTATCTTTGGCCAAGATATTGAACCCACCTGTCCAAGCTGCTCCAGACTGTGTTCATCAGAGTGTGTGTGTTTTTTCTGAATTTCTGCCACAGATAAATAGGGCAAAAGAGGAGCAGCATTGTGGTCTTTTCTTTTCAGTCATTATTTCCTGTCTCCTGTTTCACCTGAAAAAACAAAAACCTGTGCAGGTCCAAAGAGAAGAAGCAACCTCCACAATGACTGGCCCAGCTGGTTGACCATTGCAACACTGTGCCACCTCATAATGAGACTCACAACAGCAGGATTCAAAGAGAGCTTGAATTTTCTGGGATTTTCAATCAACAAAAATGACCCCTGAATTCAGAGACGATGCTTAAAACCCCTGAAAAACTAAAAAAAAAAAAAAAAAAAAAAAAAAAAAAAAGAAATTCTGGGGGAAACAGTGGGACAAATATGCAGCAAATCACATGAGAGGCTTCTCATAGCTGGCTCTTCCACTTCTTGGAATAAAAGGGGCTTTGACAACAGCAGAGGGAGCACTCGCAGTAGGACACAATGTGCAATGAAGGAAGCTCTGCTGCATGCAGATGACTGACAAACCAGACTGATAATAATCACTAGCAGTTTCTGACATGCTAAAACTTGCCAACAGTGCCTGCTGTTGTCTTCCACTCTCAAGCTGACAGGGACACACACCTGTCTGTACAGGCTATTAAAACATTTTGAGAGGAGTGGAACAAAATAAATGTTTTCTGAGTCTTCAGTAAATATCTCCTATTAAGAATTCTGACTCTCAGTGATGTCCCAATATTTTTTTATTATGAACCGTATGAAATCAGGACTTCTTCTCCTCTGTAGTGTGTAAGAAAATAAGGCTTGGTTATTTTACTGGTTGTTGTGAAATGCAGATTTGCAAAATATGTTGATCTAAGCATGAAAACTCTTATATTCACAGGCAAAGTGCACACACCAGATCAACTATAACAGCAGTTACGCTGCATGTTTGGTAGCAGAGGATGATAAATTGCTCTCACTCAAAAGTGTTTGTTCCCTCAGGCTGCATCCTGAGTTTTGTTATTTTTAATGGATTCATCTTAAATTTACTTTTGCACAGACATTTTCTTGTGTGGTTCAGCATAAATAAAAACAATCATGAATATATATATTTTTAATGACTGAAGTTGCTGGACATGCAGATCCATTACAATGCACCAAGGGAGGCTGCAGTACCCTCAGCAGCACAACTTCCAACTGTCTCCTCTGTCCTCTGGCCTCCTGCTGTGGCCCAGAAACCAATCTCAGTGTGACATGTTGAGGGTATCTCAATTCCTAAAATTCATTGTAAAGACAGAGGAGATTTGTGGACAAGTTATAATTGAGGAAGCACAGGTGTTTCCTTCCTTCCTTTACTTCTTCTTTGAGCTGCTCCCTTTTGGGATCACCACTGTGGCTCATCTGCCTCCATCTCACCCTGTCCCAGCATCCTCCTCTGTCACACCAACCCTCTGCATGTCCTCTTTCACTAGACATGGTCTTCTTCTATTCCTCCTGCCTGGCAGCTCCATCTTCAGCATCCTTTGTCCAACATATCCACTCTCCCTCCTCTGCCCATGTCCAAACCATCTCAGCCTCACCTCTCTAACTTTGTCTCCAAACTGCTCAACCTGAGCTGTGCCTCTGATGTACTCATTTCTGCCCAATCTGGTCACTCTGGTCACTGGTCACATACATCACAGCAGGTCTCACTGACATCTTGTAAACCTTCCCTTTCACTCTTGTTGCTCTCCTTCTGTCACAAATCACCTCTGACACTCATCTCCACCCACTCCACCCTGCTTGCACTCTCTTCTTCACTTCTCTGGTGTACTGCCTGTTGGTTTGGATGGTTCACCCCACGTATTTAAAGTCATCTACCTTCAGTACCTCTACTCCTAACATGTTCACCTTTCCAACTGTATCCCTCTCATTCACATGTATTTCCTTTGTAAAAGTGTTTTTACCTTCAGTGTATAAAAGAGGAATGGCACACAGCTGGAATACACAAGTCACAGTGGGAGGAGGAGTTTTTAACACTTGTGCATCTTTGACTGTAGCTCCTCCGGTAAGCCTCTTCTGTACTTCAGGTGCATTTTAGGAATTGAGGCATTCTTCAGGTTGCATCAATCCAGGACAGAGGGACACAAGGAGACACAAATTAGTGAAATGAGAAAAGGCCCAGGATGTGCAAACTGAGAGATGAGAATGGGGTCGGTCTCTCCTCTTTTTCTTGGGTCACTCTCACTTTAAAAAAAAAAAAATGGTTTATAAATTTATTATAATGGTTTCATTTCTCTTTGATTCTCAGAGGTTTCAATTGTTTTAACTGAAGTGTGACGTGCACCACTTCACTATGTTTAAATGTATTATATAAACTGACTTTGGCCACCGTCGGGGTGTGGTCTGTAGACTGAGCTGCAGTGATTACCAGCATTTTATCAACATCAGACACATTTTGTGTAGGACAGTAAAATGTTAAGATAAGAAAATCCAGAGGAAACATCCAATGAAACCACAGCTGTGTTTATAGACTATTAAAGGGAGAGTGGGATTACATCATTAATGAAGAACATAAACAGACATTTCATCACAACATGGGTCTGTTTTAAATCTGTCTTTTATTACACCGGCCCACACTGTATACAAAATCAAGTCTAATACTGATATATGTTTAATGAGCATTATAATTGTTACAGGAGGTCAGCATATAGACTTTTGATTAGTATTAGAATTCAACACCTGTAAAAAAAAAAAAAAGTCCTTTATGATAATTCATTTACAGTGAATGTAGTAATGTATTAATAAGGAAATACTATGCAGTTACTTTGGTCCTTTAAATCCCCGCTTCCCTTTGATACCTTGGCCCTGTGAAGGTAAACCTCTGTATTGCTGTAAATAATTTGTTGCAGAAAATCACGATTACATAGTGTTAGTTGTCTGTATATTGAAAAGCAACACATAAATAAACAGTTTAATATCACAACAGCAATGTAGTCCAGAAAGAGAGGGAGGTCCGGCATCAAGGCTGAACTCAACCTCATCCTTTCAGAAGCTGAATCCAGACCTGAGCCTTGTAGTTGATCAGTTACCTTCATGTATGCAGTGTGTACGCGAGAAGATGGAGCATGTTTCTGCTGAGGAACAGAACGTCACACATGAACCCAAGTCACTGTAAGGTTTAAGCTTTAACATCTAGACTTTGATCTCTTCCTCTTCTTCACTTAAGGAGCATATAGTTTCATGGCTTTGGGAAATAGACTGATTTGCACTGCTACTGCTCCTCCTTACTCCCTTTGTGAAGGACCCTCCACCGTAATGGCGAGACAGCACATCAGCAGCCTTCTGGAACCTTTCTGCCTCCATGACAGGCTCCGATCTATGAGGAGACCTAGCGGATGCATCAGGTGTCCTTACAGACTGATTTTCCTCCTGTTCTGTCAAGTCAGAAGTACAAGACCATCCCCTTTTGTTCATGTCCTGCCTGAATGAACCACTGCAGACGGAAAGGTCGGGTGAGGTCACCGGTGGGGTCTGCACAGGCGTCTCTGTCAGTGAGCTGTTGTTATCTCCTTCCTCTTCCTGCTCTTCCTCCCCTGCCTCTCGGCTGTGTTTTGATATGTGAAGGCGGTTGGGGTCATCAATCAAGCTCAACACCTCAGCCATGAGAGAAGGTCCAAGGTCCACAGTGAAGGAAGTGAGTGAGTCAGAGCGTGCACGTGTGAGGCCGTCGCTGTCCAGCACAGAGCCTTTCTGCACGTCTCCACCTTGGAATTGTCTGTCGAGGCGAGAGAGGCGAGGCAGAGTGACGAATCCGGACTGCAGACCTGCAAACAGAGAGAAAAAGAAACCACACTGAGGACAATGAAATGAAATGAATTAATCAAATTACTAAATCAGACATTTATATCGGCAGGTGAAACTCAGCTGATACCCAAGTAGCAAATCTCATGTAAGGTGCACTATTTAAGTTGCTTCAGCATGCCTCCAGTTTCTGCAAGCCACTTTGTAACACACCTCCCCTCCAACTCCTCCCTGAAAGCCATATTAGACTTAATGAAGCTCATATCTGTTGTCACTGATGCCTGCTCTGCTCTGTATGGAGGCCTCCAGCTTTCCATGTATGCACATGTGAGGTGACAGATCCCACAACAAGTATAAATCACTATAGATGGAATTAACAGTTTGACTGTTGTGGTCTTAAATTAGTTGACATAATATTATCACATTGAATGAGCTAATGCAGGGCATGTGGGTTCACAGAGATTGGTTTCTACACTATATTAACTGTTTCAAAACAATATTTGCAGTTTCAAACTCACTATATCTAAAAACAAATATTCCTTCTACCACCTTCACTTGTGTTTGCAGCACAATTTTGTAGCTTTGACTGTTTCCAGATATCACAACCACTAAAGTAATAATACTTGTATATTTAAACTTCTAAGTACGAGCTGGGGCTCCTGTCCAGCAGTTCAGTTCCTTCACCAGAAGGTGGCAGTATGTAACAACCCACCTCAAGTTTCAGGAGCCACAGTGCTGTGTCACCATCACTTACTGTTAAGTGTCAGTCAGCAGAAAATAGAAAATGCAGGTGTGTGTGAAGCCACGAAAAAGGAGGTGGAAATCAGGGAGATCAAGAGTGATAAATGTTTTATAATGGGAGTGCAGCAAAGATAATTAAGTGCTGGTGATGATTGGTGGATGTAATAATAAATTACATGTGTTAAAAAAAATAAATTACATGTGTAAAAAAAAAAAAAAAAAGCATCAGTGCAAAATGACAGAAGATGGTAAATTCAAACCTGATAAGAAAAATCTCATGTCTTAGCTCATCCACTCTCTTTCTGCTGGCTTTACATCATCCACTTTATGCACATTCCTTATGCGGTGGGTAATTAAAGGAAACGGGGATTTCCAGTCTCCACTCTGCAGACTGCTGCCTGATAAGTCAGCAGATATAATAACTGGCGTGTTTATGCTGTTCATTGAGGCACACGCACGCAGAGATAACAGGAAAGGCCCGTGAGCCTCTTTCTTTCTGTGAAACCAGCTGTATGTGTGTGTGTGTGTGTGTGTGTGTGTGTGTGTGTGTGTGTGTGTGTGTGTGGGTGTGTGATTGTGTTTATGGGCCTAATTGTGTATATGTGTTGCCTTGGTGATTCCAAATGACTCAAAAGAAGCCAGCGTGTTTACTGGTTGTCCGGGAGGAATGTGGGAATGATGTTGAAAGGAGGACAACCTCAACCTCTCTGTTTGTGTGCCCTCACTGATATTTATAGTCCAAGTCTGCTGGAGAGTAAGTGGAGACTATAAGAAAATGTATCATAGCAACAGGTTGAATTTTTTTTTTCTTGGTGGGGGTTCATAATTCATCTTGACTATTACAGCACAGCTCTGATACTGGCTCATTGCCTGGTTATCTTTGGGGCAGTATGCTTAAATTTTCATATAAATACCTTTTGTAGGAACTTTAGATTTACAGTTTAAAAAAAGAAGTTTCACACCAAACACAAATGGTCCATGATGTTAATGTGGCATTACAAAATTTCACAAATCTGGGCTTTTCTGCAAAAGGACTAGAAGATCGTGTCTCTCTTCTGCCGATACTAATTATTCTCATATCTACAATAGAAAACGTTATCCAAGGAGAGGAGAGGAGAGACCATGAGTGCCACATTCATCAAGAATTTGATCGTGAGTGTCAGACCAATAAAAAAAACCCATGCACAGAAATCATGTGCACATCAAAATGTTGCCTTTCTCTTAGTTTAAAGTTAAAGTAAATACTGAAGACATTCGATTTAAACAAACCCAGAGAGATGATGCTGAGATGTCTCAGGAAAAATAAGTACAACTTCAGCCTGTAGCAGTTTTTCTCCATTCAGTCAGTCAGCTCTCATTATGTGTGCACTACAGTTTTCAGCAGCTCTTTAAACACTCAAAACTTACACTGGTTATTTTAGTATTTTGTTCCCAAAGAATGCTAACATTTCTAAATCTTGTCGAGATCTAGAATTGCATTTTTTGTTCTTTTCCTTTCCTGTGTAACGATGCTGGCA
This sequence comes from Archocentrus centrarchus, assembly GCF_007364275.1. NCBI lineage: Eukaryota > Metazoa > Chordata > Actinopteri > Cichliformes > Cichlidae > Archocentrus > Archocentrus centrarchus. The sequence goes on along the minus strand of NC_044353.1, from coordinate 10,652,631 downwards.
TCACCTCAACAAGAACTGCACTGCATCTTATGTTTGGCATGTATCACATAGAGTCAGCAATACGGGCTCTGTTGGATAATAAAACATAAATAAAACTCAAATAAAGCTCAAAAACGTCTCTGAGATAAAGGAGGAGCTGAAAGCTAAAGTAAATCAATATGGAAACAGTTCCAGATGGGTTTTTTTTGTTTGTTTGTTTTTGAGGAGCAGTATTAAAAACCAGCTCCTGTCACAACCTCACAGGTTTATCTGAGCATCAGTGGAACATGAACTAATAATTTGTAAATGGAGAGTCTTTCTATCATCTTTTATTGTGAGCTTTGACCTTTTCCAGGTAACTGTGCTGTCTTGTATACTGGTTTTCTAGATGTACACAGGATTAATGCCACAGTCTGTGCTGGAAGTGGTTTAATCTGTACAGCTGCTCCTCATGTGACACCGTTTAAGATAATACCCAACTGCCTATCTAATAAACCATTATATGTGAGTATGATCACCACCTCTACATTTTCTCTGCTCACTTTTAATGATGATAATCTCATCACTAAGGTTCTTTCCATAAATCCCGTCCAATGCTGGAAGTGATTATCTGTATTATCTCACCATATGTGCAGAAAGAATCATCTGTTGAACTGATGGAGCTGGGGAACAGCACCCTCTGCAGGCACCCATTGGGAGAGTCTATGTTCAGCTGGGGCAAAGAGATGGCATTCTTGATGATAGGTGAGACATCTGGCGGTGGGGACGACAAATCCCGGGAACCCCCTCGCTGCCGCGGCCCAGACGTTTTGCGTACATGCCGAAAGGTGCGTGTGAAGAATCCCCTTGTTTTGGAGCTGCTTGCTGAGTCTGGGCTTCCTGGCTCCCTGATGCCCCCATAGTTGCTGAGGAAGGAAGTGTCGCCAAATACATCCCCACCACGACCGACATGCATAGTATGCCGGAAGTCTCCCAGTGGTGGGCTGATCATGTCCACAGAGAGGTCACTCTTGAAACGACGTTTCCCTTGAGAGCCAGACACAAGGCCTTTAATCCCTGGCAGCTTTCCAAGACTCATGGTGGCAAAGAAAAGTTGAGCAATTTCCCTTGAAAATGAAATGAAATTGCCTGGACTCTGATTGCACGTCAGTCAAGTCTGAATTCCAGGCTGGGGTCCACTGTAAAACCACAGAGAGAAGGCAAATTAAAAAGCCTGGACAGCGAGAGGAGAAAACAGAAAAATGTGGTCGTTCAGTCAGCAGAGAATGTGTGTATAATCAATTCTCAATACTGTCACAGCCAGCTATTCATCAACTGCCTGCCCACGGTTTCCCTTTTATATCTGCACTTTAAGATGCCAGAATGAATGTGGAGCCAGTTACATCCCTGTCTACTTCTCCTTCTCTTCCTCTCCTCACATTCACAGCTGCTTTTGTCCAAAATGGCCAAACTTACTTCAACAGCAGATTTCAGTGATGACGAAATAACAGACAAATATCACACCGCACTTCCTCCCGTTACCTCAGCCTATTTGGTTGGCGAGTGTGGGCCTGACTGAATACTTATTCAGATCTCTTTCAGCAAATTATATATATATATATATATATATATATATATATATATATATATATATATATATATATATATATATATATATATATATATATATATATATTTTTTTTTTTTTTTTTTTTTTTTTTTTAAATAAATAAATCCCTCCACAGCTGAAGGGGAACTCAGATATCAAACAACTGTTTGAAAACAGTAAAACAGACTGTATTTTAGACTGCGTTCACTTAATTTTATGCTTTCTCTACACTTGGAGAACCACCTTAATGTCTCAAGTTAAATTGTGCTTGCACACACTAAGAGAATCATGTCACCAGGAAGCTTTATCAAGCATAAGCAGTGTGCTTAATTTCCATTTTATGAAGCTTTTATACAGAAATGCTACAAACTGAGGATGTTAACGAATGAGATATTACTACATGCATTCCCTTCACTTGATATACTTTCCCTTCTCACTATTATTTACATTAGCCTGCAAGGATTAACACATGAGTGTGTGTCTGAGGTGTTACTCAGGTCTGTGTGGTTTCTAACCTCACTTTAGCACCTCATGAACACTGCTCGCACTCAAGGCGAGCAGTGATGAAATGCACATATTCCAAATCATTTAATAGAAGCATACAGTCCCCACTGTTTACTGATCAGAAATCCTCATCTTTTTAGGTTTTAGGTTCCGAAGCTTTCTAAAATGTGACACTGCTGTGTTAACAATATTCCTTACTGGCAGTAATTGTTTGTTCTGAGAGGCTCATAAGTGTCTTATCCAGTGCGTTGTTCACCACTTGTCTTCCTTAGTGTCCACGCAAACCAAAAACAGAGGGTCCACTGAAAAGATTTATCCATGTGTGGCACCGCAATGTCCGCGGGACGTCCTGTCCCCAGCCTTCTTTGTCCTCTGTTCCCTGGTCCTTCTGCACCAAAGAGGCAAAATCTTTGAGAAGCAATGAAAGCAATCAGGGCAAAAGGAGAAGAGGGACGATGCGCTCTTGGAAAGAGCAATAAAGTAAAGCAGTGTAATCCAGTAACTGTTTTGTCTGCATCGTTCTGGAAGAACGATAAAGCTCCTTCAGGATTGTCCGTGCATGGGATTAGCTGCTAATCCCTTCTGTCTTCCCTCCCTCTTCGACTCCCTCACTAGTCTTCTTCAATCCACTTAGGACTTCAGTGTTTGCCAGGTAGGTTTTCATTCAGTTCACATGGGGCAAGCTACAGATTAGGGAGAGAAAAGGAGAGAGATGTGAGTTACTCACTAGACCAAACTCTAAACAAGGAGTATTCAGGCTGACATAAATGCATCAGACATCTAAAACTTTAGATTGCTGGGATTATTTGCTGATCAGTCTGGGACTGAACTTGACAAATAAAACCTGACATTGCTGGGAGCTTAGAGGAGTTGTCTGTGTACTTAGACTCACCTCCTCAGCCTTTCCACACTTGTGTAGTTTAGAATTGGGTTTATTTTAGTGCTGAAGCAGTGAATCAACAGTTGGGTAACAGGAAATTGTCAGCTCTTTTGATAAATGACTGTTCATTGAAGTTATCGCAAACGTCAGACATTTGCTGGTCCCACCTTTCCTAATTTCCAGCTTTTGATTTGATCATCATCGTGTGATCCCGAAGGAGAATCTGTCTCCACAATACAAGCTTGCAGTAGCTTTGCCTTCCACATTTGAACAACTTCTCTAGAGATATAAACTCTCCAAAACCTTGGAAAGGCCCTGAGGTTCTGTTTTTCCTGGACACACTCAGAGCACCTTCTTCCTGCCTGTTGAACGAATGAATCCAAGGCAAAGGGAGCACTAGTAATCTCCAAACACGAGACCTTTCAACAACACAGGCAGTGATGGATTAACAGCACAGGCTGCAGGAGTTACTAGCCGAGGGTGATATAAGAACTTAAGCAAGATGATGGTGCTGCAGTTACTGGGCACAGGTCTGAGCAATGATTACCTCCTATTATTTTTTTATTATTCACAGTTTTTCAGCATTTTTTGCTATTTATTGACCTGAAGAAGAGAAGTCAAATCAGAGGAAAAGTTAGATATGATAAAGATGTACTGACAGAAGGAGTCTTAACCCAACATCCATTCATATAGAAGAGGAGGGAAAGTGGGGGGATTTTAGCTGTTGCATGACCACTTCTGATCTCTCAGCTCAGCTTAGCTTTAGGGAGTGATTAGAGCTTGTGGGGCACAAGAAGGTGAGAGACAGATAAACATTAACTTCAGAGACAAACATGCAGAATAAATGCCAAAACTCGGTTTGGACACAATTGGATTGAAAACTGTGTTGTGCAGTTGGGAATTTTAGATTAATTCCCTAACTTATGAAAATAAAATCTGTGAATAGCTTTGTTTTTATCCCTCTTTCCAATTTACTTAATATTAGTATTGCATTTTCTTGTTTGATGCACTAGTGGAGCGTGACTCGTGTTTCTGGAGCTAAAATTTACAGATCTCCCATAAACACATCACATCCAGGCAATCGTGACCTTAGTGTTTTGAAAAGAGGACCGTTACCAGGATTCACTCACTACAGTAAAAGCCTGTGTCTGTGTGACTGTGCAGAGCAGGCAGATTGGTTTGCAGCTTTCTCAAGAACTGCTGATCCAAAAAAAAATATGTCCAGCTTTCTTTGTGAGAAGCAGAGCGATGAAATTTTACAAAAGGCAGAGCTTTATGGCCTGTCCTCACTTATTACACCTATTGAAAATAATGTTTAAAAATTAGGGTTTGGTTTTAGGGTTAAATTTAGAATTAGGTCAGAGTTTAGGTTAAGGGTTTGATACTTTTTTGAGATGAGTAAATTTAGGGGTAAGGGCTTGGAAAGGAAGGAATGGGCATTAATTTTCTTGAGGGCCCACATGAGAAACTGGGACTGCTGCAGCAATAAGGTTACAAAGAAATAAAATTCACATTAAGCAGAACTGAGTTTATTTTTTAGCTTATTGTGCAGCAGTTTCTCATTTGGAAAAAATGAATTGCCCACTCTGCTCTACAGGAAAGCCTCGTGTCAGGGAACAACTTTTAGGCAACATATGAGAAGCGCTGATCTAAATGACCTCAAACTCTGCGCTGCACTTACTCAAGTTGCCAGTAATACACCTGCTAAGTGTGAAAAGGACTGTTTGAATGTCTGTCGAGACTAACGAAGAGCAAACACATGGACAAAGCTTCCTTGAATTATTACAGCTAACTATGATAATCAGTCACAGCTTCTCATGGTGAAGCTATTTTGTTTCTCCTGCTCTTCTAGCTGCCAACTTCTTCCAGCTCCATAACAGACTTTTATATGATATTCTTCCCCCCTTGTGATTTTGCGAGCAGTAAATTCAGCTCAGCTCTCGTTGTAAAATAAAGTGTAATTCCAGCACATAAACTCAGTTTGGAAATCCATTCCTACAATTGCCTTGTTAGAAACACACAGAAAGACATTTAGATCTGCTAAACATGCTAATTATCCCTAAATTGTACCTGCAGGCGTCCGTAAACAAGCCTTTTTCACATGAGCGGCCTGACTGATTGCAGACACAGAGGCAAAGATGCAGGTCTGAAAATTGTAATGGGAACAGCGTGCAGTGGGGAGAGCAGACCGGACGCCATCAATTATGGGCATCAAATAAAGGATCCAGGGACGCTGATGAGAAACACATTTTTACCTCCTGCCTTTAAGTGTTTTCCCCTAAACTTCTATTTTAGGCTTTCACTTCAATTAATCTCAGTGTCCTTTGTCTCTGTTTTTCCCTCTGTCCCACAAAAAACACACACACACACACACACACTGTCAAACATGCTTCCTGTCTCTGTCAATCTCCCAGCTGCAAGCAGAATTACTGTGTTAGTCAAACATCTGGTACCACAGAGCCACAAACTGCAAAACAGGGCTCTGGAGACATTTGAAGGGCTGGCAGAGAAACATCATTGTATATAGACTTATATGCAGACACTGGGCTGTGTCACAGTAGGTCAGCGCTGAGGTCGCTTCCTCCCCTGGACCGGAGGGCCGTCGTCCTCTTAAAGCACAGCACCAGAAAACTGTGGTTGAGGTCAGAACACCCTGACCATTACGCACAGCTCAAAAATACAGCATGCGCTCAGTTTACTAGGATCGACTGCTGCAACGTGGCAATGCACTTCATGGCCTGCCAGCTCCTTATGTTGATGGTGTCTGCGCTGCTGTGGTGGCTATCAGTGATGACTGAGAGGTGTGACATCTTTCTAACATGCTGATGTCGGATGATATCAGACTGCATGCGACACATGTGAGCACTGACTTGTATATGACCTTCCTGTTCTCTCCCTCCCCCGTGTACCTTGATCTTCTACTGAGTCAACAAAACTCACACAGGAACACCCATCATAACGTCACATTAGAGCTCTTCAGCAGGTTCAGTAACTTATTTTTCAGTGCACAAATAATGTAAAGAAACCACTGCAAAAAAAAACTGCAGGGGAAACCAACGCATTAGCCACTTTGAACATGTTTAACACCCGCCATCTATGTTTGGGACCTTTGTCAACAAAACTCTGAGGAAACGAGGCCCAGCAGCAGTTGCATGCACCACACGTCTCACTCTGTTTGAAAGGTTCACCTGACAAACTTCCACCAAGCAAACACAGTGTGGAGGTGCAGTAAATGAAATATTATACTGGCTGTTTAAAGGAACAACTAAGCACATGGTTAGTTTAGTTTAGTGTTGTGGTTCACTCACCACCCTCAAGAAAAGCCAGAGGAGAGGGATTGCTACAGGCCCAAGCCCCTAAAAGGGCTCCAGTTGTTTAGATGGTTGAAGGGCAGTCATTTAACAATGACGCCAACTCCCTGACAGGCTGCCAGACCAGTGATCTGAGACCTGGCACAAAGCTAGGACAGTTGTTCTGTGGTTCGGCTGGAGGAGAACAAGCGAACAATTGATTTAAAATGTTTAAACCAAACAAAATCTCACTGCATTACATCGAAACAAGCTGCAAATCATGCTGGGATTGCAGCGTGTAATGCAGGGTTTACAGTCACTTCTGTTTTAATTTGAATGAAAACACAAACCCAGTTTAAGGGAAGTAATGCTGTTAAAGAGGACGCACACAAAAAAGTAACTTTTGCAAGTGCAAGGAAACAGAAGTGGATCATAATGTGAGCTGAATAGAAAATTTTATTGAACAATGATGCTGCATTTTCATTGATACACCTGCAATATGAGCACAGCTGTTTCTTTTCTTTTCTTTTCTTTGGCCTCGTTTGGAGCACTGTGTGAAGCTTGCATGTCACTTTTTGTTGGGTGGGGGGGGGGGTGTTTGTTGCTTCTCAGAATGCAGAGACATGCATGACATGAGCAAAGGTGTGCAACAGGTTATTACAATAAAACAAGTGCCGCAGCTCCTTGCTCTCCTCTCATAGTGCACGCATACACACACTATATTCATTATATTTAGACTGTAACAGCGCCCTGGGTGTAACTTTTGATGTTCATTTCACATGGCTCATTAGCAGTTCTCGGTAGATTTAATACCACAACGCTATTAATAAACCCCGCGATTAATACGCTTACCTTAAAAAAAAACGCAGAGAGCGGTTCCTTCACAACGTCAAGTTTACCAAGTATGTTCTTTGCCATCCTCCTCGGTTTGCGGGCTGCACCGTAAGTTTCCGCTCGGACATCAGAGCACTGCAGCAGTGCAACGGCTCTGTGCTGCTGCTGCTGCTGCTGCTGCTGCTGCTGCTGACAAGTGAACTGGATGAAGAGGAGAGAGAGAGAGACCGCGAGAAGGATGTGGGTGGAGGAGGAGGTGATGGTGGGAGGACCTCGGAAGTGTGAAGAACTACATTATGCGTGCATGTTATAGGTAAAGAAATGCAAAGGTAAAACCCGACCCAGACGGATCAGCATAAACGCTTAAGATGAATAAAAAGAGGAAAGCATGTGAACAATAGGGCAGCAGATCCATTCATTAGAAAAGTGAAAGCAGCAGCAGAAGTTAACGCGCTCATCTGAGGTCATCAAAAGAGGCAAGTGTGACCCTCATGGAGGGCTGAAGGCTTCAATGACAAACTACTGTGACCGTTCCCACACTGTCCTGCCATTGTGAGGTTATGCTTCTAAATATGAGCACATAGCCTCAGATATGAGGTTTTTTTTTGTTTTGGTTTGGTTTTTTTTGGAGGAGGGGGGTTGCATTTATTTCCTGTCTGAGCTCACCTTGATCCTCTCTTTGGGCAGGAAGCAGTGACTCTTCATCAAAAACAGGACCTGAGATATGCAGCAAAAACACACAAACACATGCACACCCTGATCTTTACTCAGATTTCCTAAGGTCTGCATGGTGTCATCTAACCTTTATTCTCTCTGTGGTTCTGTGGCTTGCTGACAAAAAACAAACAAAAAAAAACCACAAAAACGTCATGGCCAAGCTTATTTGATGCAAGAATGCATGCAACAATTATGCACATGTTTAGTGTTTGTTTGGGGGGGGGGGGGGGGGGGGGTATTTTTGACCCTTTGATGGGCACAGTATGAACACAGAAAAAGATGCATTCTCATGGTATTTGGGGGAAGTTATGTTCTAAAAGACCACAACAGACATTTACTGAGCGCCTGGGTGATGTGCGTGCAGGTGTGAGTACATCTTCACATATATAAATCAATCTTTACTTTAAATCTGTTAAACCTCACTTCAGCTGATATTTTTAAAGCTAAGGTGCTTCTTATTCTCAGAATTTCAGCTATTTTAAACTGAGTTGCAGACATTAAATTATGTCCGTAGGTCCACTAATGCCTACTTATCACTTGCACCAGCTGTCATATTCCCAGAAGTGGAAAAAAAAAAAAAAAATGAAAATAAAAGTCTAGAGATTTAACTGGATGAACAGAAGCCCAGATGTCTGAGCTGCTCAGCTTATGATGTATATGTGACAAAGAGAAATCAGTTTAATACCCACAAAATATTATCACAGATGGTAAAGTGGAGCAAGTGAAAACAGAAAAGACTGTGACTGAGAGATGAGATGAAAGAGGAAAGGAAGCACTGTGGACGGAGAAAAAGAGAGTGGGAGAGAAGACTGACAACTCAGATGAAGTGGGTAAAGGGGAGTTGCTTGAAGAAAAGCAGATGTGGTGAAGGGAGATGGCACTGAGAACAGACAGGAGACAGGAGGATTTCAGCATTAAACTGGGGGGGAGAGCAGCGCCCACTGACAAGTATCAGAGTCTGTCTGATGAGCAGAGAAAAAATAACAGAAGACAGAGGGAGTGAGCAAAAACAGGAAGTCAGACACCATAAACTACTGTGCTGCAAATATTGTCTCTGCTCAGGAGTGTATGAAATAACATTTTAATTCTTATTGCACAAGCAATGAGCTCAACAAATGAGCTCAAGCATGGATTAAAGAGGACAAACAGACCAAGAATGCAAAGCTTGTGGGAAAAAGAGGAGGAAAGAGAAGGAGGTAAAGAGGAAGGAACGGTACTCAAACAGGATGAGAAGTCTCAGACAGACAAAGGCTTTCTGCACAGGAAATGACCTTCTTGCAAACTAGAAAGGATGCCAAGAAGTTAAAACACCTTTCAGAAGCTGAAACTCTGTTAACAGCTCACTATCTCTGTCAGTCTGGTATAATGAGTCCTACCAGGAAAAACACAATTAAACAAATCAGGTATGAATGAATATAAAAGTGATTTTACTGCACTTGGCTCCTGCTTTGGAGACCAGATCCAGGTTAGCTTCCCGATCTCCAGAAACCCAGATGTGCATTTATAGTCCATGAAGTCAAACTCATCAAATCTAGTAGTGGTGGAAAGAGGAAGGTTGAAAGGGACATGAAAGAAGCTGATCCCTGTGTCTCTGCTTCAACTACACTCCTGTTTTGGGTGGATTCTGACTGCCAGGAAACTGAATGCTGGCCCAGAGACAATAGAGTATTGTAAAGTAAATCCTCAGTGCTTTCTAGGCTGCAATAAAACAACAGACAAGAACACAAAGACACATGCAGCAACACTTTGTTTTTAGATATGCAGGTTAAATTTAGGAGAGGGGTGTTTTTTTAAGACAGCAACTTCTCAGGCAAACCACAATATCTGTTTGTTCCATAAGTATAATTACACTGAGAGAAATCCTCAGGAAAATTTTAAACAGAAAGTTTCTCAACTTTTACATCAGAGTTTTGTTAAACTCTTCCTCCAATGTAATCTACCTCTTAGTTATTGATCCGCTTTAATCCACCACAGAAGCTCTGAGAAGCAAGGATGTCTCTTTTTTTTTTTTTTTGTTGATGATGATGATGATGATCTTGGGCTTTTTCCAGGTTCTTTTTACAGTGTGAGGAACTACAAGAAGTAACAAAGTATGCAAATGAAGGAGGTTGTGGAGGTGGAGGAGGTTAAGTGTGTGTGTGTGTGTGTGTGTGTGTGTGTGTGTGTGTGTGTGTGTGTGTGTGTGTGTGTGTGTGTGTGTGTGTGTGTGTGTGTGTGTGTACATATATACATTACCAGTCTGTTTCACCAGAACAGGCTGAAGTGAACGCATCCATCTCTGTTATATTCTACCACAAAGCTTTTGTCATGGCTGAAGGGAAGGTGAGGACTCAAATAGGCAGGCTTGTTTCAGTGATTTATTTACAGTACTTGAATCAACAAGGGTGCTGATGGGAAAAGGGGTGGCTGGCTGGGCTCTCCTCTTCTGCTCATCCACTCTCAGGTATGCACTTCAAGGTTCCAGGTACTAGGCAGAGAGGAAACAGAATGTCAACAGACGTCCACAGGGAAATAACAAGACACTTGACTCTTATGGCTACTGACTGGGAGCAAAGCAACAATCCGGCATCAAAGGTAGGTCTTCCTCCACTTAAATAGGCCAGCAGCTGAAGGCTGGTGGAGGACAGCCTCTAAAACACAGGTAAGGTTAACCACATGACAAGAATGAGGGAGGCCGGCGGGGTCCATGACAGCCTTGTGCCTGAAAGGCTCTCTAACACTGGGTTAAGAGTCTAACTGCAGCTGAAAAGTGATGATACTAAAGACAAAAATATGGAAATAATGAGAATTAATTTGTAGGTCTTGACATTTGACTTGAGTCAAAGTTGAACCCCAGTGTCCAGGGTGACATTCCTGTGTTTGACCCGTACATCTACCCCAACCTCCCACATTCTGGGATGTTGCTCTTTATTTCTTCATGAAGGCCATGGAGTTGTGCAACTCATAGTTTTGTGGTTGAGTTTTACAAACAAACACTTTGAAAAATAAGATCCAGAAAAAAGAAGGAAAAAATCAGTTTTTCCCACAAATTCCTGGCAAAACATTTCCCCCTACCAGCATTTAATGATTTTAAAAAGGAATAGAAAGACTATTCTGGATAAGACCTTTCTCTATCTTGATTTGCATCTTAAAGGAAAGAAAGAAATTAGATCAGACTTCAAAAAAAAAAAAAAATGATCACCATAATATATTTTGTCATTCACATCTCAGGACATCTGAACTGAGCTGAACATATATATGTGCCCAGTAATGATGGTGATTTCAAATGTGAGGAGCTTTTTTTCCGTTTTTTTCTTTTTTTATTGCTGCACTTTTATTGTATGCTTTCATTGATTGATCTGGAGCAGTGAGATCTGTAAAGACATCTCAATGCATCATATTACATAGATGCAGAAAAGACACTTCTTTACATAAAGATGTGCAAGTGTCCAAAACCTAATTTACTGCTAACAATAGTGTAAAGAGCTGTATGTGTGTTAAATAAAAGGATAAGGTAATAATTTCTAATAAAGCTGTTTAACACATTAATCTGATGGAATCTGGTGTCACTCAGCTCCTGCTGAGTGACACTCAGTACAGATGTTTAAACTAACCTGATGTTTTGCATCTTTAGGCAGTGGTCCCTGAATTTCATTAAGGATTTCTGAAGCATTAATATATTTCTTTTAGTGGTAATATTTTCTCTAACAGACTGTAATGATTGCAACTTTTTTCAAAAGCCAGGAGAAATCATTACTGAAATGCAAAAACTCAGCAAGAGTTAATCTCTTGTCCCTTTGTGCCTTCCTGTGGAGACAGATGATAATGTCTTGATGATAAAGCTCTGGTGATCAGGGAAACCAGCCATTGTTCTCCCAGAAACAGTCGCTCCTGTTTAGAGTGTGAACCGAGATGCTCAGCTGGATATGGAAATAAAACAGACGTCAGATTTTGTCAGAGGCTTATGAAAAAAAAAATCTAGATGGCTTCTTGAAATCTTACTGAATAACTCCATCCAACTAAGTGCTCTCTCCACCTCTCTTCCTTCATTGTTGTCATTTCCAATAAGGTTAGCTCTCCTGCTGGTGTGTTTAATTGATGCCAGTTAAAACAGGAATCCCTAAAACCAGTGGAACATGACCCAGCAGCATGTGTGGCACATGGCAACCATTTGACCCCTGACAGAAAACAGCGACACCCGGATGCCATCTCCACCTTTGTCCATTTCAGCTTTATATAAAGTTGAGAAGCAGGGGCTACCACAGACCATAACACAGGGCATGTTGACATGTGAGTTTAAATATACATACTTAAATACTCAGAAAAACACACGAAATCCAAATAGAAAAAAAAAAAATCTGTATTTTGTAGATTGTGCTTTATTACTATATAACCCTGATCCTGTTTTAAGGCAACTTTTAGCATGCGGTTCTAGCAACAGATGCATTTTTGACACTGTGTATCTGAAAATTGATGTGTAGCGGTTAGTAAAGTTGTCTGTGTCTGCATTTCAAATGTGCGGTGAAGCTCAGATTTAGACAGCCATGTTACACCCTGTAATTCAACTCAAACCTCACTGCTCTGGAAGGAGAGTGACAGGAAGAGGAGCAGGCCGGGGCGCCAGTTTTCACTGGCACCACGAAGATATTTGTGTGTGTGCGAATATTTGACTGTGTTGGTTTATCTAAATGTGAAAACAGACTCTAAACAGCGTAATGAGTCAATCAAGGATGATTGATGTCCTGCTCTGTGTGTTTTAGTTTGCGGGAAAGTTTCATTTAGTGGTTAATGTTACTTTAAACTACTAAACTACTTTTTTGTTCTACTACAGTGTATTTAGAGGTTATATTTGTCTTTCACACAGTGCTAGATGTAAACCAAAGGCAATTCCTCTTCCTTCACTCTAGCAGCTACAAAAGGGCCTGACCAAGACCAAATGGTGATATATAGTGTATGGTTTGTATCAAGAAGGGCATGCTGCATTGATTATGCAGAAATTAAAATCTTTACTATTTTATTACAATACTGGTTAAAGAGCCGCCCCTCATTTCTTTAGGTTTTGCTTGGAAAATAGGACATAGGTGCAGCAGTTATTTGAAAAATGTGCATCTACATAGAAAAAAACAGTAAATCAGGCAAAAACAGAGTTTTTGCAATTCTAATGAGCTTGTTACTCAATATTGTGACCACTTTTATTCTTCAGCACAGTCTGAACTCTCTGAGGCAGCTTTCTTGTCATTTCTTTAAGTAGTCTTCAGGAATAGTTCTCCAGGCTTCTTGAAGGACATTCAAAACTCTTCTCTGGATGTTTCTGCCTTTTGTTATATTCTCTGTCAAAGATGATCCCACACTGCTTCAAACATGCTGCGGTCCGGGTTCTGCGGAGTGACTGTTTCATTGTATGTTTTTCTATCCAGGTATGTTTTTTACTGCATTGACAGTGTGTTTGGGATCATTGTCATGCTGAAAAATGAAGTGTGACAATGATCGGCTGCCAATCAGACACTTTCCTAATGGTACTGTATGGTGGATCAGATTCTGATGGTACTTTTCTGGGTTCATAATTTCATCAGTTTTGACAAGATCTCCAACACCACCGGCTGAAATGCAGCTCCAAACCATGACAGAACCTCCACCGTGTTTTACAGTTGTCTGCAGACACTCACTGCTGTACCTCTCTCCTAACCTTTTCCATATATACTGATGATGATTTGAACCAAAAAATTGAAAATTTGGCTTGAATGAGTGGCATCCTCACAGCCACCCTTCCACTGAGATCATTTCTGATGAAGCTTCAGTGAACAGTAGATGGATCATCTGAAGGGCTAGATGCATCTCTCAGGTCCTGTGTCAGCTTTTTGCTGGATTTTTTTCCCCATTTCTTAAGGTCATGACTTTCAGATACTGTCCATCTGTTGTAGATAGTTTCTTTGGCCTGACACATCTTCTACAAATGATGTTTTTTGCAACAGGCTGCTAGTAACAAAGTGCCTAAATATACAATTTAAAATTGGTTCTTTGCTAAATTGTCTGTTTGCATAGACACAACACTGGTTCATCCTGTGAATTAGGTGTCTTTGTTATGCTTGGATTATTCATAGGTCAGTCATTCCTGTAAAAATGGGCAGGCACGAGGATTGGACTGAAAGTGAGTGAAAAGCAGCAGATGTGTAAAGAAAACCTTTGAAAGAGCTTCATAAAGCCTGGAGAACTACTGCTCAAGATCACTTTAAAAAAAAAAAAAGTACAAGAAGGTCTGGAAGCAAAATATAAAGAAATCAGGGCTGACTCAAGACTTTTGCACAGTGTTGCATGTTAAAAAAAAAGATATATCAGAAAAGTGGGTCATGGAACTTAAGGCAATTAAAAACGCCCCCGTAAGAAGAAGTTTATCAGATCTCATCCCACTCATTGTTTTCCCAACCATCTTGTTTGCTTTGCTAAGAATTCCTCTCTTCGCTCTGATGTTCTGGTTATTATTGATGTTGATTCCATGTTAAACAGGAAATTGCATATAACTCTGTGATATTTACAAGATCTCATTAAGCCACACTGGAGTTCCCACATGAGAGGACAAATAAGTATATTTCTTGGCCAAGACAATCTAATTGGCTTTCTTACAAACATATCTTCCACTTCGCAAGTGGCGAATGTTAACTACATGTGTTTTATCAATAACCTAATATTAATTTCTCACTTATAAACTTTGTCTTAAAGTATCATCAGCCTGATCAGTATGGAAAGCTGCTGTCACAATTTTTGGCCTCCAAAGGAAGCATAAATCACATGTCATCAGATTTAAATCTGTCTCAGTTACTCATGCCCCCACGGCTCTCTTTCTCTCCCTCTGTTTTCTAAAAAAAAGCCAGAAAAGATGCATTCTTTGTGGACACAAAGGCTTGATTCTGTGCAGCCGCCAGGCTTGAGTCATCGGTGGGGCCGCAGAGGGTCAGCTGCTGGGTGAAGAGCCAGGCCTGTTGTCTTCTGAGCGGGAGCAGAGTAGAACAACACAGAGTAAGCCAACAGAAATGCATTTTTTTACTTTACATATATTTTTTTCATTCTGCTCTGGACTCTTGCATGTTTACCACACAGATGGTTGAGCAGTGATGGGTACCAGTCACATCCAACTCTTGCTGCTTTAGCTGAGGTTGTCAGATCAATACAGCATCATCATGGGTGTGATAGTCAACTGCTTTGTGACTCTATCTGAAATGCTGATCAAAAATCCTGCATTTTAATTTTGCAAAAAATGTTGAAACTACAGCACACTCAAACACTTTTTGTCATAAAAAAATAAAGCTAAAGAGCTGAAAATTGAAATGTACAGTGAACTGAGGAATTCTGCACAGCCTATTTCTGTCTGACTGAGCTGCCACAATATAACACATTCCAGCATGAAGGAACTGTGGGGTCCAGTGCCGTCGTCAATGGCTCCTCTGTGCCGCTGTCACCTCAGAAACAACAGGAATGCTCATTCACTGCATCCCTCCCTCACACCACAGACCAAGGCCTGAACAGACTGTTAGAGGATGGATTGGGCTGTCTGGAGAAGAAAGCTGACGGCAGACAGTAAAGACAAAAAGAATGAGAAAAAGGAACAGAGAAAAGAAAAGAGTGGGCAACGGGGAACACCAAAAAGGGGGCAGAAAGAGAAAGAGGGGCAGAGGCAAGATGAGACTTTCTGAGCCTTGAGTGCAGACAGAGAGAACTGAAAGTCAAAGAAAGATGATAAAGCAGAAGATAGAAGCAGGGGGAGGAAATTTAGCTGTACTTTAGTTCCTCACCTAGTTTCCTGTAGTGAATGGATGCATGAATGCATATTTTGGTGCCGCGTTTACACCCTCTATCTGCATTAACCCACACTGTCTCTCAGCAGCACCACAGAGACCCCAAACTGGAGCCCTGTTTATTCAGGGGTAGGCCCAGAGACCACGGACAACCTGACATTTTCTGTCCACATGCCAAGAAATAGACACATTATTCTATAAGCACCCTGCATTTCCTCTCTGAATTATAATGTAACTCAAGGACACATTTCACCTCACAACCCCTTCCCTGAAATATCCCACTTTCAAGAGTTAGAGGAAGAGGATGATCTCCAAAATTATGTATCCAAAATATATGGCTATATAGCCATATATTTTGGTTATATTATACACCTTTAGTTTAAATGTGATGCAAACACAGCTGTCAAAAAGTCTTTTACTGTTGGTGTACTTCCTTATATATGACCTGTAATTATCACCTACTTACACACTGAATTTCCACATTTGCACTTGCCACAGCGTGTTTTGCCTTTACGTCACTTCATGGAAGGATGAGCAAGGTCTCCCACTTATTTAAGTCCTGATCAAATAGATTATATTCTATCAATTTGAAGACACAGCCTAATAATAAGTCTACAAGTCTGAAAAAGTTTGGTGAAACTGTGTTTTGGACCAACTGATCTGTTACGTTTCCCTTATCAGTGCTGATGACTAACCCTGTGAGCTCCGGGGCAGGGCGTCCTCCAGTAAAAACGGTCTCCCCTGTAGTTTTAAAAGGTGGCAGGTTATTTTTTACTCTTGTCGCACCTGGAGGATGAGTCACAGTGTTAATGAGTCATGCTATTTTTAAGACAATTCTGCGTCAACTCGCAATTTAACGTAGTAGTGAGAACTGAAAGGAGATTTTCTATTTTTCCAGCTCACATCTGTGAATATCTTACCAACGTGAATAATGTGAAATGCCGAGCTTGTGCTCAGCGGCTGTACGTGTGGACGACCATCAGTTGAAAGCGCCATCTAGTGCCTCGGGACTCTACTACGCTGACATCATACAGTACGTCCAATACCGGTAAAGTCCTGATAAGGATATCCGCCGTGATTTGGAGATAAGTGGGACTTTTCCTCGTTCCTCCTGCCTAACAATTGGATGTTGTGGTTGACCGAGGGTGGAGAAACTGGAGCAGAGTGCGCGAAGGTGTGCGAGCGGGACTTGTGCGCTCTGTATCTGTACCTGGTCCTGAGTAGGATGTAGAAGACTTGATCGCACTGTGCTTTTCTAGGACTCAAAAATCGCAAAAATCATGAGTGGTAAGTCAACATTAACATCTTTTAGCCTCTGTTTAGTTTCATTGTTATTAAGGTTCAAGTTCGTTTACAGTGTGTTACTAGGAAGGGATCACCAGACTTTCCTAGCAATCAGTAAACAAATAAATAGGCGATAATAGGCAGCAGGAACGCGCTGCGTGAGCCTGTCCCCACAGTGATAAAGTCCCGCTTCTGTAAACAAGTATAAAAACTGCAACAGTAGTAGTAGTGACAGTCTGTTGACGTTTAAATTATTATTTTTCTGTTATTTTTGTTTTTATTTTGAATTTTTTAAAAAATGTCTCGTTTCTTGCTACAAAATAGTTTAAGCCCATGGTGATTTATGAATACAAACAGCATATTTCTCAATCACTTCAAATATAAACTAGTGTATTTGTGCTGCTTTTAAAGATAAAATACATTTCACTACATGAAAGACTTGAGTCACCCTGCATTTCTTTAGATTTTGCTAGGAAAATAGGACATAGGTGCAGCCATTTATTGAAACATGCAAACATGGAAATATAGTATGTAAGGCAAAAAAAGAGTTTGAAGAATTCTAATGAGCTTGTTAGTCAATATTTGGTGTGACCACCTTTATTCTTCAGCACAACCTGATTTCATGGTGTTTTTCTGCATTCATAATTCCATCACATTTGACAAGATCTCCAGCACCACCAGCTGAAATGCAAACCATGCTCCAAACCATGACAGAGCCTCCACCATGTTTTACAGATGCTGCAGACACTCACCTCTCTCCTGACTATTTCATAAGGACATAATTTTCAGATGCTGTTCATCTGCTCTAGATCATTTTTTAGACCTGACACTTCTTCTTTTGTCCTCCACTTGTCCAGTTTCCTCAGAACATTTAAGGACACACCATGCCAGATTTATGCCAGATATATGGCATTAAATGTCTCCTTGGGAATCATCTTGTTTTATGTCTGTCAAACTGTGTCATCTTTGCTGATTTTCATAGATTCAACTAAAGAAATGGTCACAAATTATTTGTTTTTTCACCAGGTTCCTGGTAAAAAAAAAATTGCATGAAAATACAAATTAAAACTGGCTCTTTGCCAGGTTGTCTGTTATATGCAGACACAACACTGGTTCGTTCCCCAGAGATAGGTGACTTTTCTGTGCTTGAAAGATTCATAGATCAAGTGGTTTAACAAACAAAAAATAATATTCTCCTGAAAATGGTCGGGTACAACGATTGGACTAAAAAATGAGTGAAAAAGCAGCAGTTCAGAAAGCTGGAGAACTGTTGCTCAAAACCACTTTTTAAAAATGACAAGAAGGTGTGGAAGCAAAATATAAAGACATGAGGGGTGGCTCAAGACGTTTGCACAGCACTGTAGGAAAAGAAAAAAAAAACCTACACATGGTTTTATTATATTTCCAAAAAAAACAATAAATGGAATTTACTGAAAGTTATGAAGATAAACCCTATGATAAACAGTTAAAGTGTACAGTATGTATTTATCTTATCAGTGGCTAACAGGTGTAATTCTGCATCATTATTTTTTATTTATTATAAACTTAACGTTCACAGGTGTTTGGGTATCAGTGCTGATTAACTTTTCCCTGCATTTATGGGATAGCCAGTATTTGTTTCCCTTGAGTGTAAGGAGTTGCGTGGTAATCCCATGAAAACAAAGCCTCTATAGACTGTTTATGAGCAATGACAGAGATTCCAGATCATCCAAGCCTGCCTCGACCTGCCTGTTACCTCAGACTGCTCTGATCAGCTGCACAGAGCGGTAGGCACTCACGTTATCACTCAGGTTCAATATGGGCAAAAATTCATGTTTGTAATTGATTTGTCTGCAGGCTTTCCTGGAAATATGAAACACACTATATTTTTCACACACACACAAAAAAATGAGATATGTGATTCTGCCTGAGATCCACACAGCTTTCGAGATCTTGTATTATATCACAGTGTATAGTTCACTGATAGCTGAATCACCTCCCCTCATGTGATCTCTTCTATAATAGGGGATAAACTCTTTTACAGTAAGTGTCTGTGTGACTATTTTTATTCACTTTCTCCCCTTGTCTCCTGAAGTGAATGGGCTGAGAAAGCTTTTTTGTCTGTGGTCCCCTGGCATGTTTTCTAATGTGCACTATGAGTCACACCTGTGTTTGCATTCCCGTCCCCTGAGACAATGAGTCCTCCCCACTACTTTATGACCCCCTTAACAGAAGCTCCTTTGCTCTGCAATTCAACTAATCCTAAAAAAATGTGTAAAAAGAAACGACTGCTGTGGTTATAGTGAAGTTCTGGTTCATTTATTCAGATCAGTTTATTTTTCTCTCTTTGGTCCTTTTTTGAGACTTAATTCCAGAGCAGACCCGTCAGGCTCGTTTTTTGTAGGGAGTGAACTCTCATAAGTAATCCCTGAAAAAAGAAGGAGTCTCATCTCATTTCCTCACTGTTCAGCAGATAAATCCAATAATCCTTCCAGGATTTATAGCCTTTCAGTGTTAGGCACAGTGACTCACCATCTCACTAATATTCTTTATGGCATGCAATTATTTTAAAATTGCTCAAAAAAAAGGTTTTATTGTGTGAAAAACAGATAGTTATTGTTGCGAAAGCACATAAATGGCATGCTGTGTGACCCAGTTTGATGTTTGAAGGAATACAGATAAGAGAGGTCAGACAGACACAAATCCCAAAGGAATCCTCCGTGGGAAAATATTTAGTCTAGGAGTGGACATAGAGTATTTCTGGAAATCTAGCTCATAAAGTTGAAGCGAGACAGCAGCAAGGACATGGCCCTCTGTAACAAGCACGTCTTTAGTAAATGGAGAAAACATGCACTTTCCTGTTCTTTTATTCTTTTCTTTTTAAAGGGCATTATTTTATCTTTCCAGACCAGGCTCTTTCCTGAACTGAAAAGTTGTTTGGTCGTGTGCAGGTGTCACAGTTTGGGCGGAGGGGGATGAGATAGCTCAGGAGGAGGCACGAGCTTCTCCCCCATGGTCAGAGGAGCGCTGCGAGGAGCTGTGGGAACGCGTGGAGGGAGTACGACACAAGCTCACGCGCATCCTCAACCCGGCAAAGCTCACCCCGTATCTGCGCCAGTGCAAGGTCATCGATGAGCAGGATGAGGATGAAGTGCTCAACTCCACACAGTACCCGCTGCGCATCAGCAAGGCTGGTGAGAGGACAAGAGTCTGAAAATCAAATCAGTAATCAGCTTCACATTATTAAGCTGGAGTGTGACAGCGAGTCCATATGGACAGTTGATGCCATTGCCATAGAAATAATGCATGGGACTGATTACATATTTTAAAGGGCTAATATCTGCAGTATCATAATTTTGAGTAGAGCAGCATCTGGTGGCAAAGCCGTGCCTAATTCTGAGGTTATTGTTCAGACATCAGCTGATTCTGTAGATCAGTTTACGGTGTTCTGCTTACATCCAGCAATCATTTGAACCTGAAGTTCTTCTTTGACAAATGAGTTACCATCACAGCACAGGAGTTCAGGAATGCTGTAGCTTCAACAGAGCATTCAGACAAGCAAAACCATTGGTGCACATCCGCTGCAGTCAGTGAAAACTTATGTGTCACAGTTTACACTTCCTATAGTTTTCTTTCTTAATCTCCATGTGCAGACTTGTGCTGCCACAGCTGAGAGTACAATGGTCTGCAATGGTCTGCTATGATTCATGGGAGTGTAACATAACAAAATCAACACAAAAGTAATCCTGTAATCTTCTGTGTATATTTTTAAAAAGATTATTGTCATTTGACCTGTTACACCTTGAGGAAATCATTGCCCCCAATGCAGATCATAAATAAACACTCATAAATTTGCTTAGAAATAATAGAAAAAGACTTTTGAGTTCACAGCCTGCCTGAGAATCATCATGTTTTTAGGCTTTCTTTAGAGTCGGTGACAGTTGTACCTCTGTGTCTATGTTACAACACAGTTTCAGTGGGGCCGGAGCACTAACATCGAAGCAAATAGATGACGACTTATTTAAAATTTAAAAAATTGAATTAAAATGTAATGAACGGTGCAGTTGGTGCAGCTGTCTGGATGATGGAAACTGAGCTACAACACTGAAAGACTACAACATGTGAGTTCTTTTGTAAAACTTTCAAAGAATAAACATTAGCAGCAAATGAAAAGTGAGAAACAGGAAAACGACAAATGCTGCAGTGAGACAAAAAAAAAGCAGGAACTCTTGGGAGAGTACGATGACAGTTATAGGGGTAAGCAGAGGCAGGCAGAGGGAAGAATGATGATAAAGATGAAAGGTAAGTTGTAAAGAAAGACTGAAGGCGAGCACCTGGTCCAAGACTGGGGGAATTTTGTTGTTTCGGTCTTTCATCATTGTCATGTTTGAAATGCTAACAGTATGTAACTACAGGGGTAATGACACTCACATCAAAGCAGTAGCATTCTTGTGGTGAGACGGTTTCATCTGTGAGTTTAAAGTGCTGCTACACCCCAACGTGAGCTTTCGTCACTGTGCTCCTTTTTCAGCATTGTCACTGTTTAATGTTGTGCATCGGAAAGTCAATTATTCCGCACTGTTGCAGTTTTTCTCACTTTATTTCTTTTTCCTATTTGTCATAAAGGTCGTTTGCTGGACATCCTGCGTGGGCAGGGCCAGCGAGGTCTTCAGGCCTTCATGGAATCACTGGAGTTTTACCATCCAGAGCAGTACACACAGCTGACCGGGCAACAGCCCACACACCGATGCTCCCTCATACTAGGCAAGCAGAGATTTATTTATTTTTATTTTATGCTTTTTGGATAGAAAGGAAGATGGCAGAGTGGTGGGCATTAACCTCCTAAGACCCTGCATCCTAATATGGAGACATTACATCTACAGTGACAGACGTAACTTGCCTCCTGCCCTACAACAGCTGAGATAAGCTTCAGCACCCCTGCAACCCTGAACTAGATAAGAAAGTTGATGATTACATTCATTTTCACATAATTCAGCTCCAAAGTGCAAAAACTAGCCGAACCCCACTTAGGACGAGTGAGTTATTCTTTACTGACAACCAAATCAAAGCTAAGACATTTTAACTTCAAAGGGGTTTGTATTAGAATCTGAACATGGCCAGCAAGCACATCTGAGTTACTTTCATTGCTAACCACCAGAAGTGGTTAACAAGTAACTAGAAGATTAGTGCTTCCTTTGGAAGTGAGCATATGATTCTTTGAGAAATGTTGCCCAAGAGCAGGGAAAATAATGTGGAGCACAATGAAAGGCTTTTCCACATTTGGCACTAATGATCTCTTGCGTGCTGTTTACTTACGAGCACAGCACATAAACATATACTTGTCTTTTCTCCTCACACATTAAAACGAGTTTCTCTGACTCCCAAGTGAGTTTACAGTCTCTATTGATTAACAATACTCTCCTTCCATGATAATGACCTCCATGTGTGTCTCTCCCCAGATGAGGAAGGTCCAGAGGGTTTAACTCAGTTTCTGCTGCTGGAGGTGCGCAAACTGAGGGAGCAGCTTCGAAACAGCCGCTTGTGCGAGCGGCGCCTGTCTCAGCGCTGCCGGATGGCGGAGGAGGAGCGCAGCCGTGCTGAGCGTAAAGCTCAGGACTTGCGTCATGACAAACTACAGCTGGAAAGGTTTGGATGACTTTTCTGGTTTCCAGTTTGATTGTTTAAGGCTTTTCTGTCAGAGAACGATGTATGACAATTTAAAGACATGGGGTCAAGTTTTATATTAATAATTGTCCTCCACAAAGGCTGTAAGAAGTACAGGAGCCTTTTAAGTCACGTATCTGTCTTCAAACTGTTTTGTTCCTGGTCTGTTCCCGCTGACAAAAACATAAATAATAAACATCTGATGATCTGGCACCCATGTTCCTCATGTAGCTTCAGTCTTCTTTTTCAGCTGCTCCCTTTAGGGGTCACCCCAGAAGATCATCTGCTTCCATCTCACTCTATCCCAGCATCTTCTTCTGTCACACCAACCCTCTACATGTCCTCCTTCCATGAATCTTGCCAGGCAGCTCCATCTTCAACATCCTTTGTCCAATATATCCACCATTCCTCCTCTGCACATGCCCTAACCATCTCAGCCTTGCCTCTCTAACTTTGTCTCCAAACTACTCAACCTGACCTGTCCCTCTGATGTACTGGTACTCATTTTTAATCCTGTCCATCCTGGTCAATCCCAGTGAAAATATTAACAACTTTAGTTCTTCAGAGTTATTTAAAACTGATAAACTATAAATAATCTTTGCGTTGTTTCTAGTGTGTTCTCCATCTCTGTTTGTACAAAAATGAGTCAGTAAGAAAGAGTAAAAATGGTTTGTGATCTGTAGGCTACGCCAAGACTGGGAATCGGCCAGTCGCGAGCTGGGAAAGCTGAAAGACAGACACCTGGAGCAAGCCGTGAAATACTCCAGGGCCTTGGAGGATCAAGGCAAAGCCTCAGCCAGAGAGAGAGAACTACTGAATCAGGTAGATTGGTTGGGAGCAGCACGGATAAAAGAAAAAATACATTTTTTATTGCAATCGTGTTAGATTTCTTGTCTTTGCAGCCTTTGTTTTCAGTGTTAAGCTGCTGTTGTGGATGGTACAAGTGAGCCAGAAATCACTTTTTAAACTGAGGGTCTGTTTGCTTTGATACAGTTTGCTGTCATGCATGTAACAGAAATACAGGCTATTCTCGTAAGCTGATTCAAGATGTTTGAAGGCATGAAAAGGCAGCGAATAAGAGTGCCCGAGGCAGCGAAACTGCTTTAGTGGTATGCAATCTACCCTGCTCAAGCCAGCAGGGTAGATTTTATCAGCCACCCCTTGATTTAGTTTGTGTGTTGTTACAGCATGTGAACTGAACCACTGAGGAATGAACCACTTAGTTGTAAATATAAGAAAATATTAACATGAGCAACTCAATCTGTTATGGTCATTTCACATTTCATATTTTTTATTAGAATAGCTCAAAATAATCAGTATTACACTGGGCTCTTCTTTCTATTTTAAGTTCCAAATGTAAAAATCAAGAGGCATTCATCCATACCATAGTTCTTCCCTTCGTCTTCTAAAGAGTCAGAATGGACCCAGATCCCTTCTGAAGCTACTGAAAGGTTTTCATAGAATCTTGAAAGAAGGAACTTCTCACATTCTCCTCAGTGCTGCAGTTTTTACATTTGAATGTTCCACCTTAAAGCTTTAAGCTCATTTCCATGTTATTGCTATTGGCCTCTAGTAGAGTAGCTTTGCATGATTTGCAGTTAAAAATAATTCTGATCTCATCGTGGGACTTCCTGCAGGCCCCTGGATTTATCTGCTGTCTGAAACATTTAAGCTTCTCTCCCTTTAAGGCCACACACCATTTCAGCCAGTGTTCTTCAGTTTGCTGTCCCTCCTAAGCAGCCGGTTTGTTTACAGTGGGTGGGCCTTCAGTGCTCACAGATCTGTGTGCCTTAGTTGACCATATTTGGATGTCTGCTCTGACCAGCATCATACAGAGCTAAAAGCAGAAAGGACTGTTTTGAGAAACAAGTGTTTACAGAGATTCTGTTAAGTCAGGTCCTTTTTTTATTTTGTAATTCTTGGTCTGGCTGCACTGTTGTCTGTTTTACTTCCTCTCTGTTAGTTTTCTCTCCTTCGTGACTGTATGCCTCGCCCAAATTAGGCTCACTGGAGTTGTTCTTCACACCTGTTTTCATTTAGCCAATCACTGTACCCATCATCTTGTATAGTCATGCATTGTATTGATTTAAGTATTGTTTATGGATTTCCTTGTGCATCACCTTTTGGACTGGTTGTGGATTTGCATGAGGATAATAGGTCTCCTTCAAGGGTAATATTCTTATACTTAAAGATACTGATGTTAATAATCTTGCAAGCAAAAGATCCCCGGTTCAATCCCAGGAGGAGACACAAACCCCATTGCACCATAACATGTGGAGCTACCTGCTGTGACAACCCATTGTGAAGAAGGGAGCAGCTGACAGTAGCTACTGATATTAATATTTCACTGCTTATTTCCATTGCATTATGCCTATTAATATAGAAATTTAAAAAAAATTGCAAAAGAGTCCCACACTAACAGATCATTGTTGGTTACAGTAAAAAAAAAAAAAATACCTGATCTCTTTTTTTAATTATTTTTTTCTTGTCCTTCATTCAGGTAGAACAGCTTAAGTCCAGGCTGCTGGAAGCAGAGAAACAAACAGCTGACGCCCCTGAGAATACCAAAATGAACCATCTTCTCTCTAGTGGAGTAAACGGCCCTCCACCTGCTTTACCAGAAAAGCCGCTGCTTGAGAAAACTGAGAGTGCAGGAACTCAGATGAGGAACTCAGTGCCACCCACTGGAGTCATTGTATGTTTTTGATTACATGGCATTTATCATCTGAAATCATCTTTTTACATCTGTTATCTATTTTCTTTGTTGTTGTTTTTTTTGTTTCATCTTTGTACTTTTTGTTTTGGTTCATTTTAGGCTCTAATGGATATCCTGCAGCAGGACCGCAGGGAGGCTGCAGAGCAGAGACATGAGTTCTGCGATATCATCGACAGACTACAGAGTGAGCTCCAAAACACCGAAGAGCAAAGAGACAAGGTGAGAGGTTGTCACCTATCATCTTAATCTGTACATTAAAGGATTCTCACTGTCATCCAAACCATCTTCTGCTTCAGGACAGTTTTTTGTAAACATGGCTTTTCTGGCTGTAACAGTAGACTGTGATTGCAGTTGGAGTCTCAGTGTGAGCAGCTACAGCTGAAGGTGAGGACTCTCCAGCTGGACTGGGAGACTGAGCAGAAGAGGAGTATGTCCTACTTCAACCAAATCATGGAACTGGAAAAGGAGAGAGATCAGGTCAGACACAAACACAGCCTTTAACCACATTAGCTGCTCTGACTGATTTTCACACAATGCCAAACTGTTTTTTTCCCCTGTCATTACCAGGCTCTGCGCAGCCGAGACAGCCTGCAGTTGGAGTACACTGACTGTCTGCTGGATAAGAACCGTCTGCGTAAAAGCATCGCAGAGCTGCAGGCCAATCTGGAGCAGCAGCAGAGAGAGCTGGAGAAAGAGAGGGAGAGATGCCGTGAAAAAATGGAGCAGAGCAGCTCGTGTCTGCACTGTGTGAGTAAACGCTAAGTTAGGAGTGTAGCGCTCGCCTTCCCCTGCCTCCACAGAACAGTTGATACAAGTGCTGTTCTCTGTGTCTGCTCCCCAGTCCCACCTATCTCTGTGCAGTGAGGAACAGTGCTTCGGCCCCTGCTGTTCCCCCGGCCTGGATCTGAGCCCGCAGCCTAAAAGAACCAATCTGTTGCCAAGAAAGGTCAGTGCTTGGTTTAGTCCCAATGGCTGCCATATTTGTTATTATAATCAAATTTAGAATAATGGCAGAATCCCAACTGCCTAGAGTAAATTAGGATCAGCAGGAATTATTCAGGTTTTACTGTCAGTAAGACAGATACCTGCTGTGTAATTTCCGCTTCATTTGGTATCGTAGGAAATCACACAAGAGACAAACTTGTTTTCTCATCTTGTTATTACCATGCAAAGAATGTAGCATTCAGACTGCAAAGTCAATTATAAGCTTGACAAGACAGGGATCCTATTATGAGTAGAAAGTGTTGTAATACATTCTTATGGAACTCTTTGCAAGTTAGTACCTGTGCAATACCTCTCACCAGCCGCAAGCTCGTCCTCTATTGAGCCATGTTTTCTGTGTCACAGGTGCCCTCTAGAGGCCAAACCAATGAAAACTCAGAGGGTAAGTTATGTGCACTGGCAGCTGGAAGATGCTTATCTATTTTTGCGCAATACTTTTGCTTTCATACTTTTTGTTTCCACAAAGTAGGAAGGATTTTATAACCCCTCACAAATAAGTGTTACAAGCTAAAGTAAATGCAAATACTTTTTTTATCTGCTGATTCATAGATTCTGGTTCAAACTCTGAGGAGAATTTCTTACTGTCGGTGAGTGTCATTGCTCTGCTCTTTAACAAACACGGGAAATAATGGGAAAATAAAATGGAAAAAAGAGCTGCATCTTTATATTTACGTCTTTACTTGCAGACAGAAACTAATGAAAAGGAAATAAACCGTCTCTCCACGTTTCCCTTTCCTCCCTGCATGAACTCCATCAACCGACGATTTAACACAGAGTGAGTTTATCAGACTGCACATATTTTTGAGCTTGTCATTTTACACCTTAATTCTTGTTCTGCTCCACAAAGGTTTGACCTGGACTCGTGGGGCAGTGATGAGAATGATAACATTGCAGGTGTGACTGTGCACTTTTTTTTTTTTTTGCAAATAAAATGAGAAAGTTAGAATAATTAACTTCTATTGGTGGTTAGTTATGTATAAAGTAATAAGAAAATTGTACATTAGAAGGCTCTTTGGTGTTTTTCAGGTGAGCAGGGCGAACCTTCTTTGTGGGATTCGTGGAGCTCCTTACAGTCTCATTTCTTCCCCCCCGACCTCGTCAACCTGCCCACAGTCTCTGCAAAGCAACCCTGTCCCAGAGCGCCCAGGTACAAACTTACAGCTTTGATACCTGTCAGTGAAAACCAGTCAAGGCTCTATTCAAACGCTGACCCATGCCATTTCCTCCTGTTTAATAACACAGTTAATAAACGTTACCAAATTCCCAAAACACCATGAAGCACTTTTCCTTTAGTGTCTGTTAATTTAGTACATTAATTAACTTCAGCTGTAGATAATACACCAGTAAGTTTAGACATTTTGACCCCAAAATGTATTTCTAGCAGTTATTAAATAACTAATGTGACATGAAAAGGTAAACTTGGATTTTTAACATTTTATAAATGCACATTTTTCTCATACACCATGAACTTAAGAGCACAGAAGTAAGTGAATCTTCAAATTATAAAAAGTGTACAGAGTGTCACAGATTTTATTTCCTTTCATCCTCATCTGTGGCTCCTGGTCTTCTGCCATCTCTCAGGAACCTTCCCTGCTCCCCATCTCCGAGTCCCCCAACCTCACCAAAGCATAGGAGAGCAAGTCTAGCTGATGATATCACCATCGTCGGAGGAAACCGAACAGGGATATTTGTCAGCCATGTGAGAGCAGGTTCCCCAGCTGAGCAATATGGGCTGAAGGAAGGAAGTGAGCTGCTGGAGGTGGGTGTCTGTGTTTGGTGATTAAATCATATATGAGGACTCTTAATGTGTGCATGTGCAAATATATGCCCCGTGATGATAATGTGCGCTTACGTTTACATGAAAAGGTGCACATAAGAACACAAGGCTGTAAAATGACACGCAGGTTTTGTCTTGCTGTTTAGCTGGAGCGAGTCCTGTTTGGTGGGGGAAGTGTGCTGCTGAGTCAGTGCACTGCTGAGGTGACCCACTTTTCCCTGCAGTGGTGGACCGAGCCATCAACGCTCAAATTCCAGAGCAACCCAGAAGGTGAGTCTGTTATCTCGGAGGTTTAAAAAAATGGTCTGTTCTTGAAATTTCCCCTCGTGGCACAGAAAGGTGATGCTAAGGTGCCCCCTCTTGTGCTTCTTGCCCTCAGGATACTCAGACCTGTGCTCCCAGCTTTCATCTGCAACTTTTGCAGGCGCCGACTCGTTCTATGTGCGTGTTAACCTCAACATGGAGCCCCATGGTGACCCGCCTTCTTTGGGTGTTTCCTGTGATGACATTATACATGTCACAGATACACGGTACAATGGGAAATACCAGTGGAGCTGCTCTCTAGTTGACCCCAAAACAGCCAAAGCCTTGCAGTCAGGATCCATGCCTAACTATAACAGGTATGCCAATCAGACTTTGATATGACCCAAAAATTCACCATGAGGCCAGTGACATTTAGTTCAATTACATATAAGAGAAGGCAGAACTTTTTCCCAGCAAATGTCTACAAAACTGGCAACTAGATGGATAAATAGCACAACATTTGGGAGGAAATATACATGAATTTGGTTATGTAGTGAATTGTTCCTTTGTAAATAACCTACATTATACCAATTTCTCTCTCAGGGCACAGCAGTTATTACTTGTAAGGTTACGAAAAATAGCCCTGGAGCAAAAGGACTCCAAGAAGAAGATGGTAAGTCTATGTGTGATCAGCATGCATAATGACTGTGTTTGCATGTGCCTCGTATTACATTTTTTTCAGCCCTTTTCTCATTGGAAGATGTATATTTTTCTTTGTGTAGTTTTCAAAGAAATCATCAGGCCGTGTGCGATTGGTCAAAGCGGTGGACCCAAGCTGCCGTGGGATTGGTCCCACACAGCAGGTCCTTTACACACTCAGCAAACGTAAGTTGAAGCCGTGTCCTCCTTAAATGCAAGAATATATTTGTGTCATAAATGATAATGTGCTTGTATTTGCATGTTTGCCTGTCCCCTCAGGTCATGAGGACCACTTAATCCCATACAGTTTAGTGCAGCCTGTGCAGGTTCAGACCAAGCGGCCGGTCATCTTCTCACCATCGCTTCTCTCCCGTGGTCTGATAGAGAGGCTCCTGCAACCAGCAGAGTCTGGTTTGAAGTTTAACACCTGCCAACCAGGTATGTGCACAACAGACAGACTTATCCACTCACAGTGCCCCAAACAATGCAGAAAAGTTGGTGCTTATTTGTTTGACCATACATCACATTTTTTCAGAGCCCATTCAGGCTTCAGAGAGACAAGACAAGAGGATATTCTTGTTGGATTCTTGCAGCCCAGAGCAGGCCCTGGGCATAAGGCTGCAGTCAATAGAGGATGTCATCAACCAGGTAAGGTCCTCGTTGTTTTCTAGGGGTGTGGTTTCCAAAAAATAATCTTACAGATTTTGCTTTGCCAGACAAAAAAAAAATTATTTCTCAAGGAAAAAGTAAGAATGGTATTTGTATAAAGATTCAATAACAAATCAAAGTTATTACCTACAGTCATGTGGGAGAAAAACGTTTCCACTGGACTGTGTGCAGTCCTGTGATAAACTAAGCACACCCTTTCTGCTTCCATTGAATTAAGTAGCAGCTGCTAATCAAATGCACCTGATTAACCGAGGGGGGCTACATCTCAGACTCTACAGGCTTCAGTTCAATTTCATGACAGTGCAACCAGAAAAAGGCTGAACAAGTATGGTTTGTTTGGAAGGGTTGCAGGAGAGCATGACAGCACAGTTTGCAAAGTTGCATGTGAGCAAACCACAAGACTTCTGCTGCAATGTCCTTTGGACAGACGAGACCAAAGTGGAGATGTTTGGCCATAATGCACAGCACCATATCAGTAAAAACGAAACACAGCATATCAGCACAAACACCTCGTACCAACTGTCAGCACGGTGGTGGAGGGCTGATGATTAAGGCTTCCTCCACAACAACGTGAGAAACTGATAAAGTCATACAGGAAATGATTACTTCAAGTTATTGCTGCTAAAGGTGGTTCTACAAGCCACTGGATCATAGTGTGCTTTGTTTTTCCACAGGTCTTCATATCATTTATTGATTCTATAAAAAAATATGGCACAGATAATAACAGTGAATATGTGTCATTGCAGTTTATAATCATGTTCGTCTCTGTCTCAGGATAAACACTGTCTGCTTGAGCTGGGCTTGTCCAGCGTTGAGGGCTTGCTGAGACTGGGGATTTACCCCATCGTCATCCATATTCGCCCCAAGAACAAAAAACACAAGAAGCTGAGGTAAGTGCACACTCAGTCGCTGCCATTGTACTTGATCCAGACTTTATATGCATTTCATACCACTCCACTTTGTGGAGTAATGAGCATTTAACTTCATTAGAGCGATTATTTCTTACCCTAAAATACATACTTATTGATTCCATCACTTGAAACAGGAAGTTTTTTCCACGATGTGGGGAGGACAACGTAATGGAAGAGCTGTGCCAGGCAGAGGAGCTGCAGCTGGAGACGCTCCCCATTCTTTACTACACCCTGGAGCCCAACGCTTGGAGATGCACCGATGAGCTGCTGGCTGCTTTACGCACCACCATCCACAGCCAGCAGAGGGCGATGGCCTGGGTTGAACTGGATAGACTGCAGTAGAAGAGAGATAAGCAGCGTGTGTCTGCCAGTATCTACCAAGAATTTCAAAGGAGCCTAGATTAGGCTGGTGTACATACAATTAAACATACATTTTGTAATTCTTATAATTATAGATATCCATAATAGCCAAGCTGGACTGGCATTATATTAAATTGCAACTGATTTGAGCCACACAAGGAAGGTGCCTGTCAGTACTGATGTACTTTTAGGAATCTTTATCAACAGGAATCATTCAGTGTTGCTTTTTAACCACACTTAAAGTTTTATTATATATCTAAACTTTCAAAACTATATTCAAGCACACAAAGAGCCTAGTTTTTTGTATGTAGGCCACAGGTTATTTAATTATGTTATGCATGAAAAGCTGAAGCTGTGAGAATATAAAGTGTGACAAAGATCAAAGGTTAGGGGGGACCAAAGCATTTTTGGATGCAATGTTATCTATATTTTGCATTTACATTATACAGTCTAGGCCAGTGTTTGTTTGGACAGTTGGCCTCTTTTCTTCAGCTTATTTCATTTTAAGTGAAATAATGAATGCTGCATTAAGGTGTCAAGCTCATATTGAGTGGCTTTATATCAATGTCAAAGAAGATTCATTATTTGATTTCAAATTGAATGCACTGCAAATTGGACAGAATGTAAAGCAAAGGGCCTGAAAACAAAACAGGTTTAACTGTCCAAATACCTTCTGGTCTGGACTCTAAACAGTTATACATATCATACTTAAAAAGTTAAACTGTGACTTTGTGTATGTGAACACTTTTTTTTTTTCCTCAACAAAAACTGTGCAGTTTTGGATCATTTTAAGTGGACTTTTGGTGACTGAAGGTCAGCAAGTACTGCGTTTGTCTATGCTGCAGTGTACTTTTTAACTTCTTGTTACAACCAGTTTAAAAATAAATGACCTCTGTTTGAGTTGTGTTTAAAGTGATTTGCTTTTTCATTAATTATTGAGATGCATGCAAAAGTCTGAAACTAACTAACTGTTTTTTCTAGTTTGGCCATAGGTGTGAATGTGAGCATGAATGGTTGCCTGTCTGTGTGTGTACAGTACCCTGCCTCTCACCCTATGATAGCTGGGATTTAGGCTCTAGCTCTCCGTCTGCAACCCTAAATTGAATAAGTGGAAGAAAATGGACGGATGGAGTGTAAGATTTCCAAGTGCTGTTCACAAGTGTAAGAAAATTCAACACAAACTTCAAAAAGTGTTTTTGGGTACCCATAAAAGGCCTTTCAAATCTTTGTAAATTAAGCTACAATATCCTATTACAATCTCCCTAACAAGTAATTAATAAATAAATACAGTTGAGCACAGTTATTATTTTATCTAATTTGATTAAATTTCAAAAGATGAAAAACGGGGGGGAGGAGGAGCTTGTTGTAAGGGGCTTACCCCGCGCATCTGTGTTGTGTTGTTGTTTTGTTTTTTTCCTTTCCAGCTCATTTGTTTACTTATTCATGCATGACGTCATGTTTCCAGCGTTAAGACGCCCTCTGGCGGACGGTGTCGGTGCGAGCAGTGCTCCTCCTCCCCTCTGTGATCAACAAGCAGCCTGGTGATATAATATGCTGGCTAAAGCCTCCACACAGAAGCAAAATGGCCGATAGTAAACTAACCGATCATAGAGCGTCTGACAGTAATCAAGAGGTTATGCATGTTTTGTTTACAGATTGAGAGCTACAGTCGCGCAAAAAAGGATACTCGCCTTTCTTCAGTTTTTCTACGATTAACATTTCGCCTTTCGGTGATGTCATTTCTTATTCAATTTAGCCTTGAAAGCCTCGAAGAACTAGCTCGCTAGGCTAGCTACCTTGCTAGCCTGCTAGCGGTAGGTCTGCAAGAATTTTTGCACAGAAGCACTTTATGTCCTGTGTGATTCCCGAGGTGAGTACTAAACACGGGTGTTACGCACTTATTTAGCTTTACGAAGCACACGGGCCGAGTAGTAACGTGAAGTGTTTATTTCCTCACACAGCGAGCATTTTGGATTTTCTCAGTTTTTAGAATAGCCTCGCTTGTTACGTGTTGAAAAGCTGAGGAAACGTCACAAGTCCGTCGTATTATTTTGGCCCTGTCGAGCCCTTACTACGAGCTCGTTTTCAGCGTATTCACTTGTCTGTAAATGGTGGGTTTTGTGCCCACTGTGGGGCTACGCGTTATGAGAATAAACCGTGTAAGTGAAGGGGGCAGCGTTTGAAAATAAGGGGCCTGGCGTCCATGATCTCTGCAGTTAACTTCGTGCAGGTTACGATCGCGCGGAGCTACGGAGCCACCTTCCTCTGTGACAGCTCCCCGCCGTGAGCCCCGGCTCCCAGGTCAAAGCCGCAGGAGCCCACCAGCCAAGCTGCTTTGAAATCCACCACCATTAGCCAGTTACTCTCCTGGTGCCCCTTTGTAGCTGCACAGCTGTTCCTTACCGGACTGTTAATTACATGAAATCCAGGTTGTTTGCTCCCAGTGGTACGCACATATCCGCCTCGCAAGGCTCTCTTATACTTCTGATCGTTACACGTTGTGCAGTGAAGGGTCACGGCTTTAACTTGTCCGGTTATAGCATGCATTAGCGTCTTGTGTCATGGTGCTAATTATCTACAGCTTGGCTCACAGAATCACTCGGCCTAGGCGCATTTACAGCTCTCTGGAAACAGATCCTTTTATGTTTCCCTTTTTTTTCTCATCTGTTTTGCTGTTGCGCGTTTGCATATTGCATTTGTTTCCTTCTGGCATTGTGGGATGCAGGTGTGAGGTCGTAAAACGAGCCCTTTATAACAGTGGACAGATCACTCATTAAAGCTAGTATCCTTTGGATGATGCTGCCATTGCACTTCCTACTGAAATGCCAGAAATTTACCTGACCTTTTCCAGAAATGCTGTAGAGTATAAAGTCATATGTTTGTTTGGCTGCGGCTCCTGTTTGTCCATTGGTTGGAATTGCAGTCGCTTGCTGGTTAATGAATTATGCAGTGAGAAACAAGACTACCAAGGGCTGTTGTCAAGCTGTCTGCTTCTGGTTAACATTACAGTTCTTACAACACTCGCTGTGTAGGAGTGTACTTGGCGGTGATCTTGTGATAGGATATTATAAATTTCAGGCCAAAATCTATATGTGTGAAACCATGGTATGCGTTTTTTTTTTTTAAATCAGTAAACTAAATTCATTGAGGCTTTAGTTGCATAAATAATTTAACAGGTACATTTCTCTTTCCAGACAGGAGAATCAAGAAGGGGAACAGTAGTTCATGGAAGACAAGAAAAAGAAGAAAGAAGATAAAAAGAAAAGGGAAACCTCTCAGAAGGTAAACTGTCTTCTTACTCTTTGTCTAGTTTGCAGACAATCTGTTTGCTATTCTTTCTTCAGTATCTCTGCCACTTGTCCAGGATTAGTTGTGTTGAATGGGAGTTGAGATAGATTCTTTTTTTTATGTTGCATTATTTGCCAGAATTTTTTAGCCCTCATAACTACTTAAGTACATATGAAATTTTCAGAGCTGAAAACACTTTAACATGCTCTAATGTGACAAGCTATCTATATGACTCTTGAAATATTACCCAAAGTGCACTTAAAAAAACAAAGTTGTCTCCACTGGAAGCAGGTCAAATGCAGATCAAATGCTTGTTTCTGTTCCTCTACGTCATAGACATTAAACTGGTGAAGGTTTGATACTGAAGCTGTGATATATCCCATTATACTGATGCTTAAAGCCGAGTATAGAAAATGTCGAGGAGAACAAAAATTAGATTTTGCCTTTAGATTGTGACATTGAAGCGGCTGTAAAATTGATTTGGTGGCTGTTTATTTGATTGCGTACACATGGCTAGCTTCTGTACTTAGGAAGCTGAGAGAGCTCAAAAAGGCTGTAAAAAAAAAACATAAAATAAAAAGCACCAGCCTTATTTACTTCAAGGATCTTTAACTCATAAAACGAGTAATGTGGTATAATTTCCCATGGCTTCAATAAATAAACTTAAGATACTGTACAAAAAAAAAAAAAAAAAGAAAGGCTTCTGAGGGTGTCAAATAGGAGCTTAAGATTTGGTTTATTTTATACGAAATGACCCCTTGTGGATCTGTGTATGTAGTCACCTGAAAGCAAACTTATTTTTCTGTTTTGTTTTGGGTTTTTGTTTTGTTTTTTATTCAAAATCTCCTCTGCTTTACATCTCTCTCTCGCTCTCTCTCTCCCTCGCCCCCCCCCCCCCTCTCCTCTCAGGTGCCAGAACAAAAAATCAAAGGTATGATTATGTTTTTTGTCATGGCTAAACTCTTCTTTCCTCTGTCACTGAATATTCCACATATCAGTTACATGACTTCTGTTTCTTGTTCTTTAATATGCTTTAAAGAACTTATAAGGTATACAAGGTAATAACCTAGGGAATTATTGCATAGGGTTATGCTCATACATACTTGTATGTAGACCAATAGTAATGTTAATAAACTTCTCATGAACTGAATAACATTCCTACAGTATCTTAATATTTTATATCATACTCATCACTCTCATCTGTGTGTGGTTCAGTGCCAGAATCAGCCAAGCCCTCCTGTTCCCAGCCACCTGCCACCCCAGGCTCAGTGTCCCCCAGCCCTGGCCCTGTTGCCCCCTCATCCCCCAGTCCTGGTGCAGCTGGGGGTTCTGCCCAAGTTCCTCCTGGTGGTGGGAACAATGCAAAGCAGCGGACTGCTGTGGCCAACGGACAGCCCTCCACCTCACCCTCTGGAAGTCAGACTTCCCAGCAGCAGCGATACATGTCTCGAGAGGTTCCACCAAGATTTCGCTGCCAGCAGGACCACAAAGTGCTACTGAAGAGGGGCCAGCCACCGCTGTCCTCCATGCTGCTGGGTGGAGGCGGAGGAGAAGGGGGCTCAGGGGGGGTTGGAGGAGGTAGCGGCTGGGCAGCCGCCCCACCTCTTACCCCACAGGGAGCAGATAACCCCAATGCAAACACAGCTGGAGGCACAGGTGGGCTAATGTTTCAGAACATACAATCATGATCAAGTTTAATGGGTAGTCCAGTAACACAGTAGTAGTCAGCAGTAATCTTGTCTTACATTAGCAAAGAAACTTGCTTTTAAGGTGGATTTTACAGATAAGGCAAGGAATTTCAAACAGAATGCAATCAGTGGCCATTATAATTTAAAAAATATTAATTGTGGTTGTAAAATGACAGTGATCTCTATGCTGACTGGTAATGTAGTGGGACAACCAGTTGAGAAATTCTTAAAGTCATGTGTTAATTGTTGCTAATACTTAAATAAATGGTTGCAATTTTGTCCGTAGATTCCAACCTGGGTTCATCCTCCCCTTCACCCCCAAACTCCTCCTCATCCTCATTATGTGTCGCTGCTCCGTCGTCTTCTACTACTACTACTTCAACTTATGCAAATTCCACATGGGGGGCCGGCTCTGGCAGCCAGTCCTCTTCTCAGGGCTGCGGGAAGGTGTTTGTGGATGGGACTGACCTGGAGGACTGGCCTACCATCATAGGCGGGGCCAAATTGAGTTCTGATGGGGCTGGAGGAGGGGTGCAGGACTGCCCCGGAAACAGCAACAGTAGTGCCTCATGGAGCGAGATAAGCATCCAGCAGAAGGGAGGAGCAGGGAACATGGACAATCCTTCCCCCCCTCGTTCTTCTCCTCTGTCCTCCTCTTCCTCACTTAACGAATGTGTTCAGTCAAGTGGTGGTGGCGTATGGGTCTCTCCCACCTCGTCTCAGGTGGAGGCAGGGCTAGGATCAGCAGCATTTTACAATTCCAAAGTCTCCCATCTTCTTCCTAGCCCTCAGGAGAGCCCTGTGGGTGGCAGCAGCAGTGTCCCTGGTGCCAATTTCAACCCTGACATGAACCCCTCCGCTTGGCCTGCCCTGGTGCATAGTGGGACATCAACTTCAGCTGGGGACGGCCCTCCACTACACTCATCTGTTACTTCATCTTCCTCATGTTCTGCCAGCACCACCCTCATAACCACTCACACTTTTTCATCTGTGAATCAAACTGATCTTTATCAGCAGCACACTGAAACAGCTGTGGGAGCCAGGAGTGGAGAACAGCAACAGCAGCAGCAGCACTTGGGAAACCCAGGACAGGAGCTGGGTTCAGGCGGGGCGGCACGAGAAGCAGGACCAAATCAAGAAGGTGGCAGTGAGGGAGATTGTGGGGCTTCTAGTGAAGGAGAAGGGAGTGGTAATCTTTCCAGCTCTACGTCTTCCTCCTCTGCCACCTCTT
Source organism: Archocentrus centrarchus (assembly GCF_007364275.1). Taxonomy (NCBI): domain Eukaryota; kingdom Metazoa; phylum Chordata; class Actinopteri; order Cichliformes; family Cichlidae; genus Archocentrus; species Archocentrus centrarchus. Next base: position 10,615,559 of record NC_044353.1, on the reverse strand, counting down.
CTTGGAGATCCATACCCCCAGTGTCCACTGACCTCAGTGCAGGGGCCTCACAGGCAGATGGGTGGGGTGGAGGAGGGAGTGGAGCTCAGGGGCAGGAAGGGAATGTTTGGGGCTCTGGTACCCCAGGTAACAAGACAGGGTGGGGCAGGGGAAATGGTGGTGGTTCAACTACCCCGGTGGTATCTCAGGGACCGTGGGAAGGAAGCAGTTCAGATGCAGAGTGGGGTGGAACTGCAGGAATTGCAAGTTCAAGTAATTTAGCAATAGCCAGTGGAAGAGGAGTAGAGGGGAGCAGCATCAGCAGTAGTGCAGGCAGCCTAGGTATTGTTGGCAGCAGTTTGGAGGACTCTTCCTCACCAAAGTTTGCAACTATGACAAAAGCTTGGGACAATCAGAAAGGGATGGATAGTGGGGATGGGGCAGTTGTGGAAAGGGGTGGAGGCACTGGAGGTGAAGGACCATCCTCTAGTGGAGGAGGATCCATAGCTGGAAGTGGAGGAGGCGGGAGTGGTAGCGAACAGAAACAGGAATGTTCCTCGTCTGGGCACCACCCCTCCCATCAGACCTCCAATGCTGAAGTGGCCTTACTTAGCTTGCTCAATCGATCTGACCTGGACCCAAGGGTTCTGTCCAACACGGGCTGGGGGCAGACCCAGATTCGACAGAATGTGGCCTGGGACCTGGACACCACATCAGGAGTAGGGAATAGAAATGAAAGAAACACTTCATCTTCCTCTGCATTTTCATCAGCAACTATGAACACTACCACTAGTCGCAGTCCTAGGTACCCATCTAACACTGGTTCAGTAACTAATGATACATCTGGTGGCAACCACACAACCAGCCTGAACTCTACAGTAAGGGATGGCTGGGATGGTGGTGCTAAACAGTCCACCTGTGTTCCGCATATGCCAAGTAGCACTATAAGGAAGCTGGGATCATCAGATGAAGAGAGAGAGGGCAACCAGGGGAAGGCAGCTGGAGGCTGGGGTGATCTCCCACCTGAAAACCAGGGCAAAGGATGGGGAACTGAAGAACAACAATGGGGAGATCAAAGAGGAGGTAACTGGAGAGACATAGGAGAACAGGGTAGTGGATGGACAGATAGTCCAGAGGATAAAGGAAAAGGGGGATGGAAGGGGACTGGAAGAGGGGAGGCAAGTGGTTGGGGGGCAGGAGACTGGGGACAGAGAGACTCTACACCTGGAGGTGGGTGGGGAGATGGGCGAAGCAGAGGTGGAAGCAACTCTGATGAGGGGTCTTCCTGGGGTAATTCGGATGAAGGAGGATCTCAGCGAGGAGGATGGGGAGATGTGGGTGGAGTGAAATCCCACCCGGACTGGGGGAGTGCCAAGCCCCACACAGCAGCAGCAGCACAGATACCAAACAGCCAAGTGACACCAATGAAAGCCCCAAATCAACAGCAGCACCAATCACAGGCCCAGCAACCACCAGGCGGTCCCATGCAAGGAGGGTGGAACAGCCGGCCAAATGTTGGAGGTGGAGGTCCACCTTCCAAGAATCAGAACCAAAGTTCGGGCTGGACCTCTGGCCCGATTCCCCAAATCTCTGGAGGTAGTGGTGGTGGTGACACCTTGGAGCCCAGTGGCTGGGAAGAACCCTCGCCTCAGTCTATCAGCCGCAAAATGGAAATTGATGATGGCACATCAGCCTGGGGAGACCCAAACCGCTACAAGAGCAAGAATGTGAACTTATGGGACAAGAACAGTGCGGTTCCAGGCCAGAGCCACGCTCAGCAGGCCCCACCACCGTCCATACAGCAACAACCACCTAGAAGGCAGCAGGGGATGCAGCCCAGCAGCACATCTGGCAATGGTGCCGTGGGTAAGAAAACATTTTATTACACAGTGTCAGCCTTGTTAGCAACCTTACTGACTTTTGTCATTAAAACTATAAACTTTTAAGCTTCTTTTATGTAGTTTTCTAAAGCATAATGTCTAATTTTATCAAGGTGCAGGCATGTGGGGAGGAGGTGCACAAGCTGTGGATAATGGTACAGCGGCTTGGGGCCAGGCATCAGATGCAGCATCAGGTTGGGGTGATCCAGATGAACCTGGCAAAGCTTCTGGCTGGGTGAATCCTTCACCCAACCCTGGTAAACCTGGTAAGAATTAAAAAAAAAAAAAAAGTGCAATATTTTATTTTTGTGTTGTTGATGATGCCTCAGAATCACAAGACAGACATTTAACAATGTTGCACTTCTCTTAGAAAAAATGGGCTTCAGAAATTTTAACCCCACAAGTTACAAATAGAGCATTTCCAGAGAAACGGCTGACCTTATCATAACCGTCTGTTTTGTTTTTGCTGCAGGTGTCAAGTCAATTGAAAGCTGGATTGGAAAGGGAGACTCTATTTCAGCTTCCCGTCACCCCAGCTGGGATGAGGAAGAAGACGGTGGTGGAGGAGCCTGGAACAGCACGGGCTCCCAGGGAAGCAGCTCCTCCTTCAACTCTGGAGGCTGGGGTCAGACACACGGAGGAAAAAGAGGAAACATCAAGGTGAGGGGGGAAAAGATTCAAGGACACACAAAGTATATGTTACCAAGTTCATTGTATCACAACAAAACAGTTTGATCTTTGTTTAGAACTTTTCTTAATATGACTCTAATTTTAACTTAATCATTTTTTTTCACCAAGAGTAATGTTTGAATTTTTTTTTTTTTTTAAGACTGGAGGAGGAGGGGACAGTTGGATGAACCCAGTGTCACGCCAGTTTTCAAATATGGGCATTCTGGTAAGATGTTAATATAATAATTTTTAATAATATCTTTTATGTCTTTAGTGCCATTTCTGTTGTATGATTCTTTTCTTTTTCTTATTTTTTTCTCCAATAAAAGTTGTTTAACCTACATCATTATGGTTGGTTGTTACATTATCAGTGAGGATGCTGTCACTGTACTTTTAAAGAGTGAGGTTATGTTACATTTTTTTTCTGTCTCTCAGGATGATCCAGGTGTCGACAAAAAGATGGAAGGAGACAAGAGAGGAATAACTGACTATAACGGAGAGATGCGGAGGGGAGGAAGAGGTGGAGGAGGTTACCGCATGCCTAGTTCCAAAGATATAGGTCCTGTTGACATGGGGCCCTATGGTGAAAAGGTTTGTTTACAGTGTTAACTAGTGTATTATTTTATTAACCTCACATTTTTCATAGTTAGCTGCCAGTTTGAATAATTTGAACTTTAATACTGACAATATCGACTGTGTGGGTGTTTATTTTTAAGTGTTAGAAAATAATTAATGACCACTTTCGGAAGCACACAGGTTTTTAGACACGAAGTCCCGTTTCTTACCAGTGCTGTGAAGATTTAATCAGCTGTGACAGCTAAAACAGTGGAGCTGAAATTGAAGAGAAATGCTCCTTTCCTTTAAATGTGGGATGAAATAAACTTTATGCTTCATCTGTTCTTGCTGTGCTCAGGGGCCCCACAAAATGTTATATGCACTTTGAGAGCCCTGGCTTTAGTTGTACATTATTTCCATTATGCTCCAGATGGGTGGCCATGGAGTGTTTGTTAGCGGCAGCGGAGGGATGCCTCAGCCTCGAGGGATGCACCAGCCTGGCATGCATCCGATGAACCCCTCCCAGGGGTTACGTGCTCAAGTGCCTCATCAGTTCCTGTCTGCTCAGGTTTGTTTCCTTCTGTGATCTTATTAATTATGATGAACTTGTTTTTACAAGTCACGGAGACACATAGTGAATTTTCAGTTCATCTCAGTGTATATCTTATAATTTGCAAAAGAGGAGGTCATTGAGCATTAAACAGCAAATGCAGCCTCACACTTCTGGGGATCTTTCACAAGTTTTTGAGAGACGTTTATAATTATTATATATACATAATAACATGAAAGATTATGTTTGCCAATGTCGTGAATGTAATTGTCTTTATCTCTTATTAATTGCAGTCTATACATAACCATAAATGATAGCATTACTATTGGTTAGTAGACATGAGTAGTTATAATTTCACTTTTTTTGACAGGTAATTAAACTATAGCTACCATTTGTCAACAATAGTTATTATAAAGCCACATAATCTGCCTCATCTACCTGTGTGGTAAATGTGACACCAATTTCATATTGGTGTCACATTTACTACGCAAAAAATACATTTCCTAATTTGGTTTAGCTTCTGCAAATAGTGCTCCAAGTGTCTTTCAGCCTCCATGTACTTATGAATTCTTGTGGCATGCAGGTGCCGGGTCCTATGCTGAAGCAGATGCCCTCTCCTGGTGGCAGTGTGGGTGGTGTAGTTGGAGGAGTAGGAGGTGTTGGTGGCGTTGGAAGTGTCGGAGGGGTTGGTGGAGGCGTGTTCCCTCCCCAGATTTCCCCGCAGCAGCTAGCAGTGCTCAGCAACATTTACCCCCCCATGCAGCAGTTCCATCTGGTAAGTGCCTAAATGTTGTGTCATCGACTGACTGATTGCTATAAAACATTTTCAAATCGTTGTTCTACATTTGAAAACTTACAAAGTAGCAAATCTAGACTAAATACATCACAATACGGTGTAACTGATTAAAATGAAACGCATGCCGTGTGTATTTGTTCTTGTCAGTCTCTGATCATTTCTGTCCACCGACACACAGGCTTGTCAGCTCCTGCTGCAACAGCAGCAGCAGCAGCAGCAACAGCAGCTCCTGCAGAACCAGAGGAAGTTCCCTCAGCCTCAGCCTCTCAGGCAGCAGCCAGACCCACAGCAGGTGAGCGTGCACGTTTTGAATCTCGATGCTGTACCACACCAATAGTACCTCGACCATTTTCCCCTGCAGCAATGACGCTGTCTTGCTTACACTACAGAAAGTACTCAGTAGGAAGTGGTCAGAATTGCTCAGAAGGTTGGTTGGGCCAATTAACTAAGGCGTCGATGAGAAACCACCACTTTATTTTTAACCTTTGGTTTGACAAATGTGACTATAGTGTTCCCTTCAGTCATGTAGACTAGAACTTGTGAAACTATATAACATACATGTAATTTGTGACCATTCAATTTTATGTTTTTGAATTCTATGTTCTCAGCTGGCAAAGATTATGGCTATTCTGCAGCAGCAGAGGCAGCATCAGCAGGGTGGAGTTGGAGGAGGAGCAGCAGCAGGAGGGAGCTCCAAACTGTCTCCCTCTCACCTGGGAGGAGGCCTATCCAAACAGGCCATGGTAGACTCCGTTCCACATCCTGGAATTGGGGGCCCCTTATCAGACCTTCATGCCAAAACACAAGGGATGTACTCTGGTGAGTCCAGCTGCCTAAGTGCTTGTGGTAAGATGTAATGCAGTGCTCACCAGCTTTCCGTAAGGCTGCATCAAACTGATAAATATCAGAATGTTACACGCTCGTGAATGGTGACACCTTTTTCCTCTTACCAGGGCTTAATCCTGGAAGTAACCTTTCAGGACTGGAGCTCGGTTCCATGATGGGAGGGATGAAGGATATAGGAGGACAGCAGTCCCGCTTCAAATGGATGATGGAGGGACACTCTCCGGCTCCCTCTCCCCCTGACTCAACCATACACAAGAATGGTAGGTAAACAGATGGTCTGTTCCCATCTGCAACTGTTGTGTTAATCACCTTCTTTCACAGTATATCTGAATGAACCACTGTGAATCAAAACGTTGCGAAACATATTCATGTCAGTCTGTTTGACCTCCTTTCTCTCGTGTCCCATTTTAAAGGCCCTTTACCCAGTGCTGTAAAGGTTAGAGGAGGGTCTCCTTATTCCCAGTATGAAATGCTGGGCAGTGATGGTTTGGGGATTCCCCCTCAGGGCTCTGCAGACAGCTGGCACCGGACCCCCGGTAGTAAAATGGGGAACAAACCTGCCACATCAAGCTGGCCTCCAGGTGAGTGTGTCTTTGTCTGCTACTTGCTGCAAAATAAATTAAGATAGGAAGAAGAACAGACTGTACAGAAACAAATGTTTTTCATTTTAATAACTAAAGTAAAGAAAGAACGATCTAGATTAATTTGCTTCCAATGTTGGGGCCACCCAGTACATGCAATACTTAGTTTTTAGATTTAGAGCCAGCATAGTTAACAAACCTTGCAGGAAAAATTACTGAGTTAGGCTATTTTGCACAGGATATCCATTAATCGGTAGGTTTTTTTGTTTTTGTTTGTTTTGTGTGTGATGACAGAATTTCAGCCTGGTGTGCCCTGGAAGGGAATACAGAACAGTGGAGACCCAGAGTCTGATCCCTATATGACCCCTGGTAGTGTTCTTGGCTCCCCAGGATCCCCGAGCCTCAATGACTCTGACCACCAGTTACTGCGAGACAACATAGGTACGTATTGTTTTAGACCTGGTATTAAGATTTGCGATCCATATCCATCCCAAATAAAGCTGAGAATAGATTACAGGGACTTGCTGTCCTAATGGCATTAGTCACTTTTAAGAGAACAAGAACATGACTTTGAAATTTTGCCATCTAATCTGTTATATGGCTTAAGGTGCAGTTGTTAATAAAGTGCATTACAATCTAATAAGTTCCTCTTTGAAGGCTGCAGCTCATCCCTACGAGGATTAAAGCTAAGCGGAAAATCTTTTCACCACTTACTGTTATCACTGTCAAATGGGGATCATATTTCGTTTGTCTAATTTTTTATTAAGAGCAGTTACTCAGCTCTTACAAAGACTTCTACCAAAAAAAACCCCTGGAAATATTTTTATTCTGGCTTATTCTCTTATTACCCACACAAGAACCAGATAAAGCCATTTTAAGCATATTGCTACTTTTTCTAGATCAATATAAGCTGCTTTTCATTAGTGGGTGCACCCCCATTGTTAAAACACATGCAGAAATTGGCTGAGGTAACAGATTTGCTGCAGACAGGGTTTTTTTTCTTAAATAATTAGTTTTTGAAAAATATCTGGCTCTGCACTGAAGTAACTGAAAGTCTTAGGTTGGATATTTTCTGCCAGGCTCCATAGTCCAACTGAATTATGGTTGTCTTGTCTTGTTTATCACAGGATGTGTTGCATCGAGATAATCTTGTAATGTTTTGTAGGGCCAAATCCTTCTCTCAACACCTCGCTGCCTTCACCTGGTGCCTGGCCCTACAGTGCCTCAGACAGCCCCCTCAGCAATGCACACAGCACAGGTGGGTTTTTAATATATTCTTTAACTGCTTTTACATTTTGACTTATGCTACTTAATATTGGCCTTATGATTTCTTTATTTCTGTCATGTGATAGCACTGTATTTTACATAAGATTTTTCTACAAAGATGCCAATGACAATAACTGAACTGTGTGTTTTTCTTGTTTTCCCCACTTTCATCCACTCCTCATTTCTTTCTTAGGAAAGTACACCGAGTACAAGACCAGCTGGCCTCCAGAGCCCATTGGACAGAACAAGTTGTGGAAGACCAGTCGCAACAGCTCACAGCTGCCACGCCCCCCTCCTGGCCTCACAAATCAGAAGCAGGCCTCACCCTCACCATGGGGTACTGGTGGACCTCGGTTGGCCCGGAGCTGGGGCGGGGGTGGGATTAATCAAGAGTCAAGATTTGGGCCAGGTACCTTTTTTTTACAGGGAACTGATTTTATAGTTTATAACTTAACTACCGTATTTTTCGGACTATAAGCCGCTACTTTTTTCCCACGTTTTGAACCATGCGGCTTATAGCCCGGTGCGGCGTTTCTGTGGATTTTTCTTTAACCACCAGGGGGCTCTTTAGCAGGATATGAATCATGGGACGTCAAAGTTGGAAATCAAAGAAGAAAGCGCCAACAAGTGCTAGCAGCAGGCACAAAAGAGATTTTTTTCAAACTCCCTCATCATGGAAACCACAAAAAGAACTTCCTATGATGCCGCTTTTAAGTTGAGGGCTATCGACCTGGCACTACAGGAGGGAAATAGAGCCGCTGCACGTAAGCTCGGCGTGAACGAATCAATGGTGAATTGACTTGTTATAACTCAAATTTGGGGTTGTCTGTCCCCCTCTGCTGAGTGCCGAGTAATTGTGGAAAACCAAGAGCGGCGGAGATACCAGCGGCTTATAGCCCGGTGCGGCTTATATATGTACGTTTCCAGTTTTTTCCAAAAAATTTGTAGGTGCGGCTTATAGTATGGTGCGCTCTATAGTCCGGAAAATACGGTATATATTGTATAGAGGACAGGGATGTGTGCGACTAGTCAACTAATTAAAAATTCTGTGTCATTGCACATCTCCATGCAACGAAATTCTGTTTGACACCTCTCCCTTTTTTCACAGCAGCATATCAATGAGAACAAGATCTAAATTTCACAAGCTAATAGTCGCTGTTGTCACTAGTGGTACTAGACGTAGTAGTCAGTCAGCCAAATTAAGATTTTAATTGATACCCAGTGCCGTAAATGTTTCTTCTAAATGTTACGCAGCAATCTGCCACCAGATAGAGCTGCAGTCCTAACATTGTTATAGGAAAAAGGCCATAACTCTGTTAATCTTGGCCTAATTTTATTCAGTGTAATATTGTTAATTATTTTTGAAGTTTTACAGTCTGAAGTGCACCTCCCCAAGAAACATTCATTTCTGGCTACTTCCCCCAAGTTTGTACAAAGAAGCAAAAAATAGAGGGAAAAATGTGTTTGCACCTTAAACTGACCACAGCAAAGAGTAGGACCCAGGAGGGGGAAAAGTCCCAGCATTTTGTGTTTCTGTTGGCCGGCACCGCATGTAAAAACACTGGTACTCGACCTGTAGGAGCATAAACGCCGGCAACAACTTCGGCCACTTATAGGTTACGTCGTAGCTCTACAGAGACCCAGCGCTGAAGTCTGAATCAGGCGTAAGCTGAAGAGGTAGGTCCGCAACCTGCCCCTGGATACGCGGACGAAAATGGATGGATGCTTGCCTTGTTTTACTATCATTTTTAGATTTTAACTTTTATTGAGATGCGTGTCATGAAGTGTAAAACAATGAGCATCATTCACAGTGCGCAGAGGAACATCCTTAACAGAGGATGATCATAACATTGTTATGATACCTAGTGTCAAATATGTCATGTGTGTAACTAAAGAAATCTTGTCTTTGTCTCCTTATTTCTTGTTTAGTCTCAGCTTGGAGTGATGGTGCAGCCTCCAGAGGCAGCTGTTGGTTGCTGCTGAGCAACCTGACTCCTCAGGTAAGGAGTGAGGTGAAATAAAACACAGGGACAGGTTAAGGGAGAAGGAAAACCTGAGAAATGACTAAACAGACAATTACTAGTGTCTTTATAAACTGAGCTGGTGCAGAAGGGTGAGGTAAATGGTAACAGGACTATATTGTGTGTTTTATGTTTTTGTTGAGTATTCAGTCAGGCACACGTTAACTACCACTAGTGAATAATCACAAAATTAAGATCCCTTATTTTGCTAAGAAGCGCAGGTTTGAGAGTACTTTGGAAGAGCTTTTCCTGCAAAACATAAGAGAATAAAAAACGGTCTGTGAGTACAATTACCCATGAGCCTCTAAAGTGGGGAAGACACGTAGCTCCATACACACTGGAAACAGCTTCTCACATGAGTGCAGCTGCTAAAGCATCCCAGAGCGCCTTGTCAAGACACTCAACAGTCTTGTTTTGTTCCCACCTCTGCTCACATGAGACAGTCCAGTTATTAGTAAAAAATCCAAAATTTATTTCTCAGATTTATTCATTTGACACAACAGTGACTTGGAAATTAAAAGTACAATATTAAATTGGTAAGGGGTTTTTATATGTGTTTATATAATATCAACTATTGCCATTACATTCATGACCCGTTTATTCTTCTTCTGACTTTGAAATAAATGTTAGATGTTTAGATTTAACTCATTGTCATTGTGCACACAAGGCACACAACGAAATGATCGTTCCAGATAACTCATCCAAAGACCGGTGTTAATGTTAGGCAATGTGGGTTAAGGACACAACGCAGCACAGGGGCTCGAACCTGCAACCTTTTGGCTGCAAGGCGAGTGCTTACCCACTGCGCCACTGCCACAAATCATCAGCAGTCAAAGAGCTGCCACTGCTCAGACCAGGACAAATTTCTCTTCCATCAGCAGCCAAACTTTTATCTTCTTCTGCTTATCCTTTTCAGGGTCACAGGGGGGCTGGGTGGGAGCTAGCTTTTGTAGGACTATAACCAGGGTACACCCTGATCAGGTCACCAACCTGTTGCAGGGCTAACACAGAGACAGACAACCACACTCACACCTATGGGCAATTTAGAACCACCAGTTAACCCCACTAACTGCTTGTCTTTGGACTGTGGGAGGAAAGTTGTAGAAAACCCACAGAAACATGGGGAGAACATACCAACTCCACACAGAAAGGTCTTGGCCAGATGGTGGATTCGATCCCAGGACCTTCTTCTTGTGAGACAGCAGCGCTAACCACCGTGCTGCCCTTTATCATCCTGTTTTTGTGTGTACTACTGGCACAATAAAGTGGGGTTACTGTAATTTGAGGGGAAATGTAGATTTTGTTTGTTTTGCAAGTACATGAACTTCAAAAATGAATCAGATTGCTAGGTAAAACAAAAAGCTAGACAGCATTATACTCAGTGCAACTGCTTTTCAGTTGCTTTCTTGTTTACAAGGGGCTATCACAGCGAGTAGCCCCATGTGTCTATTTTTTTTTTAAACACCAGAAGCCCTACCTGACACAACCCCAAAGGTGTTTGGGTCTGCTCCTGGGATCGAACCAGGGATTTAGCCTTGTTAGGCAGTTGTCTAAACCACTACACTACTGTACCACCATACTCAGTGCCAGTTATTTTTCACATGCACCATGAAAATGTATAGTAGTTGTGCAAAATTAACCATTTGTGTAGTATGAAATAGTAATCTAGGTTGATGTGTGCTATAATAAAATTATTAATGCAGTTTAAGGTACTGTGACTTTAAAAAGAAAACACCTCAGTTTTAAAAATTGATTTTCTTAAGTACTTCATGTGTCAGGCATTACAGGGTTAAACCCCTTTGCCACAACATAAAAACTGAGGCCATATTAACGGCTACATTTACAGATTGGTCAGGGTTTAGGAGCTTTAAAATGCTGTGCTCATTCATTTGCATTCCCCTTCAGTCTGTCCTATGCAAATTGCACAGAACCATCCGTGACCCAGCTGTAATTTGATTGCCAAGTTGGATGAGCCATTTAATCAATTAGAGTTTGTATAAATGACACTTGCAGGACTTTCTCTGTGAAAATCATAAAAATGAAAGTGTTTTCTAGATGTTGACCAAGTTTGTTTTGGTTCCCAAAGTTGGTTTTTCATTAGTCCATTTGGCCTCACTTGTGTCTCCCATGCAAATGTAACTTTATTACAGATCAATAAAGCCACAGCTTGCCACTTAGGTTATTTATTAATACACAGTTTTTCATAACAATTGTTGTGTAGCCACCTGGATTACCTGACCTTTCTCTGGCCCAGTAAGTGATCACTCAAGATTGTGGATAATTACTGTATGAAAGTTACATCACACATGCACGTGTTTCACCGTCTTTCTGAAGACACTGATTGATATTATGCATCTCCTTTCGCCTTCCTTTTGAACCTTCACTATTGCAACAAAATGCCGATCCCTAATCTAATTCTAATCAAAACGTAAAACCAAGTCGCGGTCCTCAAATTGCCCTTAACGCTAGAAAGACCAGCGTTATTTTTGGGTTTCTCAGAACTCAAAAATCTCTTCACAGTAATGAATTTCTTACCAAAATTGGTTCTCTTAAATGTGGCAAAACCTAAACACACACACACACACACACACACACACACACACACAGAGTCTGATCCCAATATGGTACCTATACAATTATTCCTTGTTTCCTGTAGATTGATGGCTCCACGCTGAGGACCATCTGTATGCAGCACGGACCCCTGCTGACCTTCCACCTCGGCCTGACCCAGGGCAGCGCTCTCATTCGTTACAGCACCCGGCAGGAAGCAGCCAAGGCCCAGAGTGCACTGCACATGTAGGTTTACTTATACCCTCACTGCTCCACATAAACCAAACAATAAACCTGCACCTTCTGACCTGAAGAACCTTGTCTTATAACTTTTTTTTTTATTTTATTTTTTAAATACAGGTGTGTCCTGGGCAACACCACAATCCTGGCGGAGTTTGTGAGTGAAGAGGAGGTTGCTCGCTATGTTGCACATTCCCAGGCCGGAGGTGCAGAGGGGGCTAGCTCAGGAGGAGCAGCGGTCAGTGGGGCGCAGGGTTCATCTGGAACAGGCACAACTGTGGCCAGCAGTGGAGGAAATTCCCCGGGGAGTGAGCGGGCAGCAGTAGGTGTAACTTCAGGTGGAAACGGAAATGGTAGCGGAGGAGGAGAGAGTGGAGCAGCGGTTCTAGCTGGAGTTAGGTCCTCTGGCTCTGGCTGGCAGAGTCTCGATGGTACAGGCAGTTCTTCAGAGACCTCCTCAGCCCAAGGACCTGGGCTGGGGATATTTTCCCAGTGGAGCACCAATGGGGCAGGGGAGGGAGGAGGCGTTGGGGGAGTAGAGTCAGGGAGGTCTGGGCTTTGGGGAGGTATGACTGCAGGATACCCCAGCAGCAGCCTGTGGGGGGCACCGCAGATGGAGGAAAGGCACCAAATGGACAGCCCTGCTGGATTGTTACCCGGTGACCTGCTGGGGGGAGGAGCTGATTCCATCTGAGGAGCCCCCATCCATTTGTACGTGTAGGTTTGGACACACTGATACAGCATACACTGGGATACATATGTACTTAATATGGCACACACACACACACACACACATTACATGGTATGCATATAAATGTACTACACACATACACACGTGTGCATACGTATACGTAGTATGCATATTTATGTGCACACACAAAGCAGAAATGTGAGACATGCTTACACATTCTTGTGGCCAGACTTAAGCTATTATATAAACAAATGCAGGGACTGTTAGATGTGTATACAGCCTTTTTCCACAGATGAAGATTTCAACTGCTTAGACTTGAATCCTGAAAAAGAATGAAAAGTCAGTTGGTCTGAAAGACTTGACTGGATTGCAATGTGCTTAGTAAATAGGGGACTTTTCAGCAGATTTACATACACATGCACACACCAAATACAGAGAAGCCTTCAGACAGATAGGCACTGTAAACAGCATTACCTTCATCGTAAAAGAGAACTTAAAAACTACTACATGAGGTTTAAAGTGCAGTTTGTATTCACATCCCCTTAAAGATGGAGATCGAATCCAAACACATGCAAACAGCTCTGATTGACAGCAGAACTGTATCTTACTGTGTATGTTAAGTTTGTTTTGTTTTGTTTCTGTTTGTATGGTTTTAAATTTTAAACAGTGAAAATACTGAAAAATGTCATTGTTCTGTTTTCAAAATGCTGACCTCCTACTGTTGTATCTCACGCACTCTTTCTCTGTTATTCTCTCTTGAACATGTTGCAGTGATAAATGTTAAATTGCAGGCAGTTTGCGGCTATGATGCATTTCTCCATGTGTTGATACTGTGTGCGTGTAGTGTCATACACACTGAGTGTAAGTGAGACTGAGACCAAGTAAGTGGATTAAACCACCGCAGTTGTCGTGCGCCTGTGTGTGTGTGTGTGTGTGTGATTGTGAGGATAATGTGTGTGCATGTTAATGCCTGTCATAATGTGGGCAAGGCTGCTTACTTATACAGAAGGTCTATACAAAAATGTTTTGAGTGCATTCAGTATACTGCTGACTGTGTGTTTAAGAAATATTCGCACTAATGCTTTTCTCTCTCATTTGAAGTTGGGTTTTTTTTGTTTTTTTTTTTTAAAAAAAAAGCAGACTTGTCTTTTTTATTGTCCGACCTGCAATAATAAAAAAGAACATTTTAATGACACAAAGAGCTGAAGGCATACACGTCAAAGGAAAAAGGACATGCCAAATCTTATCAAACTGTGTGGAGCGGGAGGGATGGGTGGGTTGGGTTGTTTACAGATGCAGAGTAAGCGTTACCGTACGTTTTTAATGTTCTGTTGTTGTGTATTCGTTTTAAATTAAGACAGGCTTTAACACTCCTGTTCAGTGTTTTTGTTTTGAGATTTTACAAATGAAAAAAAAAAATTTATTTAAACAAATGAGAACAAGATTAATAAAAATGAAAGTATTGGCTTCTAAACTTGTCCTTGTGGTCATTTGCATGTGTGAGTTCAGGTGCCTGTCTGAGTAATCCACACTTAGGCTCAGCAGGTGATCACAAAGAAGTGACTAAAGGGAAAAAAGAGAGGTGTATGGGCTGTCAATGGACAGGACCACATGTCAGTCACCCTCTCATTACCATTGACAAACCAATCCTATTTAACACTTGCGTCAGTCTAAGGTAAGCCAGTGCTTGCTGAATGAAATTATTTACCCCCACACAGATAATCTTTATGGGTTCATGCTGTGTTGTATCTGTGTAAGGTTGTCCACAAAGCCTTTATTATACACCTCAAGTGTCCTTATATGCAAGGTAAGCTCAGTAAATACAAATTGTTGGACTCCATTAACACCCTTTGGCTTCAAATTTTGACACACAAGAAGGAAGGTAGGCACCTGAATGATGGCAAAGTGAAAAATTGTGCCATTACATAATTTATCCAGTCATTAATTTAAAAAACAAAGAACTTGCATACATATTACTTCTTGTTGTTTACTACATAATTATATCATTATTACTGTTAGGATATGCATAAACCTGACAATAAAAACGAGAATAAGGATAATTCATCAATGGTAAATTTGCAGGATGAAGGAGTCGTTTATGTGTGACGTTTTCCTTTAACGGCAGTGCCCTGACATCCAGGGAATGACATCATTGCGTTATGAACACGCACGTTGTTAAGTAACGAGAGGGGGAGACAGACTGGAGCGGAGAACGGCCGCCGTACTGCTGGAGCTTCTCAGGGACTATTAACAGGGAGTGCAACCGACGACTGAGCTAAGAGCTGGGGGTATGAGAGCCGCCAGAATCCGCTTCCATCCTCCACTACCCGGACTCCTGTCCGACTGACAACCATCGGATCAGAACCTCCACCAACCCAGCTCTCGGACGAACCTAATATCGGGTGAGTGTTGGGTCGGGGAACCGAAGAAACCAAGGGGGAAAAGGGGCCTGATTCGGCCGAATCAGACTCTCCTATTCACGGCTTCCAAAGAGAGGGGGGAGGGGGCGAGTAGTAGGGCTCTACACAGGCTTGTCCAGTAACATACATGGGTGCGGTTGTAAGTATAATATAAAATGTGACGAAGTGTAAAATAAAAGGTGTCTAGCTTTCTTTAATTTTTACAGTATTTACGGGGCTGTGTGTATCACGGCTCCGTTAACGTATTTCTCCTAGCTTACTCTTAGCCGCAGCACTAAACTAGTGTTAATAACGCTGGTATTTTTTTTTTAACTAAGGTTACTTAAAACGTCTCCAGATTACATAAAATACACATTTTGTACTTAATAAATGTTAGCAGAGTTTGTTTTTTTTAAATGTAACTAAAACTGTCGCAGATTTGTTGCTCTTGTCTTAATTACAACTGTCTTGCTTCTTATCAAACTGCAGACAGGAAAGAAATGTAGCCTTACCGTTTTTGAAAATGAGCATAATTTTTTTTTGCGTGTTTATACGATTTTAATGCACGTATTCAGTGTGGAGTCTGTAACACACGAGTTGTTTGTGTAGTGACAGCTGTCTGAGTGTGAGAGGCATAACGTTAGCTCTGTTCTTTTCCGTGTGATTGTGAAATCTTTTGGCTTTGGCTCTCTGTTACTCGTTTTGTTTTGTTTGTTTATTTTTTTAAGAGGGATATTCATTTCCAAGTAAGGCATGCTTTACATACGTCCATCTAACATGTCCAGAAATTCACAATAATGTAACTTGAGATTTAGAGCATTTTAGTGGTGTGTGGGTTTTTTTTTTAACTACAGTATGCAACATCATTAGGACATCCTGTCGCAACAGTCACCACTAAGACTCTCCTCAACCAGCAGATGTGTACTGTACCATCTTAACCAATCCACTCTCCTGTAGACGATTACTACCTAATAGCACATGGTGTTTTTCCAGTGCAGTGTGACAGGCTAATTCCACTTGCTTCGCATCACACAAGCCACCTTTGAAACCTCAAATAATGGGCTCTTCACATTGCTGCAATAATTGTATTTGCTGACTAAAGTCTATCTTAAATAGCTCTTGAGAAAATATGTAAATAATATGAGTACAATCATAAATGTTTAACACAGTGTGCCACTGTTCCTGCACTGAGTAATCTATGGCACTTTCAGTGTAGCCTTGTGTTAGTGTTCTTCCTTAAAGTGGGGCCCTGGCTGCAGTGCATGAGACATGAACCCTAACTCTTTAATAACCCAGATACATCTGCCTCTGTCACATCTACTAGCAGGCTGTCCTCATCAGGTAGAGATGTAGGACCTTCATCTTTTTGGTCCAGTTGCTATTTTCTCCTAAGAAAAATGCAATGCAAGCTGAACAAGTCTAAATCCTTGAGGAAGGTTCACATGATCTATGATGATGCACAGTTGTTTTAGAGTAAAGCTTGTGTCTGTATTCCCACTGTATACAATCAACAAAGCTAATATGTAGGATCATTTAAGTTGTGATTTTAAAAAGGAGTTTGAGTTTGAGATGCAGCACCGGGGGTGGTAAAAAAAAGATGCAGCGTATTCCGTTGGTGGATTTACGAATTTGATAAACATGTTTGAAAGCTCGATCTTAGTAGAAATGTCACTTGAAAACTACAGCATTTAAAAACAAGCGCTGCCGTAATGGAGATTTTTTTGGTGCAGTTGCACTGAAAAAGTGGTGACAATAGAAATGTCTGTGTCAATATAGTCTCTGCAGTACTTTCTTAAGTTCATTGCACAGAATCATTTGAGGGCCTTGACATAGATAAAGTCAGTCAGTGCTCAGTGGCTGCGCTTGCCTTCACTCAATTGGCAGTGCCAGTGCAGAACAGCAGAGAGCTTAGTCTCGCTTTTGCAATGGCTGCACAATGTGGCGTGGTAGAGCGAGCACTAAATAAGTGATGATCCTGCTCCAGCATCACGTGCAAATCAGCTCAACACACACACAAAAAAAAAAAGCTGTTTCATTTCCTCATGTGTGCCAAGTCCATTGATTCAGGTTTGCTTCTCTTCCAAGTGGAAACTGGCATTTGTGCATAACCCTTTTTTTTTTTTTTTTTTTTTCCCCCTGTTTTTCTTTCTCCTCCCTTCCATGTTTTTGCTGATCTCACTGCAGCCGCCTCTCTCTCACCCCTAGCTGCCCTACAAATCTGATCTTGTGTTTCTGGGCACCAGACAGCTGTTTGCTGATCAACTGGCCATGTTTAGGCTGCATTCTCGCTCAAAAACACGTGAATATTTCAGTGGTGTGGGATTGATATGCATCATGTAAGCAGCTGACTGACCCTCGAGGATAACTTCCCTTTTTCTACCCTTTGGGAAAGTTTAGGAAATGGTCATGGTACTAGTTGACACGGTGAAAGAGGAGCGATGATACTTAGACGCTTGGCCTAATGTTGTATGTTCTTTGCTTTATTTTAATATCTGTGTTGTCTCTTGGAAACAGTGACAAGTTGGAACCATGGAGCTGAGAGTTGGGAATAAGTACCGGCTCGGGCGAAAGATAGGGAGTGGCTCTTTTGGAGACATTTACCTTGGTAAGTTGGAGCATCCACATTTTTTCCTTTAGTTTTTGAATGCCGTACTTTTGCTTTATGCCCATTAAGGTTCTTTCCACATTAGCACATGGAGAGCCTCTCTTTTCAAACTGTGCCATTAATTTTCCCCTTTATCCAGGTACTGAACTCGGTTTTTCCTTCATGCTCATTCGTCTTTGGCCTGTTACATGCAAAGATGCCATTGTTCTTACAGCTGTGGTTATTTCTCCTCAGGTGCCAACATTGCCACTGGTGAGGAGGTAGCCATCAAGCTGGAATGTGTGAAGACCAAACACCCACAGCTGCACATTGAAAGCAAGTTCTACAAGATGATGCAAGGAGGGGGTAAGAAATTACAGCTTTGACACACTTTTCAACACATTCCTTGTTGAATTTATTGGCCAGGACAGCATAGGAGATGCAAAACCTATGAAACCTGCTAAATATGTAAAGTGAGGATGACAGAAATATCTAAACAGCAGTTTTTTTTTGGTGTGTGTGCACCAGTCTTAAGGGACTTTGTGCTGATTGTGTGTGTCTTTTACTAGTGGGTATTCCATCGATAAAGTGGTGTGGTGCAGAGGGAGACTACAATGTGATGGTAATGGAGCTGCTTGGCCCTAGCCTGGAGGACCTCTTCAACTTTTGCTCCCGCAAATTCAGCCTAAAGACTGTCCTGCTTTTAGCTGACCAGATGGTATGCTCCAAACCCTACTGTAAAAGTCAGGGATACTTGTGATTTCCTCTACTCTTTTGCAGCTAGTGTGTTCTCTCATATTGGCCTTTCTATAGACTTTGCTGGCCTAAATATTTATTTTCACTGGTGGCTCACTCAGCACAACTCCTCTCACCTTTACTTCCAGGTGAAGCCATGTGTCAGTCCATATAGAGGACTGGGGTTATCACCTTCTCATATCCCATCCCTATAAATCCTCTTGCCCCCTTTGCCTTCCTTTGTTTCTCAAGCCATTGATGTATTGAGAGCACTAAGGTAGGGCAGCCCCCTTTAGTCAACTAAATATTAGATGAGATGAGACCCTTACTCTACCAAGCCTGCATTGCTGGTTGTGGGGGGATTTGAAAATAAATGAATAAATAAGCTCAAACTCAACGGCACTCGGTCTGTCATGGCAATCATTTACACCATTAGCTTCAGTTAATGGTTAGTAATTACATATGCTGGGCAGGAAATCAAAAGTGTAAAGGACAGCCCTAAGAAGGTGACATGCAGTCTCTTGCTGCTTGTTATGACAAATTCAGAAATAGGGATTCACTGATTGGGAGATTCAGCAATTTTGGATTCCAGTACCATTTTTTTATTATTATTATTGTTGTTTTGGTATTTGTTGGGATTTATTCAAAAATACATTTTCATTGTGATAGTACCTGTTTAAGTCTTTCAGCTCGTCATCCTCCTACCTTTGAACATTTTGGCAGCGTTAAACTGAACTTGGAAAACTACACAGGAAGTGCTGAACTGATGGCATGCAAAATATGATATAAGATGACCTGACACATTACATTGTAACCTTCATGTTTACCTGGAGATTTTTTTGTTTGTTTTTTTGTGCTGCTAACTTAAGGTTCATTACTCTGTGCTGTCCAGATAAGTCGTATTGAGTACATCCACTCCAAGAACTTCATCCATCGAGATGTAAAGCCTGACAACTTCCTGATGGGGCTTGGCAAGAAGGGCAACTTGGTGTACATCATTGACTTTGGCCTGGCCAAGAAGTACCGTGATGCCCGCACACACCAGCACATTCCTTACAGGGAGAACAAGAACCTCACCGGCACAGCACGCTACGCCTCCATCAACACACATCTTGGAATTGGTAAGACGGACTTGGAGGATACACACCAGCCTCATTGGCTTGCATTTTCATGAAGGTTTTTGTGTGTTGGATATCAAATACTGGTGTTACGTTTACAGAGACAGCAATTATTTAGTTGGACATAAGCTGCAGCATTTCTCTTACAGCTCTGCATTATGGTTGGTGTTTTTAATCTTTATTAACTGACATGGCAGAGATATCCCATAAACAGAAGGAAATACAGCAACATATCATATGCTATTTCAAGTGCGGGGCTTTTCTAATGCCCAGATTTTCTAGTGTTTGATATCCTGCAAAATACTGTAATCATTTCCCTTTCACTAAACTGTAATGTGGGTGAGTCAGAACACATTGATGGCCTCCAAAAATATTTAATGGTATTTTTAAATCTGAAGTTCTTCCTTGTGGTTAATTTGTTCCATGTAGAAATGTATCAAGTTTAGCTCCAGTAAAAAGTCCCTTTTATTCAGTTGTTTGTCTTTGGATGTGCCTCTTCTCTGTATCGTCCTTCTGTTTATGACCACTGTAACTGATAGACACAGGCTGTAAAGAAAAGGAGGATGGAGAGAGGCAAAAGGACAAGATGTCTTGGGTTGGAGGGGGGGGGGGCTTCTCCTAGCTTTGGAATGTCATTGTAATGCTCTTTAAGACATTTTACAGGACATTTTTATTATGGCTAACAATTTCTCTCCCCTAGCTGGAAGGACAGCTAGAAGGTCTGGGTTCGAATCCATCGTGGCTCGGGCCTCTGTGTGGAGTTTGCATGTTCTCCCTGTGTCTGCATAGGTTTCCTCCGGGTACTCTAGTTTCCTCCCACAGTCCAAAGACATGCAGTTACTGGGGTTGGGTTAATTAGTCACTCTAAATTGCCCACAGGTGTGACTGTGAGTGTGAATGGTTGTCTGTTTCTGTGTTGGCCCTGTGACAGGCTGGCGACCTGTACAGTGTACTGTGCCAGCTGGGATAGGCTCCAGCCCCCCCACGACTCTGAACAGGATAGGGAATGGATGGATTTCTCTCCCTCTCTCTCTCTCTTACTTTATACTTGTACTTTATGTTGACAGAGCAGTCCAGACGTGATGACCTGGAGTCTCTCGGCTATGTCCTCATGTACTTCAACCTGGGCTCGCTCCCTTGGCAGGGCCTCAAGGCTGCCACCAAGAGACAGAAGTATGAGCGAATCAGCGAGAAGAAAATGTCCACACCCATTGAAGTTCTTTGCAAAGGATACCCATGTAAGTGATCACAGGGTACCTCTGTGTATTGGGGCAGCCCCACAACTCTGAAATTATTTTCAGGTGCTGTATTGCATTTTCTCAGTATGAAACTAAATGCTTAAAATTATTTAATAACACAAGGTTTACAACTACAGTCATTTTCAATTGTGCTTTCTTTTTATTATTCTCTTACAGCTGAGTTCTCCACATACCTGAACTTTTGCCGCTCACTTCGTTTTGATGACAAACCAGACTACTCCTACCTTCGACAGCTCTTCAGGAATCTGTTCCACCGACAGGGCTTCTCTTACGATTATGTCTTTGACTGGAACATGCTCAAATTTGTAAGTTTACAGCCACCATTTCTAAAGTTTTGATGTTTATTTTCATCACATTATAACAGCTAATTTAAACCCGTCAGTAGTGAAGCTTGAATGTGACTTATCTCATCTAAAAGGGTGCCAGTCGGACGGCCGAGGATGGGGATCGGGAGAGGAGGACGGGGGATGAGAGGGATGAGCGGATCGGAGGAGCCCCCCGGGGGTCTGCATCGCGAGGCCTCCCTCCAGGACCAAACCCTGGAGCTCCCAACAGAGTCAGGAACGGTCCAGAGCAAGCCATCTCTAACCCTGCCTCTCGGGTCCAGCAGTCTGGTGAGTTTTCAGCTAACTGCTGCATTTTAAAAAATAAAAAAAAAAATAAAAGAAGCAGCAGCCAGACCCTGGAGTTTTTTTTTTTCCTTGAATATTTGTATCTAATTTGGACATTTTTATTTATCATTTCAGGGAACACGTCACCACGTGCAATTTCTCGTGCAGAACGAGAGAGGAAGGTGAGCATGCGGCTCCACCGTGGGGCTCCTGCCAATGTATCGTCCTCTGACCTCACAGCCCGTCACGACCAATCAAGAATTTCTACGTCACAGGTGAGAAAATGCCCCTGGGATTGGTCAGGTAACCCACAATGAAAATGCTGGTTTAAACAATATTAATCAAACAGGATCTGTTATGCCTCTTTTCTACCTCTACATTTTTATTCTTGGACTCTAGTACAGTACCTTTGCTTGATTCTTCCACTGCGTGCAACATTGTTGTCCATCCAGCATATGTAACAAGCCATTTTAGCTCCTCTCCCTTTAACCTTTCGTCTTTTAGGCTTCTCTCTGTTCCTGCTAGCTCTGGCATCAAACATCTAAGAGTCAATAACTGTCTGAAAGGGTGTTTAGAGCAGTCTGATACCTGAGCTTCTGGCTCACAGGGATCTAAGCAATGCAACAAGAACATCTCAGTATTGTCTTTTATCACAATATTATTTGAACTGCATCTAATGGGGTCAGGACCTGAATCGGCATGCTAGAATTTTGGCCCTCTTTACATTTTGTGTGAGTTTCACTGCTAACTCTTCATCTTGAATCTGTACTGTGTCCTCTGCAGGTCAGCGTGCCATTTGAGCACATGGGAAAATAGAATTTTCCAGCTCTGCATGCAAGTAAAACTGACAGGTGAGGTCACTTTTATTTTTAATTTGTTTTTTGGAATCACTTGCGTAATTATAATATGTACCGCTTATCAATAAGTTACATCTCTAATGATAATCCATCTCTTGTTTCAGGGCTGCAAGGTAAATTTGCCGCTACAATTTATTTTCCTTTATTCTTACTTTGTTTTAGTAAAAGATGATTGCTAATGGACATGTGGGTCTTTGGAAAAGGACAGCAATTCTTTCAGGATCCAGGAAAATACACAAAGCATTTGTTTTTTTTTGTTTTGTTTTTTTTTTTCCCCCATGGACCATCTTACTGAACCTTCATCGCTACCACAATATAAATGACAAAGCTGCACCTTGACAGTTGCTCATACCTGCCCTCCTCTTCCTCAAAGCATTCCCTCAGCACTCTGAAAAATGTGAAGAACTGTTGGCATCAAAGGAGCACAAAGGTATCAGTGACATGCATGTGTTTAATTAAAGGTTGATATAGGCTTAAGTTTAAAAAATAAAATGTATTTCTCAATTTTTAAAAGCAAAAATATTTGATTTTGATGAAAACATTGGCATTCCTCCCTGTTCTTAAAGGGGGCCTATTAACTTGTTTCCTGCTCCATATTTGAAATCTGGGACTCTACTAGTAGTCGTAACTTTGCATTATTCACAGTTCAGAATAATCTGTACTTACCTTACACTGGGCCTTGCAGTCTCTCACTTCATCCCGTCTGAAACAAGCTGTTTCAGCTCCCTTCTCAGCCAACTTTCTTCTGCTTCAACAGACCTGTTCTCCCAAACAGAAGGTCTGATGAGATGACCATACTGGGGTGTCCCCTCTCTGTGGCGAGTAGCGAAAACTGTTTGAAACTGAGCGTTTAGAGCCATCTGAAGCCTAAACTTTTAGTTCAAATGGAATACTTGTACAGACACCGACCTCATTATTTGACATTTTGGCCAAGTTTAATATGAACATCCACCAATTTAATACCATATATATGACAGAAAGTGAGGCAAGGCATAATAGGTCCCCTTGATTTTTTTATTTTTTTTTTTTTTAAAGAACCGCTTAAATATAAATAAATGGAGACATGTAGGTGAGAGGATAGAAGGCAAAAAGAAGGGTAACTTTGAAAAAGGAATAGTAAGTGATGTTTTAGCTGCTGTAATGTTTCTGGTGAAGTAGCAACTGGTGATTGCTTGTCCTTCATCCCTTTTGTGATGACTTGCTGCCCCTCATAATGTAGCCATAGAAGTCTTCACCACATATTTGCCTGTTTTGACTTGTTTTTGTTCATTTTATTGTTAGTGGAAATGGTAAAGCATGATGGTAGATGCAAAGACACACTCTGAAGTCTTGAGGGAAGGTCCTCAGGAAATTCTCAGCAAACTGATATATTCGACCAGAGACCACAGCTGCCCATTTTGGCAGACAAAAAGTGGCTACAATTTTTATGATAGTTCTTAATGTTACCTTTTTTATTCTTTTGTTATTGAGGTAATAAGGGAGTGGGCAGGCTCTTTCAACATTTGGGATCACATTTTAAGGGTGGGAATGGGGGCATCCAATAATGTTTTTCTGTTTGTTTACTCCAATGTAAATATTTTTTATTTCAATGTAAAGCCAAATGTGGTAATTTTGTTTTAAAGTGTAAAGTAGAAAAATGAATACTAACAACAGAAATGGGGGCTGCATTCAGAGTTTGGGTATTTAAAATACTAAATTGTGGGATGGATTACTGTTGCTGTGCCAGCTGGGTCATCCAACATTTTTGTGTGTGTGTGTGTGTGTGTGTGTGTGTGTGTGTGTGTGTGTGTGAGAGAGAGAGGGGAAGTGTGATAGTGAATCCCTGCAAAGAATAATAAATTAACTTTTGTCTTAGTTTGTATGGAGTTTTTTCAGTCACTGTATTTATGTTAAACTGTCCTGTAACTTATTGGAAGTAAATTTTTTTTCCCCGTTTAAAGCCTGTCCACCTCCATCATCATATAATACTTAGGGCTTTCAATATTACTTCTGCAAAAATGATATGCTAATAGTTTGATGTCACCTTTTGGATTTGAACCTCCAGCAACCTTGACGATGTCATTAAGAAGAAAGTGTAACTGATGCAATTTGCAGGGATTTGTATATAGCAGTGTACTGAGTGTAATTACCTTTGTACAGGCCACCATGACCCAGTGGCATTGTAACTGTTGGGTTGGGGATGGCATGGAGGAGGATGAGGATATGGGGATTTCACTTATGTATTGTGTACTGATATCATGTACAGTTCTTAAACACTCTTTATTTACAGTATTTGTGTATATTTTACGAAGTAATAAAAATGAATAACGTTGCTCACAATTTCTTCTGACTTTTTCTTGATCATCTTGTAACCCGCTGCTGGGTGTGCGTATAAAGTTACACGTTCAATGAGAATCACAAAGGCGTGACTACGCATGCGCTAAGCGGAGTCGCTGCTGATGTGGGCGAAATAACGGTGTCAGTAGTCCATTAGCATTGAATTGGAAATGACATCATAATACCAATTGTTTTCTCACACACCTCAACGTTGTGGTTGATGTTTAGCTTTCTAAAACCGTGTTATATTTCTTTGTTTTTTCTTTACGGACAGAAGTAAGTGCTAAGTTTGCGTTAGGAAGGCTTGCTAACACTGGGTAGCAGCTGCGGTCGGCTTCGTTAAAGCTCGGCTGCCGACTCTTCCCACAGAAGAGGAGGCGAGTTTCCGGGGTTCAAAGAACGATGCAGTGATTACATACGTGGCTGGCTCTCGTTTGAATGGTATTGCTTGGCCCTATAACTTTTTGTACTCAAAGGCTCGACATCGGCGATGAGCTAAATTGATGCCTGGATTCAACCCAGCGCAGATCAAACAACTGCAGAGGAGGTAAGCACAGCGCTAGGACGGAGTCACTAGCACCGAACAGCGGCTATAATTTTTCACCTTATTGTGTCTTTTCTAACACCCAGAATGGCTCTTGTCCAAACCAGCAGTTGTGTGGTAAATGCTATCCCAACTGAATTTCCGCTTATTTTTTCATACATGTATAGCACAGCTGTGTATACTGATGTGAAGGTTGAAAGCGGGGAAGCTTGCTTTCTCCTTTGTGTATTTTCTTCCAGCAACACTTGACACTATAAAAATTACTTGTAATCATTGCTGAGGAGTCCTGTTGTGTTCGCTTCATCTGGCTGAACACAGCCTCAGTGACCTGATGTGTTACAGTATGTTTGAAACAGGTCTCCTGGCCTGAAAATCGTGTCTTGTCACAAAGAGTGCCGAGTCGATTGAGGTCAAAGTATAATGCATGTTTTGAAATCTACCCACGGGTGCAGTCAGCAGGATTGATGAGCTGCCTTTCTGCCCTGTCTGTGGCCCACTGGGAACCAACGAGCTGTTATTGTGAGTTCAAGCTGCTGGTGATGATCATCTTCATATGCACAGCAGTGCGCACAGACCTACCATAGATGATATGTAGCTTATTTGTCTGATTTTTAATTTAATACGACTTGTTTTAAATGATTTGCAATAATAGCTGTAAATAAATAATTTTCCTGATTATTTTATCAGGGATGGTAGCATAGCAAAACATCTCTCAGCTTCTATAATAGCTTACCTTACCATTATCATTTGTAACATCAAAATTCAGCAGTTAAATCCACATTATGCTGATCACACTGAAATGTGGAGTGTTCTGCTGCTTCTTTAATTACACATATAATATTAATAAAAGACATATGCTTGCTATATCTTTGTGGACGTCTCAAAAACAGACTAGGTATGCAGATTGAATTTTCTATATGGTCCTTCTAAATTTATGTGGGTTCTTTTGTTTGTTTGTTTTTTGCCTAAAACATTCTTGTGTGTGTGTGTGTGTGACATGCTGACTTGTTCCCAGTTACTGCAACGCCACAAGCTGATTGAGGCTTAGGCAAAGTGGCATGAGTCATCCATGACCACACTGTGCATCAGCCTATATTTAGCTGGTGTTCAGGAGGCTTTGAAAGTCATTGTGAAATTAGTTTTCACTGCGAACTATTAGATTATTGCCTTCCTGGAAATCCGCGCCAAGACATTGACGTAGGTGGAGAGATGATGGTTGCAGGGAGATGTAATTTGATGATGGGGGGGTGAGGGGGTGGAAACACAGCATCTGTCTGGATGTGTGTGATGTTGTGAGCTCCGGTTTGGCCTGTCGCCTGTCTAGTTTTCACTTGTCCTCATCGGGCCTGTGTAATTATGAGATAAACACCACTTCTACATCTCATAATTACATAATTATGAGCTGCAGAAGTGGTGTGTCGGGCGACTGTGTGGAGGATGTGTGTTCACCCCATGCCTGCTGATTCTAAATTGGTCATAGGTGTGAATGTGAGCATGAATATCTCTCTCTGTAATGCCCTGTGATGGACCTGTTCAGGATATACAGCTGGGATACACTCCTGCCACTGAGGTTTAGCCTTGTGGAATAGAAACTTAAGAACATCTTTATCCATTTTTTCTAATATGCATTTGTATGAGGTTATACTCTGATTTCAGAGGCATCATTGTGTTCAGTCTGCATTTTTGGACCAATCTGTGCAAAGGTGTTTCACTACTCGCAAGAGATATGTTTGTATAAAGTGCTATTTCTAGCTACACTACACATCTTTCTGCCCAGAGCAGAGCACAGAGAACAAGAAGGGGAGAAACTGGGTCAGCAGATCTCACAGATCTCATTCTCTTTGCTGTCACAGTCTGATTTAATGATCTTTATCCCTCTCCTCCCTCCGCTCCATGTCTTGGTGTGTGTGTGTGTGTGTGTGTGTACACGTGTGTGTGTGTGTGTGTGTGGCCCTTTTTCCCCAGCGCCTCCTCACCCACCTACCTTGTGCTTCCTCTCTTCACTCCTTCCGTTTGATCCGGCTTCATCTGTCCGCCAGCCACGCAGTCTCGTTTGTACTTTTTTGTGCACTGTCCTACTTTGCTCTGTTCTTTATCTTTTCCTGTTTTCTTGTTCCAGCTTTGGCGAATGTTGGCATGAGATTTAGGTCGTAGTCTGTGCAAGCCTGCTGGGATGCACTTACACATTAAGAGTGTTTTATTCAGGCTTTACAAGCTGGAACGTGACATTGTGTTGATTTTTGCATGCTGCTACAAAATGTTTAGAGTAAATTAAGTGTATCACACAAAGCGTATTTGATGATTGATGAAGTGTCCTCCATACCCTTTATTCATTCAGATGAGTCTGCTTTGGTGGCGAGTCAAACGGCTGTCAGAGAAGTTGGAGAATGACTCTCCTAGCGGCCTCCCTTTGGGGTCCCCAGCCACTGTGGCCCCACAAGGATCCAATTCATCTTGGGTGCCTGAAACCCCTGTGGTCACACCAGAAGAGCCAATTTTCCTTATGACTTCCACGGCCCAAACTATATCAGGGTTTTTTGTTTGGACGGCTCTTCTGATCACATGTCACCAGGTAAGTAGAGTCTGATATTTGGAGGTTGTAGATGGTTAAATGACAGCAGGTTCAAATGAACTAACAGCTACCAGTGAGAGGGTAAACTCTGATCTAAGAGGTCAAGTTAGAATAACAAATGCAAGGGTTTAAGAGTTCTTTCTAGAGTCATGTGCAATTTGGGCACCCTGTGGTTTCACTGGAACAAATAACCAGGTTATGCTTTTTGTGTAACCTGTGTTGTGCCCAGTCTAAATATGGCCTGTGTATCACTAGGCAAAACTCAAATATCCTGTTTGCCAACCTGTTGTTGGTTTAGTTCAGCGTTTAAATGAGTGGTTGCTTCTCTTCTCTTTGCCTTTGCCCACAGCACTTGCCCAAAACATTAAGCCAGTGTATTGACACAAAACCTAAATTTGAATCATGGTCATAATTCTTTTAAACTTAATTAAATGTAGATTTACTTAAATTGTTTTTTTTTTGCACCCTTTAATCTATGAGTCTTTATATGGATGTTCACACACCAAAAACATGTTGCATTATATGAGGAAAGAGCTTCTTCCAAATATTAAGGAATTTCCTGCCTACACATTTGCTAAAAAATGATGTGAAACAAAAACAGTTTGTAATTGAACTAATATAATAAGTAATATGGTACACTGTGTTTGTGGGGAAGTTTACTGCAAGAATAAGTACTTGTTCACATCAAAGATCTGCTTCCTGAGGGCTTCTACACACTGCAAGAGTTCCTTAATTTTGAAGGTACATTGCAAGCCAAACTGTGCCACGTGGATCTAAAAAACATGTTTGCTAATCAAGTTTATGCATGTAGTCTGTGTATTGATAAGTCTGACTGAACTGTGGGCTGACATGCACAGGTAAACTTACACCGCCATTTGTTTCCATGACCAGTCCCGTTAGCTGCAGTATGCGTCATACAAAAAAAGCTCCTGTTGCCGCTGCTCAAATAGATTTTCTTCCCTATTGGAATCCCATTGATTGGTAAGCTGTAGCACATAGCAGCAATATTGTGAAATGGCCATCCTAAATTTCTGACACTGTAAGAAATTAGTCTTAGTCTTACTACCTTTGGTCACCAAGACCGTTGCAACAGCCACCTTTAAATCTCTCTGTGTGCAATGTAGGAGCACTGATTAGGAGCCAGGCAATTAATCTGCATTTGTGGGGGATTTGTTTTATTTTGGGCTGACAGTAGTATAATTACAAGGAATACAGGGGAACAGAGATGGGAAAACAATATACAGTAAATTTCCTTGGCAGGCTGTGAACTTGGAATATTGCAGTTCATGGTAACCCTGAGTCCAATCCCACAAGGATGCCAAGTTTGATTGACTGAATTTGATTAGGCCCTCTTACATTTACCCAGCATGGGACAATTTATGATGGACATATGGCAAGACCTCAGTGAGCTCATCTTGAAGTGCTGCTTGTGTGCCCAAGATTTTCTCCTGTAATTTTGCAGAAGTATTCAAAACCTGTGGAGAATGCTTTTTGTGAGTGCTGCAGAGAACTGTAACACACTGCATAAGAGCAGTTTACCTTGTCTGGTCTTTGTTCATTGGCCTTCATGTTAGAGTGAAGCTTTCAGGTAACATCCCTTTTATGTAAGGGGGATCTATTGTACCTCAAAGCATAGATGAATGATTTTTCGTCCATTGTTTGTTGATGCTCTTCATATACATGGTTAAAGAATAGCCTTCTGTCACTCTGGAAACAGGTGCTCCCGGCTTGACTATAACACCATCAAAGAGCAGGAGATGTGTGTGCACAAAGTAGGGTCACCTAGCAACAATGCCTGTAAGTGCACTGTCTGGCCTGGTATGTTGTCATCCACTGTTTGTTATTTTACCAGAGGTGTGTGTCTGTTTACAGGCCAGGAAAGGTGATCGGTGTGGACATTGTGTAAGTGGAAGCAGACAGAGGTGCTGGTGACAGCAGCCCACCCTGTTCTTCCTGCCGTCTGCTTCTCTGAATAGGAGCGATAAAAGCTCAGTATCAGTTACCCACATCAAGCACACACTCAAAACACACACTCTGTAGACTCACACTACTCCAGTATCCAACTCTGGCAAACTGGCTACACACATACAGGTTTTATGAGGTAGCAGTTACTTTCAGGGAACCTGATTACTAGCACACTTTAAACTGTGGTTTGAAGTTCTTTTTTTTTTTTTTTTTTTAGTCACAAATACCAGCTGGACAATTAACCAGATTTTTATTCCAGTTCCAGCACAGATCCAGCACACACCCCTTTGCAAGACAGTGGCAATGTTTTGTCAAACCCAAAAACACTCCCAGATTGTGGCATGTTTTATATTATTTTATTGTACTTTACTTTATTTTAAGTCCAGGAAATTCCACTATTAAAAAAAAACAATTTTAAATACAGTATGTTTCCATTTCAAAAATTAGAAATATTAGGTGCTACATTATAGTTGGTGGAACTTGATAAATGCATTTTTCTTCTTTGATACATAGGAGATCAACAAAATGTTTTAATAACTATCTTTTTTTAACTACACTCACCCATTCATATGAATAGAAAAGTGTGTCCAGACTTTTGACTGGTACTGTATATGCTCTCATGAGGATGTCTACACTCACTTGCCACTTTTTTAGGTAAACCTTGCTAGTAGTGACTTGGTCCCCCTTTTGCCTTCAGAGCTGCCTTGATTATTCATGGCAGAGATTCAACAAGATGCTGGAAACAATCCTCAGAGATTTTGGTCCATGCTGACATGATAGCATCTCACAGTCACTGCAGATTTTTTTGGCTGCACATCCATGATATGAATCTCCTGTTCCACCACATCCTAAAGGTGTTCTGTCAGACTGAGATCTGGTGACTGTGGAGGCCGCTTGAGTACAGCAAACTCACTGTCATGTTCGCTACTGCAATGTATTTTCAAGTTTTGTTTTTTTAATTTTGTCTTTAGGTTATGCAGAATTTCTAGCACAAGCAGGTCCATTGCAAAGCCTGTTGCTTGTTAGATAATGGTGTCTTTTGTGGGAGCATTTTACACAGTATGGTCTTAGATTCTTGAATAAATCCCTTTATATGTTTAGATGGGCTCATGTTGGTCAACTCTCTTTTTTCTTTCTTTTTTTCTTTAGATCTACATGCACCTACGTTACTACAGCTCTCCAAACGAACAGCGGCACATAGTTAGGATCCTCTTCATAGTTCCCATCTATGCCTTTGACTCCTGGCTCAGCCTGCTGTTCTTCACCAATGAGGAGTATTATGTTTACTTCGACACAGTACGAGACTGCTATGAAGGTGAGTGGACAAAGGAACACAGTCCAGTGAGGTGATAGACTGGCCTATTATGCTGCAGGATTGTACAATCCCACATGTGGCATCACACTATAATCAGCATCCACCACAATGATGAGAGTGAGTGTTTTATGTGTTTTGACTCAGTAGAAATAAGGGTGTAAGAATTTATGTGCTGTGATGTCTCAGTGGCAGATGGCCTTTATAGTGTCTTCATTTACAAAGGTTGCCATCTTTGTTCTCATGTCTCCATGGCCTGTTGGGATTGCAGGGGAGGGGAGACCTGTGTCCTAGCAACTGAGGGGGAAAAAAAGCAAATTCTTGAGAAGGCACATGATGTAGCTGACCAGTGTTCAAAGTGGGCCTGTTGTGCTTTTTGTGCGTTTTCTTATTTTCTGTAATATTGTGTGTGGGTGTGTGTGTGTGTGTGTTTTTTTTTTTTTTTTTTTTTTTTTTTTTTGTCCCTCCACTGGCAACAAAAAGCCGCTGTGGCCAAAAATGAAAAGAAAAAATAAAATACATGGGTGAGCATAACGATTTGAGAGAGTTTGACAAGGGCCAAATTGTGATAACTAGACAACTGGGTCAGAGCATCTCCCAAACTGCAGCTCTTGTGGGGTGTTCCCAGTCTGCAGTGGCCAGTATCTATCAAAAGTAGTCCAAGGAAGGAACAGTGGTGAACCAGTGACAGGGTCATGGGTGGCCAAGACTCATTGATGCACATGGGGAGTAAAGGCTGGCCCGTGTGGTCCGATCTAACAGATGAGTTACTGTAGCACAAACTGCTGAAAAAGTTCATGCTTGTTCTGATAGAAAGGTGTCAGAATACACAGTCCATCGCAGTTAGTTGTGTAGGGGGCTGCAAAGCTGCAGACCAGTCAGGGTGCCTATGCTGACCTGTCACCTGCCAAAAGTACCAACAATGGGCATGTGAGTATCAGAACTGGATCACAGTAATGGAAGAAGGCGGCCTGGTGTGATGAATCATGTTTTCTTTTACATCATGGGGATCAACAGGTGCGTATGTGTTGCTTACCTGGGGAACAGCTGGCACCAGGATGCACTGTGGGAAGAAGGCAAGCCAGCAGATGCAGTGTGATGCTTTGGGCAATGCTCTGCTCGGAATCCTTGGGTCCTGCCATCCATGTGGATGTTACTTTGACACGTACCACCTATCTAAGCACTGCTGGAGACCATGTACACCCTTTCATGGAAACAGTATTCCCTGATGGCTGTGGCCTCTTTCAGCAGGATAATGCTCCCTGCCAAAAAGCAAAAATGGTTAAGGAATGGTTTGACAAGCACAACAAGTTTGAGGTGTTGACTTGGCCTCCAAATTCCCCAGATCTCAATCCAATCGAGCGTCTGTGGGATGTGCTGTAAATGCTTAACAGCATTCACAGTAATTATTGTGAAGTGTGAATCATGCATAGCTGTTCCAGTCCAAGAATAAAAAATATAGAGTTGGAAATGAGCAGAATCGGTCCACTTTGCTGTATCTGTTGTGTCAGGGCGTTCATCACGAGCTGGTTGGGTTTCCTCTCTTCTCTGTTTAAATCTTTGTTATTAAGATATGGCTGGGTGTCAAACTGTTCGTATGTTAATAATTTTGAAGACCAGAAGTGGTGATGGGTATTTGTCACTATTTTCCAGAACAGAAGAAAAGATTGAAAAACAAAGCTGAATAAGGTTATTAGGGCAGCCTGTCGTTAGCGTTGTGTTCCATTTGAAAATGTCTTGTGGTAAATGTTACTTGGTGGTATATTTTTCAGAACATCTTTGATTTACAAAGGGTGCTTTGTCACCACAGTAAGGGATCAAAATTAATAACTAAAATATTTTTGCACTGTTGCTTTTATTATTAATATTTTGCTCTCAAAATGCAAGTTAGCATTTTTTTATTTTCATGATAAAAGCACGTTTATGCATTTCAGAGTGAAAACATACTGTATCTGTAATTATGCAGCACTGGAAAAACCCGGGACCCAATTGCCGTCCATTTGCTGCGATCACAGGCTTACTTTAAAGCTCAGCAGCTTTCAGCTGTAAAGAGAATTCAGGCAGCGGGGAGCCTGTGTCTGTGGGTTATCCTTAAATTAGCCAGTGAACACCTGGGGCAGCAGGAAAACTCAGGAACACCAATTATTGTGCAGTCCAGTCAGGTTTTTTATATTGCATGTTACTCCTCAGTAATTGACCCCTACACAGAATATGATCCAACTGCCCTGTATTTGTTGAGGTTGTCTAAAGCTAGTTTGATTTTTGACGAATAGTGGATATTCAAAACAGGAGCAGATACATCAGTGCCTGAGATAAGAATTACATTATAAGTTGCCTTTTTTCAAATCTTTTAATAGCAGATAATGATGAATTACACTATATAACATGGGTCTAAAGATATGACTGTGCATTTTTATTTCAGGCAAACTTTTACTCTCACAGCTGTTACGGATTTTTTTCCCTGTGTAGACGAGTTACTGTGTCTGCGTGCACAGTCAAAGGCCCATTCTGAGCCTGTCCTCTGTGTTTCCTTGTTGTTCATAAGATTACTGATAGGTTTCACTTCCTGCCTAGAAATGGCAGTCACAGCAGTTCTTAAACATTGTCAGCAAAATATGTTACTATGAGAATTACACCAAGTTATTACGGCATAGTAATACCTCTACTGATATGATAAATATACACTGTGCTGACCACACTGTATATCTTCCATATCGATGTATTTTTGAGCTTATTTCCTTAGGTTTTGGCATTATAAATGCTGCAAGGTTATCAAGCTTCTCCTCCAAGAATGGCTTATCCGTCATTTGCAGTTCCTTGGTAGGATGATGCAGATTCTCATTTTCGCTTTGTGATGCAACTTAAGTCCAGTTACAAAATAAAAAAGATATATTTTTAAATCTAGGAGTAGTTTTCCAGACAGTCACTCTGAAAAACCGTAAACTTTTTCTCTATGCGTCACCCTCTCCAGCCTTTGTCATCTACAACTTCCTGAGTCTGTGTTATGAGTATCTGGGAGGAGAGAGTGCCATAATGGCTGAAATCAGAGGGAAACCTATCGAGTAAGTTGGATTTACTTTCATTGTCGTGGACTTTCTTGTATAGCTTCATGTTAAGATGTCCTGTATACTTTTTTTTTTTTTTTTTAACTTCACTTTTCATCACTTTAGGTCAAGCTGTATGTATGGGACCTGCTGTCTGTGGGGTAAAACCTACTCCATTGGTTTCCTCAGGTTTTGCAAGCAGGTACCAGTGCCTTCCTTTGGATTTTTTTTTTTTTCAGGTTGTACTGACTGTGTTTGAGTGTTGTGCTGTCCAATATGAAAGTCATATTGGCAGTAATATGTGTTCTCAGTATTTACTACAAGCTTAGCATGCTCATATTCATACCCAAGTCTTAAAAATCTACTTGCACAAGTTTAAATGACT
This sequence comes from Archocentrus centrarchus, assembly GCF_007364275.1. Taxonomy (NCBI): domain Eukaryota; kingdom Metazoa; phylum Chordata; class Actinopteri; order Cichliformes; family Cichlidae; genus Archocentrus; species Archocentrus centrarchus. The sequence continues at coordinate 10,581,234 of NC_044353.1, read as the reverse complement.
GTTGGTATCCCACACCACTAACGGTCATGTCTCTCACCCTTGCACAGGCAACACTCCAGTTCTGTGTGGTTAAACCCCTGATGGCGGTGATCACTGTCATCCTTCAGGCCTTTGGGAAATACAGAGATGGAGACTTCAAGTATGTTTCCATAGCACCGTCAGTCACAGCATCAGCATCCTCCTGAGCAGTGACTCGTCTTCTGTAGAAACTTTCTGAATTTCAGAGGATTATTATCTCTACGGAGTTTTAACATGTTACTTGCTCTAGACTTCTAACAGCACTGCAAGTTCCCAATAACTGGCATGCTGATTGAAATTCAGTTTTCCCAAATAAAAATGAATTTTCCAGTGTTTAGCTTTTAGTTGAAATGACTGTTTATCTGTCTGATGCTTAGCTTTAAATGCTTGCAGTTTCTCTTTCTCATTACACACACTGTGCTGTGAGTAATAACTAAAGGCCATTTACATGATCTTTTTTTCTGTCTCTCTCCTCCAGTGTGGCTAGTGGCTACTTATATGTCACAATTATCTACAACATCTCTGTAAGTCTGTCTCTCTACGCTCTCTTCCTCTTCTACTTTGCCACACGTGAACTGCTCGTCCCGTACAATCCCGTGCTCAAGTTCTTCATGGTCAAGTCAGTCATCTTTCTCTCCTTCTGGCAGGGTAAGTATGCTTGTATTCACCTTGGAACTGTCATGTTATAAGCAACTGAAAAACTGGCAAAAGTGAGCAACACAAACTCGGAGTTGAAGAATTGTTTGTTGGCACAAGGAAGGCTGCCCATTCTGCTCATTATACCGTAGATGCTTTCAGCAGTCCCAATTTCAGTGAGGGGTGATCCCTTCAATTCCTGGGTCCCTAGTCTAGGCTGTATGTAAAAGGTGGATGTAGGTACTGGTTGACTTCCAGCATGGCGATTGACTCACTTTTGGAGCAAGCTTAAAGTGGCCATTAGGGGAACAACAGGTTATTGGCCAAGCTGATTGGTTGGTTAGTTGACAGTGTTTCCACTGATCTGGGTGAAGTAGACCATAACTAATGAGTCTTAGAGTCAATATTTTTACATTAAAATGCCCCCCCCCAAAAAAAATGTTACACTGAACACTGCTTTGGCACTTATGATTCCAGCATTGGAGGTTGCTGATCAGTCCCATGTCATGATTTGCCATGCACAAAATCAAATGTGACTGAAGTCTTACTGAGTAACACCTCTCTGTTTTATGATTTCTGCTTTCTTATCTGTCTTTGCACATTTCAGGGATGTTGCTGGCCATCCTGGAGAAATGTGGAGCTATCCCTCAGATCAACTCTGCTGATTTCTCTGTAGGCGAGGGAACAGTTGCTGCAGGCTACCAAAACTTCATCATCTGCATTGAAATGTTCTTTGCTGCTATTGCTTTACGCCATGCTTTCACTTACAAGGTCTACATGGACAAAAGGCTGGACTCATATGGTAAGCGATGTGTTTATGTGTGTGTGTTGATGTTTTGATGTAGTAAGGGTATCGTGACTGAAAAAGAGTGTGAAATGTATAAACAGCAACTAACAGAGTAATATAATAATCTTAGTTATGTGATTAACAGAGGGTTCTTGTGTGTAGTCTTTCAGAGCTAATCTGACCTCACTCTTTGTGTTCCTTCCTTTTTTTATTCCTGTCTTTAATACTCAAAATTTCATTTTGAGTTGTTCTCTTTTCTTCTGCCCTCTTTTCTTTTCCTTTATTTTCATCTTGACCTTCTTGTGTTTCTTATCTATCTCTCTCTCTCCTTTTTCTTCCTTCTTCACTCTGCGGCACTCAAGGCTCATTTCCTATCTATGGACAGTACGGTACGTCTGATGTTAGCTGTCTGTCTTGTCTGTCTGTGACTCAGTTCTTTATGTTAAAATGCATTTGTTGTCTTTTTTCCCTGTTTGATTGTGGTTAAAAGACCATTATTTTGCCATTGCTCGTGGTATGTGCTTCAGTTCAGTGTTTCATTTGTGGCATTTTTATTAGATATTTATTTTTGCATCACATTTGGGGGAAAAAAAATGCATATTTCACTGCCTTTTTTTGTTTTCTTACATTTATTGTGCAGTCAGTTCATCATTTTGCCCCACCCCCCACCCCTCCACTTTGTTCAGTAAGTTTTCCAACCCTGTGGTCATCCCTTTCCATGATATCAAACATGCCAGATCCAGAGAAAAGTGTTGGTGATAAGATCTGAAGCACAGTAAATCAGTAATGAAGAAAGATGTCTTTCTCTGTGCTATGATTGAAAAAAGTGGCTTTCATATGTTAAAATATGCATCTCTTCTTTGCATCATTACTTAGATTTGTTTGGACAGTCCACCTGGCAGTTGGATAGAAGCATAGTTCCAGTCCTTTTTTGCTCATATTTCCATTCAGTCTCCTTATTAATATTTCCAACTTTCCCATCCCGCCTGCAGGTCACTGTGCCTCAATGAAGAGCATCTCCAGCAGCCTGAAGGAAACGATGAATCCAGGAGACATGGTCCAGGACGCCATCCATAATTTCTCCCCAGCTTATCAGCAGTACACCCAGCAGTCCACATTAGAGCGAAGTGGGGGGCCACCCCTTTCCCGCAGCCACAGTAACCTCAGCACCCGCGGGGACACTGAAAAGACCCTTCTGCTCAGCTCTGATGATGAGTTCTGAGATTCAAACACACACACTCGGAGGCTAACTTTTACTCTTGTAGCCCTTATAAAGTTTTTAGCAGTTATGAAAGACAAATCAGATCTTTTGTTTCGACCTCAACATGAAAGTTCAGGTTCTGGTTCTGGTTATTTCACATTTGGATAACAGTGAAAGATCAGATTTTCGTCATGGTTATCAGACTGCCAAAACTGAGGTGGGGCAGAGTCATTTCTAAGGAAAAAGGAAGTGAGTGCTACAGCAGGGAAATAAGGAGCGTGAAAAGAATGTAGATGTTACAAATAAAGTGAGGGAGGAGTGAGCTTGGGAGCATTTGTTACTGGCCAGGCTGTTATTTGTACTGATGTCTTAGTTGTGATTGTAGGCTATTACTTACAGAAATGCAATTTTGTAGGCACGGTACAGATAACCGTGCCTGCATATACCATCTTAATCCTGCACTGTAGACACTATGGCATTAAAATGTGATATATAAGCTGGAGAAAATAAGTGCCATCTTCTACTGAAACACATGGCCTCTTTATATTCACCATTTACGCTGATTCTCATTCGATATTCCTCCCTCGCTCTCTCTCTGTCTCTGTCTCTCTCTCTCTCTCTCTCTCTCTAACTTAAATATTGCCAAATAACGAGACACTGTCTTAAAGTTTAGGATTGATTTTTAGTAAAGCAAAACAAAGGAGCCTTTGAAGTGCGGGGGTTCATTTTAATATATGACTTCAATGACAAATATTTTATCTAATGCTTGTTTGACGTTGAAGGTTTGTCGGACAGTTGTTTTTCTAGAACTATTATGAGTTTACTGTTCATGTCATCACTATGTAATGCACTGGCACTCCATCTGTTGGCCTGACTCGTGTTATTTTATTGTTTGTGGAGAAGCAAGGTAACAGCTGTAGGAGAGATTTTAGCGTGGGCAGGGGGACTGACGGAAGGACGGCACCCACACAGATTACAGATTACTGAAGAAGCAACACTTCCCCGCAGATTCGGCCCAGCTGTGATGTGCTGTGGATTGTAATCTCATAATTAACAGCATTACGTGCTGCACAGATCAGCCCTGCCTCTGCTGGTGTCATTTGTAATGGCTGCTGCAGATAGAGAATGCATAGATATGTTGGTGAAAACAAGGCTTTAAATCAGATTGAAATCACATTCTGAATAATATTGTACACATGCATTTGCACTTGAATGCGTGAGCATTTTAAAATTGGTGAACACGCTAAAGCAGAAAGCAGTTAGGTGTGAGGAAAAAAGTCTCAAGTGACTAAAAACCTAGAGGCTTGCCAGATAGCCTCTGGATGGCATTGTGTTTCTCTTTTCCCAAAAGATGGCTGGAGCTGTTTGAGTTAAGTGTTCATATCTTATCCTGTTATGTTGAATATGCGTTCACACAGTGGCTGGTATATAACTTGCTTGTGGTTTGTAGTTCTAAATGTTTAATTGCAGAGCACAGCAGTATAAAGGCTGAGATGCTCCTTTTGTTTATGTTGACTATATCAATTTAACAGACTCGGGTTAGTGACTGCGGGTTAACACATAGTACATTACAGCACAGGCCTTGTGAGAAAAGGAGTCAAGACAGCCAAAGTGATGTGTAGCTCATCATTTTCTAATGAGGAAATCATAATCAGTAAAGAGAACAATGAAAGTATTTGGTTTCTATCTGTAACCCGTATCCCTGCCAGCCACCTTCTGCCCCAATGACCGCATCACTTGTGTATCTTTCTACTAAACCTGCAGTGCTTCATTTAAAGACAGGTTGAGTGCATTTGTTCTGAGCATTTCATACTCAAGCATTTTATTCAAAACACTATCAGATCATAGTTTTGCAAAGCTGAATATATCTGAAACCAGGAAAGACTTTATCCAGATGGAAAGAATGCTGTAAATAGAGTCAAATTAAGTGCTGCAAAACCTTTTATGACGATGGCTGCAATGGCATTGCTTGGTATACTGCTCTGTTTGAATATTTTTGTGTTTTGATAGTTTAATTTCATATATACTCCTGTTTGTTTTTTTTTAAATGCTTTTTAATTTGTATATTGGTAATATCACATGTTTTGATGGTATATTGATTTCTGTTGTTGTTTCAGAGGAAATAAAAGATAAATGGGGGAAAAAAAGACATTTCTGGTCATTTTTGCAGGGTTGTAGATGCCATCGCCATGATTACAAAAATATATAAAATAATGTAAGACTTTAATCTTGCGTTAATTTCACTTTTAGAAATGGTGATCCAAAAATATTTGGAACCTTGCAAAGAGTAGTGAAAGTCAAGTGCTGAAGTAGTGTTTTAGATTTACAATTAATGCTAGATTGCACGGATTGGGATATTGGGAGTTAACACTAACAAGCCCACAGGTGATGCCAATATCAATAATTTATGTTTTTCTTTTGCCTTTTCATTCTACTTTTGGTGCCCAAGTAGCAAAGAAATAATAATAAAAATCTTTTAAAGTCTTTGAACTCTGCTTTACACTGTCTTTGAAATTTTCACCAGCACAAACTTTGTGTGGCACCACACAAAGACAGAATTAGCCTGGCGAGTATTTTTTGTGTTTTAAACATAACTTGCTTATTATTTTCAGAATGTTCTGAGTTATCCTGCTAACAGACGGTCAGACCAATGCGACTAAAATTATAACCTCCTTCCATCTATCGGTGGGTGAGTTAACAAAGTGCTGGAAACATTCCTCAGAGATCTCGGTGCATATTGACATGACAGCATCACACAGTTTCTGCAGATTGGTCGGCTGTACATCCATGATGAGAATCTCCTGTTCCACCACATTGCAAATTTGCTCTATTGGATTGAGATCTGGTGACTGTGGAGTGAACTCACTGTCATATTCAAGAAACCAGTTTGAGATTATTTGAGCTTTGTCACATGAAGCATTATCCCACTAGAAGCTGGCACACTGTGGTCATAAAGGGATGGAGATGGTCAGCAATAAGGTAGGCTATAGCATTTAAATGATGCTCAGTTGGTTTTAAGCGGCCCAAACCACAACATTATACCAGCAGCAGTCTGAACCTTTGATACAAGGCAGGATGGAGACAATCTTTCATGTTGTTTGTGCCAAATTGTGACCCTACAATCAATGCAGCAGGAATTGAGACTCATCAGATGAGGCAATGCTTTTTTAAATCTTCTATTGTCCAATTTTGGTGAGCCTATGCAAATTATAACCTCAGTTTCCCATTCTTAGCTGACAGGAGGGTCTTCTGCTGCTCAAACTCATTTGCATCAAGGTTTGACATTTTGTGTCTGTAGAGATGCTCTTCTGCATACCTTGGGTGTGATTATTTGAGTCACTGTTGTCAGCTCAGAGTAGTCTGGCCATTCCACTCTGACCTCTGGCTTCAATGAGGTATTTTCACCCAAAGAACTGCTGCTCATTGGATAGTTTGTTTATTTGTTTGTTTTTTTAGATCAGTCTCTGTAAACCCCAGAGATGTTTGTGTGGAAAAAGTAGATCACATTGGACTTGAGTACTGTTAATCTTACAATCCCAGTACCACTGGATGAGTGCACAGATGGGACCATTTACTCATGTTGACCACATGCAATGCATCCTGGGAAATTGTGTTCAGTGGCATTAACTGTCCTTCCATTTTACACACCTTCCCCAGAGTATCCTGTTTGTATTATTATGCATATAATCTTGCATTGCAGTTGCATTCTCTATCTCAGCCGATGGAGATTCTTCTGCTGTCACCACTGATAACTTTAGTAAATTGTTCAGCACCATATGAAACTACAAATATCCCTCTGTTATATAAACTAGAGCCTGCTAGGTATTTTAAGATTTTATGTAAGTGGGGGCGCCTGGGTGGCTTAGTGGTGAAGCCGGCGACCACATACATATACCGCGTTGCAGCGCGGGTTCGCGTCCCGGCCTGTCGCCAATTTGCCCACGTGTCTTCCCCTGTATCTTTCCCCCATTTCCTGTCTCTCTCTCCACTGCTAACAAAAGCCGCTGTGGCCAAAAACAAAAAAAAATTTTTTATTTAAGTGGGGGAAAACACACTAACCTACTATTCAGGGATTTTGGCCTCTCAACTTTTCGAGAAAGGCTGTACCACACCATATTATGTGTACAGAAATTATGGTGCGATTTTTCGTTTTTTCGTTTTTTTGTTTTTTTTTTCTGTTTACATAAGAATAAAGAAAATAATCGATGTAGCATAATGTACCACGAATCAGAATTTAGAATTTATGATAGATAGATAGATAGATAACAGAATTACTGTGCTGTTCTTTAATTATAATTGTATTTTGATGCTGCTTTGGCAATATTGTTTTCAGAAACCTTTTGAATTTGAATTTCATCAAGAAAAACCTGCTAACTTTCTGACCTTGGTCGCACTTCAGGACAATGGACAGCACCACAGTTCAGCACCATGGAGAACGACATGAAATCAGAAATAAAGCCCCAGCCCCGCTAGGACTGCTCGAGGGCATTGTAGGTTTGATTCCCGTGCTCAGGAGATGTCGCCTCAGCCAGCACAGTTCAGCAGAACAATGGCCTCTTTCCTCTGGGAAGCATCATTCCTTTCTATCCATTTGTTACTATGACTATAACCACAAGTAGGCTTGACTACAAGAGTGACATGCATATTTGTGTACACATGCAAATTATGATCTATTACCTTTAGTTTTTTCCATCAATAATCCATTACTTACCTTATTCAAAATTACTTTTAGCAATTTAAACCATTTCAGACTATTTTTCTACTACTCTAAATTCTAGTCTTAATGATTACACTCAGCTTGTCATGATCCTGGGGCAGTTGCCCAGCATTTGAGGTTTTTGGAATTTGATGTTTTGTTTTTATCATGTTTTGTAGGTTGTTATGGGTTTTTCTGATCCCTGTATGTCTATGTTGTATTAATGATGTCTCTATTTTAGTTATGGTGGATGTTAGGTTGTGTAGTTCTCTTTTATGATCATTTCCTGTTTCCCCAGTCTGGTACCCATACCTGTTATGCCAGGTCAGATGTTTGAGTGTTTGTCTCCAGTCTTGTGTGCTTTGCCCTGAGTTTAACTTCCCTAGTCTTGTTCTCCCTGATTTGATTTTGACCCTGTGTTTTCCATGTCCAGTTGTTAGGTCTCAGTTTAGATGTTCTCATGTTTTAGTTACTTCCAGTTGTATTTTGTCAGCCGCTTCTCTCTTGTTCATTGTTTTTGGCTTTGCTTCTTTGGTCTTGTTGACTGTGATTAGTTTCAGCCGTGTGTGTGGTCCAACTGTTTCCTCTTCTCTCTTTACCTGGTGTATGTATTTATGGCCTGTGTTTCCCCTTGCCCTTTGTCAAGTTGTCTTTCCTCCTCATGGTCTCCTCCCCGTAGTGTGCACCCTATTCCATGTTTCTCTGAGATTCCTTGCACCTAGGATTATTGCCCTGTTCTGTGTATGTACCTTTTGCGTGAGCTCAGCAATAAATCCACCTGTTCTGTGTTTATGCCTGACTCCCGAGTCTGCATTTGGGTCCACATCCTGCCTGCCACACTGACGTACCTTGACACATCTAATTGTTTTCAACTGTTAAGACTTTTATGTGTAGTACAATGCAATTCTTCAATTATCATAATTATTTAGTGTTGCTTTACACAAAGAGAAACATATTCATCATATAACAGAAGTCCAAAGCTCTTAAGAACCTCTGTTGTATCGTGAAGGAATTCCCAAAACTATTAACATAACAAAAGAAGCAGAGCAAATACTAGCACTTCAAAATAAAGTCCAAATGCATAATTTCCCAACATTTATTATGTAATTCTTCTGAATTTAGGTTGTAATTTTTCTTATTATTTCTTCAGGCTTCAATCATCCAATCCAATAAACACCAAACATTTCAATAGAAAAATGAGCTGTTTGGCACCGGGAGAGAAGATTTGGCAACTTTTTCATGGACGCAACCCACATACTCAACTCTGCTACTCAACTCACAAATGCATTTTCCTCACAAATGTGGCTCCGTTTAAGGAGAAATAAACAGGCTTTCCAATGGTAAAACATTTATTGCCAAGAAGCATTGTTACAACAAAGTAATAATCGACCAAACACGAAAATAGACTAAACGTTTTGTGCTCAGTTTAAATATGAGAGACACATCAGCAACATTTTGACTGTGGAGTAAATGAACAGTGATGTGAAGTGTAGTATTTAATGAGTCTTTCTAAAGATGAAGAGAGATGATGAGAGAGACTCAAGCAGAGCTCATTTGGCTTGAAATAAAACTTTTAATTTAAATTAATTAATTCTCCTGAGAAGTGTCAGCTCCCAAAGATAACGGAATAAATCAGCTGATGTAGCAAAGAAATAAACATGCCAGCGGTTTGTCACGTGACCCAGAACCCGGTGACGCGGTTGCTAAGGAGACAGAGCACAAACAACAAACACAGCAGCGGCAGAGCGTTTCGTCAGGTCTGCAGCGGTTTTCCTGAAAGGTAAGACAGGAACGGAGGATGTCACGTTTCCTGTCTCTAAATCGGCGGACTTTAAAAATAAAGTGGTGGGAACTTTTAAAACGGTAAACTTCTTTTGCGTTCTGAGCCCCTGAAAACAGACCAGGCTGAAGACAGGTTCAGCCCTGTTTACACGAGAACAATCTGGTGTTCTCGTTTTTCCGTTTCCGTTTCCGAAAAGTAACGACGCCAACATTTTAAAACGATCGCCGTTCACACGGAACCATTAGACGCTGAAAGTGTTGTAGTTTGTCTTTGCTTATATTGGTAAAGAGATTGTAGTCAGCAAGATTTACGAAGGGCTTAAATATAAAATGAAGATATGACCTGTTTTGCAAGTATCTTTATCACTGCCTTATTGTGTCTACATTATAATCAATTAAAATATCTTTATAGAGCTGTGATGTTATATTTGTTGCAATTTCTGCTACCCTCTTGGCCAGATCTCTCTTTAATGTAAATGACGGCATAATATATACTGTCACTTTGTCAAAAATTGCAGCCTATCTTGTGACAGGAGTGTTGTTTCTCACTCAAAATGACTTGATATCATTAACAAGAGAAATGTTTGATAGTCAAGGCAATAGCAGCAGCCAGAGACTTTTAAGATGGGGTTGGTCACAGATTAAATTTTACTGGGTGAGAAAATCACATCATAACCTCAGAGCCTTAAACAGGCTGATTTTAACCTGTTAACTAGCAGCACCAAAATAACCTGAAAAAACTACATAACGCCCTCTGTTTATTACTTGCTCTGTAAAACCGATCTCTTAGCCTATTAGCTGGCAACGTCCCGTCTACCGGACGTATGAAGTGCATTTTATATGGCAGGCTAGACCCTCCCATTTTGATTGACACCTATTCGGGCAATCATGTTAAGAAATGGATTTCACAGAGCCAATAATAACCAGAGGGCATCACGTAGCGTTGTCAGGTGATTTGGTGCGGCCAGTTACATGATTGGCCGAATGAGGGGTCAATCAAAATGGGAGGGTCTAGCCTGCCATATAAAATGAACTACACCGTCCCCGGATGGGATGTGGCCAGTTGAAAACATGCAGCTTTTATGTCCCACTGAGCACTAGAAATAAAGTAAACGCTCTCTCCCCGTCATTTGGATGAGGCGTCAAAATAACTACCTGTATTAGATCCAAAATGGCTGCTAAGTGGCTATGTCATACAGAGTTGTTTAGGGTCATGAAGTGAAAGTCAGACAGAACTCTGTCCAAGAGTTTAAACATTTTATAAAAGCTGTAGAAACTAAGGTTAACTTTAATTCTTTATGTGACATTTAACTGCTGTCCTCTTAGTAAAATATCAGCTGTGAAGAGGAGGCATCATGTCCAAGAAGACAAAGAAAAGTGGCCGGAAGTCAGAAGAGGAGAGACAGATGCTTCTGCAGCAGAGAGGTCAGGCTGAGGAGGAGCTGAAGGAGAAGAAGGAGGAGATGCTCAGCCTGTTTCTCAAGGTAAGAAAAACCAGCAGAACAGTTCCTATGGAGAGACAACAAGTGAGGCACCTGAATCCTTGTTAGGGGTGTGGCCGCTTTGATTGACAGGTGGGGGGGGGTTTGTTTGTTTTTTTTAATTTATTTATTTTTAATGACAGTAACAAACGGCAATTCTCAAAGAGGACATAACATATACAAATAAAAATATACCTGCAGATAATCATACCTCCCTAAGCAATATACACTATATATAATATGTACATTGATTTGTTAATTAGAACAATATTTATCCATTAAAGTCACTTAAATTGTTAGCATAAACATGAGATAAGAGATATCATAACAGATAAATCAAAAGAACATAAATATGTATAAAATAACTTAAAAATAAATAAATAAATGTATAAATTAAATTAAAAGAGGGCATTCTTGCATAAATAACATTCCGAGTGGGTTAAATTAAGTGAGAGAGGTGACAGGAGAGATTTTTTTTGCTTGAGATTTATCGATTTTGTCCAAGGAAAGTTTCAAAAGTAGTAGTTCCTGTTTAAATATCGACCATAAAGGTGTAGATTTTCCATAACTGCATTTATGTATATAAAATATCAAGATAATAATCATATTGTTTACAAGATATTCCACTTTTTTATTCTTAGAAATATATCCATATAAAACAATATGAGAGGATAAGGGGTCTATGTTCATGGCATTAGTGGTCAGGAGATTGTGCAGAGATTCCCATAATATTTTTGCAGGTTGACAGAAAAAAAATTAGGTGACAGGTGGATTGGTGACAGAGGTGGCTGTAGCTGCCAGCTGTCTGCTAGGCTTCACCTCAGCTCACCTGAACTGTCATTCCAGGATTTCTCCTGCCGGCTCCTTGTCCTGTTTTGGGAGTTCTCTCAGGGAACTCCCAAAATCTGCAGGACCCTCAAACTTTATTTTGATTAACTTCAGCACACAATTTATGAAGTTTAATGTGTTTTTCGCTGATATTTTCCAAGATGACAATTTTTTTATAAAACACACACACACACAGTCCACACATTAAATACCATTTCTGTCGATCTGTCAGTGCAGCCCAGCAACCCTGCTCACATGTTTCTGTGTTTGTGATCAGGACAAGCTGCAGGAGGAGCAGAGGAACACGGTCGTGACCATGCAGAAAATAAACGACGGCTGGAGGGAGATGCTCCGCCTGGCCCAGGAGCCCGAGCTGCGGCGTGAGATCATTATATGTCAGCAGATGTTTGAGAAGGAGATGGATGACCTGGATAGCATCATTAAGGTACTCTGCCCATTGCCTGTCTGCCATTTTCCACCACTTTGCACCAGGTGTTACCTGCTCACTCGTCTTTCGCCTGTTTGTGTTGCAGAATAATGAGAGAGACATGCAGGAGATGGAGCGTTGGGAGGCGCAGGTGAAGAGCTGTCACCAGCAGCACATGGAGGCATTGTGGGCCCTGCAGGCCAAACGTCTGCTGTGTTTGGAGCAGCAGTGGGAGAGTAGCCTGCAGGAAATCAGGTCTAGCTGGAGCTCTCAGAGGTGAGTCTGCTCCTCCTGCAGGTCAGGGTGTTACTGGCTAGGTTGTATGATATTAATAACAAAATTAACTTAATGTTTTATTCAATGGGACCTGAAACCAGAGGGCATCTTGTATGCAGTACTGTGCAAAAGTCCAAGAGAGCTCTGGAGAAAAGATACTGACATTGTAGGAACTTTGCTTGACGTTGTGCTCATTCAGTGAGACAGAAGAACTTTCTCCTGCTCGCTCATCACTATTCTGCTGAAATCCGACTTTCTGTGGTGTTTTCAGGCAGCAGATGTTGCCCCAGTCTCAGCAGCTTGAGGTCCTGCTGCAGAATCTAAAGCTCACTGCAGAGCAGCAAAATAAAGATGCTCTTGATGACATCAAGGCCTTTTATGAACAAACCCAGATGAAGTATCTGAAAACTTTGGAGGAACAGGTATCTCTTTGAGGCAGCTCCAACTAACATTTTGTCTTCTCCAGCCACTGAGTTCAGTCCTGTTTCACTGTCTTCTTCTCTGCGGACAGATGGCTGCGGAAGAGTTCAGGGAAGAAGTGAAGGAAGCCATCCAGAGAAATGTAGAGGGTCTGCAGTACAGCAACAAGCTGTCAGCAGACATTGAAGACCTGTTCACTGAAAGCCAGAAAGAGATGAGCAAGGGCTTGAAGATCATCAAGAAGCTGGAGGTCAGTAGACACAGGAAGCCCTGCGACTGTCTCTGTGCACATTAGCAACTGACTGCAGTCAGAGTTCAGCCCAAACCTGAGCTCAAGGTCCACCCCATGCAGGCCAGGTGTGGTGGCAGATCTTTAAGGTCCTGGAATCTGCAAGAGTTGTCTCGGGTCTCCACCAAACCAGGGAAGTCTCAAATGTGATACCACACTGGTGCAGTCACCTGTTGGTTAGCATCATGGCTGCCCGCATGTTTTTTTTTTTTTTGGAGCGAGAGGTCTAATGAGAGTTCAATTAATGAGCTGCACCCACAGGCACCTGCTCGTTAGTGCTAACAACATCCTAATAATAGACGTAAATGATTCATTTTGACTTTTATCAGGCAATATTTAACTTTTTATTCTAACTTTGAGAGTTTGACTTTAAAGATCTAAAGACCTTTTTGCTTTGAAATCACAAATTTCCAACAAAATTTTTGGGTTTAATATATTACAAGATGAACTTTTTATCTAAAAAATTAAAAAAACATTTTTTATAAATCTCAAACTCCTAATTTATAATTTTCACTTGTTATCTCAAAATGACTCACAGTAAGCAGCATGGACGGATGGATCTCTTAAGGCTTCCTAAATCAGCTCAGACTTTTTGGGCTGTCTTTTAGTACAATTAGTACAGCAGGCATATTATTGGTCAGGTAATTGCATTAAAAATGCTCCAAAATCCTCCAACAGCACAGACACGGTCCAGAGGTCAATTTCAGGGATTCCAGTTAGCTGAGGTGAAGCCTAGCAAACAGCTAGCAGCTACAGCTGCCTGTGTTGCCATCCACCTGGCAGACAACAAGGCCATGATCAGAGGTGGCAGAAGTCCAGACATTATGTACTTATGTAGAAGTAAAAGTGCTTCTGTTAAAAAATACTTTGGTAAACGTTGAAGTACTGGTTCAACTTCTTTACTTAAGTAAAATTTAAAAAGTACAGGCTCAGAAAAGTACTTAAAATGAGCAAGTAAATGTAGCAGGTTGTATAAACGTGAATGAATCTCAGCATCAGCAGCTTTGATTCAAACTCATCTCTGCTACACTTCACATAACTTGTAACTCTGACCATGAACACAGACTCTGTGCACCAGTCCAACATGGAGCTTTACTCTAAATGCAGTACAGCAAACTGACCTGTTTATCACACGCTAAACTGCAGAATATTTTCATACAGTCTTTGAATTACACAAAGTTAGCATACCTCAGTTTGTTCTGCAGTCCTTACTTTTAAATCTAACCTCTGTTCTTCCTCTTCTGTCCTCTTTTTTTTTTTTTGCATCTTTCTTACATCTCTGAGTGAAGTTATCACTCATTCTTTTCTCTCCCTGGAAATACAGCAGCTGTTCTTTTAACTAGCAGACACACTGTGAGACAAACTGCAGACACTTTTTGTGTATTTGCTGATATTTGTTGAGAATTTAGAAACATTGTATTTAAAAGTACCTGCCACACATTATTCCCTTTATTTGCACTCCTCTTCAGTGGCGCTAGCTAAGATGCTGCCCTCAGTCCTGCCCCTTCTTAGCCCTAATTATAGCACTATTTATGATACATAAATTATATGGTTTTGCCTCTTTAATCTGTTTGTATGCAATAAGCCCCGGTGATGGAGGATTGTCTCTTATGTGTTATTGTTCCTTCATTTAGGCTCAGATCATTTGCTGCTTGATGGCGCAGTGACCGGAAATGTAAACTTTTCTCAGACGTGTTAAACCCAAAGTAATGAGCCTGTTTTGAAAATGTAAGTAGTAGAAAGTACAGATCTTTGTGTAAAAATGTAGGGAGCAAAAGTAAAGAGTAGTCAGAAAAATAAATACTCAAGTAAAGTACAGATACCTGAAAAATCTACTTGAGTACAGTAATGAAGTATTTGTACTTTGTTACTTCCCACCTCTGGCCACAACACTAGGAATACAAACTTTAAGCTTTTATACAGTTTCATAGAGTTGTTATGAAGGGGGAAATTAGCTACAGATTTTGTTTGAAACTGTAAACATGTTTATTTCTGCTGTAAAGTTGAACATTTTTATATGGGAGTCTATGGTGTTTGGCTCACTGCTGGAGCCTCTGCTGGACATTGGAGGAACTGCAGGGTTTGCCATGAAGGTCACTCCGGTCTTTCCACCTGTACATTTCTCAGCATGTTTACGACAAGAACCAGTTGTGCAGGGAATCCAAATGTTAGCTGTGATGGTCTGAGTGTTTTGACTCATCTGTTCTCAGTTTGTTCTCTTCTCGCTCACTTCCTGTCAGAAAAACATCTGCCAGTTGACCACAGAAAACACCTCAAAGGAAGAAGCTCTGACAGACGCCATAAATGAGGCTAAGCACAAGGGTCAATCTCTGCGGAAAGAGCGAATCCAAGCACAAAAGGCAACAAGGAAGAAGCTCACCAAACTCGTCATGCAGGGTGACGCTGCCACCAAGAAGCTGCAGACCATCATTGCTAAGGTGGAGCCAGTCCCACCTGTCTGCTATTCCACCTGTGACCATCAAAGCTGCGTCTCACTCTCTGTCTGCTCCGATGTTTCAGGGAGAGAGGGTTTTACGGTGCGCTGACATTTGTTCCAAGCTGGAGAGAAAGCATGAAGCTTTATTATCATCATCATCATCAGGCCCCACAGATGAGGCCAGCAACATGCCAGCAAAGGTAGACTCCACCCTCTGTATCCTGTTTATTTTATTGTAGTGAAGCTCCAGGCATGTTTGCAGCTTCTAATGCATGTGCATCAGCTCTGTTTAAGTGCTGTTATATGATGCTCCTCCCCACAAGTAGTTTATTACCTACAGACGGCAGTCAGCACACCTGCAGTTTGCAGGATCAGGGGAGTCAGTTGTGTATAGATCAGCTCAAAATGTATTTTATTCACCAGAAAAAAGGGACAATGATTTTTCCATGAGGCTGTGTTTGGGTTGAATTGGGCATGAGCAGAACACACCTCTAATTGGAGGTCTAAAGGTCAAATATCAGGCATCAGACTCGTCATTTCCTTTTAGTTTCTGGTTGTTAGTTTTTGTAGCTCTTCTGCAGGTGCTGTTTCAGCCCTCTGCTTCTGTTGTGTTTTTATGTCTCCTCCTGAAATCTCCACGTATGCTAATGGCTCAGAAACTTTGTTTGTTTACTACTGTCTACAGGATGTCTGTGGCTTCCCGGAGCTGCAGCAGCTGGAGCGGCGTATAAGCAATGCCGTGCTGGTGCGAGAAGATCTGAAGAAACAAAAGGAGGAGCTGAGGCGAGAGAACAGAGAGCTGAAGAATTTAATAGATCAGCACAGGCATCCCCCCACTCTCCACGTGGCCCCAGCCCCCACCATGAGCACCCCACCGGGCGCGAGCAATGGTCGCTGCGTCATCAATGCCACGCACATCATCCTAAAGAGGAAATAAATTAAAGGTTTTTCTGACTTAAAATCTGCTCTCTCTTGAAAATTCTATTTTTACTTTACTTTACTTGGATCCTATCCCAGCTGTCATAGGGCGAGAGGCAGGGTACAATCCTTTTTTTATTATGCACTGTCTGATGTTTTTGTCTAAGAACCAATGAGCGGATGGAAACTTCTGACCACCTCTGTAGGGATGTCAACAGCTGTGTAACTCTAGAACAGGGGTATTCAACTCCAGGCCTCGAGGGCCGGTGTCCTGGAGGATTTAGATGTGTCCCTGCTCCAACACATCTGAATCAAATGGCCGAATTACCTCCTCAGTATGCAGTGAAGTTCTCCAGAGTCCTGCTAATGACTTCTATATTTGACTCAGGTGTGTTGAAGTAGAGACACATCTAAAACCTGCAGGACACCGGCCCTCGAGGCCTGGAGTTGAATATCCCTGCTCTAGAACATGGTACCTGTAAAGCAGGACATCACATTGTTACAGTAGTTCACCTCTGTTATTGATAATCATTGCTGAACTATTGGCAGTTATGATAAAACATTATGGGGCTGAAGGAATAAATACTTTAGGAAAACTGATGCTAGAACTGGAACCTATCATTCAGTTTTCTAAAGCCACAGGTGTGAAACTAAATATTGATAAATTTGAAATATTTACTTGCCAATTGAAAATTGAAAAATATCCCCCGCCCCCCAAAATGGGACTAACTCCATTTTGAATTCATGGCTTCAAAGGGCTACTCCTGTGTTTGGAATGGTATTACTGTCTAAGCTGGAAATCCTCTCAAGAGTCATATATCCAGCATTTGCTTTAGAAATTTCACAAAGTCATGCACATGATCAATAATGTAAACTTTAATTTTAATTACATTAGATTATTACACATATATATATATATATGTGTGTGTGTGTGTGTGTGTGTGTGAGAGAGAGAATTCAATGATTTGGATGGGTGAGTGAATACTTTTGCAACACTGTATGTGAGGCAAAGCTGTCTGCAGAAAACATAATAAAGACAATGCCAGGGTCCAAATCGTGGGACATATACACTGCTCAAAAAATAAAGGAAACACTTAAACAACACAATATAACTCCAAGTAAATCAAACTTCTGTAAAATCAAACTGTCCACTTAGGAAGCAACACTGATTGACAATCAATTTCACATGCTGTTGTGCAAATGGAATAGAAAACAGGTGGAAATTATTGGTAATTAGCAAGACACACTCAATAAAGGAGTGGTTCTGCAGTACCTATGCTTTCTGGCTGATGTTTTGGTCACTTTTGAATGTTGGTGGTGCTTTCACACTCATGGTAGCATGAGACGGACTCTACAACCCACACAAGTGGCTCAGGTAGTGCAGCTCATCCAGGATGGCACATCAATGCAAGCTGTGGCAAGAAGGTTTGCTGTGTCTGTCAGCGTAGTGTCCAGAGGCTGGAGGCACTACCAGGAAACAGGCCAGTACACCAGGAGATGTGAAGGAGGCCGTAGGAGGGCAACAACCCAGCAGCAGGACCGCTACCTCCGCCTTTGTGCAAGGAGGAACAGGAGGAGCACTGCCAGAGCCCTGCAAAATGACCTCCAGCAGACCACAAATGTGCATGTGTCTGCACAAACTGTTAGAAACTGACTCCATGAGGATGGTAGACCTCATGTGGCTGGAGTGTGTCAGCAGTTCCTGCAAGATGAAGGCATTGAAGCTATGGACTGGCCCGCCCGTTCCCCAGACCTGAATCCGATTGAGCACATCTGGGACATCATGTCTTGCTCCATTCACCAATGTCACGTTGCACCACAGACTGTCCAGGAGTTGGCGGATGCTTTAGTCCAGGTCTGGGAGGAGATCCCTCAGGAGACCATCCGCCACCTCATCAGGAGCATGCCCAGGCATTGTAGGGAGGTCGTACAGGCACGTGGAGGCCACACACAATACTGAGCCTCATTTTGACTTGTTTTAAGGACATTACATCAAAGTTGGATCAGCCTGTGGTGTGTTTTTCCACTTTAATTTTGTGTGTGACTCCAAATCCAGGCCTCCATTGGTTAATAAATTTGATTTACATTGATGATTTTTGTGTGATTTTGTTGTCAGCACATTCAACTTTGTACAGAACAAAGTATTCAGTGAGAATATTTCATTCATTCAGATCTAGGATGTGTTATTTGAGTGTTCCCTTTATTTTTTGAGCAGTGTATAAAGTCAGCTTTTAAGCTGGTCATGCCTGGTCATCAATACAGAAAATAATTTTTGAAATAACTAATCAGGAAGAAAGGTGTGTCTTGGAGGAGAAGTGGAAGCAGCTGGATAAAATACATGGAGATGCACATTTGGGGGTCCTCATCTTGGCTGGGGTTTAGAAGAATAGATTAGAATAGAATAGAATGCCTTTATTGTCATTATACAGAATGTACAGTGACATTGGAGTTTATAAGTCAAATGATGACTCAACAGCCAAAATATGGGATGCACAGACAGGCAGGGCTTTATTTTGTGTCACAATATCTCTGTAGAATTTTCAGATTTTCTCCAGCGTAATACAATTCGATAATCGAGAGACAAGCTAGCAGCTATTAGGACAGTGTGGGACAAGTGGGTAGGGCAACTTCCACTACTCTATGACCCAGGCCCTAATGACACAGTGGATGAAAGGCTAGTGGCATTCAGAGGTCGCTGCGCATTTTAAGCAATATATGCCTTCCAAACGAGATAAATAAATAATAAATAAATACATTTCTGGTTTGAAAAAAATGACTTAAATAAAGTTTATTTTCAAAACAAATCCTCATTGCTCATTTGTCTTGATGTTAAGTCCCAGGGTCAATTTGACCCTCAAAAAAGAGGGGTCTGTTGATGAAAATCACTCCATAAAAAGAGTAAAATTTAAAAACTGTATATATGTAGTTCTTTTCAATATACACTGAAAAAAGTTTAAAATGCATTTTTTGTGAAAAACAAGTGAATTGGCCTCATTGAAATACAATACCTTTGCAACAAAGAACACCAATGCACTAAATATTGATTGAAATTATTAGTAATTGAGTTAATAGTGAGATATAAACAATGATTATTGGAAATCTTTGACACTTTTGGATAATTAAAACAGGCCCCGGGTCAAAGTGACTCACAAACAAAAGGAGGGTTCAAAGACCTGAAATTCTAAATTAACTCTAAATGTAAAACTGTAAAAATGTAGCTGACTGTTTTAAAACACAATTTTCTAACTGTTAAATCCGCCGCCTGCTCATGAGGAATAAGCACAAGAAGACCCGCTTCCGATATGTAGGTCACGTGACTTCTGGTACAGTATGGCGGCCGCCTCTTTCCTGCAGCCAGGTACTCTTGGGCCAATCACAGTAGCTTCCTGTCGCCGGCTCAGCTTAAGCTAACAACAAAACAGCAACAGCTGCTTCGTCTTGTTACCAAGTCAGCTGAACGAAGCCTAGTCACAACAGAAATATGGCAGAAATATAGCAGGCGTTTATAAAGACATTTTTCTTAAATTTAGTTAGTTTTCCAAGATAATTAAAGCTCGCGCCGAGAGAGGCTTCTGGAGTTTTCAGAGAAGGCCAGAAAAAGTATCTATAAGCGAAAACCATACAACCTGTAGGAGATAAAGATCCGTTGGCTAAACCAGTGTTGTCTTATAAAACTTACCAATTTCTCACAGAGGACCGTGTGCCTTCATTATGAGAGGCTCTTACGGAGACAGAGACCGAGACCGCGGTCGTGACAGAGGGTAAGAGGACTGTTAAGTTAGCATCTGAGCTAATGCTGGTTAGTGATCATAAAACCCTGTGATATGTGTGTATAAGAGAGAGACCAGCAGTGATTGCTTTGATGTTACAGTCTGTTGTCATATTTCCAGCAATCCTCGGTTCGGATCAAGTAGAGGAGGACCACCACCGGGTAAGAAATTTGGGAATCCTGGGGACCGCTTACGAAAGAAGAGGTGGGACCTGAACGAGCTTCCTAAATTTGAGAAAAACTTTTATAATGAACATCCAGAAGTGCAGCGAATGAGCCAGGTATTTCTGTAATGTCACAGTCTGATCTTCAGCTGCATCTGTTGTGTTAGCAGCCCATCAGACAATGTTTCGTTTGTGTTTACTTGTTGCTTGTGTTCTCTTTGCTTTCAGTATGATGTTGAGGAGTATCGCAGAAAGAAAGAAATCACTGTCCGAGGTTCAGGCTGCCCAAAACCTGTCATCAGCTTCCATCAGGCACAGTTTCCCCGTAAGCACCTGCAGCATTGTGGGCAGTTTGCAGACAGACATAACTATATTTTTCATCCCTTTCTTTTTTTCTTTCTTTTTTTTTTTTTTTTGCTTCTGGCATCTAGAATATGTAATCGATGTACTGATGCAGCAGAATTTCAAGGAGCCTACAGCCATTCAAGCTCAAGGTTTCCCTCTGGCACTCAGTGGGAGGGACATGGTGGGCATCGCTCAGACAGGCTCGGGGAAGACCTTATCGGTGAGATGCATCTTCTTCTACACCTGTACACACCACACAGATCCATTTAGCAGGTGAAAGATCGATCACTCTTTCCTTTTTTTTCTTTCTTTAGTATCTCCTGCCTGCAATCGTGCACATCAATCATCAGCCCTACTTGGAGCGTGGAGATGGACCCATTGTACGTAAAGAGAAAAGGAGTACACTAATTACTGAGTAGTCTGCCATGGGATATGAATTGTTTAGGAGAATTGTATTAAAGACATGAAAACACAACATTAAAGCGGCAAACACTAAGCAGAGGATTGTTGTGTCTCTACATATGTGCTGTGCAGTGCTTGGTGTTGGCCCCCACAAGAGAACTAGCTCAGCAGGTCCAGCAGGTGGCATATGACTATGGAAAGTCATCTCGCATCAAAAGCACTTGTGTGTATGGTGGTGCTCCCAAGGGACCTCAAATCCGAGACTTGGAGAGAGGTGAGGAGTAACACAATATAACAACCACACAATTGTGTCCCTTTGAGAGCCACATTGGATTTCTCTGTAATGTATTTATTTTCAGTTTAACAAATTATATTACACGCGGAAACAGGCTAAGTTTGTCTCACCCAGGTGTTGAGATCTGCATCGCCACTCCAGGTCGTCTCATTGACTTCCTGGAAGCTGGAAAGACCAACCTGCGGCGCTGCACATACCTAGTTCTGGATGAGGCTGATCGCATGCTGGACATGGGTTTTGAACCACAGATACGCAAAATTGTGGATCAGATCAGGGTAAAAGCTAATACTCAAAATTTGTATCTGTATCTATTATGTTTTGTTTTCTGCTGCTTAGTCTTGGTATGTTTTCAGTCACACACAGCAGTCATTTCGATGTTTAGTGTTTTATTTTGTGTGTTCTCTTGCCAAGCCGGACAGACAGACTCTAATGTGGAGTGCTACCTGGCCTAAAGAAGTTCGCCAGCTGGCAGAGGACTTCCTGAAGGACTATGTTCAGATCAATGTTGGCGCTCTGGAGCTCAGTGCCAACCACAACATCCTTCAAATTGTTGATGTTTGTCTGGAGAGCGAAAAGGACGACAAGTAAGAGTCTGGTCACGTAGGATTTCTAAGGATAACAGCATCTGGTGTGTACATCCCTTAATACTTAATTATAATGCATATGTTTTTCCTCAGGCTGATCCAGCTGATGGAAGAGATTATGGCTGAGAAGGAAAACAAGACAATCATCTTTGTTGAGACCAAGAAACGGTGTGATGACCTCACACGTAGGATGCGACGTGATGGGTAAGTATACTGGCTCATCGCGGCACGTGTTCTGGGGGTGGCCTGTGGGAACAATATTTGAAGGCTGGTCGAATTGTTCCTCAGTGAATCTTGAATTGTACTTTTGTTTGAATTGCCCATTCCTGATTTGATGTAGATCAGATAAGTAGTTATAAAGAAAAATCAAAAGAACACACACATACTAGAACACACATACTATTAAGTGGTTTAAAATATATCTGACAGGTTGCTAATTTGCCTTCTAGGTGGCCAGCGATGTGTATTCATGGTGACAAGAGCCAGCCAGAGAGAGACTGGGTGTTATCAGGTACGACAGACACTCACTGTATTGTGTGGCGGTGTGTTCTCTGCACTGTTGTTACTCTGCCCTGATTGATACTGAAAATGTTGGTGTGCCAGCTCTGTTTGCATAATGACAATAAACTGAATTGAATAAAATTATTTATGTCCTAAGCATCTCTTATTCGTCTCATGTTGCAGAGTTTCGTAGCGGCAAAGCTCCCATCCTCATTGCTACTGATGTCGCCTCACGTGGGCTTGGTACGTCATGTATGCTCAAGTGTAAAGCAAATAATTTCCTAAGTCTAGCCCCACACATATGCATTATATTTCACTCTTTAGTATTTAGAATGATAATGATCGGCATATATTGATCAGGCTCTTTTCTGCATCTTTATTTACAGTAAATTATCAAAGGCCAGCCACAAATGTGGCATTTTCTTGAAGAATATTTGCTGCTTCTCAGATAAAGTGTGTATCTAAGAAGTATGTCATTTGAAGCAGGGTGTCCTGCAGACACTGAAGTCCCTTTGCTTTATTGAAGAAACACTGAGAAAGCTGAACATATGAATGTTGTCGAATGAAGTGTGACAATGTAAGGGGAGAGGCTAGCAAAGCAGCCCCTTACAGCATGACAGTCAAACCTTTAACCTAATTCTGTGTTCATTTGTTTTCTTTTCATTTTGTTTATTTGTGATGTTTTGTTTCAAGTCTCTCTTCTGGCAACTAGAAGCACACAGGCTATCGGGAGCCTGCAGCCGGACCTAGGCATGACAAATCGAAAGCTGTCTTGGGGGAGAAAGACAACCTGATTAAACAATCCCAGACACGGCCACCTCCGCTGAAAACTTAGCAAAGAGCCCGCTAACTAAACTCCCTCCCCCGCCTTCTAAGACACTGGCTGCCTGGGTGATGATGGGCAGGAGGGAGTGGCAAGTGCAGGGTGCCGCTGGGCTTCCAAAATTTGATCATACGGTCGGGGGCAACTGTCATGTGAGAGGGTGAAGAAGGGGGTGTGGAGGAGGCTGGACTCCCTTTTGGCATGCCATCAACAGAGGGACGAACCCATAGCAGTTGCTGATCAGATTAACTCATATTCACCCACTCATATTCACGACCTGTATTTATTCTAATGGCTATTATGGATTAAAAAAAAACTTTCCTGTAAAGTCCTTGAGAAGATTTAAGTCCATTCAATAACAAACTAACAAAAATTGTACCTAAATTTGCACTTGCAAAAGTGCAAACCACTTAACCCACTTAAATAGAAAATATAGTTTTGTGAAGCTGAGATGCAGTGGTGCGTCACAAGAAGACAGAGAAAGAAACACCTGCCAGGAATTGAGGGTGGAAAGCAGCCAAGCCAGGCACGGGCAGCTATTCTGGAGACTCCCCCTCTGACCTGCCCCCCGATGCCAGACCCCAACACCCCCTCACCACTGGCTGTGCCGGGCAGCCTCTCCCTCTGAGGACGTCATGTCTGGTCCTGGCTGGCAGGAGTCCTGGCCTGGAGGAGCCACCTCTCTGTGATCAGTTTCCCTCCCTTTCACTCCCCTTCCTTTCATTATGTCTTTCTCAATCCATCTGCCTCTCTCATCACCCCTCTTTTGCTCATTCCTTCTGTTCTTACTGTTACTGATCCTCTCTTTTCACCCCCCCCCCCCCCCCCCCCCCCCGCAAGCATTTCAACCTCATCTTGGTCTCTTATTATCTATTTATTTTCCTTTAATCCTTTTTGACTCTTGTCCTTTTTGTCCCTTTCACCTCTATCCCCAAACCTGCAGCTTTCACCCCCTTTGTCTTAAACCCTTGGCCTTTTGTCTTTGTATACATCATACCAGATCACCAGGTCAGACTTGTTAAATACCATCATAAGAACTAGAACAAATTGCTTTCCCTTAGAGCCCACTCCCAAATCTCTCTTAAAGAAAACATCTTCTCTCCTTTAGTGTCTGTTTCTTGTTACTAAACTTGAAAAGCTGGGCTCTATAATACCACTGCCATTTGAAGTGACCTAGGAGGCATTTGAAGCAAGCGGCACCAGTCAAAGCCCATTACTACTTTCACTAACCAACCTCTTAATTGGACGTTAGTCATCACTACTTCCTGGTAATCTAAGAAATGGCAGAGTGAGCTGTTTTCACAAGGACATTAGATCCTTGAAGTTGACATCAAAGAATCTAGAAGGCCTCTCAACTGACCCTCTTCCTCTAGAATCAGCATAAGCCCAGCAGTAATGTCTCCAGGCCGAACACGGCTGGGAGACATGAAGAAGCAGAATTAAGACTAGCTTAGGACCGCAACCCAGCACAGTCCAGCTGGAGCTCTGGCCCAGACAGTTTCCAGCTTTGGGAGGGTTGTGGAGGAGTGGCGAGGTTGGTGAAGGGACTGCATTTGTCCGGTGTGCTCTCCTC
This sequence comes from Archocentrus centrarchus, assembly GCF_007364275.1. NCBI lineage: Eukaryota > Metazoa > Chordata > Actinopteri > Cichliformes > Cichlidae > Archocentrus > Archocentrus centrarchus. The sequence goes on along the minus strand of NC_044353.1, from coordinate 10,556,582 downwards.
CTACCCCTGCAGACCTCCCAGGACTGGTGATGGGTGGTGGCACAGAAAGGTAAATCCCTAAATCTCTGATACAGGGTAAGTACTGTACCTAACCCTTCCCCATTCCCTATTTTCCTCCTCCGCCAGTCTTCATCATTATGCTTCCAAAACAAGACTTCCATTTCCTCTAATCAGCAGTGTTTTTTGAGCCCTTTGTCAACTGTAATGAGAAACAGACCTCTAATGTGTTTTGAACTTTTTTTTTTTAAGAAAAGAAATTAACCATCAGTTAATCTTTTATATTTGATTTAATGTTAGGGTTGCTGTGTCTTTAAAATTAATTTCTCCTTTTTAAATTTGAATTTTTGCCCAAATTCATCGTCAGACTGCTGTAACGTTTTCTTTATTTTCTAGCTTATATTTGTCTGTAACCTGTTTGCATGTGTGCAGATACTTTATTTCTCTGCTAGATTCTTGAGCCCAAGTTTTCTAATTGGCATATTAAGTAATGTTCTAAATGTGCACAGTGTACCAATAGCTGATGATTTGACTGGTAAGTAATGCTTTCAGAGGATGATGGGTGTCTTGCAGCTATTGTCTGTCTGAATGTTCACATTTTAATAGGCAAAATGAATTAATTTGATAGTCAGTTAGCATTAGTTTTCTTCTGACTTCTGTTTGTATTTTTTCCCTCCCTGTAACTGATGCCGTCTGAAGATGTGGAGGATGTCAAGTTTGTCATCAACTATGACTACCCTAATTCTTCGGAGGACTACATCCACCGTATCGGCCGTACGGCTCGCAGCACTAACAAAGGCACTGCTTACACCTTTTTCACTCCGGGGAACCTCCGGCAGGCCAGAGAGTTGATCCGGGTGCTGGAGGAAGCCCGGCAGGCGATAAATCCCAAACTGCTGCAGCTGGTCGACAGTGGACGTGGAGGAGGAGGAGGTGGAGGCGGAAGTAAGGAGTGCCTCCTGTTGGATTAGACATCATGTGTTGCCTAAATAATTTAAATGCTCAGGTCTCCAGCCAGCTTTGATTTACTAAATGGGGATGAAGTTTTGGTAATATGTGAAGTATAGCAGATGGCACTTGAGTATATTTAAGGGAGCTAGCAGTTTCATGGCATCTTGCTCTTCTTGTCTATTTTCCTCCCTTCTTTTATTCCCAGGGGGCCGTTCCCGTTTCCGCAATTCCAATTCAAACAATCCCAACCTGATGTACCAGGATGAGTGCGATCGTCGAATGCGTTCTGCGGGTGGGGGCAGCAGCTCCAAGGATGGTCGAAGCGGCGGCGGCAGTTACAGCCGCAGCGGAAACACCCGGGATGGGGACCGCTCCTCTTCCTCCTCTTACAGAGATCGCAGCAGCAGGGATGGAGGACGCAGCTACAGCTCTAGCTCCACCTCCTATGACCAGTACCAGAATAACAACAGCTCCAGGAGCGGCTCAGGGGGCAGTGTTGTGGGGCAGGCTCCACCTCCTTCATCGGGCCCTCAGCCTCTAATGGCTCAGCAGTTCAACCCTCCCCAGCCCATGATGGGGTTGATGGGGCACTCACCATTCCAGTTTGCTCCTCCACCGCCTTCTCTGTCAGGGAGAAAGTGATGTAGACTTTGCATAACGCAGCACAACACATGCACACTACACCCAGTCAGATTTGCAGATTTTGCACTTTTCTCTTCCAACATTTTAGTTACAAGCTTGTTTGAGCCGATTCAAAGATCTTCGTTTCTTCAACATCAATTGTTTTCAGCTGGTTTCTAGTTTGTGTGACAACTTTGGTTTCAATTTAAAGTCAAATGAGCATTAGTGTGACAGAAGTGTATCTGTATTAATTAGCTGAGTTCTTCACAACTGCCTTGGTTTAAAAAAAAAAAAAAAAATTAAAAAACAAAGATGCTGTTTTTGAATTGTGAATCTCTGTGAGCTACTTACAAGGGCTTGATGGAGTGTTATGTTTTCCCTTTAGGTAATGGCAAAGGTAGGTGCTGAATTAATTATCTTGTATGTAGCTTGTTTCTATTTAAGATCATTGTGTTTATCGGAAGCCAGAAAATCCTCTTGAAATATTAAAGAAAACGTTAAAGTTTTTAATCACATAAGAAGTGTTTTCCTTTGTTTGAGCTCCATCTTGATTTGGCATGGCAGAGTTTGTATTTACTAACGAATATCCTGAGGCTTACCTATTTAGCTGGTCACCAGTGTCTTTGCAGCAGTGATGAATGAGATTTCCTAGCAAACAGTAAGTCCCCTTTTTACAATTTGTTTTTTCATGTTTAATAAAGTTCTTCAGTGTACAGGGTGTGTGTGTCTTTTATAACCATTTGACATTGTAAAATCTTTTTAAAAACTTAAATAAGCACTCCTTTAGCTCACCAAGAATAAACTTTATTTCCCATTTGGAACATTTTTCCAGTGTTATGCTCTTGCACAAGTCAAATGTACATATTAGAACTGCCATCTCTGGTCCTTAACAAAGCAGTCTTACGGGAAATGCAGTGGAATGTGATCGGGATCCTGTGCTGGGAGGACGTGTTCAGCATGGCTGGCATGCATCGCAGATTGTAGAAACAAGTTGAACGTGTTTGAGACAGACACTGCGTTCAGAGCACCAGGGTGCAGCTCACTTTTGCATATGCTCAAGTTTCTGATTTTTAGTTTTACCCAATAAATGCTTACAGATCAACTTAGATTTCAACTAATCTCAAAATTGAACTCATACTGAATTAAAGATATGAATATATTAATATGTATCTAAATCAGCAGACCTAACATGACAAACATGTAACAGATGAGGAAAGAAAAAAAATTCAAAAGCACTAAACTTTTAAATAATGGTAGAACTGCAAAATAGGCACATATGGCAGAAAAAACACAGCTTTTGATGTTAATAGTAAATTTTGTTCATTACACAAGATTTGGGGGGAGGGGGAAAATCAGGAAAACAATCATTCTCTCCAATCACAAAGTGCACTCAGTCATCGTGTTAGAAAAGCAATCAACACAAACACACCACAAGAAGTCGATTCAGTGTAGCCTCGTTTTGCAAACATTCACTGTGTAACTGATTTTGCAAGCGCTGTGTCTGTAGCATGCTGATGTGAAGGTAAACAACTGATAATGGATGTCAACTGCCTGAGGTGAAAAATAAAGCACACCAAATGACCTAATATGCACACAACTGCTGTAGTTTGCTGCCTTTAGCACGGTGTTAAAAAAGAAGGGGGAAAAAAAAAAAAAACGGCAACAACTATGAAGGGGCTGTTGCAGGTTTGTTAAAATGCAGCCACATACAGCAGACTAGACCCTAGACACACGTGACTTGATTATAGCAAAGCATACACACATTACACTGACAGAGCATGAGTGAAATCAGAGGAACACAATCAATACCAATCAAAGAAAGTACAACATGACTGCAAAGGAAAACGGGTTTCAGCGAACGTCCAGTTCAGAGGTCGGTGTGGGGTTGGGGGGGGGGGGGGGGGGGGGGGGGGGGGGGGGGGGGGAGCAGAAAGTCTGTCAGGTTGTAGTTGTGTTTAAATGCTATAGGCTCCCCCACTTCTCCGGAGGCGGAACTGTTCTAGACTGCCGCTCTCACTGTGCTCCTGCTCTCCCATGGTGAAGGTTAATCTGTACTGCAGCTTCACTTTCTCCTGAGGCACAAACACACACACACACACACACACAACACCACACACACACACACACACACACACACACACACACACACACACACACACACACACACACACACACACACACACACACACACACACAGAAAGAGGGTTGAACATTCAGGGGAAAAAAAAAACCAAAAGACAAAAAACTTCACAGTGCCAGCATGAGAACTTAAACTAATGCTCTGTCCTTATCCAGCTGTTTTGTTTGTTTTAATAAGAGGACTGTCACAGGCTGCTCATCCTTTCTATCAGATGAGGGTAACAGATTCAAGTGGACATATTATGCTTTTCCTTATAAATCGGTCACATACAGTTTGGACACACTGGTACTGTATATACTGTTACACTGGTGGATGTTCATATTAAATAGGGACAGAGTTTCAAATAATGAGGTCAGAGTATGTACAAGTAACCATTGTGAGCCAAAAGTTCTGGCTTTGAATGCTCCATTTCAAGCAGTTTTTGTCTACTCTTAAATGTGTATGTGAGGGGACATCCCTAATATGGTTCTCAGGCACACACCTCTGACTATAAGTAGAGAAACTTGTTATTCAAACCTTCTGTTTCCAAGCTGCAGCCAATCAGAAGAAAGTTGGCTTAACTGGAGGGGGAAGGGGGAAAGCCTTTCTATGAGGGTAATGTTCCAATAAATTCACTGAGTAACTAATTGTTATTTCCTGGAGAGGCAGCAGCACTGTCTCACTGTGGTCAGTTTAAATGGGGTATGGCCCAGTACAAAATTGCTTTTGCAGTTATGTTTAATTGTGGTTTCAGATTTTTAAGTTAGGGCTTCCTTTTCCTCCAGTTTTGATACTCTTTTTTTTTTTTTTTCTCTCCAGCCTTTGCCAAACTAATCAGCTCTGAAAACATGTTACACTTATCTACTTCTGAATATTTTAAAGGCTCCTTTTTTTTTTGGCCTTCGCTCAGCCAGACATCACAAGGACGCTTGTATTTATTCTGCAAAAAATCTTGACCTACCTTGTTTGGATTTGCTAGAAGCAAGATCTGTGTGACAGCAGCGGGAGGGAGGATGGGATTGAAAGCTGGGAGCTCTGTCCCTGACGGGGGCTGCAGCTTCACGGCCATCGACTACAGTTGATAAATGAAAACAACATTGTTTTTTTTTTATTGAGACACTAAATCAACAGCATCTCATCTCATTTACTGCATCTGACAGAGGGGACAAAGGACTTAAACTATCTCACTGCTGACCTTTGGAGCGGTAGTCTGGAAGTTTATGTCGGTGACGGGGACGGGGGCTGATGACAGCATGGAGATAATCACCACTAGAACATCAGGTCGAGATGGTGGCGAGTCACGAGCAAAGTGAAAGAGAACCCGCAGACTGTGGCTGTCGAACACAGTCACAGGTAACAGACTACCTGCAGAAAGACAGGACAGAAAGGAGAAATTAGTCCATCATACATCCAACGCACTCAAAATGTAAGCAGATGGTATGAAATACACAAGGCAGTACAACTGTGGGAGGAAAACAAGCTTGGTTGGTATAAAACCGATTAAGTGATCTCAGGTTACTTACTGGGCTTGATGGATTCTAATGGTAAAAAAACATCAGTCAGAGAAACTTCTGCAGAAGCAGCTTCAGTGTGAGAGGGAGACATATCCAGCAGTGTAGCTCTAAGGCTGGACTGAGAGTTGGGAATAGATGCAGGAGGTTCAGCGGTAAAAGCTGGAATTGGGTTTGGAGCAACGTTTGCCCCGGACTTGTTCTGGAGGTCTCTTAGAGTCGGTTTAGACTGCTGCTTGTCCCTTAAAGAAGAAGAATGAGCAACTCATTGTCAACTTTTGTTTTGAGTTCCTAAATTATTTTGACCAGTTGTTTATAGAAATGTCAGTTTAACCAACTCCTGACTAAACGTTGCTGTCTTAAAGCATTTATTAACTGGATCAGTGTAGCACAGGTGGCTCTGCTGTAGGAGTGAGTTAAAAACACAACTCCGTTGCTGGCAGTGCCAGGCAGATGAACATATGAAATCAAAACTTTAAGCATTAGCATGATCTTGACGCAATTTCCTATGAATTTAGTACAAAAATGCGACTGTGCTCAAATTTTGTTAGGTACCATTTGACCTGCAGGCCCTCTGGAGGTAGAGACTGCTGCAGCAGGGCTTTTCCCAGCAGGTCCAGTTCATCCAAGGCTGAGTTTCCAGGGGTGGAGCCAGATGAAAGGGGCTGAGAGTGGGGCGGTGGATCTGGACTCAGAGGAGACTGGGTGCTGTAGGGATATCTGCATCTATGCTGTCAGAGGACTGAAAGTAAAAAAAAAAAAAAAAAAAGAGTGAATATGAAAAAAAATAGTGATACATTAATGCTTCAGAGGTGCAATAACACTTTTTCTTCACTGCTCACCTGGAAGGAGTCCCATGCTGTGGAGTCCTCGGGCTGTGAGGCAGGGTTAGAGGTGTGTGTTCCTTCACTTAAACCTGTGTGAGGCACAAAGTGTTGTATTATTTAGGAAAAGTCCCCCCCCCCACCCCCCCCCCCCCCCCCCCCCCCCCCCCCTCTGTTTCCAATCTGGACTCTGAGAGTCAACTTGTATCCTGCATACAACTTAAAAATTTAGAACCTTAATTAAACCAGCAAAAGAAGTTGTGTGCTGTCTGACGTGCTTATTACCGAGTGACATTAGCTCATCATCAAGGAGACTAATCCCCATGTCCTGTGAGGGAGGGTTGAGGCTGTCTGTCGGAGTGGGAAACTCTGGGAAGGAAGGAGGTGACTGCGGTGACGTGTCCAATCCCGACAGATCTAGCAGCGCTGTCCCTCCTATGAGAAATCAATTCAGTATTGTTCGTCCCCATCAAGATTCTTTTAGACAGCTCATTTTAAACACAAGCAACCGTCCTCCTCGGTGTTTAAGAGTTTTCACCCACCGGTTTGTTTCTGAGTGTTTAATGTGCTGTTTCCATTTACAATCTCCCCCTTCACCTGCTGCTTGTACAGGTTGATGACATGAGTCAGGCTGTCGTTGGCCTGCAGGATCTCGGCTGTGGAGAGATGTGACAAAATCCTTATCCTTATCACTGGCATTAATTAGAATGCGCTCATAAATTGATGGATCAGAAAGCAAGAAAGAAGAAGAAAAAAAAAAAAAAAAAAAAGATATTGAATGTGACAGTAGGAACTATCACTGGGCTTATTTTAAAAAGGAATACTAGAGGGGATTCATTTTTAGGCTTTATATGTTTATAGGCTTAAAATGAGGATTTGTTTTAAAATCTTGGAATCTGCTAGAGTAGTTTATGTGATTCCCCGACTAAAAATAATCCTTATTCATCTTAAACTGGTCCTTGGTGCACCCCCTTAGCTCATCCATTGTTTAAAACAAGCTGTTTCAGCTCGTTCACCTTTTAGCTTCATGGTATGGCTCATCAACTTGATCCCTCTGTAATTACTGCAGGTCTGCACGCACATCACCTTTGTTCTTGAACAACACTTTCTTCTCCATTCCTCAGATATCCTCTGTCTCTCCAAGACGTGTGTTCAGTCTGGTCATAAAGTCCACTGTCCTCTCTCCTAGACATCTCCATACCGCCACACATATGCCATCTGGACCTACCACCTTTACACTCTCCACCCTCTTCATAGCTGCCCTTACTTGCTCCTTACTAACTGTCCTCCATCTGTCCTCCTCTTACTCTCATTTTTTGCATTCATCAGGCCTTCAAAGAACTCCTTCCATCTTCTCAACACACTCTTCGCTCATTAGTACATTTTCCCCTGTCTCCCACTTGTTCCTTGTTAGCCTCGGCCTTTGAAAACGTTCCTGTACTTCCTCATTCCACCGTGAATAAAAATGAGAGCTCTTCTCCATTTAAATGCTATTTGATGGCAGATGAACAACAAGTAAGCTCACCCAGAGCCTCGTCGTTGTCCTCTGTGTCACTTGCCAGTCTGAACAGCGTTGGTCTCATTTTCTCACAGCGCTGATACAGGTCCTGACCACACAGCACAAACACCACATTAAAAATGCTTTAACTCAAGTCGATTTCAAGCTGATTTACAACTCGCGCTGAAGTCGGCTCAAAACAGAATCAACCAAACTTTCCCCTGATTTAAAGCATCTGTCTTTTATCTCACCTGTATCAGTTCAGCATTGCTCTGATTGGTAGCAGTGCTGTCATAGTCCTGCAGAAGCTGAGTCAGTAAAGTGACGCTCTCCTTCACCTCCTGAATGGCATTCACTCGCTTTGACACCTTCTCTGCGCGCCTCTGATCCTAAAACCAATAAACCAATGAGAGACAAATTCACAAACTGCACATGCAGCAGGTTTGGACCAAAAACAAGTGCAAATGTATGAAACAGCCATAAATGAACCAAACTGTGGTGACCTATAAACACAAAAACACAGCCAAAGGCAGTAAAGCCAGAGCACAGCGAGGTCAGGTGCAGTTCAAGTTCACGAATGAGAGCAAAGAGTAGTTCCTATTACACATAAAATGGGTATAAATTTACTCTGAATCACTCTGCAAGAGACGCACAAATGCCCACAGGGCAATCTACCCATTTCCTCTTTCAGTTATTGCTCTGTTGTGAGTGCACCATTTTACTCCTTTCCCTAAAAATCACACACCACTGCACCAAATCAATGTGTTGGAACAAAACAAAAGTGGTTATTAAAAGAGCAGGAAGGAAAAGGGAAACATGTTTACCTCTTGGACCATTTCCTTGATGAGTTTGTTGGCAGCTTTAAGGTCTTCAGGGTGCGAGCTGTTCAATAGGCGAGACAACATCTGACAAAGCAGACAGCCAGAGTTCACATGATGAAAATGATTTAGAACTTCTCACATGCTGGATGCTAGTTTATGTCATATTGCATCCCTATATAACTGATTAACATAATCTGCTATACAAGTCCTTACTTTTGATTTCTCTTCATCTTCAAAAATAGCATTCTTGGGTCTGGGTGGAGGAAGGTTCAGCAGTTTGTCAGGTGGCAGCTCAGGATCTTGTTTAATAATACCTGATTTACAAGCACAAGAACACAAAGTTGAGGCATTAAATGCTAATCGTTTGTCATTAGCTGCTTTAGTCCTTCAAATATAATAACATAAGGCATTTTATCCAAGTCAAATGTAATAATTATGCTCATTTTCATCTCCAAATTTTATTCTTGAATTCTACTATTAGAGTAGCTTTGCATGAATTAAATTCAATATAATCCTTTTTTATCTTACACTGCACCTTTGTTTCAGATGGGTCATACATGATTGGAACTCCGAAACTAAAGATTTGTACAGCAGATGGGTGGGGCTGTGTGCCTGGGAATTAGGAGTATCCCCTCTCAGTGGCAGCATACAGAGCCAAAAGTCGGAAAAATGAAGTGAAATACAGTTTTTAGAGCAGTCTGAGCTTTATGATCAGAAATTACCTGCATACACAATGACCATTTTTATGCACATCCACCACCCTAACAGTAAATATGTTACAGAAAAATAAAGAAAGGCACAATGGGTTCCCTGTAAAATAGGTTATGGCTGCAAACCCTAGCGCTTCATTCATCGAAGGGCAGACAGACTTTTACCTTGTTTTTTCAGCATCTGATAAGCATCTGAGATCTTGGCTTCGTCCGGTAATGCCAAAGTCCAGCTATAGATCAACTCCAAAACTTTTTTTTTAACGGGTTCAGGGGACCGTGTTCCAAGGTACTAAATTGGACAGGAGGACAAAACCCAAGTAATTTACACAGAAAAGTTCAACAAATAGAGAAATAAAAACATGTCTGAAAGAAGCACAGACACATAGAAACAGTCTAAAATGTCCTACCTTCGGAGAAACCACTTTGATGAGCTCATTGAGAAAACGGAACTTGCCAACTTCATTGTGAAACCTTTTCCCACAGTTTTTCATACATGTCTCCAGAACCTCAGAATTAAAGGGTGGGAAAAAAAAAAACAAAAAACAACACATCATGGCAAAATTTTAATCTAAAGCATATGCTAAAGGCAGAAAACAAGTGACCGAACAGACCCTGGTTGAGATCTGAACTTACAAGTAACGCCTGCATGGCCTCCCACTCTTGTGGAGACTGGATTTTGTGGGCCAGGAGCCTGGTGGCCAGCTGCGGTCTATAAACATGCCACAGTTTTGTTTTGGTGTTTTTGGGAAAAAAACATCAACAACATGCAGGAAAATGACTGCTGTCCTTTCCTAAACAAACAAATTAGTGTGTGCCTCAATGTTTAATAAGATTTCTATTAAACATTTATGCTTTCATGAATAACAGGCATTAAGCTGAACACGTGTTAAACACACTTTCATAGTTAGCAATGGTGTAGAATACCATTCAATTTCAGTTCAAAAGAAACTGTCCTTTTGTAGAAAAGATGATTATTTATGATCAACACTGATCTTCAGGATCAGTAAGACCTTAATTATTGAATGACACATAAATAATGTATTTGGCCCCCAGGGCCAGCTCTTACCCCTCCAACTCATTGTTGAGCTGGTCACAAAAGGCATGGATGCTACTCCAGTCTGTGTCTCTGTTAAGTGGATTTGTGGCTCTGTCTGAAATGGGATATCAGATAAAAGAATTTATAGATGTTAATAACTTTACTGCATTTTGTCTACATTATTATTTCGATATTAAATGCACACGTCTTGGAATTTGGTCACAGCGAAGTGCTATAATTTCCTAGTATCGTTCTAGGAAGACGCCACCGAGTTGAGTACACAAATCTAAAACAAATGAAATATAAGCACGTCAGTACAGTTTTACTACAGCCTCCAAAATGCACCTTAGATGCTTTTCTGTGGCAGTGTCAACAAAAATATGCTTCATTACCCATTTTTGGATATTTATGCTATGTTTATAAATTAGCTACAAGTGTCTAATATGCTGGCGACAGAGTGTATGCTGTCGCCAGCATATTAGACACTTGTAGCTAATATGCTGGCGACAGAGTGTATGCTGTCTTTCACTACCCATGAGGTTATCTTGTCAAAATAATGTACACAACTTAGACTAAGCAGGCAAGAGATCTGTGCCACACAATCCCAGCACGTCACCAAGCAGACAAATACACGGGACAGGTGCTAGCAGAGTGTAAGGTTAGCTAGCTTGCTGTCGACAATCACCAGTTTACAGTCGTCTCTTCTAGATTTTTCTTGCGAGGTCACAGGTTTGCCTTAACCACAGTCTAACCCTATGTGAATGAAAATGCTGGGTCGCGCGATCTCAAACGCAAAACCAAAGCCAAGCATGTCTACGCTGTATTGACAGCTGGCAGGCAGAGCTCCGGATCTAGGTTAGCATCCTGGATGTGACGGCGGGGTCCGAGTCCCCTCTAATGGGATACGCGCAGCAACGATGAACTCACATGTCATCTACAACAACTCACAGATAATAACGTGTCAGCGTCGGGGTCCTCAGACAAGAAAGGCTCAGAGAAATAAGTTTAAAACACTCACTGATACGAGACTCCAAACTCTCTGCATCGGGAGGAGCCGCCATCACTGCGAGATTTATGTGGTGCCTCGATCTCGCGAGAAGTAGACAGACGTAGAAAATAGCCAACATCAAGTTGACTGTCATGTCATTCATATATATATATATATATATATATATATATATATATATATATATATATATATATATATATATATATATATATATATATATATATATATATATATATATATATATATATATAATGTAGCGATTCCCTTAGTTAGAGAGCGTGTTGATGTTGTGGGATTTCGGACTGTTCGGGAGGTTCGTGAAGGCAGCATGGAGAGAGAGAAAAGACCGAGAGCTTGCCTGTGTGTGTGTGTTGCTGTTCCGTTGTTGTAGTTGTGGTTGGCGTGGCTGTGGCCTACAGCAGCCGTTTTTCTGGTAATAAAGACGACCTTTGTTGTGAACATCGCCGACTGTGGAAGTGTGTTTACAACGTTACAATATATATATATATATATATATATATATATATATATATATATATATATATATATATATATATATATATATATATATATATATATATTAAGTGAAATGTATAATACTGGTATGCAATTAATAATTATGACAATATTGCTGTCCTTAAAAACACAATGAAATATTTTCACTTTAGCTATCCATGATTTGAACATGAATAATTTTCCTACTAAACCAATTTCCATCACAGAGCTCCTGAGCGGAACGTACCGGAAGTTGCGTTCCTTCAAATTAAAGCATTAAAAGATAAATCAGTCTCACTTTATTTTATTTTATTTTATTTTATTATTTAGTTAGTTAGTTAGTTTTTGCTTTAGGTTTACTCCAGTTTTTTCTCTCATCCTTTTTTTTCCAGACCAAGTCATGCAGGTGAGTATTTGTTTGTGGTCCAACATGAACACTTCACAAAACTTGTTTCATACATGAGGAAATCTTCTCTTCGATAAGAAATTGGAAGAACTGTGTGGGGGTGATTGAGATGGGCAAGCAGCACGGTGAGTTGAAACGTTCAGTGAAGTTTGCAGGAATAAACTAATTATAAACCTGCTCTTCTTAATTACAGAGAAGCAGCAGCAGCTCTGTGTCTCCCCCCAGCGGCAGCTATTATGCATTTCATTGATTGTGGCGCACAACAGTAGGGCTTAGTAACGGGATTAAGTTTAAACCCGTATCTATCTAATAGACCAGGAGTACTTTTTGCGCTTTGGGCAGCACTTTTCTTCAGTGAGGGGCTCGGTGCAGCATTGTGGTTGAGAGAATAACAGCGAGCTGCCGTGAGGGAGAGACTGTGGTCGTGGCTTGAAACACTGGAGCTTTACTTGCGCGGCCACCTTTGTTTATGTTTGACAAAGCAACACCAAAGGGGAAAGCTTAATTTCCTTCCTTTCTGCTGCTGCTTCACCACTACTACGTGCAAGACTGACCGCAGTGAAACAGTTGCAAGGTAGATGCTTTGCTTCCTGTTTCCTCGGCAAAGCGAGTTCTGCAGAGCTATTATCTGATCTCTAACTCTCACGGTGCCATGTTCTCCTCTCTGACCACTGGTGAAAAGTCGCACGAGAAATGGCATCACCGAGGGCTTTACTGGAGTGGTGCCGCGTCACTTGCGCCACTTATCCCGACGTGGAAATAACGAACATGTCAGCCTCATTCAGAGATGGACTGGCATTTTGTGCCATCATCCACAAACACCGACCTGAGCTGATGTGAGTAAAAACATATGTTAGCAGAGCTGTGTTGCTGTGCAGAGTAGTGTGCTGTGCTTCTAACTTTGCGCCTGTCTGTTGTTGCCTTGAGATTTAACTGTGCGGTGCTGCGTAATTTGGAGCAGAGAGGGATCAGTTAATTTGATTCATCTGACACTCCACCACTGATCTAGAATCATCTGATCTGACTTTTTTCTTCTCGTGGCTTTATATATGTGCACTCTGTAGTTAAGTGTCAGCTCTGTATTTACTTTATTGTTTTTTTGATTTTGGGTTTTAATAAATCTCTCCACTTTCTTCACTTTGATCCAGAGATTTCAGGTCCCTCTCCAAAGATAATGCTTATCAAAATAACAAGCTGGTGAGTTTTTTGATTAGAAACTGGGATGCAAGTGTTTCTCCCACATCTTTGTTTCTGTTATTCACTTTCATTCTCTGTTTCTCTTCTCTTGGGCCTGCAGGCGTTTGAGGTGGCAGAAACAAAGCTAGGGATCCCTGCGTTGCTGGATCCAAGGGACATGGTTTCTACCAAGATGCCTGATCGTTTAAGTGTCATCTCCTACCTTGCTCAGTACTACTGCTTCTTCAATGGGAAATCTCCAGGTGTGTTGAATGTCATCCTGCCTGTTGTGCCTTATTGTCCTTAATCACATGTTTTTTTTTCATAGACACAAGCAGAAAACATCAAGCAGAGGTTTATAGTGTTGCTCAAAGGCACTTTGATGTTGAAGGACAGTTAAAGGTCCCTTCAGGGATTTGCTTAAAGTTGCTCCTCTTTTTCCACCTGCATTATTAGTAGTTCTTGGATGCACCTGCTGTCCTTCACTACTGAGCTCAAGTGAACGAAATCAGCTAGTCCACACCCATCCTCAGAGAAGCGCAGTGCACGCAACAACATTTACATTTCTTATCTTGACTTTGCAGCAGGTCCAGCCAGATTGTGGTCATCGCACGGCGCCGTCTTGCACAGTCTCTCAAAGAGCAAAATTTACCAGCATCCGAAACGCATGAAGGTAAATGCTCACAGGCTATTTTTGCTCTGATTTAGTCATCTCTGTGGGTGTCACTTGAGCGGCTGGTTTCTCTTCTCTTTTCAGAGTTTGACTGACATCAAAACCAGTCGAGAGGAAAATGTTTCTGACACCAGGCCGCAGATGGTGTGTAATTTGTGTTTGAAGCCTGTGCACCTGATACAGAGACATTTGGTGGATGGAAATATTTACCATCGCAGCTGTTTCAGGTAACAGCAGCTTACAGTACTGTGCAAAAGTCTTGAGCCACCCCTCATTTCAGATATTTCAGAAATTCAGTCCAGTCCTTGTACCGGACCTTTTTTTTTTTTCTTTGCTAAGCGACTCAACACTGACCTAATCATTCAAGCATAAGAAGACACCTAACACAAGGGAGTCTACACAAAAGAGACAAGTTAAGAACCAGTTTTAAATATCTTTAGGCACTTTGTTTCTAGCAGCCTGTTGCACAAATGCATCATTTGTTCCAATTTTTTTAGTTTAATCTGCAAATATAACACAGTGTGGCAGGCATGAACCAACAAGGTGATTCCCCAAAAACTATAAGCTGAAAACTTGGCATATCTCTGCATGGTGTGCAGTGTGTCCTTAAAAAGTTTGAGGATGCTGGGACAAGTGGAGGACAAAAAGAAGAAGTGAGAGACCTAAGAAGATATCTACAGCAGATGAACAGTATCTGAAAGTCATGTCCTTAAGCAACAGGAAAAAAATTCGTCAAAGAGCTGAGACAGGACCTGAGATGCAACTGGACCTTCAGTTGATCCATCTACTGTTCACTGAAGCCTCATCAGAAATGGTCTCAGTGGAAGGGTGGCTGTCAAGAAGAGATTTAACAGGGAGAAAAGGCTGAGGTATGCTACATTACACAAGAACTGGACTGAAACTCAGTGGAAACAGGTCTGCTGGAGTGATGAAACCAAATTTAAAATTTTTAGTTTATTTAGACTGTCATCAGTAATCTCAGAGGAGGTCAGGAGAGAGGAACAACAGTGAGTGTCTGCAGCCATCTGTAGAACATGGTGGAGGCTCTGTCATGGTTTGGAGCTTCATTTCAGTCAGTGGTGTTGGAGATATTATTAAAACTGATGGAATTATGAATGCAGTAAAGGACCATCAGAGTTTGATGCACCATGTAATACCATCGTGCAAGAGTCTGATTGGCAGCCAATCATTGTCACGCTTCATTAAGCATGACGATGATCCCAAACACACTGCAAATGCAGTAAAATCATACCTGGATAGAAAAACACACAAGTGAACACATCACTCATGGATTGGCCTCCCCAGAGCCCGGACCTCAACATTATTGAGGCAGTGTGGGATCATCCTGACAGAGAACAGAACAAAAGGCAGAAACATCTAAAGAAGAGCTTTGAATGTCCTTCAAGAAGCCTGGAGAACTATTCCTATTTGGAGATGTTTCAGTGACTCACTGCACCTATTTCCCATTTTCCAAGCAAAATATAAAAAAATTAATTGTGGCTCAAGACTTTTTCACAGTTTTATATATTTTTTTCTCCCGATAATGTCTACATCTGTTTGAGGAGAAATACAATCGACTGTGTGCTTTGTCTCTCTAACTATTTTGATCATATTTGAATAGTTTTTGTGTATCTCGACGAATCCATATCTCTGCTCAGCATTGCAGTTAGTAAAAAATTTATATGAGATATTCAGACACCACTGCGTGTGTTAGTGGCACTTTTACAGTGGGATGTTTAACTTTTGTCTTTCAGGTGCAAAGTGTGCCACACCACTCTTTTACCACAGTCTTACACACAGGGAAGTGATGCTGGATCCTTGATGTGCACTTATCACACAACAGACAATAAAGGTACTTGTGGGCAAACTGGATCTCAAAGTAAACTTCAGGCAGTTTATTATTCTCTGGGAGGACTGCCTATCACCAGCGTTCCTCATTACACTAAGAAAACAGAGGCAGAGGACAGACCGGTTTGTAAGACAGCAGAAACGGGCGGGATAAAAAGCCAGGAGGAGAAGAGAGAGGACAAAAACAGAGAAAATGGGGAATCATCTGTTGCGCCTGCAGAACTCCCTTCATCCAGACCTACTTGTCCTGTTCCAGCACCAAGACAGATTTCACACTCCTCTGTAGGCCCTGTTCCTACAACCAGGATCAAAACTTCACAGGTTATAAATAGCTCTCCTGCTGCAGGTAAATCAGCATGTATTGTTTTATTGTAGCCGTTTACCTATAATTATTATATTTCTACATTCTGTGCATGTTCTGGTTGTATCTTTTGTTCATCTGTCAAGGCACAGTTGAAGTAAAATAGTAACAGCATGTTTAGGTTTCCTCACTCTTTCTCTTTGCAGGTAGTTTATCCAGTCAAAGCAAATGTCCGCCCAGTCCGACTCCTGTGTAAGTGTAAACAGCCTGTTCTTCACTTCCCTTTTGGCACAGACTTGTTTCCTTATGCATTTCTTTTAAATATCATATCATATTTTATTCTTTTTGTGGGTAGAGTCAATAGACTACACAGCACATCATATATTTTAAAATACGACTGAAAGTTTATGTGGTGGAAATCAAATAAATAAAAGAAAATCCCCATTCCTAAAATAGAACAGGAGGGCAATCTCCAGTGTAAAGGTCCTAATAACTGACTTTCTTCCATGTATTTTCATATTCCAATACTCTTTATCGCACCAGCCCAACCAGCACCAGCTCTAAGATGAAAGCTAGCCATCCATGGATGGCCCTCGTGCATTCGGGACCCTGGACACAACTGCCTCCAGCTCCACCTCCAGTTCCCAATTGTCGATCCAAAACTGTCTCTAACTTGCAGGGGTCATGCAACAGACCCAAAGGTCCTCCTCTAAATCCATTTGAAGAGGACCAAGAGGAGGATTATGAGAGAGAGGCTGCTGAACCCGAGTCTAAAGACCTAAATAAGCCTTTAGTGGCAGCTGTCCATTTGGAGAACAGTTCCATTGAATCTGAGGAGAATAAAGAAAAAACAGATCTCCCACAGAAGAGTCCAGATCTCAAAGAAGCTGCAGGTGGTGAAGTTGCAGAACCAGACCCAGTAGAGGGAGTGACTGCAGATACTAATGCAGAGGGACCTTCTAGTGAAGGATCTGGAGACGGTGATCAGATTGTTTCATCAGATCTGACAGGAGCAGCAGGAGCAGCAGGGCCGTCTCCCACTGCAGCTTCGAGACAGAGTCGCATTTTACCCAGGAGTGTGTCTGTGCCAGCCATCGCATCTGACTACTCTGACACTTTCTGTGTGCCTGTCAGTCAGACAGAGGCGGATGAAGCTTTCACATCATGTCAAAGTCAGGTATGTTCACAGATCAGGGATAACCACTAAAAATTTCCTTTGTGTTACTACATCCACAAAGCCATGTTTTCACATTCTACCGAAGTACAGTCTCATTGTTTGTACTTTTAGGTAGACAAGACATTAAGGTATGGGGTTCCTTACAATTTTCCAGATTATATTTTCTTTTCATTTTCAGCCTTCCAGCAGAGAAGATCCTTTGGATCAAAACCCCACAATATCCAAATCAAAGACCTTTCAGGACCTCTCATCCTGTCGGGGCTCCGCCCCTGGCCATGGTTTCCCACTCATCAAGAGAAAGGTACAGTTGCTGGATTTAGGACAAACTCAAATGCAAACTTTGAACCATTTTTAGATGTGCGTTTGTGACACGTACACGCAGACTCCTCATTAATATGAGGAGTTTTGAGCTCAGTGATTAGTTTACCCAGCAAATGCGGTTCAGTACTTGGTGTCATTTTTTTCTCGTGTAACTTCATTAAGAATCTTAAGAAAACGATTTAGTTTTTGAAGCCTGAGTTTTGGTCATATTTGCTGCTTTACAGGTGCAGACAGATCAGTGTGCTTCCACAGAAGAGCTGCAGGTGCAGATGAGACAAGTGGATCAACATCTGGAGGCACTGGAAGAAAAAGGAGTCCAGCTGGAGAGGAATCTGAGAGCCTGCAAGCATGGTTCTTATTAAATAAAATGATTTATTGGCACAGAAACCCTAATACTGTGAATACACTTTGCATAAATAGCAACAATATTTCTGTTTTGAAGCTCTCTGCTTTTTATTTCAGATAAAGAGGAGGAACAAATGCTAATGGAGTGGTTCTCTCTTATCCACGAGCGGCATGTTCTGAAGTGCCACGATACAGAGCTGGTTTATCTGTAAGCAGACTGGTGATCCCTAACACTGGATAGTAGTAGATGTTATTCCTTCTTTTTGTCCCTGAAATGGATTTCTGAGCATTGTAAAGACAGGCTGTATGATTTTTGTTTCTCAGGACAAAACAGAAAAAATTGGAAGACAGGCAGGCAGACGTGGAATACGACCTCCGATGTCTCTTTAATAAACCTGGTAAGTGTGTTACTATATGCATCACTCTGTCACTTTTATCATTGGGGGGGCTTGTGAATGATTCAAGGATCAATAATCATTTGTGCAGAGGAGGGATAGTGGATATATTGGACAAAGGGTGTTGAATATGGAGCTTCCAGGCAGGAGGAAAAGAGGAAGACCACAGAGAAGATTCATGGATGTAGTGAAGGAGGACATGCAGGGGGTGGGTGTGACAGAGGAGGGATAGGGGGGTCTAAAAACACCTGACTGCAATCACACCTTTGAATTAACAGTAAATCTGAGAGAGTCACATGCTTTTGTCATTCACAGATATGTAATATTGGTTCCTGGCATACTTTTTGAGAATAAACTGTGTAACAAGAACAGAAAACACTGCAAGAAGGCTTTTGGTTGGCTCTTAAAAATATAAATGAATATATTTCTATGAGAAAATCATTAATTTTTTTGTGAAATTTTGCACGCCATCATCTGCACATACAGAGAAGAACTGGAGCCAGGAGGATCGAGATAAAGAGAAGAATCTCATGGATGAGCTGGTCACCATCATTGAACGGAGGAACCAGATCATCAGCAGCCTGGATCAGGATAGGCAGAGGTACTTTGGGGGTTGGGGGGGGGGGCAATAAAGTATGCTTTCACATTTATAGATTTTATAAATGCAACGTTGTTTTTCTGATTAGGGAAAGAGAAAACAATGTGCTTTGGGAAGACATAATGAAGAACAAAGGTAAGAAAATTATCCCTCTAATATGAGCCCATTTGTACTGTTTGGTAACTTCTGTTTTCATGTATGAAGAAGGCAGAAAGAAATGAATTCTCTGGATCACAAATAATGCTCTATAGTAATGTTTGCTTACTGTTTAATGTTTGTTTTAGTGTTGTTTATAGTGCAGTTCTCTGTTCCATCTCTTCTCAGACTTCCAGAAAGAAGGATTGAAAGAGCCAAGGAAGCCAAAAAGAGATTTCAAGCCCACGAAAGTACTTAAAATGCTGAACCATAAAGAAGAGAGCACGAAGGACTCGGTGGACAAAAAGAGCTGAAGAACTGTCAGAAGCAAACTGCTCTCTTCATATTATGAAATACGCACTTATTGATTGCATGTTTACTGATTTTGTGTTAAAGCCCAGCTCAGTAAAACTAACAAAACAAACTGTGTTGTTCTCAGTCAGTACTATGTATACATTAGTATGAATGTCCTTTTTTTTTGCTTCAGTTCTTATTTACTGGCCATAAAAGTAGTATCTTTTTTTTAAAATTATTATTATATTACACGTTTGTTTAAGTATTCAATAAATATTTGGATGTTTTAAGGACTGTCTGTAGTGCATTTGAGTTCATCCAAAACAGTCACCCAGGTAGGTCCAACTTTACTTTAGCTGTTCACTGAAAAGTGACATCGTATACATGCACGGTATGCCTATTACTGTAACACAACAGTAGTGCAGGATTATGTCTACTTTAAGTTTTGCTGTTTTTCCTTTCTTCAGTATGATTTTAAGGAAAAAGAAAATGGACAGAAAATGATCTTATCCAGAAAGTTTGTTTGATGTCTGTGAATTAATGAAGAAGAAAATGACATTTCTGTACTGGGCCATGACAGCTACTGCAGAGTCCTGGTGTAACACTGGATAACATGTTGCCAGGTGAAGTCTAAATGAAGCCCAGACAAACTAAAAGGTATTTAAGCAGCTGTACTTAAGTTAACAGAGAAATTGTACTTTCCTCATAGTTTTAAAGAGCATGTGTAATAATACTGCCGTATGTTGTCTCACAGAAGATGAAAATTATAACACAAAAAACTACAGACACATTCACGTCACTCTAAAAAGAGGAAGAGAAGGAAATAATCATTTGTGCCACAAATGTCGCATTTTATTTTATTTTTTATTACAACAATGTTATCTGTTTTTTATTTATTTATTTTATTACCCTGAAGTACAAGAGGAACGAAAAACAAAAGTTCCTCTTCCTGTTTATCATCCGGAATATTATTTCCAACGCACAAGCCACCGGAAGTTTAATCTTCGTAGCGTTCATGTGGGTCTCTGTTAACAACAAAGTGTGCTGAATTTCTGTTACCGTTTGAATACAGATATACACAAACTTTAGATTAAAGCATGTCCGATAACGAAGATAAGTAAGTAATTACAGCGCTTTGATTAAAGTCACATCAATATGCGTATTAATTAAATTAAAGAGTGAATTAGCATTGTAGCTAACGTGGTTTAGCCTCACGGCTGAGTGTTCTGTATAAACTTACTGAGAATGTGTTGTCTTTAGAAACAAGTTCTTGTCTTAAAAAAAAAATTGTGTCAAACTTGCAGCTTCGATGATGGAGATTTTGATGACGCCGAGGAGGATGAGGGGTTAGATGATCTGGAAAACGTGGAAGACGTACGTATGCTTGATGGCTGTCTAACTTACTGGGCAGCAGAGACCCTGAACTTCACTGTGCCTTTGTTGTTTGGTCAGTTTCATTTCTAGCACCATTGATCGCTGCCTTTATGATCATATTTGTTGTTTATGGTTCTCTTATGAGCAGGATGACCAGGAGAACGTGCAGATCCTCCCCGCAGGGGAGGGCCAGCAGGCGAACCAGAAGAGGATCACAACTCCATACATGACCAAATATGAACGGGCCAGAGTGCTGGGAACACGAGCTCTGCAGATAGCGTGAGTGTTTACACATGTGGTGTGGACCTCTGACCTTTAAGTTATGACTGCAATAAAGAAAAAAATTAGTGACGAGTCCCGTAAAGCATTCTGCAATATTTCCGAGTTAAACTGGAAGGAAAGGTTTGCCAAAGCTGTAGCAAATAGGAAACAATGAGGTTTGCTTTTGCCCTTTGTAGGAGCATGTAAAGAATTATGTGCATAATTTGGTTAAGTGGCACTAGTCAGTGCAGAGACTTTTACTCATATATGCCCTGATCCAATATAAACTGGTAGCACATTTGGCCCCAGAAATCCAATGTCAGTTGGAGATAATTATTACCTTTATATTGATCTGCATTAACTAACTACTAGATGAATCCCACCTGTAAAGTCTCAGCAGTGCAAACGCTGTTTGTATGTTTGGTTCCAGTCTGGTGGCAGGTCTTTTTTTTTTTTTTTTTTTTTTTTTTTTTTAGAACACTGCTGGAATTGCAGCTATGAAAATACAGGTTAGAAAACTTATTAGTTACATTTGCACATTTGTATTTCTTTAAAATGAATTTCACTTTGATTCGGCACCAAACCAAAGCAATTTCCACATCTTCTGTATTTTGTTATGAGACCAAGACAGAGCTGAACAGTGCATGCAGTTTAAAGCTCTAATTGCAGCCGTCATGTTAGAAATAAACAGCAACACTGAGAGCACTCCGAGAGGTAACATAAACATCTTAATGTATTTAGACCTATTTTACCACCCTGTGCATTGTGATGATCACATCACCAGAATAACAGTTTTCTGCAGCATTAAGCTTACTCTCTTGTCTTATTTGCAGCACCCGTGTTGCATTTTACTCCCACAATAAATATTAAAAAAAAAGGCTGCAACACTTTACTGATGTGGTTCACCTGCTGCCTTGTCTTCAACAGGATGTGCGCTCCAGTTATGGTGGAGCTGGAGGGAGAAACAGACCCACTGCAAATAGCTATGAAAGAACTTAAGTAAGTGATCATTTTTTGCTTTGTGACTTTATATCATTTCACCATCTTTAGTTTAGTGTGCGCGCGCGTGCGTGCGTGCGTGTGTGTGTGTTTGTGAGAACGAGACATTTTATAAAGAGCAGGTCAGTGCAAAATTTTTCTCTTATTTTTATCCCCGTCAACAGGAGCAGAAAGATCCCCATCATCATCCGCAGATACCTTCCCGATGGGAGTTATGAGGACTGGGGCTGTGATGAGCTCATCATCACTGATTAAACAACTTATCTACCAGATCAGTTGGTGCTGGTTCACAGCCACCGTCGTAACTGGTGTGGCAGCTACACAAATGCAGTGGAGGCGTCTCCTACATGTCCAGTCCCAGATTCATTCAACATTAATCTCCGGTGACTGCACAGGAGGTGAACAGTCTGAGGCTACTCAACGACTCGAAATACTGCAAAACAAATTAGTATGTTGTTTATAGGCTTATAATCTTATGAATGGCTTTATTATGTTCCCAGTCTAATTCTGTTGCTCCTTACAGCCCGTCATTGTTTTAAGCTGGTAGCTACTGAACTCATTGTTTTAACCGCTGCATTACTCTTAAGAGCCACAAGAGGGAAATGGAACTTAGTCAAAAACTTATAAGTTTTACAGAAGCATCCTGTGTTGGAAGTACACCATTTGTGTTTTTGAAAAGAGGCGATATGTATGAAAGTACTGTTTTATTGTGTTAAATAAAATGTTTTGTATAAATACAGTTTCTAATTTATGTTACATAACCTATGAACTGTCAGATTTGTAATCACGGTGAAGTTACACTCTCTGGGTTCATAACTCATGAGGATTTAGGTGTCATAATGCAACAAGCCAGTTATGAATTGCAAGGGTGTGATTAAGTTACATTTATTATTTCTCAGCTCTTGAAATCATTTAACAGTTTTTGTCGTCATTATGCAGCTGCTTATAAAACACGGCAAGTGGGGATGTGCTGCTGCTTCAGAAAACGGCAGAATCGTCACTTCTGGCAGTAGATGTAGATGTTTATTCCTGCAGCCGATGGAGAAGTATTGTCACTGTCGTGATGCATGGTGTGCTTCTCCCTCTTCTAACCCCCCCACATACACAAAGCAGCCAAACAGTCAGTGTATTGTTTTCAGACAAAATGGATTGTTGCCCAGGCAGAAAGACAGCCAGTGAATGCTGGAAGACCAGAGAGGGTGAAAGTTTGTGAGAAAGCGGATTAACAGCTTTGTTGTCGAAAACACTGTGTGATGATACTTTGGTAAATGGGCGGGTGGATTATGTTTTTGGTGTGTGTGTGTGTTTATACGAGATGTGTGACATGTATGTAAAGACAGAAGTGATTTTATAAAAAAATGTGGCTGGTAACAAAACTGATGAGGCAACTTGTTGACCTAAAGCCAAGATGTGGTGGACATTGTTTACTCTCAGCATCAGCAAGCAGGAGCCAGTTGGTGCTGGCAGAAGTAATTGTGTGTAAAATTTCTGAAAAACTTTAATCTGAGTCTTTTGATTGAAGGAGATGGCGCCTCAGACAACACCCTTTCTTGGGCTGGAGAGGGTAGCTCATGTGATGCTCACCAGCACCAACCACAGTGAGGCCGCCATCAGGTCGCTTTAAAACTCGAGCGGAGGGATTGACTAAAATCTCCAGCGACATTCACTTGATCAGGAGCTTCCACCTCCAACTTAATTAATTAATTTTATTTATTTGGGACAATGCACATTAATAAAACAATCAATACTTAGTACAGATTGTAAATGAGCCAGATTATAGCATATTTGCTAATTTGCATCTGTAGTCCCTAGGCAGAAGGACAAACAACAGAAAACATCATGAATATACAATAGTAGTAAAAGACAACACATTGACAAACATTAAAACAATATACAAATGGAAAAAGAAATAAAGGAGAAAAAAGAAAAAAATAAAATAAAATAAAAATAAAAATTAGTGAAAGTGCGAACATGTCTGGGAACTTTTAATGAAATGCTTAAGGTGCTTTTTAAAAGTACTGTAAGTGGAGCATTCTCTGATGTTAGTCGGTACAGTATTCCAGAAACTTAATTTGTCACTTGTCTGATTTCTTTTTCTGTCCTTTACACCACATCTCACTGGTCACTTAATTAGGTACACCTATTCAACTGCTTGTTAATGTAACTGTCTAATCAGATAATCACATGGCAGCAATTCAATACATTTAGGCATGTAGACATGGTCAAGGTGACCTTCTAAAGTTTACTCTGAGCTTCAGAATGGGGAAGAAAGATGATTTAAGTGACTTTGAATGTGGCATGGCTGTTGGTGCCAGACAGGCTGCTCTGGGTATTTCAGAAACCGCTGATCTGCTGGGATTTTCCCACACAGCCATCTCTAGGGAGAATGGTCTGAAAAGTGGAAAATATCTATTGAGTAGCAGTTCTCTGGGAGAAAATGCCAGTGGTCAAAGGAGAATGCCCAGATTGCTTCAAGCTGATAGGGAGGTGTCAGTAACTCAAATAACCACTTGTTACAACCAAGGTCTGAATGCACAACACATGCAAAAGAAGAAGACCACACTGGGTGCCACTCCTCTCAGCTAAGAACAGGAAACTGAAGCTACAGTTTGCACAGGCTCACCAAAATTGTTGTCTGGTCTGATAAGTCTCAAATTCTGCTGCAACATTCAGATAGAAGGGTCAGAATTTGGTGTGTAAGCGTGGATCCATCCCGCTTTGTATCAAAGGTTCAGGTTGCTGATGGTGTAATGGCATGGGGGACATTTTCTGGGCCCCTCAGTACCAGCTGAGCACAGCCTACCTGAGTATTGCTGCTGACCATGCCCATCCCTTTATGACCACAGTGTACCCATCTCCTGATGGCTGCTTCCAGCAGGGTCACACACCATATCACAAAGTTCAAATCATCTCAAATTGGTTTCTAGAAGATGACCATGAGTTCACTGCACTCAAATGGCCTCCACAGTCACCAGATCTCAATCCAAGAGAGCGACTTTGGGATGTGGTGGAACAGGAGATTCATATCATGGATGTGCAGAAAATCTGGAGCAACTGTGTGATGCTGTCATGCCAATCTGAAACAGAATCTCCGAGGAATATCTCAGGAAGGTCCAAACCAGTACTATTAAGGTGTACCTAACAAAGATCAACAACAGTGATCATCTCATAGCTGTAACAGAGAGTCTGATCTGTCTCTTTCACCTTGTTAATTTCCCATTAATCCTGAGACCAAATATTATTTGATTATCTATAAGTCTTTTTTTTTTTTTTTTTTACTTGATCAGTAGGTGTGATTGTCACAGGCTGATTTATTACTGTATTTTGGAGTTTCTCCTTTGATTCTTTGCTTGTGTTTGTTAGTGTGGTTCTATCAGTATAACCCCTTTTTTTCATACCTCATCAGAGTTGTGTGCAAAATGTGCCACTTCCTTTTACATCAGGTAAATTCTCAACAGAATCTGATCAGCTCAAGTTTTACCTGACCTTCAGCGTGTGCCTGCGAGAATTAAGAGTGAAGCCTTTTTAACATTTGAGCAGTATCTCGTCAGGCTCCTGTCTGACACCTGCTTGGTTTAAAATCCTCATAATTCTGTCACTCTGTAACTCATAATATCTTATCCCTCCTTTTCAGTGTTTGAAAAGATTTTTTTTTTTTTCAGTGGGATGGGGTGAGTGCTGGGAACCCGGTGGATAACGAGGGTTGTGGGGTCTCTGCGCTGAGCGTAAGAGTCCCTTTGTATTC
Source organism: Archocentrus centrarchus (assembly GCF_007364275.1). Lineage (NCBI taxonomy): Eukaryota > Metazoa > Chordata > Actinopteri > Cichliformes > Cichlidae > Archocentrus > Archocentrus centrarchus. The sequence continues at coordinate 10,530,942 of NC_044353.1, read as the reverse complement.
TGCTGAAGCTACAGGCCAGGCAGTTATGGGTAAGGCTCCCTCATTGCCCGTGTTTCCCTCCTCCCCCCAGAGCCTTTTCAATGGCCCTCTTTGTCTTTCCAAAGTATCACACAGCCGATTAAAAAGAGGGAATTAAGAGTCAGGCTTAACTCACAACACACACACACATACACAAACACACACACACACACATACATGCATGCACAATATACAATAAGAAATCTTAAATATGTATATGGGCATGCATAACCAACCCTACTCCCTGAGGCTGCATTACTTTAAGCTCATGTGCAGAAAGGAAGCAGTACAGTATGTGTGTGTGGATCAGATAGCGTTTACGTTGTTGTTGCATCATAGTCTCATTCACTGCCGGCACATGCACGTCACCATCAGTCGTGTTCAGCTCTACAAATGGCCAGATTGAGCTGCAGCCAGCTAAAGTGAATTATCCACTAGCTGAAGAGATTATGCTGAGAATGTGAGCAGCATGGACTGAGTCATTAGATGCCATGAAGACGTGCTTTTGTTTTTCAGTGTCGTTTGTAGTGAGAAGAAGAGTTTTTGTGGTCTTCACAACAAAAGAAACCTTTTTTATTAGTAGTTGTATTTTGTTATTCACTACAACTGAGACGCGGAACTTATGACTTATATGTTTTTAGAGGCAGGCTTGCATTCAAGCAGAAATAACAGCTTTATTTCACGTGAAAATACAAGATCATTAGTCATCATCACATGTTTAGGCTTATGCACCTGCTGTTATTCAGATGCTGCGTCACTGCTGGCAACAAACATACCAGAATGGAAAATGTGAAATACTAAAATGAGAAACTGAGAGAAAGGCCAGTGCATGCAAACATAAACCAAATATAAATAAATGTAAAATTCAAAACATTACCAATAGTTCACACATGTGGCAGCAATGAGAATTTGATCTTAACTCTTATGCTGGAGGTAAATGGTTAAAGTCAAACTGACTTCAAGCTCTGACTGAGCTGTAAAAGGAGCAGTGGTGCATGCATATGTTTCACACATGTCCAAAACTGATATATGTTGTACATAAAATAAGGAAATTCAATTCAGTTGTTTTGCAGATATAGGTTAAGATACTTAAAATATGCAGATATATTTAAGAAATAATGACGAAGAATGTGTAATGAAGAGAAGAGAAATAACAGGCATAACTTGTAAAAAAAAAGAGCAAGTAAGGGTTAAAAGCTGGGTAATGATACAAAAAGGATTTAAAACAGAGGTTATGGTTAGTAATAAGTACTATTAAGGACAAGGCACATTTTCTATTAAACATTAGGCTGTGTTAAAACATTCATTGTCTGGTAACTGTTTCTCAGTATTGGCATCTTCCACATTGTAACCTTTTTTTTTTTTTTTTTTAGCAACATAACTATAATCAAAAGATCATTTTGAATCACACAGAACCAAAAACCAAAAGCAGTGTTGCAGACTTTCAGTGGATAATAATGGCAAAAGTCATTTGAAACCTTCAATACAGAACACTGTTAGAACAACAAATCATTTTCTATTAAGGATTTTAGGAGGAAACATTCAATGAAAATGGATTATCAGAGTACAACCAGAACTACCTTTTCATCATGAGTCACAAACATGACAAAAGCGAATGAAAATCATCGCACTCGTCAGCGTCTCTGCGATACAAACTCAAAGGAAGCTTCTGACACAAGTGCATTTTGAATTGAGTCAAAGCTAAGAAAAAAACTAACTGGCTACAAAATATAAGGTAGTTTTGAATGTTATGTTGGGAGAAACTTTACAAAAAAATTAGTTTCTTCTTCATAAAAAGCACAAGTTTTGGTCTCAAAACTTTGGTCATATTTGTATATGTATCAATATAGGTACATTTGCAACTTCAAGTACTCTGAATAAGCTAAATATACACTTCAGTTAACAAAACCACAACATGAATTTCTGGCATTTTTCCTCCATGTCTGTTCATTGTGTGTACAAAGGCATTTTAAGTGAACACAGCATAACAATTTGAATTTAAAAAGGGACAACTGTGGCTCTGAAATGACAGTATGTCACGAGTATTTGTTATGTTGACTTTCTAAAGGAATACAAAGCTAACATTTCTTTGACAAAGGGTCAGTCAAGCCTGAGAAGTGAAAGGCCAACAAATAGCTTGGCACTCCTCCGTTCTCCTGGCATTAAAACAAACATTTCATGTAAAATGAATTTGGCTCCTTCTCACGCTCACAGATCAAGGCCTTGCTTTTTCTCGCTGTGTCCCTGTCACTGCTGACCCCTCTGTTGGCCTGTGGGTTGTGGACTGCCGTGATACACATGAAGTCACCAAGCTGACAGAGACGTGATCTCTTACCACCCATGAACACAGCCAAAAGTGCCCAAGGCTTTGCTGTAGTAGTGGTGTTGATGGATGGCTGTTCTTTTTTTAAAAATGATTATTATTTATTTGCATTACTGACGTATTGCAATCTGCCTCCTATGCTGAGTGCCACAAATAATCCACCACTCCTCAAAAGCACCACATTCCAAGCTCATCCTCGGGCTGTGACAGCATTTTTCCATCTGGGCAAAAGCAGGATGGTGTTTCTTCCCTCCTGCCTCCCCAGATGCCTCCCCCAGTGCCTGCCCACTCCCCCCAGACCAGACCTCTTTCAGCTCTGACACCACCAACACGACTCTTGTTGCTGTTGCTTCTGCTCCTCTGGTCTGACATTGGGGCTGAACCTGCACCGGCGCACTCTGGTCTCGTTATCTGTCATGGCCGCGACAGTGTTGTGTAGACAGGCTGTTCCCAGTGCGTGGGGCTGTGCGACTGTGATACACTGGCTGGGTCAGTGATGGCACTGTACAAGGGCCTCTGGGAAGGCCCCATGTAAGAGAAGGCAGAGTATAACCCCGGAGCCTGGCTTGAGTGGGCATAGTATGACCCTGAGCCCTGGTGGTCAGCATATTCTGCAAACTGAGCCCTTGAGGTCAATGAGGGGAAGGCAGAGCTGTAGTGAGGAAGGCTGAGGGGGGTGTAGGTGACATGGGAAACTGCTGAAGCTGCTTCTGCAAAGTGACCCCCAGCACCTCCAGCCTCGCTTTTAATCTGGGCTTTGGAGGGGTCTGAGCTCAGAGGGGAGCCATGGTGTTGCTGTGGTGGTTGCTGCTGCTGCTGCTTGGAGAGCCAGGCTGCTGAGTGTCCACTGGCCGCTGCCAGAGCTGAGGAGATGCCATAGGTGTACGGAGATGCTGGCGAAGCTGTCGTGGCTCCTGCTGCCCCAGCACTCTGCCCAACCCCTGGGTGCCCATTAGGGGGAAGGTACTGATCAAACTCATTGACATCAAACGGCTCCATATTAGCCATCACCTCATGGCTCATCTCACCAATGTCCACATTACCAAAGTCGATGTGAGGCTTCCCAGATCCTGGAGCACCTGAGCTTCCTTCTGCTCCCATTGTACCGCGAGAGCCCCCGTTCCCAGTACCCTCCCTCTTACCATCTCCTGTCTTCACAGACTGAGGCTCGGTTTTGGGAGTGGTGGGAGGTGTTGGAGGACTGTGGCTCTGACCTGTAGAAATACAAGAATGTAGTTACAGCTCGTTTGCCTTGCAGATTCACAGACAGTTACCTAAGCACATGTCATCTTGTCCAGTGGACTAGGCACAGGTTTAATAGTAGGTTAGTGGGTGGGAGCCGGCAGCCCACCTTCAGCATAAGGGTGGTGCCCATCTGCCAAAGGGGATCCGGCTCCCCCACTGTGGACCACGTCCAGGTGGAGACCCTTGTAGTGGGATTGGCTGTGGATGACCTCACCCTCCAAATGGCCGTCGGTCTCGCTTCCTGACCCAGAACCAATCTTCCCGTTCTTGCGACGTCGTGGCTGATACTTGTAGTCGGGATAGTCCTTCTTGTGCTGCTTCCTCAGCCTTTCTGCCTCCTCGATAAAGGGTCGCTTATCGCTCTCATTAAGAAGCCTCAGGGAAAAAAGGTTTTTGGTAAATTTGATTGTTTAAGTTATGAAGAACCATAGTCACTTTGTTTTGCTGTTGTATGAAATATTCTTTAATACCCAATAATGTTACCAATGAATTAGTTCCATATTGTTATGCAGAGTGCTTGGCTCTTTTAATATAATATTTCCAGTATTTTTTTTTTTTTGCTTCTGTTCTAACTTTTCCTGAAACATGATTCTGGCATCCAATTCAAAATGAGCGACTAACAAAAAGATTTCTCGTTTTCAGCAGCTGGCATGTTGTCTCTCCACTATCTTCAATTAAAATCATTCATATCACGCTGTTTTCATTTCTGTTGCTATTAACACTGGCAGGATGCCAACTTTTCCTTTGTTAGCAGGGATAGCTTCATTTGCTGCATCTTCACAGCTGCATCTAATGTCACGCCTGCCAGCGGCGTCTGACTGCTGGACTGTAATGAAATAACCCAGGCCAGAGTTGCATCCTGTCTGCAAACATGGGACTGTGCTCCTACTATTACTACCACTTGCAGGAATGGCATGAGAAAACCCTGACCCTCCTCAGCCTCCCCGTTCATCGTGTTTGTGGGCCAATTAACTAATACTGACTGAGCCCAAGGTCAAGTCTTTATCAAATTAATATGATCCCTGCAAGGTAATGCATTTAACCTTTTCTGTCCATCTTGGCAACAAATAATGAGTAATGTGAATAAGTAAGCGACTGAGAATAAAAGACTCTTGAGTGTCAGGATGTTAAAATTAAAGAACTGCTTTTTTTCTGTAAGCAAATAAAACAACAAAAGACTCTGGTCAGAATTTTATTTATTAGATGATAAGATAATTTTTGGATGAATGCAATTCATGTTGAAATCTCTCTTTTTTTCTTTAGCTTTGAGAGTTGCATGTACTTTAAATGAACTTTTCCCAGGGGGGAACTGCTTCCAGCTACATTTTCCAGGAATTAAACTGTGTATTGAATTAGCCTGGATTCAGAAACATGTGACTATGGCACACTCACTGCACCACAAACAAGAGCTGCTCAACTAGTGAACTGTGGCCTAAAGCAGGAAATAACACTGAGCTGCCTCCCAATCGTCCTAAAATACTTTTTTTTTTCAGGAAACATACCACAGATAATGTCACATGTAAAAGAGGATAAGGCTTTATTTTTAAACTGTGTTCTTTTTCATGACAAAATAACAGCCATCATTGTGTTAGGTAAAACATTTAACATAAAAAAAATCCCATTAAGTGGAGGGTGTGCACTAAATGAAATGAGCCCAAGTAGTCAATATACTGTACCACAGTGGCCTCAGTGCTTCAGTAAGCATCTACAGGCTCATAGCACTGAGGCCACTGTGGTACAGTCAATATACTGTACCACAGTGGCCTCAGTGCTGTGAGCCTGTAGATGCTTACTGAAGCTGACCTGTGTGTGAGTTAGAAATAGAGGCATTAAATACATTTTGAAGTCGTGAAAATAGAAAAGAATGGCAAAGAAATGATGCATTTGAGTTTGATCAATTTCAGTTTATTGAGCTAAGCAGTCTTCAGCATCTGGCTGAATTAGTCCTGAAATTCCGGGCACTCACTAACTCTTTCTACAAACTCCCACCTAAACTGTGACCCCCACTGAGCAGCGATGTTTCTTGTTTTTATTTATTCAGAACGATTTAATCTGGAAAACCTTTTTGTTTTGTGAAATGAGAATTTCCCTAATTGCTCTAAAATCCATGATCTATATTTACTCCTACTGTGTGAGTGTGCGCATCGTTTTAAAGTAGGCCTAAAGGCGGACTACAAGCAACCAGCTATCCACATGAAGAGCGTCCTCACCTCCAGAGCTTCCCCAGGGTCTTGCTGAGCTCCGCGTTGTGCAGGTGCGGATGCTGGTCGGCCAGTTTCCTCCGCGCCGCCTGTGCCCAGACCATGAATGCGTTCATTGGCCTCTTCACGTGCTGTTTGTTCTTGCTTCCAGTACTCACGCGAACGGGCATGGGCACGAGGGTCCAGTCGTAGCACTTAAGCACCTGGCTCACAGCATCGCGGATGCCTGCAGGGAAGCGGTCATCCTCGTCGTCGGATTTAACGGAAGAGCAGCCGGCTGACGCGTCGTCCAGACCCGCCAGCTGTGGGTGCTGGTGCTGCCCGTGGAGAGGCGAGTCCCCCGCACCAGCAGCACCAGAGGAATGACCCGGTGACAAAGAGCGACTGTCGTCCGACATCCCTGGGCTGAGCTCAACCTCTGAAAAGCTCTGCTCCTCTCTGGACATCGTCCTTCACACAAGCCTCCAGGTGCGCAGAGGATGTAAAACCTGTTCTTAAATGCTAACTGTTGGGTTCCTGTATCTGTGTATCCCTACAGTTTACGCACGGAGGGTCGGCTGTCTCTCTGGCCTCCTCTAAGTTATAATATAAACTGCCAGTCTGTCTCTACTCTCAGCCTCCGTTGCAAAACTCTGTGAGGATTCCACATTAAAGTTCTTTCCATCCGTGTTGTTGGTATCATAGGCGGCTCGGTGCGCACCTTGGACCCCAGCTTACCTGCTAATGCACAACTATCTGCGCCAAACTCACCCGCTCTCACTTCCCTCCTGACTAGACCTTCTTTCTCTCCTCCGTTTATCCCGCGATCGAAATCCAACAGCACCTGGAAGAGCAGAGGAATGAGAAGCATCAACTTAATGAATCAAAGGCAGAGCTGCAGTGCCCCCCCCCCCCCCCCCCCCCCCAACCCCTATTTGGGCATGATTTAGCAAATTTTCTGTTTTTTCGGTGCAACATTAAAAACTAAAAAGCCTGGATCTGAAAGCATTACACCAAACAAATATTTCTCAAAAAATGATTATTTTTCTGGTCCATCTGTAACCATGCATCATCTGTGTATACTGGCAGCGGTCTTGGCCCTCTATGGCGCACTACCTCCCCGCAGGTCTGGGCCTCGCCCCCCCAAGCAAGCTACTGTTTAAGGTTTTGCAGTTATTGCAAGCTCCCCGGAGAAAAAGTGTTGGAATGATACGAGGCCACAGCAGCACAGACTTCGGATTTATACTGCGCAGTTCTTGAATAAACACAACCTGGCGCTGGAAACATAAACCCCGCTTCTGTAAATTAGACGGCCTGTTACACAGGGGCAGGTCTATCGGCGAGAGCAAAGGTTGCCCTCGTTTTGTCCGTTAAATCAACAGCCTGTCCCGATGTTTACATCAGGAATCAACGAAACTTTATCTAGACAACCAACACACTCAACACTTAGCTTTCCTCATATTTCTATTTTTATTCAAGTTTACAATTTTTAGTATTCATGCAGCTTAAAAAATGTACTCTAAGCATGTTCAAATAAATGTATTACAATTCCTAACGGCTCGTTTGCTGTGTATTAATTAACCAAATCATTTAACAAATGGCACTGGGGATCAAATTACATTTGTGAGTGATATGACTCTACACACATGTTTCCAACACAAGCTTCAGTGCCATGGATCGTATTCATTTCCAGCAGAGATGATGATGCAGTTCGCCATCTGTGCGAGGGGCATTTTGATGTTCGCTTGCCACCTGGTCTGCAAGGACACTTCGCTGGCTGTCATCACGTCTCTAAAGTTCTCGGTGCGTAAACATCGCGCGTAAAGGAGGGGGCTAAGTGCCTTTACGCGCGCGTCGCTTGCGTTTACAGTTCACAATGCTGGTTTCATTCTTACAAAACAACGAAAACGCAACGATGGCGTATCACCTGACTGAGTGGGGATAATTTCCTTTCGCCACAGACCAATTGGTTAAGTATGTTTTCTCTTTAGCAGATCAAATCAAAATCAAATCAAATGAAAGGCGAATAAAGAACTCGGCTAAGTCTATCTACTGAAATGCAGCAGAACAACAGATGTCTGGATTTATTTGACAATAGCTTAACTGTGTTCGACGCACCCGTAAGATAATGCGTGTTATTACATTACTGACTATATTTACTGTGCTTGCCCACTGAACTAATTATCACCGCCCGACTTGTCAATAAGTTGGCCTTGATTGGCGTTTCGAAAACGTGTCTGTTATTTATTATTTAATTTAAAAAAAACCCCAGCTTTAATAATAATAAAAAAACGCGACAAATAGCAGTAATGTGTGTGTGTGAACGGCCGTTTAGTTCTGTCAGTCTCCTGCAAAATCCGTCTTTGTTACGCTTGTTGTGCACTTTGCTTTAACTCATGATGAAGTCCTGATGAAAGTAAGGATAAAACGCATGTAGTCCGAAGAAATTATGATCATGGACACGTGAAACTTCAACCATATCACACATTAAGTTAGACAAGGAGGACCCGTTGGACTTATACGATAGGAGACGTTATATTATTGACACGGGTTTCTTTTTGTGATCCTAAATCCTAAAATTGTGATCTCTAAATCCGTAGCCCTAACACAATGTTTTAGTGATGAAGTAACATCGTTAACTTTTGGCAGCAGCACTATTCTCACATGGTTTAACATAAACACTTGGATGAATGAAATGTCCCGAAACCGTGAGTAATGATCCACGTTTATTAAAGGTAAGAGAACATCATAAGTCTGCGTTTCGGACTTCGACGAGAAGAAATAATCAAATCGCAGAGTGAGAGCAGCCAGCAGCAGCAGAGAGGAAAGAGATGGAAATGCTAAGCGCCTTACTTCAGTAATGAGGAAAAGGAGGTCGTCGGTTTAGCACGAGAATCCGTGAGTTCCCGTCCGAGTTTCCAAAGTGACGCTCGCTCCCCAGCCCCCTCGCTCGCGCCGCCCGAGTATGAATGCTTGCTCTGTGTGTCGGTACCAGGGCTTAAAGAGCTCCTTGTATGCGGCTGAGAGAAAAAAATGAAAAGATGCAGAGGACAGATCTTAAAGGAGCAGCACACATATACGGACGCAGTCTCTGAGATCTCTGATTGGTTGGGCAATATCTATCTATCTATCTATCTATCTATCTATCTATCTATCTATCTATCTATCTATCTATCTATCTATCTATCTATCTATCTATCTAAATTATTACATTTTTGATTATGTTAAACATAGAAATTACCCTCACGCTCTGGTACATGGGCAGCCATCCATCGATTTGTGCTGGAGCTTTTCCCGGCTGCCATAGAGCGAGAGGCAGGGTACCCCCATTGTACGCCAACAATGATAATGATGTTATTGCATATTCGTTGTAATTAAATTGGTCTAACCACATATGTTTCACCCAGGTGAAACTGGGTTTACCGGGGAATGAAAACAAAAAATGTAATTAATTTTTTTTTTTTGGGGGGGGGGGGGGGGGGGGGCACTGACAGATCCGCGCGATTATTTATTAAGAGCAGGAATGGGTGTCAGTCTTGGCCGTATAAGCACAAAGAGACACGGTTTAATCCAATGTGCTCCGCGCTGCAGGTCTCAAATAAGTTCCCTCCCGCTGTGCAGCTGAGGATTTGCGGCCCGGCCTCGGGTTAACGTGAGTGTTTTGGCTTATGTTTGTGAAGCGATGCTAATGGGGAGAAGAGCCCCCCAACGATGTTGCCACGAGAACTAAACGTGTCTCTGTGAGGCTATAAACGGCAATTTATGTAACACTTTTTTTTTCCTGGCCGCGAGATATTTGCAAAAAAAAAACAAAAAAATGTACTTAAATTACTTAAGTACATTTACTTAAATTACTTAAGTAAATGTTACTTAAATTATTATTATTATTATTATTATTAATGTTTGGACCATGATTTGGTGCTATGAAAAACAAACAAACAAACAGCAGGATAAAATGTTGCTAGAAACACTTTTGTTTAAAGAACGATTAGCGAGAGAAGTTTGTGTTGGTGTGTTTCTGGGAAAAAGGAGGCTGCTTTTATTTTCTTCATACCCTTGTTCCGAAAATGTTGCCGTTTCAGCCTTTTGGATAGTCCAGTGACGGATGGCTTGAAATGATGCGCACTTCGTTTAGAGATAAATTACATTAAGCAAAGAAATAGATTGAGCGTTCAGAAAAACAAGACATTCATTGTGAAATACACACAAGCTCTGAGACTGTATAAAAAGGCTGCCTTGGGAAAGCTCATGACGATCTGATAACCATCATGAATTCTACTGTATTTATTATCCAAAGCTTCCTCTTCGTTAAAGTATTCCTCTTATTATAAAATGTCAAAGCTTAAATAATTAGTTACATTTTTAAATCACATTGTTAATTTAGGAATAATTCTTAATTAAAGTAGCTATAAAGTAAATCTTAACTTCCAATACTTTATTTTGGGAGTTTTTGCTGAAAAACCTTCTGAAATCTATAGAAAAAATTTTTTCGGTGAATTGAAATGATCCTTTTGGCGGATTATTTTAAGCAGTCCGCGGTTTGTTTTATGACTTGTTCACACGGGATAAAATGCAGAATTTTGAGTCTCTTGGCTTGAATAAAGCCCCAGTGGAAACCTGCATGTTTCTGTATTACTTGAATCTACATTTTACGATAGCTCCTCTTTCGTTCTTATTCTGAGTGATGTATTTTAACTGCATTAAAGCAGTTTCTTGTACTTTCCTGCACTGCAGCAGTCAGTGGACTGTTCATTTTCCCAATATAAATAATTTACCAAAAAGGTGGAAATTAATTTCACGCACTCAGAGATGAATGTGCACCCAAACAGAAGAGAACAAAATGATACAAAGTCCTTTTGTCATGTGAATCTTTTCGAAGGCAAACTTGGAGACACAAACGGATGAAAACAGTTCTCAGGATGACAGCTGAAGGTCGGCAGTTTGTGGGCTGGCAGTGTCAAAGGACGTCTCACACAGGCCGTGCAGTCCTATGACCATGACTGGCGGTGTGTGTGTGTGTGTGTGTGTGTGTGTGTGTGAGCCCTGGAAGGAAGGGGTGTCACACCCATCAGAGCCCCAGAGCCAGGTCAGAATCCCCTCACAGATGACCATCAGCTCTTGGCATTGTACAGTCATTGTACACATATTTTAGAGGACAGAGTGCAAACCAAACAAAATAAGTGGAGTAAATAAATTAGATTAATTAAAAATATATATTAATATGGTGTGTGATAAAGTATAAAAACACAAAACAACACTAGAGCCAATATTTTTATGTCACCATATTAAAGAATGTTATCACACATCACAGAGGAATGCAGGACCCTTTATGTCTAATCTTGAGTGTTATGTCAGTTTCTGTGAATGAGTATCACACAAATGTAATAATTTAAGAAATGGATTCTGAAGCAGCTGGATTTAGAGTAAATGACAGGAAGACACACTTTAGAATTTTCTATGTTTCCGCAAAAAAGCTGTTATGATGTTTTTCTCTTCACAATCATCGTGGTCAATAAAATTCACAATAACAATTATCACAATAGCCAGTAAGAAAAAAAGAGGCTGTAACATTTTTATTTAGTGTTGTCTTTTTTTAAAAGAAAGAAAGAAAGAAATAAAGAAAGAAAGAAAGAAAGAAAGAAAGAAATAAAGAAAGAAAGAAAGAAAGAAAGAAAGAAAGAAAAAGAATGAAAGAAATTCAAAATGCATTTACAAGGAGAGAAAATCTGTAACTGTGCAGAACCATAGCAAAATAACAATTACACAATTATTTACAATATTATGTGCACATTAATGACACAGTATCAGCAGTTAATTCTTAAATATCATGGGCGGAGTGATAACCCTACTGAAAATAATGCATGAATATGATATAAACATCATCCTAAAAATCCTTAAAAATTAAGCAAATCAAATTCAGATGAGAATCAAATCAGATTTACTTTTAATTTCAGAGATTTCCAACATCATTTTCCTCAATAAATAAGTTTACTTTATCTACTTTTGTGACTGATCTTTTTTTTTTTTTTTTTTTTAGGTGCTTATGCAGAAATATAGATAATCCAAAAAGTGCTCTAACATCTTTACTGCAAAGATAAATTGTACATGTTTAAACAACCTTTTTTTCATGTATGTTACTCGATGCACAGTTCCTTTATCTTAAACTATACAGCTGTGTTTTGTTCTGTTTTCTGTTTTTTAATATCGTCACATGACATTTAAGACCATGGAAACAAACCTAATATAACAATGTGATTGTGTAGATTTATTGAACATGTCCTGTAGTCTTTGAAAGGTGTTACATCTCACTGCTGCAGCATGTCTGCAGGTCTCCATGATGCTCCTAATCTAATTTTCTCTTATTCATACTTTCTCTTTTCTTTTGTGCACCTGTGCAGCCAACAGCAGGTGTTTCAGTGCCCCCCCCTTGAGCCCCATTGAAATAGGTCAGTGAACCTTGCAGAAGGATCCAGTGCAAAGTTAATAGTGCAGTTATTAAGTCATTACAAATGTAATCAACTCTGTTTTATATATTTTTTGACAAATTCACTCAAGCTTGAGTACTAGAGACTGTAATACCAAGCTACTGATTGATACTGTTGAATGTTCCTACAGAGGTCAGGGTCAGCCAGATGGTGGCACAGCTAAAATTGGTAAGAGTTTATAGGCTTTCTCAAGAACTTTGTTGGAGTTTGATCCTGCTTTTATTGTTTTTATTAATTTTAAAAATTAAAGCTAGCCTGCAATAACTTCTCATGAAAACCAAATGCTGTAAAAAAAAAAAAACTGAGGTTTTGCAATTTATGTTCATCTGTAATAGTGATACATATCAGTTACATCTCCATTTATACTATCAAGGGGTCTTCAGATGGATAATAAAAAGAATTTAATTGATTTAACTTCCTCATTTTTTCCTTTCTTCTTAAAATTTTGCAGCTGTGTTTCATTTTAATCCATCCTCCTTTGACCACCAGTGAATCCATTGTTTGTGCCCATACCACCAATGCTCCTGTTCTTTTTACCAGTTACTTACTCAAAACGACACCGTTGTCGTGTAAACGCCAAGGCCGAAACGCATCAAAACAACGCCGTTTCAAAATGAAAACGGTCTCGTGTAAACGGCACCTGAGTGGGGAGGCAAAAACTTCTCCTGCAGCTGTGGAGTGAGGTGGGATGTTGTGTGAGTGTGGGTGAAATCTGTTTACTTGAAAGTCTATGTGCATAAGTGTGTGTGTGTGTGTGTGTGTGTGTGTGTGTGTGTGTGTGTGTGTGTGTGTGTGTGTTGCTACCTTAATGAATAGCCCATTGTGTGTTCTGCTTCATATCTCCATGGCCCGCCAAAGGAAAGAATCTAGTTACTTCAATTGTGTGAGGGGGAACATCTAAAGGAAATTGATATATGGGGTTTGAGGTGGGGTGTGGGTGGAAATGCGGTGGTGGTGTTGGAGCAGGTGGGGGTAATGGGGTAAGGGCAGCAGGTGAGATGGAGAAAGGGACAGTTTAGTTACTTGTGGCTGTTCTTTAATCACCCTTCCACTTATTGTTGTGAACCTGGATATATACATATTTTACAGTTTCACTCTCAGAAGGCAAGTGGTATCGGTGCAGTGGCAGTCCACCAGACCACAGCAAACTGCATCAACTGCAAATACGATGGATATTCAGAGGAGACCACATGACTTCACAAAGAAAAACAGATGATTTTGAATTAAGGGGAGTCTGCACTGTGCTTCTCTCCCTTCATAGTGATCTGATCCTGTTTCACAAAACTACTGCACATGCTGACAATGTGCATAACTATATATGCATCTAAGGATATAGATAGATAGATAGATAGATAGATAGATAGATAGATAGATAGATAGATAGATAGATAGATAGATAGATAGATAGATAGATAGATAGATAGATAGATAGATAGATAGATAGATAGATAGATAGATAGATAGATAGATAGATAGATAAAACATTGAGTATGCTCTGTAAGTGGAAAACTGGTTATTAGAAAACTGGTTATTATAATGATAGATGATGATGTTAATTGTTAATTGTCATTACCTTAACCACACCCTTTTTTTTCTTAAACTAAAGTAGGCTTACAATAAAAGCAGGAGGACATAGTGATTCACCGCATAGACCCCTATATTTCCCCATATGGGTGACAGAAATGATAAGAAAATAGCTTCTTACTCTGCACACACTGATTAGAAATAGAAACTCTCTGTGGCTGCAGTTTACCCCGTTGCATGAACCTTTTGTATCCACCAAGAGAAGCACATAAAGCTTTGGCCTGCTCAGGCTGGCCGCAGCTGTGATGTCAACAAGAGACACAGGGCAAAAAAGAGGGATGATGCAGAAGGAGTAAGAAAAAGATTAACCTCAATGGTGCCTTGTATCACTTGCATCTGTGTCTTCTGTGAGGAAAATCTGTTACATTATTTATTTATTTATTTTGCATCCAACAGTCTAGTCTCTGCATATACCATGGAAATGTGGTATTTGTATATATATGTGGGTTTTTTTGGTTAGAAGACCCTGTCACACATATACACAGATTTCATGGTAATATTTGGAAACTCCCAAATAACCCAGTTCTGTAGGATGAGGGGACACACTTGAAAAATGATAATTGGGCGGAATGAGAGGCGAGGGATGTGGAGATTGAGTCATTTGCAGGAAAATGTAGAAAATGATGTTCAAGAATTCAGCGGGGAACAAGGGTCCCCTTTGTTTGGATGTTTCTGTTGCATTTCTGGCTGGTTGCTGTTTGGGACATCATCGCACAGCAATAATGTCCCATTTCTTCCTGAAATGTTCGGTTTTAATGATTCTTTCAGAGTTCTTTTCGCCCTGGTCACCAAACAAAAGTCTTATCAAATAACTTATTTAGCTTCATGTCTTGCTGAGGACCACAATATGCTTTTCAGATACATGCAAACATAAAGGATGGAAAGTAACAGAGTATGTTTACTCAGTAACTGCAGTGAGTTTGGTACTGTAGAATTTCCAATGTATCCTTCTGTATAGTTCAGTTAATACAGTACTGTGCAAAAGTCCCCACCCCTCATTTCTTTATATTTTGCTAGGAAAATGGGAAATAGCTGCACCAAACACATGTAAATACAGCATATAATCAAAACGGAGTTTGTACAAACCTAACAAGCTTGAAAGTCATTATTTGGTGTGATCACCTTTATTCTTCAACACAGTCTGAACTCCCTGAGGCAGCTTTCCTGTCATTTCTTTAAGCTGTTCTCCAGGCTTCTTGAAGGACATTCAAAGCTATTGTCTTTGGATGTTTCTGCCTTTTGTTCCGTTCTCTGTCAAGGTGATCCCACACTGCTTCAATAATGTTGAGATCCTGGGTCTGGGGAGGCCAATCCATGAGTGATGTGTTCACTTGTGTGTTTTTCTATCCAGATGGCATGGCCAAACATTACTAAACAACTAACCTTTAAATGTAGCTACTCTGTTTATATGACAGGTTCAAGTTTATAGCATTTAACTCCCTTTAGAGGTTGTTCTGTTGGGCACCTACAATGAAGAGCTCATCACATCTTTATTGCCCAATATTCAAACTATTAGTATTAGTTGCTCCTTTTTTTTCTGATCATACATCCTAAGCTGCATTTGAAGCACTGCAATAAGCATGGTAAGATTATTTCTATGATGGTAATGCAATGTTCAGGCATCTTAAATGAATCAGTCTTTACTGGAAGCTCATTGGAAGCACTTTGCACCATCACTGTGTAGTCCAGTGCTGATAGAGGATTGACCTGGATTTTGTGTTTACAGGACATGAGTTGTTTTGACGATAGACAGAAAACCAGAGAGGGAAAGGAGGAAGAGGGGTGATGCTTCTTAAGAAGAGATATGGAAAAGAAGAAGGATAAAAAAAAGAAGTCATTTTCCAATCATGAGTTTTTCTCGGAACATTGAATTAAGCAGCATGAACGGGTGGGGGCCTCAAGGGTCTGGGGGTGGCTGCTGCAAAGTTGCCTGAATGAAAGAGTCCGTTGTTTGATGCTGGGAGAGGGAGATGAAAGGGGAGAGGGAGATGGCGAGTTTGTCGAGCATCAGTCCCCTCTCCTATCGGCTTCTCACCCTGCAGCCCTCCCTCACTCTGCCCATGTGAGCTAGAGTTCAAACACAGGGCCCACAGCTGCTGGTATAGACTCTCTCTCTCACACACACACACACACACACACACACACACACACACACACACACACACACACACACACACACACACACACACACACACACACACAATGAGTTACACACATTTTTACAGATTATATACAGAACTTATATTTAACTGAAAACGGTGCTAAGACAATGCATCAAAAGTGAGAGGTTTTTTTTTTGAAAAATGCATACTCATTTTGAATTTGATCCCAACAGCATGTTTCAGAAAAGTTTAGCGGCTACAGAGGGCTACAAAAGTTTTCTAACACTAAATAAAGAGATCAAGGGTGCAGAGATCCAAGCAAAAAGTATCCGGGTCAACCAAAAGAAAAAATGCCACTATAGGCTATAAAAGAAGGAAAGGCCTCTCCATATGCATAAGGTGAAAAGCCAGCATTGAAGTTCCGTGATCTTATGTCTGCACGACTGCAAACTAAAACAGTCCAGCTGCTAAAATGGCTTC
Source organism: Archocentrus centrarchus (assembly GCF_007364275.1). Taxonomy (NCBI): domain Eukaryota; kingdom Metazoa; phylum Chordata; class Actinopteri; order Cichliformes; family Cichlidae; genus Archocentrus; species Archocentrus centrarchus. The sequence goes on along the minus strand of NC_044353.1, from coordinate 10,514,525 downwards.
CCTGCAGACACCTACTAAAACATATTTGGTGCATTATGAAGTAAAAAAAACAAAAACAGTTTCCCTGAAATGTTAAGCAGCTGGAAATTGGATCTCAAGAAACAAACGGTAAAACAGTTGATCTCTTCAGCTCCCAAATTCCTGCAGAGTGCTGTTCAATGAAATACAAATGCAATTATACAGCAAAAGTACCTGACTAATTCCCATTAAAATAGGTGGAAGTTTTACAGTCATTATGGTAATTCAGTGTAAGTAAAGCAGAGAAAAACAGAACCACAGTGAAGAACACGAGTCTGTGACTGCACAACATGCAGACACGTAAATATGCTGTTTATTTTACTGTGAATTTATCATGCAAACTCTATTTGTTACAATTTTAAAAGTGCAGGTTTTTTTTTGTTTTGTTTAAGTACTGTTTTTTTTTTTTAAGTACTACTAATCTCATGTTCCTCCTACAACAGTCACACAAAAATAAATATCAGTGCATGGCTCCAGAGCAGGGCTGGGCAACGCATTTTCCCGAGGGGCCACATGAGAAACTGGGACTGTTGTGGAGGGCTGCACCAATAAGCTTATAAAGAGATTAAATAAATTTGGAGCAGAATTGAGCCCAGCTTATTGGTGCAGCACTCCACAAAGGTGGCTCCTAATATCCATAACGCTTCTGAAAGTATCACAGCACAGCAGTTAGACTCTTATGCATTACTTGTCTCTCAGCTTGAGTAATGGACATTATTGATGTTCAGCATCTGTAACTTCGTTACTCACACTATAAAGCGCTGACATCACAAACGCCATCAAAGTAATGGGTCGAGTTATCAGGTCCAACAAAGCTGTCCTTGTTGTGTGATTAGCGAGTGACATTTCTTATTGTTTCTGTCGCGCCATTTCAATTTCTATTTCATCATCTGACATAACACTATTTAAGTGATATCAGCTAACTGTACACTGACAACACACTGAACTCCACGGATGCCATATTTATGAGTGGCCTGTCATGGGTTTTGGACAATCTTTTAAATGCAGTGCTCAACAAAATACCGAGAAAATGGAAAATGACTTGCTTTAACTTCCAAGAGAGCAGCTCATCAATGAAAATTTTGCGTCCTACATTAAAATTGCGTGCTAAGATTCAATTTCTGATTTTTCCTCTCCTGAGGAGTAAAAAAATCCAACACAACAAAAAAATTTAAGATATAAAGAAATTTTCAACTGAATTTAATTTAATTTAAGCAATTTATACAATTTAATTGTTGGATAAATTTCACTCCAGAGTCATAAGATAGTTCCTGTTTGGATTACTGGATTGTTTCCAGTAATTTATTGTATTAATTGTATATATTTAGAATCAGGTATTCAGACAGTGGTTTTGCCGCTGTACACCACCGCGGTGGATTTTAAATCAAAGAATGAAGATGTGATTGAAGTGCCAGTGTTCCACTTTAATTCAAGAGCTTTAACAGCATTTTTGCAAAAACTGTTTAGGAATTACACACATTTTTATACACAGCCCCCCATTTCAGAGCCTCACAATTAATCGGACAAACTAGCATAAAAATCAGGATTGTTTTTAAAACTGGTGAAAATATTTTGCAGTCAGTGACTGCCTGAAGTCTAGAACTCATGGACATCACCAGATTCTGTGTTTCCTCCCATGAGATGCTCTGCCAGGCCTTTACTGCAGTCCCTTTCAGTTGCTGCTTGTTTGTCTGTCTCTCTGCCTTCACTTTTGTATTTAATAACTTGCTCTATGGGTAATTATTGGCCAGAACTGGGTGACTGACTTGGCCACTGAAGAATACCCCATGTCTTTGCCTTGAGAAACTCATGTGTTACTTTTGCAGTTTGCTTTAGGTCAATATCCATTTGCACTGTGAAGTGCTGTCATATCAATTTTGCAGCATTTGGCTGAATCTTAGCTGAATATAGCCCTGTGCACTACACAAGTGTAATGAGTGGAACCAGTGGTTTGCACCTTAGTGTAAACTCTGTATTTCAATTAATGGAGGCGTCTCTTGATTGTAGTCTTTAAAATTTTCCAATTACATTTGAGACTCTGAAAATGGGGCAGTATGTTTAAAAATGACTAGTTCCTAAACACTTCACACAATACTTTTGTTAAAAAAATGATGTGAAATAAATAATGAGAGCATCAATTACAAAATAAACATTATCTTGTCTTGACTTGAATGCAGCAACTCAGACCATAACGAGTTATAACAGGAACAAGTCATAGACCAAGTAAGAAATAGGGACATCTTCTCATTGACTTCTATATAATCAAACTGCTTTATGCAGCCAGAGGTGTCGCTCCCTTCTGGACATTAGAAGAAATGTAGTGTCCACATTTTTAGACCCTGAATCATACAGTGTATGATTAAAATGCAAGCTTCAGTCAAATAATGAAACAATGAAACCCAATAAACATGAGGTTAAGACTTGGATTTTCATGTGTTTAAAAGAAAAAATCTCTTCAAAAAGGGGTTGTCAGCCTCATTCTTGAAATTATTAGGTGAAAATATTTTGGGAATCTGCAATAACTCATCAACAAAGATACAGAGGAAGAGGAAGCACAGGTCTACATGGCTGGAGAGTTTTCAAAGGGAGTCATCAAAGAAGGGCATGTCTGAAAATGAAATTTTCTATGGCTAAATGTGAGGATAATGTCCTATGCAGACTGTGAGAGAGGCTTAATGTTTGAATGCTGGAGTCAAAGTAAAACGGATCTAAGCATGGCATAATCAGAAACAGCTGATAATTAAAAAAAAAAAAAGACCAAATAACACACTGGAAACAAAACAAAAGAAAACAAAGAACAGATTCAAGAATAGAGACACAAAATGAAGAAGATGGACACAACAGGAAAGGAGCTTCAACAGGGGTCAAGCAGTAACATGGAGATCAGTGGGGCTTGGTGCCTTGGGGAAAGATAGGAAAGAGAGAGTAGAATTGGAAGAGTGTAAATCCCAGGGGAGAGATGGAAGAGACCAGAACATGATGGATACTTGCTGGCACACAGAGAAACACACATACCCATAATTAGCATGCTAAACGACAGTTAAATGTCCCACACAAAGGCTTACTGTTGGGCCTCATTTGCTCACTCTGGAGACAATGCACAATAAGAGTCAGTGGGAACCCCCAAATCACCCTTACAGCTGACGTGGCCCAGCACGGCTTCTCCTATTTTACCATTCCAATGATTACGCTCATTCACTCACTCACTGACTCGCTAATGAAAAGCCGATAGCCTCGAGGCCCGAGGTTACTGAGCAGCTTGCCCCTTCATCCTCCTGTCCCTCTTTTCATCCCCCGACAGAAATGCCTCTCCACTTCTCCTGAGGCTCAAAGGTCCAGCTTGTGGGATGTTTTTGCTGTCTGGATTCTTGTGCATGGGAAATGCTTTAGACTGAGAGACAGAGATGAGGGACATATAAGTAAGGAAAAATTAAAAGCAAACTTTTTTAAGCACTATAAGCAGAAGTTGGTGACATCTGAACAGAGAGAACACAGAAACATAAAGAGAAACTCTTTAATTAGAAAGCTGTTATATACTTTGCATATGAGTATATCAATATCAGAGACAAGGGCTCACAGTGAGATATTTCTGTATGCTATCAAAAGCCAACTTTGAAGAAACTGAAGAGGTATTTTAAACCCACTGAAGCCCACACTACAGTTCTCAATGGTATAAGCAGCCTGTCAGTGTGACCAATTTTAATAAACACCCATATTTGCAAAAACAGTTAATGCACTGAGATGCTGGATTTCCATCATAGTTACTCATCAAATGTGCAATGTTAGGTGGTCTGCAGTGTATCCACACCTCAACAACTGCAAGACCACTACACTACACTACACTCCACAACACTACACTACACTACACTGCAGACAAGTTTAAAATATGAACTGTAAACCAGTGATCCAGATTTACATCAGTAAGACTCCAGAAAGGATATTTTAGCTAACCACCTCTGGATGCGATTCTAAATTGGCCACAGTGTAAGGTGTACTCCACCACTCTCCCAGTGTCATGTTAGATTTTATGCAATTTTTCATGATCAGAAACACCAGTTTTGCATAGTTGGATAAGAATCATAGTGTGTTCTCATCTGGACACGCTGGGCTGCAAGTGTGAAAAGACTGTTGGTGCTGCTGTCCATGTGGCTGTTAGAAGCCAGTCAGTTCAGAAGCTCTTTGCACAACTTCATTTAAACCTGGAGATTAATAGTAGTGTTTGTATTGGTTGTCAAAAGCAAATTTCTATTACTTGTCCAGAAGAGGGCTCTGGCCTCCACTGCATGAGAAGTTACAGTACCTGCATTCATTCATGCAAACCTTCTTCCCTTAATTATCATGAAGTCATCAGATCCAGAAAGTTTGGATGTCTCCAAGACTACAGTGTAAAAAAAATTTTTTTAATCATGTGTTATACCTCTCTCCTGCACGGTTCTCTGAATTGATCCAATTTCAAAACAAAGCTTTTTTGATACATCTGAGAAAACACAGCATATTTATGTCCCATAAATATGTAAATGACTAAATTTTTGTCGGTCAGTCTGCATTATGATTGCTTAGAGGTTGCTTCCGAGTCATTCCCTATTCCCTCTTCCATATACAGGGACTACTACTTTTCATAAGGCATTGGATACTCTGAGTGCACTATAGAGGTTATAGTAACCACTGTTAACTATTTATCCAAATATCCCCAGCTATAGACACATGTTCTATACAATTGAAATAAATACAGAGTTTTTGACCTGAATGTGGCAAAGGTGTAACTGTGGCTGAATTGCAGGAAGTCACCTAGAAGTGCTCTGTCCACTGGTAATAGTAATAGACCTCTTCTTTTACCTGCTGATGTGCTGAATGGCTTGTTGATATTTTGAAATATTGTCACAGTTCAGGGTTGCACAGGTGTATCAGTAATGGGTACAGTCCACTTAGTGAAGGTTCTGCTTTTGTGCATGCCATTTCACTGACTTTCTGGGGCACTTAATAGAACAAAGCCATCACTGGGGTCACCCATGCTCTGAATACAGTGACAAGCTATATGGTTTATTTAAAAAGGGGTTCCTTTTTAGATAAGAATTTCTCCTCAGGGGCCCTCTGTTGTCAGAAGTTGTTGATTAAAATAGATATACATTTAAAGATAATCATCAGTCTGGTTTGATTTTGTGTATCATTTCATTAACTTGCATTCATTCACAGTTTTTGCTGATATTCCTTTGATTCTCTTCTGTCTTGTACTAACGATCTAGCTCAGTGGCAAACACAACACACATGTGACTCTGGATCGCTGCACACTTTAGAGCCCTTTGAGCATTTATCAGTCACTAGGATTGTGCTTTGTAGCCCTAAAAGCTAATCATGTGATGTGTACTGTGACCTGCTGTGATTACTGTCACTTGAAAAAGAAAACTTTTTTTTTGTTAGATGTCTTTGATGCACCAGGAAATTTTGTTGTAAATCTGAAGCATATACGTTGTGGGTTATTTAGACAAACATAGTTTGTGTCTTCTCTTCAGTGAAACCTGAAAGTTATTCTGTTAATACATTACATTCTTTTTTTTTTTTTTAAAGTGGATATGTTTCCAGGACATGACTTTAAAAAAGTTTTTTTTTTTTTTTTTAAAAAGTATCCAAATCTAGCCACATCCTCACACTGCTTATCAAGTGATATGTTATATGATGATGCCCTGAGCTCTCTGGCTCCATTGTGGTGTTCCTTGTGAGATGCCACACCCAGTGCAATGCCCTCGAGTGCAAAAAGGCATTTCCAAAAACCGATGGCCTGTCAATACCCCAAAGTACCTGAGGCATAAACTCTTTTCTGTGGTATTTTTTAAATAGTTTTATAGAGGTTTATTTTTTAAAATTTTATGAATTTAGGTTAAAGTTCCCGAGCCAAGTTTAAACCAGCAGTGCACATCTCAAAGTTTGTGCTGAAGCACTTTGTGATAGAAACGGCTCCAGAGGCATCTAGTGGCTGTGGAGAGGCATGGCAAAAGTTCTGTCCACAGCTGCAATAGAAAGAAGTCTGTGTGTCTGTGAACAGACAACAGCATTACAGCGATAATTACAGAAATATTTATTTGCAACATCAGAAGTTATACAAGGAAGAATAAAGTGCTTTGTACTTCAGTTTTTTCTCCTTTCAGCTTATTTCAGTTCGGACAGTAGTTTGCTCAGTGCGTGTTTTTCCCCAAGGAGGGGATGGAAAATCATTCCATTTATACAAAGCAGGAAGACTTTATAGCAACAGACACAAAACACTTTGTTGTTAAGTTAACGCCTATTCTTGTCAAGTATTCCACAATTCAAAACTGACATTACACAAAGACTTTTATACACTGCCAGTCAAGACCCTCTGAAAAATGTGTTTTCGCTTCTTCACGTCATTTTTAAGAATTTAGAAGTAACATTAAATTAAATAATACATGTCAGAGCTGTAGAAATATTAACTCGTTTCATCATGTAGAGCAGAAAACATGTAAAACAAATGTGAAAATTCATATTTATATTTATAATGTTCAGTATAAACACTGTGTATGCTTCCAAAAAAAGCACAAACGAAGACTCCAGTAATAGTCAGAGTCAGTGTCTCTGCTCACACCTGTGAGACAGAATGCACAATAAAGCCCTGAAACCTCTGATGGCTCAGTCACATTACAGTAAAAATCAGATGGCAAGCTCCTTGCAACTAGGAAAGACTGGTGGTTGCCTGGTGATTGCATTGAATTATTTTACATTCGGCAACCGATTGCAAGTAGTTATGGTGACTAACTGGTCACCCAGAGGTTGCATGTGCAATATCCTCAACTCCTGGGTTTCCACTTTTACTCGTACGAGGCAATCTAACAACCATGGTCTGACACTCTCAGAAAGACTGGTGAAGGTTTGCAAATAATCATCATCAATCATAAATGCAAACAGATTTTCAACAATCCGAGTCAGCCTGCGCAGATGCCATAACTCATCTGCAAAACATCTCTTTGCAATGACTCAGCTCAGCCGGTTGCCATTTGATTGTATTCTGGTTGTATTCCTATATGAAAGTATGTTTACAGAGTGCCTCTGTCATTTTGCAGTTAAATCACCATCCTGTGGCAACTATGTCACTATTTGTGGAGGAATTTCTGTTTCAAATCTATGAGAGACTGGGCTGGACTCTGAAAGTAAGTAGTTAAAATCAAATTTCTGTCTTTGTAGATGGCATTTGTCTTTTTCTTTTTTTCTTTTTTTGATTTATTGTTACAAACAGATTGCATGTAATTGCCACCTTGATTGCTTTTAATACAACAACTGACAGTGAGTGGTTGCTGACATGGTCACCGTCTTCAAAGCAACCTTCTCCAACCACTGTTTTCCACAGTGTGACTGTAATGTTATTTAGCATCTTACTTTGAGCAACATGTTAAAAGCGAATATAATGCATGTAGCAGGTTTAATTATTTTACTGAACCAGCTTCTATATTTGTGTTTCTGCTTCTGCTCATGTCAAAGCAATCTGTGCAAAAGTCTTATAATAATATAACAATATTGTAATCAGAATCTGATGACATTTAAATATGGAGACTCAAAACTGACAGAATCAGTAATAAATTCCCCAATAAATAAATATAAAATCAGAAGAAAAAATACATGGATAACCACACCAAAATATAGAGCAGGTGCTGGGCTAAAAAATGAGTCAGCACATGAGGAAATCAACAGCTCGCACACCGCAGAAATCCAATTTTACCTGCTTACTGCATCATGGTAGATATAACATTTTGAGCACAACTCAGTCATCAGGCCAATAAATAAATACGTCCTCACACGCACCAAAAATGATGATAAAATAAACGCAGGCATTCATTTTTCATAAAAAGTGAAAATTCCAAGCATTTCTTTACCTTTAATAAAGGTGTTAATTTCCATTTTATGACATATTTATTTATAGTCACTATTTGTTAGTTTATACTTTTGACTGTTTTGGTCCTCCATATTTTCAGAAGCCATTGTAAGTGAAATCAAATCAAACCCACACAATCATGAAATGCAAATAAAAAAACAAAAATCTGTAACTTAGAGTATCTGTAACTATAGTCATTTCAGTCTTAGAGACAAGAAGCCCCCCAGCAACCAAAAGCAAGTGGACAGAAACTGGCTCCGTACTGTCAAAAAATAAATAAATATGAAACCAATGTAAAATACTTTAATCAAGAGTTGTTTGTTTGTTGATATAAAAGCCAGTTATACCTGCATTGTTCACCTGTTCATCCTGCAGTGACGAATGTATCAAACCATAGTAAGTATTTTACTTTGGCTGGCAGTGTATGTTCATCAGTTAAGCTGTTTACATATGCTTTGTATAATCCCCGATACCTGCAATAAGAATTTTGACAATAAAACATAATAAAAGCTAAAAATATTGACTCTTTGTTGCTCAGATGCACAGTCTCTACATCAAGTCTCTCTCTCTCCCACAAAGTCGTGTTAATACAAAATGAAGCCAGCAAAAAATAAATGCATTAAAGAAAAACAATAAAATAAAAGTCTTCAGATTGTTATTTGTGGTATCATTAGGTGCAGTTGATATACTGCATATAAAAGTCACAGGGGAAATATATATGCCGTACATATCATGGCCAAATGGTTCATAAATATTAGCCGGCCTCAGTCTGACACTAACAGATCAGAAAGATTTGCCGCATTTGACAAAACAGTAAAAGTCAGTTTATTTACAGTTATTTCCATTTTTTTCACAGTAAGCTTCTGTTATGTGTCAAACCATTTGGTTCTCTCAGCATGCTGTGCCAGCAAAAGAGGGAAGTTTATTTTTCATGTCATATCATAAAATCATCAAGTCAACTTTGTCTAAAATAATTCACAAGACATACAGTAACACCTGCATTAGTCCTCTCCACCCACATCCAAAGACTTATTGCACTTCCAGAGACTGTACAAACAGCCGCCATCCCTTTGTCTCCTGTTGTGCCTCGCTGTGCTGCACCGCTTTCTACTACCATAGATAACGAGTACTGTACACGTGCCGCAGGTTTGCTCCAGTTTCCAAAAAGTATTTTCCAACTCCAAACCTTTGGCGAACAGTAACAGAGCAAATGTGATTTAAAGCCGCTTTCTGTGATCACAGGCTGCAGCCTCCACAAGAAGCAATAAAAAAAAACCCAAAATGAATCCATCAAGCAATCAAGAAATCTACTTTGCTTTTTATTTATCACACTAACTGGATGAACTCATTTTAGGCCTTATAAACTAAAAAAACAAAAAAACAAAAACATTTTAACTAATTAGATTAAAGCTAAAACCTATATGTTTTAAACATAAGTTTTAAAATCCAGTGACATTGCTCTAAATTTATCTTAAGGAATCTTTATCATATCATATCAGCTCCTGTTACACTTAGTGATTGCACTTGGAATGGTTTTGTTGTTACTGCAAAATTTTGACTTATTTTGACCTGGTAATCTACTTATTTATTTTTAGTGGTGGAAGCAAGCTTCCATTCAAATGTGAATAAAACAGACTTTGCAAGGATCTGTTGGCAGCATGATGACCAGTGAAGTCCATGAACAGCAAGAGGTTTATCAAGCATAAATTGCTAAAACCTGAAGATCTTCAGTTGTCTTCAGAAAGAAGAGAATTCCCATCAGATTTACTAGTGCTTTCTTAAAATATCGTTGACTATGTAAACCATACATGTGCAATTAAAATCATGGCTCAAGTTTTTGGGTTTTCCTTTGGTTATTAAATCCTAATAAAAGGGAGTCAGCAGTCTGTCGGAGCTCTGTCAAAGGTTCTTTCTACAGATTCAGACTGGCTGCTCGTTTTGGCTCCTACAAAATTCCACCAAAAACCTATTTAGGAAGTGTTTCTTACTTCCTAACCACCACAGGAAGAAAAACAAACAAGAGTGAATATAAAACAACACTGGAAAGGCAAAAGGGGTTTGGGACATGCAGAACACATCACCAAGAAATCCCTCTTCAGGTCCAGAAATAGGAGGAACATGGGAGACCGTACCCTCCCTCTCCTCACTGAATCTCTTGTTCACTCTTATAGGTCACTGGATCAAGAGGAATGGCAGTCTGTAAGATGTCAAACTCCATCTGGTTATTGTCCATGTCCAGAACACACATGACATTGTGACTGCCTGAAGTCACAGTCGAGTTGTCGTGGAACATGTTTTGGAAGTCGACAGAAACCGAAGTCCTCCTCTCCTCTCCCCTCTCCTTCCCTACAATCTGAGAAGAGTCAAATATATCATCCTCTTCTTCCCCACAACTCAGAGCCACCTCGTTCTCATAGCAGAAGGCGCTAAGCGACATGGGGATCAAGTCTTTTGTGGCTCTACATGCAGATGCAGGAGAAGCAGCAGAAGAGGCCCGGCTTGCAGCTTCATCGAGCTCTTTGGCGCTGAGATGAGGCGTTGACGGCACCTCGTATGTCTTGTGAAAGCGAGCGTAGTCTACCTTGTAGCGGTCCCGATCCTCGTAGATCACAGGCTCAAACCTGTGACCCCAGAAGATCTCTCTGGAAAGGTAAGAGCTACGGAACTGGGTGGTCATGGCAGTGGCCTCCACCATTCCCTCCAGGATCACAACAATCTCAAAGTCATCTGCCTCCAGATCAGCTCGGCTCAAAGTATACAGAGGGCTATCTTTGTCTATCTCGTGGACTATAACCAGTGGAGATACTAGAAACAGCCTGTCTGTGCCTTCATCATAGCCCACATTGAGGTCCATCTGCTCTAAAGGGATGAACTCGCCTTCAGCTGTGACGTATGAACGTATGAGCTGGGCACGGACGTGAGCCTCCACAATGTGACTTCTCCGCAGGTTGCCCACCCTCCACATGAGGCACAGCTTGCCATCGCGTAGTGCAATGACAGCATTTTTGGAGAACATGAGGGTCTGGTTCCTCTTCTTTGGCCGAGCCATCTTGGCCATAATGGTGCCAATCATGAAAGAGTCAATGATGCAGCCTACTATGGACTGTATCACCACTGTTATCACAGCAATAGGGCACTCCTCAGTAACACAGCGCCATCCATAACCAATAGTAGTCTGGGTCTCCATGGAGAACAGGAGTGCTCCAATAAACCCCTGAACATGAAGTATGCAGGGCATCCTTTGTGTCTGCTCTCCAGCTGTATGTCCAGAAGTGGCTCCATGCAGACCTCCAGCTACAAGTCCATCACCCTTAAATGCAGGGTGCTCTCCAAAGTCCCCATGTGCCAGAGAGACACTGTAAAAGATTAAACCAAAAAATAGCCAGGAGACAATGAAGCTGGTGCAGAATATAAGCAGCAGGTATCTCCAGTGGATGTCCACACAGGTGGTAAAGATGTCAGCTAGATAGCGCTGCCTCTTTTCTTCCATGTTAGTGAATACAACATTACATTGTCCATTTTTCTTCACAAATCGGCTCCGTACTTGGTTGGAGCCCCTTGTCAGAACCTTTCCGTTGTAGTTGTTCATCACTCCTTGTTCCGCTGTGCTGGGCACGATAGCGGAGGTTCCTGACCTCCTCCTGTCTTCTGCTTCTGAGGTGCAGGTCAAGTGCAGTCTGAATCTGGGTGAACTGTTGCCGTTATGGAGTCCTAAGCTAGAAATCTTCTGGCGCTCTTCTTCTGGTAAAATGTCGGACACAATGCTGTACCTGTCGGAGGGGAGGGGGATTAAGATTAAAAATTGTATATATTTTTCTTTTATTCTAAATTGATTGTCCAGTACTGTGCAAAACTCTTGAGTCACTCCTTATTTCTTTATCTTTATGTTTCCAAGGAGCCAGACTTTTTTTTGTATTTTTTAAAGTGCTTTTAAGCAATAGTTCTCCAGGCTTTCTGAAGGTCCTTCAAAGCTTTTCTTTGGACATTGGCTGTTTTTTCACTCAGTCCAGTTCTTGTATCTGATCATTTACAGAGGAAATTTTCTTTGTTAAGCCACTTAAGAAATTAGGGGTGGCTCAAGACTTTTGCTCAGTATTGTATTTATTGATTGCATCTGATTTATCCAAACTTTACTTGCCATTCTGCCATTGCTAAAACTTTTTTAAAACACTTAATTTTTACAAAATTTCCCCTGCACCTTTTAAACCAAATGCACTATGCATCCTCCTGTAGAGAGCCACTCAATAGGGATTCAAATTAGACAGAAAGCATCAAGTAAGAAGCTCCCTAGAATAGTTTCAAGGGATTTGACTCCAGTCATGAAATATTTATTTAACTCACAGTCACAAACACATTACTCAAATTGACCAAACTCCTCTTCAGCTGTCCCCAAGTCATCTGTTAGTGCCCACCTGTGAAAATCTCCTCACTAGAAGCCTGTCTTCACTCTCGTCAAAATACAAGAGAAGTGATGTATTTCCTTGAAAATTTGATATAAAAAATATAAAGAGCACAGACTGTTGGCTATAAATTGCTAATACTACCCAGTCATATGTAAAATGCTAATGCCAATATGTGACCCACTTGCCACTGGGACAAAAATTTTAATACAAGAGCAGTAAATTTAGGTCTGAGTAATGAGCAATATCACAAACTAAACACCTCCTATTACCCGTTTTAATTCACTATTTATATATATGTACAAATACATTTATGTAAATATGAAACTATGCATATGTGTGAGTAATTTCATGTTTGTAACTGAGAACTGGTTCTCAAACATTTTACCTGGTAAAATAAAGGTGGTAAAAACTGAATTTCTGTTATTACTGCTGTTATTACCCCCCCCCCCCCCCCCCCCCCCCCCCCCGCAGTACCTTTGTGGCCCACCAGGGGGGCGCAGCCCATACTTTGGGAGCCACTGACATATAGAGGATTACCTGCTAGGAAGGTGAGTTCAGTTTAGCTGTGTGAGAAGGATCGCGGTCATCACAGATTATAGGATTATATGTGACTCAGTGTCTCTTCAGACAAATCATTTTGGGATGGACGTGCCTATACTGTGTGCCACTTCATGCGTTTACTCTGTATTAATCATTCATTAACCCACTGATACTTGAGAGGTCTGTTTGAGAGATGCTCCATTTAAGGTGACAAGGACCAATCCATCTGCTATTGGTTTTGTTTTTCTTGGGAGGGGTTGTGTGGGTGTGGGGTAAACATCATGCTAACTAAGGAGACAGTAAGGCAGGGCTGGGCAGCACAAAACAGTAAGACAAAATGAAATCCATACACACCACCTTGACACACGTAAGTCGCAACAAGCAGTTAAAGAAGACAGAAACTGGACATTGTATGTTAAAAAAACTAATGTGTGAGATGACAAATTCACACACAGAACTGAGAACATCGGTGGCAGCAAGTGTAACAAGGCAGCCTCCTTCTTCATTGTGCGAGACCTGCTGCAGCTACCTGAAGGCGAGAGCTCTTTGTGTGCAGCTGGTCAGGACAGCGTAGGATGGCCTTGGCCTTTTCCGAGGATCTGCTTACTGTAAATATCCCTGAGCTGGGCCTGACTCACCCTGCCAACCCAAATTAACAAGCCCATTCTCACTGGACGTTTGGAGACTTCTAACCAGACAACATTAAAAAAGGATTAAATTGTTTCAGTAAATGCAATGTCATGCTCTCAGATGCTGTACAAATTAGTCATGAAATAATGAACCAAATGGACCCAAACAGTGCGGTGAACTGATACAATGACAGCACCACCAATAACTTCAAACATTCCTGGGCTCACCTGTTGGCTCTACTTGTTCCCATGGCACCAATGATCACCGGGCCACAGTAGGAGGCCAGACTGTGTCCCGCTTCCAAACATCTGGTTTCTACACAGGAGGGGGTGTTTGGGCCACTGAAGAGACCACTACAGGAGACATAAAAACAGAAGCAGACTATCATGGCGATGGTGGTGCTGACCTCTCTTCCTTTTTTTAAAAAAACAAAAAAACCAAATCTAACATTGCTTTCATCACATTTAATATTTTGCATATGTTGCAAAAAAAAATAATTAGTCAACTTGTGTTGTGTTTATGCATTAAAATGTGGTTTCAGACTTAATGCTGAGCTGATTCTGTGAGCTATCTTAGCTATCTCTCTTTGTGTTAAAGTTATCTTTGCAAATATTACCACAATGATGTGCATGTATAGGTAAAGCAAAGAGTTTAGATGAACCCTAGATGTGAAGGAAGGTATCAGTTTTGGGCTTTTTAAAAAGATTTTTGCACCAGGAAGCATTGTGTTAAGATTTTTTAACAAATCACAATGGTTAATTTGAAGTCTGAATCATAAGAAGTTTTAAGGTCTTTCTAAAGACAAAGAAATGAACCATGGCCTGCCTTCCCACACTGAACTGGTTAAACTTAGAAGCCGTGCCAGAGCGTTTTGTTTGATTTATGGAGAGTTTCTTGCTTAATGACAGAAAACTGACTGGAAGCAAAAACTTGCATTAGGATGTCTGTGGCCCATGAACTGAAATGAGTTTGACACCCTGGTTTAGGTATCTTGGTGAGTCACAGAAATGACACATTACAAACCTGCAGTTTGTTATGTTATTACTAAGCCTGGACCAAGAGATAAAAGATAGCAGCATGCACTTCCCTCCCCTCCAAGACTCTCACACCTTACTGTGATGTGATTTATTTACATGCTGTAACCATTGTGGTTTCAGTTTCCAGGAAACATTTCTCACCTTATAATATCAAAGTCAGAGAGTTGTTTTTTGGCACTATTTGTCTCTTATGGCTCTGTAATTGAAAATAGAAATTCAATAACAGTTATTTGTCAGTACATACGAAACCAAATCTAGTAGTGGAAGGCCATTTATATTTGTCTAGCCTATGTCTGTAATATAACACTATCTCAGCACCAAAATCACTTACATGAGCTGAGCTGCAAATGTTTTTTTTTATGGGAAAAACTTGCAGATGTCTAGTTTAAAATATTAGAATAAATTAGTAAACTCATAGTGACTTTTCTTGAAAGGGTCTTCAGGTGTTTATTTTTCAAAAATACCAGTAACGCAGAGGAAATGGCTTCAAACAATGTTTCCTGATCAGCCACACACCACATACGCATAGAGGAATATCTGTATGTGCTGTATGGAGAAATTAGATTTTTTATAAGTAGTGTGCGCCTGTTTCCACACAGATGTCCTCGGCTTGCGGCCAACAACAGCTGTGAAATAACTTTGTACAGCTCCTAGCTTGTGTTTATGAAAGGACGTTTCAGCCAGCCAGCAGTGTGCAAGCTGTGACGATTCCCTTTGGGTGCAAATGGTTTCCAACCTGTAATGAACAGGAGGCTGGTAGAGGCAGCGCGCGGGTAACAAAGTGTCGGTTAATGGTCACCAGCTAAAACTGGGGACTTTCTCTGAAGTCAGTTTCCATAGGAACACATCTCCTCTGGCATTTAGGGGATGAAGGGAAGTGGAGAGAGTCACCAGAGACGCAGCAGTGTGTGTGTGTGTGTGTGTGTGTGTGTGTGTGTGTGTTGAGGGGGACAGTATAGAGTATTAAGTGCTCTTATAACATGAGTCAGAGAGGGAGGGAGAGATGGAATGAGAGAAAGGGTGGAAGGGCAGGAACACAACGTCTGCATCTGATTTTTAAATATGTTTAAATGAGCTCTCAGAGGTGACACTGAGTGGAGGCTTTTGATTTGTATCACTGAGTGAGAACACAAATGAGGATGAGAGGAACCCACCGTGCCCAGAGTCTGGATGTTTTACTTCACCCTGCTTATTCCCTACGTAAATGCTTCCACACTGCACTGAGAGCAGGAGGAATACACTGATCACAGAAATATTGTTAATAATATTTTTTCTTTAAATCACAGATTTTTGCAGTTTATAATTTTCAACCTTGTGTCTGGAAGATTGTCCGGATTCAAACATTATTAGAAAGAACAGTGTATGTTGAGACTCATACATGAGTGGTGCAAATATTCAAAAAGAATATTTATGGTTTCATCTCCTCAGATGTGAGAGTTTTTTTTTCTGCTTTTTCTAATATGTAATATCAAATGCACCCTTTGAATTGAATTTTGGTCAGATTATTACAATTTAAGAACGTCATTACCTGTGTAGTTCATATTAAAATAATTTTTCAATGCAACCCTGCTGTATTTATGAATTGCACATAGGTTTTGTTTGTATGCAGCATATTTTGCACATACCTGTACACCCATATTCTGTAGCAACTTATAGATTTTCTGGCTATTAATCCCAGCAGAGATAAAGAAAGAGGCAAGCGAGCTGTGTGATGAGAAGGAAATCAGGATGCTCAAGTGTTAATTTCCCCTAAAGCTTTTGATAATGACTCCTGATGAGATAAACTATAACATCAGCCACAAAGAAAAACAATATTTCCAGTGTGAATGCCAGAGCTTTATATACAGATACCCCCTGATAGACACAGCCTCAGATGAAGCAATTATGCAAAAAGGTCCCGGTCACTTGTCATCATGTGCTGGCTGTTGAAAAGAGGAAATTAGCTCTAAAAGGGTTTGTGACCAGATACAAATTATGCTGCATAAACATGTTTTCTGCCTGAGATAAAATCAGAAGTAAAGTGAAAACTACTCAGATTGAAATCACAAAATAAGCTTCAGACTCTGGATCTATGGGAACGGCACTATTTTTCAACTATTGCTTTAAACTTTGATTTGTTTTCATTGTGGTGGAACTTGATTAGTTAAATTATGATTGACACCATAGATAATCTCATCAGAAAGGCTTTTTTTTCTCGGTCATTTCACTTTTCTTTGCTTCTCTTTTTTTCATGAATGTTATTCGATAGATACCCCGGTTTCACCTCACTTTGTCACAACCAAACCTACAGAGCAGCAGCAGCAGCAGCAGCAGCAGCAAAGAACAGAATTATTCCCACGCTATCTTCACATCCCAGACAACCTCCATCTTGGCTTCAGTTCAGATTTTTTTTCACATTTTGTCCTGTTTCAATTTTTGCATAACATATTGTACTTTCTAGCTCATGATTTAGGTCCGTTATACAAACTGACCACATAATCATTTTGCAATATGTCAAGTTTAAATTGACAGCAAAGTTTTAAAACTACTACTGATACTTAACCTAAGTTAGTCACACTTCACATTTACTTAATAAGGATTATTTTTCTTTATTTTTATGAAGTAGATAGAGGAAGGTCACCATGGCGACAGCTCAGCTGCAGCAGCTCGACTCGACTGATCGTTAAGAGTTAGCTGTCTGATGTCTCAGTCACGTCTCTGAACAGTGTACAGCTGGTTTGTCAAAGTACTGTTTTAAGTTTTTTTGGGGATAACATGTCTCAGTGTATTTATTTAACTTAACTGACCTAAGAGATTACCACCGTTTACCTGGCTGGTCATGACCTCTTGGAATAAAAGACGAGAATAGGTCACAGTGATGTAATCAAGGACTGTCTCTCAACAATTAATTTGCCCTCTCGTACAAATGAAAAAGTTTAATTTTGAATGAAAATGTGTTTGC
The DNA here is from genome assembly GCF_007364275.1 of Archocentrus centrarchus. Classification (NCBI taxonomy): domain Eukaryota; kingdom Metazoa; phylum Chordata; class Actinopteri; order Cichliformes; family Cichlidae; genus Archocentrus; species Archocentrus centrarchus. Next base: position 10,497,077 of record NC_044353.1, on the reverse strand, counting down.
TTTATTATGAAGACCGGCTCACAGGATTCTTTGAATTTTTTCCCTAGCTCTACTCTATAGAGGTGCCCAATATGACACAGTTATTCCGCTCCCTTTCCTGAAGAATTCCCTTCTGCTGAGATTTCATCAAAGCATAAGGCTAGCACATAAAAAGTGTAAGGATGATCAACAGGTGGACAACAATGCCTTAAAGAATATTTATACCTGATGTTTCTTGATATGTTTCCAGGTGATACATTTAAGCTTCAGCTGGACTGTAGAGTGTGTGAATGACTAGTGGAACCAGTCAGTCAACACAGACAACACAGCAGTTTTCACGATGCCTGAGCGTTGAGAGCATCTGACGCAGTGCTTATTTTGGCCTGATCTCTGTGAAAGAGTGCGCCATCCACATGCAAAACTAAAGCCGCACTTAATGTCTGTCATCAGATGTCACCAAAGTTAGCAAAGCAAAGCAAAGTTATCAAATAGATGAATTCAAAATTCTGTTAATCAAACTGTCATTTAGTACATCTTTTCGATACTTAAATATTGACATTTGAGCATGAATTATGCTCACCTTGGAAATTATCAGTTGTTTTCTTTCTCTTGGCTGTACTTTAAATTCCCCGTGTAGCTCCACTTCACTTTCCAAAATTCCACTTTACTTTCACTCTCCAGGGCAAAGGTCCAACGTCCTTAGATTCATGAGATGTGTGATCCCTTCTTTGATTCTCCCTTTCTTTGAATTGCTTCTTCTTGTTTCTCTTTCATCGCTTATTCACTGTTTTATGTCTGTCGTGTCTCTCTTGTAATCCTTTACTGTCCTCCGCTGCCTCCTTTGCTGATGGTAATCCTGTCTGTGCGCATTCTCCTATGCTCCTGTACTCATACACCACGGCCTGAAAACGCTGTGTCAATCTCCTTTCTGCAGTGCATGGGGGGAGGGAGGGAGAGATGGATGGAGAGGAGAGGAGAGGAGAGGAGAGGAGAGGAGAGGAGAGGAGAGGAGAGGAGAGGAGAGGAGAGGAGAGGAGAGGAGAGGAGAGGAGAGGAGAGGAGAGGAGAGGGGAAATAGTAAAAGAAAACAAAGTGAGAAAAAGGGAGGAAATGACACTAAGTGGGTACCCACTTGGTGTACTCTCGGTACGTGTGGGTGTTGAGTAATGCCTGATGTGCCCATGTAAGTAAGCAGGAACTCATTTGAGTCATGATTTCTGAAGTAACTCTATTCAAGAACAGAAATGGCAACAGGTGGGAGACAAAAACATGTGCATCACCATGATGATTAGAGGGCTGTTGTGGCTGCTGCACTTTAAAAGTAAATGCTTTACATTACTCCCTTACAGCTGTGCTGCAGATGTTTTCCAGCTTGTTGTTAACACCTAATAAAGGCTACGATAAAACGGAGTTATGAAGGGCAGAGAATACTGGATTTACACTTTCGAGCTGTGCATTTAGTTTAACTTGAAACACGGTGATACTGCAGCAGGCATCCTCTGACATGCTGTGGTCATTCCAGATTGAGTGCAAACAGGGACGGTTGTACCTTTGTCACCCTCTGACTTCATAGTGTTGTGTGATCTGAAACGGAGCAGAATGTGTGATTCGTTTGAAGAATTGTTGTGAAAATGTTTCATTTCAAAATCAAAATTGTAATAAAAATACACACACACACTGCAATAAAGTGGATATATGTGTGGAAACAAAGATTTTGAGGATTAAATTGTCGATGTTTAGTTTGATATTCCTGTTCTTAAATTAATGATGCAGAATCACCGAGCCTATACAATATGGTGCATGTGCATTCATGTTTGGACTGTTGTTTATTAGAGACAATAATCAGTGAGTGGATGCAGTTATGAAAAGTGACACATTATTTACCTTTGCACAGTGGATTTTAGATCAAACAGTCCAGATGTGATTGAAATGCAGACATTTTTATACACACTGCCTCATTTTCATAGGCTCAAAAATAATTCAACAAATGTCTGACATGCAGTTTCACGCCCAGTTGTGGCCTGTTTCCTCATTTTTCAATGACAATTTAAGTAGATAAAATATCTGCAGTCGATACCAAGTGTTGAATTTGTATTTTATAGCTTTTCACAGCTATTTTAAATATGAGGCCAAAAGAGATGTCAGTGCAAGTGAAGGAGCCCATTATTAGGCTGAAAAACCAAAATAAACCTCTCAGAGAGAGACAGCAAAAACTTTATGAGTGGCCAAATCGGCCTTCTTAAAAAAGGACTACACTGACCAGCTCAGCAACACCAAAAAGCCTGAAAAAACAAAGAAGATCAAATCAGGAGGTGAGCATATCATTGCCAAAGTCTACAAATCAAGAAACACCTTCATGAATGGAAATATGGAGGCTTTACAACAAGGTGCAGACTGCTGGTTACCCTCGACAACAAGAAGGCCAGAAAACATCTCAATGAGCCTGCACAGCTCTGAAAAATTCTCTGGAGAGATGAAACCACGATGAAAAGTCTGGAGAAGAAGAGGAACGGCTCATGATCTTATAGTGTTAGGCATGGGCATGTATGGCTGCCAGTGGAACCAGGCCACTGGTGTTTATTGATGGTGTGACTACTGATAGAAGCAGCAGGATGAATTGTGAATTGAACAGGGCTGTACTCTCTGCTCAGCTTCAGAGAAATGCTGCAGAGCTGACCAGACAGAGTTTCACAGTGCGCACAGATAATGAGCCAAAAATACTGCAAAAGCAACCCAAGAGTTTCACTGTCAGATGCACCGACAGCTGTACCAGCGGACATTATTCCATCCACCTACAATGAGCACTGATGTGTTTAATCAAAACTATAGCCATCTTATGAATATGAATGATACAGTCTATAATTGATGGGCTATTCGAATGTTGTACATATTACAGTGTTGGGTGGTTTAAACTTAAAGTGTGTGTAATGTTTAATGAACAGAGTGGTCACTTTGATGGCCCTTCAGTCCAGACTATTTTACAGATTTCCATTCACGTTTGTTCAAACATGTTAAAAAAAAATCTGACTTGCTTTTCTAAAATATTAGAAAAGTTTTCATAACAAGCAGTCACCCCCCCCCCCCCCCCCCCCCCGCCCCCCACACACACACACACACACACACACTTCTCTGTTAAATGCTTAGTTGCACTCAGCAGAGTGGCTCCTAATTTTCTTCAGACGTTCATGATTTCTAGACAGTGAATCATGATTTATTACAGTCATTCTGATTTGCTGTCTGGACACCATAAATGTGTGCACAAAATTGGATTCTTCCTTTTCTCTAGCATGATAATATGGTTGACATTTTTGCTGTTGAGTTGAAAGTCTTAATATTCACAGTGTATTCATTTTTATTAATACACTGTCCATATTAATACACAGAGTGTCATTAAATTACAGACAGTTATGCTTTTGGATATTTTTGGTTGTGACTAAACCTGTAAAGCCAGCAACACTGCAGAGCCTCTGCTCACCTTCATGAATAAATATAGAAGAGTAAACAGCGCTCATTTCCTTCTGAAACACTGCAGAGTGAAGTTACCCAAAATGGAAACACCATACTTTAAAAGTGTCCACAGTGGGAGTCGATGTATCCTCCAACTCTGCTCGCTTCAGATTTCATGAAATTCTCCAGTCATTTGTCTGTGCAGCTTTATCGTGTTTGATAAACACCTCTGGCTCTGATAATAACATGTATGCATTCTTTTCATGTAATTATCAGAAATCAGTGTACTTTCTGTTTGAGGGAAGCAGCAGACCTCACACTCACCTCAACAGTTTCAACAAAGTTTTCAGTCATTTTGTAGATGAATAACACAATAAAAAACATCTCTGGAGACATTGATCATTTAGCTTCCTTCATCCAGAATCCACATAACTACACAGGACATTAAATTGAGCAAAGCTGTTTCTATGGAAACCTTCTCCTTCCCCTTCACCCTCAGCTCCCCTTCAACTCCTCCATCTTTCACTCTCCTCCTCTTCTATATAAATTATAGAGCGGGAGTGGAGTGGAGGGGTGCTTCCTTTCAAAATCTCCTCCTGTGAATAACAATGTGGGTGTTTGCTCAGATGAGAAACGAAGGGGAGGATGGAGACATGTTGCTATAAGGAGCAGCGACGGGGAGTTAAACTGAAACTGAGAGGAGTGAGGCTTTCTGAGGCTAACAATTACACTGAGAAGAAAGTGATCCTTTCAAGGGCCAATCAGAGCAAGTAAAGCCTACTGTATGTGTAAGTTTGGATTAGAAAAAAAAAAAAGGAAAAAGAAAAAAAAAGTCCAACATACATAAAGACAAAGTTTACTAAAGCTTCACTAAAGGATTTTTGCTACACAACACCAGGAAAGAACAGCAAGAAACTTAACTTAAGTAACAGACACACACTGATATTCAGAATGAACATACTGGTCTTTAAAGGGTTATGAGAGGTATGAAAACCTCTTCTGTCTTATTCCAGGTGCTTTACAGATCTATTGGCTCTATAGATGTGCTACAGTTTTGGAACTAAACAGCTATTTATAATACTTTTTAGGATTCAAACAATTTGCTCAGATCTAGAAATATTTTTTAACTTTCCATTTACGGTACTGTGCAAAAAAAGTCTTGAGCCACAACTCATTTCGTCATATTTTGTTAAACAGATGCAGTGATTTATTGAAACGTGCAAACATACATGGAAATACAGCATATCAGGCAAAAACAGAGTTTGTGCAAATCTAACAAACTTAAAAGTCAATATTTGGCATGACACCTTTATTCTTTAGCACAGTGTGTTTGGAATCATCTTTTTCCAGATGGTTTTGGATGGTAGATCAAAATCTGGTCATAATTTTATACATTACATCAATTTTCACAAGATATCAAACAGCACTGGCTGAAATGCAGCTCCAAACTATAACAGAACTATAAAAAATGGCTTTTACGGATGGCTGTAGGCACTCTGTTGTACCTCTCTCCTGACCTCCTCTGTACATATTCACAACAATTTGAACTAAAAATTAAAAATTTTGATTCATGACACACAGGTTTATAGCTAATAGGTCTTTGGGAATCACCTTGTTGGTTCAGGAAAACTATTTTATGTCTGTCAAACTCTGGTATTTCCATTTTTTCATAGATTCAACTAAAGAAAAGGAAACAAATGTGTTTTTGTGACAGGCAAAGTAACAAAGTGCCTGCAATTTAGAACAGGTTCTTTGCTGAATTGTCTGTCATGTGTAGATACAACACTGGTTCACTCCTTGAGTTAGATGCCATTTATGATTTAGCAAACAAAAAAACCCTTAATTTGAAAATTGTCGTGTACAGTGACTGGACTCATAGAGTGAAAAAGCAGCCAATGTCCAAAGAAAAACTTTGAAAAACCTTGGGAAATAAGAAGAATATCTGCCTCTGTAGCAAACTTAAGACATTAAAGACTTCTCTGCATTTTTTTACACCTGCAAAGCTGTCCATTGAGCAAGACTGCAACCTTTGGCCGTCTGGTTCTGGTCCCCTGGTTGCATGTTTGACAACTCTAGTTTAAACCATTGATTTGCTCTAACCCTTATAAGATAGACATACACTGCTGTGAATATCTTTCTTTCTTTCTTGAACTTTAAAATAAAACCTCTAGCGGACTGCCAAAAATGATAGAACAATTCATTTTTAACTTCTAAAGATAATAATAGCCCTAACCCACTGTTGGTGTCAGTTCTTCTAACTGAGAGGAGCTTCTGTCATAAAATATTAGTTCTATAGCAGTGGCTCAAAAGAGTAATGTGTGGGGAGAGAAAGAAAGAGAGGAGACGGAGGGCTGCAGACAGGTTGATCCAACATTCACCCTGTCCAGTAGAAGATGACGAGGCAGACAGACTCTCTGGGGCAGACTGGGCTGTGTGTATGTATAAATAGCTATTAATCAGGCCTGGGTGTCAGATTAGTTCCCATAACCTTTTGCTCAGCACACACTTGTTATGGAAGTATGGGTCAGCTCTGTCCAGGGAATGTCCTCTGCGGTACATTTGCTTCTCTCATTCTGCTGATGAACATTCATCCACGTTTGCCAGAGATGAATCCCCCGTTGTGGACTAAAAAGCATACACCTTCTGTTTCTTCTTTTGAACTCCCTCTTTTCACTCATTTAGCACTTTCACTGTCTCATGTTTCAGAATCTGAGTAAGGCGAGCACCTCTGCTTGAGAATAATAGAAAAAGTGAGCAGGCTGGATGCTTCAGGGGCATATGAAGAAGCAATGTACTTTTTGTTGGTGTGTGGCACCCCCTCATTTCTCTGCACCACCACAGATGTACTCTTAAGTGGGCTGAAAGTGTTTCCTGAATAATCTGAGGTGCCCTATACTGCAGAAAATGAGAGTAGGATGTTGGGTAGCATGATGTATGTGAGGCCAGAATTCAATTTGTAGGATACTGTCAGAGGGAGGACAAATGAGGAGGTGGAGACAGTAGGATTTTGTGGGATCAAAGACACTAAATGGTGAGAAATGGAGTATCAGTGGTTCAGGTAGCAGAATTAGGAGGAAAGGGGGCCAGGGTGAGGAAGTGTCAGAAAGCAGCGAATACACAGAGGGTGGAGGGTATTATAAAACACTGATGAGTATGAGTGAAATGCTTCAGGTCAGTGGGAACTATGGTCAGGGTTTGATTTTCCAATCTAATCCTGTTGTTCAGCCAAAGAAAAAAATAGTACAAAAATAAGAATACCACTACTTGGTGGATTGCCTAAAGCCGAGCATAAAAGCTGCCGACTGCACACTCATCTTCATGAAACATACGCAGCTCTGAAGCAGACAGACCCCCCATTTGCAATCAATGAACACCGTTGGTAGAGATAAGCTCACAGAGAAGAGATGAAGACAGCACATGGCCTCAAACTTGCCTCCTCTTTTCTAGCTTCTCAGCTGTAGGTACCCATATACGTCCCAACAAGCCCCTCTGCTACATTAAATAAGCTCTCAAACACAGCCAGCTGAAACAGCCCTGAAATGCTCTGAGCATAAGTTAATAATTTTTTTTGTTTTATATTCCATTGTGTGCCAGTCTGAGTTGACATTTAGTTATGACACATTATCTTGTTTCTTTTGAATCTGAATTTCTTGAGAAAAACACAATAAGGAATGCATAATACACAACTCAAGAAGACAAAAAAAAAAAAATACCTTTTTCATGTTTTCCAATGATTCACTGCCTACTGTGACACGTAGGCAATGAAGGCAAAAGTGTGAATCAGTGCTGTTTTTTCTTCCTAGGGTGCATTTGCTCACTCATTTTTTTTATTGTTTTAAATCCATCCATCCAGTCTTGTGAAAAACTGAGTCCACCTTTACTGCTTCCATAGGAATAAAGAGGGTAAGTTGCAACCAGGTGCTGCTAATCAAATCCACTTGATTAACTGATCATCAGTAGGTGTGAGCACCTCTATCTGCTAATGTGGAGTGTTCAGGTGTGCATTAACACAATGGAACAATCTTTCCAGGAGTGGAGATCCCAGCAAATGCACTCCCAGGTGAATGTGGAATGATCAGAGAAACTGCAAAACAGCATCTCAGACTCCACAGGTCTGTGTCCAAACTTTTGACCGGAACTGTAAATGAACTGAAGCAACACTGTGAAGAGGAGTGGGCTAAAATTTCTCCACAATGAAGTGAAAGATCCAGAAGTTAAAGTCACACAAAAAAACAATTACATCAAGTTATTGCTGTGAACCTCCTGTGAAACTTTATTTTTCACATGATTGTATTTATCACATTGTAAGAAGTTCATAACAGTCCAATATTACAATACAAAATGCAAATACATAAACACATTTAATCAGGCAGGAAATAGACTATCACAGACAACCAAATCTCACAAAACTGCACTGAAGCCTCCTCAGGCTAGTTGTGTTGATGAATTTGATTTTATAGTTTTTGTTTCATTTACTTAGTTTGAGTATATTTTTTCTAAGGTCTAGTTTTCATTTTACTCTTTTTCAGTTGACTAAAATGTATTTTTCACATTTTTACAATTGTTTTAATTTAGATTTCACTATAATAACCTTAGTAGTCTGTGTGTCTCTGGGTCTGATTACTTCACTGTATTTAATTCATCCAGTTAAGCATGTATTTTTACTTTAACTTTAAGGTGGGTACAGTGCATGATTTATTATTATAGACCTTCTGGTAAAGTTAATAAAAGAGAGCAAGCAAGGTAATGCAATTTACTTGCAAAACACATTTTACAGACAACCAGGAAATGCATTCAAATTAAAAGGGAAAACCATTTTAAATATCACCATTAGCAAAATTGAATTATCTTTTAGTGCAGGAGTGGGTACTTAATTTTCCCAGGGGGCCACAATTAGGCCCAAAATGTAACATCTACACTTAGTAGCACTTTATAAAGAGACAAATTAATACTGAGCAGAACTGAGTTCAGTTTGTTGGTGCAGCCCTCCACAACAATCCCAGTTCCTCATTTGGAAAACTGAATTGCCCACCTACGCTTTAGAGCAGGGATTTCAAACACATTTTACAGCATGCAGCCCAGTTTGATCTGAAGTGGGCCAGACCACAGCAACTCCCCTTTCTACCAATGTAGACAGAAGAAAAAGGAGTGATGTTGCAGTAAATGAAAATTACAGTAAAAATTCTGAATGCGAGGGAGGTCTTTTCTGATAAGAAAAGATAATTTAAGAAAATACAGTTAAAAGTCCAAAATTCTTGCCCTCCTTCACAAAGCCGCTGGAGTCTATGCTAGGCTGAGTCTGCTTTAGAGGACACATGTCCAATAACTAAACAAAGTACTGGATAGATAGATAGATAGATAGATAGATAGATAGATAGATAGATAGATAGATAGATAGATAGATAGATAGATAGATAGATAGATAGATAGATAGATAGATAGATAGATAGATAGATAGATAGATAGGTAGGTAGATAAGGCTTGGCACGTTTTTCATGGGTGCAACCCACATGCTGAACTCTGCAACTCATCTCACAAATGCATTTTCCTTGTGGCACAATTTAAGGGGAAATAAACAGGCTTTCCAACGTTTTGGGATTATTGCCCAGAAGCATTGCTACAGCATAGAAATAATCAACCAGACGCAAATTTTTTAACTTTTTGTTGCAACTTTAGATAAACAGATAACTTGTCGCCATCTGCTGTGAAATCCGTGCAATGCTTGTAGGATGTTTTCCATCAAGTTCGTCATACAAAGTCAGTCAGTACCGGGAAGTACCTTCAAAATAAAAACATTCACGTATTTAAAAAGAACGAATGGCCCAACAGAAGTCATTTTGTCGAGCCTATTATTGAAAAGGCAAAACCAATGACTTTACTAAACAGTGTTTTCTACAGTCATTGTGCTAAACTCTCCAAGAAAGAGCGCCTTAGCCAGCACAGGGATTTACTTTGAAAATCCCAAACAGGAAAAGGATATATTTACGTATCCAGGATTAATTGAGGCTACCTTGACGGACATTAGCGAGCTGTCAGCCACGTCACCTCCTCGGAAACAAGTTTCCTGTAGGACCGCGGCGCACACACGGATCTGCAAGCGGAATCCGCGGAGTTTGTCTCCGGTCTGCGGGACGCGTACAGATAACAAGCTGTCGGACTGTAACCGCGCAACTCTGCCGCTTCTCTGTCAGCTGATCGCAGTCTGCGTTTGCGTTTTATGGGTGAACAAGTGTGGAGTGTCTCCTGACGACGTGGAAGGCCTGTGAGGAGTTGCATTAAGTTTTTATTGCTGCAGCGGAGCATAAACAGCATGAATATCTTCCGTCTGGCCGGTGACGTGTCACATCTGGTGGCTATCATCATCCTGCTAATAAAGATATGGAGGTCCAAATCATGTGCTGGTAATTTATGACACTTATAACACAGTTTGGCTGCTTTGCGCTCCTATTAAAGCTCTTAAACTGGGCTCTTGTGAGTTTTCAGCATCACTAAAGGTGTATGCATGTCTCTGTGCAGTATAGAAACATCAGTTACTCAGACTGAAACTTCTTTTATCTGCTAAATACATTAAAGAGGGTATTTACATAGTGGCGAGTATTCTGCAGTAGTGGAAGCTACGTGGCAATGATAACAAAGCTACGTGCAGCCTGCTCCACCAATCATATAACTTGCTTTAAAGTAAGAGAGATGCACAGATGAGTTGCAGGAAAAAAAAGGAAACTCATAACTTCTCTTTTTCTTCTTCTCACTTATGATTTCTCTCATTTTACTTTGCTTGTAGGCATCTCTGGGAAGTCTCAGGTGCTGTTTGCGTTGGTCTTCACCACCAGGTATCTTGACCTATTCACAGTCTACATTTCTGCTTACAACACGGTCATGAAGGTAAGTCTGTAGTTCACATACACACACATTTCCCTGGGAGATTACCCTTAACCTGAATGACTGCCGTAAACTCAAAGCCGAGTTAGAATGACTCATTTAGTGGACAAACCATGCCTACTGTGCACACACAAAGACAAACACACACGTAGCGTATAATGAATGCAAAGCAGGCATCCACCCGCAAGCAAGATGAGCAAAAGCATCACTGACCTATTTTCTCATAGTGTTTCATGGTATCTTTAAAGAAGTTCATTGACCTTTAATCAGTATTTGACTCCGCTCTCAGGTGGTGTTCCTGGCTCTGTCCTATGCCACCGTGTATTTGATCTACATGCGCTTCAGGAACACATACGACTCAGAGAACGACACTTTCCGTGTGGAGTTCCTGTTGATTCCAGTCATCGGGCTGTCCTTCCTGGAGCACTACTCTTTCACCCCGCTGGAGGTAAACTAGCTTTCCTGTAAGATTTGAGCCAAAATGTAGCGATTGCTCAGCTATAACATGCCTCTCCTTGCCTCTGATTTCACCCAGATCCTGTGGACCTTCTCTATTTTTCTGGAGGCGGTGGCCATAATGCCCCAGCTCTTCATGATCACCAAGACCGGCGAGGCAGAGTCCATCACCACCCACTACCTGTTCTTCCTCGGCCTCTACAGAGCCCTCTACATCGCCAACTGGGTGTGGCGCTATCACACAGAGGGCTTCTTCGACCAGATTGCAGTGGTGTCCGGCGTTGTGCAGACTATCTTCTACTGCGATTTCTTCTACCTTTATGTCACAAAAGGTGAGCAAAAACTGTTATGAGCGATACCGGCTGAGACTAGGTGTGATCCATTTACACTGGCAGGACGCCACGCCACAATTAAGTTTGAATAATCATCATGTTTCTGTTATGTTTATTGCTATCCCCTGTCCAGCTGCAGCTAACCGGTAATTTTTTCTTCTTTTCCCACAATCATGCCATCTAGATGAATATGATATGATGCTCTGTATAATTTACTTTTTTGCTTAAAGTTACAAGTGAGCTGCAACAGCTTTGGACACTCACACCCCTGATTTCAGCAGAAATTGCACTTTCTTTTTCTGATGACAGTAGATGAAATCATGCGCCATGATTGAAAGAAAGCTTCTGATTGTTGTTCCTGTTGAGGAGTATAAGTATGTCAGCTGCTACAGCAAAGACGAGTCTGGCTAGGCTGCTCTGAAAAGCGTTTGCTAACCAAAGGAGTCGGGGGGGTGAATTCAGTCCCTCCTGCCCACTTTGTTCTCACTTTCTCTCTCTTGTCTGTCTGCCTTCAGTGCTTCGGGGAAGAGGAAAGATGACCCTGCCGATGCCGGTTTAAAACAGACGCCTGCGCTGTACCTCCACCCTTCTGTGCCTGCCACGTCTCGGCACCTGAGCATAGACCCTTCAGCTGTATTTGTACCTAATGATGAAACTAATGGTCTGTGATTATAGTTTAAACCAAATTAAATAGATTTTTTTTCTGATTGGTACTTTGGGTGTAAGTCTGTAAGCATGTACATGTTTAGTTTTTTAAAAAAAAATTTTTATTGGTCCATAAAATGGACATCGGGGATACTGGAAATGTGTCCCCGATGTGCACGAGGAGCTTAAATCCAGGCGAGTGGGCGACACTACGGAGATAGTATTCATGCACGCTTGTCTTTTTTGGAAGCTGAGAGTGACTGTGACTCTGGAGATGCTTAAGTTGACACCATTAACAGTCAGAGTATTGTGAGCACAAAAATGTAGCTGCATTTTTGAACAGCGCTCAGGTAGACTGTGTGTAGTCCTTCACTTTTACACGATCACCAACATTTCACAAAGTCTTTAAAAAATACGGTAGCGTTTGTAAATTCGTCCTCCTTCACTCTGTGCTGTTAGACACTCCCTGAATAGGTCACTGTGTTATATGAAAACTTTCCTCACGGTCGAGTGTGTCACTTTGATGTATTTCTTCTTCGTCTTTTGTATGTTTGTGCATTTCTTCAGAGGAGAAAAAAGGGCTAAAATATGTTGTCATGTTATATGAAGCCAAAGATGGGGAAAGGTAACTGCTGCATTGTTTTAAACAGTTTTGTGGGTTTTTTTTTTTTTTTTTTTTTATATATCTTCCTGTGTCGTTACCTTAACCAAATCGCGTCATTGTGTCAGGGGTTAGAAAAAAATGGGAAAATTGTATTTTAATGTGTTCATTTGTGTAAAGAACTAACCTGTTTTTGACAAATACAAATGTGCGACGTTATAATAAGATGAGCTGGACCCATTTTTTGTGAGTTTATTATGCCATGCATTCTTAAGTATGGTATGAAAGTGGGAGTGCATGGTGCCATGTGGGGTTAGATGATGGAAACACAATCACAGCTGAATGAGTTGTCCTTTCACACATCATAACCTCTGAGTGTCATAAACACCACACGGGCTTCACTGTGTCCTGTCCCAGTTAATTCACCCTTCAGCGCAGTAATGTTTTTCTGTGTTTGTATAACACCTTACTTCCTTCTCTCACAGCTCCTCCCACTGCTTTCGCAGCTGAACTAATGGAGAGCGGAGACGCTGCCAGAGCTGCCGCTTTCTCCACCACCTTCGCCTTCTTCAGAGCTTTCCCTTTCCCTTTGTCCTTTCCCATGATCCCTGCGCCCTCTGCTGCACCCTTGCCCAGAGCAGTCACCAGCTCGCACCAGAAAAGCCTCTCTGCCCTCTTTCTGGCCTCCTCTTCCTCCCTCGTCCTCTCTTCTTCTTCCCGTCTCTTCTCCAAACCTGGTGACTGGCCGTCCTTGACTTCAGCCTCCTTCTGAAGGGACTCCACAGTGTGCCCTGCATCATCCAGAATCCTCTCATGTGCCTCCCTTATGGCACTTTCAGCCTCCTTCAACATCTCATTGCTATAGCAACCGCCTCCATTCTTAGCCACGATTTGGTCTACCTTCTGCAAAAGTTGCTCCACTTGTGAGCATTCACTTGGCTTGCCCTGACCATTGTTATCGAAGACGTGATACCCTCCATGGCAGCCGCCGACAAACTCTGACAGCTCCCGGCTCTCCTCTAGAAAGTCCTCAATGCGTTTCCCCTTCAGCTGGTCTCCGCAGGTGAACAGCACCATGGTGAACCTGGTCATTTCAGGCCCAAACCGAGCCTTTATCCACTCAAAGGCCTCTCTCTCCTCATGGGTGAACCTACCAGGCTGTAGAGTCACCAAGAAGACGTGGGGTCCCGGAGAGGACAAACCAACACACTCTCCCACCTCTGACATAACCTCTTGAGAGGACAGGTGTGTGTGGAAGAGCCCAGGAGTGTCGATGACAGAGACACTCCGCCCACCTACTGTCCCACTCTGTCTCTTGCACCTTGAGGTCACAGAACAGGGGGACACTTCAACCAGGAACGCAGACCTGCCCAGGATGGTGTTGCCCGAGGAGCTTCTGCCTGTCCCAGTCCTGCCCAGCAGAATAATCCTCAGAGGTACAGGCTCTGATGTGGGGGCTGATGCTTCACTGACTGCCAAACATACAGTCATATGTGTATTATTATCACCTTTTACATTATTATTATACGTGCATTTGCAGGCAACATATATAATATTAAATTATATGGGCACATTTCAAGAATAAGTGATTTGGCTGTTGAATTATAGCACTCAGAATCCTGCCCTGAGGAAATGTAATAAGTGTAATGGGCATACCTTCATGTGACGCAGCACTTTCAGATGACGACATCCTAACGGGGAAACTGTGGTGAAGCCTTTAGTAGTTTCGAAAAATACTGAAAAATAGCGGAGAGACTGCCTGTGCTCGGATGTGTCTACGATCCCCTCTTGCTTCTAGATCATCTGTTTTCTTCCTGACCGCAGTGCCTCAGCGCAGCTGCAGAGGAGCGCTGCACACCGCCACACTGACGCACAGTGTAAACAAACCCGCAGACAAAGGAAGACTAAGGACTAAGGAAACGTATTAGCACGCAGTGAAAACTGATCGCAGAAAAGTGTCATTAACACAACTTCATAATAACACACCGGTCAACAATAGCGAGAAAGAATAATTCGATCCTTTCATATTGGTTTAACGTTGTTGGATGTTCCGAACTTTGACCACTAGAGGGCAGTGAACCATCACAATGATAAATACTCCCGGGTCAACTTCACTAACAATAATATTATTTTAAAGTAATAAAACAAATAAAACACACATTTTTTTAAATTTATAAATCGTTATGAGCACTTCAGTCTGGTGATAAGGACTAATGACCAGCATCCAGTCCCTGTTACATAAAAGCATCAGCACGGTGCTGTCACCACTGATTTCAGGAGTGGTATTAATGAGGTAATGTTCAGTGCCTGGTTTCCTACACACACACACTCTCTCTATTGGAAACTGTGTCCAAGAATAAACTAGAAGCTACTTTCTAGTGAAGAATAGCCTCCGTGTGGCCCGACTTTCAGAGTACTGCACTAATGATTCTCATTCATATTGGATTCTTGTTTAACTGCCTGACCAAGACTCTTCATCCTCAATTACCCAGTTTGGCCGGTGGTGTTGTTCCAAACTTCTTCCATTTGAGAGTGATGGAGGGTACTGTCTTCTTGGGCCGTTAAATGCTAAAGAAATTTTCTTGTACCATTCCTCAGAGCTCTGCCAAGACACACAGGCCTAGTTTTACAATCTTATATGTAGACAGGTGTATGCAATGCCCAGTTATGGCCAAAGAAGTTAATCAGGCAGACTGCAAGCAAACAGAAGTGTCTGAAAGACAATTAGTAGGAGTAGCACAAGGGCTCATTTGCAATAACACAGAGACTAAACCTGTGAATGTGTGTTATTACAGAAGGATAGCGTACAAATGCCTGTACATTTGTCTGTGTGAGGTGTTTTATTTGTTCTGTGTATGCAAAATCCTTTTTTTCTTTTGAAATTGTAGAACATTGAGTGTAGACTGACTTTAAGATGAGTCTTTAACAAAATGAAAAAATAAAACCCCAATTCCAAAAGAGTTGGGATGCAGTGTAAAATGTACACTTCAGGGTGGATTTTTGATAACAGGCAGGTTTTGAGCAGGAAGAACACATAAAATAAGAAGATGCTTCTAATTCAGTTATTTTGATAGTGTTTTTATTTTCTCCAGATAGAAGAGTGCCACACTAAAACTCTTTCACACAACAAGTCAGCGAGCATCACAGATAAATCAATAAACTTCTCTCTGCGTTTCATACTCGCCTCCTCACGTAGCATGCATCACTCCTCCCAGCATCTTCTGAATATTCAAATACTTCTGTGATGCCATTTTTTAAATTCAAAACATGTGCACTCCTCTTTTAGCTTTTACTCAGAGTGCATTGTGCTTTGTTCACATGACAGAATGCCAGTGTTTTTTGTTTTTTTTTGAAAATCTAAGGACAGAAGAAAAGATGAGGCATGCTGGGAAGATCTTTCAGAACAGGATAGACGCATGAATGAAACGGGAGCCAGAAAAGAGATGAGGTAGCAAGCTGCTCAGATACAAAGAGGCCACAGAGGAAACCTAAGGACAGAGGACAGGAAAGATCCAAGCTCTAAACATTCACACAGTTACAAGTCTGTACACTGGCAATCCTCCTAAAGAGGGGTGTAGGTGGGCACACATCTACACCCCTCTTTAGGATGCTGTGTAAAATATGCATTAAAACAGAATGCAATAATTTACAAATCCTTCAAATTTAGCATTTTAAACTTCAAAATGAACAAAAAGCATAATAAACACCTCTAACACATAGAAATGTTATTTTATCATCATCAAGTTCAGTTTGAAACTGAAATCTTAGCCAGATTTCTATTTAAAAAGATTTTTTTTTTTTAAGCCTGTCATGTCTGGCAGATATTGCAACCAGAACTGTGATCTGAATGCACTGTTGTGCCAGACATATTTACTCTTGCAAGATGAGCGCTATAGATTCTCTATATGCTCCTCTTGCTAATCTTGTCCTATAATTTTAAAAATAAATTTTTAATTTTATTTTTGTTATTATTAAAAATTAATTCATTGCATTATCAATTACAAGGTCTTTCCCTGTTCGCCGGAAATCTAGGCCCTGGGTACAGGCGAACGGGGAATCTTGGTGGGGCTGGGGGTTGCAGGGCAGCGGGAGGTTGCTGGCCGGCTGCACGTCCCGGGGCGTCCAGGCGTCGCTGGGTGGCTCAGTCCCCATAGGCTGCCTGGTCTGGGGGTGCCTGGACTTGGCCCGCTGGGATCCTGGCTTGGGGGTCTGGGTTCCCACGGGCCAGGTCATTTTCCTGCAACACACAAACAACACAACACACAAAGAAGTCAATGTACTTTCAACAAGCTTGAGAAAAACACTATTTTATCCAAGTGTAGTAGCTCGACCCCTTTTCCTCTCTTTTGCTGTCATTTTCTGACCGGAAGCAGCTCAGCTGGTTTGTATATGAAACGATCTTTAACCTGCCAGCTATCCAATACAAACTCTGTATGATGTAGGTCCCATATTTCTGGTTGCAAGAACATGCATCAACTCCTGCTGTGTGGTACATGTGACCAAGGACAACAGAGGATGACCTGATTCCTCTGAACCTGTGTGCAGTTCACTTGCGCAAACAGCTCGTTCCTCCTCCCTTAATAATGGGGGGGGTAAGTCTGTGTGTTTGTGTGTGTTTTTGCCAAATAATGGAGATTTTTTTTTTTTTTTTTAGTCTGGCAGTCATGTGACAGCTCTGGCAGACAAAGAGTATTGCCTCCCCCTGCATTCCTCAGACAGACGGAGGAGGCCCAGAGATAAACAGAGGGTGCCAGAGGTGGCAACCTTCCCACATACCTCATCATTTCCAAAAGCAGCTCATCAATCTCAATCTCTCCTCTTCCCAAGGGCGTAACTTTGGGTCTATTCCTATTTATTTATTTATTAAATCATTTACTTTTCTAAAAGGATTCAGGAGATTTTGGGTTAACCATATTAGAAATACATTGTAATGCTTTTACTATGTATTTATTTAACTTTTTTTGTATTTACTCTGCACCTTCAACAATTAAGAAAAGGGTTATATTTTTCACATTTCTTCCAACAGTAACAAATATTTTGCACTTTTAGAATCTATTATATGCCACACCTAAATTTCTCAATTTTCCAAGTGTATGTATTTACCTGGTGCACTATCATTTGGCAAATATCGCCATTACATTAGTAATTAAACAAGAGCAGACTAAAACCAGTATTCATAGTGTGTCTGATACACAGTGGCATAGTTATTAAATCATCAGCTAACAATACATATACATTTACCTCATTTTGATTTTTCCACTTTTTACAAGGGGGTGTTGTTGACCAACAATGAAAAATTGTTGGTTGTCAGCTTTTTGGTGCTTTTTTCATTTTTTTTGAACTACACCCACTCCCCAGCAGCTGCTTCCACAAGCAAACAGTGAACGCCGCTGCTTGGTAGAGAAAACGAGTTGGGCGATAGCAAGTTTGTGTGTGTGTGTGTGTGTGTGTGTGGGGTTACATTACCGAATGATTAAACATGCTAGTATTTTACTCAAAATTGATAATGAATAAAGAAAATTAACATGTTATTCATGTAAGATATTTTTTGTAAATTGAAATGATGTGACTTTATGGGGGGGGGGGGTATAGTGACTGGATATGATTATTGGGGGGGGGGTCACAACCCCCCTGCAAATTACCTGCTTGCCTCTCCTTCTGTCTCTTTTGCTGTCCAGCCTCTTGTCCAAGCTGCACAGAGATGATTTATAGGTAGACAGGATTTTACTGTCACAATTATTCATGATCCAGTCGTCCACCCCTGACTTGAAATTTAGATTAGATCTTTTGTACTGCAAGTACCCTTACCCTGTTCACATCAGAGGATGTGAAAGTGTTGATCTACTTACGTATACTTTTAATTGAATACATAAACAGAGACAAAGCAGGACCATCCTCACTGCAGTAAGGGCAATCAGGGTCTCCACATCGCCCAGCTGAACCACTGGAAGAGATCAGAGAGGAAAGGAAGGTGAGAGGAAACTTACAAGACAGCTGTATATGACACATGGGAAAGACAGTCCAAAGTACATCACTGTGGCCCTTTTTCCACCGACCGGGTGCCAGTATTTGAACCGTTCAGTGGTTTTTCCACCACGAATGCACTCGGTGCTCGTCCGAAAAACGGGTTCAACTCAGGCCTCGCAAGCTAGCTGGTCTGGAAACGTGTGATGAAAGCAGCAGAAGGGCGTGCCTCTGCCATCTCAACGTAAAGTTTTCTACCGCTATTTGACTGCATGGTGTGTTTTACATGAGAAAAGCGATGCGATTTTCCCAACTGTGAATTAGGTTGGGCCCTCGCGCTTAACTTGCTGCTTTGTATCAGTTCATATCACAGATAAAAGGACGCAAAGTGCGCACTTGTCGTCATGCTCATAATCGCTGTCTGTGTTTACCTCTGTGCTGCACACAGATGCTGCAGTAGTGTTGTTTGGATCGTAAAATATGTTTGCAGCACAACAGCGTGTTCTCCCACGTTTGTGGAACTTTCAGCTAAGTCCAAACTTACCAGAAATTCCCACTATTTGGCTTTCTCCAAGACCTCTTCCTTTTGTTCTGTCTCTATATAAAAGTGAACCTGAACCATACTAAACATGAACGACAGTCTGTGGGAGAATCTCAGTTGATTGGCTTTTGCAGCACAGCTTCAAGCCAGGAGGATCAAGCAAGCTGCTGTTTAGATTACTGAAATATATCACTATCTGACACAGAAAAAGGCTTGTAGAGTGCAGACTTTTTCTTGTACGGAGGGATTCTT
Organism: Archocentrus centrarchus; assembly: GCF_007364275.1. Lineage (NCBI taxonomy): Eukaryota > Metazoa > Chordata > Actinopteri > Cichliformes > Cichlidae > Archocentrus > Archocentrus centrarchus. The sequence continues at coordinate 10,477,981 of NC_044353.1, read as the reverse complement.
GGTGCAATCAACAAAGATGTTTTTACACAGCCCTAAACACCCCCCAAGGAATCTAAGGTAACACAGACCATCTCCCTTTACACTACATGAACCAATCACTTGAGGCTGTCATTGGTTGTTCGGATCAGGAATTTCAGTTAAATATATCATATAGCAGATGGGTGCCCGAACTTATGCACTGATCCGAATAACCAATGATTTATAAAGGAAAATCATGAAAATTATCAGAGGTGGCCAAACTTTTGCATACCACTGTATTATCTGAATAGCCGGCCTTGTGCCAAAAAGTGATTTCCAGTATTTTCCAAAAAAAATGATTGCTGGTATTGATATTGTTGTAAATTACTTGTATGGTCTGTCAAGCATATGTTGAATATTATCTCTCATGAATGATGGACTCATTTTGAGTCATAAATAACATTCCTGTCACATGGTAGAAGCTGCAATTTTTGGCAACACCAGCAGATAGTGTTGCCAACTAAGTGACTTTGTCACTTGGACTTTTCAGACCCCCCTACTGACTCATCAAATTTAGCGACTTTTCCCGGTGCCATCGGCGACTTTTGAAGAGTTTTAGAGATACGCTGTGTTGTGCCAAAAAGTGATTTCCAGTATTTGCCAAAAAAAAATTTTTTTGGTTGTATTTAAATTGCTGTAGATTAATTTTTGGCCTAAAATCTGTGAAACGTGTCAAACACATCTTTCGTGGATGACAGTACGTCATTCTGAGCGAGAAACAACACTCCTGTCACAGGTAGAAGCTGCAATCACTTCTTGGCAAAGTGCCTTTCATATATTCTTTATTAATGAAGGTAAAAATTATCATTGACATTAAAAATGTATTTTTTCCTGAGAGATCTGCCAAGAGGGCTGCAGAAATTGCAACAAATAACATTATAGTTCTATAAAGGGTAGCCAAAAACGACTGGATTGATTATAATGCAGATACAATAATGCAGTCATAAATATATTTGCAAAACAAGTCATTTCTTAATTTTATGTATAAGCCCTTCATAAATCCTGTGCACCACAGTCTATTTACCGATATAAGCAAAGAAGTAAAAAAAAAAAAAAATCGGAAATCACTTTTTGGCACAACACCGGAAACATGAAAACTCCGTTGTCGCCGTGTTTTGTGTACATACAGCAATACTGCGGCCCTTCCTACGCTGTGGCATCGCCCGGACCTCTCTTCGGCACCGAGGGAGACACCCCACCCCACCCCCGGACCTCTCTTCGGCACCGAGGGGGACACCCCACCCCACCCCACCCCACCCCTCGATTCGTCCTTTAGCAAACTTGGCAACAGTGCCAGCCGCCAATCACCAGATTGCGCACAAATATAAGCATAGGTGACAACACGACAGGAACACAAAATTAATGTACATACCTTCTGAATAAAATCCATCATCGTTTTCTGCGGTTTACTGCGTACGGCTTACATTTTTTATTCAGCTTTTTTGGAACAATACTTCCACTTCCTTGTTGAATTTATCTTCGGCTAACCCTAACCCGCACTCACAGCTTATTCCTGTCTAATATCGCCATTGAGTCTTTCTGTGAAAAGATGATGGCCTATTTTAGAAAATTCAATGAAGCCTTTGAACTGATCCGCCAGATCGGAGGCCATATCGCTGCAGGCCACGCAACGGCGCAGTGGTGTACAAATGAACGAGAGCGCCTCCGTGGATGCGCGCAGCTGACTTCTACGCTGTTGAACTTACTCACAAGGAATGAATACCTGGGCTCGTGGAATGACATTATTTGCGGGGATTATGGGTTTTTTTTCTTGCGCGTAACTTTTGACTTAAAAGTATTAAATATTTGTCTGATCCATAATTGGAATTTGCAGTTTTCCAGTGAACACTCATTAAAATGGCGACTCTCTGTCTTCGGGAAAGGGCGTGGACACAAACAGACTGACAGATCACATGCAGACGAGCAGGCCAGACCCACGCGGAGAAATTTTCATTTTAGACTTTAGGACTCATTTTATTTCTCCGTTTCATAAGCTAAATATTCAACCAGATAGTTATATTTTTATTTACAAAAAAAAGCGGTTACAATTTCAAGCACTACATCCAAAATTTAAGCACTTTTTGCGCGAGTCCCTGTCGCCAATTTTCCTGCGTGTCTTCCCCCGTATCTTTCCCCCATTTCCTGTCTCCCTCCACTGATGATAAAAGCTGCTGTGGCCAAAAATGCAAAAAAAAAAAAAAAAGGCCATTGGCCGTGAAGTGCACGGACCCTCCAACCTATGACCACAACTAATCTAATCGCCCAGTACTAGTAGAGACTAGGAACATAATTACTGACTTCCCCCAACCAGCTCCACGGATACATTACAACAAAAAGGGAAGCTCTGTGGGGAAGAAGAAAGCTCATTTAAATCAAAACCAGTGCTAATCACTGGTGTGTTCACCGACCCAGTCGCATAAGAGTATTCTTAAACTACACGCTTACCCAGGAGAAGCTGGCTCTACTGGCTCGCTCCATGGACTTGTACCCATGACATTAGGTTTAACACGGTCACTTTAGAGTTAAGTTTAAGGAGTTTGAAAACAAAAATTCCTACAAAATAGTCAAGTACCATAGCTCAACTCGGTCTGGAAACTGATAACCGCCAAAATAACAGAAGAACATCACAGCGTAACCACGCAGGGGCAGTGGGCTTGTGGGAAATGTAGCTTAATCACAATGGTTTTTTTTGTTTGTTTGTTGTTATGACTAACACTACTAAAAGTTGACAGTGGATCTTTAAAACGTCATTTTTTTTTTCAATAAAATGATTTTAAATGAATTTCTGTGGTAACCTGATTTTACTCAATTGTACATTTTAAAAGCATTATTGAGTTATAATGGATGATGCAATTTAACAGTACAAAAGTGTAAAAATAGCACTACGTATTTAGCAGTGTTAGAATTTGGCTGAGTTGTTTTTTTCATGGTAAAAGAGTAAATCAACACAGTAGTGTGCCAAATTAACACTCATAGGAGTTATATGAGCCTCCAGTGTTAACCTTCAGTAACTCAATGCAGTGTTGAAAAGCATGAGAATCAGAGTTGATTTGTCACCACAATGGAGTAACTTATTAACTCTGCTTAGAATCATATTTACACTCATCAGAGTTATTTGACTTGTAGTGTTAAGTTTTATTAACACTGTACAGTGTTAGTGTTAAATTTTAACTCTAATTTGAGTAAATTGTATATATGTATATATATATATATATATATATATATATAATCTTTTTTTGCTCCATTGTTAATAAAATATGGGTTTAAATCATTGCAGTTTGTTTTTAATTACATCTTGAACAGTATCCCAACTTGTTTTGGAATTGAGGTTGAAGAAAAGCACTGAAACTTTGAACATTTTGATTCTGTTTTGATTTATTTGAAATGGACAGTGCTCATTCATAAACAGAAAAAATAACATAAACCAGAATTCACTCTGTGGGTTAAAATTTCGTTCCTTGACTCTGGCCAGTTAAAAGTGTAGCACAAAGTGAAGGCCACAGATCGCACAGTAAACACACAATAGCAAGACAAAAATAATCACCTTTATTATGACATCATTTAGTTGAGCTAATGCAGTAGCAGTAGCGAGCATATCTTCATCATCACTGAAATTAGAGTTAATATCAACACTGATGCCGCTGTTATCATTTGTAAAAGCACACTAAAATGACAAGTGGCCCGCTTATTAATATTAAAACCATTTCAGGACCTACTGTGACACCTGGTATGATTAACACACATTCTAATAACTGACAAACTGCAAACTGTGCATGAGTAACTGTCATGATATGAAGTGTGTCAGGGGAGTTGCAAAAACAGTAAACGGTTTGATTGCTATGTTTTCACTTCTCTTATTCATTATTGCATCGTGTCTATGTGCCAACCAGTTGTAAACATACAGCTGTGCCTCCACACACAGTGTACTAATACTCTCGTATCATACTCCCCACAAATTGAACAGATTTCTGCAGGTACTCATTTTGACCACTAGGTGGTGGTAAACAGCCATCTGCAGTCCATTAACGCTGTTGGTCTATCATATGCAGAACAAATAGTCTTTCATCTAGACATTTATCAAGTTAACAAGGGGGCTGATTTTTTTCCTCCTTTATATGGTCTCTAACAGAAGTTTGAGGATGACCTGATCTGTTCCACCTCATTCACTGGCTGTGCACCCACTGAGCACTGTTTCATAGCATCACTACACACACTCAACCCAACACACTTAATCTTTTTCAGTGATGGCTGTGCACACTCGCAGATTACAGTTAAAACACAGGATAAATGATGTGCAATCAACCATCGCTTAAACTGATGCATGGTGAGCAAGTTTCCTCTGATCTGCATATTAAATACCATAAATGCTGTTTCATCATATTACATAGGTGGGAAAAAAAAGGGGGGACTATTCACTGTTTGTCAGAACCGGCTCTATCTTAATAAGAGTTTGAGCATCGCACTTTATCACATGAGTGAAGTTATCTACTCTTTTAAGACTAATAATTTCGACACATCACTGGGGGGATGTTCTCAGCAGATTGCTCGGATAGATTGCATTGTCAACCCAAACGCTGTTCAAAGCCGATGTTTTCATGCCTTCACTTTATCAATGGGTTGGGATGCAATTAATATAACAAGTTGCTTATCTCCTGTGAAATTCTGCGCTGTGTTTGCTTAATTATTAATCTGTGTAAGTGCACCATCTTCCAGCATCAAACAGGCGCTTGGAGTCATTCCGATTGATTTGAAACTGCATTAAGCGTTGATGGATTTCCAGCCTTAACAAGCGGGACTGCAGAGTGAGAGCATGTCAAACAAGCACGAGTGCATTAGCAGCTGTCAGAGACTACCAGGGCTTTTGAAACCAAACATATAGACAGTGACGACATTTAGGATTGCAGACCACCTCTAAATTCAGTCATCCAGATGTTTAAATGTCATTTAATGAATAATACATTCTAGAGCACGTTAATGAGGTTTCACACTGATTTGGCCTCCTAAAGCTGGCTAACCAACGTAAGTATTTGTATTTGATTCCTAATGTATTGCATGTCCATAACAGTAATAACTGTAGCAATGCACAATGAAATTTAATTTGAAAAACTGTCTCATTAAAACAGCCATATACTGACTTCTGTTGAAAGGCACAGAGCTGAAAGGCAAGGCTATTTTATTCTACTGCGTTCCTCCATTCTAATATGCTTTTAGCACATTCGTTCATTTTGCCTCCCTGCAGTAAATAAACCAGAGAAACGGCCTCAAACCAAACCAAACAGAACCATAATTATTCAGTTACACATGCAAGTATGACAGCTTTTCATAGCCTGCCAAGCAAATGCTTCCATTTGACTGAATTGTGGGAATTTAATGAGTTTGTTTACAGCTCCAACAAGCAGCAATGTGGATTTGTGCTGTAGTGAGTAATGGGTTTTCAAGTCATAACAACAATGATATAGTTTAATTTTTCCCCCTTACAAGGTTAAATGGACTGAATATTGGAAAACATAAACTACAGCCCCAGAAATGTGCAAAAGAAAAACACGCAAACGACTCTAGTTTCAGTTTCCTTTTCATTTCCCGTATTTTTCATTATCTTGGGTGTGACAAATGTCCCATATGAGCTTAAAACACTGATTTACAGTCAGAAAACACTGAAAATCTCTAACTCACAAAAGGTCCAATTTTGATTTTCTGTTTGGAAATTAACACTAAAGTTAGAAGAATGCAGCTGTTTGAGTTGATATCAGGATGAACTGTTAGAAGGTCTCTCCCACTCCACCTGATTCCTTACTGGAAAAAGCGCCCCCTTGCTGGGAACATTCTGAGTCCCTGCATCCTCCGGAGGAACGTCTACACTGAAAACAGCAGCGTCATCACCTGTGGCAGTCACCGTGCCACAAGAGGTTGGCACATCTTGTTTCTGAGGCACCGTATTCTCATAGTGCTCGTTCATACTGCTCATGTCTTTGTTACAATCCAAGTTGGGCTGCGACGGGCAGCTGCCTCCACTGATCGGGTCAGAGTTCCCATACTCAAAGACACCGATCCCCAGTCCAAAGTTCTCTAACATATCCATTACTGATGGTGTGGTTGGGCACGAGGGGTTCTCCTCCTCAATAAGACTCAATGTTGGCAAGATGTCAACCAACTCTGCCATCTCCATTGGTTGGATTACTTCTGTGATGCTGGAAGGAATATCCTGTTCCCTGCTGTAGCACTCCTGTGTGTCTGAAACTGGATAGCCCACTTCCAGCTGTGCAACAGCCTCAGGCTCCAATCCAGACTCTGTGAAAGCACTTGCAGATCCCAAATCTGACTGTCCAGTGCTCGTCAGGTCCACGGCTGGCTGAGGGGTGATGTCTACAGGGTACCCTCCCTTCGCGACACCCTCCATTAACACCAGTGCAGCTTCTCCAGGGACAACTGGAGCGGAGACCTCGGCAGTGACCACATTTGGCAGAGTCACACTGGCTGAATTCTCTGAAAAGGAAGCAAGAAAAAATGAGGCCAGGAAAGAGAAAGTATTTATCTTGGCTTTAAAGCATCATTTGTTCTACAAATTAGAGTTAATTCTTGTAACAGCAGTTATTATGACAGAGCAGTGGTAATAGTTTCCTGTGTTAATGTTGTTTACCAAATCTTCTTTCAAATTTCCCTCAAGTGGTTTGAATATTAGACATATTTTCTGTTTGGCTAAGTATAAAGTCAACAGCTGCTTTCTGCTGCTGCTTGATAACAGTTATACCATACAATACTTAAAGAAAAAAATAGAGAACATTTTTCTAGTAGTGCAGTTTTATTTTATTTGGGAAATTTCCTATCTTTCTTTTTTTTAAACATTATTATATATTCAATATAGATCTACAGAATAAGGTTCACCATGACACAGCCACCCCTCATTACTTTATATTTTGACTGGAAAAATGGAAAATAGGTGCAGTGATTTATTGAAACATGTGCAAACATACATGGAAATACAGGATATCAGGCAAAAACAGAGTTTATACAATTCCACCAGGCTTGGAAGTCAATATTTGTAGTGACCACCTTTGTTCTTCAGCACAGGCTGAACTCTCTGAGGCAGCTTTCCTGTCTTTTTTTTGAAGTAGTCTTCAGGAATAGTTCTCCAGGCTTCTTGAAGGACTTTCAAAGCTCTTCTTTGGATGTTTCTGCCTGTTCTGTTCTCAGGATGATCCCACACTGCTTCAGTAATGTTGAGATCTGGGCTCTGGGGAGGCCAATCTATGACTGATGGTGTTCATTTGTGTGTTCTTCTATCCAGGTATGATTTTACTGCATTGGCAGTGTGTTTGCAATCATTGTCATGCTGAACAATGAAGCTGTTGCCAATCAGACACTTTGCAGATGGTGGACCAAAATCTGATGGTATTTTTCTGCTTTCATAATTCCATCAGTTTTGACAAGATCTCCAACACCACTGGCTGAGATGCAGCTCCAAACCATGACAGAGCCTCCATTTAATTTACTCTACGATATGTAAATAAGGTCATGGTAAATAAGCAACACTGAGTGAGAAAGCCGTTTTCATCTCAGTGGTTTAAGCAAGTGAGTCAACAGACTTGTGTATATTTATGTAGAAATTTGCTCACTTCCTGCTGCCTCAATCTTTTAAATATTAACAGAATATAATGAGCAAACTAGCATTATTGTTGTACCTGTAATGGCCCTCTGTGCTTGTAATCGATGGGCCCATGTCAATCGGCCAGTCAAACTCTCCTCTTCCTCACTGTCGGGACATGGTGGTGGGTCTCCTCCCATCACCAGGCCTAGAGGCACCGCCCCCACCCACTGCTTGGACCGTACGCAGTGCAGACAGTCCATAATCCAGCGGGCATCCCTCCAGACCATATCCAAACGCTAATGAAACATAAAAAGGGGCCACAGAGTTTGATCAAATACAATAATGTCTCACGTTCACTTTCATTATGAAATCCTTATTATTAGACTTTTTTGAAGCTTTGTGTCAACTGAAAGTGTATTTTGCAACAAAAGAGGCAATTAAATGTGTCACAACTTCTCCTTTAAAGTATTACACTCTCTTTTTGTTGCTCAGGATTTTACCTGTGAAAGCTCCGTGATGTGTTTCAGCGTCTCCTGGGCCTCTTTCACCTCTTTGGTGTCCAGCGCTTCCCGCAGAGCCTGCTGGGCCAGATGAGTCTCCAGCTCCAGCTTTACCCAGGCCTGACAGTACTGCGAAAGGAAGTCCCGTTCATATGTCCAGAAGTGAACTGGGTGACAAGCCAGAGATGAGATAAAAGACAAATCACTTCTCAAAGCCAGGAAAAAAAAAAGCCACAGAACTTATTAGTGCACTGTATTATACCTTTCATATAAGGAAAACTGTGAACTGCATCAGTTTTGTACCTCAGTGTGCTTTCTGCATATGGTAGACATGCATTTTGTGGGGGTTATTTAACATTTTAGACTGCATGTGTGCTTGCTGCAAATAGCTTGAAACACTCTGTGGTACTAGTGTTAAATAGATGCAATACAACTTCAATTCTCCACTTACCCAGCTCAAAGATCTGCAGAGGCATGGTGAGGCCAGGCTCTTTGGTCCCCACCAGAGGCCAATAACTAGAGCTGAAGTCCTCACTGGGAGGCAGCAGCAGCAGCATGGACAAGTTATCTCCAAACTGGAGCAGCTCCCGGGTGTACACACCGTATTGATACGCCTGACAGAAACACAGCGATACAGCAGATACAATGATTCAAATACAGATAAGCAATGGAAATATTTATGCTGAATCAAGATCTAGTGAAAATATCAGAAAAAACAGACAAAGCAAATCAGTTTAAAAGATTCTTTTTTTTCATAAAAGTTTGAAGGAGAATTTCAGGTGAGTCAGGTGAATTTGAAGTAATCTTTAGAAACTAATTTTTACCCTGTAGAGGGGGATGTTGAGCTTTGTTAGGAGATGGGTGACCGCTGCTCTCAGAGACCTGATGAATTCCACCATACTGGTGCTCTCCATCATGCTCTCATCCTCTGCACCCAAAAGGTTCTGAACATGACTCTGAAGCCATGTCCACTCCTCTCTGCTCCACAATGGCAACACAGTTAAAAAAGGCTTAATAAGTAGGGACAAATGTCACTCAAGAGACACGTAGTCCAAATACATCTCAGTATCACTGCCTGTTGAAGCCCTAATAATTGTATAATCACTATAGTTGTTTGTTCAGATCATTTTAAATAGCATATCTTTTTTGGGGTTCTTTTCCAGATACTGTTGTAAAGTTTTATGCTACAATATTGTGATCAACATCAGTATAGCATACGTAAGGGACCAGCACGCTGTATCACATGGTCACGTTGTGTTACCTGGTCACGTGGGCGTTGTGTCGAACTCGTGTGTGGCAGAGTAAACTGGGCAGTCTCTGAGGCACCAGGACCCTGATTTGTTCCACCGAGCTGCACAATTTCAGGATGCCCACATACAGACCCGGCTGGGCCCACTGAAGGCTGTGCCTGTGGAAGGACAGCTTCTCCTGGAGAACAGAGACAAAGAGGTATGGTGCAAGAGAGAGAGAGATGTTAAGAGATGTTAATGGGATGTAAAGCTTATGAGACTTTTATTTCCCCCTGTCTCATTTTGTGCAGTTAACTAATTCAGTTTGGGCTTCTCAAATTAATTTCAGTGCATTTTCAGAGTTTGCAGCACAGGAGATAAACCCATAGCTCAGTACAACTCAGCAGATGCCCAATCTGCATCTGCTGGGATGCAATTCTGTTTCCCTCTTTTTTTCAGACAAACACAAACCCAGGCTCACCTTGAGCTGCTCATAGAGCATGTCCATGGCGGTGGGCTCAGGCAGCAGAGGAGTTCTGCTGCGGTTCTTTTCCAGACGTGCCAGAGGAATCCAGTGGAGCGGAGGGTCAGGAGGGCTACAGCAGACAAGTCAGGGACAAATGAAATGCAACCAAATGGAACAACTAAAGAAAAGGTTAATTCATCAAGTGTGACAAAGCTAGTGCACCAACAACAACCAGCTGACAGGCTGCATAACCCAAAAAACATTGTACAGAGTTCCAAACATGCCGAGCCGGACACCTAATTAGGTTACCACCCACTGCAAGGAGGGTAATTCTGATTTGTGTGACAGAAAAGAAAATTTGTTCTGGTAGATTCTGAAAATATTTCATTACAAGTCACTGAGACATGAGTCACAGACTACAGTGTATCACAAAAGTGAGTACACCCCTCACATGTCTGCATATATTTAAGTATATCTTTTCATGGGACAGCACTGACAAAATGACACTTTGACACAATGAAAAGTAGTCTGTGTGCAGCTTATGTAACAGTCTTCATGTAGAGCAACAATTCGTCTTTTAAGATCCTCAGAGAGTTCTTTGCCATGAGGTGCCATGTTGGAACTTTCAGTGACCAGTATGAGAGAGTGTGAGAGCTGTACTACAAAACTGAACACACCTGCTCCCTATGCACACCTGAGACCTAGTAACATTAAGGAGTCACATGACATTTTGGAGGGGAAATGACAAGCAATGCTCAATTTGGACATTTACGTGTGTCTTAGTGGTGTGCTCGCTTTTGTTGCCGCTGGTTTAGACGTTAATGGCTGTATATTGAGTTATTTTGAGGGAATAATAAATTTACACTGTTATATAAGCTGCACACAGACTACTTTTCATTATGTCAAAGTGTTATTTTTTCAGTGTTGTCCCATGAAAAGATATACTTAAATATATGCAGACATGTGAGGGGTGTACTCACTTTTGTGATACACTGTATATAAAAGATGGATGGAGCCAACAGGACATCACCCAGTGGTTTGTAGGCTCCCATTTCGGGGTGGCTGTAGCTCAGGAGGTAGAGCAGGTCACCAGCTAATAAGAAGGTTGGTGGTTTGATCCCTGGCTCCTCCAGTCTGCGTGTCAAAGTATTTTTTGTAAGATACTGAACCCCAATGCATTCACTGGAGTGTGAATGTGTGTAAATGTTAGATAGAAAGCACTTAGGCATAGAAAGAAGTGCTTGGGTGAATGTGGCATGTTGTGCTCAGAGTAGAAAAGTGCTAAATAAGAGCCAGTGCATTTACCATTTTGAAGCACAGTTGAGCATTTTAGCTGTTTCAACAAAAACAAACTTGACCATGCCCTAAAGCCCATAAACCCACGAGTAAAGAAAACATATAAATGTTTAAACTTTAATAGGTCATTTTGAACTTGATGGCAGCAACACATCTCAAAAAAGTTGGGCCACAGCCATGTTTACCACTGTGTAGCATCCACTCTTCTTTTAACAACAGTATGTAAACATCTGGGAACTGAGGAGAGCAGCTGTTGGACTTTTGAGAGAGGAATGTTGTCCCATTCTTGTCTGACAGAGGATTCAAGCTGCTCAACAGTTCTGGGTCTTCTTTTAACATATTCTTCATTTCATGATCCTCTAAATGTTTTCAGTTGGGGGAAGGTCTGGATTGCAGGAAGGCCAGTTCAGCACCCAGACTTTTCTTCTATGAAGCCATTCTGTTGTAATATATGCAGCATACGGTTTAGTATGCAAGGCCTTTCCTGAAAACAATGTAATCTGGATGGAAGCACACTGCACATTGCTCTAAAACCTGCATGTGGTGTGATGCTGCCTTTCTAGACATGCAACCTGTCAGTTACATGGGCGCTAATGCACCCCCCATACCATCAGAGATACAGACCAGATGGTCCCTCTCCTTTTCAGTCTAGGATACGTTGTCCATTGTAGCTAATTAGGGAAGGCAGCAGTGTTTCTGGATCATGTTCACATATAACTTCTTCTTTGCATGATGACCTGACCTGTTGCCATTTAACCAAAATGTTCCTCCAGCTGTTTCTTTATAGCACCCTTTACTTTTCCTGTTGCCCCTGTCCCAACATTTTTGAGATGCGCCATCAAATTCAAAATGAGCTAATATTTTTCATCAGATTAAACATTAGATATGGTTTCTACGTTCTGTCTTTATTTACATTTCACACAGTGTCACAACTTTTTCAGAATATGGTATGTAGTTTAAAGCCCACATTTGCTGCTTTCTGCTCTTTTTCATTGCCCTTTTCCTACCTGGGAGTGTTTGAGAATTCCTTCAGAGTGACTAATAGTACATTGCCCTGCCGATCTTTCAGTGGTTCGTAGTACACCTGGCCCAGGTCCATCGTTCCCAGAGAAGACTGACAGCAGAGAGGTGGACAAGAGAAAGCAGGGATTAATAAATAGAAGTGTAGTGGGGATTAATTCAGCATAACATGGGTTCTGTGGGCACAGGTATGCAGCCTGACTGAGGAAAGCCTGGCAAAAATAAGAATAGGAAGAGGAGGAAGAGATGTAAAGGAGCAATTAAAATAGCAATTAACCCATTTTGATGCTTCTTATCTTAACGGTAAGCTGCTTAACTCCCTACCTGCAGCTGGGAAACAGCCCTTAAAATGTTGTGCCTGTTCTGAAGGAGGGAGGAGGGAGATGAGTGAGCGGAGGAAAGGCCTTGCTGTAGCCAGGGCACTTGCTGCCATGCACAGGACAACTACAAGATAAACAGAACACCAGTTTAAGCAGAAAATCACACAGAAAATTCATTTTCAGTAAATATTTATGAACTGTGATAATTCAGTTATATGGACCCAGTTCAGCAGGCTTAACGTCAGTATGCAGCACGTTCACCTTGGCAAACCAAAGGAAGTCTTGGGTGATGGAGGTGGAGCAGCACTGGATTTCCACCAGTGGGATTTGATCTTCAGCTGTGACCAGGATGTTATCCTTGTGGTAGAACACAGTCGCCAAGTACACTCCCCTGCCCAGATCAATTTGAGGTAGATAAAAGAAAGAGCAAACACAGATAAAGTCAGAAAAAGTGCACAGACTGCTTTCAATTTCACCAGTCACAGTGGACTGCAAAATTACAAGAAACAATAAAAACACTGCCTTTGGGGGAAAGTTTGTAGCAGAAAAAGATCAATTTTGTGGCTTGACAGCAATTTATTTTTTGAATCACCCAGAGGATTTTCAAATAGTTTTAACTGTCAAAACAGCTTACAGTCCCTCAAGTAAAGTAAAAGCACAGAGGCTGGTTTCACCGACCAGCATGACAGTCCAGTGGGAAACACGTTTTTTTCTAATTACTCAGGAGTCCAAACACAGTCAACTTCTCTCCCTTATGCAAAGGATGCTTACTGTCCTGAATAATCTGTTCAGTATTTCAGTACTTTTTAAAATCTATGCCATGATTCATATTCATGCAGAATGACCCTTTGTTCATTGTGAGCTGCTGATTGTGGTGAGTGTGGCTGATTGATTGCCTCCAGCAGGAAGAAGCATTTATCAGTCACTTGCCACAGTCCGGTGTCTATTGCCATCATTCTGTTCAAAAGATCTCTTCACTAACAGCTACAGTGGCTCTAATGTGACTACTGTTCTTTCCAATAACAGTAAGAGATAAGGCTTTTCAACTTTGTACTCTATGCCGCTCTAATGGGATTGCATTTAATCCATTACTTGTGATATCCTCAGGGCACAGTGGGACAGGTAAGAGAGACTGAAGCGCTACCTCTGTAGGAAACGAACAAACTTGGTGGCAGACTGGAACAGTTGTTTGATGCCTCGAGACACTGACAGACGCTTGCTGGGACTCTGGGGCTTCGAGCTCTCTGTGGAGAGGAGGCGAGGAGGATCAGACTGGATGGAATTCATTTTATCTCCCAAAATACATTCACTGTGCATGCACGACACTTGACTGGGTGAAGGCAGGGAAAAGATTTTCTCTCTGTATTTAAAGGAGCTGATAGCTGTAGCACATGCCGCTGATATAAAATGGTGAGAAGCAGAAGTAAAATGTTGCCGAGTGTGCACATTAAAGCTTTATGAAAAAGCACAACAAATAAACAGCTTTTTGACAATTTTCATGCAACTGCAACAGAAAATACGGATACTTTGAATATGAAATTCAATCAGATCAGTTCTGGGACAACATCTGAAGAACACCATACATTCATATTTGAATGCATTATCTTTAGATATTAGATACTGGCATGGGCCAAAATGTGAGAAAGTCCCTGAACAGGTAGTAACAACAGCAAAATGTAAATAAAACAGCTGATATGTTCACAGTCTTCACTCACACCTCCTTAAACACATAGCAAAGATTGCACATGTATGAGTACAATCTATGCCATAAGTATATGAAGATATTATAAAAATTAGGTGTATATATTGTATCTGACAAAACTGATTTCTTGAAAACAATTTTTTAGAATTATGAGAGAGAATATGAAAGTCTGCATGCTTTCAGACTACCAGGGAGCTCGTTCCATTCAGTTATGGCCTTAAATGAAAAAGCAGATTGCGCAAAGGAAGACCTTTTTGGAGAAATTTTCTCTTTCATGATCATTTCAAGCTGTAGGTGAGATATTAAAAAACTATTTTAAAAGTAACATGAATATCTGAGTCCAAACTGAGGCTCTCAAGGCAAGGCTACAAATAAGAGACATAACGTCAATCAAAGGACATTTTGTTCATGGGTACATAAAAATATGTAGTTTTATGGCAGTGCATGTCTCACATAATGGCAACAGCATATGTATTTGGAGCAAAACATACATATCACCAGAGATCTGTGGTTACCTATCCAATATCCCCTGGGATGTGACTCTCTGGCATCTTCCAGCAGTTTCCTCACGAGGCCCTCGTGATTTCTGAACTGTGACTTTACACCAATGCACTCTCGCCAACCTGCACAGGGGAAGACGGAGAGAAACAGATTGTGGCTTTCATTTCTATGCAATTAGGGAAAATCAGCTGTGACAGCAAGAAATAATTTACAAGCGACTCCTGAGTGCTGCTTGGTTTTTTTTTCTTTCAATCTTTTGGTGATTAAGGAAGCAAGAGTGCCTCCATGAGAGACCATCTGTGTGCTGTGAAAGTTGAAATGTTGATTCATTCTGACCCGCTCTAATCGTGTATTAAGCTGGAAAACTTTTTTTTGTGTGTGTGTTTTCACAACAGGTGGGTGGGGCTCCTGTGCTCACAGCCAGAGCTGTGTGTGTGTGTTTGATGACAATATTAGTAATATCTGTTCTTGTTGACATTATACAGAGCCATGTGTAGAAATAAGCCTGAGCTTTTGGTTGACAGGGATTACTTGCACATACACTGACCTCATTATTTTAATCTTTGGTACTCTACATGAGCACTTTGGTCATGTTTAATATGACCATCAACCACTGTGACAGTATATGTGGCAGAAAATAAGGAAAAGCATAATAGATCTCCTTTACAACAAACTGAATTATCTATTACACTCCAGGTATGAATTTTTATGACCAGTGTTTATTTTGATATTATTTCAGCCTTTATTCTCCATTACAAAAGCATTGTTTGGCAGCTCTGGCTTTGTTAGAACTAGAAAGTAACAGCAAGTAAGCCAGCGAGGGGGTAAGGGGTGGGTGGCATGTAAGAAATAATACGAGCCAAATTCACACTCAAAGCAGCACGGCTGCGAGGTCCATTGACTCGCGTTGCCATCTTTAATTCTCCACATTTTAATAACTCATTAATCTACAAGCCATGAGAGGATTCAACTTCTTTCACATTAAGCTTAATGTCAACTAAGTAATTCTATTACACTGGTACAAAGTGAAAAAGAATGGAGCTCTTTCAAAGCTGCAAAATCCACATTCATCAAAGTTGTGCAGTTCTGTATACTCACTGGAGGGGGCAGCGCTGGCTGGAGCAGAGCACTGAGGCGGGCCCCATCCTTTCACATTGTAGGCACTCACTCTCACAAAGTAATGCACTCCCTGTATTTAGAGAAACACCAGACTTCCCAAATTATCAGCATGCATTAAAAAAGCAATCATACAGAGCTCTCACTATCAATTCATCTGGTTAAGTGAGGCTGCTGACAAGTGTTCCACTACAGGAAGTGGGATGGAGGAGCAATAAATACAGTCTGCATGTGGGTGTACAGCACAGCTGCAGCACGTATATGATATGTGTCTGCATGATCATGTGGCCCTTGAGCCATTATATGTGAGAGTTTCTATGTATATCTGCAGCATCGGTGCATTTGCAGTTGTTATGTGGTTGTGAAGATGTGTGACTGTGGATGACTTACTGCTGTCAGCCCCTTGATAATGTAGGAGGGGCTCTTGGTCTCTGTAACTTGGGCTGAGCCAAGGATGCGTTTGAAGCTGGCCGACGTGCTCCATTCGACTGGGAATGGAAAACAATCCCAATGACAGATTATTCTCTGGCTTTGCTCAAAACCCTTGTGAGGAATAACGTACGGATGTGAGTGTTTACAGTTTTAGGGACTTGCAGCACCTGGGTTTAATCTATTCTCGGCTGCAAAGCATGACATTTATGTGTGTGTAAAACTAAGCAGCAAAAACAGCCTAAACTAGATAGTGTGCCTGCCAGCTTAAATTATGTTCAAGACTTTGATTAAATTGTACCAATAAAGTATATACTTCATTAATCCCTTTATCTATCCATCACGAATCTATCTATTTTCTGTCTGACATCTAACTGACCCTTTTATCTACCCATCCATCCAACCATCTGCCATGAAAGTATTCTTATCTGTTTCACTCCCTACCTCTGTAGCGTGTGATGAGCCCCACGGAGTTCCCCTCTGGCTCTTTGATCGTCACGTACAGAGATGATGTGCTCGTCACCAGGATGGACACATGACTGGGAGGGCCAGGGAGCTCTGAATGAAACATTTAAAAGATGCAGTGATGTTAAAATGAGCAGAACAAATGCAGACAACAAAGGTGCCACTTGATAACAAAACACACATCAAACTCCTGAAAATTTATTACAGCAGGCAGATATTATTGACAACCACTAATAAATTTGTCTTGTATTTTCAAACTCTGGGCCTCACACTGGCCGAGCCAAGGGGTGGTCAAATAAGTGGCCATGGCCACCACAGACTAAAGTCTGACCCCAGCCTCTGGTGAAGTCAACTGGGGGGGGAGGCACATATTGACAGAAAAGGAGTTACATGAAGTAAGTGATAATTTTATGCTAGAAATAAAAGCAATTTATTTACAACTTTTATTCCCACATTGACCCTTTTTAACAGCACAACCACCCATTAAATCCTTAACCATCTGACTGGGTTTGTCAACAGCTGAAAAAAGATAAAAATAAATATGAGGCTTATGTTGTATTTATACATGGCACTGCATTAGCAGTTGGCCACTAAGAGAATAATATGACATCAGACTGTGCCAGACCAGTGTTAAATAAATTATAAAAAATGTCCCTTCCTTTCAAACTCTGTGTTGTTTTAAGTCACTCTTGGAGCTTTTTTTTATTATGACAACAATAACACTATCCCAGAGTCTGATGATCAAATCTGTGTTTTAGTTGATTTAGTTGATAAGATGTAATCTTGAGTTAATAAATTACCATAAGTAAGTCGCAGGCCTCAGACAAAAATAAATTTTTTTACATTTAAAGATACCAGCCTGCTCTCCCAGAGAGATTTATAATAAGTGTAAGCTTAATTTCACTGCACACAGAAACAAGTGCAGGGGCCTTAGTGCCCTTACTATAACGCTGTGACCATAAAACAGTCAGGGAGAGAATTGGTTGTGCTTGAAAGAGAAATGAAATGAGAGCTAAGCAGAGACGTTTACAAAGAGCCGTTAAAGTTAGTACAGCAGGGAACACTGCAATATAAGTCTGCAAAAATAAAAATAAAAACATTTAGTCTGCGAGGAGAAGGCTTGAGCAGATGGTGTGGAGAATGGTAAGTGGCCTGATGTATCAATGCATGATTCACCGAAGCCCTGAAGGTTTTGCATGTATGAATTTGTACTGATATCTACGGCTGCGAGGGTTTATTTGATACACACAGCCAGTGGAGTGAGTGCAGGGAAGTGGAGGATTTGAAAGGCTGATGACAAGGCAGTCTGCTGAATGCTGGATGAGATGAAAGAGGCTAGAGGGAGACTTTTAGGAAAACTTAAGCAAGATGTTGAGCTGAAAACTTGATCACTGTGGTCTTGTCAGCAGTGGCGGATGGCTTTGTAGAATTAAATTGCCGGGAAAGTACTGTGCTTGCTGCGGAAAAAAGTTTCAATATGAGAGCCAAAAAAAAAAGAAGAAAAAAAAACAGAAAGGCACTGAAAACAGAAAGGAAATAAATCTGTTCCTGAGTTTGAGTCCTGAGCCACAGTTCATGAAATGCCACAAGCTGACCACCGACCTGTGTTCTGGAAGTTCTCTCGCATCCGGCAGTACAGCTGCTGCCGCAGCCTCCAAAGGTAGACGTGCCTCTGAAGATCACCCTGTGCCTGAGGCCCTGCCCCGGCCTTTTTCGTTAACTCTGTCTTCCTCTCTTCTATCCGTTTATCTGCCAGGGCCACCAGAGCATCCAGCTTAAGTGCCCACTCCGCTGGCTGGGCCACTGAGAGGCAGCACAGTTAAAACAAACCCACAAAGCAAGACAAAGGGCACAATCTCAATTAAAGTCAAGCCGGGCAATGCGATATTTTAAACCATCCACTTCTAAAAGAATTACTTTATCACTTTTGACATTTTACATCAATCACTTACAAACAGGATTATGTCTGGCTCCTGCCTTCGTCAAAACATGAAGCAGAGGGGAATTGTGGGTAAGGGCAGCCACGTCCAGGGGGACCAGCCCCTGTTCGCTTACTCTGTTCACCCCTTTCTCCCTGTCTCTCTCCCAGTCCTTCTCCTTCTTCTCTCCCCTCTCCCACACGCTTCCTCCTCCTCCTCTACTGCTGCTGCTGTCTCTGGACAGGAGGGTTTGTACAGCCAGCGTATCCTCATTTTCCACCGCCTCCCACAGGGTCTTGTACTAATGGGGAGCAGGAGAAGAGGTGCAGGGCCACGGGAGGTTAGACAGGTGTAGGAGTGAGACAGAGAAAGAGGGTTAATAATAAAAGAGAGATTTATTTCACATGGTAGAGAGAAAAAGGAGAATGATATCAGACACAAATCAAATCATAAACCAAAGGCGCCTCGATTGATGCATTTCCACACAAGCCTCCTGAGACCAGGAAGGTTTGTGAATTTCTGTTATTATCATTATATGAAGCAGCAGCAGTAGCAGCCCTATATAGCAGAGGATGCTTGAGAGTGATTTCTTTTTCTGAAAATATTTTTTATGTAATGCCCTCTGTAGTGGACATCGAGGGATTTCTCCATGCAATTTTGTATCTAAACAAGATAAAAGAAGTCTGGAAATGTTTTACGCTGAACTTCCAGACTTCAGTTAGGAATTGAAAACTGTAAACTTGTTTTTGACACGTACACACACACGCGCGCACACACACACACACACACACACACACACACACACGCGCGCGCACACACACACACACACACACACACACACACACACACACACACACACAAGCTCAAAATTAATTTGAAGGGGCCTCAAGGGTCAAACTATCATCAAAAGCCTCTGAGGCTTGAGACAGTGAACCAGTAAACAAAATCAATTAACCAATCACAAAATAAACTAATCACAATTCAGAGATAGCTTCTCATGCACTGTGCACATGACAACGCATGACAACCACTGAGTTAAAAAGTTAAAACTTCAAACATTAAAGTGGGCCTATTTTGCTCACTCTATATTTTTCTTGTTGGGCTCCAGTTGACTAGCTTTACATGAGTCACAGTTCAAAGTAATCCTTCATTATCATATATCAAGCCTTTGTGCAGCCACCCGGTTCATACTCTGTGTGAAAGAACGCATTTTAGCACTTCTTTCATTTGATTGGCTCCCCTTCGTAAACAGAAGGGTTGCAGAGCAGGTGTGCAGGGTGTCCGTGCTCAAAGCTAAAGCAGAGCGTAAAATGCACTTTACATCACTGAGCACCATGTGAGGATGTTGCTCAAACCTTTATTGTCTGAAACCAGAAGAAAGCTTAGATTTCTTTTCTTTTGCTCCCTTAAAATAGTAGTAGTCACTTTGACAAGGAGCTGTTGTGATGGAGACAGAACAATGATGTTACTGAGATACACTTGAGAGACACGCGTGCACAAAATGGATTGTCATGTCTCAAGAGGTTAGTGACACAGCGATAGCGTGCAATGTCAAGTAGCGATCTCATGATTTTCAATCATAACAAAAACCGAGCCAGATGACATTTCAGTCAACGTGACCAAAGCTCCCTTTCAAAATGATGCCAGAATATCTTACAGCTTCTGCAGACTTCCTGGGGAATTTAGGTGCGTCCAAGTCCGTGGTAACAGATGACTCTCCACCCCCTCTCAGCCTTACGGACAGGTTTCTGTAGATGCGTTTGGGCGAGACGGGACCGAGAGAGCGCCGGCGCTGTGGTGGGTTCCTCATGGATACAGACATGACAAGAGAAGAAAGTAAAGGTCTGAAAGAGGACAGGCGAGAGCAGGAGAAGATGCAAACTGGGGCAGCAGAGAAGAGTTGAAGGAATAGTTGGAGAGAGTGAAAGGTTAGTTAATGGAAAAAATGAGGTTAAGAGCCCAGCCTTAGAGCCAGAACGAGAAGAGAGAGTAGTAAGAGATAAAAGTCAATAGAAATCTTGATTAAAGAATAAGGTGAGAAATACAAAGAGAGAGATAAAAGCAGAATATACAGTTAGACTTTTTCAACAGTAGAGAAAATGTTTCTGCTGACTTGAAGGCTCACTATAGACTGAGCAAAAGTACTTGTGTTGTGTGGGTGGATAAATGGATAAACGCTACAATGCCTGTACAGACTAGATGAAATGCCTTGAAGCATTTATTTTTGTGCCTCTTACGATTCTCCCTTTTGTTCTTCTTTTACCCATGATTATGCGACACGGGTTTTATTCACTCTGAATGGAGTTCTCTAGCACACAAGGCAACAGACCCATCAATCTAATTAGAGGAAGAAAGGAAGGCAGACTCGTGTGGAAGAGCCAAGATTCTTTCCTGCTAATAAACTTGAATCCGCTCCCCATCATTGGCATGAAGATGAAAATCCATCACCACTGCAGTAATGATGGTTCATTATCAATTCCATTGGCTTTGCATCATTACAGTCAGTTACTTTTTGTGCATGCAAATCTGTCTTACAGTTTTTTACTTTGAGCACAATCTATTATTTCCGCTCCTCTTCATTCAGCGAGTCGTTTTCAGTGCCGCTTTCTGTCTTTTCTCTATTTTCACCACCCTGCAGGTTAAAGTGATTTTCGTGTCGCTTCGATTTACATCCCGCCCCAATCATTCAGATATCAAAAGCATCTTTGTAAAAGGGAGACAGTCAGACCCAGGGCTGACTAGTGGCCTGTTCTCATGTGAAAGCAAATACTCCCCTAGTTGGCACTACCTGAGGACAATATATGAGGTCTATGACCACGATGACATCTGAGTGACATGTCACGTCACACATCCCAGCTCACACAGTACCTGCACTGTCTATATATGTGGGAGACTAGCAGTAATACCAGCAAATGTTGGTACAGTTTCCCCTGTTTGTTTATTGTGCCTTACATCAGCCATGGAAAGTGCTGATGAGTCATTTAGAGAGGATATAAGCTTTACTGTTTTCTTCTTTTTTTCTCAGGTCTGCCTGAAGATAAGGCAAAAAAATTAATAAAAGATTGCACATGTTCAAGCTGTAGACTAAAGTCAGATGCTGGATTTTGACCCATAAACAGAAAGTATACAATAGACTCGCTGTGGTTTTGTTTCGTGTCTCAAGCTGGGGCTTTTTCTTACCTCTCTGTACTGTGGCCAAGAGAGAGCAGAGCCTGCTGCATATTTTGCAAAGAGTCTTTCCGGTTTGTGAGTCTGCTGTGGCTCTATGGAAACATCTGATGACTAATATTTCTAATCCCCCAGGAAGTAATGCAGCACATTTGCCTGGGTCTAGATCTCTGAATCCTTCCACTCCACCAGGTTGACTGGTGGAGTGGAAGGGGTTCACAACTCGGGGGATCAGACAAGCAGCGCATGAATTTGTACGAATAAACTACAAAGTATTTGTTCAGCTTTAAGGGCTGTAAGGGTTCACTTTGTGCTCGACAGTGCATTTTGCACATTAAAGTTATGTGCTTCAAAAATTACTCAGCGGCACGAATTGCAATAAGATCTTAGAAGCTATATTATTAAAGTTTCAAATAGAAAAAAGCAACAGAAGGCAAGAAGCCACCGAGCTTAAGTTAGCCTATTTCGAGAAAAGTTTTATTAAAATTAAAACATTTAATTAAAAATAAAGAATATATTTTTTAGGATAGTTGTAATTCTTTGGTCGTACATGGTATCTAACACTAGCTAATACAACCTATGGCAGACTATAGCCGCAAAACATTAATAAATTAAATTAAAAAAAATACCATAAATGATCAAACAGCCGATTGAGGGCAGTTCAGTCTCTTACCGTCAGACAGTTTGTTCGCTTTAATCGGGCTTTCCTCCGACTCTGCCGCGGTGCTTCAACATATTTCACTGTCTTTTCATCAGTGACCGTCTGCTAATATCTTAAAATCCATCATAGCGGTTTCGGAAAGTTTTCACCTCTGAGGATGAAGCGCACCTGAACGCTACAGACAGACAGACCGGCGAGCCTCCTACGGCCAACACACGTACATTTTCCCCGTTCCGCCCACTTCCTACTTCATCTGCTCATTTCTCTGAACCAAACTTTTGTTTGTTTGTTTTTAGAAGCAGTGTTGCGTCATGAAAACAGTGAACGGTTTACAGGAGGAAACCTATTTTTTTGTAAAAGTAGTAATAATATAATGATCCACTTTTGTAATAACCACTATGGTTTACAGAATCAGTGCAGGTTGATCATCTTGCAGTGCAGATGCTTTATTAGATAACCACAGCCATTGCATTGCAGGTTCTTTCCAGTCTCCACTGCAGTCAAATATTTTTGGCACTTTTTATGCCCCCCCCCCCCCCCAAAAAAAAAAGAAAGAAAGTTGCTGCCACTCTAAAAGTTGTTGCCCCTTGAAAAAAGCATTTTGCAGCCCTGCCAGCAGACTGGTGACGTGATAAAGCGTGGGCTGAGGATCTTGGGAAAATGTAAAGAGCTATTTTTTGACTACCACGACACCCCCACTAATGGCTTCTGTATGGGCAGAGGAAGTGGTTCATGACAAGTGAAAGAAAGGCCAGGCAATGGTGTGAAAAATGTTTGCGTGTCAAGTCCCCACTTGTGCTCAGAAAGGAGCTGTATCTAGCCTATTTGTCTTCACCCTGAACTAGCCCCTCTGAAGTATATGTGAAGCAGCTGTCAAATAAAGTTGACAGATTTGCATCCTGCTTACCTGAGCAGTGAGTAGGGCTCTCCGTCTCTTTCGTTGTGTTATATCTGCCTCTCTCAGGGGACCAATAAAAAACCACAGACTGATGCATTCAGCTCCTGTCCAGGCACAAATGTAGACTTTATACACAGATATCTTGTCTGACGCTTCTCAGTCAACCAAAAAAAAAGCCTCTGACCACTTCCTGCACACACAGTCCCAACAGCTACACTTTGCCTCCAATATGTTTACTGGAGCACAGCACATTTGTCAAAGGTTACATATATTGAACTCTGAGAGAGTTTATCTTCCTGCACATTCTTGTGCACACTCTGTCACAGAAAGACAGAAACAGAGAGTGCTGAGCTGGCCACACATGTGATGCTCTGATGTGTCGAAAGAGAAACAGAGGGAGATTATAAATCGACATGTCAGTAGTAGTGGATACTCGCCCCCACACACCTATCATCGCATAGTGGCTCAGTTGCCCAGAGGCTTTTGTTGTCATGGTGATAACCAAATTGTGGCCTTCACTGCTAAATGATACTCAGACACACGTCTCAGCATAACGATCAGCTAAGATATTCTTTGGAGGGTAAATTGGTGTTGATATATAATTGTGAAGCTAATTATGCATGACTTTTGCTCAAACATACACCATCAGCCGTCCTTTGAATGTTAGAGTCTGTTGATTCAATTAGACTTTTAATAGAAAAGCAGTAAAACGTACTGAACTCAACTGCTCATCAGCAAGAAATATGGAACCTAAGCAGCTATTTCATGTGAATTAATGTAAAAAAAAAAAAAAAACAGGGGGTATAAATGTAATCATGTGGTGAGCATTCCCCATAATAAGTACATGAAATAGGAAAGCCCCAATGACTGCAACAAACGTGACCATAGGATTTCAGATAATTATCACTACTGTCAGAAAATTATTATCATGCACTATTGTTCAACACATGGATCTATTTAACAAACAGAGAAATGCCAGCCAGGAAAACTGCTTATATTTTTATCATTTATCATTCAAATCATATCATGTGTCAGTTATCATTATCATTTAAATCAAATTCTTAAAAAAAAAAGACTGCAAAGAACCAATATTTATGGTATTTGAAGATGCCGCTCAAAAAAATGAAAGGATCACTGAAAACACATCATTGTTCAATGGGGGGAAAAAAATCATGCTGGTATCTATACTGACATGGACTGAGTGTGTTAGGAATGAAAGGATGCCGCATTGTTTGATGGAAATGAAAAAAATCAACCTATAGAGGGTTGAATTCAAAGTCTCTCAAAAAATCAAAGTGAAAAAAATGATGCAGCAGGCTCGTCCATTTTGATGAAATTTCTTTGCAGCAACTCAAAATTGTACTCAGTAGTTTGTGTGGCCCCCACATACTTGTATGTTTGCTTGACAATGTTGGAGCATAGATGATGGTGTCCTCTGGCAGTGCTCATCCTGTTCCTCCCTGCACAAAGAAGCAGATACCGGTCCTGCTGATGGGTTAAGGATCTTGTACGGCCCTGTCCAGCTCTCCTAGAGTAACTGTCTGTCTCCTGGAATCTCCTCCATGCTCTTGAGGCTGTGCTGGGAGACACTGCAAACCTTCTGGCAATGGCACGTATTGATGCCATCCTGGAGGAGTTCGACTTACCTGTGCAACCTCTGTAGGGTCCAGGTATCGCCTCATGCTACCAGTAGTGACAATGACCCTGGCCAAATCAAAACTGAAAAAAAAAAAAGTCAGAAAATATGAGGGAAAAATGTCAGTGGCCTCCACCTGTAAAACCATGCCTATTTCTGGGGGTTGTCTCATTCTTGTCCCTCTGGTGCACCTATTGTTAATTTCACCAAAGGAGCTGAAACTAATTAAAAATCCCCTCTGCTACTTAACTGATCAATATCCCAGAAGTTTAATTGACTTGATGCTGTACTTTGATTAAAAATTCAATTTAATTAAATTTATTCAATTTGTTGAAAAAAGTGTTTCTTTAATTTTTTTTTTTTTTTTGTGTATAGGTAGTGTATAGGTTTTTACCTCATTAGATTATTTCTTTTTAAATCAAGGGTGTAAAAAGATATATAAATCCATTATTGCCATCTAAAAGTATGTGGATGTGGGCAGGTTGAGCTCTTTTTGTGATATGGCTGATGATTTTGAAACAACATAGATTAACATCCAAAATAACAATTACTATTAGAAATCATTAGTAAAAAGACTCTTAAAAATATTAATATTTTGGCCTGTGTTTTTTTCCCTTCAAACGTTGAACTTATTTCTTTTATTTTTTGACCAACTATTGGATGTACCATAAAGACGTTTATATAATTTGTTATAAAGGCTTCAAGGGAGAAATAAATTATCTTATAAATATATAACTTAACCTTTTGAATCTATAATAGCGAACTAGAATTATTTAGGATTTTGAATTTAAATTTATTGTATAAATTTATAATACTATTATAACAGTAGTAATTTTTTTATATCATAAATATTGTTTGCATTGATTTGTATTCTACTGTAATATTCAATAAAGTTTGGGATTTTGACATTAGCGCCATACAGCACCTATTTCTGCACAGTCGGCTACATAACTTATTACTTTAATGCTTAGCTGACTGTTAAATACACATATCTTACAGTTAACAGAGTTTGTCGATAGCATGTAAGAATATTTTTATAGAAACCTTTAAAAAGAGCTGTTTTACAGCGAATTATGAGCTCGTTACTAACTAAGCTAGCTAGCTAGTGTTAGGTAATCACAACAGCTAGCTAGCACTTTTGCTCATCTGCATAAAGAGGTGTGGTCTTTCTGTTTGAACAGGTGAAAAAACTCACAATGACAAGCAGGGATATAGTTTACGACAAGTTCCACTTCAGGCATGACCCAAAGTGGAGCAGCCGCTTGGGGCCTCCGGAGGGAGACGGGCTGCGCCTCTGCCTGGCCTGCCTCATTGAAATGATTGATGATGAAGACATTGCGGTGAGGAGAGGAAGAATATAATTTATCCAATGTGGCTGCATAGTGTAGTTTTAGTTGTGTGTTATAGCTCCGTATTCTCTTGCACACGTTTTAGGATTGATCAGGACATATGTATGAAAACTGCATTATCCTGTTAATTTCCCCTGATGCTCAACTCAGGCTTTATTTACCCTCCTATAACTGTCCCACACTTCTGTCTGTGTGATGCAGTCTGTGAGGAAGTCTTCCGCCTTGTCCAGTGTAAGTGGAGTGCTGAAGTGCTCTCCAGGGACTTTGAGAGAGCTGCTCCTACAAGACCACAGAGTCTGTCTGCATTTTATAGCCAAACTTTTGGGTGAGAAATAGCAACACACACAGCAGATTAGAAATAGAGGGAACGTCTATCAAGGGTGATTGTGAAGAGCTGGACTTTTGCCTCTCACTTGCTATCTCTCCAGAGGTGCAAACAGTTTTGCTAGGTAGGCTGATGGTAAGTAAAAGATTGAAAGGTAATTAGAAAACAAGAGGCAACAACAGTACCTTTGCAGTGCACAGACCTTCTGTCAGTACTGACCATCACTAACCAGCACTGACTGTTTTCTCACCAGCTCGAGCTTGATTGTTTAACATTTGCCCTCCTTGAAGCTAATCTCCACTGTGTCAGTCTGCAGTTAGTGCCACAGTCCCGTTACAGCTTTTCTGCAAGGTCAGGCTGAACAGAGGGAGCAGCTGATCTTAGCAATCAACCAGACTGCACGATACAGAAATATTCACATTACCCAACATAATGGTTTTTGTGTTAATTTAATTTTTGAAAAGATCCACACTGATACTGGAGTTAACCTTGAGCTTACCACCTTACTTTCTTTTGAGAGGTGTGGCTGTCATCTGTGGTATGATTAAACTGTTATACTGATTTGTGTCTTTGATATGATGAACTGATGCAGACATTTGGGCTTTAATTAAGTGCTGTATATCACACTGTGTTGGTTCATATAACTGATTTTCATTTTTAATAGCAGCCACATTAAATCTCATTTCATAGATGAAATCATCAAACTAAGTGGCCACCTAAAAATCATGCATGGGCTGCAGGCTAGTGGACAGCTTTGCTTTTATCTTTGATAGGGGAACTTATGAGGCAGTGTTTGTCTTTTTTCTGAATTATTTAAGATAAAATCATATGACAAAAAATAACAGCTATTAATGAAATGAATGAAACACAATTTGTAATGCATAAGATAACAAGACTGTCATTACTTGCGATTTCTGGTATGTATTTCATGGTCTAGCTAAAGTTATTTAGACTCCCATACTGTAATTAATTTTTCGTGGTAACACACGAGGTGACATGACAGAAATAATTTATGAGAATCTCTAAATTAGTACTCGTCCTTTATGTTTGGTATGCGCAAAGTCATCAGTGTCATAACAGAAACCCAGTGCAGCAAGTGACACTTTGAGATTGTGCTTTAATACGTAGCCCTGCATTGCATTTCATTATCCTTGCGGCGCTGAATTACTGAGTCATCTATTGGAAATATTGTGAAAATGGCAGGTAATAGTGTGGTTGAATTAGTTCATACGATACCACTGCTATAATTATATCCCTGTATGTTTTCTTGATACCACATCATCAAATGGTATTATTGGTAACTTCCTCCTCACTGGAGGATTATTGGGTTGCAGCATTAAGTGTCATATTGAAACCATTTGAGCTCTAATCAAATTAGCACAATAAGAGGGTGTGTGGTAAAATGCTTAAGCCATAAAAGCTCTGACCAATCTGACAAGACATTAAAAGAGCTATTACAGTTCTTGTGGGATTGTCTGCTGGACTGTGCTTCTCCATATTGAGCATAATCCAATATAAAATATGCCTTCCATCCCCCACTACACACTGATTTTTTTTTATACATGCTTTTAGGATAGTGTTTTATCTTGGATGTCCAGCAAAGCTAATGCAAGGTAGAGTACACTGTACAGTATGATCAAATAGATCTTTATTAGCATGAAGCCCCATCTAATGTCTTTGTAATTTGTCTTCTCTATTTTGTTCTATTTCGTCCTGTTTTTATGCATAATGATATTAGATTTCTTGCTTCTGCACTTCTGTACAGAAGCAAGAATGCATGGGGTTTTTGAAGTATGCTTTTTAAAATCTAGTCTGTCATATCTTTTCTGTCCCTAGGGATGCTTCAAACTGCAGAGGACCCTGTCACTCTGGAGAAGGTTGACCAAGGTGAAGAGATGCCTCTTTGGGTTTGGTGATTAATGCATGTGTGTCTGCGTGTGCTCACTTGCACAGGCAAACACACATAGATGCTGTGTGCACAAAGTCACACTTGCAGGCTTTTTATGCAGTTGTTGTGCACACACACACACACACACACACACACACACACACACACACACATACACAAACACACACACATACACAAACACACACACACATTTGCTGTTTTCTTTTTTTTTTTTTTGGAAGATACACAAAAATTTCTTGCTGATAATGGTCAGCGCTGGTGGCTAAGGCGATCTTTGACTCCACATGTAGGCTTTGACGTCATTGCACAAGTAGATAACCTTTTACTGCTACTTCTTCATAACTGAAATGTGAATTTCTCTTTGTACTTAATGGGTGATTTGGGCAGCCAAATGCAGATTATTCTGTATCCTCAATCTTGGCCTCATAGCAAAGTCTCAGTTTTAAACACTCAGACAGATTATTCCCATTGCAGCCTTTCAAAAATGCAGAAATATTTTGGTAAGTCCCAATGACAGAATGATTTTATGGTAGCTGTCTTAAA
This sequence comes from Archocentrus centrarchus, assembly GCF_007364275.1. Classification (NCBI taxonomy): domain Eukaryota; kingdom Metazoa; phylum Chordata; class Actinopteri; order Cichliformes; family Cichlidae; genus Archocentrus; species Archocentrus centrarchus. Next base: position 10,448,926 of record NC_044353.1, on the reverse strand, counting down.
ATGCCCAAGGGACTACTTTTCTGTAATAGTTAGAAGAGGACTTAAATGTGACACTGCTTGTGGTTTCTGCACAGATAATGTGTGAAGTACACATTTTGTAACTAATTTGAGCTCTATAAATAATGCAGTCATAGTGTGAGGAGATATGAAAGGAGGAGAAAGAATGCATCAGTTTAGCAGGCACAGCTTAATGAGAGCTTTGGTTGTAACTGAGAGGTAAATCAGGATCTTATCATCATAGCAGTGCATTAAACATCCTGTGGTAGGTTATTTATTGTGTGCACTACCTTTTTTGATATGATAGGGTTTAATGTGTGTTACTACTGTTTGGGTAATAATTGCATAACATCCAATAATCGAATTATAACATAAATCATAGCCTGTTGCGCACCACTGCACATCATTTAATGGAAACAGGCTCTACCTGCAAATGTTTCATAATGTCTTACACAGTTTTGAAATTGAACGTGCCCCAAATGTTATGTTTAGTTTGCTGTACAGGACTTTTGGCAGGGAAAGAAGTTACACAAACATTCTCCATGCATACTCACAACAAGAGCGGGCCACACCAGTTCTAGTCTGTTTGTCCTCACTGTACATCACTTTTTTTAGACTGTAAACCTTCCTCCAAACATGATTTTGTTTTTTATCTGGAGCATCGAACAGTTTCTGCGAACACTTCTTATCCGCTTCAGCTCTGACCACATGATTGCTGGTCATGTGACACTTGCACCAGTGGTATGTGACGCTGTACCGAAAACCTCCTTGCAATTGCTTTTGTTGCTAGCAGTTTGCCATGGTCACCCATAGTTTGCATGGAAGAAGCTGTCTTGTCTGCAAACACTCGCAAACTTGCACCTTTTGAAATGTGTTATTGCGTCAGTGAGGCACAACTTTTGCATTCTTCATTTCCAGTTTGGTTTGCACTTCTTCAACCTCCTCTTCCGCTGGGAGTAAATGATGAGTGTTTGCAGACAGGTCGGTGTCTTCCATGCAAATTATGTGCGACTGCGGCAGTGACAAGGTTTTTGGTGCAACACCCTATCCCCGGGAAGGGAATACACATATTTCCCTAGTTGTTGCCAGGGCCAGTCTCCAGGCCTGTGTGACTGAGGCCTTATGTAGCACAAATTCTCAACTAGCATTATCTCAGGGGACTTCATATTTAAGTACTACACTCCTGCTTAAGGAACAATTTTGACTGTTTGAAGCACGTACTGGCATATGAGTTCCTAAAGCACTGTTAGAAAACACTGAAAGAATTCCTAAAACTTTAAACAGTTAAAAGCCTGGATTATTCATTAACCCTGACTTTTTTGTTTTTCCTCTTTCTCATAATTGCAGTGACTGCACTAAAGTGTGAAACTGTATTTATCTGTGATGTTTATTTAATGAATGCTCCTCTCTGTTCTTTTGTCTGATGCCTGTGTACATGCATGCATTTCTGTGTGTTTACGTGCTTCAGTGCTGGTTCAGCTGCTGCTAGAGCTCCAGAGCGAGCTGTCGTTTCGCTTTGTTTTGGATGAGATACACAAACAGGTAAGACGCACATATTTACAGACATATAGAGAAGCACTCCTGCTTATGTGCACGTGCAGGCAGAAAAACACGCCTAACATCTTAAAAATTTTAATAGCACTTGTGTAACTAGCGTCATATTCTCCCAAGGCTGTTTAGTAAACAGACAGTGTGCTTGTCTCCCTCTTGCTGCTGTTGTGTCACCTCAGGGGGAGACAGTAATGGAGAAGCCTCATTCTTCAGCCAGTGCTGCAGGTGGAAAATAGTAAAGCTGTGTAGACTCATGGTGACAGAAAAATGTAACACCAGCCAGAGCAGACAGGTCTCATTTATGCTACGAAAATAGAGCTTGATTAGACGTTTTGACACAAACTGTTACTGGAGGACGAATGATTTTTTTTTTTTTTTTTTCCCCAGTTCAAATAATTAGAAGCATTTGTCTCAGATTAAGCCTTCTTCTGCGCACTACTGTGCAGTAAGTGGGTGTAACGATGTGCTTCATTGTTCTTGGGTCAGATTTGGTAGAGTTGCAGTTGAGAATTTTCAGGACAGGCTCAGTAACAACAGTGTTTACTGACCCGTTATTAATTTTCCAATTTGCAGTTTTCATTTGGTGGAAGTAAAAATGCCAGCCTTTGATAGAGTGTTTCAAACCTCACTCAAGCCTGGTGATGGGGACAAGGAGGCAAAAATCTTTCAAGTGTCTCTAATCCGTTGAGCCCATGGTGGTGTGTGTTTGGCCTTACAGTTGTGTACAGCTTAGCTACAGCTCTTGCTGACTGAATTCGGGGACATTTTATCAAGTAGAAATAAAAAAAACTGTGGTTTAAGGGGTTAATAACATGTAGTAGGATAAGCCCATTGTTGTAGTAGCTTTAAATCATATTTTTGTCATTTTGAAGATTTTTACCGACCATTAAAATAGAAGCTTAGCTTTAAGACACTGACACCTTTGCAAACCTATGCTGTAGAGATTCATAACACAGATACAAGCCAGTGCCTTAGTCATCCAATTTCCTTTTTTATCATCGTGTGTGTGTGATGTTACCAATAATTATTTTTTGCATTCTCTTTTTAGCTTAGTGAGCAGCTCAGTGTGAAGCGTTTCCTGCCTACATTCAGCTTCTTGGGGAACCTAATAAAAGCTGCTCCTAATGTGTCCCAGAGCCTTGTGACTCATGGTGAGACCCTGAAACAAACACTCAATCAGATCTCAGACGAATACAGGGGCAAGTACTCCCTCATAGTTTGTTTTCATCAAGAAAGGCACCTCAGTAAGGGCTGCTCTGAACTTGGGAGTGAATTTTGTCAGCGTTTGTCATATGGCAAGTAATAAACAGTTCTTGGAAATGTTGTAAGCAACACATAATTACGTGCATTTGTTTTTACCAATTTTGGACAGGCTGTAAAGGTTGAAAAGGTGGTGCATGAACTTATTTGCAGAGTTAATGCTCCATGAATTCCTCTCATAGAGATTTACAATCTGAACCTAAATACTTTTTAATTGTTAACATACTGCTGTGTAGCAGGCCACGACCACTGACCTCATTGTGTAGCAAAGACATTAATTTGCCTTTGGGGATATATAGAGTATCTGCAAGAAAAAGATGACATGCATTGGTGTAGGTCAGTTGTAAAAATGCGGTTGAGACAGGATAAGGTCAGGTGGCTCACGATGCAGTAACTTCCACCATTTCTGTCTTCACCCCGGCATCTGAAAGAGAGAAACTGAATTAAAAATGTATTATTTTAAGGGGCCAAGAAGAAGAGCCAAGAAGGTGTTAGAAATGTAGAATTCACCTCAGATGGAAGCAAAAGATATGAAGGAATAAGTCATATCTGCATTTCAGTCACTGTCGCCTATATTGACCTTTTAAAATCGTATCCCAAATTCATGGAAATATGCATGGACATGTCGCCAGTCCATTACAGACTGGCGACATGTCCATGCATATTTCCATGCATGTCCAGGACACTTCATACCAGCTCAAACAGGCTCCAGCCTCCTGCGACCCTAGTTGGATAAGAATATTGGCTGATGGAAATAGCTGTACTGTGTCCACTTTTGAAACACTCCCTCTCATGCTGAGCCCCAATCCACTCCCTCTGCCTCTAAGAAATTAGAAAAAAAAAATCACACAACTCTATCTTCCATATCCTTTCCCCTGAACTCTCTCAATTCAATCTCTCTAGCTGTTATGACCTTTTCAATTGCTCTCCAGCTGCGCCGAGATAACCAACCTTAAAATTCTATCTGCATAGCCAATCCCACACCAGCACCTGCGGAAAATAAAATAGCAAAAGTTACAAATACTGCAAATGTTCATCCAAACCTTTTCCCTGAAATTCCTCATCTATATGGATATAGTTATCTGGAAATTCTGTAGTATAGCAAGTTAAAAAGATATTGCACCCAACAATCTTCCCCAACGCATAGTTGTTGATTTAATCTCTCACACACACCTGTATGATGTCTTTGTACTCACCGAACTATTTTTCCACTGTGCTTAATAGGCTTTGTCAATCAGCTTCCCATTTGTGTGTGCTTTGTGCTGTGTTTGTGTCATGTCTGACTGCTTGCCTTTACAATCGAGCGCAAGTGTGATCCTTATGCCAAATAGGCGGGCGTTGTAGTCATTTTGCTATGCTGTGTGTGTCCACCTCTCATGTATTTTCATGAGCTTTTCAAGCTCCCTCCAGCAGCTGCAGGTAGTGGTGAGTTGTTACCATGTTGATGCAAGATGTGGGCTGCCACTATTGACTGTGTGTGCATGTCTGTGGCCTGTCACTCAGCAACTCTCTGTGGGGCTGTTTGGGCTAACGACAACAGCACAGCAATGACAACATATGCCCAGAGCACCCAAGAGAGTTCCCTCTGTCTCTGACTCACTGGCTGCCTGTCTTTTGAACTGATTAACCCCTCCTTTTGTCCTCACTCATTTACTTTTCCCTTCCTCAATTTTCTCTTTGATTTCTGTATTACTGATATTCTCTTGGATGCTGACTGAAGAGTGGATGCAGACAAAACAAGGGAAGATGGAGCAGATAGGGAAAGTAGAAGGCAGAGAAAGATAACAAGAAAGATGAGAGAAGGAAAGGACAGTGGTACAAGTTAAAATGTTCCTCACAGGCTGATGTGATCAGCGATCTAAAATGAAACAGTTAAATGCTACTTTACATAATTTCTGTAATTAAAAGACATTATCTCAGTTTCCGGTATTTCAACCTTATTTCGATAGAGGTGCCTTTCTATACCAGCACTTTTCACAATCAATTTCTTTAGAAAGTGCTTGCGAAAATACAAAGAAACAAAAAATGTTTTTTTTTTATAGAGCAAGAAAGAGGAAGCAGGGTGAGGCAACAAGTGCAAAGCAACAGTTAAATACTGTAGAAAGCAGATCAGACCATGAACAGAGCAATAGTTCAAAGCCTCACAGTGGGGCAGCTAAACAGTAAGCATGGTAAACAGAAATGAACTTTTGCTCGTTTCTTTAAAGAAAGCAAAAGACGCCCTTCTGTCTCTTTGCTGTGCCTCCCCCTCTGTTTGTGTTTCTTTTTCATTGAGTGGCATTAAACCTCAATAAGGTGTTTTATTTTTCTTCTATTCTTTTTACCACTCACATTTTGTTCACTACATTTTTATCCTCTGTCTCTGGAGGAGTTACCACCCCCCTACCTCTTTCCCTTCTTCACCCCCCGGTTCTCTCTTTATGCTTTGCTCTCATCTTGGCCGCCTCATATATTTCGGTTTAATCAAACATGTCTGGGAGCTTCTTCTGCTTCACATGGGTTTTGATCTGCTTGAGAGAGCAGCTGGGCTTGGATTTGGCTCTCCTGCTCTGTCATCTCTTTCTCTCTATCTTCGGCACTCGCTGAGTCCTGTGTTGCTTTGTGCTCTTGTTCGTGGCTGCTGTGCACTTTTGCTATGCTCATTGTCACTGTTTTAAAGATATTTGCCTCTTTGACCTCTCTTTAGCCACATCTGTCTCTTGCCTGTGTCTCACCTTCCATCGTGTGTACTAGCACATGCAAAAAAAAATGCTCTATTGTCATTTATTTACATTGATGTCTAAATTAAAAATCGAATCATGTTTTATTAAGTTCTGCTAGCAAGAAACATATGTTAGGGCTCAGATCATTTTGTAGAAATCATTAAAAAAGTAGTTAGGTTTTTATATTTTTAGACTCCACATCTACTCCCCCATATTTTTTAATCTCCTCTGCTCACTCTGTCTCATCTGCTGTTTAACTCCACTCTCTCCCCAATTGCCAATCTTCAGTCCTTTCATCTTCAAGGCAATTTTCCCTCCGATGCTGGTTCCACCGTTGTCTGTCATAGCTAAAGTTGAAACTCTGCACCTTGTTGAAAAGCTGCTCCTTGTTCCCGGCAGTTTACCCTCTTTCCATTTTGTAATCTCACTGTCCTTAATGGTGTCTATTTAGCCTCTCTCACAGTATTACCATTACCTGTCCTCTCTGTAGCTTTCTCTTATGTTCTATCATTTTTGAATGTAGGCTTTTCTTGGTAAATTAAACTTATAAATCTTTAAGACACATTAATACAACATGTTACATGGTGTGTTGCATTTATATGTATATTTATACACTCACCACCCACTTTCTTAGATACACCTTGATAGTACTGGGTTGGACCCCCTTTGCTTTCAGAACTTCCTTAAATCTTCATGGCACAGATTCACCAAGGTGCTGGAAACATTCCTCAGAGATTTTGGTCCATATTAACATGACAGCTGCACACTGTTGCTGCAGATTTGTCAGCTGTACAGCCATAATATGGATCTCCTTTTCTGCCACATGCCAAAGGTGCTCTGCTGGATTGAGATCTGGTGACTGTGGAGGCCATTTGAGTTCTGTGAACTCACTGTCATGTTCAGGATATCAGTTTGAGATGATTTGAGTTTTGTGACATGGCATTTTATCCTGCTGGAAGCAGCCATCAGAAGATGGGTACACTGTCATCATAAATGGATGGACATGGTCAGCAATAATACTCTGGTAGGCTGTGGCGTTTAAACAATGCTCATTTGGTACTAAGGGGCCTAAAGTGTGCCAAAAAATTATCCCCCACACCATCTGCCTGAGCTGTTGAAACAAGGTTAACAACATGCTTTCATATTGTTTAAGCCAAATTCTGACCCTACCATTTGAATGTTACAGCAGAAATTAGGCCACATTTTCCAATCTTCTGTTGTCCAGTTTTGGTGAGTCTGTGCAAACTGTAGCCTCAGTTTCCTGTTAGCTGACAGTAGTGGTACCCAGTGTGGCCTTCTGCTGCTGTAGCCCATGTTGTATATTCAGAGATACTCTTCTGTTACCTTGGTTGTAACAAGTGGTTCTTTGAGTTACTTTTGCCTTCCTATCAGCTCAAAGCAGTCTGATCTCTATCATCAGCAGCTCATTTTCACTTAGTGCACTCACAATATTTTCTCTTTTTCAGACCATTCTCTGCAAACTCTAGAGATGGTTGTGTGGGAAAATCCCAGTAGATGAGCAGTTTCTGAAACACTCAAAGCAGCTCATCTGCCACCAACAACCATCCCACATTCAAAGTCACTTAAATCACCTTTCTTCCCCATTCCGATACTCACTTTGAACTTCAGCAGGTCTTCAGCAGGATTAGATATTGAACAGATGTACCTAATAAAGTGGCTGATGAGTGTACATGTGTATTCACATCAACATATACACTCATCAGCCTCAGGAACTATCCCATATGATCATGCCTGTGTCTACTTATCTGTTTCCATCTCTATCCACCAGTGCCCTTGTTGGACCGCCTGTGCTCAGCCTTTCTTTTCCCTGATGAGGCACTGAAGACTACAGTAGTATATGTGTGGCTCCAACTGCTCGGAGCTCCTGGGGGCTCAGCAGCTCAGTCCTTGCCTACAGCTGTTAGGGACAGAGTGTGTAACGTGTTGGTGCAAACCTTAGCCAATGCCAGCTCCCCAAACCTCCTCAGAAATTGTGTTGGTAAGAAAAATATTTTAGTTTTATGCATTTTATGTGTCTTTTTTTTTTAATTAAAGATATTTAATCTTTGCAAGATGGATAAACTAGTGTCCATGAAAGTAGATACAGTAGACTATGTTGAGAAATTGAGAATTGATGAGCAAAGTAAAGTAATCTCAAAGTGTTCTGAGATTAAATCAGTTTTTTTGTGGGGTTTTATTCTTATTTTTCATAGGTAAAAATAAGTTATCAGTAATTCAAATATGGCGCCATGCCAGGATATTTCTTTTTACCCAAAGCTGCCACGGCTCCATGTGCTAAAGTAAGGTTTGTGATTTTTATCTGATTACACTTGTTTTATTCAGACTTTTAAAAATACAGTTGACTGCATCAGTAGCTGCTTAAACAAAAAATCGCATATATTTACATCTATGAGGTGCAAATTAGACTGATGCTTGACTAGAGGGAAATTGGTTTTTCTACCATCTAAAACTCTGATGTTGTAGACTTTCCTCATATATTTAGAACAGGGTGAGATTCAAAGAGAAGAGTGAGGACTATTTTGGAGTGAATGGCAATGTGGTCATTTGACATTAGCTTTTTTTTTAATTGAAGAAAAGTCATTTAAGAAATGTCCCTTACTTTTTATGCCTTATTAATAACAAAAAGGAGTTGTTTTCTCCCCTAAATCCCCCAAATCTCCTTAAGAGTGAGGCTAGATGGAGAAAGAGGAAGGATTATCCTGAGATGAAAGAGTACTGCTATATTGCAGGAGGTTTGACTTATAAGAACAATATGCTTGCCAGTGTGTGCTTTGGCGATAACCAGAACTGAGGTCTACATTAGGTACAAAGGATTTACCGAAAATATAACAGAGTCATTCCAGAAATTTGAAGTTGGTATGTATATCATTGTGTTAACTTAGGAGAAAAATATGATGCACTGCAGGCTTGGAATCGAGGTCGGTTTGCAATTATGAAGTATATATGGTTGAGCTGTTGCTGTTGCTATTAGTTTAATATCACTAAGCTTACCTTCTCTAGCCCAGATGATAACAGCAATGCGGTGGAGGGAGCAGGATGATTATTAATTTTCTTTAGCTTTAAGAAATGTCTACAATAGCAAAAGTAAGATTATTATATTTTATAAAGGCTGTACTTTGGGAAGTTGCATTTTGCTTTTTTATCATTACAAGTTGATGCTAAATCTAAAGAAATCCCACACCAGGAGAGCTTTTATTATTACAGAAGCTGTTTAATATTTATAAATGATTACCGTAATATAAAAGTACCCTTTGTGGTATTTGCCCAGTTTATTATCAAATTAATGTTGGAGATTTTAGATGGTGACACTGATACTATGCTGGGGGAATATCTGTGCACCTTTAATTCTAAATATTTAAAAAAATGTTTTAGGATTTGTATAAACTTTGCATCATGTTTAAAACTATTGAACTGTGTGATTAGTATTTGTAACAGCTTGTCTTTCATCTGTTAGGCCTGCTGTCGCAGCTTGTGCAGCTGGCCGATGTTGTGTCAGTTCTGATGAACAGCCTGAGCTGTCAGGTCATGTGCGATGAGAACGAGGAGATCCTTGCCAACAACAGCCAGAGCCTCAGCCAAAACCAAGAGCAACAGCCCCCTGACCACTGCCCTCTGCCTCTCATACTGAAAAAGGTCTCTGTCCAAACATCCTGGTCTCATCCCCAAGACCTGCATTCTGTCTCTGACGATAATGATAACAAGAATTTCTAATCCTGGATTAATGTGCCTTTGAATGGGGATTCGGTGGGGTTTTGGTCTGGACAAATATTTGTGGTTCATGTCTGGGAAATCATTGTGTAGTTTACATCTCGTTAGATTTTCTCAGTGATGACTCACAGTACAGAACAGCTCATGACGTTAGGAGGTTTGTGCAGAGCTCTGCTGTGTAATGTGCTGCTTCTAAATGAAACTCTTAACAAAATAATCAACACAATGACGTCAAGCTTGCACTTTTGGAGTATATAATCTGCACCTAATCCGTTTGTGTGTGGAAATTACAATAATATAAAGCCCCTCAGTCCATCAGTCAATATGTTGTAGCTGCAGCCTTTAACATATCCAAACTAAAACTGACAAACTAAACTAAACTGCAGAGCTCAGATGCCAGACAGTGCATTGAACATGAGAGCCAGATAATTAGCCAGTTGCTGCTTCAATCTAATCTACTCATCAGTCATTTAGTAGTATTGAAGAAACTTTTAAATAACTCAGTGTATACGTTATAACACTGTGGAAGGCTTAGACGCTGTTTGATTAACGTGCATCTTCTTTCAATTTTAAGGATTCTAAAATAAGCCCATAAAATGTGTCTTTCAGTTGCTTCTGAGTGGTGATGAGACCTTGCAGGTGAGCAGTGCAAAGTGTATTGCATCTGTTCTGGTCCACTCTCCCAGTCAGTACAGCGCTCCCTTCATCAAGGCTGATGTACCTGGTAACATGCACACGCAGGCACACAAACACAGTCGCTGAGATAAGTTTGAATTGTGCTACAAATGATTTCCTCTGCATTCTTTTGTGTTCACTTCTCCTGGTCTAAACTCCTGTTATTGTGTTATCTGTCACTTTGGATTTCCTATGCTGCTTGTCTGTCATTATTATTATCATTTAATCGTTATATATTTAACACTTTAGTGATGTGGCTTGTATCTCTCGCTTGCCGCAAATTTCTTATGAGGCAGCAGATGTACTAACAGGCTGTACCAAGGCCCATTATAAGCTAAATAAAGATTAGTATGAACTGTGAATAAGGTGAAGCTACTCTAGTACAGTCCAAGAATTAAAATATGGAGCTGGGAGCAAGCATAACAGGTCCCCTTTAATGTGGAAAAAACACTGCCCTACTTTTGAACTTGTATTGTGGTGACACAGAGTGTTAATTCTCTCCTGTCCTCTCTTGTTCTTCTAACTGTTTAGCATCTTAACAAGTTCTCTTTTTGTCACTGTTTTCAAAGTGTTTCTGTTTGACCGTCTGGCCTGTAGTAGCAATGAGGTGCTGCTGTGGTCTGCCTACAGCTGCTTGCTGTTACTAACTGAGGAGCCGCTCTTTTTCTCCCAGTGTCACTCCGCTTACGGTGAGAACGCGGCCTGTAGAAGCATTACCACTTTTTTATCTCACTGTTCAAATGGAAAGCCAAGATGTGTCACTACTGTGGAGGCTCCAGTTGCGAATGTATAAACAAGGCAAAATGGCAGTGTTCATATCTGAAATGTTTTGGCTTTGCTTTTGTGTAGCTGTCATGACATTCGTCTTTAAAATCTCTGAGTGAGAGAGCTGGGACGGCAGATCAGAAAACATTCCTGAGTGAATAATGATGATGCCATGCCTGTTTTTGTCTCCAGCTCTGAGTTTCATTGTATATCAGTTAACATATCTGAAAATAGCTGCTGCTGGATAATTGATGGAAAGACAGGTTCTTGACAGCTTACATGGAATGACGCTGCACTGGGTAATTTTTCCAACAGCGACTGGAAATTTTAATAAACCCTCCAAAGTGGAAGTTTCTCGACATTTGCATCTGCTCCGAGCATCACAGTCACGTTAAAACTGAAATTAGACCAACAGAATTTGCTACTGTATTCTGTGTTATTTCATCTAGACAGCTGGAGCTTTTGTAATGTAACAGAATCAGCCAAAATGGCCAAATATCAGGAAAATGGTAACAGAAGCGAGCAGTAATTGCTGATTGGGAGAAAATGTCACAATATTGTGTGGCTTAGCATTGTTCAGACGCACAGATGTGTATGTGTCACTGTGTGTGTATGTGTCTGAGTGTGTTTTTATGCCTTTGATGTGTGCCATTACAATGGATTATGCATGTGAGGCCCCACAGTAATTGCGGCACTTCAACACCACCCCAGAGAAATAGTTTTGAGAAACACTTGCTATGCAGACTTAATTTACCAGTACACAGGATATCTGCTCTAACCACTCCTTGTTGCTGTTAGGTTCTTGCTCTAGGTCAGTAGGAACACAGGCTTTATACAGCAGACTCTGTGTAGCAGTAAATTAGAAAGCTGTACCACTGCCACTGTTTGTTTAACATGCAAGGCTGCGAGTGCTGTTGTGTATGCATCCTTTGTAATACATTTATGGGCTTGTCACTCATTTTAATATGCGAACTTGCCTGTAGTGTCGAAGGCTCTCAAAGACTTTAAAGAACTTTGGCACTGAGCAAGGTTAGAAAGTGTTTTGTTTTTGTGTGTGTGTGTGGGGGGGGGGGGGGTGTTTGTGTGTCTACTCATTTGTGAATTTGAGTATTTCTTTGAAGCAGTGAGCATGTTTGTGGTGCGTGGTAGGTATGGAGTACCTGGTGCGCAGTCTGAAGGAGTCTTTGCAGCTGACCAACCTAGAAGTGCCAAAACAAGGTTTGCTGCTCCTCAGAGAAATACTGGAAAGGTGAGATGGATGTGAATTTTTTTTCAATTAGTGTATTTATTGATGTAGTGACTTTATGGTGTTGTAGTTAAAACATTTGCCACTGGTTTGAGAACAGGAGGCCAAGAAAATCCCTGGGAGGGGTGCCTCAGAAAAGGCATTTGCATAAAAAGCTGTCCACATCAAAAATGCAGATTCATCTGCTACGAGAACCCCTTGCAAATAAGGAAAGAGCTGAAAAAGAAGAAATGTGTTTATTGATGTCCCAGTGTCAAAATTATTGCTTAGACACTGAAAATACCATAAAATATTAACACATAGACAACAGAGAGCAGTACTGTGACAGGAAGGCAGACACAGCTGCAAGAAGGAGAAAAAAATGATGGTTTATCTACAATTTCCCGAAAGCTAGAGCTGCTTAATTGGTTACCCAGGAAAATCACCAGGACCCCAAAGGAAGTAGATTAATATTTAAAAGATCATCATAATAGAGAAACGTTTTACAGTATGGCTCCCTCCAAAGATATGCTTCTGATTTGCCAAGTGACTACAGATTTATGCTGGAAGCCACATATCAGTATTCAAATGTTTGTTAAACCATTAAAATGTGTCAGTTATTCATACAGCTAAATATAAAAATGTTATTTGTGATTGTATCTTGCTGCATTTTAGAAGTTATTCCATCATTATACAACCATCAGCACACCTGCCTGTTTGCTGTGCGTTGCGGTTGTGAAGCTTATGTACAGTATGTCATTTCATCCAAACCACACAGCCAATTATGCTGAAGATGTTTTACTCCACCACACGTTGGCTCATTTACTAAACATCGTGTACAGCTCCAGCTGCTCCGACAAGGAGAAGCTACCCCCTGTAAAACATGTTAAATATGGTGCAGTGACAAGTTTAATTAGATTTGAATTAACTGTCTGCTGTCTCAAAGATGGAAATATATCCCAAGCCAGTAAAACAGCGTCCTGTTTCTGCAGTGTTGACATAATTTTAATGGAACGTTCCCCCGTCACATGGCAATGATACAGGGGATAAGAGATTTTATAATCTTAGGGGGGAAATTTGTCCTTTACGCTGAGTGGAACTGTAAAAAGTAGCACGGCCAGAGCTCTTAAAGTGCTGAACAAGCTGAAGTGTGTGTGTGTGTGTGTGTGTGTGTGTGTGTGTGTGTGTGTGTGTGTGTGTGTGTGTGTGTGTGTGTGTGTGTGTGTGTGTGGTGTCTGGGTGGATACTTGTATACATATTTTTATGAGGAGCAGTTCGAGTTTTGAGAGAATGAGGTTTAAGTTAATGTAATGGGTAAGAGTTAGAGTTACAGAATTGTGATGGTAAAGGTATAAATTATATATATTTATATACAGTCACTGGACAAGACTCATTAATTATTAAGCTCAGGGCTTGGGTTGGCCATCGCACATGCTTTGCAGCATTGAACTTTTTTAGACAACACCCAGCAGTGGTGCAAATCTCCAACACAGTTAAATTGGGCATTAGCCTGCTTTCAACCTGCTAGCCCCCCCAATACAAAGTTAGTTTAATTTCATATTGTGCCGGTGTGCAGATAATACAGCTAATAGCACAGTTGGGAACTTTAATTAGATTTGAATATAGTGCCTGCTGTCTCAGTGCATTCACTGCGAGTGTGTGTGCTGCCTCCTGCATGATTCAGTCACGCAGCTACCTTGCTTAAATGATGCGGGGTGGGGGGGTGGGGGTGCCACAAAAATTGTGATATTTAAAAATTAATGTTTTAAATGAAAATTTGATATAATAACAGCAAACACATCTGAAACAGGCTAATTCCTGCTGTTTGCTATTGAGAAAGTAAAACTGTGCAAAATATCCCCTCATAATTCTCCAAAAATTGTGCAGAGGGTACCAGTACAAACTTATGTGAAAAAGAAAGAGAGAGTGAAAGGTGGAGTTTTATGTAATTTGGCTATTTGCACAGCTTGTTTGTGCTTTTTTATGTTTGTGGCGCTTTTCATGATTGGCGGTGTAAGCAGCTGATTACCATTTTGTGTGTTTGTGTGCTCTTCGGTGTGTTATTTAGGATGTTCTTTTTACCTGCTGTTGTGGCAACAGCGAGCTCATGCACAGCTGTGATGCTGCAGCTTGGAGACGTACTCTGGTGATCTATCTGATGTCAATAGGTCAGCAGTATTTGTTTATTATGCGTGCCTGCCCTTAAAGAAAGAAAATAACAGTTGGTGTGTAAGTGAGCGAGGCCGAGGGAAGGTGCGTTCATCGCGACTCAGCAAACAGTCACTGCTGGTATTGGCACAGCAGGACAAAGAATTATAGATAAGGTCAGGCAAAAAAAAAAAAAAAAAAAATAGCTGTCAGCTTTTTCAGCTTCTAGCTTCTTATTGACTTTCATGTCAAAATTTTCCTATCAGCGAAAAATTCCTGATCTTTTTTTTCCCCCTGCTTTTACCTCAGTTCTCTGAGTTTTGTATCATTTTTAAATGTCTTACTTTTACATTATTTGCTTCAATAAGCACACTCTGTTATATTTGTGGGTTTTGTGGTAGTGCTTTACATGTGTGTTTTTGTGCATGTACAGACAACCTGCAAGCGTGCGCCTGTTCCCCAGTGCCCCAGGGTTTGTGGCCGTTTCAGAGGCCCTGGTTGCTGGAGTCTCCTCCTCCTGCTTGCTGGTAGCCACACAGGCAGCCAGCACTGCCTCTGCCTTGTTCAGGTATACACAAACATGTATACTGTAGATAGGTAGATGAGTCACATAGTGCCAAAGGGCAGTTATATATAAGGGCAACTATATCCTGAGGAAAGAGGCGACCTTTTTGAGTCTTTTTAAAGCTTTTTCTTGGTATAGTCTGTTCTGATCTCTTAGTGATAGAGTGACAAAACAAGCAGATACATTGCTCAAGACCTGTATGCACACAGTAAACACTCTGACAAAATACATGTACACCAACACAGTGTGACATACCCACACAACTAATTGATATCCACAGTATGCTCTTCGTCCTCCCTCTCCAACACTGATAATATCAAGTGTTTCCTTTGTATTTGAATTCTTCAGACCTGACCACCAGTCCAGACCAGTCCAGTACAAGGCAATAATCGATTTGATAGAGGCCATCACCAGCAGATTCTCTGAGTTAACTCTGCCCTCCCCTGCTGATCGGCGAATCTCTGTGAGTTTGTTGGACATTTTTTTTTATCTGCAAGTATAAAACTAAAGTCACAGGATGCTAAAATACATGATTGGAAATAGAACTGTCTGCGCTGTCAATCTGTGCTACCTTTTACAGTGAGTGGTCACCCCCCTGTGGATATCAGTGCCTTTTAGAAGTGACACTGACACACACATAGCTGTTTTTGATGCTGTCTGGTCATATGTGACATTTGATTGATAGTTTGATCGGTGCTTTCCTGTTGTTGTTTTTTTTTTTTAGTTTGGTCTGTCATTGCTGTTTTTTTTTTTTTTTTTCAAAGCATCGAATCAGTTTTGTAACAATGACAGTTAATGTGATCATGAATAAGTTTGCATGCTTTCAGCTTAAACATTAAAAGTAAAGACCACAAGAGTAGGTGGGCAATTCTTGTACAGCAGTGGGCTTTTATCTGTCTATCATTATGAAGAAGTTCCATTGTTTTAAATAGAACTTATCAAAGATGAGGATTTTCTATTTGATGTGGTTGGATTTCCTGAATTTTGCATCACTTCATCTCTCTTTTCTGCCCTCCCTTTTTAACATCTCCCTGCATTAATTTTCAGGGGAGATTGAAGAGGTCAGATCCCATCAGCCAGGCTTTGAGGTCTGAAAGATTTCTCCTCCAGGCCCTGGTCTGTTTTCACACTGCCTGCAGGTCAGAACGTTGTTAAGTCAATGATAGTCATGGAGACACTAAATAAACACACTCATTAAGTGTTCAGTTTTATGAGGTTCTTCCAATATTTCTCACAGATTTGTTTACGTATATACACTATATTGCCAAAGGTATTCACTCACTCATCCAGATAATTGAATTCAGGTGTTCCAATCACTTCCATGGCCACAGGTGTATAAACCAAGCACCTAGGCATGCAGACTGCTTCGACAAACATTTGTGAAAGAATGGGTCGCTCTCAGGAGCGACTGTGGTACCGAGATAGGATGCTACCTGTGCAACAAGTCCAGTTGTCAGTTTTCTTCACTATTCCACAGTCAGCTGTTAGTGGTATTATAATAAAGTGGAAGCGATTGGGAACGACAGCAACTCAGCCATTAAGTGGTAGACCATATATAATCATAGAGGGGGGGGAGGGGGGGTCAGGCTGAGGCACATAGTGCGCAGAGGTCGGCAACTTTCTGCAGAGTCAGTCGCTACTGTATGTGGCCTTCAGATTAACTCAAGAACAGCACGTAGAGAGCTTCATTATATGGTTTTCCATGGCCGAGCAGCTGCCTCCAAGCCTTACATCACCAAGCTAAGTGTCAAAGTGTTGGATGCAGTGGGGTAAAGCATGCCGCCACTGGACTATAGAACAGTGGAGACTAAAGTGTTCTAAAGTGATGAATCACACTTCATTGTCTGGCAATCTGATGAATGAGTCTGGGTTTGGTGGTTGCCAGGCTGCATTGAGCCAAGTGTAAAGTTTGGTGGAGGGGGGATTATGGTGTGGGGTTGTTTTTCAGGAGTTGGACTCGGTTCCTTAGTTCCAGTGAAAGGAACTCTTAATGTTTCAGCATACCAAGACATTTTGGACAATTTCATGCTTCCAACTTTGTGGGAACAGCTTAGGGATGGCCCCTTCCTGTTCCAACATGACTGCACACCAGTGCACAAAGTGAGGACCTTAAAGACATGGATGAGTGAGTTTGGTGTGGAAGAACTTGACTGGCCTGCACAGAGTCCTGACCTCCACCTGATAGAACATCTTTGGGATGAATTAGAGCGGAGACTGTGAGCCAGACCTTCTCATCCAACATCAGTGCCTGACCTCACAAATGTGCTTCTGGAAGAATGATCAAAAATTCCCATAAACACTCCTAAACCTTCTGGAAAGCCTTTCCAGTAGAGTTGAAGCTGTTATAGCTGCAAACGGTGGGCTGACATAATATTAAACTCTGTGGATTAAGAATGGGATGTCACTCAAGTTCATATGTGTGTGAAGCCAGACGAGTGAACACATAAATTGTAGATGAAAAAAATGTGCTATTTGAAAAACAATTGAACTATAGAACTGAATCAATAGCTATTTGGTGACTATAGTAGGAGCCATTGAATTAAATCTTTTCTGTTAAACTGCAGATGGAAGAGCTTAATGAAATCCTTGGTAGAAGTGTTTACAGATATGTTTAGTATCTGTCTCTTTGTATTTTTTTATAAGTGAGTTATTGTGTGTTTGATATCTGTCCAAGGTTGGCTGAGGAGTGTGCATCAGAGCCTGTTTTGAAGGAGAACGCATTCACAGCTCCATACAAACACAGCGGTGCTCAGGACTCTCTGGAGTCTCTGTGTCAATGCCTGCTCCGCTGCTGTGATGCTGTCTGGATACCCACTGTTATAGTGAGAGATGAAAACCATCATACACATACACATACAGATGTATATTAATTATCTTCTCATCTTAACCCTGTGTCCCTCTTTTATAGTCATAACCAAACACTTGAGGAAATGATCAATTGCTGGCTCCTGTTTTCTGAGAAATAGGTCACACTGATTATAATGCACCGTCTGGCGGTTCCTCTAAATGACTATATTAATAAGCACAGCCACACAGCCTCTGTCTGTATTAGTTTTGTGTACACATGGACACGCGTGCCTATCGATCAGTGCCTTTGCTGTAGTGCCCGTAATTGTTTTTATATTTCGTTGGTTCTCTTCAGGCTAAAAAAATCAATCACACAAGAAAAAAATTGTTTACAGTTTGTGGTTTGTTTTTGTCTGTAAATTCCTGTGTGTGTAGAGGATGTGTGAGTGCGAACCCAACGCCCTCATACTGCAGAACTTCTACTCTATCCTGTCTTCCCAGTTCACCCTGCTTCCATCTCTCATGCCCGCCTTTGCAAATAAACTAGGTGAGTTGTGAATGAACGTAAAACAGCAGTAGGTGTAGCACACAGTATCATTCATTTTGTCCGTGATGGTGAACAGTCATGAATAAGAAGTATATAGATATATAGGAAAAAGTCTTAACAAATTCACAAATTAAATCACAAAATACTGTACTGTTACCCCTTGCTCATCACATCCTGTTTAAAAAAACACACCATCAGTTCAGAGCTTCAAAAATGGTCTTTCACAAACCAGTGGATGACGTCACGGTGGCTACAGCCATCTTTTACATACAGTTTATAGCTTTATAGTGCAGTGGGAAAACACACCTATTTTTCATGCCATGGCATGGTGTCACTAAATACACTGCAATATAAATACCATATTTGTTTGTCTGGAGGCTGATGGACCTCACTTACAGTGCAGTGAGATTCATGATATCAGTAGCTAAAATGGCTTGTACAGCCCTCACAGTTCTTACTTTTAAATTAGCCGCTCCTTTGAGTCTTGTTATCATCTGCTCTGCAGATATCAGTGGTGGTATTGCTAGAAACATATAGCCAGCCCGCACCACCATGAGTCTGGAGGCTTCTGTGTGTCTGATCTTCACAGGGATACACAACACAAACCAAACATATTTCTAAATAGGCCTGTTTGTTAAATCCAAGTTGGACGATGAAGCACTTTGATTAAATGTTGTTTAAAGTCTTAAATGTCTTACTAAATGAAATAAGCAGAAACAGAAGCAGCTTCATCATAAAGCTTTATCCCCAGCTAATCATATAAAACAAAATTAAGCTCATTTCATCATCATCAACATATTGTGTTCTGTGCTGAGCCACTGAACCTTTGATGTGGTTAGCTAATGTTTACAAAATGAAAATCTGCCTTTTGTGCCGTTTGATGCCAGAAACACCAATATCAACAGTTTATTCTGTGTTTGTCAAGAGTGAGGCTAAATGCCTTAATTAAATTTGATATCACTATGGCAGGAAAACTCTTCAAAATTGGCTGCCAACATGATGAGACTCAATAATTGACAGGAAACTTGTTGCCTCTGGCGTCCAGACAAGCCAATGCGGTGGTATTAAAATCAAACCTGAGCTTGGTATTTATCCTGCAAGCGATTATCAGAGCAGAACTGTTTCTTGCAGATGTGGCATAGAACCACATGTACAAAGAAGAAAACAATTTAGTCCTCTTAGGGGACTCAATTCTCACTAATAAGTCTGAGGTGTGTTCCCTTACTGGAGCACTGCAATGGCCAAGAAATTAAGTACAGCTTTCCAGTATAGCCTTTTACCTCACATAGAACTTTCTCATTCCCTTTACTGAAGGCAAATTACACTTTTTTTCAGTGATTCATTAAATTATATTTAGAAATTACTTTGTGTTGCTTAGAAACTGATTTCAGATTAAAATACAAAGGTTTGAGGACCATGAACTGATGGCACCTGTCTTTTTCCAGCACATTTTCTTTTAGAACCAGCTTGTGTCTAAATGTTTCACATGAGGTGTCATTTGGTTAGTGCTCTTTGGCTCGCCTGTGTGGCTACACAGACCACTGGGAAATAGAGACCTGCAGTGTCTGCATTAGAAAGTTGAAAGTGTTTCACACTTTGTTTTACTTTTTTTTAATTCACTCATTCCCTTCATTTTCACTCACTGTCACTCACTTCTTTTGTTTAGGCACTGAAAACTACTTAGGCAGGGTTTAGAGAACATTGTGTGTGTGGGTGAAAAAAAAAGCAGTGATCCTGTATGTTGAAAAATTATAATTTCAGAGTGACGTTATGTGCAGACCTGTAAGTACACCCTGGGGTTCAGTCGCTTGTAGAATCACCTATAGCAGCAAAAACTGGAAGAAAATGTTTCTTCAGGTTATATCATTGTGGAGGAATTGTGGCCCACTCCTCTTTAGAATGTCACTTAAGTTCATCGAAGTTTCATTCATTTACGCACAGCGCTTTGCAGCACCTTCATTCTTTTGTTTTCAGCCATTCTGTTCTAGATTTGCTGCTGTTTTTGGGATCGTTGTCCAGTTGCATGACCCACTTTAGGCCAAGCTTTAGTCAAACAGATGGCTTCAGTTTTGACTCTAGGATACTTTGGTATACAGAAGAATTCATTGTTGACTCAATGACTGCAGGGTGCTCTCAGGTCCTGTGGCTGCAAAACAAGCCCAAATCATCACACCTCTACCACCGTGCTTGACGGGTGGTGTGAGGTGTTTGAGCTTAAATGTTATGTTCTTATATGAGGATATGTGTGCTATATGGCCAAACATCTCCACTTTGGTCTTGTCTGTCTAAAGGATGTTGTAGCAGAAGTCCTGTTTATTTATTGCTTTGTTCAGATGCATCTTTGCAAACCCTTTCTGTGATTTGGCTTTCTCCTGGCAACCCAAAGAAGAAGTTATTCTTCTTCAGTCTTTTTCTAATTTTACTGTCATGAACTTTAATATTTACTATGTTAACTGAGGCCTGTGGAGTCTGGGATGCAACTCTTGGGCTTTTTTTTTCAACTTTCTTTTTCACATGACTATAAATGTGACATGCCAGAGGTTTTGAAAAAAATAAAAGCATTATTTGACAACCTGAAAATGAGAATGAGCTGCTGTTGCTCTTCTCTTTTCTCGTTGTTTAAACTAATTGTTAAACTCATCATTATGACACAGAGCTTTGGGTTGTTGTTTTCCTTCGAATTAGACTGAAGATTAAAGGCTGCGCTTTCTGCTGAGACCATTTCAGTTCCTTTTTTTGTGTGTTTTTATACTAACTGCCATGTTTTGTTCCTGCCTTTGATGTACCTCACTATTTGTTGTAAAAGCATTATATAAGTAGTGTTTTTGCTATCATCCTCATCTTCTTCCTCATTTCTCACTCTTTCATAGTTTATTTATTCTGCTCTTCACCTCCTCTTCCCCTCCAGCATCCTCTGGTTTCTACAGACTGGCTGTGGAACACAAAGGCCTCCTCTGTGCAGGAAACAGGTACATTGTAAGAGGATAACCTGAGGACACACACGCACACACACACACACACACACACACACACACACACACACACACACACACACACACACACACACACACACACACACACACAGCAATTAAAACTGCAGCAGTGTGTGTGTGTGTGTGTTTCTGTACACTGTGTGTATTCAACTATGGTGGCTCGGTGAGCTGAGTTCTTATTATCATTCTCTGTCGAAGCACATTTAGCAGTGAGACAGATAACACTGACTGAGGCATCTGTCATTTTTGAGTCAGTCTACTTTTTTTTCCCCAATAAGCCAGTCTTTTCAGCAGTGTGTCTGTCTCTACACGATGGATCTGCACCTTCAAAGTCCACAGTGTGCTTTTGCATTGTGTGTGCTTTGTTTTTCATATGTAAGCATATGCACTTTTTTTGAGTATATGTGTTAGAGTATACCTGTTTTTGTGTGCGTATACTAGTGTGGTCATGAATGTGGGTTGCTTTATAGGCTTAGAACCCCAGCCCACCCCAGCTGTGAGCTGTAATGAAACTAAACATTGCGTGCATTTCATATTTGAATTAGTCAAGGCACATCCTGTCCTCGGTTTTTCAGTTTGCTTTTAGCTGTATTGACCGTGCATTGTGTGGCATGTGTTCTCTGTTTGTCACTGGTGCCCTCTTTCACCCTTTGTTGTTATTTTGAGTTCATGGGTATTTTCTGTGCATCTCCTTTGCATTTCTACCTCTCATTGATTCTTTCAGGAACCCGAATCTGAATGCATCTTGCTGTGGTTTTCTGCAGAAACTCAGTATGTGTCTGCTTTCCCAGACAGACCCTCCTTCTGACTCCCACCAGCACGGTATGCAAATAAGTGTACATTTGCAGCACACACAGAGAAACATGCAGCCGCAGTAAACACAGCTTTCGAGCAGTGATGTCATGCTACCGGTTTTGTGAGACTGTTGAAGTACTGAACTGTCATTGCAGTTTTTCAGAGTAGGCTAGGTCAGTGTCACCAAAACACCGCTTAACGTGTAAACGAGGTTTTTAAAACATATGCCTGTCTGTATTAAAGAGATACATGTTTATATAGTTCATATTCAGTATGAACTTCATATTATATTCAGCAGGTGCTTCCTCATTGAATCAGACATTACATTATTTTTCCAAAACCACTGCCATGCTTGCTTTCTCACCCACTCAGCCTCGCGCTCTCTCTCCCTTTCCTCTTTATGTTGACTTTAAACATCAAAAACATGAGCTAGATTCTCATTTCCATCTGACTCACCTGTTCTTTTGAGTTAACTCTGTTCTTAAGGAGGATCTCAAAGCCAGCTTGGCTGACAGTCAACAGGCAAGCTTATGATAGCACTTAAAAAAAGTGTTTGCAAGTTGACTAACAAGAGCTGTAGCTTCTGTATAGAATGAAAGGAAGGGAACCAGGTATGTGTACTATAAACATGTTGATTGTGTTAAATGACTTTGAATTGAATTTCCTATGCGAAAGAGCTTATGCTAAGCCTCTTAAATGCCAGTGCGCTATATGACGCCACAGATAACGTTTCCAGTTCCAAAGGCTCTTTGCTTCTAATTGTGTTAGACAGAAGTAACTGAAAGTAACTGCAGGTAAGCATGCAAATGCTAAAGCTTCATCCGCTTCCTTATCGCTTTTCACTGTAGCATCCCTTAAAATAAAAAGCATCTCATTGGTAACTGCAGTTGTCCCTGGGAGATGTGTCTGTGTGACACTGACAACAGAGTGGAGTAAAATATTTCTTTGAGGTAATGAGATGTAAGAGTTGTATGAGCAAGTAAGTGTGTAGCTCTGTGTGTGTGTGTGTGTGTGTGTGTGTGTGTGTGTGTGTGTGTGTGTGTGTGTGTGTGTGTGTGTGTGTGTGTGTTTGTGATGGTGAATAATGAGTTTGGCAGAGCTAGAGTCCTGTTTGTTTCTTTTTCTGCCTGTCACCATCTTCCTCCCTTTTATCATCCTTATCTGGTTCCATTTCATTTTCAGCCTCTTGCTTTCCCTCATTTTTCTTTCCTCTCATCTTGAATTTTCCTATCACATTTTATAGTGTATGTTTTTCTTGTTCAAAAAGTCCTTTTTTTAGGATTGTTAGCTGCTACTTTTTTTTCTGTTTGTGCACAGAGCAAGATATGACAGTGTCATTAGTGCTTTTTAGGTTGAATATTACTGATTACTCTTGTGATACATTAACGTGTCATCCTTATTGTGCTGAAAAGATGTCTGCTAATATCATGTGTTTAAGAAAAGACTCTTCTCATCTCTGATTTTCTTTTCTGTTCGTCAGAACCTGAGCAGGAGGCAGTGTCTCACTGCTACGTGCCGTGTGGGCATATTTTTTTTTTCTTTCTTTCCCATCTGTTGTCCCCTTTCTCGTCTTCTTCATCTGTCTACCCGTTCCTGTGTTCCTCTCTGTCCTAGTCCTTCCTCTAAAACTCTGTACAGCCCTCTCTTCTTCATGCCTCAGTCTTTGACTCTTTCCCTGGAGGTGATGGCTCCATCGGTGACTGGAACCCTTTTCGTTTTCCTCTGGTTTCTAAACAGTATCAGTGTATTTTCTTACTTACAGTGGCCCCTCCAGACCAGAGCTCACTCTTGCCACCCTCTCCCCCTTTTCCTGCTCTTCTGTGTTTTTTACCCCCATTTCTTTCTTTACTTTGTTTGTCGCACTTCACACAGACTGTTTTACTGTATACCCACTGTGTAGTCATGGATCAGGGACTATGCCTTTCCTGTGCCTTTGTCATTCTCTTCTCCTTTCTCTAACTCTGCTTTCCTGGGACTCTTTGGTACTGTGTACTACACATGACGTTGCTCTCCTTCCTTTTTGCCACCTGTTCTTTCTGTGTTGGTCCCACTCTGTTCTTTAGAAGCTGCAGCTCATATTCCTCTCCCTCTCACTGTTAGCTCTATCTATCTATCTATCTATCTATCTATCTATCTATCTATCTATCTATCTATCTATCTATCTATCTATCTATCTATCTATCTATCTATGTCTCTCTCCACTTGCTCTGGTCTTCCTTTTTAGATGTAGTCTTCTGTCTCTCATCTTCTGCAGTTTCATGTTCCCTTTCATATTACACCCATCATTCTATGTGCTTTTTAATCTTCCCTTTAGGGACTTTATTTCTATTTTTTCTATATTATGTAACAGAATGTGTTTTTCAAATAAAAATATAAGACATTAATTAAAGCATCCAGGGAAGCCATGTTTTCTTCATAATGGATATTGGCTTTATGTTTGTATTTGTTTGGAAGTCAGCCCAACCTCGCTCATTTTTGCCCCTATAAGATTTTTTTCATAAACATCAGCTTTGGCTTGTCTTCAGTCGTAAACA
This sequence comes from Archocentrus centrarchus, assembly GCF_007364275.1. Taxonomy (NCBI): domain Eukaryota; kingdom Metazoa; phylum Chordata; class Actinopteri; order Cichliformes; family Cichlidae; genus Archocentrus; species Archocentrus centrarchus. The sequence continues at coordinate 10,424,653 of NC_044353.1, read as the reverse complement.
CACAAAATTGGTGAGTAATAGTTGTTTGGAAAATTGGCCTCAGGGCTTCTTCTGCTGTGTTTTGTTCTATTCCAGCCACCTCTGTCCTTCATACATTTCCTTTCATTCCCTCCACCTTCTCTCGTTGCTTTCTCTCTATCTGTCTCAAACCTTCTCCTCCTCATGTTCCTACCATTGATTTTGTTTCTCCTTTCTGTTTCATCACCTCACTCGTCCCTCAGATCTTAAAGAGGTGGAAAATCTTCTGCTACACAACCTTCCCTCTTTGTGTTATCGTGTGTCAGACTGGCCCTCTCTGCTGTGTAAATATCAAGGACCACAAGCTCCTAAATACTGCATGGTGATAGTGCTGTACCTCGCTCTGGAGCAAGAAGACAGGTAATGGAGCACACAAGCAACAAAAAAGAGGAATTACACATTTAGATATAGTCAAACACTCTTGGGATTTATTATGCTGCATTTCAGAGTTGAACATAGCAAACATTTTTTTAAGTGCCCAACAATCTTGTGTTCCAAGCTGTTATTTTTTTGTGAAAGTGAAAATAACCAATGCATATTTTAGCATCAGCAAAAAGCATTTTACTTATACAAATTCTAAGCGCTTGTGCAGAGTGCTGCTGCAGAGTGGCGTAGTAAGAGGGTTATTGCATAGTTTGATCCTCGAGTACTGACCTTATTCCCCCGTAACATTGCAACAAAAATGTATCTGTGATCAGGACAGTGTGGTTGCTTGGTAGCACTATATTAACTGTGCTAAGGCAATCAATACGAAAAGCACAATGTTACCAGATGGCTCTGGAATCGATACCAGTGGTGGCAGCCAGCTGGCAGCACAGCTGGTCTGGGTTCCAGTTTTGTCTGCATGTAAATGTTTCTCTATAGTATGTTGACACTGACCTTACTAAATATTGCATCTTTCCCCACTGAGTGCTTTATGCTTTTTACAGTTACAGTAATTTTGCGAAACTTTCATTAGTAGTATGTATATGATGACCAAACATCTGAATTTTAATGTCTGTCACTCTCAAAGCACTGTTTAGCTTTGCTGTATTTCATACTTTGAGAGGAGGAAATGCAACACTTAAGCTATATTACCATGTTTACATAACCAAAATGTCAGATGATAAATGCAGTCGCGCTATATCGAATATATCAGACCTGCATGAATATAAATTCAGCTGATTTTACATGTCATTGTAGTTCCCTCCTTGTTCCAGCAGTTCTGCTGTGGCCCATCGAGGGTGGTCTTAAATACATTTTTTATAACCTGAGAAAAACATCATGTCGGCTTCTTTGGAAACTTCAATTTTTCTTTCCGCGGATCCTCAGCTATGCGTTAACCTCCTGGGAAGGAGATGAAAACCTCTCCCTGCCACTGTGCGGTCTCATCAAGATTATGAGAGATGTGGCCAGAGATTTACATAGCGTAGGAGGGCTGAGGGTGCGTGGCGTTTGTATACTCAAGGATAGGATCTCTGAATGTGTGTACATGTCCTTTGTGTATGTTTTGGTGTTGTTTGTGTTGATTTCTGTGTGAGAAAGTCTCTTCCATCAACATGTCCCTAGGGACACTTTGTCTTCTTCGCACACAGAGTTGGAGTGTTTGACCGCTCTATTAACCTCAAGCTGAATGTGTCTGCTCTGTTTGTATGCGATCAAATGTTAATGTTTGACCCTATTTATGTGAATTTTGAATATTGCAAGTAATTCCATTAGTGTGTGTGTGTGTGTGTGTGTGTGAAATCCAGGCTCCTCCCAGACCAGAAAGTGTTTTCCAGTGTGGTGTGGCTGTTGCGTTCAGTGCAGGAGCAGGGCGGCTGCGTCCTGCCTCACACTGTGCTCCGCTCTGCCCTCTATCTGCTGGCGGTGACACAGGACAAGAGCCCCTGTCTTGATGGGGTAACTCTAAGCCAAAATCTAAACACACACTTTAGCTCAGAAAATGTGTTAAGTAGTTACTGCATATTGTGCACCATCATCATTGAAGTAAAATTTAAACTTTAGCTAGTTTTCAGGCTTCTCAGTTATCGTTATGATGCCTTAAGGCTCCAGTATTTTTAACTTTTTTTTTTTTTTTTTAAACCTTTTATCACTTTGTGATGCCCTGACAGCTAAGGCATGTCTACCACGGTTTTAAAAAATCTATTTTAAAAAAAATATATATTTTGTGTTCTGTAAATCTGTCTAACAATATGAAAAAGATTGAAGGTTGAGATAGGTACACTGACAAGCAATGCCATATTAATGTGTCGGGATCTTATCAAAGTGAACGTGTTTAGAATGATGGGGGTTTTTTCCACATGCACAGACGTAAAGAGCAGCACGTACCGGAGCTAAAGTCTTTCATGATTGAATATGGAAACCATTTTTGAGCAAGCTTAGAAATACTTAGAGTCAGAGCTTGATTGCTCATGTTCAGCTCTTGATACAAAATCTATATTGTGCTGTGGAGAATTCACCAGCAAAGAATATTAACTATAGTTCAGCTACACAGATGAATAACATGCAAAATGTTTCCTTCTTTATTTCAAAGAATATTATGCAGCCTCGCTGCAAGTACTTAGTATTATATACGTTACGTTGACTGTGAACATAAAAAGATTACAGAAGAAATGATTTTCAAAATTGCAAGTTTCTTTTTTTTTTTTTTTTGGATGTGTACATTAACTTCAAGAATACTTTGGCTTCATCAATCCTTCTTCACTTTGTTATTCAAGGCTTCTTTGAATTGCATCAGCAAGGCACTCTCCTCCTGTCAAAGCTTCTCTTTGCTCTACTTTCACCATCCTTCGCTGCTCCACTTCATGTGTCGCTACCCAGAGCTAGCAGAGAAATTCGGTGCCCTGGTCTTGGAACTGTGGTTGACCAAGCAAGAGCAGCACACAGAAGCAGGGTCTTCCATGGTAATCTCCTTAAACCAAATCCCAGACTTGCAAGTATTTGTTAATAATTCAATGATTCGATTGAACTCACTTTGCCCATTTCACACCAGCATCTTTCACTAATTAGTTTCAGTCCAACAGAGCAACTGTTAGAGATGCACTGGAGTGTGTTTTCTGAATTTCCTTTAACTCTCTTAAGTCAGAGTTGATGAAAAGGTTGGGTTTTATCTGTGCATACAGGCAGACACACAGGAGGGGAAAGAAAGCAGTGCAGATGAGAGGGCAGATCAGGAGTCAGACACAGTAACCATGGAGCTGCTGTCTGTGATGGAGAAGTACCCAGCTGTCATACTGACCCTCCTGGTGAGAACCAAAGACCTTGAATAGGAATTTAGAGTTAATAATTGAGCTATATTCAAATGAACACACAACATTTTAATGCTTCTGAATGCTGCATTGCAAATTGAACTGTTTGAAAGAAAAATTGAAACCGAGCATCGAGTAAATTCGCAGTTCCCGTCCCACATCATGTCTTTCTAAGTATCCAGCATACAGATCTCATATACGACATACTATTTAAGATTCTTTAACTTGCCCACAGGTGCTGCCCACACAAGCCACTATATGTCTCACCTCCACCACAGATCCTCCTTTTCATGCTGTGCTTGACTTAATCATTTTCATATCTGTTGTTGCTGATGCATACTCTGTTCTGTATGGGGGTCTTGCTGCTGCTCTCACGTATGCACATGAAAGGGTGGGGAGGTCCCAGAAAGAGCCGTGCTGCCATAGCTAATTCTTCTTTTGACTATGGTTGTTCTGACTGAACCGGTTCACCTTACTGCATTAGGATAATGCTGTTACCAAGAGATAGTCTAAAATGAATGTACCTTAATTGTTGTATCTGTCTTTTAATTGACCACAGGACATGGTTTGCACCAAAGAGGCTCCCTTAGCAGAGCGAATTTTGGGTGTGCTAGAAGTTATTTTGGGAGGTCAAAGAGACTACAAGGCAGACTTGTGTACATACCTCAGGCCAGCGCTGCTCCGGGCTTTACAGCGTGTCAGCGTGGAAGACATAAACCATGGGTTTGAGCAGGGACATGCTGCACAGGGTAAGAAACGCAGTCTCACAGAGTGTATAGATTTATAAAGGTAATGAGGAAATATAGTAATACTGCTAGCATCCTCAAAGAAAAACAATTTTAAGGCAGGAATCAGTGTAACTTAGACTCCAGTGAATTGAAACAGATGAGAAGAGATGTGCCAAAATAGCAAAGATAAAACAAATTTCACTTCAGCTTTGCAGTTTCTTTCTTTTTTTGTTTTTGTTTTTTATTTTTTAATTACCAGGTGACATTTTTATCAGCTTCATGGAGAGCTGACTAAAAATAAAAACAAGATAGCAGTTTTAATTCAAACTTCTCCAAACTCTCCCTAAAAACACAGAGATAAACTGCACAGCATAAAACCTCTGACGACAGCTTCGTGCTCTCGCCGTGCAGTGATGAAGCAGTAATGGAGTCTTTCATTTGAAGTTAATGTGCCTCAATCAAGGAAAGTATTTAGCATAATATGTGATTCCAATTGTTTTTATAGCAGAACAGTTTTTAAGTAGGCTCTGCTCTGAATAGCATCCTCTCTGTTGGAAGAGTTGATTGCATCTGTGTACAGATACACTATTAATACATTTGAATGTGTATTTACACAAACTTACAAACAGATATTGGGTGTTGTGCAAAAGTGTTGGACCACCTCTCATTTCCTTATATTTTGCTTCCAAGGATCCAGATGTAATGTTTTAAATTGGTCTTGAGCGATAGTTCTCCAGCTTTCTGAAGGCCTTTCATAGTTTTTCTTTGGACATTGGCTGCTTTTGCACTCATTTTCAGTCCAGTCCATGTATCTGATTATTTTCAGAGGATTTTTTTTTTCTTTGCTTGGTAAGACACTTAACATTGAACTATGAATCATTCAAAAGAAGAAGTGGCAGTATCTGAAAGTCATGTCCTTAAGAAACAGGAAAAAATCCAGAGAGGTGCAACTGGCCCTTCAGGTGATCCTTCACTGAAGAAATGGTCTCAATAGAAGACTGTAAGTAAGGAAGGACGTTTATTTATAAAACTCTTCTCAAGACAAGCAGTCACAAAGTTCTATCCAACAAAATGGAGTGAAATAAATTTTAAAAATCACAGTAAAAATATAATAGATCATTAAAGTACAGTTAACACAAAATCAAGCTAAGGCACAAAATAAAATAGAAATGAGTAGTTTAAAAAAAACAGTTAATAACAATAAGAATCTCAACAGAAAGCCAGAAAAGCTTTCAGCTGCGTTTTAAGAGTCCACAGAGTCAGCTAAATGCAGTTGGAGCCTCGGTGCCACAGATTGAAAGGACCTGTCCCCCCCTAGTTTTTAATTTTGTCTGATGAACAGCTATTAAATCCTGAGCCTGGTGGCTGTCAAGAAGCCATTCTTAAGGAAGGGAAACACGGAGAAAAGGCTGAGTTATTCTAAACTACACAAGAACTGGACTGAAAATCAGTGGAAACAGGTCTGATGGAGTGATGAATCCAAATTTTAAATTTTTGGTTCAAATCATCAACAGTATGTATGAAGGAGGTTGGGAGAGAGGCACAACAGTGAGTGTCCACAGTCATCTGTAAAACACGGTGGAGGCTCTCTGATGGTTTGGAGCTGCATTTCAGCCAGTGGTGTTGGAGATCTTATCAAAATTGATGGAATTATGAACCCAGAAAAGTACCATCAGATTTTTATCCAATGTGCAAAACCATCTGAAAGAGTCTGATTGGTAGTTGCTTCATTTTTCAATGTGAAGCATACCTGGATAGAAAAACACACAGTGGAACACTATCAGTCATGGATTGGCCTCCCCAGAGCCCGGACCTCAACATTATTGCAGCAGTGTGGGATCATACTGACAGAGAACAGAACAAAAGGCAGAAACATCCAAAGAAGAGCTTTGAATGTCCTTCAAGAAGCCTGGAGAACTATTCCTGAAGACTGCTTAAAGAAATGAGAAGAAAGCTGCCTCAGAGAGTTCAGGCTTGACTTTCAAGGTCCTTAGAATTGTGTAAACTCTGTTTTTACCTGATATACTGTATCAGTATGTTTGCACGTTTCAATAAAGTGAACGAAATGAAAGGAGGGGTGGCTCAAGGCTTTTGCACATTACTGTAATATTTCTTTTTATTTAAAGCATATTGAAAAATACATTTTTACTTTACAAAATGGCCTCTCATAAAAAGGTTCATGCTAAGCATAAGTGACATTGCTCAGCATTTTAGTAGTCACAACTATACCGCTGATGTCTGCTCTGCTGACTGTCAGGCAGTCAGAGCTCTTGCTTCCACCAAAAATCTGCCCTCAGCTCTCTGTTTTTTAAACCTTGATCCCAAATTTAGGCACACGAATGCTAATGCCTTAATCACTGTGATAATAATTACAACTCTGGGGTTACAAAATACATCACTGTACTAATAGATTAATTCTCTCATACATAAAGTGATTCACCATTCTGAATGAATGAATTCATCACTCAGTTTTGTGTATCGACATTAATGCCAGCTGATTCAGCTTAATGCTCAGTTACGTCTCATTAAATCACAGATACGGTTAATTACAGTTGCTATATAGAGGTAAATGTAGCAGCTCACCTTTTTATCATGTAGGACACTGTTTTGTTCATCTTCCTTAGTCATCCGAATTAAAACGTTTTGTAGTAAATAAAAGTTTTTCCTGTTTCAGCCCCGCTCAGCAAAAGCTCATACATACAGAAACACATCCACCTACAAGGTGGGGCAGTGGGCTCCCACACAATGAGATGTAATAGATCAAATGTATGTCTTTTTTCTCCCCACACAGCAAACACTGAAAGATTTATTCAGCTTGAAGCAGCAGCAGCCACACCTCAGCTATTTGCTTGGAGAGGCCTATCTCTTCATATTGACTTTAAAAAAACAGAATTTTTTTTGATTAAAAGAACTGTTTTTGGTTTAACACAGTTTAATTCTCAGGCTTTTCACCACAACGCAAACAAAAAAATAGATTGCATGCTGGTGATCGTTCAGACTTTCAAGATCTTGGATACCAGTTTTAATTTAATTAAATCATTCAAATTTATCAAGGTTATAAGGCTTCATGTTTTCAGGTGTTTCTAGTTCTCATGGCAGAAATGATAAAATAATAGAAACTAGCAGACTAGTAATATATTGAAAGTGTATGTGAAAAAAACACACACACACATCTTTACAATTAATTCATCTTTAGCTCCATAAACCTGAAGTGAGTGTGCCAATATGTTTTAATGGGGGTTAAAAATAACAGAATACACCATAATAAAACATCTATTATGTAATGTACATGGATTAATTGAGCCATTTGGCACAATGTCTTGTGCAACATAATGGAAAGCACTTAGTCTAATTATTTTCAAATATGGAAAGAAACTTTTGAAAGGACACCTGTGTTGATTTATGTTTGTGGGTCCATTTTCCCTGGCAGAGTTTTCTTTCTGAGTTAAAGGATGGTTATGCTCACATTCAGGGATAGTCGAAGAGCAGTTTAATTCTTGTTCAAATTACTAAATTTGCAGAAAAATGTGACACGTATTGCAGGGCACACGCGTGTACCAAGATTATATTGACTCGGATTTATTCAAATTCAAGGATGGTTCAGGGCGACCAAATGGTATATCCTAAAAGATGACTTATTAACAGCTGGAAATGATGATCAGTTTATGTGCAGTGCTATTTCTTTTAAAAGCTCTGCCATAACAATCGAATTTTAACCGAAGCCTCCTAAAATATGGTTAGTTTTGAAATGGATTAAAATGGCAAGAAAAAGTCATTATCACTGCTGATTAATGTTGGAAGGAGGGACCCTTTAAACCTCCCTTAAAATGAATTCTCCCAGCCTCCTTTAGCAGTACAGCCAGTGGGATGTGAGATACTATAAACTAAGATGTAGTTGGACACAGCCAGATTAAGTCAGAGACTTTCTTTTCAACCTGCTGTGCTTTATTCATAGACTGTATGTAACAGATGGACATACCCATCATGATGACTCCCATCGGTTTGTCGATCCCTCATTTTGAAGCCTCCATATCGTCTTTATGGTGGCTGCTATCTTAGCTCTCTGGAGTGCTAAGTTATCACATAATGCTAGCACAGTCACAGTTAGGTGACTACTGTTAGTGGAATTAAAGGATATTAGACAGTTATTGGCTACAGCTGCCAGTGTCTGCACACCCGTTAGCCATACCGGCCAAAATAATTTTTTACTGTAAACATGTTTAAATCATCTCTTAATTTGGGCATTTTGGGATGGATTTATACAGGGATTGATTTGCTTTTGGAGCCAAAAAGGAAGATGAGGAAATGCAGTTTTTGGCACTTCCCTGTTGGCTTTGGTTACATTGAACAGTTACTTTTAGGCCAATTTATGTAGAATTTATGGTTATTACCATTTTAGTCAATCTATTTATGCTTGAATTTTTTTATTACAGTGGCAGAATATACTTACATTTTGGAGTCTGGGCTCTGAGTACAGCTCACCCCACAAAGCGTTGAGCATTTGTTGGTTATTTTGATATGTTGTGAGCTTGTGTGGCTGCCACCTTGGCTAGATCTATCTTGTAAAAGAGATTTAATCTCTATGGGACTTCCCATAGAGATCAAATCTTTATGGTAGGTTTGATCTCCATGGGAAACAAAGTAAACAGTTAAATAAATACCCCACTGGAACCTGCAGGTGGATGCTGGAGTGACGGAGTGGTCAAATCACAGGCAGCAGTGGAGAAGATGTCAGAGGGAGGGAGATTTACATCTTAAAAAGGATTCGAGGAGAGTGTATACCCATGTCACGTGGGTAAGAAGCAGCTCGAGCTGACTGCCTGAAGTAGCTTCTGGGCTTCAGATGTTTTCAGACCACTGCTGTATATATATATATCATAACCAAAAAAAAAAACATAAGAGAAATGCTGAAGTTGAAAAAGTAAAAAAAAAAAAAAAAAGAAAAGAAAAGAAAGAAGAAGAAATGTAAATGTGCACAGAATATTTTTGTTGTTGTAGGTGTCTGCCGTATGGTGTTATTACGTCTGTGTACTTGCCCAGGTTAATGAGCACAGCTGAAGGGCACAACAGCAGTGTGCCAGCTGGGGATTCAGAAACTGTTGCTGTGGTTAGCCTCTGCCTGCTTCCTGCTCTTCTCGGGTCCTGAGGGAATTACAGCCTGTTATCCCTCCACGTGTTCCAATTCAGCCCACTGCAATTTGCATTAATATATACTTTATATTAGCTTCAGTGCGGCGGCATCCCAAAGGGGAGATATTTTAATGTTATGCAATACAGCGGTGAAAGGGGAATGTAGATGACTATTTTGCCTGAAGTCTCTTTCCAGTTAAAGTACCCCTGCCCTTTGTCTCCTGTCACCTCGAGTCCTTTTTCCTCCTCCCTCTTACTCCACCATTTAACCTTACTATATCTAGATACATAATACTGGTGCCTAAAGTGTGTATGGTCATTTTGAATATTTCTGAGTAAGATATGGTTATTTCATTTTGTTCCTTTCGCTTCCTGATGACGTGTGTGTGCTTTAGAAATCCCTTGTAGACAAACCAAATTTCATAAAGTCCACAAGTGAATGCATGACAATCCCTTATCTCATAGAGTGTGAGTTTGGGCCATGTCCTCTATTTTGGCATGACAGACATTGAGAAGATCAGGTTCAGACTTAAGTAATGGGGTGAGGGGAAACGCTAATTCATTGTCAGGCATTCTCTTAGCTTCATCTTTCTCTCTGTCACACATACTCTCTCCATCCTATGTTTTTACCTTCATGTTTTGCTGGTTTGTTTTTGTTTGTGTGTGTCTTTATGGAGCAGTGAACTCACTCCCTCTGGTGCTGAAGCTGCTTTGTGTGACACAGGCCAGTGATCTGCCTTCATCTCCCCACTACAGTAATATGGAAGGAGTGCACTTCAAGCTGCTCTACCATGGTGAGGCCCCAAGGTGCTGCTGACATGTCATACTGAGCACAGCTCTCTCCCCCGCAGGATTTATCTAATTTATCTGCATAACCACACAGACCTCCTATATTAGAGGCAGATTTAGTAGAGTGATTGCTACAACAAACAGTTTCTCTTAAAGTGATACCAAGAAATGTTCAAACAACAGACAACTCATCTCACTCCTCCAGTCATCCACAGAGACTACTCCAACAGCATCTCGCTTTCTTTCACTGTCACTAACATGCCATCTTACCATACAGAAACATAATTATCTAGTGAGAGAGACAATGTTGTGCTGCTGATTTCATCTTCTGCATTCATCTGTATTTCAGTTAGGCCTCACTCACCTTTGATTTAATATTGTCATCACAAACATACTCAGAGGAGCGTTTTCTGCTGATCTGCAGATGAAAACGCTGCACTGAACATTACTTGACGGCAACTCATAACTCTAAGCCTGTTATGATCTGGGTCCAATTTGTTTTGCTTTTCGCCTTGATGTCAGTAACCCTCAGCCCTCTGTGACTTACCGCTTTTTTACTACATTTTTGGAACCTCGGCCTGTGCTGTAAGTTGCATTTTTCATGCCGTTGTCTTTGGCAGTATTTCTCCAACGAGGGTGCTAGTACACCTATGGGTTTCTTTGGAGTACTGCAGGCACTACTTTCTTTTTTCCTATTAAAAAAAAAAAAAATCTTATCATGATCTTTAATGCAACTGTTCCCTTTTATTTTAGTTGACATTTTCAGTTGCTGACATGGCATAACATTTTATCTGCTACATCACATCTCATTTGAATGTCTCTGTGTGAAATCCTTATCAAACGCAGATAACACTGCAGATAAAATATCAAATGAAGAAGTGAGAAAACTGTGGATTTTCACCTTCTTTTGGGGGACATTACATTTAGGGGTAGCTGTGTAGTAGTTATGAATATGGTTAAGGTACAATTCCCAGAAATAAATAACTTATAATGCGTGCGTGTGTGTGTGTGTGTGTCAGTGAGTAACATAGCTGGGAGGTTGAAGCCTGGAGAAACAGAGAGCCTGCTCCCTGCCCTCAGCTACCTCTACTGCTGCCTGAAGCTGTGCCCTGCACACTGCACTGACAGAGGTTGGATACATGCTCTTACTGTCACTTTTACTTACTCTCTGCATGGTCTCTGTGTCTTTTATTCACTCCTTCTCTTCATGTCACACCTTTCACACACTGAGCCTCTTCGCCCTCAGTCTCAGTATGTTTTGCTCACCTTTTGCGCTCTTTCAGTTTCACTCCCATCTCACTTGTTTGAGAGAAGCGAGAGCCTGACCTTGATGCACGTTGTACCGAGGCACAAAGCAAATAATAGTCATAAAAGCTCACACCTGCAGTAGAAATAGCACACAGGTTTTCTCTCAGTCCTGGGCATTGTCTCTGTTTTTGTCTTTTGTTATGGTGTCAAGTCTGTGAGCTTCTCACACATTTGCACAAAAGCAATGACTAGCAATCAGGCTCGCGCTGTTACCTTGCTACAGCTAAGTATCTGTAACGCACAGACTAAACCACACGTGCAAACACAAATAGCACTCACCACCATGGTAACATGTAAGGTCACAGATCTCACACAAATCCAAAGATGGGTGGATAAAATCACTAGTGCTTTATGCAGTGGATAGAAAAATAAGAACATAAGGGACCTGTATCAGATGGGATGCATTAAAGTGTTTATTATTAGAAATCTGTCTGAAAACAAAGTTGCTCAGTCAATGAGCCAAAATGCAAAAATGTCAATACTAAAGAGCTTAATAAATTAATGCTTGAATATTATTTACAAAAGACAACAAGCATGCCTCCAGACCTGTTACACTGCCTCTTACCAAAGACATTTATTTATTGATTATATCAAGAGTTGAAAAATTTCCCTGCACAAGTTTCCTTTTCTAGTCGTGCTGACCACCCATAATGCTTTATACTACAAGCCCCACCACACATTCATGCAGTGCTTTATTCTGTAAAATTTAAAAATTTTAAAAAGGCACTTTATCTGCCTCACATCTATGGCCAATTTAGAATTACCAGTCAAACTGACATGCATATCTTTGTACTGTGGGAGGAAGCCGGAGTACTTGGAGAGAACCCATTCAGGCACAAAGAAAGACTCCAACTGTGGTTGGACCCAGGAATCTTCTTGCTGTGAGGCAGCAGTGCTAAGCAGTACACCAACATCTCTGGCAAACCTGGTGGCCAGACAGCAGGGATACCACTGTGAAGCAAAGCTAATAATGTCAGTAGTATTACTTTACATTAGGGCTGCACAATTATGGTCAAAATAATAATGATATGGAAATCCTGATTATTTGTCATAATTATTCACTGATTTTAGTGACAGGTGTTTTTATTGCACTGTCATGTAAACATAACACAGCTTTCACATCTTCATATCTGTACAGGTCTTTGCATCAAAAAAAAAAAAAAAAAAAAATATATATATATATATATATATATATTATATAATTATTATATAATTGTTTTTATTTAATTACTTATTTTTAAACTTAATAAAGGGGTGACCGAAAGTTTTAATTTTCACAAAGTTTGTTGCTTCAGTTTTTAGATCTTTTTATCAGATGTTTCTATGATATACTGAAGTATATATATAACAAGCAGTTCATGAGTTTCAAAGGCTTTTATTGATGATTACTTTAAGTTTATGCAAATAGTCACTATTTGCCGTGTTGGCCCTTCCTTTTCAAAACCTCTGCAATTCACCCTGGCATGCTGTTAATCAGCTGATCAACTGATAGCGAGAATTTTGGGGGGTTTTGTTTGTCAGTCCACCTCATGAGGATTGACCACAAGTTCTCAATGGAATTAAGGTCTGGGGAGTTTCCTGGCCATGGACCCAAATGTTTTGTTCCCTGAACCACTTAGTTATCATTTTTGCCTTATAGCATGATGGTCCATCATGCTGGAAATGGCATTGTTCTTCACCAAACTGTTCTTGGGCGGTTGGGAGAAGTTGCTTTCGGCGGATGTTTTGATGCCGCTCTGTATTCACGGCTGTGTTCTTAGGCAAAATTGTGAGTTAAACCGCTCCCGTGGATGAGAAGCAACCCCACACATGAATGGTATCAGAATGCTGCATTGTTGGCATGACACAGGACTGATGGTGGCACTCACCTTTTCTTCTCCAGAGAATATTTTTTCCAGATGCCCCAAACAATCAGAAAGAGGCTTCATCAGAGAAAATTACTTTACCGCAGTCCTCAGCAGCCCTGTTCCTGTGCTTTTTGCAGGATATCAGTTTGTCCTTCATGTTTTTCCAGGAGAGAATTAGCTTCTTTTCTGCCTTTCTTGAAACCAGACCATCCCCCAAAAGTCTTCGCCTCACTGCATGTGCATTCACATTTGACTGCTGGCACCCTCAAGCCTTCTTCACAACAATTGAACCTCTCTCCTTGAAGTTCTGGATGATCTGATATATGGTTGGTTTAGGTGTAATATTACTCCTTTTAAAGCATCCAGTGTGCCATTCAAACTCAATCAGCATGACAGAGTGATGTCACCGACACCGAGAGTATCACTGAAGTGCTGTCAGCAGGTACTTTTGTGGTGTGTTTTTTTGGGATTTAGTTCATTTTCATGGCAAAGAGGGACTTCATCTGATCGCTCTTCACAACATACTGGAGTTTTTGCAAATTTCCATCACAAAAACTGAAGCAGCAAACTTTATGACAACCAATACATTATTCTCAAACTTTTGGCCACAACTATAGAAAATCAAATCAGCAGAATACTGATATCACTTTTCAAATTGTGCTACATTCCTGTTAATTAATTGTTATAAATTAATCTCTGCAGACAAATAAGGTATTTATTCATCTGATCTAAGTGCATCTCCTAGAAGGAAAATATAAAGTCTTCCACGTTAGCAACCACTGCACTGTTTTCTTTGCCTTCTCTTATTAATTATGCTGTATAAGTGTATAGGATTTTTTCGGGTAGTTGAATAAGTTAGTTGTGTTGCTTTGCAGTGTAGATGCAACTCTACAGCAGTCTTTGCATATAGTTTCTTCTTGGTTAACATCACTTGCCTTAAACATGAAGTATTTCCAAACAGTAGATAATGAATTGTTTCTAGGGACAAGCTCTTCACCTTCTGCAGTGCCAGACATTTGAATTTTGTTATAAATGACTGGCACATGCAGACACATGGTCAGGCAGTGATTTTGGGAGCGCTTGATTTGCTTTTGCTTTGCATTCTACTGGCGGGGCACGCATTTTCAGTATTGCTCAATCATCTTCATTTAATTATGAGAAGTCAAAATTGTGATTAAAATTTGATTAATTGTATAACCCTACTTTGCAGCTTCTCCTGCAGTCTCTCTGTGTATTCACACTTCTTTATCACTAGTAATGAGTTTACAGATGCTAGTTGTTTCAGCTTCAGGGTAGACACTATTTCAGCTGGTTCACAGGAAAAGTAACACATTACTCTGTTTCAAAGAAAAATGAATATCTGATTATTTAATATTGTGTAATTATAGGGTTTTTTTTAGTACTTAAAGGTGGCTTTGTTAGCTGCATGTACTGAATGTAACCCCTGTGTTAATGAGTCGCCCTTACATTATATTTTTATATTATCACATTAAGTTCCTCAGCCTGCCCCCACTTTAATATATGGAGAGCACAGTACATTTGAACACATTTTTCAGTTGATAATATCACAAAGAGCTTGCAGGTGTTTACATTGTTGTAGGTCTGTTCCTGCAGCACGTCACTCTGCAGTCATCAGGACCAGCTGCTATCAAAACCCACATACAGTGCAGTGAAATACAAGCGCACATCCCATTAAAGTGTGATAACACTGTTCCTTTTCCTTCCCAGCTGTCTCCATGCTGCTCTCCAACTGTGGGCTGATGGACCAGCTGCAGACAGTCTTCACCTCCTCCTCCTCCTCCGCTCCATCCCTCTCTCCATCAGCCTGTCCTCCTTCGGCCCTGCTCTGCTGCTGCCATCTACTCCTGTCCTCCCTCATTACCTTGCAGTGTGTTCACTCCACTCAGGTACACACAACAGCTCAGCTCTGCTCTTATCACAACTTCAGCATACAACTTCATACAGTCAGGGCACAGTCAAGGGCAAGACAGAGCATAATGTAAAAGAGAGTATAGATTGAGATATAGGGGCAGAATGCAAAGCAGAAATTGGATTTGCTTGATGCATATCTCAGTGAGGCTGTGGCATAAAATAACACACTTCTTTGCTTTCTGCCGGCACTGCAGGGATAATAATGCATTTTAACTTGCAAAGACTTCGGTCCTAATCTTGTTATATTCCTGATTTCTAACCTCTCTTTCCTTACTTCCCCCTCTCTCGTTCTCTTTCTCTATTATTTAAGGTCCATAAGAGCATCACTTGGAGTCTGGACACAGCTGTGCAGCGACTCCTTATTCAGAAGAGAAACACAGACAATCTCCTGCTGAGTAAGAGATGCCAAATTTTACTGTTAAATTGTCTTTGTAAGTCTTCATCCCTTGCAGACAGCAGATATCAAAACAATTCATTAGCAGTGAAATTATAGCAAGAGTGCTTAACCAAATAATACAAAAGAAACTTTGCAGAATATTCTGTATTTGTGGATAGCTCATATTTTCTGTTTTCCTCAGTTTTTTCCTCCAGATTTGCCTGATCAGTCCTCTGTTCTCCTCTTCATCTATTCCATAATTTGACACAGTCCAAAGCAATTATGGAAACATTAGATGTTCTATAAACCCAAGATACCTTGAGTACATGTCATTAGAGATTGCTTTATATTTGAATAGCATTAGGCATCCCTGATTAATGTAGCATCTGTCCATATACTGTACAAACCAGGAGCTACTAATGGGGTCCACATTTGTTTGGTTTACATGTACAAAAGTAAAGTCAATGTTTTATCCTCTGTGGAGCTAACCAAACCATGCATTTCACACACTTTCATTATATTAAGTGGCCCCAATCCCACTGCTGCACTGGGAGACAGATCATCCCTGCTGCTCCTGCATCTCTGTCTGTCAGCTGGATAAGTGGCCTGTCAGAGTTGCTGTGATGTATTGGCTCCCTCCCTCTGCCTGCCTCTCTCTCTCTCTCTCTCTCTCTCTCTAGTCACTCAGCATCCTCTCTCTGTCTTGCTCTCAATTTTTATCTCTCCTATGCTTCCCATTCTGCCCGTATATTTCTAACTCTTCCCGATTCTCTATCGCTTTGCCCTGTCTCTCCTCCCTTTTTTTCGTCTGCCACTAATTGAGTCCACCCTCCCTCAGAGGGCTCTAATCTCAGTGTACATGGCATTAAGTGCTATTCAGATGGCTGGCAGCACTCAGTTTGGACTCCACTGTGTTTTAGCAGTCCTTTTACCCCTGTTGCTCCCTTTATCTCAATCACTGCTTGGGTCCTACAATCTCGCTAAACTTCCTTCAACTCTGTCTTGTTCCGCCTCGCGCTCTCTCTCTCTCTCTCTGTATTTGGCACGGACATCTTTAACTTCTTGCCCTTTCTTTCTCTCACTTTTCTGTTCAAAACTTGTTCTCAGTTCCTTTCAGATGTGCTCATGCACCCATTGCTCCGTGATTGTTACCATCTTTTTCAGTTTTTATTCACATACTCATTGCCTTCTGTTGTGTTGTGGGCCTGTTTCTCCTGTGGCCTTGTCCTCCACATTTGTATACCTTCTCTCTTTCTCTCATCCTCCCTTGTTTAGGAATTCTTTCAATCACTTCATTCACTCTACTTTTCAGACATTCACTGTTTTCCTCTCCAATTTTCTCTTACCAGTCAGCTACCTGAGGTTGCTGCAGGCTCTGCTTGATGCTGACCTGGCATCAGAAGTTGTGTGTCTGAGCACTGGTGCTGGTTTGATTGGATCCAGACCCCTTGGGGTTGAAGATGGTGCTTTGTACCCACTTGGCTCCAGAGGGGCCCAGCACCTATCAACTGCTCTCAGTGGACTCCTTCTGCAGGTAGTAGTACTGGGTGGTATGGATATGTATGTGTGTGTTGATACAATGCATGATTTGAGTCTGTGGGTGCAGAAGGATATCTGGATCTGGTTCAGTTTGTCACATTTTCTTGAGAACATTATGACAGTGACTCACTTTTTTTTGGGGGGGGGGGGGGGGGGGGGGGGGGGGGTTCTCAAAATGTCTCATTTTGCCATTGTTAAAGAATTCTTCCAATAATTCCTGGATCTGGATTCAGTTACAGAGCCTAAATCATTTTTGGCCCTTTAACCCACGTGTGGTAAAAATCTTTTTGAGCAAACTTGCCAACAAAGAGACAAACAAACAGACCAACCTGAACCAGTCACACAACCTTCTTGATCAGTCTGCAATATCAACAACTTGCCACTGTTTTAAAGCTTTCACTAGATGGCTAGATACAATATATTACCTATGTCTTGTGTACCACAGTCCCATATGGTGTAGCAGTTAGGATTCCTGGTTTTCTCCCAGGCAGCCTGGCTTTGACTTCATGAATTATAGTTTGCTTCTTAAATCAACTGGGAAACATGTTCTATGCCAGCTTGCTGGAGTTGCAGGGATGGGATATTTGCAGGTTATAACCTCTCCTCTGTCTGTCTGTACATCCAATTTGCCTGTTATCAGCCCAGTAAATGGCCCATGCATATTGCCCTCGGGCAGTTGTCCTCCTCTACCTACTAGCACACTCCAAAGGCTGTTATCGTCTGTTGTAATCAGAGATAACAAGAGACCAACACCCGTCCCCCTTTTTATTGCTTGGCTTGTAGATCCTTGATTCCTTTCCTCACCTGATCCTCACCTAATCTCCTTGCACATTAGTTCCTCCCTCCTTCCTTCATAGAATATTTTATATTTAAGCCTACATTTAAATTAAATACACAATGAAACTCAGTGTGACACTAATGTACAGATGTTAGACTACTTTTCATCAGGGAATACGTATCTGTAGAATCCTCCTCCTGCCATGTTCCTGCTCCCTGTCACGCCTCTGTGCATTGTGCATAAAAACACTTCCACACATGTCATCCTGGATCATAACTTCTCCAGCAAGCCTCTTCGCTCCTCATTCCTTTCCTCCTGCTGATGCATGTTAGGAGCTGAGACATCCTTCAAGATGGAGCACCGAGATTGATTTTTGGGTCACAGGAAGGAGGACAGAGGAGACATGAAGGCACAAAGAGAAATGAAAAAAGCCCCATATAGTGTAGGAGACATGAGAGACGAAGCGCATGTAAAATCTGCAGTGGTAAAAGATTACTATATTACTCATGTTGTGTGGGCGTAAATCTGCCTCGCTTCTGGAGTCAGAATAATTCTTGATGATGTAAATCATACATTTCAGGGTAGGTTTGCATTTAGGGTAAATTTGAAGTAATGATTAGAAAAGTAGTAATTATGGTGCATGTGAGACTTTTACGGCAACACTGCATTTCCTACAGCTCTTGTTTATGGAAGGTATGAATTAACAAAACAGGCTACAGTAAATTCCTGTGTTGTAATGAAAGCTCGAGCACTACAGTACCCAGTGTGCTGGTCTAGGACATTTAACTGTAAAACTGTGCCTTTAGTGGTGGCTCTGTCAGCAGAGGTACGTAATGAAAAACTAGAGAAAGATGCACACCCTCTATAAATCACATGCACATATGCAACAAATGGAATGAGAATATCAGTGTGTGCACATATGGTTTCTCAAAGGCATTAACAGTGTCTGTCTATCACCAGATACAATATACAGATGACAGCTTAAATGCTCATATTATGAAACCCAACCCCCTCCTCCACATTCATTTCACTCTCCTCTTGCCCTTTATTCCACAGCAGAAGTAACACAAAGGTAATCTTTAAAATCTTTACAGAGTGACATTGAACCTGCCTTTCACAAACACAGTTGTGCAGGAAATGAGATTCCAATTGATTTAACAGTTAGCGTAGTGGCATGGCGCACAAATCCAGTGCAATCACATCTGTCGCTACATTATTATTACATGTTGCTGGTGTAACAGCTTTGGTTGTTTATTACAGAAGCAGCAGAGTAAAGCCCCATCAACATGCATTTTACATTAAAGAGACGAGGAGACTACTTCTGCTAAGTTGCAACCAGCATTAAGCAAAAACCAACATGATCTAAAGTATGACTAACCCAAAGAAGCAGCAGTAAAACCAGCAGATAATCCCCTTTGTCAAAGAAATCATCAAGAATCTTTTCTATAGTCTAGTTTTCTTGATGAAATATGTGGAACTGTTGGGTAGTTTCTGTGTCATGCCTGTACTCAGTTTTTTTGGTGGTTTTTTTTTTCTGTGCTGCAGCATATCGGCCTCTGGTTCCACACTAGCAGCATTTCCTCTCTCCGTGAGAAGCTGTAGTGCTGAACTGAGTTTCAGTTCTATGCTTCAGTGCTCTGTAGTCTGCTGTTCAGCAGCTGATATGAGCTCCCTGCTCTCCTCCTCGCACTTCTTTCTTGCTCTCTTTCCTCTCGATGCTCCGATTCAGCAGCAGAAGGAATCACTGCGGCTCCCGAGTTCCCCTCCTCTCCTCGCCACTTGTTTTCTCTCATTCCCTCTCCCACACATACTTTTCTTGACTCTGCGCTGCTCTCCCTTTCTCCTCGCTTGTTCTTTGCTCTCGTTTTAACCTCTCCTTTTATCTTTATGTCCTTATTTGCCCTCCTCTCATCTAACCGCGCTCTTACCTCTACACACTTCACCTCCCTTGCACTCTCATTCTCTCCAACTCATCCTCTTGACTGCTTTCTTCAGCTGTCTCCTCCTCACTGCTTATGGATTATAGTGCAACTCTCCACTGTCATCTATATATCTGCGTGGCCTACTTCAGTATTTTTGGACACTACATAGTGCTCAGTGTCAGCCCTGACACTGTGGGAGAGTCATGCATTATTAAAACCTCACTCAGTCACTCTCTCTGGTGTTCCCTTCTTCTCCCCTTTCTTTGCTGACTGTATATCCATCTGTTGGAGAGCATGTATCTGTGTTTCTTCCTCTTATTCATCTGTTGCTGCCATTGTGCCCATTTCTACCAGTGAGAGCACACAAGCACATATTATATTCCTGCTGTTTCTCTGACTTGCAGTGATTTGACATTTTAAAGCTGAGAGATTTTTTTTTTCCCCTTTTTTTGTAAATGATTTCTCTCTCAAGTTTTACCTTAATGTGTCTCTTTCTCCTCAGAAGCACGACTTGCTGTTGCGAGCCTCAGTCAACTGTCTGAGCTCCCTGCTGGGCTTCCTTCAGAGAAAAAGTCCCGCTACAGGTATCAAACAGAGTGATGGAGAAAGAGGGAGTGAGTGAGGATAATCTGCACGTCCACAGAAAAAGAGAGAAAAAATTACAAATGTATATATTTAAGGGGGATTTGAGAGGCAGCACGTTTTATGAGTATGAGATGTAAAGCTGTGGAAAGTACACTATATTGCCAAAAGTATTCACTCATCCATCACTAACCCATCCAAAGGTGTTCCAGTCACTTCCATGTCCACAGGTGTATAAATCAAGCATCTAGGCATGCAGACTGCTTCTACAAACATTTGTGAAAGAATGGGTCGCTCTCAGGAGCTCAGTGAATTCCAGCGTGGTACTGTGATAGGATGCCACCTGTGCAACAAGTCCAGTCATGAAATTTCCTCAATACTAAATATTCCACAGTCATCTAGTGGGATTATAACAAATTGGAAGTGATTGGGAACAACAGCCATGAAGTGGTAGACCATGTTAAATTACAGAGTGGGGTCAGCGGATGCTGAGGTGCACAGTGCACAGAGGTCACCAACTTTCTGCAGAGTCAGTCGCTACAGACCTGCAAACTTCATTTGGTTTTCAGATCAGCTCAAGAACAGTGAGGACTCACACTTCTCCATCTGGCAATCTGATGGATGAGTCTGGGTTTGATGGTTGCCAGAAGAACGGTACTTGTCTGAGTGCATTGAACCAAGTGTAAAGTTTGGTGGAGGGGGGATTATGGTGTGGGGGTGTTTTTCAGGAGTTGGGCTCGGCCCCTTAGCTCCAGTGAAAGGAACTCAATGCTTCAGCATACCAAGACAATTTCATGCTCCCAACTTTGTGGGAACAGTTTGGGGATGGCCCCTTCCTGTTCCAACATGACTGCACACCAGTGCACAAAGCAGGTCCATAAAGACATGGATGAGTGAGTTTGGTGTGGAAGAACTTGACTGGCCTGCACAGAGTCCTGACCTCAACCTGACAGAACATCTTTGGGATGAATTAGAGTGGAGACTATGAGCCAGGCCTTCTCATCCAACATCAGTGTCTGATCCCACAAATGTGCTTCTGGAATAATGGACAAAAATACCCATAAACACTCCTAAACCTGTGGAAAGCTCAGAAGAGTTGAAGCTGTTACATTGCCATCATATTAAACCCTATGGATTAAGAAACGGATGTCACTTAAGTTCATATTCGTGTGAATGCACGAATTTTAACATTAACATTTTTGGCCACAGCGGCTTTTATCAGCAGTAGAGGGAGACAGATAAAGTGGAAGACAAGCAGGCAAACTGGTGACAGGCCAGGAATCAAACCCGCGTCGCCCGCACCGCGGCATATGCATGTGGTCGCGTGCTCCACCACTGAACCACCCGGGCACCAATGATGAGTAAATACTTTTGACAACATAGTGTAACTGTAAGTAAATTTACAGTAGGTATGAGTATTTTTTAACTTCTGAACTCATCAATATATGGTGTGTATGAAATAATTTACATATTTGCATATCTGTATGAGAGGTTGAAGTAGCAATTGCGAATGTTATGTGCCATTATTTGTCATTTTCAACAATAGCATGTTTGACTTTACTCACATGCTGTATGTGATGATGTAGCTTTTTTAGCTTCAACCAGTTTCAGTACCTGCACCAGGAAAAGCAGAACAAAATAAAACTGAGTGGCCTTGTCGTTTTTCTCCCCTTGTGTTCATTATTTGTGCATGTGGCGTAGCCGAGCATGTGGTGTGTCAACCATGGAGTCGATTTCTCCTCCACAGCCTGCTCAGCTCAGGAAGGAGCTGCCTTCTGCATCCTGCCATTCTCAAATTCATCACACTTGTAAGATATTTTATACACACACAAATCCAAGTGAATTGATAGCAGAAGTATTTAAAGAAGCATTTAGATCACATGAAAGTGAATATAGTGCAGTGATTCCTGACACAGTATGGCACATCAAAATAAAAGAAAAATCAGTACTATATCTAGAGTGAGCTCACTTTATTTATTGTTCATTCAACTCAGGGTTGGAACTATTGGACTACTTGGAACTACTGGTCTGCTGTGGCCCTGTGAGCCACCCATTCCACCCATCCAAATTTCAGACTTAAAGCATTTTGTCAAAAATTCCAACAAATAAACAAAAATGAAGAAGATTTAATAGAGCAGAGCAGCTCTGTGACAAAAGTTTAATCAGGTACTGAGGAGAACTTGTTTTCAGTGCAAAAGGCAGTCACACCAGATACTCAGATGAGATGTGTTTGAATGAGATAATTGTAAGCAAGTCATTTGTGGCATCATTTATGAAAGCATCTTCATTTTACAAAAGCAGAATGAGTGAAAAATCAGTCAGGTGGGACAATGAGAGCGCAATAGTCTGTGGCCACTGCATGCAAAACCACTTCCTTTTTAGGTGATATCTGGTTGCTGCCTCTCCAGTTGACACTTTCATTTACACTAAAGCAGATGAAATGGATTCACAATGGTTTTTGTTTCCTAACTGGGCAGATTAATAACCCTGAAGCGTAATTCACTTTGTGCCATACTGTGATAATCAAGTGTTCCCTCACTTTTTTTTTTTTTTGTAGCACTGTACTGTAGTGCACAGTAATGTACATCTGTGCAGGATGTGCGTTGGTACATGTGTATGTGCTTCTGTTTGTGTGCTTGTGTCCTCTGCAGCTGCTGCAGGACAGCAGGACAGCAGTGCTACGGGAGCCTGAACTGCTCCTGGTGATGGAGGCAGTGGAGAGGAGGGGGGTGAAGGAGCTCGACAGGGAAGCAGAACAGGTGCTAAGACTGCTGCTGACACAGGTAAACCTTTGTGCGCACGCACGCGCACACACACACCGACACACACACACACAGATAAAATAGGAGAGGATCTTAAAACAACAGGTCTTCTGTTACCTGTGGATACCTACATTCCTCAAATGAATTAATTAGAAAAGGAATCATACAAAGTTCAGTTTTAGCAGGAATCATGTAGTGTTCATATTTGCAATTTGTATGTGAAAAGCAACATGGGCAGAATATACAAAGGCAGCAGGGGAAATATGCACCAAGGAGACCAGATAGGTTGGTGCAGTTAAAACACCAGCATTTTTCACAGCAGCAGGGCAATTATTTCAGGTAGTTTAAAATCTTTAAAAAAAAAGATCAAATGTAAGTCTGTGGTTTGTAATCAATATTTTTTTTTTTAGTTTGAATTAGATTAGAACATGTGCAATAGATAAAAGTAACAAATGGAAAATAAGAAAATAAAGCCCGACCTGTATGAGCATTAATCACATCATATATTCCACCTCAAGTCAAGGTGAAAATTATTTTTTCATTAGAAATGCAAAACCGATTAATCACGACTCCCAGCAGGAAAAAGATTGAAAAAAAAGTAACAAACAAGCTCTGAATTATTCAAATCATTATAATATTCATCAGACATTATGATGTTGATTTTGCCTTAGCACACTTTGCATCATTCATCTGTTGTGGGCAAGAACGCGTTCCTGAATTTTTTCCTGATGTGTCGTGTATGTTCAAGTTTGCAAATCAGGTAACTACCAAGGCAAACGTTTAGTCAAGTTAACTGTTGTTTGAGCTGACGAGCCAGGGTGCTATTTAAACTTAATACTATCTCACTACCTCCTGGAAGCCAAACTCTAAAGAATTAAAGTTGCTATCTCTGTACCTCCGCGTGTTAAATCTTGTCACTGCAAAGCATTATATCAGGAAAAAATCAGTTTGCATCTCAGTGGACATTTTTTTCCCTGGTGGATGTCAATTTACAGATGACTGTCATAGGTCTGAATGCATCTGCTGGATGGACAGTGATTAATTAAAACTCATGTTTATGTTGTTCAGTAATTGTTGTGCATGTACAATTAATTACTGAACTTTGAGCTAACAATACAGTTGCATTTAAGTGTCTCTGGGCCTCTCCTCTCCATCCCTGAGCGCAGCAGACCGAAGGGTCAATCAAACTTGAGTGAAATCAGAAAAATACCAGCATCCCACACAGCAAAAACTTGCTGAAAAGCTGACTGGTCTACTTCAAAACAACATTGAGATTTGGTTGAAAAGTGAGAGGTTAAAAGTCACCTTTTCAAATCGTTGAAAAGATGTCTACATAAAGATGTCCTTTTATGTCTTAATGTGCTTGAAAAGTGAAAGGGCATCTCTACTATGCCCTTTTTCTTATCCAAATAGGATCAGGGGGTATCTCAGATGATACAGCACTGGTGTTATGGCCTCTGGCAGGGCTAACACGTCGCAAGACAGCCAGTTACACTCATATCAACACCTTTTCAATCTCCTCAGATGGCTAGCAGCTTTTAAGTGAGATCCTTTTCGGTTTGAGGCATGCTTTTCTCTGTCCACGGGCCTGTAGGAAAAAGCTCGACATGCAACACACAATGTGACAGAAACATACATAAGATGTTCGTAAATACAAAATTAATAATCATTTAATTGGTGTACCATTTAGATGTATTTTAGACCTCTAATCAGTGGAAAGCTGCTCAGTTTGTTAAGCATGAATTCATTGTTGAAATAAGGCTGATTTCAAGTCTTTGTAAGGCCATGTTACATTTTAACCAAATCTCACAGCTGTTGGGCCATTTAGGAAAAGGGTCTCAAAAAATCTTTACAAGTTTATACTGGGTGATGTTCGTGGCTCATGCAGTTATACTAATTTGAGTGGCACAGAAATATTTGCGGTTTATTTGCCGAACTTTTCTACCCATCATATTGTTGTATTGCAGTTTGTCGGTATTTTCTGCCAGCAGAACAAATGCTAGTGGTATTTGAAAATGGAAATTACTCATTTTTTCCCCCACAGATCATGAAGGTGAGTTTAAAAAAGAAACTGATGGAAACAACTGTGCTCCACTATGATACCCCCCCCCGCTCAGCTGTGATCACAGCACTGGCACGGGCTCTTCGTATTGTTAGTACCATTTGCCAAATCACTCTTATTATATCTGAACTGGTTTCAAGCTGGTGCATTCTCTGTGGAAAAAAAAATACGTTTCCACATGAGGTGAATATTGTTGTTACCCTAGTTAGCTTTGCAGCAAATGCATGAAGCCCAGTTGGATTTGCTTCAAGAATAGCAGCCACATCAGATTGCATAGCTCTAATATGGCATCATGTGTAGGACCAGAAATGTTTTTGGTATTCTGAAAGTAGCTCAGAGTCAAGAGGAGTGACAGAATGATGGCACACATTGCAGCTCCCAGTGCACTGTGTTCCAGGCAATCATGAACTGTGAATGCATGCGTCTGTGGCTTGTGTAGGTGTGTGTGTGTGTGTATATGTGTGTGTGTGTGTGTATCTATATGTGTGTTAAGTCAGTAAGGCAGGGTTCAATGTGACATACTTCTCTTAACAGTCTCAAAACAGTGTGATTTTTGTCCCCTGTCATCTCTGCTGATCTTCTATCACACATTTTCACAGATGAGCTTCACAGTTTTCAGAGGTTTTGTTGATCCGTCTTTTGGACGAAAGTGAAGTCTCACTTCACGAGGACGTGCTCTGTGCATGATTATAAATTATCTAGTGTCATAGTATTGGTTTTGTTTCTTGTTTCGTCCCCATGAAACCTGACAGAACAGTCACCGGTGTGACTGCATGTACATACAGTGAGCACACATCACCCTTTGTGTTTGCAAGCTGCATTTCTGGGTTTAACCCATGCTTATTTCCAGTCCACATTTTACAGTCTCTAACTGGCCCCAAAACATCCTAAATATACATTTCTAATAAATAGGCCTTCAAAATGCAGTACTGTGCAAAAGTCTTGAGTCACCCCTCATTTCTTTATCTTTATGTTTCCAAGGAGCCAGACTTTCTTGTAATTTTTATAGTGGTTTTGAGCAGTAGTTCTCCAGCTTTCTGAAGGTCTTTCAAAGTTCTTCTTTGGACACTGGCTGCTTTTTTTCACTCATTTTCAGTTCAGTCCTTGTAGCTGATCATTTTCAGAGGAATGTTTTTTTCCTCTGAAAATGATCTGACCTATGAGTCATTCAAGCATACAGTAGTCACCTAGCTCAAGGAATAAACTGGTATTGTATAACAGACAACTTAGCAAAGAACCCATTTTAAATTGTATCTTTAGGCACTTTGTTACTAGCAGCCTGTCACAAAATACATAATTTTTTCCCATTTCTTCAGTGGATTCTATGAAAGATTCCAAAGATAACACAGTTTAACAAACATAAAATAGTATTTTTACACCAACAAGGTGATTCCCAAAGAACTTTTAGCAGAAAACTTGGCATATCTCAGCATGGTGTGCAGTGTGTCCATAAAAAATGTTTGAGGAAACTGGATAAGTGGCAGAACCTGAGAGATGCATCTGGACCTTCAGCTTCAGCTGATCCATCTACTGTTCACTGAAGCCTCATCAGAAATGGTCTCAGTGGAAGGGTGGCTGTGAAGACGCCATTCTCAAGGAAGGGAAACAGGGAGAAAAGGCTGAGGTATGCCACATTACACAAGAACTGGACTGAAAATCAGTGACAACAGGTCTGATGGAGTGGTGAATCTGAACTTGAAATTATTCATTCAAATTCAAACAATGTGTACAGAGGAGGTCAGGAGAGAGGTCCAACAGTGAGTGTCTACAGTCATCTGTAAAACACAGTGGAGGTTCTGTCATGGTTTGGAGCTGCATTTCAGCCAGTGGTGTTGGAGATCTTGTCAAAAATTATGGAATTATGAATGCAGAAAAGTACCATCAGGAAAGCTCCTGATTGGCAACAGCTTCATTTTTCACCACGACAGTGATCCCAAACACACTGTCAATGCAGTAAAAAGCATACCTGGATAGAAAAACACACAAGTGAACACTATCAGTCATGGATTGGCCTCCCCAGAGCCCGGAACTCAACATTATTGAAGCAGTGTGGGATCATCCTGACAGAGAACAGAACAAAAGGCAGAAACATCCAAAGAAGAGCTTTGAATGTCCTTCAAGAAGCCTGGAGAACTATTCCTGAAGACTGCTTAAAGAAATGAGCAGAAAGCTGCCTCAGAGAGTTCAGCCTGTGCTGAAGAATAAAGGTGGTCACACCAAATATTGACTAACAAGCTGGTTTGAATTGTACAAACTCTATTTTTTTTCTTTTACACTGTATTTTCATGTATGCTTACACATTTCAATCAATCACTGCACCTATTTTCACATTTCCTAGCAAAATAAAAAGAGATTAGGTGTGGCTCAAGACAGTACTGTTGATTTTGCCAGTACTGAGTTAATTGTCCTAAACTGAGTTTGGACAGGTCTGACATGTTTCAGTGTGAGACTTTCCAGTTCACGCACGCTTCCTTTTTGCTCCTTGTCGTTTTTGCTAAGCTGCTGCATCGTCCAGGTTGTTCTTCATAGTGCAGCAAACTCTCTCAGGCTGCTTTTAGTTGTGCAAAAACAGTTGATGGTAACATCTACCTGGTAAGATACATTAGGTAACTGTTAGCTAACAGTTCTTTCAAAATTACAAAAATCCTCGATGGTTTGGTGGGGACTGGTTTATTTCCATCCCAAGTTTAGTTTTAAATTTAATCTAAAGTGTCATTAAAAAGTCTTAACTTTAACTTTCTCGTAGGCACTCAGTGCATGTTTGTATGATCCACTGGAGAGTGTTAAGAATGACTGCATAGATAGTACAGTATTTACTTGCTAGCTTTTCCATTCCTCCCTGAGTTTCTTTGTTTCCTCCATTTTTTATTCTCCCAATTGTTTTCACCCCACTAACTCTGCTTCATTCACCTCTGGCTCCCCTGTTGCTCCTTTTCAATTACTGAACAGGATTGGAGCCCTTTTTTTAATTCTGCCCTCCTGAACACACCATCCTCTTGAGTAATTTAAAGGGAGCTGCTGCCAAATAAAAACTGATTTGACTTTGACTTAAAAAAAACAAAAAAACAACTGAAATATGTGTTGGGATTCACTCACATACTTTGAAATGACCTTTAGTAAGTCTCTGAACCTCAGGTGTCTGCAGAGAGCTGATCAGTTATAGCTCAGTCTGGGTTCTTGCTGCACCCTCATGAGCAAGGATGAGCAGTAAGTCTTGCATCGTAAGTCTGCTTCTCTGTTGGAGCTACTCAGACTGTGGAAGAAACTCTACAAACTTTGAAAGTTTTCTGTTGATTGTGAATATTTTCCCTCCCAGATTTTTTTTTGCTGCTTATGGCAAATGTTCACTGTTCCCTACAGTACATAGCTGCATCTTCAGTCCTGTTTGCTGCTTTGCATACATTTTTTATTCTCTATATGCTTATGACAGCTGAAATACAGATTTTTGCTGAGGTTAAAGCAAACATAAGTGGATCATGTATGTATATGTGTGTGTGTGTGTGTGTGTGTGTGTGTGTGTGTATATATATATATATATATATATATATATATATATATATATATATATATATATATATATATATATATATAAATATATATTTATATATAAATATATATTTTTTTATATATATATATATATATATATATATATATAAAGTTTCAAGAAATGAGATCGGTGTAAGTGCAAGTAATCCCTATGACCCAAAGCTCAGGCTAGATATAATTATAATAGGTTGCCTATAAAATGTATACTGCTCAAAAAAAATTAAAGGAACACTTTTTGATCAGAGTTCAGCATCAAGTCAGTTAAACCTCTGGAATACTGATCTGGTCAGATAAGTAGCAGAGGGGGTTGTTGATCAGTTTCTGCTGTTTTGTTGTTAGTGAAATTAACAACAGGTGCACTAGAGGGGCAACAATGAGACAACCCCCAGAACATGAATGGTTTGACATTTTTCCCTCCTCATCTTTTCTGACTGTTTTTTTCACTAGTTTTGCATTTGGGTAGGGTACTGGTAGCATGATGAGATACCTGGCCCATACAGAGGTTGCACAGGTACTCCAACTTGTCCAGGATAGCACATCAATATATACCATTGCCAGAAGGTTTGCTGTGTCTCCCAGCACAGTCTCAAGAGCATGGAGGAGAGTCCAGGAGACAGACAGTTGCTCTAGGAGAGCTGGACAGGGCTGTAGAAGGTCCTTAACCCATAAGCAGGACCGGTATCTGCTTCTTTGTGCATGCAGGAACAGGATGAGCACTGCCAGAGTTCTACACAATGACCTTCAACGGTCCGCTGGTGTGAATGTCTCTGACCAGAAATCAACTTCATGAGGGTGATCTGAGGACCCTGTGTGGACCCTGTGCTCACTGCTCAGCACCGTGGAACCCGATTGGCATTTGCCATAGAGTAACAGAATTGGCAGGTCCACCACTGGCGCCCTGTGCTTTTCACAGATGAGAGCGGTTCACTTTGAGCACATGTGACAGATGTGAAAGGGTTTGGAGAAGCCGTAGAGATTGTTATGCTGCCTGTAACATCATTCAGCTTAACTGGTTTGGGGGTGGGTCAGTGATGGTCTTGGGAGCCATGTCCATGAAGGGACATATAGACCTCTACAGGCTAGACAAGAGCACCCTGACTGCCATTAGGTATCAGGATGAAATGCTACAATGATGAAGTGGTTCTTCCTGGTGCACGACAGTGCCCGGCCTCAGTTCCTGGAGCATTAAGGAATTAATACCACTGACTGGCCCCCCCACACTCGCCTGACCTAAATCCAATAGAACACCTCTGGGACATTATGTTTCGGTCCATCTGATGCTGCCAGGTTAAACCTCAGCCTGTCCAGGAGCTCAGTGATGCCCTGGTCCAGATCTCGGAGGACATTCCCCAGGACATCATTTGCCATTACATTAGGAGCAGGTCTACATGCATACAAGCACGTGGGGGCCATACAAACTACTGAGTACCATTTTGAGTTGCTGCAATGAAATTTCAGCTAAATGTTCCAGCCTGCTGCAACATTTTTTTCACTTTGATTTTTGGGGTCTCTTTGAATTCAGCTTCTGTAGGTTGATAATTTTCATTTCCATAAAACAATGTGGCATTCTTTCTTTAATAGCACGTTACCCAGTCCATATCAGTATAGATCTCCAGCATGATTTTTTTTAACCCCCCATTGAGATCTGATGTGTTTTCAACATGTGCCTTTAATGGAATTTATTTTGCTTCTTTTGTTCATTCAGATCCAGAGCAGAGTTCTGCTACCCAGAGAGGAACACAAGCAGAAAATGAGGAACATGATAGAGGAACTCACAGAGCGGATGCCTGATGAGAGCTGCAGCCCAAGTCTGTCCCACAATGTCCTGTATCCTTCCACTGAAATGAAACGCATGCATGCACACCTCTGAACTTTGCTAAGACAAATAGCCTCTGAACATGCCACTGTAAGCAGGAGGTGCAGTAAAAGCAGCAGCACATACAGTAAAGCACAGAAAGACACTCATACTTTAAACATCAGCATCTTCATTGATTTTTCTCTGGCAGTTTAATAGATGCCTGTGTTGTGCTTCTCACTTTGTGTTGAACAACACACAGTCTACTGTACATTCATAGTCAGCATGTCATCTGTCATGCTGACTGACTCGCCCTCCCTCACACTCCTCTCTCACTCTCATTCTTCCTTTGACCCGCCCACACGCTCTCGTGCAGTATATTCATTATGGGTTCATTTTAATATCCGCTTTGCTGGAAAATTTTACATAATTTTCTGCTGTGCTAATTAATGTTAATAGTAAACAGATAGACCGCAAATAAGTGGAACCCTATTAACAGTGACTGAAACAGTAACAGAGTGCACTTAGACACAGTGATGCATTCAGCTGGTAATAGTTTCAATTTGTTTCTAAATATAAATGTTCTCTTTCGTTTTTACACCTGCTGCTCTTCCTCGCTTTGTGTGTGGCACCTTGACGCTTGTCTTCAGACGTGTTGGAGACGTGTCCCTCTGCCTGTCTGACTTCATGTTGTAGACGAGCTCGTGTTCAGGCCGTGGATTTTGAAAGTTCTTGTTATTGTTCCTTTGTTGTTCCATTTGTTTGACTTTGGTGTACTTGCTGTTTCTGTTATCCTCCTAAAACTGTACATCCTGTAGTTTTACAGCATCATAGTGAACTAACTGTCTGCATCCATTTGTTCATTTCTTCACTGTCCCTGACTGTTATCTGATGTCTAGGAGCAGATGTTTTTCCTATTCTGATTTGAGTAAGATTCTTAAGGGTACTGACAGAAAATAAGCTGCCAGCTGATGGGAATGTGACTCCCTGGAGACCACCAGTGTGTCTGGTAGTGGCTGTCAGTTGGACAAGCTGTCAGTGAAGTGCTTTAGAGCAGTATGGGATATAAACGCTGGGTAAAAATGTCTCTGGTGGTCTATTTTCTAACTGTATGGCCACTGATGATCTCTCCGCTCTCAGGCTTTAGGCTGCTGCAGGAAAATCAATTGTACCAACAGGCAGCTCCAGTGTATTTCTTTAGAGTTAAGGTGGGGTTCTTATGGTCAAATAAGAACTCCCCTTGTTAAAATGTGACCAACTAAACGCCCAGAAAAGCAGCTCCTCAAGCTGAGAAACAAAATATCAAACGTGTTCGCTTACTCTGCCCTGCTTCCATTTTTTCATAAGATACCCCTGAGAGTTCATAACGTGGCTGGGAAGCATCGTAATCCCGGGAGGAAACTGAGCGAAAACGGAACGCAGCCCCATCACCACCACGCTCTGCTGGTGTCCCTCTCTAACTCCGCCGTGTGGAAACCACACTCCTCCTCCTCCTTCTCCACCGTGTTTAGCGCCCGCTCGCTGTCATTCGTCCAAGACCGAGCCAGCCGGTGCGATCGTGGCGCTGGCAGAGTGGAGCAGCGAGAGCCGCATGTAAATGAACGCCTCCACCTCCGTTGTTGTCACCTGAGGATCCAGAGGGGGCAAAACTGACTGTCCCGTCTATCTCATCGGCGAGCCGACCTTTTTAACTCACGGAGCCGCGATAAAGAAGGTTAAACTGCACTCTTTACTTTGGAGCAAAACGCCGCTCGCTAATCGCTGCCTTGTGGCGCTGCCGTTTCTCGCTACAACACGGTGAGTGAAGCTCGAGTTTCGTGGCTGTAATGTCCAGCAGAGCTTTATCTGTAGGATCTGCTGTGCTGGCCGCTGGCTGGCTGACGGATCCGGCTGCGATGACAGGAGGCATCGATTTGTCGAGGAGCGACTTTAAATACTTAATTTCCAAAAGTGAGCTCCGTGAGGAAGTCTCATATAAATACTTATGTATAATTGTAGTGTTCGTGTATATTACCAATGTATGTAGTCGTGCATCAGATTTATAAGAACCGTGTAATTATCTATTTAAAATATAATCACTTACTCAATGGTTAGAGACAGACAGTCTGCAGCTGGAGGAACCCAGGTCAGGTAGGGGACATGCAATCAATTAAACAATCTGTATCTGATGGTCCATATGACAGTCTTTATCCACCACCATCATCACCATTACGCATGTCCGTGCCTCTGTATGAATGATGACAGAGAGAGAGCCTCCAGGATGGAAGCAGAGAGAGAGAGAGAGAGAGAGATGATGTGTCAGTCCTTGAACCTCAAGCTTCCCACAGCAGGCTGGCAGCCTGAGGGGAACCAGGCTCCACTCCTGCTGCACATCCAGCTGTCTGAAAGGCATCCTGCTTTTTCCATCCTCTCTGGAGCAGTGTTCACCTCAAGGGTCAGCTGTGCTTCTTGAAATTAATGTTGCAGAGCTGGCTTGTTCACGGTTTGGACTTTTTCCCGTCCTTGATTGAAGATTATCATCTTTCATCACACTGGGTGAATACTGGATGCATGTTTTCACAGTACAGGCACACTCACAGGCTGTGTATGATTAGATGCGGTAACCTACTTTACTGACAAAGCTGGAACCTGGATCTCCCACACAGGAAATCAAACTTCAGCCTCTTTGCCCCAAGAGATTGTTGTTAGCAGCTCCAAGCCAAGAGATTTACGTGGGCTCACACGACTTCAGCAAAAACTACTCTGCCTCTGCCTTCAGACCTCCCCCAGCACATCTCGCCTGCTCGAGTGCCACAGGGACAGACCACATCTGAACCAGACCCTCCCACCTTGGATTGTCAACATCTCTGGGAAGTTTCTCCAGTCCAGGAATCAGTACGGGAGGATTTGAAAGAAAGCTGCTTCTTCTGCGTGCGCTGCTTTCAGTTCAGTTTTATTTATGCATGATCATTTCACAGCAGCAGTCATCTTAAGGTACTTTATATTGTAAGGTAAAAACTAGAGAGAACCCCCAGCAATAAGATGATCCTCAGTGAGCTGCACTTGGTGGGAAAGAACTCCCTCAACACAACTTAACACCTGTAGTAAGAAAGGTTGGGGGTGTAGGAATGCAGGCAGACAGGTACATTTACTAGATGAATATTGTGCAAGTTGTTTGTCAGGCATGGGTGGCATCTCTCACACAGCAGCATAATTTTTAAGGGGCACTTGAAATTAACATTAACGTGAACAGATGATGATTTTTGCAGAGTTTAGTGTTTCTTGCTCTTTCCAGTTTCACTCAGGATGGAGCCAAGTGCCCTACCGGTGCATTTTTCCGATGATTTAGAATGAGTAACATGCTCATCCTGTGTAATTAGGGTTGCCTGTTTACAGTTAATAGATGCATTTAAGCTCTCACTTCTGCGCTGCCCATGCCACATTAGAAATGATTGATCCCCGCTCAGTGCCCTTCCTACACTGCTTCTTACGGCCTCAGCACTTTGCCCCTCTGCATGGAAACATCAGCAGCTGCTAGTTATACGTCTTGACGGCGATAACCTTTTTGCTCATATGTATCTGTCAGAGCTACATGGCTGCCTGCTAGGAGGCACACGGGAACATCAGATAACCCGACGAGCTGCTGCTACCAGAAAGACAAGCCCCGCCGGTCCCTGGCTGTTATCTAGAAATATTGAGGCTTTCGACCAGCACTTAAGGATATTTAGTGCAGCATTTCTCAGAAAGCTGGGAAGCTACCCAAAAGATGTTCTCAGAATGCACAAATTGGCCTTAATCGAACATTGTCTTCACTCAGCTGTCTGCAGGAACGTTTGTTTCTGCTGACTCTGTATGAACAAAGTTGTGTTTGAGTTTTATTTTGAAATAAATGACCGCAGAGACCAGCGGAGAAAGCCAAAATGAAATGAAAACAAAGTGGGGGGAAAAAAAAAAAGAGATCTGTTTTTATTTTGCAGAAATATACCAGCGCTGCCATTAAACAGAAGAATGATTTAGTGTGAAATGCTCATTGTTTGCGTTATCAACATTCAGTAGATGTACAGGCAACGTCCAGGAGCAGATGTTTTTCCTATTCTGATCTGAGTGAGACTCTTAAGGGTACTCACACAGTCTAAATTAATATTCACGCCCTGAAACATTTGCTCACTTCCTGCTCCTTCAAATTCAAGAACGGGCACCTGGATTTGTAAAGATTAATCCAGTTAGTGCAGAAATCAAGTCTCCCGTGTTCATTATCTGTTTTCCACAGCCACCTCCTCTATCTCGCACTAGTTCTCCCATCTGTGTGTCTTTCGTTTTCACCACTGTGTCTTAGCAAAGGTAGATGAAATATTCACCAGGAAAGCTGTTGTTTCCCTCAGGGTCTCCCACTCCTCTACCCCCTTTCAAACGCTTCAACACCCCCCTCCTCCTCCTCCTCCTCCCACTTCTCCTAATATTACTCTCCCTCCATCCGTACCCACTACATCCCTCTGATAGTATCATTGATGGAGCCCCTGCTAAATTATGCATGGATTATATGAATTATATCTTGTAGCTTTTCATCTACATTGTCCTCTCCATCCCTCCAGTTCTTTCTGTTTTCTGCTAATGTTTTCTTAAAAATTTTGTCTCGCATCAAATTCTCCTTTGATGAGGTCCTATATTTAGCTGTAGCGTTTATTTTCTCATTTTCATCCCTCTGTTTGAAACATACAAAAAAATGAAGAAGAAAAGAAAAGCCTTGGAGGAAGCGGAAAGTTGTGACAGAATCAAAATGCTATAGAAGGCCACAGCTCTGAATAGAGAGGCCAGAGGAGAGAGCAGAGCAGAGCAGAGCGGGAGTCTGCTATAGAGACTGTAAAAGTTCCTCTGGGGATTATGCAAGTGCCAGACATCAGATGTGTCTTAAAAGGAACATACGGAGGCCCTCTTCAAATGCCGGCTACCCTCTGGTGTTCCATATTGACCACTTATCCCCAACATGTCTCTGTATTTCACATATTCCACAAGTATCACACGAGAGAGAGAGAGAGAGAGCCTTTCTAGTAGTTTGGAAGAAGAAAAATGAATTAATGGAGAAGAAAGCTATTCTATTGGCTGTATATGAAAGCGCAGAGAGTCAGGCAGTGCTGTTTCGAGGGCATGGAACCTGAAAGAATGAAGTCAGGCAACTCTGTGACAGTATTTTGATGTGAAACAATGTCTCATGGCTCATCATCCCTGTGTTCAGAAGAGTGCCTCTCTGCCACCCCCTGCTGACCATGCGGAGTGTGAGTGCAGTGGTCCTGGCACTCGCCGCTGCCACGCTCAGCTCGGCAGACTCCGACATGCACCGACCGAGACACGACTCCAACCTGGAAATCTGTATCCTTCTGTTGTCAGCGTGCAGAGCTGCTGCCAAATGCAGTCCACCTATGTCTGTGTGTGCTTGTGTGCAAGTCACTAAGTATTGAACTTGAGCATCTTCACAAGTGTGTCTCTGTGCATGTCAGTGTGACAGGCCGGCGTGTGTGTGAGTGTGTGTGTGCACTGATGTGAGTTATGCCCATGTAGAGTGCATTTATCCTCCTGACCTCTTCTTGTCAGACAAGCGGCTGTTTGAGACCAAGAGGAAAGATCAGCTGAATGCGCTCAAGAATCTAGTGGAGCTGAACGATATCAACCAGCAGTACAAGATCATAGACATCATGCTCAAAGGGCTCTTCAAGGTACTCTGTGTGTGTGTATGGAACATCATATAGCGTGTGGGAAGCAGCAAAGTCAAGCACAGACAAGGCCACTAGCATCAGAGGGCAGGAGCTCTAAAGCTCAACCTGCTTGTGTTCCCAGCAGATTGAACGATAAGAACGTTTGCAGCCCAACAGAGAATCAAAAGCCTCAAATCCACGACGTGCAGCAGTGTGTGTGTGTGTGTGTGTGTGTGTGTGTATGTGTACGCTTTTACTTGAATCTGAATTCACACTGCTCACAGTGCCTTTCACTTACACTAGACTGGGAACTGTGATTTATTGTAGGCCCCCAGTTCCCAGTGGACAGTTATGCATGTGTCTGCGGTGTCAACAACAATGAATGTATCACTTCTGTATATTGTCCACAAAGATCATGCATTGGCTGTAATGTCTGTGGGTGGAGGGTGGTGTGTAAAATCATGATAAGAATAATTAGCTCTTCATTCTTAGCCCCCATTGCGCTGCAGCAGCTTTAACACGCAGCACAGAGAGGATTCATAAACCTGGATATTGAGCTTTCTTTCTTTCTTAAGGTGTTGGAGGACTCCAGACAAATCTTGGTTGCGGCCAACATGCAGCCTGATGACCCCTTCCCCATGGACGATAAGATCAAAGAAGGTCTGATTCACTTTTAAATCTCCGCCTTTGCCTTTTTCTCTTGCTCTTGAGTGCCTTTCACACACTGATTCTGTCTCAACACCTCTGACTTGAATGTCTTGCGCTCCGTTACCCATCTCAGAAAAAAAAAAAACCACTTCTTTTTCCCATCTTCATCCACTTCAGTGCAGGTTCCTCAGTGTGAGTGTAAAAATCAGCCGTTGCTTTAGCTGCATTGTTCCCTTTGTTCTGTTCAGCATTTTCTGTGTGTGTTATATATATATATATATATATATATATATATATATATATATGTGTGTATATATATATATATATATATATATATATATATGTGTGTATGTTCATATTATTTTTCTGCTATCCTCCCAGCTTATTCCCACGTAGTGGAGAATACGGCGTTCTTCGGCGATGTGGCGTTGCGTTTCCCTCGTATCGTCCACCACTACTACGACCGGAACGCTGACTGGAGCGGTCTGCTGCGCTGGGGGCTGAACTTCTGTAACCAGACGGGCGTTTTCACAGGAGGAGCCCACCAACATGTCCTCACACTCGTAAGACCAGACAGTCGCCTTTCCTGCCACAATCCCAGCGACATCCTTTTCATTAAGGGTGTCAAAAACTGTTTCTAGTTTTGCTTTTGATTGGGTGAATTTAGATGATGTTTGTTGACATTACACTGAGCAAAACCTAAAGACCGAGAGTTGCTGTAACTGCTCTGTTTCCCAACTTGAAAGGTGATGATTCAGATCCAAATCTAATCCCTAATTCTTCCTTTGCCAATGCACCACTAGGTTTCATGAAATTCAGCTTGACTGATCTTGCAGTGATTGCATCCCACAGCTTCAGCTCACGTCTTGGATTAGAAAAGAAAGCATCTCTCTGCAGGAGAATATAATGGAAATATTCAAAACGCTGCGAGAAAATGGCGCGCTGCAAACCAAAGCACAGTGATATAAATGTGTCTAGTAAGCGCACAGCAGAGAACAACAGCATAGTTGAGGTTTACAGTGATTTTTTTTTAAGCTCCTAATACCCAGCATTATCCCTGGCAGCTTGTTTGCGGCTCAGTGTAGGTTGTGTTTTTAAAAAAAAAAAAAAAAAAGCCACTCAGAGAATCTGGAATTGTAGGGCGAAAAAGCTTCACTTGCTGCTATAAGTATCTCAAGGTCTTGTTCACAAGTGAGAGGAGAGTGGAGTGGGAGGTTCACAGATAGATTGGCGTGGCATTGGCAGTGATGTGGACTCTGTACCGGTCCACGACAGATGAGCATAAAAGCGAAGCTGTCGATTTACCGGCGGCTCTCCATTCCTGCCCTTACTTATGTCCACAAGCTCTGGGTAGTGACTGAAAGAATGAGATTGTGAATAGAAGTGGTGAAAATGAGCTTCCTCCGAAAGGTGTCTGGGCTCTCCCTTACAGACAGGGTAAGGAGCTCGGTCATTTGGGAGGGGCTCAGAATAGAGCTGCTACTCCTCCACATTGCATCTTGGCTTGGACTGCTGCCCCCACAACTGATGGATGGATGGATGGATGGATGGATGGGAAAAACCATTTCAGAACTTAAGGAGCTTTTGAAGAAAAATACTCAAATATTTAGTGGGGTTTTTTAATCAGATTTGATTCTATACATGCATTTCTTATCTCATAGTCACTATTGAAATTTGCTTCTGTCGTTTGCTTTTCCAGTTATCTATACCAAGTAGGGGAAAAAAAAAAATCACAAAAATCGGTGGGTGTCAACCTACAGGTTTGAAGAGTGATGCAGTCTCGTGTCATACCAGTGTGGAATTTGTCATCAGTGTCAGCCTGTGTGCCAAATATTGCTGCCAAAATGCCATTTGTCATGAATTGTGACCATGCCACATTTTTGGCCTTTCAGACTTTAAAGAACAAAGGTGCCTAACTGGTATTCCCTGTTTAATGTGCGGGTTAATGAACTACACTCCTGCAGGATTAATCTGTGACCTTAGCAATGTGCCAAGAGGATTATATAGTGGATTAATTCTGAGACTCGAAGCAGCAGCAGTTTTGCGTCCTGAAAGTGTGCGTTCAGCCCTCGCTCCTGCCTCGGTAACCCCACGCTTAGTTTCCGACTCCCTCGTCTCTATTTCATCCACCTCCACGAGCAGTAAATAATGAAGAATGAGCTGCAATACTCACAAAAAATGCGGTTTAAATTGCATCAGAGTGCTTTTTAGCTGTAGAATAAGCGATGTGATATTTTCTGGCTGTTTTTGAAGTATTATGTATCATCTCCCCCTCTTGTCTTTGCTCTGCCATCTTACCTATTCTGCTCACCTTTCAGATGTCACAGGAGCTGGGAATAACAGAGAAATCCCCAGACTTTATAAACCCATACCGCACAGAGAGAGATGATGTGAGTAAGATGCGTACATGCTGTTCTACACTTTGCCTCTCTTGATGACTTCGCCATTATCCATTATTATTCTAGCCTGATACTCGGTAACAGCTTTCTAATACCCCAGAGACTCTCTAGGTACACCTTTTGCAACCAGCAGGAATAGAAACACATACAGATCTTTGCTTTGTTTTTCATAAAATTCTCTAAGAAAACACTCCCGCTCTCACATTGCAGCTTTGATCTCCCTTTCTTATCTGCCACAGGTGCTTCACACTGCCGAGGCTTTCCAGAAGATCCTGAGGGAGGAGGAGAAGAGGAGGCGGAAGGAGGAGAAGAGGAAAGAGATCAGGAAAGGCCCTCGCATATCCCGCTCTCGCACCGAGCTATAGCGCTACAGCTCATTGAGCGCGGAGAGCAGAGAAACGGAAGGGGGAAGATGATGAGGAGAGGAAGACGCTCACAGTCCGCAAGGGGTGGCTTGACTTGTAGACTCTGATGACAGTGAAGAAAACAAAAGCTGCCGTCACTTGTACAAAAGCCAGGTGCTCGAGAGAGGAACCCTCAATATGACACAAAAATGTAAAGTGGAGGAGGAGGTTAGTCGTGTTTGACAAAAGCCTGAACTGCTGTACGTAAAGCAGTATTTAAGAATTGGGGAAAAAAATAAAGATAAACAACTCTCTGGAAAAGAAGTTAAGGGAAACTCATTTTTGATAACTTGAAGATTATGTAAATGAACTTTGGGATATTCATTAATTTTAGTATAATCATTTTTTCTTCAAAACTTTGCACCCCCCCCCCCCCCCTTTGTATTGTCTGCTATCGGTTTAATGTGTCTAAAACCCCATATGCTTAAAATAGGTGTGATTGTCAAATATAAATTTGACCTTTTTAAATGTGGCCTGTTTATGGTTAGGTTAGGCTTAATTGCTGTTGGATTTTTTCTTTTCTTTTCATTATTTCTAAGAGTTATTAGGTGAATTTCTGATTGGGTGTTTGTGAACAGGCAGATTCACATTCCTGCTGCTGCTCAAGATTACAAGGACACATCTTTACACTGTGTTGTCCTGGAGGGTGACATAGTGACAAATATTACCATGACTTCATTTTATTTCCACTGGAGGGGATCATTTCAGATTTTTTTTAACCTTGTAGTTATTTCTGCCTTAATGATCCTTTGAATTATTTTATTCTGTTAACCAGAAATACAACACACGTGAACATTCATCTAGCTGTCCCTTGTCTTTGTTTTAGTTTTTTTTCTGTATTTTTTCCTTTCTTTAAATTGACATATTTTGTGGGTTTAGAGCTGCAGAATTGAAATCGATGTAATTTTCACATAGTAATAATGACTGTTATAAAAAACTATATGTATATCCAGAGAAAGATATCATTGCTGCAGAATGAACAAGCCATTTTGTTAACACATTTAATGAAATAAAGTGACTCTGATATGTAAGGAAAACAATAATATATATATTTGTACTTCATGTGGCTTCATATGGGGGGGAAGACAAATTTGCTTAACTAACAGAAGGTCGCTGGTTCGATCCCAGGAGGGGACACAGATCCCTTTGGGCTTGTGTCAAGAAAGGCGTTAAAAAAAAAAAAATCCCAAATCAAAGATGCGGACCCCTTGTGAATATGGAAGCAGCCGAAAGAAGCTTCTTCTGTTGTAGTTGTTTAGCTGAGCAGATGAACCGACAGAGGGCAGGAAGCCACCGCAGAGACTCCCTCACGACCCGAGTCCGATGTTTGCGTTTCGGGCTGCACCGCTTTCATATACAGTCTGCAGGCTGAACAGTTTGACTTCAGCCCATCTGTGGCCCCATTTAAGAGGATGAAACGAAAGCTTCCATGCAAAGAAGAAACAGCCTTTTAGTCGCGCTGACAACTTTTTAATAATCTGGACTGTGGTAAGATCATACTTTTCATGCTTCTGTCAAAAGTTAGCAACTTGCTAATGATAGCTAAGCTAATGCTTGCGTGCTAAGATTATTAGCAGGCGATCTAATTAACTTGAGATTAAAACTTGATCTCTTCATTTGATATTTGAGGTTTAGTTTCAGGGTATGTTATCACTGAGAGGGATTAAATTAGACAGTTTAACCAGCTGGTGGATAACGCTAGCTTCTTCCTCATCCCTCTTGCGCGTAGCTAATCTATTGATGTTTTGTTTATGTGCAGAAGCTTCCTGATGCTCTGACTTTACAATGCTTATTATATGTTAGATAAAAAAGTCTTCTATTGTCTTCTCTCTAATGACAAGGAGTGAAGACAGTGCAAGTGTTAGGTGCTGTCTTTCTGCTTTCTTGTTTTTCACTGGCCAATAAAAGTTCCCTTGAACCTTTCAAAATAAAAGTACAGTAGTCTGAGCGTTAATTCCAAACAATTTCTGCTCCTGATATCCTGTCAGAAGGCGAGGAACGGAACAAGGAGCCAGTTCACATGGAGGGAGAGAAGGAAGGCGACAGCTCTGAGACCAGATGGGGCAAAGAACTCAGACTGGTCCTCGTTGGAAAGACCGGGTCTGGAAAGAGCGCATCTGGAAACACCATCCTGGGCCACAGGCAGTTCCTGTCACGGGTCAGCGCCAGCTCTGTCACCCAGATTTGCGAGATGGGAAGCACTGAGCTTGCTGAGGATGAGGACTCAGAGGAAGATGGCCTAGCTGTCACGCAGAGGAGAATGAGAAGAGTCGTGGTGGTTGACATGCCAGGTTTTGGAGACACTCACCTCAGTGTGGAGCAGATTCACGCAGAGGTAGCCAAATGTGTGGCTCTCTCAGCCCCGGGCCCCCACGCTTTCCTCCTTGTGGTCCCAATAGGAAGATACACAGACAACGAGAACCAGGCTGTTTGTGAGTTGGCCAAGATATTTGGGGAGGATGCTGTATTTCACCACACAGTAGTTCTTTTTACCAGAGGGGATGACCTAGAGGGCATGGGGATTGAAGAATATCTGAATTATACTGCACCTGCTGGGCTGAGAGCTCTGATAGACCGGTGTGGTGGTAGGTACCATGTTCTCAACAACAAAGACACCAGTAACACAGCACAGGTTAGAGAACTCTTAGTGAAAGTAGACAGCATGGTGAAGCAGACTAACAGAGGGTTTTATACTAACACCATGTTTTTAGAGGCAGAGGCTGCCATCAGGGAGGAGCAGAAAAGGATGGTGAGAGAGCGAGGGCAAGCAGAGGGCAAAGATCAAGAAGGAAGCAACTGCAGAATGGAAGAGCACGCTAAACTTGTAAAAAAAGGAAAATGTGATTTAGAGTCTGACATGGCAGGAAGCAGTGAAAGAGGATTACAGGAGCTCAGGGGGAGAGAGTTTGGAAGAGGAAGTGAAGATGATTTTAGGGTGGAGAGATGGACAGAGGAGAGAAAAGGCAATCCCCTCAGCCTGCTGAGGGACCAGATCAGAGGCCGACATCAGAGCCGCAGCAGAGGTGTTAGCCGTCGACAGTCTCTCCGGTCATCATTGAATCGTTTAAGGAGGGAAGCTGCGCTGTCTCCCAAGGTGCTGGAGAGAGTTAAGATCCTGGTGGCTGCCGGAGCCACAGGGATGGCAGTCGGTGCCGTTTTTGGCGCGGCTGCCCCCTTAGCAGCTGCAGCTGGGGCATCTCTTGTGGGGAACTCGGTTGGCTTTGCTGCAGGTCAGTTAGCTGGGATGTCTGTAGCGGGAGGCACAGGTATCGGGAAAGCTGTAGGAGCCATAGTGGCGGCAGCTTCAGGGAAAACTGCAGTGGCTCTGGGTGCAGCAACAGGTGGAGTTTTGGGTGGTTCTGTGGGAGCCATTGCTAGTGCTGAGGCTTGCAGTCCTGGAGAGGGTGCTTTAGATGCCCTAAGCCAGGTTAGTGTCATAGGGGCCTCTGTAGTTGGGGTGGCAGCAGGTATGGGATGCGCCATGGGAGCTGGGTCTGCTTTAGGTGCAGCTCTGGAGGGAGCAGCTGCCCTTGGTGGAGCTGAAACTGCAGCAACAGCAGCAGGGGTAGCTCAGGGTAGTTTAGCTTCAGCAGGCGCTGGGACTACTCAGTGTGCTGCAGCCTTAGCTCAAGAAGTGGCTGCTAATGTGCCAGCGGCTGCTGGTGCTGCATGTGGGGTAACAGGACCCAGCTTGACATCAGTGGCCAGCAGGGTTGCATCAGACCCTTGGGGCACCGTGTCAGCAACGACACGTATCTTAAGTGCAGTGGCTGAGATCGGGAAAGCGGCAGCTGGCATTGCCCTTGCTGGTGGTCTGGTAGTGAAGGTGGTGAAGGAAAAAGTGAGAAGTGGCACAGGATCATCAGAGGCTTCCTACTCAGAGAAGAAGTCTTATGAGATCTACTGGAACAAATAGATGCAGGCTGAGTGTAAAATCAAAGTGAGAGCTTTTATTTTTCTGCCTTCATGAGTTCAAAACTCCACAGTAACTTACTTCAGTGAGAGATATTATTGCATGGAGAAATGCAGTGAAATATACAGTAATATTGTATGACATACAATATTTTAAAAAGTAGAATTTATCATTGTATGTATTGGTTGAAACCGAAGCTGATGATTAATCCATGACATTTGCACTTCTGTGTGGGATGACTGAAAGGCATATTAGGCTGACAATGTTGCTTCATTTCTTATTTTAAAACATGTTTCGATCTATATCAAATATTAGAAGGTTGTGATTAAGCTCACTGCTATTTGGTATTAAACACATCTTTTGACATTTCATACAAAAAAAAAAAGAGTTCTCTTAAGCACTGTCTTAGTGTTTGCTGTGCCAAATGTGTAAATGAACAAAATGAACTGAAGTATTAAAAATAATTTTTTCCATCTTGAATGATTTGCACTGATGGTTGACAAGGGGTGATTTTATTGCACTGTTTAATCACCATTTCATCTGCTGTCAACAGTTCATTTGTATTTTCATGTTTTTGCAGTGAAATAAAATATATGCAATTATTCTTGGAAGAATTAACATTTATTTTTGGTCTTTTTCTTGTCTTGTGGTGTTACAGTTTTTGTCAATAAATCAACCATGGTTCTCCATTTATTAGAAGATTTCTGCAAGCACATGAAGTACAAAAATGGTGGTGTTTTGAAAACAGGTCTGTGCAATTTTAAAATTACAGATCTGATACCTTTAAGCGGTACACCTTTTTAATACCTGTCTGGTTCCCCTTTTGCCTTCAGAGCTGGCCTTATTGTTTGTGGTACAGATTCAACAAGGTGTTGGAAACATTCCTCAGAGATTTTGGTCCATGTTGACATGACAGCATCACACAGTTGCTGCAGATTTGTCAGCTGCACATCCAAGATGTGAATCTCCCATTCCACCACATCCTAAAGGTGCTCTATTGGATTGAGATCTGGTGACTGTGGAGGCAGCTTGAGTGCAGTGAACTCAATGTGATGTTCAAGAAACCAGTTTGAGATATGAGCTTTGTGACATGCATCATCTGGAAGCAGCCATTACAAGTGGTTATTTGAGTTACTGTTGCCTTTCTGTCAACTCAAAGCAGTCAGTCTCCCCTGATCTCTGGCATCAGCAGATCGTTTTCACCCAGAGAACTGCCGCTCGCTGGATATTTTCTCTTTCAGACCATTCTCTGTAAACCCTAGAAATGGTTGTGTGTGAAAATCCCAGCAGATCAGCAGTTTCTGAAATACGCAGACCAGCCCATCTGGCATTCAAAGTCACCTAAGTCACCTTTCTTCTCCATTCTGATG
Source organism: Archocentrus centrarchus (assembly GCF_007364275.1). Taxonomy (NCBI): domain Eukaryota; kingdom Metazoa; phylum Chordata; class Actinopteri; order Cichliformes; family Cichlidae; genus Archocentrus; species Archocentrus centrarchus. The sequence goes on along the minus strand of NC_044353.1, from coordinate 10,379,906 downwards.
GTCACTTTGAACTTCGACAGGTCAACTTGACCGTGTTTAAATCCCTAAATACAGAGTTGCTGCCACATGATTGACTATCGACCTAATAAGGTGTCTGGTGAGTATAGTTGAGTATTTCAACTGTGGTTGTAGTTCTTTAATTTGCATTAAAACCATGTACTACGATTTTTATACTTATACAATAAGACTTTGAAAGCATGACTTTTCATGGTGTCATTGTGATTAACTTTCAATAGCAGAAACTGATACATATGTCATTAATTATATTTTCATATATTATTTACTTTTTAGTCTGCATGCTGAAAACCATTCTTATTACATGTGGCAAAATAGAAATTGGTAGAATAGAAACTAGTGAAATAATTAAACCGTGTGTTCACTGGATTTACTGCCGTCATTATTTCCAAGGTGTTATATTTGTCTGATGAGGTAGACTTCTTTTCATGAAGGTAGGGGGCGCGGTTTATTCAAATGACTCCGAAGCTTCTGATGGTTGACGTACAATCAGACCACGGTAAATACGAGCTTGTCATTGGATGATGATGACTGGTCTCATGACAAGAAGAGCGACGTCTCAACCAATCAGATCCCGCTTTGGGCCACAGGGTCTGTTTGTGAATGACGTAATGAGCGTGAAACAAGATGGCGTCGCCTCAAACATAAATTGATGTTAATGAGTTTATCGATGTAGAAGCGCGCCTCTCTCGGGGCTTCTGTGTTGTTTTGGGGTTGTTCCGGTGAAAGGACCTATTCCGCAATCAGTTAGGTGTGTTGTAGGCGTTGCTTTAAGGCCCCGGAGGAGCCTGTGGATCTTGTTTGTTTTGTCCCTCCGGTGACAGCCGGAGAGGAGAAGAGCTGCTGACGGGCAGGATGAACAGCGGGGAGTATATCTCCACCATGGAGAACATGGACCCGACTTTAGCGGAATTAGGGGACGAATTCACGTTGGGAGACATTGATGGTGAGTGGTAGTGTGGCAGCTAAAAGTCGTAAAGTGCTGTTTCATGAGCGTCGGCCTGTTTCCGTTCAGCCCGGCAGCTGTTCCTCCTGCCAGGCGGAAGGAGCTGAGCGGCTCGGGCTCTGATTTGTGTCACCGCTTGGGTATAAAGGGGGTTATATGTTGTAGTCTCTAATTGTCCTTGTATTTTAGCATTATTGTTTAAAGTTGTTTATTATAATCTTTTAATTAATTGTTTCTCGAAAGCGCCCCCTCCATCTAAAATACTACACGCTGTTTGCTGAGTTGTGTTGAGTTTTCCCCATGAAGTGGAGGTGTATCCTCAATCAGAAGTGGTGTTCATCAAGGTGTCTGGTATGTATGCAGTGAAGGGAGGCCCAGGGGTGCAATTTGCTCATCTCGCTTTTCTCTTATTACTGTAAAACAAAAAGCGTGCGATGGAATGTAAAGGAGGAAGGGTTTCCTCTTACTTGAGCATCTTTTCCATGCTTGCTTCTGCAGATCTAATTGAGCATCTCTGTAAAGATTTAGTTTTTGCACTCTGGAAACATGCAGCCGGTGAACAAACGGCATCCTTGTTCCAGCTTCCCTGTTATCAAAACAAGTTTCACCCTTTGGCACACAGTGAAAGGATGGGGCTTTTGGTGAGAGGCTGGCCAGCGCAGAGTCACCAGATTTTCATTAGGCTGGAATTTCACTGAACGCCAAGTCACCAGACCGGACAGGCAGTGTGGGATGAAAATTGGTGTTATGGCTCAGCTCTTTGTTGTTGTCTACTGGCCATGGTGGTTAGAGGGTTTAAAGTACTAATTATATACAACTAAAGTGCATTTAACAAGATGATCTAAAACCCAGTGAAGGTTAGTACACATAATTTTGAAAGGCTTCCTGTCAGTATCATCTGGTGTTAATTCTCTCTTTTAAAGGGAGCCTTTATATTAGATGGTGCACAACCCAGCCACAGTTAATTTAATCCCACTTAATCATTGTGTCAAAAGAAGAATGTGCAGATTGTGTGAAAGACAAGTGACGGTTGAGGTTTGACTAATGAAGTCCCAGTTCTGACTTGATTTTTCTTCACTCAGTCTGCATTTGGCCCACAGCTAAATGGGGAAAAATACAGGTTTTCAATAAGGTAAGGCATTTAACTGCAGCAAGCCTCGGGGTTTCAGACTAGTCACGAGCATTTCTTTCCTGCTTCTGATTCCACATTAATGTAGAACAGTCTTGCCCCCCTCCCAATGGATTTATCCTTTGTGTCTGTGTTTCTGTCTGAAGCTCTGGGGACTCAAAGCTACCCCCCATCATAATCATCCTTGTTTCTATGTCTTTAGTGCAGTAAACCTGTCAGTGTCAATACAGTTTACATGCAGACTTCAGTCATTGCTACCAGTGGAGGAATTACTGGCCTTGGCCTGTCTGTTGCTATTGTTGGACCACTGATCAAATCACTTTTTACAGGCATGAGATTTTGCAGCAATAGAAACACAGATATGACATGTGATCCAAGATAAGATAAAAACACAGATGACTTTGTTTTGAAGACTTGTTGGGATTTCAAGGTAAATCTGGAGTTGGCAAGCCGGCACAGTGACGAGAATGTCTTTATTGTTTTGCACACTACACTGAAATGTAGCGAGTGATGAAAGACAAAGTTGACAGGATTTTAGCTTCTTTTCCAAACATAGCTGAGAACCTTTGGTGTTTTAAAATGTTTGAGTTTTTCCTTCTTCACTAACACAGCTTTCCAGGATCAAACATCTATTTTTGTACCCCAGTGGTTTTTGTGTTGCATTTGTTTTGAACATTTCGCTATTAAAATAAAAATGCTGTATATCCTGTAGCAATAACCTGCTATAAAATGTGTAGGAAATTTCTATCTAGGAGTCTGATCACAAAAACAAAGTGCTAACTTTACTGCTTTAGTATAGGATGCTGAAGGAAATGTGTTTTCATGTTGTGTTATTGACTGTGTGTGTGTTTAAATGTTATAATACTGTATTACATGGTGAAAAATGCACTCATGTTCATGCTGCAAAATAGTGACTGGAATTAACTTTAACATGTGGCTTGCAGGACTTCTCATGTGTATCGATATCTAGGGGCCAAGGGTTGTGCACTTGGTGATTTGACAATTGGGGAAACAAGTGCTTTTGTATTGTCTAGTTTTTCCCAACTCACAGTAGGACTAAGTCCAAGGTTACAGGCTCATCTTATTGACGCTACACTGACCCTGACAGCTAAGGCCATGGGCACTATCAGTGACAATTTCAACAACATGGGATGCTGTATGTCTACTGTATGTCAAAAGTGTTTTACTTCCAAAGTCCTATGAGAGAGTAAGCAAAATATGTGAAAATCAATTTTTTTTTCTCATAGTATATGTAGCTTCTTAGTGTCACAGTGATATTTTATTCTGTAGTTGTCTTTTTTTTGGGGGGGGGGGGTTCATTTTAGAAACTTTAACCTTCAAATTATATAAATAATTTAATAATACATAAATTAAACATTGCAAGATAGTTATCTGAGTTACTTGTGTAACTAATGTAAGAAAACGTACCCTTTAAAAAAAAAAAAAAAAAAAGCAGGAGTAACATTATGACCACTGACAGCTGAAGTGGATAACACGGATTATCTGTTCATAGTGGGTGGGATATATTAAGGAGAAAGTGAACATTTTGTCCTGAAAGTTGATGTGTTAAAATCAGGAAATAATAGGTAAGCAAAAGGATAAGCACGAGCGAGTTTGACAAGGGCCAAATTGTGATAACTAGCATCTCCAAATCTGTGGCTCTTGTGGGGTGTTCCCAGTCTGCAGTGGTCAGTATCTATCAAAAGGGTCATGGGTGGCCAAAGCTCACTGATGCACGTGGTAAGTGAAGGCTGGCCTATATGGTCTAATACAACAGATGAGCTACTGTAGCAAAAATTGCTGAAAAAAATAATGCCGCTTATGACAGAAGGGTGTCAGAATGCACAGCACATTACAGTTTGTTGTGTATGGGGCTGCATAGCTGCAGACCAGTCAGGGTGCCCATGCTGACCTGTCACCTGCTAAAAGCACCAACAATGGGGATGTGAGCATCAGAACTGGATCACGGAGCAATGGAAGAAGGTGGTCTGGTCTGATGAATCACGTTTTCTTTTACATCGTGTGTGTGTGTGTGTGTGTGTGTGTGTGTGTGTGTGTGTGTGTGTGTGTGTGTGTGTGTGTGTGTGTGTGTGTGTGTGTGTGTGTTTGTGTTTCTTACCTGGAGAACAGCTGGCACCAGGATGCACTATGGGAATACAAGCTGGCAGATGCAGTGTGATGCTTTGTGCAATGTTCTGCTGGGACACCTTGGGTCCTTCCATCCGTGTGGATGTTACTTTGACACGTACCACCTATCTAAGAATTGCTGCAGACTATGTACACCCTTTCATGGAAACAGTATTGCCTGATGGCTGTGGCCTCTTTCAGCAGGGTAATACTCCCTGCCACGAAGCAAAAATGGTTCAGGAATGTTTGAGGAGCACAACAATGAGTTTGAGGTGTTGATTTGGCCTCCAAATTCCCTAGATCTCAATCCAATCGATCATCTGTGGCATGTGTTGGACAAACAGGTCTGATCCATGGAGGCCCCACCTCACAACTTAAAGGATCTTGGTGCAGATACCACAGCACACCTTTAGGGGTCTAGAGGAGTCCATGCCTCGATGAGTCAGGGCTGTTTTGGCAGCAAACTTCTTCTTTGGACATTTGCTGCTTTTTTCACTTATTTTCAGTCTAGTCTTTGTACGTGACCATTTTCAGAGGAACATTTTTTTTCTTTTTTGTTAGTTTGTTAAGCCCTGATAGAGACTGGGACCCCTCCTCTCACCCTATGGCAACTGTGATAGACTCCAGCAACTCTGAATTGGATAAGCAGAAGAGGATGGATGGATGGATGTTAGTTTGTTAAGCCATTTAACACTGACCTGAGTTATTCAAGCATAAAAAAGGCATCTAACTCAAGGGAAGAACCAGTGTTGTCTACACATAACAGACAACTTAGCAAAGAATCCATTTTAAATTATATCTTAAGGCACTTTGTTACTGTCACAAAAAACAATTTGACATTTTTCATAGATTCAACTTAAGAAATGGGAACAAAGGTAACAGTTTGAAAGGAATAAAATAGTATTTTGCACCAACATGGTGGTTCCCAAAGAGCTATTAGCTGAAACCATGGCATATATCATCATATATCCCATACATGTGTCCTTAAAAAATTTGAGGAACCTGGATAAGTGAGGACAAAAGTATCAGAGCTAAAAACAATCTACAGTAGATGAACAGGATCTGAAAGTATTGTTCTCAAAAAATAGGATATAATCATGCAAAGATCTGACACAGGATCTGAGAGATGCATCTGGACCTTCAGATGATCCATCTACTGTTCACTGAAGCCTCATCAGAAATGGTCTCAGTGGAATGGTGGCTGTCAAGAAGCCATTAAGGAAGGGAAACAGGAAGAATAGGCTGAGGTATGCCACATTACACAAGAACTGGACTAAAAATCAGTGGGAACAGGTCTGATGGAGTGATGAATCTAAGTTTGAAATTCTTGGTTCAATATGTCGGTCAGGAGCGAGATACAACAATGGGTATCTGCAGCAATCTGTAAAACACGGTGGGGTCATGATTTGGGGCTACATTTCAGCCAGTGGTCTTGGAGATCTTGTCACAATTTATGAAATTATAAACACAGAAAAGTACTGTTAGATTTTGATCCACCATGCAATAACATCTGGAAAGCATCTGGTTGGCAACGGCTTAATTATTCAGCACACTGCCAGTGCAGTAAAATCATACCTGGATAGAAAAAAAACACAATGGAACGCTATCAGTCATGGAGTGGCCTGGACCTCAACATTATTGAAGCAGTGTGGGATCAGCTTGACAGAGAACAGAACAAAAGGCAGAAACATCCAAAGGAGAGCTTTGAATGTCCTTCAAGAAGCCTGGAGAACTATTCCTGAAGACTACTTAAAGAAATAAGAAAGCTGCCTCAGAGAGTTCAGACTGTGCTGAAGAATAAAGGTGGTCACACCAAATATTGACTTTCAAGCTCTGTAGAATTGTGCAAACTCTGTTTTTTCTTTTATACTGTATTTTCATGTATGCTTACATGTTACAGCCCCAAAAATAAGACATTCAGTCAATAACCCTCAAACGAGTTAATCATTTGTTTTAGATTTAGTATCTTGGGTCCAATAAACTGGGCATATATTATGTTGCCAAACCATAATGGCCTGGATCTGCACCATCAGTGGAGGGAAAAAAAAAAAAACATTTAACAGTCTATCATGCCTGTCAGAGCTGCTTGATCCTTAATCTAAGTGTTCTTTACTCTTTCTACCAATCTCTTTTGTGACATCAGTTAAGATTGCATCAAACGTGTTCAAGGCCTTCTGTTTGAAGGTTTCTTTATACTGATTTATAACGAGAACAGTAGCTGTGCCTGTGTGAATATCCGTCAATTCAAGGTCAGACCTTGGAGTTTCTATTCTTATCTTGGCAGTAAATAACCTTCATATCTCTCACAGATCTACAGCGGAGCAACCTCACTACCCTCACTACTAGGTCTCACTTACAGAGGAGACTTGCTGAGATGTTCAGATACACCATAAATGATGTATTTACTGCATTTTGGTCAGTTTTCAAATTAGACTCTTTTGTCTTTTTTGTTCGTTCTTTGCAGAAATGCTGCAGTTTGTCAGCAACCAGGTGGGGGATTTCCCAGACTTGTTTGAGGACCAGATGAACTCAGCAGGCTCTCTACAGAGTGGTGGAGCCACCTCCACCTCACAGCTTCAAACACAAACTCCTCAGACACCCCAGCCCCCAACCACTGCTCTTTACCAGAGCTCCAACGCTTGCCTCGCCTCCTCCCAGACTTTGTCCCCGCAGTCGGTACCCCTCACCCCTCCCCTCACTCCCGCACAAACACCCTCGCCCCCCACCACCTCTTCAGTGCAGCAACAGGTGACCCGCAGCCCTCCACTCCTTCAGCCACGCCCTCAGTTGGTCCAACCCATCCAGCCTCAACCCCAACAGACAGCCCAGACAGCCATTCAGGTACCTGCTATCTGACACGTTCTCACGCGCTGTCAGTCCTATTTGGAGTACAGAAAACTGTAGTCAGAGTTAAGCTGTTAAAGTTTGACTGCTACAGTGATGGACTAGTGCTATAGTTTTGAGTTTACAGTTTTCTTTTAACAGATATCTTCAGATGAAATTTCATTGTTTGCTGAGGAGTGTGTTTTTATTTTCAGTCACATCAATTATACTAAAAAGAGCTGCTGACATAAACATTTTCAGACTGGAAAACCGAGACAAAGAACTGTATTTCTGATTTGTAAATGTAGATGCACACCCAGGGGATCTCCATGCAGACTCAAAATTTTCCAGTTCACACCTTGGTCCAGACCCACAACCAAACACCCATGCCTATACAGACTCAAGCAGCCCAAACTGTGATGATTGCCTCCAATGGTGGACAGTCACGCTTCATCCAGAACCCTGTCATTTGCCAGCAGAGCCCTGCTCCTGGCTTCCAAGGTGAGTACAGAGGAGGGTGTCTGCATGAGTGGTCAGTATTTGAATGACTACACAGGAATGCAGTTTATTTTGGATTTTTTTTCCTCTCTCATCACTCCAGTCCTCCAGCCACAAATGCAGAGCATCATGACGTCACCTCAGCTCCAACCAGTGACCATTCAACACCAGCGTGTTCTGACCCCAACAGGTCAAACCATCCAGACTATCTCCACAGCGCCCACTACAGTCCACACTGTGCAACAGCAAGTGCAACAAGTACCTGTAAGTAACCTCACAGTTGAAAGCAGTATTGGTTCAGTTTCTACTATCTGAATATTTCAGCAAAGCTGATCTAAACAATTGATCAAGTCACTGCAAAAAATAAATCAAACTAATATTTAGTATCACTATGAAAGTAGTGATATAGTATCATCATCACTATGAAACTAATATTTAGTTTCATAGTGATGATGAAGCAAACATAAAAGCCTTACTTCAACCTTTGGACGACCTTCCCTCAGGTTCTCGTCCAACAGCCGCAGATTCTTAAGACAGACTCGTTGGTTCTCACAACACTCAAACCAGATGGGACACAGGTGCTGTCTACCATGCAGAGCCCCGCAGGCATCACCACCCTCACCACGCCCATCCAGAACACAGCTCTGCAAGTCCCGGTATGTAGTGTAGAAGGTTTAATATTGCTAATTAAATGTAATTAATGGTTATGATTCAGCGTAAAATAAATGTACTTCTGCTGCAGACGCTTATGAGCAGCAACATCCTGACCACCCTCCCGGTTATGATGGGAGGAGGAGACAAGTTGCCAATCAAACAAATACAGCCAGGCTCTTGCCCAAGCACAGCTAGACCGAACATGGAGCAGTGCCAGGTGACAGCAGGAGGAATCGGGCCAGGAGGGGTAGTGAAGGAGGGCGAGAGGAGGACAACCCACAACATCATTGAGAAGAGGTATAGGTCCTCCATCAATGACAAGATTGTTGAGCTCAGAGACCTGGTCATGGGCAGTGATGCAAAGGTTAGTAATTTTTAAGGAAATTATAAAATATTAAATCTGGGTAATATCATAAATGCTTTCAGTATTTAAAATTCCACGTATTTCTTCTCAGATGCATAAGTCAGGAGTGCTGAGGAAGGCCATCGACTACATAAAGTACTTGCAGCAGGTCAACCACAAACTACGACAAGAGAACCTGGCCCTTAAGATGGCCAATCAGAAGAACAGTAAGTCTTCCCATTACTTAAAACTGTGAGGAGATCAGAATTTACAGCAACTCGAGATTGCACTGAGAGTTTCTCTGTATCCCAGAGCTCGTGACGCTGTCTGAAGATGTCGAGCTCAAAGAGGAAGTAGTGCTGATGTCACCTCCAGCCTCAGATTCTGGTTCTGGTTCCCCTCACCAGTTTTCTCCGTACTGTGTTGACTCAGAACCAGGGAGCCCTTTATTGGATCATGAACAGGTGAAGACAGGGCTACACACACACACACACACACTCTGTATGGTTGTGGCTCAGAGGCTTGGCACACTGCAGTGTTTCAGTGTCAATAAACTGATTAGCTCCGTGTGTTTATGTAGGTCAAAGGAGGGACAGTGGCAGCTTTAAAAGACTCCATATTTTTAGCTCCAAGGTGCCTCTTTGAAGCTTAGAATAAGAAAGCCTTTTTTACACCTGAGGCAGTTGTAGTTCTTTCTGTCGACAAAAGCTTTGTTGCACATTATTCCTACTCGTTTTGCTTCACAGTAAAAGCTTTTAGCCAGTGAACACCCATGTACTGACACATTTATCAGACATTGTACTAAGACAGCAAATTTCTTTGTCTCTCTCTCTCACTGTGTCTTAGGTGAAGAGTGAGCCAGATTCTCCCTCGGTTGGAGTGATGGATCGCTCTCGGCTGCTCCTCTGCGCCTTGACTTTCTTCTGCCTGTCTCTGAACCCTCTGCCATCTTTACTGGGGTCAGAGACGTCAAGCAGCCCCGCCCTCTCCGGAGGCCACGGCCCATCTAGAACCCTCGTCTGGTTTCCAAGTCACACACAGGAATTTGGTGAGGATTGATGACCACACTGTTTAGTTTAGTTTATCCCAAAATTTGGGAAATTGCTGATTACTGTTCATACCACAAAAAAAAACCCTTTGTTAGAATCCATAAAAATATAGGTTTGTCCATCCTGTCATTAGATTTGACATGACTAGATTTGTGCTCAATAAGACCTTCCTTCATGTGTCTTTTCTTCTCGTCGTCCAGCATCTTGGGTGCGTTGCCTGTTGCCGTGGGTGATGGTGTGGGTGCTGAGTGGGGTGGGAGCAGTGTGGGGCTGTGTCAGGGTGCTGTACCTGTGGGAGCCAGTCACACCTCTTCACTCGCCAAAATCCGTGTCCTTCTGGAGGCACCGCAAACAAGCGGACCTGCATCTCAATAGGGTGAGTACAGATCTGATCAGGTGGACTAATTTTCTGAGATATTTTAAACAAACCAATAAAACATTTAATCTAATTCATGCTCTTATTTAAGGAATTTCTAGTAATATATCACTCCAGGTACATTTCATGAGATGTAAATTTTGTATCCAGTCATTCTTTTTTCCTAGTGTAGGATGTGCTTTAAAACTCATTTGTTTTTTGTTTTGTTTTCTTCCTGTTGAAGAGCACTGCATATTTGTGCTTTGTTTCTCACTGTTTTGATGGCTCGGTTGAGCCAGCTTCCTCTGTGCATGTTTTATCGTCTTCATAGCCAAACCAGGACCTTCTCAACTTTTTTTCTTCAGTCAGTCTACGCTCAGTACTTAACTGTTTCTTCTGTCTCTCCTACAGGGAGATTACACAGCAGCAATGGCCAGTTTGGAGACTTGCCTCTCTGTTTTGACAAGAGCTCTTCCCTCAACCAAGCTGGATCTGGTCTGCTCGCTCTCCTGGAATGTGATTCGCTACTGCTTACATCGTCCAACTCCTCTGGGGTGGCTTGTTCACCAGGTAGGAGGGAAGCACGAAGGGGAGGAAGCGAGGACAAGCGCGAGGGACGCAGCGCTTGTTTACCACCAGCTGAGCCAATTACAGCTCACAGGTAAGTGTTTAGATTAGACAGACAGGAATCCCGTCTCCAGCCCCAAAATGCATCTTCTATTAATGACAAGCAGTCGGTACTTTACATACACTTTGACTTGATAAGAAGATTTGAATGTCGCCTGCTTTCTGTGTCTCCATAGGAAAACTGCCTCAGCGTAGCAGTCTGTGGGCTCTGTCGCTCTCTCTAAGCGCTGTGAACCTCAGCGAGAGTGCCCAAGGCAAGATGGCCCCCGCGCAGTTCACCCAGATTTATGTCACTGCAGCAATAGCCCTGCGTACTGTGCTGGGCCACCATCTCTCCTGCCTCCCTGTATGTCTCTCACCTTATAAATCATCACTGTTGTCAAAGTGTGACAGAGACCAACCTTTACCATCTTTTTTTTTTTTTTTTTTTAATTATTATTATTAATATTGTCTGTCTCTCAGGGTTACCTGTTGGGCTGTGCCGAGAGTGTGGCCAACCAATCAGAGACAAAGCCAATCCCTGACTGTCTGCGTTGGCTTTTCACTCCACTGGGGCGGCAGTTCTTCCTGAGCTGTGATTGGTCAGTGAAGTCAGAAAACGGCGACGGGGTATACACTTCTCAGAGGGACCCGGGTATGTTGTGAATATGGGGGCTTCTCCTTTAGTTTTCTTATAATTTCTTTAAATCCAAAACAAAATAATCAAAATAACTGTTTACTTGGCTTTAAAGGAAGATTTAAAATTTTTATTTCAAAATTAAGCATGTGTGATATCCCTGTTCCTCTGTTTTCCTGTTGACACCCCCCAGCTGATCCCATTGCCCAGCTGCACCGCTCTTTCTGCAGGAAGCTTTTGGAGAGAGCTGTTCACACCCTTATCCAGCCGCAGAGTGACTCTGAAGCAGACAAACGCAAGAACGACTCTGGGTAAGGCCACAATAGCTACAGTGGTGCACTGCCCACAGACAATTTTTGGGGGGTCCACAATTTGGTGTGATTTTTAATTATTTACTCACTATGTAGATTTCTGTTTTTAGCTTCTATTTTCTTCTACCCTTTCAGGGAGTTTTCCAGTGCCCTGGAGTTCCTGCAGCTGCTGAACAGCTGTACAGAGGACTCTCCTTCCCCACCTCCCCCTTTCTCAACTCCTCCCAGTCACACCACCATTCCAGGTGAATAATATGACGAGAACAACCTTGACAGTTTACTAAGAGTCACAGCTGATCTTTGTGTGGGGAAGAGAAAAAAAAAAATCTTCCGTGATGATTGACTACATAGCAATTTGAGTTATTGTCATCCTGAATGGATTTCCTTTTCCCTAACCGTGCGCTGTTTGTCAGTATTAGCTTTTCACATTAATGTTTTGTTGGATTATCACAGCTAACAGTCATTTCATATGTTTAAAAAAAAAAAAAAAGCATGTAATGGATTGTTTTCTGCCAGTGGGAGACCCAGTGAGTCGCTGGTGGGCTGTGGTCCTGAAGGCTGCCGTGTATTGGCTGCAGGGCGATGATGTCGCAGTGAGGTCACTTTTGGCAGAAGCTGAGCGAATGCCGAGGGCTCTGCACATTCTTGAGTAAGTGCAATGAAATACATTCCAATATACAGACAGATTAAAGGAACACAAACTCCTGAGCCGTACAGAGAGATGATCTGGTGGCTCTGTCATACTTTGGGGAACTTCTGAGTTCCTCTGAGTGGTCACCTTTATTTTATGATAAAATATATTCTGTCCCAATGGGAGTGGTCTATTCCAGAATATCCAGCACCAGGGAACACTGAATGGTTCAAGTATGAAAATTGACTGGCTGAGGTGTTAGACAGTGCTTAGTTTTAGAGGTTGGATAGCCAGTATCAAGGCAGATTGAAGCTGTTCTGTCTGTGATTTAATGAAATCAAAAACTTGAAGTACACAGCCACATCAGCTCCACTGAGCAAGCCTATGTTCCATATACTGCACTGCATCTGTCATCTTCAACAATGACAATATGACAATGTTTCGGTGTTCTGACAGAGAAACTGTTTTTTCACTTGGTATTTATTCTTTTTGCACATTTTCACCTCTAATAAACATTTTGGAGTTGATCATTTCTTCTCTTGTTATTACATTTTAAGCCCTGGGCCAGCCCAGACCACTTTAATCTTGCTCAGATTTGATCATTAAAAATCAGATTTACATTTGATGGTTCTGCAAACTATAAATAAATAAGGGTGAAAAAAACACCATAACCATGCTTACTGTCCCTCTCTATTCCAGCCACCCTCTGCCTAAGGCTGTGCTGCTTCTTTGTAAGGCAGTACAGATAAGCCTGTCCCCTCTGAAGGGAGAAGGGGCAATAGCCTGTCTTTCTCACTGTGACAGAGCCAGCAGCTACCTGTGCTCCAGCATCTCAGTGCCCCTTGCCCAGTCTGGGAACTGGCTGAACAAGGTAGGGTGCAAACAATTCCAGTACAATGCATGGGCCGTACATACATACAGTGCATGCAGACATCAGAGAACCTTCCATGTAGTACAAATTATACTCACACAGTGAAATGCTAACTGTGCTTGAAGCTTAATTATGCATACACACACACACACTGTTGGCTCAGTTAGGGTCAGGGCAGGCTGATGTGGGGCTGTGTGTGTGTGCGCAGTGTGGGTGGCAGGAGGTGGCTGTGGTGCATTGTAGTTGCATTGCATGATCCTGAAGCTGAGTGCAATGTTTCTGCAGTGCAGTACAGAGGCCTCCCCAATCTGCATGCATCCACTACACACCCCACCACTTAACATTAAGTAGCAGTGAATATCAGCAGTAGATTATGAGTTGATCTCAGGTATGCACGTTGGTTCCGGTAACAGTGGGGTTTGGTTATTGATGTGCAGCTATATCCAACAGCTCTGTTTTTATTTTTCAAAGGGGGTTGAGCTCCTGGTCTGTGACCTCCTGCTGACATTGAGGACCAGTTTATGGCAGCGGGGAGGCAGCAGTAATGGAGAACCTGGCCCAGCTCCTGGGTCTCAGTTGGCTGGTTTCCAGAGGGACCTCAGCGCACTCAGAAAGCTCACACAGTGCTACAGACAGGGACAACACAAGGTACAGCTTCATGAAGATTAATTCAGATATGTTAATAAAAGTGCTGATAGCTGAAATATATGAAGCATAATAAAGACAGAATATTATATGTTCAGGTCACAGTGGGGGGAAAAAAGGAGTGCCAGAGATTCATCATTAGGATCTTGTTTACTGGAATTCTTAGGCCGGCAATTTGACACCGTAGGAAATGGTTTTTGTGGCATATTTTATAGATTTTTCAAATCTAGCCTATTAATTTCAAAAATATATAATAAAAGTTGCAACAGCCAAGAGTGATCAGCTTTCAACTATTCCCTGTGTTTAAGCTGTAAATGGCTATAACCTTTAATTGAGAAATGACCTCGGTACATTTCTGACACTTAGATGTATTCTTTAATAAAAACTCACAGTAAGCCTGTCAATAATAATAATCTTTTTTGTTATAAATCTGCATCACTTTTACCAGCTGCAGAACTTTCGCTCCAGGTTAACATATCATCAATCACACTTCTGAGAGTTAGCAGAGAAACCATTACAGCAGCCTGAGGGTCTTTGAAATTCAGCATCATTTGTTATTTTTTGGACTGTGTAAGACTCCCAGAACCACATTAAATTATTTTGTGAGACCACTAACTTATTATTTTTGGCATTTGGCCTTTATTAGGTAGCACACTAGAGAAAATGTGAGGAAAGGGGGTAGACAGAGGTACAGAGGCTCAATGTTAGTGTGGTTCTGAAGATGCTGGAAAAGCCATGGAATTTTGCACGCCTTTAATTTCAGCACAGTGGATCCTCCCTGCTCAGTTGTGGGGGTCACCCTGATACAAATAATCATAAATACTTGATAACGACAGCTGCCTCTGTGTGTTTTGTTTAGGTGTTCCTTCATGAGACCACAGTAAGGCTGATGGCTGGAGCCAGTCCCACAAGAACACACCAGCTGCTGGAGCACAACCTCCGACGAAGGACGCACAGCTCCTACACAGCTGGTAAGCAGCGCTGCCTTGAAACAGTTTTAGAGGGCAATAGGACACACACACACACCAAGAGAATAGACACTAATCCCTTTTCTTCTTTTTCCCCTCCTCCTCCCTGCTGCTTTCAGAAGGTGAGTGTGTTCTAGGCGAGAGGGAGAGAGCTCACGCCATTCTGTTGGCCTGCCGCCACCTGCCCATGCCTTTGCTAACACCGCCCGGGCACCGAGCTCGTCTGCTGGCTGAGGCCAAGCGAACCCTGGAGCGGGTGGGAGACCGACGGTCCCTGCAGGACTGTCAGCAGATTCTGCTGCGCCTCAGTGGGGGCACCACCATCGCTGCTTCCTGAACACACGTGACGAAACAAAGCTTCTCTGTGGTTTGCTGTCGTACACATAGAGACGTTAACCTGGCTTCTCCTCCGCCAACATATAATTCTGTAATTATCAACTATTCAGACTTATCAAGGGACAGAAATATAGACTTTCCTTCAAACTGCCAAGTGGGCACCATAACACAGCCGCATCCATCAGCCCTGTATCCACCACCTGGCCGAAACATTTGCTCATTTGATGCTTAGTTGCATTGTTGCAGTACAATCACCCCACCTTCTGGTCATTACTGGTACTACACTGGCTAGCTGCCTCTTTTCAAACAAAGAATCAGGTTAAAAAGGCCCTAAAGGGAAAAGGGACCATTATCTAATAGCTGTTTAAATGAATGCAGTGCAGCAGTGCATTGATTTGGTCTAGGATACCAAGCTGCACAATCATTACTGGCACACAGCAATGTGAGTGCTGCAGTAATGGTAATGTGTGATTTAATTTGCAAGCTTCATTTAAGGGCTTCACAGTATTTAAGAGTAGACAGCTGAGGTCAGAGCATGGCTGTGCTGTAGGATGTAGACAGATAGACTAGCTTGCTTTTAACCGTACAGTGCTGAGTAGTGTCTCTCCTTATCTACCTCAAACACTGTACAGTGCCAGCATTGTACTGTGGAGCAAAAAAAAAAAAAAAAAGAACAGAATAGCTGAGCACCACATCACTCAAAGTGAATTTTAATTCTGTTACCATTATAAGTGATGCTCCAGTCCAGTGCAGCATCATTCCAGTAACACATAGCTGATCTGCTTTCCTTTGACCATAGGATGCAGCAGAATGACACTTCAGGGTTTAAACTGCTTCTGCAAAAGCCTGCAGAATGACAGACAGCTGCTGCAGGCGTGCCCCATACTGTCACACAAGAAGCAGAGAAAAGGGGAAACATTCAAATGACAGAGGGAAACAGCAGTGGGGCTACAAGTTTGAAGATGCTTAGATACACAAAGGCACACACGTGCATTTAAAGAAATGAATTGCATTCAAACTTAGGATGTGATTGTATATAGGTTGTACATAGACAGAATTAGGTTTATCAGCAAGTTCTTAATTACTGCTTGAGAGAAGACTCACGTCAAAGAAAGCTCGAAGACGGAGAAATGTGACTTCACTTTGTTCTCTTTCCCATCACATACTGATGCTCCAGCTGGAATCCCCATCCTCATATTTGAACGCAAGGTGTACCCAGATCAGCATCAGTTTTTTGACTCGCAGTGCAGTTTAGTGAAGAACAAAACCCCACAAAATTCTGAGTGAGGAGGCAGGTGATGGCTCACAGTCCAAAACCAGCACCAGAAGATGGACATTACATTTCATGATTTAATGTCCATGTCCTGTGCAGTGTCATTGTGTCTTTCATTGAGGGACTCCTGTTGAAGTGCAGTTGGACTGCTCTGCATGTTTAAAAGTGATGCTAAAGTGTGTTACAATGTGAGGCCGACAGGTCCCAAATGAGCGTTAGTACGTGACGAGCTGGGATTTAGTGGGCTGTAAATGTCTGGAGATGATCCTCTGATGCAGAGAGCTCTGTGAACTGTCACCCCCATCTGCTGCAGCCTTTTAGAGTGGCTGAAAGAAAAAGTCCCTTATGTAGAACAGGTATGGTCAGTTTGAATTTGTGACTGATAGCTGTAGTGACATGTTTTCACTGCAACAAAAAAAAGCATCAAATTTCAAACAAGTTTGTGCAGAATACCCCCCCCCCCCCCCCCCCCCCCCCCCCCCACACACACACACACACACACACACACAGCTCTCTGCTGTGTCTCTGTGTGTAAGCCACCTTAAAGGCTACAGGTTGTGTGGGTCTCAAAAGGTGAAAGTGATAAAACTGATGAGTGGACTCTTCTGGAAGTAATGTCCACCTACGATGTACAGCTCTCAAGCAAAATGGTCTTAGATGTTTTTTGTTTTTTTTTAAAAGAAATGTTTTATCACATTGAAATGATGGAGGAGTTGTAGCTTTGTGAAATTGTAGTCCAGTTTTCTTTTTATTTGTAATGATGGTCTTACACATGATGCAGAACTTATTATATCATTACCTGTTTCTTTCTATTTAATGGTTCTGTAATATTAATATAAATGCTTCTGGAGAGGGGAGCAGTTTTGCAGTGATGTCATTGTTATTGTTTTGTATGAGCAGCCTAGAGTCGGGAGCTGAATCTGTTTTATTAAAGAATCATCTCATTTAAACTTTTAGCTTGGTATGGTATACTGGATCACTGTTTGTTTTTTAAGCACACATTGTAATTTCTTGTTGATTTCTAAGTTTTCAGCAAACACATTATTATACAAATACAGTTAGATTTCCAGTACTCTGTCTTCCAGGTCAACCCAAGCTGTAATCTAAGGAGTACTGTAAGTGTTTGTATCGGTTTAGATTGAACTTCCCTGACTAGTAAACTACACAAAGAAGAAATTTATGTTCAACATTGGCAAGCGGGAGTATTTTTTTTTTCTCTTTATCATTATAATTTGTTTTGGGTTTTTTTTTTTTTTTTTTTTTGTTTTGTTTTTTTTTGTCATTTCCCCTTGAGTTGTTTTTATGGTCTGTGTTAAGTTTGATGTTTTCTAATAAAATGACACATGAAAGTGTTGTATGGTTGATCTTTCTGTACTAAATGTGTCATACTGACTGATAATGAGTAATGTAGAGAGAGGGGTGAGTGTGAAACCCAGCAATGTCTTCAAATGAGACACCTTTGCATTTCTGGTTTTGTAATACCACTAGGAGGAGCATGAAAGCAGTCATGCAATTATGACTTGCTCAAAAAGCTGGAAAAAATAAGGCAACTTAAAGCACCAGATTTTGACCCAATCATATGTGTTTTCAGTGCATTTAACCTGGACAATATGCAGAGTATGAAGGTAGAAGTACCTTAAAGACAGCTGATTCTCAGTAGGTCAGCTGTAGGACACTCCCTGAATTTTCATGGAGTGATCAGATCATATTCAGAAAAATAAGATAACCGCTAAAGCAGTATGAGGATTGAATGTTTTAAGTAAGTAGCCACAACAGTGGCTCTTACAATTAGAGGGATTATTATAAGCTCTAAATATATGTATAAAACATTTATTTTAGGGGAAACTGTATTTTTGTTTATTGTCTTGTTATTTTTGAGTTCTCTCAAGGTTGTTTGACGTTAGTGCAATTTTTGGCTTGCTTTGGAGTCCACCCATCTCTTCTTGTAACATGGATTTTCTCTGATAGTAAAAATGACTGTACTAAAGAAAGAAAGATCTCAAGTCTTTCTCCTGAAGTTGGATTATTTGACAACTTTTCTTCCATACATAGAGATGAACACTGATCCAGCATGCTTTGCCACACAGTGATATAACAAAATGCAGATGGTTCATTTTTTTAATCCACGGAAATTACAAGAATATTCCTGGAGGCTATCGCAGCTGTCATAGGGAGAGAGGTGGCTACACCCTGGACTGGTCGCCAGTCTACCGCAGGGCTAATATTTGGTTTCCTTTTGGAACTTTAGTGCATGCTGTTTGTGTTCCTCCCCGGACAAAAATAAAAGACGTGCATTTTAATAACTTAACGAGCTCACGTGCACACCATGAAAAACTTTAAAAACAACGCGTCTAAAAAGGCAAAGTTCAAGCCAGGATCGAAGAAGAGGGAGAACAAATGCATCGTAACGTTTGACGAGAAAGACAGACAGTAAGTTTGAAATAAACCTGCTAGAGCATGTTAGCTAGCATGCTAGCATTAGCACTCACTAGCACTGTTGTAGTCCCAGGTTAGAATGAATTTTCTAGTAAATCTTTTTTATTTGGGAAACTTATTGTAAATAAATATTGTGTAGTCTGCGGGGGAATTAAACCAAATCAGCGCAGATATAGAGGAGGTTTTTCCGGATTCCAACTCTCCTCGTTATATTTTAAACCATGTTGATATCGCTCAAACGGTCTTATTCCTGCGATTATAAATATTGTTAATTTCTAGATGTGTTGTTATTTGGGTAAAGTCCGAGGTAGGTGAGGTAAACCTCATAAATCAGCTTTCGCCAATCCTTCAGTTTGAGTCACAAGAGCTTATACCTTGCTGAGTCTGACTTAGTAATTCCAGGTTTTGTGTTTAATCAAACTCATCTGCTGACACTTCCCAATTTGCTCCTCTGCTGCGCCCTCAGGGAATTTCTCACCGGCTTCCACAAGCGGAAGGTGGAAAGGAGGAAAGCAGCAGTAGCAGAAATTCGAAAGAAAATCAAGGAAGAGCAGATAAGAGTCAGAGAAGAAGTAAGTCCTCATGAAAAGAGCCCACATTTGAAACCTGCATTTTGGTAAATGCCTGAGCGTGTGGAGAAAAGAGGTGCTGGTGTTAAATATGTCTATCTCCTCACAGAGGCACAAGGAATACATAAAGATGCTGAAGGAGAGGACAGAAGCTCTGGGTGAGTTAATAGGAAAAGGCGGGTGCTGGGTATTTTACTAATTTAATGTCTTTTAATCTGTTTTTATTTATGTGATCTTGTCTCACAGAGGATGCTGCAGATGACCTGGAAGATGTAATAACCAGTACAACAGAGTCTGTGCAGTACGATCACCCCAACCACACAGTGACCGTGACGACCATCAGTGATCTGGACCTCACGGGAGCTCACCTACTCGAACCCGCGGCGAACCAGGTAAATGTTAAGGCCTGTAATTATCTGAATAGGCCTTATGTATGTGTGTTTGTAGTTCTTGTCTCTGTGAAATGGCATTGACAGTAATAACATGGCATAAACACTGAGTATCTCTGTTTCTAAGGCTAATGAGGAGAGCGGCGATGAGGTAGAGGGGAAGAAAGAGGAAGAGAAAGCAGTCGCACTGCCAAAACGAGCTGGGAATCCCATACTTAATAAAAAGTAAGCTGTTTGTTAATCATGCCTCTAATTGAGAGCAGCTTGTAATAACCTGTGTCCCATTTCTTGTTTTAAGATTGGACAGCAAGTGCATGCTAAGGAGTGGTGGCATAACAGCTGCCTTCAAATGTTACCTGGTCCCTGTCTCACTGCAGCTGATTTATTTATTTTTCTCTCTCTCTGTCTCTCTCATTGCTGCAGGATCCGCTCTCTTACAACACAGCTTAGCACTTATACCAGCAAGCGGAAGAGGAAAGGGAAGCAGGAAGGCCAAAGCGGACGGGGCCGTCTGACAGACAGGAGACCTGGTGTCACAGAGGGTAGAAACAAAGGTGGGAGGACCAGCAAGCGTCAGAGACGTAGACAGACGGGGAAGAACGTGCATCACCAAGACTGAAGGAGTGTGCGGGGGGGAAACGTTTGTCAGCTGAACATATTGGACTTTGGGGTGTTAATGCTCCTGTGTTTGACCAGAATATGTGTGTGCACAAAGTTGATGTGGCTGCTCAAATGTCTGCTTCATGTTGGACCATGTGACAAAACCTGCCTTGTGAAATCTTGTGCTCAGTTTTGTACATTTTCCAGTTGTTTTGTAGATTTGTTAACTGTGTACTGACTGTGCTGTATTTTTACCTCAAATTTGATTAAAGGAAATTTGAGTAATTTCTGATGACCTCATGTTGCAGTCATATGTCACATACTGTCAAGCGTGCCCTGTGAGGAATTTTGTCCCTCTGTGCTCTATTGTTTAATAGGAAACCTGATGGTGTTGTCAGCATCCTCTGGAAAACATCAGGAAACCAACCCTTAGTTCTGTATTTCCTCCTAGCTCAGTATTACCTGTGTGTGTGGTTGTGTGACCTAAAGGAGCACCAACCAGTTTCGCAGCGAGCACCAGCAGCCAACGGCTTTAATGTATGTTAAACACCCCCACCTCGCCAGTGTTTATTTATTTACGTTAACCTGAGCCAGCGTGTGCCAGCTGTCACTAGCATGACTTTCATTTCGCTTTCTAAAGCCCATGATATTTAATACAACCGCTCAATAGAGGGACCAATAAGCCACTGGGTCCATGTTGGTCCTGGGGTCTGTGTGTGCTTCAGGGTCTCAGCTGCGTTAACTGAGAGCCGCCATGGCTCCCACGGATACCTCAGTTTCACTCATTGTCAGAGCAGCCAATCGGATTGATTTGAGCAGGCTGGGAGGATAGAGAGCATGGGGAAGAGGAGGCATGTGCCTGATGGGGGTCTAATGGGCAGTTCATCCTTAATGATGACACATTCAAAGTGGAGCTGAAGGCCGGACAACTTCTTGTCAGGTAATTTTGAACTCTTTTCATAACAAAACCATCTTTGTGTATTTCCACCATCTTCCCTTTTACACTCTTTATCACTTAAGTCACATGTTGACTGTTATGAGAGGTGCTGGTGCTTGTAGAAGTTGCTCGGTTACAGTGCGTGTGTCTTGTGGTTTGTAGTACTGTGAGCAGCTCAGACTAGACTGTATTTCATCATTTGATAGTGTGGTTAGTTACCAGTGATCTTAACAGTTCTCATGTCCTGAAACAAAACCGCCTGTTTTAATATGCATTGTGTGCAACTGCTCTGTGCTTGCACTAGCTTAAAGTGATGTGCCACAACCATGTATTAGTAATGCTTTTTCTTAAGTCAGCTCATGCTTGCTCTGTAAGTTATCAAACTTCATTCAATATGCATGAACATCTCTGTAGTTTGAC
The DNA here is from genome assembly GCF_007364275.1 of Archocentrus centrarchus. NCBI lineage: Eukaryota > Metazoa > Chordata > Actinopteri > Cichliformes > Cichlidae > Archocentrus > Archocentrus centrarchus. The sequence continues at coordinate 10,358,338 of NC_044353.1, read as the reverse complement.
AGTCTCCTTCATGTAAGCGTAATATGTTTTTCTGTATACTTCATTGTGATCCTTGCATTTGTTTCCCAGTTTTCTCTGTCAGATGCAATGGTGTGCTCCCTCCCCTCTCACCATGGCCCTGTCTGGCGATGAGCCCGTCTGCCCCAAGTTCCAGCCCAATATTTTTGACCCTTCCCGCTGCCACGACTGCCTGCGCCAAAGGCACCTGCATGCCGGTGCAGGGGAGAGCACAGAGGTAGTGCAACACCAGAAATCCGCAGCCGAATCTAGAGCAGGGTCTAAAACTGGGATCTGGTCAAGAAAAGGAGAACTGTTAACACCAATTTCATCCCAAACAGAGGAAAGAGACACTAGCAGCAAGGTAAGACAGAAGGAGGAGGGAGATGTGCACAGCAACAGCAAGGTAACGGCAAGGAAGAGATAACGAGAGCCCACTGTGTGCTGAGTGATGGGATTAGCAGGACCTGAAGGATGGCAGGAAGATGGGGAGCATTAGAGGTCACAGGTCTAAGCAGCAAGGGAGCACGGCACTGAGGTCGGTTGCTATGTTACAGGAAGCAATAAGGCACTGCTGTACTGCTTGAATTTAATAATCTAGTGATTTTCTTAAATAAAAGAACATCTGATTTGACCCTAGAGTTTGATTCTCTGGTTGAAGGAAGAACCAATTAAGAACTTCCTATTCAGTTTAACATGTAAACAAAGTGAGTGCCATCATGTATGAATCTCTATTGCTTGTAAGTAAATGAAAGAAAGGTCAGAGATAGAGAATAAAAGGCACTGGCGTGGAACAGGGTGGCAGTAGTGGCTTCTATTATAAATTAACGAAGCTGGATCATTTACTGCCCTCTTGGGAATTACTTGTAATATTAGACAGGGGTGCAGCGTTCAGAGAGGATGGGCATGTTCCTGTACCATTTTAAAACTGTACAGGAACATGTGCTGCCAGCCTCGGTTCAATATGCCTCCAATAAACAGTTGCAATTATCTGGTGACGGTTATTTCTGTGCATCTGTTACACTGAATCATACTCTTTTAGCTCCCACTGTATCTTACCTATAGATTCCTAGGAGTGGTGATCGTCATCTTCTGGCATTTACAGACAGTTTTCATTCTTTAATACAGTAAAGTTTATGGAGAAGGTGTTTAAGAAAAAAAAAAGCTGATGAAATATTAATGAGGAAAGCCACAGGCCGGGTCGGGTTACAGAGGTGTAACCCTAATCGAACAGCAGCACATGTGAGTGTCTGTCAGAGAGGACAGAGGGGACGGACGCTATTATCAAAACCGCTGTTCTAGCAGTTGGAGCCAGACAGAGAGGATTAGGATTGTCATGTCTGCAGTCTGATGTGTACTTTCAGTGAATCTTCATGCTTTAAAACATGTCAGAGCTGTCATATTGAGATATTGGCCTGTGGAGACACATCACTTCCTCTCCTCTCTTTGTGACTTGGAGAGAGATGGAGTTTGCCACAAAATTGTGATTGGCCCCTGTCCTCCCTTGCTGTCCTATCAGGAGGATTCTGATGGCCTGTCAGTGGTGAGCAGCTACTGCGATGTCAATGGAGGTCGTCTGGGTTATGAGGAGCCCTCTTTGTGCATCCTGAGCCCCGACTGTGAGCTCTATATCTGCGAGGGTGACGACGACAACAGCACAGACAGGTAAGAACATCATGGCATCAGGCATCATGATGGTAAGACAATAAGAGGAGCTATAGTTGCAATTTGTGGACTCTAATGTGTAGTGTGAGGGTTTTACTGAGTTAGATTAAACCAGTACTGCAGTTTGTAGTGATATTTCTGCATTCACCATGGTCTCTGATCCCCCAAAATTTTTATGGCATGTTTGATCAACTGATCAAATTTTCTTTGTCTTCTTCTCTTGCTTATCTCTCCCCACTCTCCATCTCTCACCTCGCCCATCTCTGCTCTCGTCACTCTTCTCCCATCTCCATTTCCACATAGCTGCCGTGACCAGAGCGACTACCAAGAGTTCAGCGGCTCTGCCAGCGCAGAGGACGAATACCCGCCCATTTGTCACCGTCTGACCAAACTCGGTATGACCCGGCTTGACCCTCCACCTCATCGGCCCAACCCACAAGCCTGGATGGACGATTCTCGGAGGCGAGACAGCTTCAGTCGGCGTTCGGGTACGTGTAAGTTGACATTGTGTGTTACTTCATTAAGTTCTTAGCAGATTAGACCCAGAAACCAAAGCAGAATTATAAGAAAGAGAAAAATAGAGGTAGCAGAATCACCTGATCTCCTGGTTGCACAAATGTAGTTCCAAATATTCTTTAGTAAACCTGTGACTTGCTGCAATTGACCAATCTATATCCAGTTACAGCCAGAGGTGTTCTTTACTTGGCAATACTATTTGCTGTCATCAGATGAAGTGTCCAACAGCAATTATCAGTAATACAATATCGCTTGGTTTGTGTCAGGAAACTTTGACCTTTGCTTCTCTCATTTCTGTTCCCTCTGCTTCTTTCTAGTCATGGCAACATCCACTTTTTAAAATTCTCTTCTCTTCCAGGGTTGAAAGAAGACAGAGAGAAGCGTGAAAATGTCTGCTTCTCGCTGGGGAGGGCAGCAGGCACCCGTGCGTTCCGTGACAGCACCCCACCTGCTCCATTCCGCCACTTTGAGCGGGGCCATCCCATCTTCAGCGTCAGGAACATCGAGCCCAAAGACATCGTTCCCTTCAGAAATCCTAATCTCGGTGTGGCCTCTCAAAGGCAGATACCACTGAATGAGGACGTGGATGTGGAAATCCCTCCTCCTGACCCATATGAAATTGCAGTTGAGGTTGAGGCCCAAGTTGGCCCTCGCTCTCCGAGCCCTACTCCTTTTAAGATTGCAGAGTCGCTGGCCTCTAGCAGACGAAAGGGTTTCAGCAGTTCATACAGCCGTGGAAACCCTTCTTCTCATGTCTCTTCCTACAATTCCCCAAGGCAAGGGTCGGCTCTGCAGTCTCGCTCATCTTCTCCCTTATGTGGAAACTCGACATTCAGACGGAGTGAATCCACTGCTTCCCTCACCAGGCATAACTTTGATGGTGGAAGGAGGTCCCCAGGGAGGGAGCCAGAATCTAGAAGCTCATCGCAAGGCACACATGGGCGACGTGTTGAGTCAGGAACCCTGCCAAGAAACTTCAAATCGTTTGCCAGTTCAGTTAAATCCCAATCCAACACAATTTCTGATTTTAGGAGTGCTTTGCAGAAGACGGAATCAAGTGGGTCTTTAACTGGTCGGGGTGTCAACACCAGGAGCTCATCTCCACCTTGGAGGGACTTTAACTCTTCAGGCCAAACGTCTCTTCGCAAAACTGAAACCAGCACTAGTTTATCACGTGGACGTGCGTATGACAGTCGTTCTTCATCTCCATCAAGGAGGACTTCTGACAGTCGCAGCTCCTCACTGCTAAGGAGAAACTACAGCTCATCTAGCCAATCAGTCCTTCGTAAATCAGAGTCTGTAATGTCTCTAAATGGACGTAGTCACCACGGACGCTGTGGCTCCCCCATAAGAGAAGGCTATGATATTGAAAGCCAGGCTCTGCTGCGTAACCCATCTGTTAGAAACGGGCTGAAAGATCAAGAACATGAAGTCCCCGTCCATCCGTCTCCATCAAAAAGAAGTCATGATACACCATCCAAACCAAACCAATCCATACTCCGTAAGACTGAATCAAACCCTGCCGGGAGCAGTCGAGGTCGGGACAGCCGCTCTTCCTCACCTGGAAGGAGGGCTTATGAAACCAGTAGAGATCAGCTTAAGAAAACAGACACCAGTGGATCATTACGTGGCCGTAGTCGTGAAAGTCATAACTCTCCCCCTTTGAGGAGAAGCTACGAGACCCCTTCTCAGCCTTCAGTGCACAAGTCTGATTTTAGCAGCTCAGTCAGAAGTTGCGACGGCAACAGCTCGTCGGCTTTAAGGAGAACTTTAGACACTTCTGACCAACGACTGGCACACAAAACAGGAACTGGCAGCTACTTCAACAGCAGGAGTCAAAACAGCCGCAACTCCTCTCCCTCTAGAAAAGGCAACAGTGAACCACCAGGCTACTCAGTCCTCAGAAGTGCCACTAATGGAGACTCTAGTCATTCCTTTCAGAGAAAAAACACCCACACTGACGCTTATCGCTCACCACGCTCGTGGCGAGAATCAGCTCATTCCCCCCGCAGCTCCTCATTATCTCGGGCTGCTTCACCCTCTAGACATGGTGCAAGTAGCAACAGATCCACTGTTGCCACCTTGGAAAGACCAAGGAGCCCTGGCAGCAACAGATCTGGTGCTGGTAGACACATCCACGACGACCGCTGCCCTTCTCCTAATGACAACAGGTCCTCCCGTCGTCCACAGAGCCCTTCACCTCACATTCAAATGCAAAGGCACACCTCCTCGCAAAGCTCCATGGAGTCCTCGGAGTCAGGCCGGGTCTCTGTGGGATCTACAGGACGGAACAGGGAGGCTTATGTCATAATAGCCGATGTGCCGAAGATCAAAACGATACATCACACAGACGGCCCGAGTCACACGGGGAGACCACAAACCCAGCAGCCCGCTCGAAGACAGGAGCTCTTCAAGCCAGCCAGGTCAGGCTCATGTTACACCAAAAAGGATGGCGATAGAGCAGAACACCTGCATATGTTAAACTGACCATATGATTACTTTTAGAAAATGAACTGCCATCATATCTTCTGTTGCCAGCTTTGCTTCTTCTACTCCATCAGATTGGATAAATTAGACCAGATTGGGCACACTAATAACCAGTTTGTGCTGTTTCAGCCACTCCTTGAGCAAGCTTCCCTCCAGAGAGTGGGAAGATCCAGGAGACACTGAGAGAGAATGGCACTATGGTGGCAGTGGTTATCTATCTCGAGCTCACTCCTCCACGTCATTACAGGTAGGCTGGCTTAGGCCTGAGGGAGTTTAATTAAAGGTTGCAAGAAACCTAAGTTGAGCTTTTTTAGCTGCTTGATTTAGGTATCTGGAAGTAGGCAGGGAGACAGGCTGGGGACAGGGAGTGGAAGTAGTATAGAAGGATGTAGGAGCTGGCTGCTAAAATTTTACAGTGGCATTTATTTTTGCATTAAGCACCTTTCCCCCTGTGCAATATAATCTACTGCAGCGCACTCATGGTTTGCGCTCTGATGTTTTCACCTGCTTAATATGTTAATGCCTAACTACATCTTCCACATACCACACACCAGATTTAAAAAGGAAAAAAAAAAAAAAAAGCTCTGTGGATGGGCCGTGTTTGCTCAGTCCCACATTGATTAGGTTAATAACTACAAGCTGTTCTTTTCCAGAGATCGGGCAGTCCCACAGCGGATGAGGGCAGTTCTTGGAAAGGTAATCATCACAGATCAGAACAAATGCAGGTATGTGATAGATTTAGTCTTTCCATTTGGATGCCTGCCTGTGCCACATGCTTCCCCCCCCCTCAGTAAAATTTGTGATTCACAGTAATAAACGTGCTGTTTTAAGTTTACTGCCATCCAGCCTATTTAAATATCCCTTTTTGCCACATATTTACCAGTGTTTGCACAGCTCTTGTCTGTAACTGTAAAGCTTTTATGTGCCCGACACCTTAAGCTGCTGGTATGTCTGTGTCTACACTCTTTAAATACTTCTTTAACAGCTGATAGGCGCGTGTCTATCTGCTTTACCTACACCCTACAGTCATTTCATAACCGCCTGAGCTCTGTCAATTGTGGTCTGCTGGGACATGTGTTGAAATTCCTGAACTGAAACCAATAGCTACCAAGAGAGGCTTTTGGAAGGGGGGGGGGGGGGGGGGGCACTTTATTTGCAAGGGATTTTCAGTCAGGAAAATATGGCAAGTAAGAGTTTTGAGTGTTTGAAAAGAAAGCTCAAAACTAAACTTCTCCATGTGAGGGAGTGTGAGGATTTTTGTATGCTTGTTTAACTTTTTCATATCTTATCTTGTTGAGAATACCTGTATGGCTTCTGTCAATAAGGAGTCTAAAGTTGCACATGGGAAACCTGGGGGAGGCTCAGTTGGATCACCCCCCCCTCCTCCCCACAGGACCCCCCTGAACCCCCGTTTTTAGAGCCAGACACTTTTTGGGGGGTGAGGGGTGAAGAAGGAGGAGGTTGGCTTGTTTTCTGAGCCGATCTTCGCGGACCCGCCCAGGAAGTGGCAGATAGAGAGAGAGAGAGCGAGAGAAGGAGTGAGCAAACACGCAGCAGAGGCAGAAGCGTAAAATTAGCTCCGCACGACTTGTCAGGAAGTTGAGAAATTGATTTTCTATCGCTAACTAAAGCGTGTCCCTGTGCGGCGGAATGAACGCACTCTCTCCTTAATGAGGCGGGGTATCTGCTCTGGACGCTGGCGGTTCGCTTGATTGGGTTAACATGGGTATGAATGGCGGGGTTTTATCTTAATTTGCGTTGCCACAAAGTAAGGTGTTATTATTATTTTTTTTAGCTAATTAAGCTTGAGTGCGGTAACAGTACTTTCCTTTGTATTTCACCCTCTCTGGATCCTGTTATCATGACGGTAAGCAGCACCCTCTTTTACGGTACGGTTGCACTTTGAAAACACTTTGTTTTTTCTGTTTGTCACGTCTTCCTGAACTTACTACTTTTTCAAATGAAGCCTCTCGGGTAGTCGTTCACACGCCTCGGTTAGTTTTAAATATTTAGCCAATTTATATGAAATGTTAACGTATAATTAGCTTCACAAAGCTAGCTAGTTTTTAATGTGGTGAGCGTTTGTTTGACTTCGAGGGGTGTGTAAAGTTACCGCTAGCTTAAAAGTGACTTTAGTCGTTAATTTTTGTATGCGCTGCCTTGTTAGAAAATAGTCAATTTCTGTCGAAGCTAAATAGTTGACAGTGGTTTTAAAGTATCGTGTAGTTTCCCCTGTTTTACCCTGTGGTGTTTACAGTAACAGTAAGTGGCACTAGCTTGTAGCTTGTACTGTGAGTGCCCTTTTTTTTTTTTACAGCCAGCTGTGACACATGTCCTCTGGTTGCACACTGGCAGAGGCTGCCAAGAAAACCTGGCAGGTGTTTTTTTTTTTTAAAATAAGGTAACCCAGAGGTATTGGCTATCCAAACAATGGTAACTCAGGAACTGCGCTTACAGTGAGTGTACTGTACTCTCATTCACAGTAAGCAAAAAGAAAAAAGGTGAAACCTGTTTAACCTAAAGGACAAAGCTCATCAGACAATACCTTTTTATAGTGACAGGAAACAGGAGTTGAAAGGACTTGATGTTGTCTGTCCAGTTGACTTTCCCCCTCTCAGTTTATGACCGTTTTAAGCAAGGTCACAGATCTGATAGCATGAGGGTTTACCGCTAGCAGGTGCCCGTTTCTCTATGTCAGGCATCTGCTTCCTGTTTCTGCTGATGGGCATGTGTTGACAAGATCTGAATAAGTTATGATTGGGTTTTGATATATAACTTTCTGCTTTATTTTAGCCTCACCTTTTGTTTTTCCCAGCCACACACTATCATAAGCATACAAACGGTTTTCGGGATGTATTTAAAAGGCATATTTATTTTTGATTGTTTTGTAAGATGAGATAAGATGCACTTTATTTATCTCAAACGTTGGACCAGTGCTGTCACGGCAGTCAAACCTTTAAATAAAACCTATAACAAAAGAGCTTAAGTAGAGTAGCTTGGTATAATAAACACAATGTGACAGGAGAAAATAGCACCATAAGGTAAAATTACACTTTACAAATTACAAGAGGCACAATTGAATAGAAAGGTGAGATAAAATAAAAGAGCTCAGTGAATAAAAGGCTAAATATGGTGTGTGTACACATCCAACAGTTCTTTTCCATTCAACTTCTCCAATATAATTTAATTAAGAATAAAAGAAAACTGAGCTGGATCTGTCAAAGACATTAAAGTCATGTTAATCTGGGGTTTGTCTGTACATTATTCCTGTTATACTCTGTTGGCAGTCATCAGACAGTATCATTTGTTAGATTAAAGGAGCTCAGTGGGATATATTAACTGGCTTAAATGGAGAGAAAGTGGGTGGTACCGTGGCTTGCAAGAACGCAAGTAATGGAACATAAGTAGCGAAAAGGTGTAGTTAAAGATGACAGACAAGAGAAATTATATTAAGTGTACAGACTTGAAAATACATGGCAGCAGAATAAAGTGTCCTAACAAAGGATACAAAAGGAGAGAAAAGTCATGGCGAGTGAGATGCCAGTTGGAGATGAGATGACAAATGCAGGGAGATCTAAAAACGAGGAATGTACATGTTGGTGAAGGAGAGATAAGCGAAGTGAGGAATGTATGCTGGAAAAAGCTGGCTAATCTGCTAATCTGGAATCAACACGTCTTGAGGTACCTAGTGCATGTTTTCCTCTTCCTGTCATCATGCTAGAAGCAAAAACAGGCCTGCTGCAGTGCAATAGAGCAGCACCCTGTTACGTAAACACAGTGTTGTTGAGGTATATACGTTGGTGAATGATCTCAATGCATTTTGTTAACGGTCATGTTAAATGTTATGGGTAGAAACTGTAAAGCAGTAGGTGATTTAGTCATATGTGTGTGTATGTGTGTATAATATAAATGTATAACACCACTACAGCTGACTGCTTGAGTTTAGGAAGCAATCGCACTTCTTCACAATGGAAACCGAATTATGTCCTCTGTGGTAAAATAAGTTGGCAGCCTCTGAGGTTTTTATGTACAATGATAACATGAACCTGTAGTGATGGGGTTGCTGCTCATAACATGGTTATAGTTGTAATTCTACTACTCTTCCCACTCTTTGATATGGGCTTGAACGTGATTTGTCCACTCCAGCTGTTTCTTTCTGTTTCTGTTCGCTTTCTCTTTCCTTTCCTTCTTTAAACGGCCTTCAACTTTTGCTGCATTTTTCTCAGACATCCAAATAAAAGTGTGGTGAACTTGACCCTGTGTGCTCTCTGCTTCACAGCCCGACCTCCTGAACTTCAAAAAGGGATGGATGTCAAAACTGGACGAGAGTGGGGAGGTAAAGTGCAGCCAGAAGTCATATCCTCCTCTCCCTCCTCCTTTCCTAGCATCTTCCCAGCATCACTTGTTCCTAACAAGAGAGGCTGTTTGTAAGGCGATAGCGGCAGATTATCCTCGTTATTGTGTTATTAGCTTGGTGGCTGGGGGCATAACAGGTGTGTCCTCTGTTTGAATGAAATGCTTGAGTGAGTGAGTGTGCTGCTCACTTCACATATGCAGCCTTCCTCTCATATTTGTTTCTGCTTTTTCAGATGAGACTCACTCTTAAAAAAGACTGTTGGTAGTCTCAGATAGTGTTTTATGTTGTGTTTTCAAGTCATGTGGAAAATAAGTTTTCAAAGGACTGCAGTTCTGTGAAAAAATATGTACATCCATGCTGCTTCCACAGGAATGTTTGTGCTTGATTCATTGATTATCAGTAAGCGTGAGCATCTCTACAAAAACAGAGGTTTTGCCAGTTTGCTGGTCTGGAGCATTCAGGTGTCTTTTAACACATTGCTGCAGTTTTTTTTACAGTGTGAAAATTGTGGCATTGTGGGAGCACAGTTTAGGTTTGCAAAGTTGCATTTGAATAAAACACAAGACTTCTGCAATGATGTCCTTTGGACAGTCGAGACCAAAATGGAGACGTTTGGCCGTAGTGTACAGTGCCATGTTTGAAGAAAACCAAACACAGCATATCAACCTCACTGAAATGCTTTGGTGGGATTTTAAGAGAGCTGTGCATAAATGAATGTCCACAAACCTCAATGAAGTAAAGAAGAGGGGGATAAAATTCCTTCACCACAATGTGAGACTGAAAGTCATGCAGAAAACTGTTACTTCACATTGCTGTTAAAGGTGGTTCTACAAACTACTGAACTGTGGGCTGTACTTAGTTTTACACAGGACTGCATGGAGTCCTGTAAAATGTTCTTTATCACACGGCTGTGTATTTGACCCCAAGAGCCTATATTCTTGGATGAAACTTATTTAGTCTTTGTTTCTTTAGTGGAAGAAGCATTGGTTTGTGCTGACTGATGCAGGACTGAAGTACTACAGAGACTCTGCTGCAGAGGAGGTATATATTAATTAATTATTTCATATTTTTTTGTCTGTTTGGTCCAAAATTGTTATAATAACCTTGGTAATTTGGCCTAAGTAAAACAAACTTGTATTATTTATGTAGACTGTATAAAAGATGGACAAAGCTTCTTGGTCAGAAAAGAGAAGCCAAAGTAAAAGTGCCTTAAACCTGCATTGTGGCCAGCAGGGGATGACTTCTCTGGCTGCTCATTGTATTTATGACCTCATTAAACAGTTTTCTAAGGGGCTAATGGTCTTAGTCACTTGTTTTAAATCTTATTGAATACAGTCTAATGTTCTCTGTGTAAAATATGGTACCATTAGAGTCAAAGAAGGAAGAGAAAACATGGCAATACCTTGTGGTCAACATGTCACTGCCATATGGGTGGGCCTTGGTTTCTCAGTCAGGTCCACCCCTATTAGGCTGTGAAAATGCTTATCTTGAGGCTTCAAAGTGGAACTTTGCTAACCAGTGGGTGACATCACGGTGGTTATGTCCATCTTTTATATGCAGTCTAGGATTTTTTTTTTTTTTTTTTTAATGAGAATAGCAAACTGTAAGAGAAATGTACCTTGTTCCTGTGTTTTGTGTACAGAAAGATGACTCGGATGGGGAGATTGACCTGAAATCCTGTGTCAATGTGTCAGAGTTTGATGTGGAGAAGAACTATGGGTTTCAGATAAAGGTGACTATTTTTGGCACTTTAGACTGTGACTGATTTTCCTCTTTATATCCATCCATTCTCATTTTTTCCTTATCAGTCCCACACCCGCTCTCAGTTTCTGCTATCTTACATCTCTGTCAGTATCTCTTCCACCTTCAGTTTTTCTATATGATCTTCATCTCATCCCAACCTTATCACATTGTTTTTTTTTCTTTTTTGTCTCTCTAACCTATTTTTCTTTTGTGCTTCAGACACGGGAGGCTGTATTCACACTGTCTGCCATGACGGCTGGGATCAGGCGGAACTGGATAGAGTTTTTAAAGAAGTGTATCTGGCCCAGCAGCTCTCCAGACATCACACAGTAATTACAAATAGACATGTTAACATAGTAACTTTAATATAAAAAGAGTGTTTATTGGGTAAAAAACATGCCATAATGACTAAACGTGACTATTACATTTTTATAACTGAAATTTTGTAAGCCCTGGCAGCATGGATGATATTGTTTTTAACTGAAAGTGTGTGTGTGTGTGTGTGTGTGTGTGTGTGTGTGTGTGTGTGTGTGTGTCATAATGGCAACATGTAGTCAGTGTGAAACCAACTGTAGCAGGAACTACTGCAGTGGGGGTTTTGATGTATACAAACACAAGTTAACACCCCTATGCTAAATTCTTTTTTTAGTTTTGAAGTTTTGTCTAATTGCCCATATGAGTCTCCAGTGTACACACATTCTATTATTTTCAAACAGTAGTAGATTGTGTGGTGTATTAAAGTATAAGAATGACACAGATTAGGTATAGATGTGATATATTTATTGTAGAATTGGTTATTTATATTTTACTCTTAATTAGATTTTCTATTTATTATGATTTTGTTGCTCTGTGTGCCCTCAATTGCCCTTCAGGGATGAATAAAGTTTTCTGAATCTGAATCTGAAAAAAAAAAAAAAGGTTAAGATGCAGTTTTTAATATGAAAATGCTTTATGCTGGATGGGGAGTTATAAATACACTAAAAGCTGCTTTGGGCTGCTCCCTTTTTCACAGGCCATCTCCACAGCTCTGCATGTTTTTTTGATTTGGCAGATTTTTTTTTTTTTTTAATGCCAGATAGTCTTCCTGACACAATCCCAAAGGGATTTGTGTGTCCTCCTGGGATCAAACCAGGGATCATTCATTTGTTAAGCAAGTATTTAAACTGCAACACTACAAAAATAAATACATGTATCTTGTCACCGTTTTGCCTGATCACAGGCAGACAGACTTACAAAGTACTTAAAATCATGTTTGTGGTTGTTCTGCAGCTCTCTAATGGTCCTCATCAAGGCCATGTTTTGAAAACAGTACTAGCTGCTCCGTGGCAGCTACCAACCAGCAGCAGCAAGTTGGCAGCATCTGAAATAAAGACTCAAAATGTCTCCCTAACACTGTCAACTTTTGACATTTGAAAAACTACGTGGGTGTTGGGCAGCTTGTGGGGACATTTGTTATTAGATTAAGTTTTATAATAATTTAAAAATGGATTTATTTGAAAGCTAAATATTTAATGAACTGTTAATAGAGGTCACTGTAACTTGCACCCTCTTCCTATCTTCCATCTGGGAAGGCTGCATGAAGTGCTAGCTTGCACTAACGAGAGTGGTTTGGTCATTTGCAGTTTAGCTCAGTCTTGACGAAATACAGTCAGACAAGAGTCTGTACATGTACCGGCAACCTGACGAGTCACTTTCCGCTTTGATGGTTCAAGATGAGTCAAAGTTTAATTATTTTTGGATTATTAATGTTCTGTGGTTTATTAGTTTTTTTAATGACTCACCAGCAGCTGTGCCTCTAGTGTTCATGCTGAGGGCTGTTGTTCAATCCTGATTAATCTATGCTGATTAAAATAGGATTTATTGATTTATTTTTATTGATTTATTTTTTTTTAATGTATAACTTGTTTATTTGCTTTTCATCTTCTCTAGATTGCCTGACAGTGATAAGGAAAACGCCCATGATCGCTTTTTGCCGTCTTCTCGTCGGGGAACATCGCGTCATGGTGAAGCTCAGTCAGAGGTTCCGACCTCTGCCCCACCTTCTCATCGTAGGTTTGACTATGTTGAGCTATCCCCTGTTCCTGCCTCGTCCAGCCCTCTTCTTGCCAGTCAGAGAGAAGCAGGAGAGGGGCAGGGGAGAGAGCACAACCAGTGGCAGGAGGAGAGGAACACAAGCAGCCAGTGGGAGGCCGTGCTGTCCAGGAAGGGCGGCGGATCAAACCAGAGGCTACGCATGGAGGAAGAAATTGAGAAGAAGTGGGCCGAGTTTGAACAGATGCCCTTAAAAGAGATGAGCTCCTTACAGTTTATGGGATCACGGCCTTCCAGCCAAACAGCCAATGAGGCGCTGCAGAGGGAGGTAGTGCGTGGAGATGATTTTCCAATTTGCACATGACATAAAATGCAAATTAACCCTTCATCGCCATCGATGAAGTAAACATTTTTATCCCTTTTCACTATTTTCTGACTCTTACTCTTCAGCAGTGTTTTCCATCTGAAATAATATGCTGTCTGAGCATAACCCGGATAGCAAAATGAAAAATACTGCTGAAAGTCATGCCCGCTTTGTCTGTGTGATGTGTGCTGTTTTGAATGTGTTTGCATCTCCAGATCCTAAGGCTGTCTATACTTGACACACTTACTGTTATTTATAAGCAGAGAGAATTCCAACACATTTCATCTTGAATTAGAATGCTTTTTCTTAAACTTGAAACTTATTAGACCAACTTCGTAAATTCAACAGTGAATGGGGTTAAAGCCCAAGCCCGAGGTAACATTGGAGCAAGTGTTGGTGTCATTGGACTGCCTCTAGGAAATGCATGGCTCAATTGTGTGTTGCATTAAAATGGCACATTGATCTGCTTTCCCCCCCCAGCTCTGCTGTTCAGTAGGCTTTACCTCCACTTTTTTCTTCTATCAGGTGGCGTCACTGAGGCATCAGCTGGAGCAACTACAGCGGAAAGGAGGGGAAGGCGGTGGAGGAGGTGTGCGGATTGGCTGTGGCCCTGAGGCACCCTGCAGCCGCAGCCTGTTGGCCATGGAGCGCGCTCATCAGCAGGCCCTGGAAGAGCTCCGGAGGCAGTACGACCGCCAGATCAAGGAGCTGGAGGCCGAGAAGGACAGGCTGCTGCTGGAGGACGCCCAGGACACAGCACGAGGTCAGCGACTAGATGGAGTCAAAAAGGGCATCAGCCACAAAAATTGTGCCACATTCTGTAAAGAGGGCCACTGCTTACTTTAAATGAGTTTCAGTACTAAAGCTAATAGGGTTTTCCCTGCCTGTGAATCATCATTTGCTCTTACAGTATCATGCCATGTCTGCATATATAGATCTTTCCCTTTTAATGCAGTTTAAGGATGTGAGCATGTCTTTTTACCAATTCACATTCTTTTTAATGAACTGCTTTTAGTCGTTCTCGGTCACGTTTGACATTCAGACTAAAGTTATGGTCTGATATTATCGCTTACAAGAGAAGAAGTTGTGTAACACTTGAGTTTGTGTTTTAGTGATGGAGGCTTTGAAGAAGAAGCACAAAGAGGAGCTGGAAAGAGAAGTGGAGAAAATCAAGAGGCTGAGCAGCGGCGCGCTCGACTCGCAGACTCTGCGAGCCCAGCAGCAGTACGTAACTTTATACCAGTTTTTGCCAGTGACATAGAGACATACAGCAGTCACCCTGTTACGTTTGGGTGCAGGAAACTGTTCTTTTGCAGTGGCAGAAATATTTAAAAGATTACCTAATCTGTTTTTGTGTTAAGGAGTCTGAAAATGGCTTAAACTCTTCCACTGCGCCCTTGCTTTTAGCTTGGACTTCACTGGTTCATTCATGTGAACATGTTCCTTTGAGTGGGAGCTAGCTGGCCACAAAATGGTATTCTGTTAAATAAAAGTTTGAATTTGCAGACTCGCTGAAGCGAGGCCATTACCACAGCCGCCACTTGGTCCTGTCAGGCGCTTGAGGAATGTGGAAGAATTTGGTCATGGATTAGTTTTCTTTTGTAAGCTTCACGGGCCTTTAACACAGACTATCAGTGGCTGCAACTGGAACCTGCATTTTAGGGCTTAGTTATGTTGCCTACACTGCATTTTTAACTCTGCATGCTTTTCCTTGTTTTTGTGGTCATTGGTTATAAGCAGCAAAGAGGTTTTAAAACCACAGGAGGAAATACTCATGAAAAAAAACCACCAAGAAAGGGGAAACGTATTATACTCTAGTTATCTTTTCATAAAGTAAAAGAAAGGGTTGTCCAACTGGGGCTGGGTCTGACCTTGACTACTTTGTATATTAAATGCTTGTTGTTTTCTGTAATTGCTGATGTTGTGTAATACAGTAAAGAGAAGACTGACATTCTTGTGTAAGCTTGGTTTGAAACAGCAGCATCGGAGTTATTTCAGTGGTTTAGGTCACTGAGGCCCCCGCATGAATGCAGTTTTCTTTGTGTTGCTGCAGGGCAGAAGCTCAGGCCTTGCAGAGAGAGCTGGCTGGACTGTCTGAACGCTACTCTCAGAAGTGTCTGGAGCTAAACAGAGCGGAGCAGAACAATGCTGAGAGAGAACGGGAAATCAGCCGCAAGGAGAGAGACATGGAGCACCTGAGGAAGGAGAACCAGGTGAGTTAGCAGCAGGTTTTAGAAATGCGCCCTGATAGGAAGAGTGGTCCACTCACTTTGTAGCCCTAACTAAATGAGAATAAAGGACTGTTAGCTGATGTTGCATCGGTAGAGCTTAAGCATAGAATGTTTTAAGTGTTTTGCTAAGTATAAAGTATTGAAAATGTGAAGTCTACAGTCTGGTTAAATAAATGTATGCTAGTTTATACAAAAAAATGACCATTACTTAAAATCATGAAGGTAAACTATTTTCCTCTTTAGGACTTAAAGGCCCGTTTGACAGAGGAGATGAAGCGTATACAATCTGCCATCAGAGATCACAGCTCAGAAGGCAACAAAGACAGGATGCCCTGTGAGCTAGAGGTAACAACTCTTTAATGTGTACTTGAAACTGAAACAAATGAGGCGGGTCTGTATCTGCCAGGGCTCTTTCTTTTTTTTTTTGTTTATATATAGCTGTACAAATGTTATGGTAAATGGGTGTGAAACTCTGCAAGTTGCACTGATAGTTGCAGCCTTGGTTTAGAAGAGTGGAACATAGGAACAACAATAACTGTTAACAAACCTGCTGTATGGCTTTATTGTGCTCAACTGCAGAAAGGTGCCTATTTGTAGCTCATCTGATGTAATATGTGAGACATTTTAAAGAGTACATATTATACTTATATTATACTTCTTATTTCTTCCTATTTTCACTCATGTATATACTGTTAAAACATTCCCAGAGCTCAGGCTTTGTGCAAAGCTGCTTTAGTGAAACTGGTAATGAACATAATTGGCAGCCTTTTAACTAAAACTTTTGTTACTACCTATTTCTCAGAGTATTCCAGTGGCTACTGTAGCCAGTTGTCAGTACATTTGACATTGTGAAAATCTTTCACTAACAGCTGTAGATTATCCAGCATTACAAAACCTCACCAAGTTAAACAGGAGAATGCAGAGTTAGACTAAAAGACATAAATTAAAAGATTTAATGTTAGATTGGACACCTGGCCTCATGCTGACAGATAAACTTGATATACTGTAATTTTATCAGTGTTTGCATAAATATTCAAGAATACACTTGAGCTTATGTTTTGCCTTTTCAAGCAGATGATGGTGATGTTTCACTCCTTAACCGTATAAGTTATGTAGAACTATATGAATTACAGTGCAAGCCAAATGCATTTTTCCTAATTCACATATAATTTGATACATTGCTAATTTATAGGAATTTTGGGTAATGCATATTTTCTGTGTGCTTTTGTTATGTCATTTAAAGGAAACCCCCCTCAGTGTGTTTTTTTTTTTTTTTTTTACCCCCCAGGTTCTTCTCAGGGTGAAAGACAACGAGATACAGTACTTACAAAAAGAGATCAGCTGTCTAAGGAACGAGCTACAGTTTCTTAACATGGTACTGTGTGTGTGTGTGTGTGTGTGTGTGTGTGTGTGTGAGAGAGAGAGAGAGTGGTGGGCATAGGTGTAGTTGATTTTTTATTTATTTATTTATTTTTTTCTTCTCCCCCCTGTGAATTTACCAATAGGCTGTATATAAAAGATGGAAATAGGCTCTATGACTTCACTCATTGGGTGCCTCAGGCTTTGCTTTTTGGCTGTTGCCAGTTTGGTGCTTTGAAACCAGATGTGACCTTGTTCAGATGAGACAGTAGAGATTTTAATCTAATGCAGGGTGTATCTGTTATTCACTGTGAGCATTGGATGCTAAAGAAAAACGGGCTGAAAATAAAACATGCTTACTGAACAGCTGCTCCTTCCAGTGTCTTTGAATACAACTAAATGCTCAAGGCTCCAGTCACACAGGTCTAGAGACTGTTCAGCAACTCTGACAACCTCCAGTCTCTAGGGAAAAATATTTATTCCCCAACCAGTTGTGAGTGGTTGCTGGAGGTTGTTGGCAGTCTCTGAAGTTGATTGCTAAAGCTAAGCCACGCAGGCCTAACTACCAATCAGTGCCCCCCTGGTAACCACTGGTTGCTATGGAAAAATATTTATTTCCTGTACCTGTTCCTGAAATTGGTCGTGAAAAGATGCACAGTGCTGCACCAAAACCCTGCTTAGGATTGCTTTGATCGGCTGTCTGTAGTTTGTATGGAAGAAGCTGACTGTCTGCAAACACTCACCAACTGCTCTCTGAGCAGTAGTGAAACTGAAAATGGAGATGGTTTGCCTTCATTGTAAAAGTATTGTCTTTTGAAATTCCTTGGCTTCAGCAGTAAAGCATGACTTTTACTTTTAAGGCAGATGTTCTCCATTTCAGATTTGCGACACACTTTTTCAAGTTTCGCTGCTGTTCCTTGTTTAGTTAGCGAGTATTTGCAGATAGTCAGCGACCGAAGAAATCACAGTGAGGTTTTTGGTGGAGCGCCCTCTTTGCAAACGCCACCGACAACTTGCCAATCAACCAGGATATGCATATTTTTTCCTAGCAACAAGAGGTTAGGCCTTTGTGACTGAGGTCTAAGAGACACTGCATGCTCCTGTGGCGGTGACTGATCAAGCACAGCGTAGGCCCACCCTGAAGCATACGCTGCTTTGTCCTTTTTGCTTCTAATGGGGATCAAATTTTACTAAATTAACACCATGCTGTACTGAAGACAACTTGTTCACTTTTCAGACCTGGAGGTTACAGACTTCTTTGATATACAGTCTATAGGTAAACACTACACTGTTAGGGTAAAATAGCATCTTGGCAAAGTGAAATTTAACATGAAGTCATAGAAAATGCAGAACATGAGTAAATCAGCTAATTTAAAACATGCAAAGATTTTTTTTTTTCTCCGTAGTGGACGTAGTGTCACACTCAGATATCCTGAGAGCTTTTCTATCACTCTGCTCCACAGGAAAAACAGCTGGCCTGTAAACGATACACCGAGATGCACGAGGAGCTGAGTGGGATGAAGGGCCGAAATGAGCGAGAGATTCAGAGTCTAAAGGAGCACTTGAAGCTGGCTATGGCTGCTCTGCAGGAGGGGCAAAAGCTGGGGAACAGCCTGGACCACTGAGAGAACGCTTCTGGTACTAAAGCTCTGGCAGACAGTGACAGATGTGGACTGATATTCAACAATAACCATCCTTTTTTTTTTTTTTTTTTCTTTCATTTTGTTTTCAGGAGAAAGAAAGGATGGTTACCTGTTTTGGTTGCACAGTTTCAGCTGTGTGGAGATTTTGCCTTAGTTTTCAATCAATCTGCCAATGAGAGCGCAGGAGAGAGGTTTGCCTTCATTGCTTTCTGTTAGAAAGGTTTTCTAATGTGTGGTTACAGTTGTGAGAGTGTATTTTAACCTGAAGTATAACCCCGTTCCCAAGTAGATTTATTTAACCAAGTATCCAACCATGCATAAAACTGTGACTAAAATCTGAAAATAATATTTAAAAAAGTAAACAAAATCTACAGTCAAATCACATCTGTCCTTGAACCCCAGTCGCCTGTTTGATCTATTAATTTAGTACAACCTGCTACCTCTTTGGACTTTGTTACTACTTATACCGTGTCACCGAAGCTTCATAAAGGTCAGAAAGCTCTGAAGACAAACTTCTCCCGCTAGCCTAAAGAGCAGCATAGAGTAGCCGTTAGCCGGTTACGTTACACTGGGCCACATATAATGTATAAAACTGCACTTTTAATGTTTTTTTTATTTGGCTTTTGCATTTTTGAGTGCAAGCAGAGTGTGTATGAGTGCGCATTGGTCTGAAAAACTGGAAAATTTTTGAGTAACATTTATTTTGTTATTTTTTATGTATTATTTTTGTAGATAGTTTTTTTTTTTTTTTTTTTTTTTTTGATGAGTATTCTTCTCATTGCCTCTGTGTGTTGCCTGAGAGGGCAAAGGTCAGAAGAACTGCTGTCATCTTAGATTTCTGTATTACAGCTTTTGAGTCATGTTTACTTTGTGAAAGTGGCACACAGTTCTTAAGAAATGGCAATTTATTAGTGGGTTTTTTTTGGTTTTTTTTAACTTGGAAGCTTTTGTGCTGATGTTCTGTTGCATTTGCGAATAGAAAATTCATAAAAAGTTCTGTTGGGATTAAAACAGGACAAGACAGCATCATTTTTAATTCCTGGCGAGCTGGATTGGAAGTTGATTGGAAGCAAATTCAGGCTCAGCTTCCTTTAGGAGTGCATTTAAAAGCTGTTGAATGAATGTTGTCCCATATCACAGACGTCTCTAAGCCATGGCTGAGCCTTCAGCCTCTCCTGATCATCATTAGCACACGGTGTGCAGCCACCACAGCAGCAAATAACAGGTGTTGCATCAATGAGCCAGTCTTTTTTTAAATTGACGGTATGTATTGCGATAAAAGAATTATCGCTTTTGAAAACGTGTTCATATTTAATGTACTGTAAAGTTTGTCATCTTTGTAAATTATACACATTTTTGCAATCAATAAAAGAATTTCAACAGCAGATAATGTAAGTTTCATTTCAGTGATATTATTTTGGCTCAGACCTGCAAACTAGAGGCACACATTTGTGGTTTTCATTATCTTTGAATTGCACGCTTAATCTATTAAAAATGTATGCATAAGTTTCTTAAAGTCAATGCAAGAGCATGAGATATTTTATAGAAATTTGTTTATAGAAGCATTAGTTATTTTAGAGCTGAATGATTTTTTTTTTTTTTTTTTTTTTTTCCATGTTAAAAAATAAATGAGTGCTGGATCCTAGGAAGTATGTTTTATTTATTACACGGCTCCCAAATAAACAAAAAAAAAAACCTTTTCTCACTTTTATTCACACCAAAGCAGCTGAAATCTGATTCACAGTGCTTTTTGCTTCTAAGCTGGACAGACTGACGTCCCTGAAGTTTAACCGACTTCGTGTTGTACTATGATAAGCAAGAGTAACAGTCTAACACTAACAGTCTGACTGGCCTCGCCTGTCTCGGATCCGCCACACCTCTAGGTGGCATCAGCGGAGCGCTTTTTACTTTTACCACTGACTTGAAACCGGAAAGCTGCAGCAGCAGTTATGGCGTCCACAGCGGCGACTCGGACGGCATCTGGCGCTGCTAAAGTGGTTAAACCGATTTTTAGCCGTGATTTGGACGAGGCTAAGCGAAGAGTCCGGGAGCTGTACCGAGCATGGTACCGGGAGGTCCCCAACACAGGTATGTGTGTCCCCCCAGTAGCAGGTAAACGGTGTAGAAGAAGAGACGCGAGCGTCAAGGTCGCGTCTGTGGAGCGGTGCAGAATAATTCAGATTAGCAGCTGACACAGAGGAAACTGACTATAACAACAGTTTTAAAGACGCTCTCTCCTGTTCTGTAGCGGATACAGATGCTGATGTTTCCACTAAATTATAAAGGAACACTCATGAATTCAAAGCAACCGTTACATATTTGCCCAGGTTAGTGTTAATTTTCGGATGATGAGGCAGCATCAAGGCTTATTTCCTCTATACTTGGTTACGTCCTCACATTTTAACCCCCCCCAAAAAAAGGGAGGGGGGGGGGTGCATGCGTTCCTGTTGCACTGTTCTGTGAGCTCATACTTACAAACGACCTATTATTTTATTGAAGATAACGTTTAAGTCACCCTTGTAACACCCCTGTAGCACGTCTTTGTGTCTAGTTCTTATTTTTACTTTGCCTTGCTTACATGGTTACCCCTCAGCCCCATAATGACTCGGTGCCGTGGATAAAAGCAGGTGATATTCTGCATTTTCAAACTAATGTAAGGTGTTATCGCATTAAGTTACAGTGTGGAGGTCTGGAGAAATGCTTCTGTATTTACTGCAAATAACAGAGCCATAACAGTGTCAGAGTTTATGAACAAACAGCCAAAAAAGTAAAAAAAGAAAAAAGTTTTTGATCTTTTGGAATTCAAAACAGTGTTAGTAATTTATAATGTATAGTGTAGAATTACAACAGAACTCAGTTTAGAAGCAGATGTAAAGAGATTATTGTCACAAGGCACAGGTTTTTACAGGATTTTACGTGGCCTACCACTTCATGATTGAGTTGCTGTCGTTCCCAATCGCTTCCACTTTGTTATAATGCCACTGACAGCTGACTGTGGAATAGTAATGAGGAACGATTCTGTTTGTGTCCATTTCTCTGCAGTTGCAATGTTTCAGCTGGACATCACGACACGTCAAGGAAGGGACAAAGTGAGGGAGATGTTTGACAAGAACAAGCATGTCACCGACCCCCGTGTGATCGATATGCTAGTCATTAAGGTAAGAGCAGTCATCTGTGAGCTGCACTAACCATAAACAATATCACTCCATCATAACAGCAACTAGTAATGTATAATTTTTTTTCCAGACAGCAATTCTTCGGTTGTCTAATAGCTGCTCTGAGTGTTGGTTAAATCTAGTTTAGAGCAACACTGACGTACTCTGTGTGTGTGTGTGTGTGTGTGTGTGTGTGTGTGTGTGTGTGTGCTGCTTAAAGGGGAAAATGGAACTTCAGGAAACAATCCACGTCTGGAAACAGAAGACCCATGTAATGCGCTATTTCCACGAGACAGAGGAACCTCGCACCACCGACTTCCTGTCCAAATTTTACCGAGGTCACGACCCATGAACTGCACAGCTCTCGGCCTGCCCTGTGACCTGCTTTTTGCTTGTGTCCAGTTTGACAGATGTTCCTCTTTATTGTAAATATACGCTTAACAATCACCTTCCTGTAGCCGTGTCTCTCTTTCATTGACAGTCTCACTTGGATTGCTTGACGCCATGATTGAACCTGCAGATGCTGTTGTGAGAGGGTTATTTTTTTTTAACATATAACATAGAGCTTTTGCTCAGCAGACAACAGGAAAAGCTCATGTATATATTAATGTTGCCATTATAGCTTACTATGGCACTAAATCGACCTGAGTCTTCATCATTATTATTGATTGCATTATTTTTTTTCCTGCGGCACTGAAAAGCTTTGATCCTGTCAGCACCGTCTGTCTAAAACTGTTTGAGCTGATATAAGAGGCCAAGTAACATTTAAGAATCTGGATTACGTGCATACTAATTTATAAAACTGGACATGCAACACCTCCTGGGAAGAAGTTGTCAGCCTTCCTACAATTCTTATGTTTTCATCATAGTTTCATGCAGTGGGGTGTTTTAAATAGTAATCAGTGTGTTTTGGTGTATCAGATGCAACCAACATTTCCACTCACAACTCCACTGATTGTGTGGTGTATTTTACAAGCAATAGTCCTTTATTAAGATGTGAGTAGTGCATGACAAATACAGTACAATACGATCAGCGCGGGGGCAGCAAAAACCCTGAATCTAGTGCACACAGACGCAACTCCAGGAAGGGGTTTATCTGCTCAGATGCTCACGGACACTTGGCGGTGGTCGTCACAAAACAATCTGTGAGGGGAAAGAAAAAGTAGTGACTGACTTTTATAGCAACATGTGCTCTCTTCCACTATAAAAACCTACAATAATATAAAGAATTTAACAACTGCTGCAAAGCTGACAAAAATGAAGCAGACAAAACATTAGAAACACTGCTGCATTCAAGCTGCTGATGTGAGAATGCCTAGACTCAATGTTTTATTACAAAACTGAAGCTCTGACAGAGCTCGTTGGTCATGTGAAAAGGGACCCATTTCCAGCTCTTTAATCCAGCACCCTAATTTTATTCTTGGTCTCTCCACAAGATGGGTAAAAACATTTTTAAAATTACCTTTCTGCAGCCCCTCAGTTTATCTCCTGAGAAATCATTTCAGCTTTCCTTCTGATTGGTTGCCCCTCAAAAACCAAAAGCTGGGACTACATATGGCTATCCCACACTGGGTGTTTGGCTCACACGGATTCCTTGTACATACACTAACTTTGGCCATGTTTGATATGACCATCCACCAGCATAAGTGTATAAACTGAAGCATGTAATAAACTAGATCTTGAAACTAAATATGTTTTTATTGCAATAGTAACTCTCGCGTGTCAGCTTGTACTTAAATGCAACATTAGTAAACTGCCCGCAGGCAAAAATAGAGTGAGGGAGTGTGTGCACTTTGCCGCCCACAGTCAGAGCCAGTGATACCTGGTAACCAGGAAGCTTTACAGCCCCCTCAGTCGTCGTCGTCGTCGTCCTCGGGGACGAAGATGTCGTGCTCCTCCAGCAGTGCAGCAAAGTTCTTGCTGATCTGAGTCCCCACATACAAGAAGGGCACCACTACCAGACCGATCCGGATTAGGCCGAAGGGGGTCTGCTCCCCAGTGTCACACACCCCACCATAGAAACAACTAAGTTAGTTAACGCCGAGCATTCAGTGCAATGCTGATGTAAGAAAGAGCTGTTCATCAAAAAATAAATAAAAAATCTCTGGGCATGCACACCCAGGCATTACTTTTCTTTATGACTAACAGTGCTTATCCTCCTAAGTCTACACCCTGCGTGGATCTCCTGATTTCATAAAAATGCGTGCAAGTGAGCCCTCACCTTCTTGGGTTTGGGGAGCATACCACCGGATGATGAGCACACGGCTGTCCGGCACGCAATCACGGTGTTCCCCGGCACACCGGGGGGGGTCATCGGCGATTTGCGGGGGACTCTGAGGACCGACAGTCTGGAAAGGCGACCGAGGGCGGACGCCATATTTACAGCATTTGTTGATGCAGCGGCAGCAATGCGGAAAACAAACCGGAGATGATCTGTGACGTGTAGGGGTGTGGGAAGGAGGAGGAGGAGGAGGGGACAGCGCCACCCTGTGCTGCTGCACCGACACAGCACCCTATTTTGTATTTGCCCGACTGTGCGCAATTCGCCGCTTCAAAGTTGAAATAAACCACACAGGCTGCACATTGCGTTTTACTTTCGCTTGCTATATGTCGAGTTGCAGTTTACATTTAAACCCTCAGCAAACAGTGGTTCATTGTACAGCCTTAAAAATTTCAGACGAGGAAAAAAACCAAAAGCAAAATCAATAAATACTGTACAGCATTAAATATTTACAGACTCCTTATACTAACTAACTCATTGATAAGCAAAAGAACACCAGTCATTGACAAAATGCATTTAAATAGTGGACTACAGCACATAGTAGATACTGGCCTTGTTAAGAGTTACAAGTGATGCATGCTGTAAATGCACTGATCAGCATTATTGTGTTTCACTGTAACAGACACAAGTTTAAAGTTACTCTGCTGTTGTCGAGTCAATATCACAGACTTCCTAAAATGTGAGTTAAATAATTTAAATGAGGATTTTCAATGTACAAACACAGCAGAAACCAAAACAAACACAAATGTCTTTCTCAAGTAACAGAAATGAAATTGGACTTAGTGAAACAAATGCGACAAAAACAGCTTCGTGGATGTGCCGTTAGTGTCTCCTTATTGCAGAATCATCCCTTTCATCCCTGCACGAGTCCTTGCAGCTGTACCGCTTCTTGTGACGCAGGGCGTGCTGCCAGCCGTGGCCTCTCACTAAACAAAGCAGTGCAGTTAAGAGAGATTCACCCTCCAAATTAGTGAACGAAAGAAAGAAAACCCTCCAGATCTGACCGACTGCATCTCACGCCTCTCTTTCTCACCTGATGTCTGAAGGTCAGACGCCTGAAGAACTTGCTGACCTCAAATGCACCAGGTTTAAGGGGTCCCCCAGTCTTGCTGCCTTCTCCTAGCCGTACAATTTGTCCTTTGGTGATAGCGGCTCTCAGGCTCATGCTCTTGACTATGCGAGCGCTGGGCTGAGAGTTGGGCGTGGGCCTGGAGGACACAGTGATGTAGGTGGCGTCTTTCTGATGTTCCTGGTAGCTCACTATTGGCAAGGAAGTAGGTGAAAAAGAATGCTGGTCATTAATTTAAAAAGTAATACACAGAAAGATGTTGTCCCACAGTATTTTTAAGCGTGGCAGCTTTACCTGCAGATGTGACTGCTGTGTCGGTGGTACTGCTGAGCTCCAGCAGGACTGTGGGATATGCAGGATGCAGCAGGAAAAGTTTTCGAATGAGCGGCTGTGCTGCAGCAACAACCGGTGACACCTAAAGAGCCAGAGCGCACATTTAGCACAAAACACTCCTTTACAGAGTCGAGTACAATAGAGCGAAATGATCTGTGCACACGATTCAAGGATACTGCTCTTCCTATCCGATTCGCTAGGGAAGACTTACAGTTGTCTTGGTAACATTTCTCTGTGCTTTGATTGGCTCGCTGGCCCAGAACAGGAAAGTGGATTGGCCAGCAGATGTGGAGATTGCAGATGTTTCTAAAACAAGACCAGGACACACGAAATCGTTTGTCCAGAGAAGGTTCCCGTTGGCCCCATCTATGATAAATGCCTGAGAAACAAAGAAGAGGAGAAAACCGGTAAAACGGAATCTCGGTGGGAACTCAAACCGAAACCAGAAAAGCGAAAGTTTCATGGAGCATGTGAGCCTCTGAACTCATTACAGCCCTGGGAAAAAAAAAAAAGTATGAAAAGGCTGTTTTACCTTCATGATGCCATTTGATGAATGCTGAATGAAAAGGTCGAGGATCCCATCGTTATTGAAGTATCCCGCTGCTGGTTGACTGTGACAGACAAAGAACTATTTCAGGCATTTTAAGAACTTTATTTTTTTTTATCCCTTTTAAAACGGTGTCCCATATTTTGACTGGGGCTAATTTTCAAAAGGATGGGTTGGATGTTTTGGTGGAATATGATGAAAACAGCAAAAAGAAGAAAGAAGAGGAAATGCAGCTAAAAATAGAGGTTGGGAAACTGATTAAGTGCTATTCTCCGGGGGGGGGGATTTTTGCCATTATTTTGCACATTCGCACAGGTAAGAAGATATCAAAATTTCAGACTACCTCCTGGCAATAGTAAGTGTTCCACATCAAAACACTCTTTGCCCCACACTGTGGAAATATTCAGGGCTGTACCTGTGAATGGGAGATGTTTTGAAGGTCCATTCCTTTCGTAAATCCCTCTGCCTGAGCAGTGACAGTGTGCTGTTTCCGTACAGCAGCACCCAGTCACTTCTGCTGGAGTTCAGGTTAGAAGCCGAGTCCAGACTGTTGTGGTTGTTGCCATAACTATCCATAAGAGGGAGCAGGAACTCTGCCCGGTCATGGTCATGAGGGCTGGAAAGGATTTTGACTCAGTTTAGCCAAAAATACAAGATCTAGTAATCTAGTATGGGTCGCTCTTTCACTATGGACACCAATCTGAAAACATACTTTTATTTTTACTGAACCAGATGAATGTATATGTATCTGATAAAAAGGGTGTTTCGTAATATTTGAATCCACCAGAAAGGTGTGTAATGCTTAAAAAGGCTTGCATCAAAAACAGCAAAATATCTGCAGTGTTAAATTTCTGATTACCTTTGTGTAACACTTTTTAGTGAACTCCAGTGGAAGACAAAACCACACAAAGCTAACTGCAACTAGTTAAAGGTTTGGTATTTAACAGACAAAGAAGAGTGTGTACACTGAAAGCAGATCTATGTGCCAGTCACTGAGGCCCACCTGTAAATCTGTATGACGGAGGAGAAATTGTCCTTCTTGAGCCCCTCCCACCCCGGGTCCTTCCTTCTAAGCGTCTGAGTTAGGGGCATTTTGCCACTGGCGCGAAAGTAGATGTCTTGCAGAGAGATGGCCTTCACGTTACCTGAGGGAACACACGATGGCACAAGCTTCTGTAAAACCACAGTTAAGGTTCAAGGTTCACTCCAAACTAAATCAACCAACTCTAAAAAAAGAAAAAAAAAAAAGACCCACTTAAAATCAGCTGAAGAATAAAGGTGGTCACAGTAATTATTGACTTTCAAGCTTGTTAGAATTTTACAAACTCAGTTTTTGCCTTATATACTGTATTTCCATGTATGTCTGCACATTTCAATAAATCGCTGCACCTGTTTCCCATTTTCCAAGCAAAAAAAACCAAAAAAAACAAGGGATCAGTCAGGACTTTTGAACAGTACTGTGTATTGCTATGGAATGTAGAAACAACTCTGGTTTCTAATAGTTTGGACAACTAATACTGATAAAACAACTCCTTGCAATATGAGCACACAGAAGGCCCTGGATCACAGAGGGTCTCAGTATGAGCCAGTAGATGAGGGCATTTGGGTGTTTCCCTGTAAAGTTTAACAAAGTAAGTTAAGGGGACGAGCCAAAAGAAAACTGTCGAAAGCTGAAGCTTGAAAAAAGGGGCGACTGGACTTCTTTCTGTTTCTTGAAGACGTTTCAGCTCTCATCCGAAAGGCTTCTTCAGTTCTCAAGCCAAATGGTGGAGAGATCCAGGTATTTAAACCCCTGTGGGCTACTTGGAAAAGTTTCATAGCAGGAAGGGAAAATTTTGCATTTCATTGAATATCCTAAAGTTATTGTATTAAAAAAATAAATCACCTAGTCCAAACATGATGTAGTATGCTCCTCGCTGTGTTTCATGCAGCAAAGGACCAATCAGCTTCCCTTGACCAGTGAGGTTGAAAGGCACAGGATGTCCGAGCAACGCTCCAGTCCGTCCAGAGATCAGAGTCAGAGCGAGATCCAAAGCCTGGAAATAAATGAGACAAACCCCCCCTCCCTGTAAATTCACAGTGTGCCAGAGTGTGCCGTACAGTCCTTAAGATGGACATACAATTGCACTGATGTCAGCTGACTCTGGGTGTTAAACATTTTACAGTGATTGTTAAATGTCCCTGCCTCTCGCCCTATGTCAGCTGGGATAGACTCCAGCCCTCCCGCGACCCTGAACAGGATAAGCGGAAGTGAACGGATGGATGGATGGATGAATGTTAAACCGATAAATTAGAATGTATGAATTGTGACTCAAGCATCTGAATTCAGGCAAATTGGTATAGATACGGACCAAACAACAGGCTTGGAATCAAACTGATTTTTAAAGGAGATGTCTGGCATACTTCATCTGCTGGCAGGGTGGCTACAAGCAGATCTGGGTCTGAGTCGCCCTGGAGGTCTGGAAGTAGCACCGCCTGGGATTCAATGTTCTTAAGCGATAACGACCACAACTTCTTTCCTGGGGAGGGAAAGGAAATATCTTTGAACCCAATTTGAATGCTTAGAAATGAATACTTACAGTTGATCACACTTATTTACTTGTATATCAAATATAACTATTTTTAATATACGAACACAGCTTTCAGAAAAGATGAGCAGCAGAATCTGCACAGCTGGAATAGCTTTGAGTCTGACCTGTGGGGGCGCTGACAGTCGTGATGAAGGATTTGCCAATGAGGAGACACACGGGCGATGGCTGGGTGCTGTACTGCAGACCACACTGGATGTACATCACAGTCTCCTGCATGACTTTCCTCCACAGCACCTGACCGCTGACAGCAGACAGGGCCACCACACTGTAAACTGGGATGAAGAACATACATCATGAATATATCAAAGAGGTTACTGAGAGAAAAAAAAAAACACCCATTTTACACAGAGTGGACATACAGTGAACTGTTTTTTTCCAGGGTGGACCAATACTCAGAACAATGGGAAAGTCCATGGAACACGGTGAAGATCTAAGAAGGAAGACACTGTGCAGACTGTTGAGCATGGTGGTGGTAGCATCATGCTCTGGGGCTGTTTTGCTGCCCGTGGTACTGGTACATTGCGTAAAGTAGATGGAATAAAGAGGGGGGAGGACTCCCTCCAAATTCTTCAATTTCACCTCAAATCAACAGCAAGATGGTCAAAACTTGGACACAACTGGGGTGTTCCAACAGGACAACGATCCCAAACACAAATCAGAACTGGCTAAAATTAAAGCAGGCTAACATTAAACTTCTGGAATGACATTCCCAAAGTCCCAACCTACATCACCGGCACACTTATTAAAAGATGTAAGTGAGTGTATGTATATATTTGAGCCTATATGTATAATTTTCACCCTGTGTGGATCAGAGAAAATCCCAAATAAATTCAATGCACCCAGTTCTTTAATAAAGTCATTAAATATGTATTCTGTACAATCATTCCACCCTGGAAAAAATAGTTCAAGACACATACACAGATATTCATGAGTCTAAGTAAACTTCAGCCCACAATTATAGATGAGTACAGACATGAGATAGTGAACATATTTAAATTCCTCACATACTTTTGTTGCCTTTTTTGCCGTGGGTGTCATTGGTCCACTCAGTATCACCCAGGAACACATCCTCCACTGAATCACCATCAACATCCCACAGTGCCAGTGCGGGTGGCGTGACATCTAAAAGGAAAAACAAAATGAACACCACCCACCAGCAGAAGCTGTGTTTTATGTTGAAACAGAGCATGTGGGAGGTAAAATAATGCTCACAACGCTGTGTAATCACTGGTGGATAATTACAGGGCATTATTGTCTAGCCTCTCAGACTTCTTGGTAAGCCCCACGGCACCACCCAGTACCGTGTGTTTCTACTTCTTAGTTTAATCTATAGCAAACTTCATGTCTATGAGTCTATATGCTATCCATGAATGTTATATGAGGCCATTAATAGAGGAGCCACTAAATGCACATTAATGTCTTTACCTTCTGCATCTCCCAGGGCTCTCTCCCATAGCGGCCTCTTTTCCAGTTCTCCCTTTTGGCATGGAATCAGGAATGCACACAGCAGCACGACCAATGTGGCACACACCAGCGGCACCAGGAAAAAAGCACTTCGGACAGCATTCTTCACCCTCATCCTCTTTTCTTCATCAGTACTGTGAACCCCGAGCCCAGCACCCCCGAGCGCACCAGGGCCCCCTCTCTCACCACCCGAGTCCCTGTGGCTCCAGTACTGCACTCCTTTCATGTCGTCTCTACCCTGCCTGGATTTGCTGGGGAGTCGCTCCCTCCATTCATCCTCCTCTTCGTCCTCCTCGTCCTCCTGCGCCTCGTCCTCCGCGCCCACAAGTCTTCCAGATCGGCCGCCGCGCAGCTTGGAGGAGCTTGTGCCCAGGCAGCCGTCCCTGCCGAGGCCATTTCGGGGGTAGTTGAGCACAAGGTCGTCCTCTTCGCTCTCGTCTTCGCTATCGGCTTGAGTGAGAGGGTCGTACTCCCCGAGCTCTGAGCCCTTCTTCCCTGCAGAGACACACAGAAACGGCTCATTAGGAGCACTTCTCCTGTGTGCATGCAAGGGTTTGAATATGGCCGAAACCAGGAGGTTGTTGTGCTGCTTGTTTATGTATTATTGATAAGGTCCCTAATTTATAGGAAAATTACTCATTTTATTGTAGTTTTCCTCTGTACACCACCACAGTGGATTTTAAAATCAAACAATCAAGATGTGATTGAATTGCAGACCTTCAGCTTTACTTCAAGGGGTTTAACAGCAGTGTTGCATTAACTGTTCAGGGATTACACACATTTTTATACACAGTCCCTCATTTTCAGAGGCTCAGAATTCATTGGAAAATTGACCGTTCCCTTCATGACAAATGAGGCAAACATGATAGTATTACAACATCAAGCCAGCGTAGGCCCCAGTTTTACAACAAAAGACTGATAACACAGCAGTAGCAGTGTCTGTCCGCGCACACGCACACACACACACACACACACACACACACACACACGGCAAAGCACAAACAGGTGGCACCGTTACCGAGACGGTGAGCTCCAGTGGAGTGACCAAGTCTAACCCTTGTTGCAGGGTTGGACAAGCAACAAGCGGGGATGAGTCTAAAGGGGGGCATGGGGTGTATAAAGCCATATTTATTTCAAGGCTTTAGAAATATTATTTTGTAGCTTCATATTTATAGATTACAGATTTAGAAAATGTAAATAAAATATTAATATTTACAAATATAAAAATAAAAGCTCTTTTTTTTTTTTCTATCCGTAGGCCAGTAAAAACGGGCCATTAAAACTCTGAGCCACTGACCTGGGGCTGTCGGGTTGGACAATTAATTATTATTAACATTAATTATTAACATTATTTTTTTTAACATCTACACCATCAGAACATCTGTTTCCTGCAGCAGGAAATATTGAATTTAAAGGACAGGGAAAACCCACCTGTGAGAATGCTGATATACTTGCTTTTCTTCAAGTTCCTTTAAAGGCTTACAGACTGACTCATTCACACACACACACACACACACAGACACAGACACACACACACACACACACACCAAAATTACCTCATCCAGAAAATACAACGCTGTCAGAAATCTTCTTATGATTCCTACTGATGTAAGAAAGCCTTTCAAGAAGACAGAGTAAAGTCTATTTTATTTTATGCCTTAGTTTAGGCTGTATGTATACCTTGTTGTATTTGACATCACTGCACTTGTGATTATTTGTTTTTGCATTTAAGGAAATGTTTTCTTAAAAAAAAAAAAAAGATTTTAATACGGCACATGAAATAAATTGAAAGCGTTTAGTTTTTTTTGGTAGATTTATGCAGTTTAACTATTAAAAACACTACAGTTTCCAAAACGCTTTGTATATTTGTTATTGATCATTAATGAGACAAAATTATTTCTTATCCAATTAATATAATTGATAGAATACTTGATTACTAAAATAATCGATAGCTGTAGCCTTAAATGTGGCTGCTGATAGAAGCAGCAGGATGAAGTGTGAAGTGTACAGGGCTACACTCTCTGCTCAGATTCAGCCAAATGCTGCAAAACTGGTCAGACAGCTCTTCACAGCACAAATTGATAATGACATAAAACATATGGCAAAAGCAACCCAAGAGTTTCTCAAGGCAAAGAAATGGGATATTTTTCAGTGGCCGAGACAGTCACCTGATCTCAACCCAACAGAGCAGTTTTCAGTTACTGTATGCAGAGAGCCCCACAAACAACAACAAACAAACCCACAGTGAAAGCCTGGCGGAGCATCTTAAGGAGGAAACATTTGGTGATGTCCGTGGGTTATAGACTTCATGGAGTCACTGACTGTCATTCATCTGCGCATTATAACCCTCATATTTGAAAGTATGTTAGTTTGTCCAATTAATTTTGATCCTCTGAAAATGGGGGACTGCATAAAAATGGCTGTAATTTCTAAACAGTCAGTGCAACACTTCTGTTAAACTCCTTGAATTAAAGCTCAAAGTCTGAACTTCAATCATGCTTGATTTAAAATCCACTGTGGTGGTGTACAGAGGCAGAACTACAAAAACTGTCTTTGCCAAAAATTCACGGACCTAACTGTATTCCTTTATTTTGGGCATTTTCTGATTATATCTTCTTTTTTTTTTTTAACTCTGCTGTAAATGCACAAAAATGCATTTACAGCAACTAATATCAAATAATAATAACAAAAACAACAATAATGTAAAGTTAGTTTGGTTATTTAATTCAGTAAATGCTTGTGAGTATTGCCTCAAAATACAGATCTATCTAAATATAGCAACAAATATTAAAAATTAAACAAAAATACTATTACCCAGTCTGAGCTTGTATTATGTATTAGTCTTTTAAAAAAAAGGGGGGGAAAAAAGGGCTTTATGGTGAGCTCTCTTACAGCAGGTTGGTTAACATTAGCTAGGGGTTAGCTGGCGTGGAGCACCCCCCACGCAACACCGTCAGCGTGCCGCTCAACCGCCGGGCTACATAAACACAAAACAGAACGCACCATAATGAGATAATACCAAAGAAAAAAAGGACGATAACTGCGTATGACAACCCAGAAAAAAATTAAATAAACCACCTGCATTCATGGGGCTGAGACGTGAGATAGGACAGCGCAGACGAATCTGAGGCTAAGCTCCGTTACGCCTGCTCATTCGTCCGGTAAAAAAGGAAAATAATCAGTTCTGCGCTTACCGGGGAGCTTGAGGGCACGGGACAGAGCTGCAGCCATTTCTCCTCTAATGAATCCGACAGAGCCGACGTGAGGCGAGGTAGCGGTGATGAGCAGTCCCCAACAAGCACTTTGGATCTGCGCCTGCCCATATGCATCATGGGAGTTGTAGTTTATGAAGACCTCTCGTTGTTTAGTACGTGTATATGTCTATGGTTCAGTACGTCTAACTGTATCTGTATCATTATATTGAAGAAAAACACATTTAACAACCGTGACAAAATGCTAAATAATAAGTGTTTTTAAAAAAAAAAAACATAATTACACAGAAAGTAAACCTTCTTTCTCGTGAAGAATATTTAGACTGTAGTTAGTTAATATGTATATATTAACTAATATATTTATATATTATGATGCCTGCACATCATGTTGATATGTATATATTTATCTATTTATTAATTTTTTATACATTCTATTTTATGTGTGGACTTTACAGTGTGGCACTGAAACAGGAGTGGCCTTCCAATCTCATTGTACATTCCGTATAATGACAAATAAGATAAGATAAAACTTTAATGATCTCACGACGGGGAAATTTGCGCATTACAGCAGCTCAGTACAGAGAAAAAATGAAAAAGGATGAGTAAGAACAAATAACTAAACTAAAACTAAAATAGAATAGAATAAAATAAAATAAAATAGCAAAAAACTATACACATACATAAGCACTACATACAAAAAATATATATATCAATGTCAATACACACATTTACATATACACACATATACACACACATCAAAAATCTATATACAGATATCAAAATATTATATACATTTGTAGCCGGTAAGGTACATAGCATATACGGTATGCATTATATGGGTGAGTGTAATAAATAAAATGTATCTGGACTGTATGGATAAAGTGATGGCAGAGGAGGTAAAGTAAGGCATTCTGTTCTATTATGTTCTACTCTATTCTAGACCGCGATTTAGTTGTAATTTATCACTTGATTTTAGTATTTCCATTCTGCGACATAGTATGATATACATGAGCAGATTATAGTTCTGATTTAAATCAGGATTTTTATTTTGATCATTGAGAGGGAAACGGGGAAGGTCCTAGTCCCGCAAGGCATCTCGCAAAGTAGGCGAGTCACCTCAACAGGCAGACCTGTGCCCCTTCAAAAATTCGTCTCGTTAAATGTACGAGGACACGGGCGTCACCCCGCGTCGTTATTTTCCTTACTCATCAGTTTAAGGCATACCCGTGAAACAGCCACTGACGGGCATAGACCTCGCACACAGGCACTCTCTGTTATGGTGCCAACTATGACGCCCCATTGTCAATTTGTTTTGGCTTCTATCGACGTTTATTTTGTTTCACTAAGTAAGCGAACACGATAAAATAAATAGTCACTGATCTTTGTAACAGTTTAAACTATGCTTACGTTGTAAAATCGCTGTGCGATCTGCTGCAAAGGATCATGGGTACACAGGTATGCGCGCTGTTTGTATTCCGTCAGGACTTAGCGATCAGAAGTTTCTTATGTTAGCAGCACCGAGCGTGTGCCACAGTCGTTTTGTGTGTTTTTTTAGAATTCATAATTAGTTATTCTTAATTATTAAGCGAATAACAAACTCTCAGTGTCAACCTCCGGTAGCCGTTCTGGTTTTTGGCCCAAATCGGGCCCCGTAGTCCCGGCTCCCCTCAAAAACTCGAGCGCGCATGCGCGTTTGAAGAGTGTGGAGAAAATGGCAGACGTCTCTCTTGATGAAGTTATACGACGGCGCCGTATTAACGTCAAGACTGCAGCGAAAAGGTATTTTTTAACGCTTTTGGCACTGGTGTATGTGCGGTTATTTAGGAGGTAGAAACTCGTAGTGATGTTTTTAAGAGCATAAGGAGAACGTTGCGCTGCAGGGAGCTACCGGACAAGCTAACGTTAGCATATTACAGCTAGCAGCGATCGCAGCCTCATCGCTAGGCTAAGTGGTTGCCATCTGCAGGCCTGCACCTTTGAAGCCGTTCATAGAAAATACATTAAATAGAAAGAAAATACAAGTTAGGGACTCAACCACACTGTTTATCCGAACAGATTTTTTTGTATAAGTTAAAATCTTTACATTATGCAGCCTCTTTCAGCGTTTTGTTTGTAGCTTTACTCGTCGGGCTTGGCTAACTAGCACGCTAATATTTTTTTGGCAACAAATCGCAGTTTTGCCCTCATTTATTGAACAAATGTGGTAGCCGGAATGCGTGAAATTAAAGAGATAAAATCCCCGTCCAACTTTTTATATATTATCTAGGCATGCGCTTTAGAAATTACTGGAAAAGTTATTACTTCATTTAAAACCTAATTGCTTTCTTTGAATGCATTATCCTCCTATTATGGGGGAAAATAGACAATTTAAGAAACAGTAAGAGCATTATTTTATGTCTGGTAAAACGTATTAATCCTTCAATATATTTCTGCAAATGTTTAAAACGTTGAAGGTAGCACAAATCCTAATGCCTGTTGTTGTATCACTGCTGATCCTGAGGAAACATTGTTTTTTTTCGTAGGCCAGCGTTTGGACGGGGTTTAGGAGGGGATGGCAAAGGTTTTGATGCCAGACAAAAGATTGGAGTGAATGATGTAAGACAGAGGCTTGGAGGAGGCACAGGTAAGGGCCACCAAGCATTATAGTTCAACAGATCAGTGGGTGTAATGTTTTGGGGAGTGAAGCATTATTTTGCCCTTAAACCTTCCCTTTCTTGCCTTAGGTTTTCAAGTGAAAGATGCCAGAGAGAAGCTGGGGCAAAAGGATGCTCGCTTCAAAATCCGTGGCAGGGGAGGAGCAGGAGTGGTGCAGGACGCTCGTCAGATGATCAACTCACGCAAGCAGGGCCAGAATCAGTTCACCGTCTCTGCACCGACCACACTAAAGACAGCAGTAACGCAGCATTTACAGAGCCAGACGCATGTGCCGCAGATACAGATACACACCAGCAACAATCTCGCTGGTGTGAACACGAGGCAGTTTGCTTCTAATGTACAAGGACCGAGTGCAAAGGCCAGCGCAGCGCCACAGCTGAGCAATAATGTAAGAATGATGGATGCTCGTGATAGGCTGAGCCTCAAGAGGAGCATTGGAGCGACACAGACGCAAGCAGCAGCTGTACCACCTCTAAAGATAACTAAGACCATCCAGGTAAGGATAAAATTACTTTGACTGTTAAATCGGGTTGCACATATGTATACTTGTTGAAATATACAGCCAAAACGTATTTTACTAATACATTGTGCTTCTTTTAACAGCAACGTCCAGTAGGGATGTCAGGAGGAGTACGTGCAGCTACGGAGGTAGACCAGTTTCTCTTAGCACATATAAACGTAACAGGACACTTGTGGTTCCCTGTCTAAGGGTGTAAGATATTGTACTAAATTGATTATTTTGTTTTTCACAGCCTACCTTAAATGAGCATGATGGTGCCCCAAGTAAACAGTTAAAGATCACAACTGCAAACAACATGCTACAATCACGGGTAAGATTATTTTTTTTGTGTGTGTGTGTGTGTGTGTGTGTGTGTGTGTGTGTGTGTGTGTGTGTGTGTGTGAGAGACAGGGGCTCATGTGGGGATTCATACAGAAACTCCAGCTTGATTGCCTGTCAGTTGTGCATTCCCACATTAATTGGAGCTTTTTCTTTCCTACAGCCTGGTACAGCAGGCTCAACATTCTCCATGTCAGCCCCGATCACCAAGGTGGTTAAAAATGATGCTTACACGGCCCCTCGTCCTGCTGCTCCCGTGGGTTCCGCTCGGCCCAACACCAGTCTGGCTGCCACACGGTCCTCAGCTGCAGCCTTACAGCCGGTATCCAGGACTCTTCAGCAAACCACAGCAGAAACCAGTGCAACGGTTCCTGCTCCTCCTCAGGTAAATGCTGTGGTTTTCATCTGCAGCTCAGTATGTACTAGGTTCTTGCTTTTAGGTTATGCCTGTATAACTTGTTTTTATGGCTATTAGTGCAATTTGTCTTTAAGCTTGGTACATCCAGTCAGTTTCTGACATTATATATCCACCCCCTGGCAAGGAAAGAAATTTTTTAATAGCTTTATATACATATAGGTAGCATGATATGTATTAAAAATGGCATAATTTATTATTTCAATCTTCATAATAATTGATAACTAACATTTTAAGATAAATGTAGTGGAATATGGACTGTGGCCTTGTTTAGACATGCTCCTGCGTGCTGCAGATATTTTTGCTGCCAGAGGCAAAGAGAACAGCTGTCATCAGACTGCAGCTACATTTCTGCCACATTTCAAGATCTGCTTGCAGTCTGTCTCCATACAGAACCTTCGATTATTTTATTTTTTTAGCTTGCTCTTAATTCAGTTAAGAGGTGTCATATAGTGGTGGTGAATAGCATTGTTTGCTTCATGTTTAAGCTTGTTGAAGGGTGGTTTGATAGAGGACTCTGGTTGGCTTTTACCCATAAAGGTTTGGATTGCAGTTCTGTTTGCCAGAGAGGAGAGTCTACAGCTCCACCCTGTAATAAATGCTGCTGTTGTGTTATTGACCTTTTTGTGGAAAAGAGATGGTGGCTGCTTTGTGTGATTTTTATTTTTATTTTGTTCAGTATTTTTAATTTGCATACATGCTTCTTTATACATATTACAGTTCACACACATCAATTTTTAGTTGCAGTTGCAAATGAAACTGTTTAGCCCTTCATACCACCTTTGCCATCATACTGTGTGTGCCATGTCTCAAAGAATCCTTCTTACTTGTAACTTTAAAATGAAACGTTTAGGCTAGCAGGTGCGCTGCTGTTAGATGTAACACAGTTTGACTGATATTTATGTGTCAATGTTTTCAGTACATTGTCATTTAAGTGCTTTTGTACTCTGTACTCACGTTTTGAAGCAAGAAACGAAATTGTATTTTTAAGGTGATCTTTTGATGATGTTGGCAGGACAGCTGTAGCTGTGAGTCTAAATGATAGTAAAAAGTGAATTGTTGAGCTAAGATGTTTGGCATTTCAACCCTAAGCAGTTGGTTTACATGTTGTTTTTTTGTTTGTTTTTTCCGTCATGACAGCCATTTTAACTGCATTCCCATGACTGTCTGGTTTTGTCACTTTTCTTTTCAGCCTGCTTTTAGCCCTTTGGAGGGGACAAAAATAACAGTGAACAACCTGCATCCCCGAGTCACTGAGGAGGACATAGTGGTGAGGAAATCACACTGTTTGCCTGTAACCTTTTCTTGTTGGATATTAAAATGATGTGCTGAGTGCTGTGGTGACTCATTCAGTTTGTCAATTTTTGTCCGCAGGAGCTGTTCTGTGTGTGCGGTGCCTTGAAGCGAGCACGGCTGGTGAAGGTAGGCGTCGCTGAAGTGGTGTTTGTCCGTAAAGAGGACGCCGTGAGCGCGTACAGGAAGTACAACAATCGCTGCTTGGACGGTGAGTGCCCAGGAGCAAGGGCGCACACGTGAAATTGCTCTCTGGGTTTTGGGCACGCTCTTCTGTTTAACATGCAGTTCAATGACTGCTGCAGCAATGAGATGTTTTGGGGTTTGGGACATGTTAGACAGAACATATGGAGTCAGGATCACTGTGATTTTCATAGAACTGATTGATAGGTGGTTGTTTCCATGCGTCATATGTTCTTTTTCCTTTTGTTGTCCACCCCCAGGCCAACCCATGAAGTGTAACCTTCATATTCAGGGAAATGTCATCACTTCTGATCAGCCCATTCTATTGTAAGTGAGCCCTCAAGGCTTCTTTACTTAATTTCAAATGAATGTCTACTCAATTGTGTTTTCATACTGCATGAGCCAGGGTTCATCATGACTCAGAAAGAGAACTTGGGGACAGTATGTATGATGGGTCCATGTAAAGGCAGTGAGTCAGTGTGTCCTTATTTGCCTGTAATCTGTGCATCTCCTTGTTATTTCTGACCTTTGATTAAACAAAAATGTGCAGTATGTTGGGTAAATCAAATTCCACATAACAAAACTGGTTAAATCTCTTTATGCACATCAGGAATTCTTCTGTGTAGGGAAAATCCTAATGCAGGAAATCCTTATTTTGGATATTTTCACTTATGTCAATCTAGCTTTAACCTAGGCACTAAAGCCTATATTCACTGTATTCCTAAAGTATAAAAAGCATAATCAAGGCTGTATGTGTTTGTTAAAAGTGGAGCAGTTGTGTAGATTTCCAGCTTCATGTTTTTTATTTTTGAACTGTGTAGGTGTGGCTCTGCATGATTAACAGTTCAAAACAATCTTTATGGATATTATTGTGGTCCTCTGTGCAGCCTCTCAGTTCATCCACTGTCTAAAATCAGTGTTTAAAATGGAGCTTCTGTGCTCACAGCCAGAGCTGTAAGACTTAGATGACTGTTTTGCCCTCCTGTCCTCTTTCTTTGACGTTACACAGATTCAAGAATAGAAAAAGTAGTCTGAAAACAAACATTTAGAACAGTCTGAAGCCTGGCTTTTTAGCTTCGGTGACCTCATTAAGTCAAGTTTTGGCCATATTTATTATGAATTGGAGCAAACTGAAAATAAGGGAAAGCACCACAAGCCTACTCTAAGCAGTTTAGTGGTGCATTATTACATTGCCTTTGAAAAAATTGATTTAATCAAGTTTAGCTTCACACTGCCAGTGGCTGTAGCTGCGTTATCCACTAGAGGTCAGACATGTAACCCTTTTGGCATGACAGCCAATGTCTTTTAAGTTAAGTGAATGCAGCAGTGGGACCCTGTGTCTTGTTTTAATTGTTAAAGGGCTTGATGAAGGGGTGCCTGGGTGGCTCAGTGGTGGAGCAGGCGTCCACATACATATGCCGCTCTGCAGTGCGGGTGGCGCGGGTTTGAGTCCCGGCCTGTCGCCGATTTGCCTGCATTTCTTCCCCCCATGTTGTTACCCCATTTCCTGTCTCTACACTGTGAACAAAAGCCGCTGTGGCTGAAAATTAAAAAAAAAAAGGGTTTGATGAATAATAACTCTTTAACTCATCGCCTTCCACAGGAGACTCAGCGATACTCCCGGTACAGGCAGCAGCACAAAGAAAGAAGGTCTGCCCCCCTCTTTATCTCGGCCCACGGGTCAGCGCTCCTCCTCTCAGCCCACCCCAGAGGTGGACCCTCAGACCATCCTCAAAGCTCTCTTCAAGTCCACTACACAGTCACCCTCCACCACTGAGCCTCCCAGCTCACAGGCCACTGCCTTTCGCATCAAGATTTAGCCCGTGTCTAATGTGAAAATGCTGTCTGTTCATGTTACTGCATTCTCAGTGTTCCCATTTTCAAACTGTGGTTTTCACATTGACAGCAGGCAGCACACATTCTCATGAAACTGATTTTTACATATTTGATATACATAACTCCTGTAAACGTGAAATTCATAATGCATCCTTGTTTGAGTTATATGGTATAAAAAGTCACCTGTTTTTTTTTTTTTTTTGTTTTGTTTTGTTTTTTGGGAAACAACTGTGGAAAGAAGTGTCATGATGTTTAATCTGGTTTCCTGGTGGAGGGAGGATGTACCAAATGAAGTTGGATGAGGTTTTTTTTTTTTATTTTATTTTATTTTAGAAATTGAATCACAGTTTGAATTTTTTTAATATTCCCATCACTTGCCTCCAAAATCCAAAAAAGGAGTTAAACAAAACAGCCAAAAAACTTTGGCTTATTGGCAATTGAGTTTCTTTATCATTACTGAGAGTTATGTAATATTTAAGGTTGAATATTCATGCAGGTGTCTTTATATTGTCAGTACTTCTCTTTGGGTTACCTGGGTGTGTACAAAGCATAGGAAAAAACAATATACAGACCAAACAACACAAAGAAAAACATGCCACGTCCGTCTTTTTAGGAAGGACCATTAGGTTGTCTTCCCACATCTTAACCTAAGTTGAGCCCAAAGAGATGTCCTGCCAGCCAAAATAACTGAAAATACCTGCAAATTGGGGTCCGGCAGAAACTATATAATAACTTCATTAAGCTCTCAAACAGACATGTTGATTTATTTGTTTTTAACATTCAGACTCATGTTCTCTGGTTTTTGCTCAGTGGTCTAGATTTGGAGCGAAACATCTTTAATTCTTTCTATCATTACGCTCGATTTGTGTTGAAGGACTGTAATTTACTTTCTGTTGCTTTCTTGGTATGTCGTGCACGAGGAGACAAAAGTGGTAGGATCTGTCTGAAATGTCATCATTAAATATTTAGCTTTGTAGATGTTGTCTGAGACTCTTTTTTTTTTTTTTTTTTTTTTTGCTCTTCATAGTGGGATCTTGCTGATTTATATAAATGTATACACACATGCTCTTTAATATGGGTTGTGTTCCACATTATTTTTAATAATGACTTTTATAAAAACTGAAAAATAAATGTTTAGGTTTAGAACAGGGGTGTCAAAAATAAAGCCTGGCCTGACAAAGATTCCAATCCAGTCCACTGAATAGCTATGGAACATTTTAAAGAGGGCATAGATTTTTAAATAAATTTTTACAGTTTTTCCTATAGATACAATTTCCCCATGGCCACTCCTACTACACCACAGTAAATAAGTAATAGATAAACAATTAAATGACAGAAAAATCCTTGTTTTTCACAACTGTACCTACAATAGAAATTTGTTTTTTTAAACAGTGGGCCCACAGTTATGTTCTGTGAATTAATGAAACCTGTCTGTTTTATATTTTCTAATAGGACAGTATGGGCAATGAGCTACCAGAAGGGTTTTCTGTAATTTTACACATTTATTTCTCTCAATTTAAGCCCAGTCAGTCATGCTGGCAGATTTTGGGGAGGGGTGTACCACACTGTACGGAAATTCAGTTGTACTTCCGGTTTGAAAGGTCAGACCAAAATGGCGCCGTCCAAGAAGAAACACGCCAAGAGCCAGGCTCGTGTTATTCCTGGAGGATTTACGGGTATCGCTGGTTATTTTTCTGCTTTTCTGTACCGTTTTGTCTTCGTACACAAGTCTTTTCGTTATGTGACGCGGCTGCTGTGTGTAGTCTGTTGTACGTACAGAGCAGGGTGACATCAGGTGCTGATGTATTGTTGTGTTTCACCGTCTCTTCTCGCAGTGTTGTCTTTACAGTTCAGCTCGGGCAGTGTCGCCCGGCACTCGCTGTATGTGAAGGAGCACAGGGTGCGAGCGGAGCGGAGCTCACGCAGGCCGCTGGACCGGACTTTGTTCGTGCTCAGCGTCCCTCCATACTGCACAGAGGTAGCGTTGGTTCGCTGGGTGTGTGCCTGATCGGTGTTGTGCCAAAAAGGATTTGCGATGTTTGTGTTTTTTTATGGATAATATATTTGCTTACACTGGTAGACTGTGGTTACAGGATTTATGAAGGACTTATATATATATAAACAAAACAAACAAACCAAAAAAACCCTGTTTTGCAAGTATCTTTATGATTCTGCGTTATTGTATCTACATTACAATACAGTTCTTTGTGGCCACTTAAAATATCTTTATAGAGCTGTGATGTTATTGCAAAGAAGTGATTGCAGCTTCTACCTTGTGACGGGAGTGGTGTTTCTCCCTCAAAATTACTTGATATAATTCATGAGAGATATGTTTGACATATGTCCCATAGATTTTAGGCCATTTTAGGTGTGGGATTTGTTTGTCAGGTAAACCGTAACTGTTCTTCTGTGTGTATGTGTGTGTGTGTGTGTGTGTGTGTGTGTGTGTGTGTGTTACAGGGTGTTGTCAAAGATTTATTCTCGCAGTTTGGCAGCGTTGAGTCAGTGGAGCTGAGAGACCACCCGGGCTCCTTTCAGGAGTCTGGACCCAAACTGTCCAGGTTCTTCAAACCAGCTGAAAAACAGGTTGATCTATGTTGCTGTGCAGTTATTTCCTTTTTTTATAGCATATTTTGGGACATGTTTCACATTATGTGTCTCTGTCTGTTCCAGGGTTTCAAAGTTGGCTATGTTGTATTTCAAAACTCCTCCAGTATACCGGTTGTTAAATCACACCCACATGATGTGCCTTTGGTGGTCTGCACAGAGCAGCGTCCAGTCAAAACAGGAATCCAGAGTAAGTAGGCTGTTGCTAAAAATGACACATTATAGCATTATTAATATTTATATAAAGATTAATTTTTATGTTGTATAAGGCCTAAATAAAACCAAATCAGACATAAAGCTGCCTCAAACACATTAATGCAGACAAAGAAATGTAAAATATGACAAAATAAGCAAAATTGTCTGCAAAAGAGACACAGAGATGCATTAATGCGACAAAAGAATCAGCGTGAGAGAAAATGAGTAGACATAGATTCAAAACAACTACTCAGATACAGGAGGGCTACAAATAGTTGCAAATGAATTATAGTAAGATACTAAATATAATGAAATTGCCTGAAAGAGACACAGAATAGCTGCAAAGAGAGTCGGCAATAGCAGAATGTGACACAAATGACCAAAATTAAATGTGAATGACATCAGGGTTGAAAAAAACAGCAGTAAAGGCACCAAAAACAACCCCAAAGGAAACACTGAGTGACTATGAATGGATGTAAAATGAGACATAAACTGATCAAATTATGAGAAATTATGCAAAACATCTGGAAAATGCACACACACAAAACAAAGATGTTACTCATCTGTAACAAACAAGCTCCATGACAGTAATATTTTCTTATGGCAGAGTGGATTCAGCAGTACACAGACACGTTTATTCAACCGGACAAACTGCAAGAAGTAGTCGACTCTTTTATGAAAGACTACGACGAGTGTAAAGAAGAGGTGAGAGTTCTGCCACTGTTCCTTCAGCTTTGCTGACGCAGCCGGTCCACGTGACTTCAACTCGGGTTTGATCTCTTGTGCGCAGGAAGTGGAGCGACAGAGGAAGGAGGCTGAACAGCAGCAAGAAGATGAAGACGGCTGGGTGAAAGTCACAAGAGGGCACAAGGGCGCCAAGGCCCGTCCTCACAGTGAAGCAGCCAATCAGAGGACCCTACAGAAGGAGATGAGAAAGAAGAAGAGGAAGGAGCTCATGAACTTCTACACCTGGCAGCACAGAAACACACAGAAAGAACGTAAGTCACTGATTTAGTTG
Organism: Archocentrus centrarchus; assembly: GCF_007364275.1. Classification (NCBI taxonomy): domain Eukaryota; kingdom Metazoa; phylum Chordata; class Actinopteri; order Cichliformes; family Cichlidae; genus Archocentrus; species Archocentrus centrarchus. The sequence continues at coordinate 10,314,253 of NC_044353.1, read as the reverse complement.
TCATTACTTATATGTGAGCTTGTGACATAATTTAAATACACTTTATCCTCTTTTTTTTTCCAGATATTGCTGAACTAAGGAAAAAGTTTGAGGAGGATAAACAGAGGATAGCTCTGCTGAGGGCGCAGAGGAAGTTCAGACCTTACTGAGTCGGCCCATTTTTCTGTGCTAATGTCACTGCTTTTGTGTATATCAATTGCATCATAAACCTGAGTAATCTGTGTTAATAAACTACTATTCTGACTTATTTTGAGTTATTAAATTTGCTTTGATCGGCAGTGTGTTTGGGTTTATTATTATTATTATTATTATGATCGAAAAGTGCTATCAGATTTGGATCCATCCATGCATCCATTTTTTTTTTTTTTTTTATAAACAGATGGGTGTAGACACTCACTGTTGTACCTCTCTCCTGACCTCCTCTGTGCATACCAACAATCTGAACCAAAAATATCAAATTTGGACTCATCACTCCAGAAAAATCTGTCCCCGCTGATTTTCAGTCCACTCCTTTTCTCAAAAATCAAACGCACATTGGAGAAGTTGAAGACATTTATTGAGATTCTTCACTGTCAACTTGTTGATCACATGCTCGCTGCACACCTCTGTTCTGACACCTTCTGATGCTTGAACACACAGTCCACAGCAGGACCAGCAGCAGGGCAACACAAACACCAGAGAGAATATGTACTGTCACCTGAAACACTGAGGAAGACAGAGGGGACATTTTATTTAAACACTGTCATTCATGCTCCTTTAGGGAATGATTCTAGTTTGGTGCCTTGTTGGATTTACTTTTTTTATGTTTCACACAGGGATCCTCCTCTGGTTCAGTGTTATTCTGGACAAGCTGCAAAGGCCCTAAAGAGACCAGCTGAAGCTGGTGGGGCTGAGGTGCGGCCTCTCTTCTCTGTCTCTCCCCCTCAGGTGCTGTGCAAGAAGAGGGGACAGATTCAAAACACCAAAAATAAGCAACTCATGGAGTGTACTGTACGCATGCTGTGACGCATAGTTGTATACTCACAAATGAAGGTACAGCGCTGTGCACAATCAATGTCATTCATGCAGATTTCCACCCAACAATAAAAGTATATCTGAATGAGAGATTAAACATAGCCAGGACTGTGGAAATACACTCTCCAGTGTTCCTGAAATATGACAATATGATGAACATACTTCCTCTGCACTTGGATGGCCTGTACTGGGGTCCAAGAAGGCAAAGGTCTTTACATCAAACCTCCTGACTTGTGAGTGAGATGTGGTCTTTCCCTGTTTGTCCACTGGGACAGAGCTTCTCATATTATCCTGAGGGTTTGGACATCTGTCCAGATGCAGGGAAAATTGTGCTGTTCATGTACTTATATATTTATATATATTAATTTGGGATAAAATTGGAATGCCACTTTAACAACTTACCCATCATAGAGGAGTGTCCACACAGAGTATCTAGAGCCAGGATAGGCAAAGCAGTCTCGCACTCGCAGGGTAAGTGTAGGATCTGGGGACGGCTGCACAATGGAAATCTCCACATTCACTGCTTCACGAAGGGGCAAGATCAGTGGAAGCTGGTCTTCAGGAATAAAGGATGTAAAAGATGCATCTAAAGCAGAAAATAAATACATTAAAAATGAAACATGATTTGCATACAAAGCGTCACTGCATTCCATTTTAGTACCTGTGGCTATTCTCATCTGCACTCTGATGGACCCCAGCGCAACCACAGGTGGTGGATTGGTCACCGCATACAAGGACCGCATTTCTGCTGCATGCTTCAGATCAGATGTATCATATTCACACTGGACCTGAAGACTGAAAACCCAATGCATTCATCACCACAAGTATTATACACTTTTAGAGGAAACAAACAAACAAACAAAAACATACCTAAATGGGAACTGTTTGGCATCACTTCTATCATGCAGCTCCACCACTTCCAGCTCATAAATCACCATATCTCCAGTCACCTAAAAGATTAAAAGCAGATAAAAAAAGAAAGCAATACTGATGTGAACATTCATGGTGGACCACAGGAACATTTAAATAACCGCTTTCTTTCAATGCTCTGATTGAGTTTATGTGATTGTGCAAAAATGATATTAGAGCGATACCTGTATTTAAATTTAAACATCATTACTTACCTTCATCTTTGCACCGCAGTCTGAGACTCCTATCTTGAAGACAGCGGTATCGGGAGTTGTGACTACAGGGTAACAGTGAGGCTGATCCTTTACAATGAGGCTGCTGGGATCAATAGGTGGGTCACTGTCTGTAGATTTCACTGAGAACACAAAGTGTCCATCCAGGGAGCAGGCTGGATGGAGTGAAACAGGATAATGTTAAATATGCAAGTCAACCAATGCGCTTGTTTGCAGGGTGACTAAAAGTGAAGCCTGGAGTGTCAAAAAATGTTTTGTCTTCATCTGTGTGTATGTGTATATATATATATATATATATATATATATATATATATATATATATATATATATATATATATATATATATATATATATATAAATAAAGAAAATAAAAACTTGATTCCCAGTTTAATTTGTAATTTTTTTTGAACCTCCTTCGCTCAGCCAGAACACTGAAGATGAGTCATGGCTGGGTCTTCCAGCATGATAATGACCTAAAACATACAGCCAAGGCAACAAAGGAGCAGCTAAAGAAAAAGCACATTAAGGTCATGAAGTGACCTAGCCAGTCTCCAGACCTCAATCCTATAGAAAATCTGTGGAGGGACCTGAAGCTTCAAGCTACCAAATGGCAGCCAAGAAACCTAAAGGATTTAGAGAGTTTCTGTAAGAGGAGTGGGCCAAGATTCCTCCTGAGATGTGTGCAAACCTACAAGAAATATCTTACTGCTGTGCTTGCCAACACAGTTTTCTCCACCAAGTAATAAGTCATGTTTTGCTTGGGGATCAAATACTTATTTCACTCAGTGACATACAAATCAATTTATAACGTGTTTTTTTCTGGATTTTTGGTTGATATTCTGTCTCTCTCCGTCAAATAATTATTTCCCCCACTTTAACTCACTGACCTTCCAACAGACTTTAAGTTGTTTGGTATTTCCCTCCTGACTGTTTATTGGTCACCCCATTAAAAAAAAAACAAAAAAAAAAAAACAAATTCCTGGAAACATCCCCACTTGTTTGGAGGAAAGGCTGGAGAGAGATCTAGCCAAAAATCTTACCATTGAGTGTGTAGTAGCAGGTTGAATCATGAGCATCATAGCAGCATCCAAGTTTGTAGCAGGCATCACTGTCGATGCTTTGGTGGCCGCAGTCCACTCGGAGAGCTCTTTCAACGTCACAATTCCCAGGGAATGCTGGAGAAAGTCCCATTTTAGTGCCTTAACTTTCACACTGAATTGTGCAGAAGCCCACCCAGTACTGGAAATTATAATATTAAGACATGGCATCATTTTTTTTGTCAAGAAATGATTCTAAACTCGGCTCCACGGGAAATTTGTGCACATATGACTTTTGACTGATGAAAAGGGAGGGCTGGGCCAGAGAGTTAGTGAAGCTCAACCAACTGTCTCCACTCACGTGTTGGGCGAGGGTGGTTCCTCTCACTTCTTCTCTTTATCAGGGGACAGCTGATATTTACCCTGATCCATCGATCCTCTCCTCCCAGCTGGATTTGCAGCGGGATGACCGCTTTGCTGCCCTGAGGGTCAAAGGTTATTGCAGTGTGGATGTCAAGAAGTGGGAATTTGCTTTTTTGCAGCAAAAAGAAGATGCAGATTGCATTTGGGGCAGCAAGCTTTCTGGCTCCATTGTTTGACACATTTTCTTACCCACATGGTTTTCAGTGATTTAGAAAATTTACCATTATAGTGGCACTATTTTTTTGGCCCTACTTGGCAATGCAATATACAATATTTCCTTCGTGTAAACTCTGCAGCAGCGTTTGCACCTCAAAATGAACAAAGCAGCTGTCATATCTGCTGAAAAACGAGAGGCTCTGGTTCTTCAGTCTACCCAATCGCACTCCACAGGACTTCCCGGATGGAAGCACTGGAACTGAAGCCCCTGTGACGTCTAAGAAAACACACACGCGCGCGCGCGCGTGCAATAGGCTTGAGATCAGTGCAAAAGATGAGGGTCAAATAAGTGAATCAAGCAATCAATTAAAAAATACTTATAAATATTTGTCCTTACGTCCTACTGCCCTATATCTCACCTCTAGCGTGTACATTGTTTTTCACTTGAGGACCAAACACAGCTCTCATCCCGCGGACAGAGCAGGTGACTCGCGGCATGGCGAGGTGTGTCCCCCGCTCTGGTGGTTTCTCCCTGTGATCGGATGAAACGCAGCTACAGGTCTGAATAATGACGGTGAAAAGTAAAGAAATCACGCAGATCTTTTCAGAATGATAATTCATCTCGCTATAGTTTGTATACTTTGATGAGAGCAGAAATGCCCAGCTCTATCTATGACACTGGAAATGGTCACGTGACACCTGTTAATTAGTGTTAATTAGTTTGAAGCTGGCCTCATCCCGAGCCTGAAGAACTTCAGAGGTTACCTCCACGTGTCTGTGCTTATGCCCATTCACGTACCCCAGAGAGTGGAGTGCCAACAGTGCCACACACTTGCTCGGCGTTATCCACCTGTGCGCTCCAAGAGCCGCAAAGCAGGCAGCATAAGCTGGTAATTAATAAAAAAGGTCAATGTTTAAATATTAAATATCATGCTGAGCGCATGCATGGCCAGCTCTATCCTAAGGGGACCATTAAATGAACGCATTGCATAACTCGCTGGCCTCACCCCCTCTCGCTCTCCCTATGGCGAAGCTTGTACCCATCCCAATTATTATATAAGCAGTCTTAAACCTTTATTCACTGCCGTCACAGCATCTACTCTTACTGTCATCCTGCTGCTCTGTTGCATCTGCGTTTGCTATGAAAACAACATTACCTATATTTGCTGATTATCAGCGCAGGGTTACGTTAACGTCAGTTACTTCTCTTTATCCAGGCATATTTCAGCTACAGTGCAGCTTTCATGCACATTTTCATTTAGCTAAATTTTAGTTAGATCAAATAAACATTAAAACGTAGAAAACATACAGAAAGTGCAAGTACATAAAAATGATGGACAGATTTCGGCAGTAGTAATGGTTGTCTTTTTTTCCACTTTGCTTATTGCCAACAAGTTCATATATGCGGGTAGAAATAGTATATATTTTTAATCTTCGTAAGGTACAGGGTTAGGACCCATGCTGTAAATCAGTAAATTTACTTTATTAAAATACAGTTTTAATGTATTTATACTGTACTTTCTATATGTTTTGTACTTGTTCTCCAATATATTTTGGATGCAGGTATATTTTATACTTCACACCATTTATTTTAAAGCTTTAGTTACTTGACTCTACATAATGAGAACTTTTAGTTCAGCAACTTTAAGTATATGTTGATATTAAAACGTGTGTACTATTACACAGGATTGATACTTTTACTTTTTTGACCATTCTTCCATTTGTGAGGTCAGACACTGATGTTGGATGAGAAGGCCTGGCTCACAGTCTCTGCTCTAATTCACCCCAAAGGTCAGGGATCCTCAACTCCAGGCCTCGAGGGCCGGAGTCCTGCAGCTTTTAGATGTGTCTCTGCTTCAACACACCTGAGTCACATATAGAAGTCATCAGCAGGACTCTGGAGAACTTGACTGCATACTGAGGAGGTAATTCAGCCATTTGATTCAGGTGTGTTGGATCAGGGACACTAAAACCTGCAGGACACCGGCCCTCGAGGCCTGGAGTTGAGGATCCCTGCCAAAGGTGTTCCATAGGGTTGAGGTCAGGACTCTGTGCAGGCCAGTCAAGTTCTTCCACACCAAACTCTCTCTGCCATGTCTTTATGGACCTGCTTTTTGCACTGGTGTGCAGTTGTGTTGGAACAGGAAGGGGCCATCCCCAAACTGTTCCCACAAAGTTGGGAGCATGAAATTGTCCAAAATGTCTTGGTATGCTGAAACACCTGAATTCAATGATTTGGATGAGTCAGTGAATACTCTTGGCAATGTAGTGTATATGAGGGTGCAGGGCTGCACATGAGTCTGAAAATTGTGCACAGTGTTTTCTATACAAATTTTCTGCACTATTAATTACTGATCAGACATTTATACCCCCCCCCCCCCCACCTTGCTCTATCTGTGCTACCCCATTTATACAATCTTGGAAACAACCCATGTTCATATATTGTTTCAAATTATTCATAAAGTGGCTTGTTTCTCTTTTTTCTTATGAATATATAACTTATGTAACAATAGCTGATGAGTGCACAAAGACTTGACAGTTTTGCTGTACTATGTACAATGACAATAAAGGGCTTTTCTATTCTATTTTAATTATTAATTGTATGATACAGCAGTCTATTATTTTGTCACGAGTCAGATAAAATACTACTATACTATTACTACAAGGTTATTATAATTAACTAAACCTTTTAAGTGAACTAAAAAGCAGTATAGTTCACTTAAAAACTACATGTTAGCAAAAAACAATCAAAAAACTGAAAAGCTAGCAAAAATTAACTTTCTTTCTTTCTTTCTTTCCAAGAAAATGTGTCACACCCATCTGAAACATCCTTGTTCTTTACATATGGAGGGAAAATGCTTGGGGAATAACTGTCTACAGTAAACAGTGCAGTTTTAATCAGTAGCCATTCTACATAACATCACCTAAGAAGCTGCTTCTTGTTGTGAGTGACCGTGGACTGTGTTTACCGTCTCACTGCAGGTCACGAGTTGTCAGACGGCGTGGTGACGTAAGCGTCGTGACGTTTCTGGGTGATTCCCGTCTATAGCGTTAAGCACAGGCAACAGGAGAGCACAAGACGGCTTCTAAACATGGCTCTGAATCGAAATCACACGCACAACGGCAACGTTTTGATAAATAACGGAGAAAGGTGAGTGCGCTATGCAGTGTGAGCGTGGTTAATGTAATTAAGTAGCTCGCTGTCGCTTTTGCTTTTGGCTTGTTTACCTTTTACTTCCCAGTGCGTAGTCAACTTACTGCTGTCCAGCCGCTAGCCTCCTGCTACCTGGCCTAGTTAACGTTAGCATTAGCTGTTTCATTGTTTACCATGCATTTCAGGGCGTTGTGTGTGTGTTATACGCTCTTTTAACGGTGATAAAATATCATTAATAATGCTCGACTGTATTGACATTATAGCCGTTGCGTAATTTTAGGCAAGGTGGGCCTAACTTACGTTAGACGACTATCCAAACAGGAAGTAGTGATAGGTTTTTAAGTCAGGATGTTGACATCTTGTAAAACACAAACGTCATCTCATGGTACTTGATGCAAAGCGGGTTTTTCTACCGGCTGGGAAATACAATAGTTACAATTCCTACATGTTAGAATACTTTTTTAGCGCCATTATAGTTACTTTAATGAGTGACCTACTTTTCATTTGCCGCTTCTTTATCCAGTGTTTTAAGGGAGTGCAAGAATGTGGAGCTGTCATTCAGTGATGTCACCTGCAAGACAGATCTGCTGAAGGGGACCAAGAAGGGCACGGTGTACCTCACACCATACAGGGTACTGCTCAAATTACCAAGAAAAGGAAAAAGAATACATTTAACATCATGTTACTGCTGTTTGTTTTTCTTAGATAGTAAGTCCAGTGTTCATGTTCTCATGTACCCTCCTGTAATTCACCTCATTTTCTCTTCTCTTATTCCCTGGCTTAGTTGGTGTTTGTGTCCGGTAACACCAAGGACTGCTTGGGTTCAGCCATGTTTCCCTATTACCTGATGAAGGGCTGCAGTATTGAGCAGCCAGTCTTTGCAGCCAACTACATTAAAGGGACCGTGTCTGCTGAGCCTGGTGGTAGGAAGCCTTTTGTTTTTACACATACCTACTATGGTATCAGTTACTTGTATGTCTATGAAAGTGTTTTGCAAACATTATTGCATATTAACCCATATTAGCCACAACTTAACGTATTGCCTTTGCTAAAAAGGCAGCTTTCTGTATTTATTCTAAATGTGGTCAACTCTTTAATCAGGTGGCTGGGAGGGTCAGGCGCATTTCAAGATGTCATTCCCCAGCGGAGGAGCCATAGAGTTGGGACAACACCTCTTCAAACTGGCCACAAATGGTTTGTATACCATTTTCATTAATTAACTTTGCTGTATAACCATTAAATACCTCTTAAAACAGATACGTAACAATAGTTAAACTCTTTACCAAAGTAGCAGTGTACATTAAAAAAAATACAGTATAATTACAGTAAAAAAATTACTTTGGAGATTAAGTGCCTTCTAGTAACGAAGCACATGCAGTTAACAATTTGTGTCCAGAAAAAGCAACCTTTAAAAAGTGGCCTTAAAGCTCTGTATGATCTATAGACTTTGGAAGCTAAATTTTATTCTCTTTGTGCTCCAGCTTCTCGTGCTGCTCCGGCGCAGAATGGTGCTGCTGCTTACGGTTACCCTTCACCTGGCATGATGAATGGCTACGGCCCACCTCCACCTGCTTCTCAAGGCTATCCTTACCCACCACCACCACCGCAGCAGCAAAATGGCTTCTACCAGGGGCCTCCCCCTGCTGCTGCTGGCAACATGGCCTACCCCTATCCGCCAGCTGCTGCAGGTACAGAATCCAGCTGTTTGTAGAGCAGTATTTAAATGTCAGATTCCACTGAAGACCAGTGGCAAAGCAAGTGTCATTCTTTTAGTTAATATAATTTCCTAAAGCAGTTGTAACTCCAGCTCTTGTATTTTCTTTTGTAGATTTCTTTAACTTTCTTATTTTTCTTCCACATCGAAAATCAATAAAAATAGATATAAACATATATAAAAGTGTAGAGACCTTTTATAGTTTATAGCAGTGTTTCCCTGCATGTGTATGCAAGCACACATTTTTAGCCAAAAGTCCTCTTTGCACATAAGTGAAAAATGTGCACCCTCAAGGCACAAATAATGCTGCCCCCCCCACCCCCCACCCCCCCCCCCCTCTCTCTCTCTCTCTCTCTCTCTCTGTCAGTGTTATTTTCCTTTTTTTTTGTTTGGGAGATTTGCTGTGTAAATAATTGTCCAAACAGGCTGCAACCCCCTGTGACCTTGACACTGCATCTTTTTAAAATTTCTGTTGGCCATCTGTGTTCCAGGAATGTACCCATCTGGTTTCGACTACATGGCCCCTCCTCCCCCGTACCCTGGGCCGCCACAAAACTGGGCTGCACCCCCCCAGAACTGGACAGCACCACCACCACCTCCAGGTCTGTTTCTCTCTCTCTTTTTCACTCACTCTCTATTTTTTCTCTGTGCCACTGCACTTGTCAGATCGGATCTGTCTGCCTCAACGTGAATCACTTCAAAGCACGGCATTAAAAAAAAAAAGGGGGGGGGGGGGTGCTGATGTCTCATTTGCTACAGATAAAAAAAAGTTAAAAAATGTCAAGGAACAGTCTTCCCTCTTTCATATTCTTGTTTTCTAACAACTTGAGGATTTCATCAGTTTGTGCCGCTAGATTTTTGTCTTTAGGATCCCCGAAGTTGTCAGTTGTGTGTCATGTGAGGAACACAGCATTCTCCTATTCTAAATATCTTTCTGTCTTTGGCGCTTTCTGCACAGGTAACTCGAAGGCGGCTGAAGCAGCAGGCAGCGCATATTACAATCCCAGCAATCCCCACAATGTCTACATGCCCATGGTAAGGTCCTTTGTGTGTCTTTTCCTCAGTGGCGCTTGACTGCTTCTTTAAGTGCGCTGTAATTATATTAAAACATCTTCTGTGCTGCCCTGCAGGAGCGGCCTCCACCATACGCACCTTCTTCAGATTATCCTGACAAGAAAAACAACTGAGACTCAGGCACCTTCACTTCAGTGACACTCCTTTCTTGCATCCTCTGTATCCTAAATAAATTCTAAAGTGAAGTTTTTTTTTGTTTGTTTGTTTTTTTTTTGGTAGACTATAGAAAAGATAATGCAAGTAATATAGGGTTTAAAGATGTCAGTGAAATTTTACCAATGAAAGATTGAATTTTTTTTTTTTTTTTTTTTTCAGGTCATTAAAATGATGGCCAACTTGTAACTGTATTTTTTCTAAGCCCCATTCATTACTAACATTCTTAGTGATGGGATTCATTTTTATTCTGTCTGATTCTTCAGCACCTACGCAGGGACACGCTACCTGTCCCAGCTGGAAGGGGATACTGAGAATTGCATTTTTACAGACAGATTTGTTACCAAAACATTTTGTAGCAATTTACTGATCTCAGTTCATGTAACTATTAATAATATCAGCTTCTACTAACAGCAGTTATGTTCTTTTGCTGTATCATTCCAAGTGCCCTGTGTGTTTCCAGAATTGGGTTCATTAATATTCAAAGACACTAATTGACTGGTGCTCATACCATGGCTGGCACGGCTAGATGCAGTCCCTTCACTGGTGACCAGAGTGATCCTGTACTCTGAATCTAAGCAACCTCATTCATGGTATGACCATAAACTCCGTCATAATTTAATATCTCTGCAAGAGGGTTATCAAAAAGAGGTGTGTAATGTTTGAAAAGCTGTTCAGAAAGATTTCTTATGAAACAAGTTTATGTATGTGCAATATTTCGGCCTTGCATAACAAGGTTACAGGTGACCTGCGGGGTTAACTGAATGACCTTGTGCTGTACTCTGAGCTTCTGTTGTGTTCATGTATGCAGAGCCAAGCTGAAACCAGAGCTATTCTCCTTCAGTAATTATACAAGTGTGAGGTTACAGGGCCAAATTGATTAATTAAAGGCCACCAGTATTTTGGCTGCAGTTGAAATTTCTGAATGCAGACCGTTTATTCCTGATTAAAGTGGGCGGGGGGGGTGATTGTATCCTGCTCAATGTGCATCAGTTAGCACCTGTTTGAAGGTTGTTTTGCACATGGTTATAGTGATTAGAGGGGTGATTTCATTAAATACCTGTATATTAACATCTCTTTTGCAGTTCTTATTCTTTTTGCTGAATTTGTCAAAATCTAATAAATGTCAGTTATTAAATTTCAGATGTTTTTGTTTTTTTTTTGTCTTCACAAATTTTAAACCATGAATTGTTTATGCTGTTTATATAATTAGCATATTTAAACGGCACTTACTGAATTTAATCCATCACTGATTTTTTTTTTTTTTTCCCCCCTTTTTTTGATCTGTTATTTTCTGCTTAGTGTTTCATTTCTCTTGTGATTTAATTTGTTCAGCCACTCAAATTTACTGTCTGCTATGAGTTTTCTTTCGCATCACTGGTGCGGTGCATAATCTCTGCAGAGATCAGCTGTTTTATACTTAAAAGTCATGGTTAAAAGAAATTATACTCTTACTGTTTGCCAGGAGAAAGTCTCTTCTTCCTAAAAATAACACGGCAGCACAGCTTAAGTTTGCAAAACTGCGTTTGAACAAATCACAAGACCTCTGGAACAACATCCTGTGGACAGACCAGAACAAAGTGCAGCTGTTTGGCCATAATGCGCAGCACCACATTTGTTAAAAAACAAACACAGCATATCAGCACAAACACCTGATACCAACTGTCAGCACGGTGGTGGAGAGGCAATGATTTAGGCTTGTTTTGCAGCCACAGGACCTGAGCACCCTGCAGTAGTTGACCATGAACTCCTCTGTATACCAAAAATATTCTAGAGTCATTTGTGTGGCCGTCTGTCTGACAGCTAAAACTTGAACATGCAACAGGGCAATGATCCCAAACACAGCAGCAAATCGACAACAGAGTGGCTGAAAAATAAAAGAATGAAGGTGATGCAATGACCCAGTCAAAGTCCAGATCTCAACTTGACTGAAATGCTGTGCTGGGACCTTATGAGAGCTGTGCATGAGTGAAGGCCTGCACATAAATGAACTGAAGCAACACTGTAAAGGAGAGTGGGCCAAAATTCCTCCACAGCAATGTGAGAGACGGATAAAGTCATATAGAAAATGATTACTGCACAAGCTACTGAATCATGGGGTGTACTTAGTTTTTCGCTCACTGCTTCTGCATTTTGGTTTAGTTTTTGTTAATAATGACATGATGTAATGGCTCGTGTTGGTGGTCATCTGAGGCTCTATTTACCTAATTTTAGGACATGATAAGGACCAGATAATTTTTTTTTATGTAAAACCTGAGAATTGATACATGTTGTATATTTTTTTACCACAACTGTGCCTCACAAATAATGAAATAAATGATAAGAATTATGCACACTGTAACTAAATAATACATTTATTATGTTATTAAACAGTCAAATCTGAACAATATAGTCACTCTTATCACACAGAATCACACTGTACCCACATATTGCATGACAGTTTAAATAGTCTTAATAAATAAGGACTGCATTATCATGCACTGCACTAAACACCAAATATTTACTGTACAAATGCTTTAAGGACCAATATATAATCACAAACTTTAGAACGACAGCGGTGACTAGCTATCTGCGCACCAACTGATTATAAATACTAATTCTACTTTATGGCTCAGCTCCCGTTTTTTCCAGTTCCTTACTCAGGAAAAGGATGTATGGTTTTTACTACTATGTATCCTAAATAATGCTATACATTTCTCTGTAGTCATCACTAAGTTGTAAACTAGATTAAAGATGTGCAAAGTCTACAGGGACTTGATTTACCTTTAAGGACAAACATGTAAATGCAAAAGGAAATGAAAAGACAGATTTGTTTGCATTTAATTACTGGTTTATATTAGATCATTCAATGAGTTTTATGCCTGTAAAAAACTGCAGGTAAATTCCCAGTTTATTTAACAGTAATTTTTTTTTTTTTTTTTTTTTTTCGCTCTACACTCACTGGCCACTTTATAAGGTATATTATGCTAGTACCAGGTTGGACCCCCTTTTACCTTCAGAGCAGACTTGATTCTCTGTATCATAGATCCAACAAAGTGGCGGAAACATTCTTCACAGATTTTGGTCCATGTTGAGATGACAGCATCACACAGTTTCTGCAGATTTGTCAGCTGCACATCCATGATGTGAATCTCCCGTTCCACCACATCGCAAAGGAGCTCTATTGGCTTGAGATCTGGTGACTGTGGAGGTCATTTGAGTGCAGTGAACTCACTGTCATGTTCAAGAAACCAGTTTGAGATGATTTGAGCTTTTTGGCATTGTGCATTATCCTGCTGGAAGCAGCAGCAGAAGATGGGTACCCTGTCATAAAGTGATGGAATGCTCAGTTGGTACTAAGGGGCCCAAAGTGTGCAAAGAAAATCTCCCCCACCATTACAGCAGCAGCCCAAGTCATTGATACAAGGCAGGATGGATCCACGGGTTCATGCTGTTTTGCACCAAATTCTGACCATCTGTATGTTATAGCAGAAATAACAACATTTTTCCAATCTTCTTTTGTCCAGTTTTGGAGAGCCCGTATGAATTGTAGCCTCAGTTTCCTGTTCTTGGCTAAAAGGAGTGGTCTTCTGCTGCTGTAGCCCATCTGTTTCAAACCTCAACATGTTGTGCATTCAGAGATGCTCTTCTGCATACCTTGGTTGTAACAAGTGGTTATTTGACTTAGCGTTGCCTTCCATCAGCTCAAAGCAGTCTGGCCAGTTTCCTCTGACCTTTGACATCAACAAGTCATTTTCACCCAGAGAACTGCTGCTTGCTGGATATTTTCTGTTTTTCACACCAGTCTCTGTAAACCCTAGAGATGTATGTGTGGGGAAAATCCCAGCAGATCAGCAGGTTCTGAAATACTCAGACCAGCCCATCTGGCACCAACAACTATGCCACATCAAATCACCTTTCTTCCCCATTCTGATGCTCAGTTTGAACTCCAGCAGGTCGTCATGACAGTGTCTACCTGCCTAAATGCATTGAATTGCTGCCATTGATTGTCTGATTCTATGTTTACATCAACAACCTGTTGAACAAATGTATCTAATAAAGTGGCCGGTGAATGTACTTTCCTTATCTTGGAAAACCAAACTGTCACAGATAGACTGTTTGGGTTCACTAGGAAATGCTTTATATTTTCTATCAATTTTATATGAGATCACAGGAATCAGATTTGTCATAGGTATATTTAATATCTAATCATTAGTCATAAACAAGTAATGATTTTTAATGGAATATCAGTGTGGACACACAGAGGATCATTTTCAGCAACCATCTCTCCGGTGCTCCTGTTCAATCTGTTGCTCCACACAAGTTTATCATGTTTAAAGGTAAAATTATCATTAGATCTCCTCTGATCAGAGAATCAGTAAAGTTCAATAAAGTTGGCTAATTAATCTATTTATTTTTAAAGAATCGGTTATTGAATACTGAAAACTGTCAAAAAAAAATATATGACTTTTTACAACAGTGGGGACAATTTGATTCACAGACCTCCTCTTAAGAGCATCACATAATGAAAAAGTCCAGCTGAGGACATTTGAAGCATCGGTTTTTCCAAACCACAGACTCTGATGTCCTTTTTCTCAGCTGTACACAACTCTTTATGAAATCTTTGCTTGCATCAGTTTCCTGCTTGGAATGACCTTTATTTTTATTTATTTATTTATTTTTGTTTAGAACAAGAACATTCAAAGGCTGCTGACTCTTTAATCAGCGGTGTTAACATAACAGCCAAATGAGTTTTTCTAATGATCAGTTAGTAATTTAACATGACAAACTTGCATTAAGTAACAAAATGTGCCAACAGATCACGGGACTGATGATTGCTGAAAACTGACCTCTCTGAAAGTCATATATAATGTATGATTTCATTCATCATTTATTGTCACATAGAACATTTCTGGCCACTTGCATGATGTCTGAAACCAAATCAGTTTTAGGGCTACACGACGCGTTTGAGGCTGAATAAAGAATTCAGCCTGAAATCTGACAGACTATGGCTCTTCCTGCAGGAACCACACCTCATTTCTGCGTCCATAAGGCTTGAGCGGATCGTAGCTAGAGCAGAAGTACTGCTTGCGCTGAAATGGAGCTGTCTCGCCCAGGGTGCGTGTCAAACGCAGGGCCTCCGCTCTGTACTCGCTCTCCCCCGCGAAGCCTCCAAACTGCCTGCAAATTGAAAAAATAATTCAAAGTACTCCCTGTGTACACATCAGCAACAACAATGACAACAAAAGACACTTTAAATGACCCATACAGGGCGTAGACGGTCATGCCGGGTCTCTCTTCAATCCTGATGGCACTGTCGGTGGGAGTCGGGGGTTCTTGCTGGTAGCTGGAGGGAATGCGGATGGCCACCACCAAGCGGCGAGAGAAAACCCCATCGTTCCGTGGGTACACCGTGATTATGATGGGAGCTGCCGTACCCATGGCCTCACCTCATGATATAAAGTGTGAGACAGAAGGTGAATTTAAAAAAGGAGGAAAAGGTCTCCCTGAAGCAGCATCACCCAAATCTAAAGGTCAGGAAATGTGCACCCTTTTTTTTGTGGACTACATAACATCATTATGCAAATGCAAACGCTGATAGTAAAAACTGAGACGGTACAAAGCAGCACATGTAAATCAGACGTCTAACGGGGAAATAAATGCCTATTTGACACTGCACTTTTATTTACCTTAAGGTTATGGATTTAATTCTTGACCTAAAGCAAGGAACCATTACCTCAGAGGACGTGTGTGTCTGAGGATTATTCACATTTATCTTCCACATTAGCAAAGTCACCTTAAATCAACCCATTTAAAGAATATTACGTTTATTCAGAATAAGGTTGGCCTTAAAATTTGAGCCACACGTTGATCCCATAATGCTCATTTGTTCTGCTTTAAGGTGCCACAAAGTTGTCACTTTCTTTTTCATGCCACTACTGCATGCCATCAACTTATTCCTTCTCTTTCCCATAGTTTCTGTTTTGTTTTTGTCTCTTCGTGCACTCCTATTCTATGTTCTCTTTCCCCTCACTCCCAACCAATTTTGGCAGATGGCTTCCCTTCCCTGAAGCTGGTTCTGTTGGTTGTCACTTCCTGTTAAAAGGGAGTTCTTCCTTCCCACTGCTGCCAAGCACTTATGTCTGATTTTTGTCATTTTCTTTCTAACATTTTAGGGTCTTTACCTTACAATGTTAGGCCCATTAAGGGGGCACCTGTCATGAATTAGCATTATATAAATAGAACTGAACTGATCTGAATTTGCGTCTGGAAAAAATTTTAGTATAGTAAGATGAAAATAGAATACAATTAAAACAATACACACAGACCCAAATTCACAGATCTTAAAACAAAAATATGAGAAATTAAAAAAAAATGTGATTAATATTTTTAAGAAAATGCATCCATAGATGGGTGGATGGATGGATGGATTGGCCACCGACTCAACAAAGAAAGTAACAGGAAAATTACTCTTAGTGACTATACCATATGGTCCATCTGACAGGTTTATTTTCTGCCTGGTTTACCTTGTTCATTGCTTCCGCCAATGTACATGAGCAACTTCCTCGTTAGCTCTCCCGTCACCTGGTCAAAGGTTCGCCCCTCAGACGAAACAGCAGCATATTTTGCGCCATCATACCGTCGCACCTCGAAGCTGACGCCATCCTAGGAAAGAAAAGGGAAATCAGGGGACGGCTTAGGCATCAGCAGGCCAGCCACAGCTACACAAATGCTCCACACCGCTGCTCTCATCCCGGGGATGGGAGCGGCAGAGTTTAAGTCCACACATGATTCACCTCTGACACACTGATGCTGACAATCTGCTTCTAAGGACAGAAGCCCTGAACTAGCGAGATTTACACATAGAGGGTTCAGTGTGTGTCCTTGTGTGTGTGTGTGTGTGTGTGTCTATGTGTGTGTGAGAGACCAAAATGGGCAGATACAGATGAAATTTATTTATTCTGATTTGATTTAATTTCTTCTTCTGCTCTGCAGGGCTCCGTCGGCTTACATAGAATAATGGGGAAGAGATGCACGGTCTTACATAACAGAGCACATGCGAAAAGAAAACACACACACACACACACACACACACACACACACACACACACACACACACACACACACACACACACACACACACACACACACACATCGTTAATATGATGCAACAGTTTTGCATTAAATATGATTAAGTGGGGTTAATGTGGAGCACAGTCACTCAGCCATGCTGCTGAGCGGTAAGTTAAACCGGTTTTGAAGGAATCTGGTCGCTGCAGAGACTGATGCAGGTTTCAAAAGCAGCTTCTCGTTCGCTAACATGATCACACTGTGCACATATTTCTGTGTTTGTTTGTAAAATTGGGTTTGTGCACCAGAATTTAATTGCATAATATAATCGCCATCCATTGTAATTGAATGTTTACCACTGATTTGCAAGGGAACTGCTGGCTGCTCTGAAATACGCAGTTTTTTAAAATGATTATTTTGCAGATAATGTGTTTATCTCAACATGTAAACTGAGACAAAAAAAAAGAGACAACAATGGAAAAAGGCTGAGGGCACAGTTTCCACTGCACATTCTCAATCTTATGTAGGCTTCTTAAGCATGTTTTCTCTTCCCTGGAGGAACATTCAAATCTAAAAATATCGTGCAAATACCTTCATCTTGCAAATTGAATTTGTGATTCTTGGGCTACTATCAAATCCCAGGATGCTAAAAACATTTCCATTTGCTATACCTTTATCACCAACACCTTTTCATCTGCATAATCTTATTTAAAACCCCCAAAACAGAGGCCCTGAAATCCTCTGAAGTGGCCTTATAATCAGGCCCTATGGCCAAATTTATTCCTCAACACATACAAGATAACACTGTGTTACTGTGAAGCTTTAACATGTGAGGAATACCCGGGCTCCTGCTTAGTAATTACAAGGGTTTTGCCCTGTATAGCTTGTCAGTGGGACCACCATTAATGTTGCATATGGGTGACATACAAAGAAGGCAGAGCCTAATTTCAGTTAAGCAGTGCAATTAATTTGTCTGTCACATGTGTGGTAGTGCGAATGTGTGTGTTTAACTGCTGTCTGATGCCAGCTTATACAGTGATAATTATTCAGTGCCTGAACTGAGCACGTTAAAGGTATCATCAGCACTGACTGCTACAGTGCCTTGTCAGTTCATCTTATTTTGAAGCAATATTCCATGTTCTGCTGTGAATGTGTGTGTGTGTCAGGTTTAATTAAGAGTGTGGGGTGTCAGAGTCAGGCAGGTGCTCCACAGATCTCAGCACCTGCCTTTTAAACATCAGTCAGGTCCAGAAATTTGATGAGCCTCCAGAAATTGTAGTGATACACTGAACAATATTTTCTGAGACAGGTTTCCATTAAATTAAATTGTAATTTAAGCCTAAATGTTAGTGGAAGTGCTTGGTATCCTTAAAAACTCTTATGTGGACACATACTGCTGGCTTCGACTGTCTATTTTTGAGTTTCTGCTTCTGACAACAGATGTAGAGTAGGCTGTCAGAACAGATCTGACTCTCTGTGTGTCCGTTTGGGTCATTTAATTCCCTGCCTACTGAAAATCCTCTTTTTCTGTCCGCCTTTGTCTTTCTCCCAAAAGTTAGCTGCTGTTTAGGAGATAAGCACACAAAGCCACTTTTAAAACCCGTGTCAAGACCAACAATAGAGGGCTACACGCACATTTACAGTAGTGGGCACACAGAGAGAAAAACCTCGAAAGAGCCGTGAGGCTTGAGTTAACACGTCAGTGAGTTTGCTGTAATCTTTCCACAGTGTGCACGCAGTAAACACAAGATAAACAAACACCATGCATAGAAAATACAAATATAAAAGATGGCAGGTGGAGGGCTGACGTGGAAAGGACGTGTCCTTCGTCTTCAGCCACATGAGTTCGCTTTGTTACTGTCCTCATCAGTGATGATTAGAGTATCATACGCACAATCCATATCTGAGCTCATGGGTTAACCACCAACAGGTCTGCTCAGCATCCTCTTCCACAGCAGGATCCGTTAGTGGGTCTTGCGGTTTTAAACACACACGCACCCAGAGTGTCAGAATGGGAAGCAACAGTGATCCACACTGAACACGAACCCTCAGCCTTTCCGTTTTTAGTCATCTGTAAATGCTATTTATTTGTTTTAGATTACGCATCACCTTCTTCAATTATTTCTGCCTTGTTGGTTGGGGGAGAACCTCGGGCTGATCTACATTTTAACCCGCGCTGTGGATGGGCATGCAACCTCACAGGTCACCGTCAGTCTGGCCTACAGCAGCAGGTTAATCACCATAGCAAATTCCATCGAAATTTTAATAACATAGCCTCCACAGAGTTAAGTCAAGGGTTAAATATTCATGCAACGAGAGGGGGAAACCTTGCACCTTTATGGTCCTGCAGAATTGCTGCGCGTAATCATAGCTGCACACGCGCGTAAAGCCAAGGGTGAGGACGCAGAGGAGAGAAAAGGCATATGAGAACGATAAAGCTGTTTCTGAGTGCACAGACTGCTCACCTTCGTCTCGCTGCTGAGCAGTTTATATTCCGTCTCCTCGGTGTTTCCGAAGAGTGAATTCTTGATCATGCCAAACATGTCGCTTCGGCCAAGTCACCTCTCCTCTCTCCGCTCCTTTAGTTCTGTTTTTTTTCCTCCTCCCTCTCGTCTTTCTGTTTGTTGCAAACAGCTTGCTCTCTAGTATGGCAGTTTTTTTTTCTTTTTTTTCTTATTTCTTATTTATTTTATTATTTATTATAACGTAGTCCTTTAACTCCTGGAAAAACCTTGAACTGCAAGAGGTAATTTACAGCAATATCCAGATGCTCCTCTCCTCCAGCAAAGGGCGCACACTTCGCTCCAGTGAGTACAGACTCTCAACAGATGATTCTCTCTTTTTTTTTTTTTTCGGAGGCACAAGTTGGAAACGCTTCCTCCTCGATCCTTTTCCAAACCAAGGAATGAAAAAGAAAGATCATCCTCCCCTCTGAGTAGTTGAGTGTCTCCGCCCTCTTCTCCCTCTCAGATTTTCCTCTTACCAGATTGACGCTCTCTTGTATCACCACTTTTCACTCATCATCATTGAGTTGATTCAAACGGGGCATCGAGCTGTCAGCATATGACCTTTAAAAAAAAAAATCAATTAATTAATTAATTTACAGCTTATTACCCCCAGAATAGTCCAGGTTGCGCTGACATACATACAATGATATATTTAATTGCATAACTACTGTGAGATTTTAATTCAATATTCAATATTAATATCAATATTAATAACTGCACAGGAGTAACCTCCTCCATATCCCTGCGTTTTTTAGGGGTCTCCCTCATTCTGTTGTTCATGACTGTCTGTTTCAGGGCGCATAAAACTGTGGGGTGCTTTCTATGCAGTATAATTTTTGACACAAGCTTTTGGTTTGTCAGTATGCATTGGACCTTGATTGCTGAGCTGTGCGTTAGTTCGGGGCAGCACATGGGTGCACGTCTTTTTCCGTGTGTCACAGTGCGTTGCTTTGCTTTAGGGTTAGTCTATTTAAATTCACACTGAAGGCAATGTTACTCACCACTGGAGAGTAAAAGGAAGCAGGAAGGATAGGATTTATGGAAAAGTGGAACAGATAAAACTAGCCAGGAAAAAAAAAAAAAGACGTACTACAAGGGAACTGTGGACGATGGGGCAAACAAACAAAGAGAGGAGATCGGATGTGATCCCGTCTGTGGACGAAAATGAATGGGAGACTCCATGCAATATCTTGTGTAGGCCTATTTAAGTCATCGTTTTCTTGCTGAGAGTTTCTAAGAGCTTTTAATTCAAATTGAAAGAGAACCTGCTTATTTCCAACTCTATAGGTTTATTCTGGGACTCCGGAGAGTAGCTTTGTATTAGTCACAGTTCATGTTGAAGTTCCTCAGTTCATCCTCTGTGTAAAACACGACTTTTAGCCTCTCTCCATTTATCTGAATTTCTGCTGAGTGGCTGCCCCACACAAAACAAAAGTTTAAACAGCAGGCAGGAGGGGCTGCCGTGCATTTTTGGATAGCTGCTGTCATTGACATCCTGCAGAGCCAAGTGTATTAAAAAAAACACTGAGACAAGCATTTGAAATATTGGCAACATTTAATGTGATCATCCACCAGTGACCACCTTTATTCTTCAGCACAGTCTGAACTCTCTGAGGCAGCTTTCTTCTCATTTCTTTGTCTTCAGGAATAGTTCTCCTGGCTTCTTGAAGGACATTCAAAGCTCTTATTTGGATGTTTCTTCCTTTTGTTCTGTTCTGTCAAGCTGATCCCACACTGCTTCAGTGATGTTGAGGTCCAGGCTCTGGGGAGGCCAATCCATGACTGATAATATACTACGCCAGAGCCTCCATGTTTTACAGATGGCTGTGGACACTCACTATTATATCGCTCTCTGACCTCCACCATGCATACTGAAGATGATTTAAACCATAATTTTCAAGTTTGGATTCACCACTCCATCAGACCTGCTGCTGATTTTCAGTCCAGTTTGTGTGTAATTGCCATATCTCAACTTTGAATGTTCTCCAAGAAGCCTGGAGAACTATTCCTGAAGACTACATAAAGAAATGACAAGACAGTTGCCTAAGACGGTTCATACTATGTTGAAGCGTAAAGGTGGTCATACCAAATATTTTTGCCATATATACTGTATTTCTGTGTTTGCACATACTTCAATAAATCACTGCTCCCGTTTCTCCTTTTCATAGAAAGATATAAAGAAACTTATGAGTTCCCAAATGCATTAGGGGAAGCTGTTAAGTGCAATACTTTTAACCAATAACTACCTGCCACCACCCTCTACTGAAATGAGGCTCAGCCTTCTTGACCATGCCTAGATGTCAAAATGCAATGAGCTGCTGCCATGTGATTGGCTGATTATTAACATTAATAAGCAGCTGAACAAGTGTACCTAATGAAGTGACCACAAATGAATGCATGAGAGAAAATAAGGAAAAGCCTATTAATAGGGCCACTTAATTGGCTCTCGGGGAGTGATCAGGATTTTTGAGCCTTTCTCCAATTTTTTTAACCAGTACATAACACTGCAGTGTTTGCCAATAATGCACAAGAAAGGTAGGTAGGCTGAGCCTTCACTCCAAAATACGGTGGAGGCAGTTAGTTACTGGTTAAAAGTACTGCACTTATCAACTTACTTGTCTTGCATGTGGGAATTAAATGGGGGTGACAAAAGTCATAATGTGTACTCAGATGTTTAAAATCAACCTATCAACCTATATGTAACATACACAATAACACACAGTGAGAGAAAGTCTGTTCAGCTTCATCAGTGTCACGTTTGATCAGCATCTGATGAAGCATGTTTACTTATTCCTTACATACATAAAAATCAAAATAGCCTGATTTTAACTGATATTTTAAATACATAAAAGTGTTACAATGTATAAACATTCTTTAGGAAAAACAGTGTCAAAGTGAAGCATATTTTAATAGAAACACCAAATGAAAATGTACTTACATTTCTTTTTACTCACTGCATTTAAGTTCTATTTAAACACAAACAGAGCTGCAGATAAGTACTGGGGTGCAATATGTTAAGCGAAGATTTTAAAGTACAACTTCAATTTTCACAGTACACTGAACTTGAACACTGGCAGCACAAGCCAGCAAGAATATAATCCCTCAACAGTTCACATAATAGCAAAAACTCCAACCTGTCATAGTGTTTGATTCACACAACGTCAACTGTCCAGATGAATCAGACACACACACACACACACACACACACACACACACACACACACACACACACACACACACACACACACACAACTCTTAAGAGTGTAAAGACTGTTTTTTCCAGTGCCATCACTTCTCCCAGCCTTTGCCTCCTGGCTGTGTGGGCAACCTGAGCCCCACTAGATTGGCGACCTCTTCTGGGCTGCGCTCTCCCTTGCCGTGGTAAAAATTGTGCAGGGCCAGGTGGTTTCTGGTGGAAGCCAGCAAACACAGGTATGTGTGTGAGGCATGATGTGCCTCCTGCTGGGCACGGCAGTACCTTTCTCCCGTTACCTGTGAAAAACAACAGTTCATCAAACCACAACATAATAAAGTAACACTAATAGAGGGTGGCAGATAAACTTTTCCTCTAGTTTTGTTTTTTGGAACAGAAAACAGCCTAACACTGATGAAAAAATTTAGAAGACAACCCTGGAATTACATGCAGCAATAGTTGCTTTTCATAAACAAGCATGCCTTTTTTCCCCCTTCTATTCACAAATTCTAACAGCTGCATGGACAGCAAGCATTTGGTTCAATCCCTACAGAGGAGCAGACATACATTGTAATGCCTCGGGATGCGTTCAAACCAGGAAAAATGCAAACCGACAAACAAGAGTTCCTCCCAGCTGTTTTGCTTCAGTGACTGCACATGCATTCAACCTCCCCCGTGAGCCACGCTCACCCAAGCATTAATAATACACAGTTTATGCCTATATGCCCAAACAGATACAACCAGAGCCACTCACACTGACTTAATATCCTCTAGACAGACTAATGAAGCGATCTGTTTCAGCAGCTTTGGATCCAATTAACTCAAACATAAAATCATGTGCTTATCAGATCATTTTTACTCACACACACATATACATATATATATATATATATATATATACACACACACACACACACACACACACACACACACACACACACACACACACACAACTGACGGTTTTCCATATAATGAATAAAGGTTATAATTTGCGTCCATAACCATCAACGACGGCAATTTTAAAGCGGCACCTTAAGCTAATTAGCTGCTCGCTAATGTTTGCATGCCCTTCTGCTTCAGTCACCTTGATCTGACTTTAATCTTGTGCCAGGTAGACAGCAGCTACTTATCGGTGTCAAGCTGGCCAGCCTGTCTATTAGTAAACAAAACGGCTTAAATTATTTCCTCTTAAAGCCAAAAACCGTTGTCATTCAGGAGTTATCGGGCTGGCCAACATCAGACGTGCAGCAGTAGTTAGCAGCTAAGCTAACGTTAGCTTTCACGCAGTTACTGGCATAATTACCTTATTCTTGCGGAACTGGTCCATGACATAGCTATAAGCCAGTGACTTTTTATAACTCGGTCCCTGGATGGCACGCAGTTCTTTCAGGATCCCGCGACACACTCGCAGCGGCGACGATAGCGACGCCATCTCTGCCCCGTGCTACCTGCAGCCAGGCACACTCAATCCACCTCCGCACAGTCGATCTGTAACTGTCGACCACAAGGCGGCGATAAAGTTGCACCAGTTCTTTCAAGTTGACTGCGTGACTGTTGCTTCCTCAGCACTGACTTTCCCCTGCAACAGTAAAAGGTAACTTGGACTGAATTTAAAATGTGCATGTTGTTAATGTCGTGCTTGCTATGATCACCTGCATATATAGGTATGCAAACAGTATGTATGTATGTGTGTATTTATCACACTAATTTCACCTCTCCGTGCTCAGTGGTTTATGGTCCGTCTTTTTTTTTTTTTTTTTTTTTTTAGCCCAGAGAATGTTCAGAGTCACCAATTCACATCTAATGTTATCTGTCTCGTTTTAAAAAGCGTTGTAAATGCTAAGCACCAGTTGCTCCACTGAAGCTCTGAAGCCTCCCGTGGTTTTCTTCAGCAGCTTTCCAGGATAAATATAGAGTTCACTGTTTTATTGTGTTTCCACAGATGTCTGAAACTCTCTAAAAGGTCATTACAGATCTGTCCTGGTGCTGCCTGCTTTGATATGTCCACCCAAGTCCGGCCTATAGACGGGAAAGCTGTGATAACTGCTTGTCCTCTGCCACATTTTGAGCCTCATTCACATGGATTCCACCTTCAGCTTCATTGTGAGGTAATTATTCATCTATAATTTGGTAATATGAAGGAGAAGCCATTTAATTTTCAGTGTATAATGGGGTGTGTAGACTGTGGAGGCTTCCTCACACAGGGATGCTTTCAGAGAAAAGCAAAGCTCAGGCCCTTAAATTTGATCTGTAAGACTGAGCACTGAACTGTTTTGTAAGTGGATTACAGTAATACCGTGCCATTGGGAGGCACGCTGCAAAATTGAGGCAGAGAATGTGTCCTCACAGGTTCAAACTTCAAACATTTGGATGACCTGAAGTCAGGTCATGGGTCCTCCCGCTGCATGTTCCCATGATGTTCCCAGTGTTTCCAGTTAGCTTGAGCTTGTGTATTGATGATTGACTCTAGGGGGAGCCAGTCTCTTATCAGTTTCACACACCGGTTTGGTTCCTCGACATTTGTTGGAAGGCACCCCACTCCTCCTCCACCTCCCCATCTCTCTCTCTCTCTCTCTCTCTCTCTCTCACTCTCACACTCTTTCAATGAATACTAATGCAGTGAGCGGGCCCACCTCCCATCCTCCCATCTTTTTGCAGGAATGGGCGGGAGAGGGGAGACAGCAATTCCAGCTCAGTATTCTTCCTCATGAGGTAGGCAGTGCTTGACTAGCAGCAACCCCAATGCCTTTTTTTTTTTTCTTCCTCCCACTGAGCAATATTTGGTGATACTCTGCGTTGCCACTGCAACAATGTCTAACCTGTGTGAGTGCCGTGTGATTTCTGACCAGAGTTGAGAGAAAGAGGGAAGGACATCTGTTCCTGCTTTTTGTCATCTGGATGGGAAGTCTTTTTTGGGAGGAGAGAAAGAAGAAAGCAGAAGGCAGCCGGGGAAGGGGAACAACTGGCAACAGCCAATCCCCCCTTCCACATATAGACTGGAGACAACGGAGGCCACTGGAGTATTTGCTTTTATCTTTCGTTTTTTGTTCTTTTTTTTCCTCATCGCGCTGCTGGGAGGTGCTTTACCTTTTCATTTGCTTGCTCTCTCGGTCCTCTGTCTTCTTATCTATTTCGCCATTTACCTGGTCAACAATTTCTTCTATTTATGAGCCAGACAAGGAGGGAGAGAGAGGCAGAGAGACAGAGAAAAAGAGAAAGAGGACGGGGATCTTTTTTCCCCCCTTTTATCCTCTTTTTTCCCCCCTCTCATTCATTCATTCTTCCTTCCCTTTCCATTGCTATCACTTCCAGCCTTTTCTATCCCTGTGCAGCCCACGCTTCCTCCTCCCTCCACCTCCCCCCTCTTCCCCCCTCCGCCACTCCAGCCACTGTCCACCCGTAACTTTGGCTACTTTTTGACTCCACCTGCTCTTTTTTTATTTCCTCGCTTTTAACAGCTCTAATAGAGTCATTTTAATTGGCTTGCTTGTCTTTTCTATTTATGCTTTTTTCACTTTTGTACCTTTTCCTATTTTCCCCCCTTTCTCTTTTTTCCTCCCACCATCCTATGCATCTTTTTTGGCCGATTCTTAATTCTAACCATAGGTAGGTCTATTTAGTGTTTAGTGTCTGTCTCAAAGTCTTTGTTTCTTTTCCGTGTGTGCGAGGTGGTTTTGTGTGTGGTGCACACCTTGACATGCACACAAATGCAGACACATACATGCACAGACACACACACACACACATGCTCGCTGGCCTCCGATCTAGCTTTGGTATGGCTCCCCTCCCATCCAGCTCTCAGCTGATTCTTGCCTCATGCCATGTCCTCCCTACGTCACCCCCCCCCACCCCCTCCATCTGTGTTTTCAGACTTGTGTTTTTTTTTCTTTTTGTTCTCCTCAATCAGGACCACAGTGACTCATCAAGCAAACACCTTCTCCGGTCGTCATCACGGAGGCACGTTTTGACCGTCTTGTCATTTTCATGTTGTTGCACAAAAAGTCCGTTCTTCCATTAAAACATCAGAAATGCCCCCGTTTTATTCCACACACACACACACACACACACACACACACACACACACACACACACACACACACACACACCCTCACCCTCACCCTCACACGCTCACACGATTGTTCCTTCTTTTTTTAGCAGTTGTGCACATTGACAGACATCCAAACTCCACATCTGTTCAGTAGAGGAAATGCACACTAGCAAACCGAGTTTGCTGGCTTCATGTGTATCAGCTGAAGGTCAAACTGAGCAACCTGAGCCTAATTCAAGAGCGACAAATGCACTGTTGTTTCAAAGTATAATTCAAAGCCGGCACTTGTCCATTCTGTCGGGGTGTCATCTGTGTTTATACAGTGCTCTGCCTCCTTCTTTGCTGCCCTCTTTTCTTCTCTCCTCCCTCTCTCTCTCTCTCTCTCTCTCTCTCTCTCTCCCCCCCCCTCTCCCTGTCTCATATCTTTCTGAACTGACTCTCATTTCTGCAGACAGACACACACAAGCACTCAAAGAGAATGGACTAAAAAAACTGGCGTTATCACCCAGAGGATATTTTCCCTTTTTTTTTCCTCCACCATAATTTTCACTTTTTTTCCCACTCACCTGGCTTCATGCACCTCTCTGTACATCCTTTTTTTTTTTTGCTCCATCACTCCCACCCTCTCTGAATTGATCCGTCTATTGATTTATATGTTGTTCTGTGTTGTTTTTTCATTTGCTGTCTAAAAAAATAATATATATAAATATATTTACTTCCTGCCACTCACACCTCATAGACTTGCTTGCATCAGAGATGATTTGCTAGTTATTTTGCACTGTGAAGATGCAGTTTTACAACTGACTATTTGCAATTAAAGGCAGATTTTTCAGAAGTGAGTTTTAAAAAAATGTGATATAATAGAAGATATGAGGCTTAAAAGTACTATGCTAACTGAAAAGTGACTGAATAATTTGTGTGTGTGTGTGTGCCTGTGTGTGGTGTGTGAGCTACAGAGAGGCACAGCAATAGACAGATGCATAGCAAAGTAAAGAAAGCCACATAACTCATTTCCTTGTCCATCTCCTATTTTTTTTGTATTTCCATTTTTGTCCTGAAGGAGATTTAATGCGGCTCCTCTTCATTACACGAAGATGATGGGAAGTAGGACTTTCGAGCAACCGTGATAAAGGCGCTCTGGATATAGATGTTTTCCTGTGGAATTACCCTTTAAATCCTGGATTAGATTCCAAATGACCAAAAAAAAAATAATTAACAGTTATCAAAAACTGCTCTAAATTCTGGACATTTTTTGACCCCCTTTTTTTTTAATGGACTGAAGCTGATTTCAGTATTTCTTTTTCAACTATTGAATCCTAATGGGATTTCACTATCGCGGATTAAAGACTCAAGTGACGTCTTTGTCAATTAGCCAATGTAATAGCTGTGATTTTTACAATTTCTCCATCCTACCAAATCAAATTTAATATTTCTCAGTGTTAAGGGTTAAATAGGTGAGTACAGTCCTTTGAATCCACCAATGCTATTGCTGTTGCATGTCCTGGATGATTATGAATGGATGTAGATATTCATGTAAATTTTTTTTTTTTTTTGTCAATGACCCAGTGTGTGTGTGTGTGTGTGTGTGTGTGTGTGTGTGTGTGGGCGTGTGTGTGTGCAGACTTGTCATGGATGTGTCTGTGCACTGTGAGGTTTAGGCAGAATTTAAATGGATACTGGCAGATTATCAGAGATCAGTCATTTTCCTCACATTTCACCACCATTTATCTTTTGTGGTATTCACCTTTAAATCTGTTTATGATCTTTTTTTTTTATGTAAAATAAAATCCCTTGATGCAGAGTGCAGGATAATGTCAAAATAATAAAAAGAAAAACTTTACTTGTTGAAATAATCTCCTACCTTTCACCCTGGGTTTTGCACCGGCACTCTCCTGCCTATCAAATCTGGTCGGTGCTGCTTCACGCTCTTCTTTAAAACAGTGTGTGTTAGTGTGAGAGGAATATATACGTAGATCAATAAAGTAATCTACCTGAAGAGATGGACTGCGCTGGCCTTTTTTTTCCCGCGAAATTATTTTTATCTGCTGTTACTCCAGAGAAATGCTTCACAGAGGGAGAATGACAGTAAATCTCATATCGTAGAGGATAGTGCCGGAATAAAATTGGACTCTTTGTCTGCATCAAAATGCACATTCACACTCACTCTCTCCGTCTCACACACACATCCAGAGACTTTGCCCATTTATCCATTCTAAGTGCAACACCATTTGACCCCTTTTCTCTGATTAACTTTCCTCTCATTTGGCTGGCAGAGGTTTGGATTTATTCCATATGTGTGAATGTATGTGTGTGCACCGTGCTCAGGTACGAAGGTTACAGTTTTGTACCTGTGACACCCACCTGGGACTATTACCTATTCTGCTTAGTGCCCCTGGAACACATGTGACCTCTGTAGCCTATCTACAGATGGGCACTTAAGCTCAGGTAGTCTGTCAAAGCTGTCACAGCCACCACGCTGCAAAATGGACGTCTCTGGTGCAAAGCTGTGCCTCTGACATGAGGCTCACTGCTGTCATTTTTACTGTAACGACCACCAAAACAGTGTTTAGAAACACGGTGAAACACACTTTGAGCTGCACTGGTATTGGCTTGGCAACCTGCGGTTCAGGAAAGCAGAGGCAAAATGGAAGATGATGTGAATGTTATGTACCACTTAACTGGAAAGTGGCAGTTAAAAACAGCTGATTTGAGCGGCATTCACAGAGGGATCGCAGAGTATAACTGGATGGTAGATTGAGCAAATTAGCAGCTTGGTCCACGGTTACAGCTGAGCATCCCTTCTACTCAAATATTTTTCTTCTGGTCTGTAGTGCGTTTCATCCATCCAGACTGTTCTGGTGCCACTTTGGAGATATCTGCTGTAGTGACATCTGCCTTCTCTTGAATACAGTGGAACTAAATGGCACTCGCCATTTCAAGAAAAGAAGCCACTAGCTAACATTACATCTCAGCCAAGCGGGACACCATTAATGTTTTGTTTCATAAGCAGCACAAGATTCATGCCACGTGTAGATGGGGCGCTTTCTTCTCCATAGTGATGATGGTTACTGGATGTTGACAGTGGAAAGACTTCAAAATAGGTCCCACATGGGATAGATTGGAACATGCTTTGTGGATTCTTTTGTCATGATTAGTGCTTAGTTTTTCTAATGTAATTTCCCTCACTTAGTCTCAGTATATTCAAGAGAAGGTAAAACTAGGCAGCTTACACCAGAACAATCTAGATGAGTAAATAGCACTAAAGGTTAGATGAAAAATGCATACATTAGATTTTTGCGGTGAGATGTCCTTTTTAAGTGTTCTCCAGAAAATCCTCATTCATTGTCGCCAATTTTACTCGTTGCCAGAACAGGTGTGTCTTAATGGTTGGGATTTTTCAAGTATGCTGTCAAATTTTAGTGTCTGAAAATGTTTGATGCCACAGGATCTATGTGAGAAAGAAGTCTGCAAAACATCTTGAATCAGAGCTTAAGAGATTTCATAGGCAGCGTGTTTGCAGTCATCATTTATAAACAGGCCGGGAGAGGAGACAGCAGGGGCTAAGGAGATTCATAATCCTATCCCCTCTTCCCACTGATTCTCTCTCTGTCTGTCTCTCTCCCCCATGTGCTACTTAATGAGACAACAATACAACTCCTGCGTCTGGCTCTGAGCATCCTGCATCTGCCTTAACGAAGCCAGCAATAACGCTATTAGATACATTGCATTCAGCTGACTTCTGCTGTGTGCCATCTAGGGATTACAGTATCCCGGAGCACCGCTGCATGTTACGGTGTGCTTCAGAAGTCAGACCTGAAATGTGCAAAGATGATTTTGGCTCTGTGTGTTACAAGAGAAAACAAACGCGAGTGTGAGCCTGCAGTACGGCCCTCGTCCATCTCCTTGGTATAAATGAGGGTATCAGTCTGCGGAGCTCCATCTGAAGCTCGTAACGTTCTGCAGCGTGTGTGTCTGAATCAAGCTCAGCCATTGGAGAGCAAGCGGGAAGACTATGTGGGACGACTTAAAAAGTACATCTCAATTTTATTGGCAGTATATTCACTTCAAGGGAGCGGAATATGGGTCATGATCTGATATAAAAAGGCTACTCAATAATTCATCGGGGCTGATTAAGAGGACTTGTATCAACACAGACACTGTCCACGAGAAGGGGTGTACACAAAGTGCTCAGAAGAGCATTTAGGCAACTTTGCAGGATTAGTATAAGCTCAGAAACAAGCTAAAAAAAGAGAGAGAGGTTCACGTGTAGACCTCCTTTGATGTTTTAATCTGCTATACATCCACCCTTATGTGGCACACGTGCATGTGATGAGTGTGTTTAACAGTGAGTGTACATGTCAGAGTTTGTGCGAGGCCCATCAATCTATTAAATATGAAAAGTACAATCTGTTACCCCGCAGAGACTGCTTCATTATTCATCAACATATTCCAATTAATCATTTATTTACCTAAAGTATGGCTCACACTCCCCACTCCCACCCTGCAATCTAGACTCTCATATGGACTCCTGATGTATGTGTTATGTATAACAGGATTAATAGGAGCTGTTTGTTATTCTTGTGATGCAGCACATAGTGTAGTTTGAAGGTGTTTTAGGGATGAAGGCAAAGGCAATTTTTGTACTACAGAACATTTGGAGGAAATATTTGATTTATCATTTTAGGCTGGGCTCTCCTCAGATCAGACTGTTGCATCTTTTGAAGAAACACACACGGTTTGCTAAAGTGAGCTGTGAGATGCATTTCAACAGATTTCATTCTTAATGGCAAAGCAGAGATTTATAATCAGATAACCATATCAAATGGCAGTTCTTACCATTTAAATTAGCCTCTTTTAATCAGATTTACTGAGGGGAGCAGGTCAGAGGTTGCCCAAGCGTAGCATGGCTTTATTAGAGTCTAACTGACTGTGACCTGCTTCTAACCCGCTGTCCTCCCTTTTCCCCTTTGCAATAACAGACTGGCAGTCGTCAGGAAAACAAGCGGCTCCAAACATCTTTCCAGAGGAACAGAAGTGAAGCTGCTCCTGTGGAGTACAATTACCTCGAAATTGCTGCTTTACCCCCTTGACCTGACGAGGATTTTACCTAAAACCGCTGTGAGTTCCTGGTGCCAACTCCTTGTCCGCAATCACCACTGAAGGGATTAGGATGTGGAGGGGAGATAAACGCTCAGCAGCAGTGCCTGGTTTTTAATCTCACCTTTCCATTCATGAACATCTGTATTTACTACAACAAACCCCACACACCTAATGAGGTGTCCTGGTAGAGAGTAAAGCACATTTGTTTGATTAAGCGCAGCTGGTTAACGCAAGCAAAAACCTGTTGGTAGAACGACACCTGAAAATAATAAAAAAGGGCTACTTTATTGTTTGTTTGTGAGTTAATTAAACTCATCTTTCTGTTAAGTTGGTTATCCTGTTTCTTCTGGTACGAGGTGCTGATTTAGACAGTTTTGATGTGAGTTGCCCAGGTTTTCCTGAATATAATGGAATCAAATGGCACTCGCCTCATGGTGCCTGTAGGGCCACAGAAATGCAAACGCAACAGCCACATCTCTTTTTTTCCGAAATCACAACATCTACAAACTTGGTTGTGAGCAGCTTCACCTGCTGAACGCATCACACTGCAGAAAGAAGCACTACCACACACTCTACCTGTGACTGGAGGCCCGTGCTTGTGACAGCGCGACAGGATGTAAACATGAACGGCATCCCTCCTCAGCTGAGCTGTAATATCAGCCAGCTGCACTCCTCCTTTGGTTGGCGGATGTAGATAGATATTAGGATGCAAAGAAAGTTCATACATTAAATTTTTCACAATGAAGTTGGTGGATTTTTTTTTTCTTTTTAGAGTAAGTGGGTCATGATTTCTGGACTAGACCTTATTGTGGAGTTGCTGCTGAATTATCCTCAGGAGAAAGCAGACATCTCTACAGATGGCATCTCTAAAACTGGGCAGCTCACACCAAAACAATCTAGATAGATAAATGATATTGTAATAGAACTGACAAATATGTAAACTCGATTGTGGGGCGAATGTCCTTTTAATGTGGTGTTCCCTTTTGTGCACGAGAAAAGGTTTCTGTGCTCTTCAGATCTTATTTAGTTTAATTTAATTGTGCCCTGTTTTCCACAGGGATCATATTTGTAATCATTTCCTGTCACTTCCTATTCTATTACAATTTTTCAACTGCTCTGCATTATTATAGCATGGTGTGAGAGGCACAATGATCACTAGAAACCCTCGAGGGGAGACTGTCATCACCTTCGGGGACAAGCCACAGTGTTTATGTACAGTCTCCAGTCTCCAAGAACTCAGAAATTAGGACCTTTTTAAAACAGTGGCTGCTCACGGTCAATAATGATATTGTATTTTCTCTCATGTTGACTTTAGTTCAGCCTCCCTCAGTCTGAGGCTATGAGAGGGAGAGAGGAGTCCCAGGCCGCACCATCATGCTGCTTCTGAGATGCTGGGATGAGACTTTGGCTGGCAAAACACAAGGTAAGACAATATTGATGCATGTGGCCTCTTTACCGCCGGAGCTGTTCTCAGTTTTCTCGTGTCATCCCTGTAGAGCACCTCCGAAACAACCCATCTTATCTCGACTGTGTGTGTTTGTGTGTCTGCATGCGTCCTAACGCTGAATGATGGATGTTCTTAAACTTCTGAAGTGTTTTTTTTTTTGCTTTGTATCTTATGCCAGGTGTGCTTGTGGGTCAGGGTAATGGTTCAAGGTGGAGCTTACAGATGAATGGTTTAATCCTTGGTTTTTAGCACAGTGTGCACTTTGATCAATGGCATGCTTCGGCCTCGTTCACATGACTCCACAGGCATTGATCAGCCAATTAAAGGATTTGTTGAATGAGAGTTTTTTTGTGTGTGGCAGGAATGTGCGACCATTTCCTCATCAGCTGTGTTTGTGCGCTGCTCTGCTTTGTGTGGACGACAGAGAGAAAGTGTGTTTAGTTTGATAAGATAAAAAGAAGGCAGAATTTTTCCTCTGACTCAGGACCAAATTACACAGAGCAAATGTTTTTGCCACATGGGCCAATGAGAGGTCATTATCATATCAGAGGATTTCATCATTTTCTCATCCAGTGCTCCTCAGTGCTAACCTTAACTCTCCCCTTTCTTCTTTCACATCTCATAGTTAATCAGCTATGACGTTAGGAGACTGAGCCTTGGTGCAGATTTGGTCTCACTTTTTTCCTCTTGTTTTTTGTGATTGGAGTCAGTGGTTTGCCGTGGGGGGTGATGGACTACGTGCACCATGACACAGGCGCTCCTCTACAACTTTAACCTGCTGCCTTTTAGCCAGCAGTAGAGCAACAGAGTGGCTTTGTAATGAAGAGCTTTTGCCTCGGCCGTTTACCGTAAAGTCACATATCTGATTTGGCCGATGCCACATGGATAATTAACAGCGATGATGCATCTAATTAACAACAACGCCCCGCTGTTTCTGACTGAACAAAACGTAGCATTCACACGTACAGTTGGAGATTATTAGTCTGCTGGGCTTTATTATTCAAGCCCTGCGAGCTTCCTGCTCTTACATAAACTGTTTAGAAAAAAGCTCTGGCTGGAATAATGGCCTAAAAGAGGACATATTAGAATAATAATGTCTCATGAGTTTTTTAAAAGCTTTATCTCCAACCTTTGTGTACCTAACCTAAATGGGATTCTGGCCCCTCGTTATATCAGCACCGCTCAGCACCCCTAATTAAGTGCTGCATGGCTTTTAAATCATTTTTCAGTCAAATCTAGTTAACAACAGACTTTTATTTAGACTCTGAGAACCCGTGTCATTATCCATACTCAGTGCACATGATGAAATAAATTAAAGCCACAATCTTTGATGTGTGAAACAGAATTTGGACATTTTTAGGGCCAGCTTTCTTCTCTGTCTGCTAATCTGCAGCATGCACTTAAAGGCAGATTTCTGTGTTGAGGTGTAACAGTATGATAAATCTAACGTGCCTTTCTCCTGTGATCCTGGTGTTGCAGTCTTTTGCTGAATAGACCAGTATACTTATGTGTATTTTTTATTTTTATTTTACCTCTGAATGTGTCTTTTCTAAATTGGAGCAAATTCAGGAGCTGGGGAGTTAGGAAGCTTCTGATGAAGAAAAGGACTCATAAAAAGAAACAATAGGGAGGAATGCTGTTTTGGTAGTTGTTTCTGGGGACGTGGAGTAGAAGATAGAAAGAGCGCAGCTGTTTGTTTTTTGTTTTTTTTTTCCAGGAAGACAATGATATCTGATGGGCCTGTGCTCCTGTCTATTTTGTTTTTTCACCTCATGTGAAATTACACAGCAGTGCGTGTGGGCATCTCATTACATCAACAGCTCACACTGGCACATTTCTCTTTGTAATGAACGCCGATCATATTGTTAGTTTAAAGCATTGCTGATGTTCGGTTGGCTTGTAAGCTACAGCAGCCCAGTCATGCAGGTTGAATGTCTCAGGTGGTTAGCTGCCTCAGAGTAATACGATGCTACATATATTACCATTAATTAAATTTTGACTGCAAGATCACATACATGCTTGACCTTAAAAAGCAGCTAAGATCCACGTGGTGGAATCGATTGCCTTGTGAAACAGCAGATCAATGCGACTTCACTCATCCTTGTCTCCAGCGGTGGAGCAGTAGCATAAGTCACCTGGTAAACGGCCTGCAGATCCAGTCATTAGCTGCTGCACTTCCAACATTTGCTTTGGTGGCATCTGTTATTTTCTGGCACGTCCTCAGATGCTGCTGTGAGGAGGCTTCAGGTGCTGTCACTGTTTGTGCTCCAGTTTTTGGACTGAACAAGCGCTGAAACTGTTTGTCGATTTACAACATTTTAATCTGTGACAAATGATTAATTGTTTACATGATTTTCAGTGTCAAAATATACTGGTAGCAGATTCTCAGTTGTGCAGTGTAGCACTTATATAAGTGAAGATTAAATCATTTAGGCAGCTAAGTGAGAAAAACCAACAATCTGCAGACATTATCTTGTGATGGGCATGAGCAGACTTGTAGTTTTTATCAAAATAAGGTCATGGTCTATCACACCTGGCTCAGGTGAGTCGGTTGTGACTCCGAGCAAATTCAGGCCAAATCAGTAGGATGGACATTTTTTTTAGGGACCAGCTTTCTTTTGTTTTTTTTCATATCATGCAGTGTGCTCAATTATTATTTTATACTTGTATGATTTTATACCCCTTACTGGAAGCAGGGATCATTAAAGACTGTATATAGAAGATGGCTGTAGCCACTGCAACTAAAGATGTCAGCAGAACTGATACTTAAAATACCTTTTCAAATTTTTGCTTGGTAGGCAGTATATGTACCGAGGCTGCAATTCTTCCTGAACTGATGGGCAACATACACCTGTGCAGCTGCCATGACTCAATGATAAGAAAGGCAGTAAAAGTCGAACATAGAAAATGTTGCTTACCTGAAATATATGTTGCCATTTTTTTTAGATAGCTAGCATTGCTAGCTATCTAAAAAAAAAAAGCTGCTCTGCAGCAATCCTAACATTTCAGTTTTTGTCCTGTCAACAAAATATGTTGACATTTTTATTTTTAAAAAGGCTTGTCATCACTATGTCAGTGATTTAAAATGACGTTTTTGCCAAATTTTTAAATCAAATGTGATCATATTTAGAAGAGATGCTAGCAGGTCATGCTAATACTGCTAGCTAGTATGGTTAGCAGGATGCTTCCTGCTTTATTTTGATATTATGTCTAGTTTAAAAAAAAAGTCTTAAAACAAAAGAAAAAGTGAACAGCTGACATCTGAGCGTGTTTTTAGTACAAACGCTAAACATGACGAATGAATGATAGTTTATTGATCCCACAATGGGAAAATTACAGAATTACAATGAGCAGCTTCTCATTGTTTTAAGCAGCTTCCACTTTTTCATTTGTCTGTTTAGTCATTTTACACTTTTGTTCTTCCATTTCAAAATTGTTTGACTATTTGTATTAATAATATGCTGTAATTCTGCCTTTATTTATACATACTGTGTACATATGTGTATAAATTTCCTCAACTTTTGACCACAAATGTGTACAGCCGTGCGCCGACTTGCTGTTTTCTGGTGTCACCCAGAGGTTGTGTTGTGGGAGCGTGTGAATGATTTGTTTTGGTGCGTGAATGCCACAGGTCAGCATTTTTATGCAGCCGTGATCGACAGAAAACACTTGTGCTCGTGCTTCGAGGAGTGACAGTGCAGAGTGTTGGAGTGTTTTCGCCATATAGATGGGAAAGGATGATTATAGCTGAATGATAAACCATGTATTTCTATGCTGTAGGTTGACAGCACAGTGAGATGGCCAAATTCATACATTTCAGGGGTTTAAAACATGTAATCACTGAATCTGGGTTTTACATGACTTTATACTTGGAGTTACCCCTGGTTTAAAGGCAATCGCTTAAGACCTGACTTTAATTTGGAATAATAACACCTGTGTCCCACTGTGTGATGAATCTGATACTAAGAGATTTGATTAATGTGCTGTTGTACAGGAGCTGTGACTAAGTAACGCTATTTAAACAATTTTTTCTTTCTCGCAGCTCCACTAAGCAGTGTTTTTCTTTCCCATTTATGAAAGCTGTGCCAGACAATAAATCAGTGTATACCAGAAAAAAGAGATTGCTTTCCCTAGTGCAGGAGAGAGCTATATGCCCCTTGCTGTGAGACTGGATGGAGGTGCATCATCATCATCATCTAAACTGCACACAAACACACACACACACACACAAAATCTCTAAAAGCCTGTTTGCGATGTTGCAAAGATGAAATGGTCAAGCACAGGCAGTGACCCTCAACCATACCTGAATGCACTCGCTTCTGCAAGTTGAACCCGAATGCACAGCGCTGTCTCGCAGCCCTGCTGCTGTTGAAATGTCATAGGCAATGCTCACTGCGCTTCAGTGGCTTCACCAAAGCAAAGCAAACTCCACAGCATTTTCTACTCTTCCCCTCGCCTCACAGGCTCTCAGCCGCAGTCTCAAAACCACCTGCAGCTTTTTGCTGTGACTGTGTTTGCCAGTAGGTAATATTAAAAATTATTGATTGGGTTGCGTTTAAAGAAAAATACCCACCAGGAGTTTAGCAGAAAAACTCCCAATAGGGAGCTAATGCCTCCCTCGGGGACATCATCCACATACTGTCAAAACCTGTGATATGTGGCAACCAGGATGCAGAGCAAGGGAGGGGCAAGTGTGGAGAGGGGCAATCTGTCTCACATAGAACAGGGAGATGCTGTAGTGCTTCCAACTAGGCACATAGACAAACGGGAGAGAGAAAAGAGAGTGCGATGCAAGCTGTTGAGAGGAATACATGGATAATAGGTTTGTCAAAGCCTGACTGATTAAACTGAATGGACCTGAAGACGGTGCAGTGCTCATGCAGCCATTTAACTGCTTCTGTGTCTTCAGTCGATTGTTCCTGTTTGCATCTCACATCGATTTCTGAGAGCTATGACCAAAGTTTCAGAGCTATTGGTAACAATGTAAGTGCTCATGTAGGATTGTTCAGTGGTGAAAAGCTGGCCGGTATTCCTTTGCACAAGAGATCCGATGGATTAATTATGGGTCACATTTTTACAAATGGCCAATCATCTCAGCGTTCACCATAAAGAAAATGCTGCAAAAGCCGGTCACGAATTTTTCATCTGCACCTTCATTTTAGTTATAGATCCATTTAAATGTGTGGCATGTGCAATGTTGCACATGCCACACATTTAAATGGCATGTGCAATGTTGCAGAAAGTACTCTCACATAGCTTGATGCTGAATTATCTTGGAACTGTTTGTAGCCTAATTACGGTGTTGCATCAGTTGTTGCAAACAAACAAACACACCCCACTTAAATATAGTTGTCCCAGGTAGTAGTGACTGTTACAGGTAACAGGATGGGATACATTTCTTTACCCCTCAGTAACAGTGGAAACAAGCTGTGAATATAGCAGTGACTTGCAACCTCTGGCAAAAATGATGGACTCACCGCACATGGAGGATGTTCACTCAGCTTTTTTACTTTGTAGCAAATAAACAAATCACACATATGACACAATATAATTTTTGTTTAATAGCTCTGCATTCTGGTTTTGTGAAGCATATCCAAAGATGCAAAAAAGTCAGTGGTTAAAATAAAGTGTTTGCAGACATTAACAAACTGTTGCATCTGGCTGATTGAAAGAAAGAGCGGCGCCAACAAGAGAGCTGTCAGTTGAAGCAATAGAAAGGATTATACGACTCCTCAAGAAGGAAATCCAGCATGAAGTTTGGCAAAAGAAGTTTGTCGTTCTCGAGCTGCTGTGTTTTATATTTGGAGGAAGCAGAAACAGAATGGGAAGGTGATAAAAGGTGGTTAGATGGAAGATGTCACAGCATCACAGCAGGACAAAAAACTTAAAGAAATGTAAGTGAAAGAAGAAAATGCACAAAAAAAGAAACAAACCAAAAAAACAAAAACAAATGGGTAAACCACGAGCCAATGTTTGTGACAGAACTGCAAGAAATGGGCTGAATGAAGAGAGCTGTAGATAAAGAAAAGCCAAATAAAAACCAATACTAACACCTAAACAAGAAAATGACGTTATAGTGGGCTAAAAAGAAGCAATTGTGGACTGTGGATGACTGGATAAAAGTGATGTTTAGTGATAAATCACAGGTATGCACTGGCTAAAAAAATGATGCTAGATCTTTAGCCCAGTGCAGGGTTAAGTGTATAATTGAATTTTGGACATTTTTCACCCCCTGAATCCTTTTAGATATGAAGACCACTATTGTTTCTTTGTATTTTGTGATCTGAAGTTGGCTTCTTTAAAGGTACAGTGTGTAAAATTTCACTACTAGACGTCAGAAGTTTGCAGATTGCAGTCAACTGAATTCTGTTTTCTTACCCCACCCAATTCAAGGGCATAATCCTAGCTACGGTGGCTGCTGTGGGACAAACAAGGCTGCCATTCATCTGTAGTGAATGTTGGCTGTCAGTCCGCTGTTTACCTCAGTTTTCAATATATGTCCACATCTATTTGTTCTGTCAGGAAGCGATGCTGTTAGCCTCTGTGAGCTGCAGTTAGCCAGGGTTAGTGAGACTTTCTCCTACTTTTATGTATTTTTAATCGATTAATTCTAAATTTATGACAATGCATCAATTTGTTGGAAAACATAATTACACACTAAACAATGTACATTTATAAATATAACAATTTTTCTATTAAATAAGCTTATAAAATGACTTACTGTACCTTTAACATGGGAGTCAGTGGAGAGTGACTCACTTTAAGAGCCAGCCTCAAGTGTCCATGTGAGTGTCAGTTATGCAGTGTAACAACAGTGTTATAACCAGTTTAGCTGAAACATCTTTAGTCATCTGATATTTAAAGTATTTTTTTCCCAAAATATATTTATTATATTGTTTTTAATTTTTATTTACTTTTTGGGGACTGGACACAGTGTTGGAGGATCATACATAGATAAACATATAGCCAGATGCAAAAAACAGAAGACACAGCAAGTGAGTTAATATTACTCATTGTAAAACAGCACATAGTCCAGCCAGGTGTCTGTCTTGTAACATTTTCTTTCACTCTCGCCATTAAGTAAAAGCCAGATTTGCTTTTATCTGGCCTTTTGCTCTGTCACTCTTTATTTCTCTTCTCAGCTGTCTTCATCAATGTCTTCTTCTCTCCTTCTTCATCT
Source organism: Archocentrus centrarchus (assembly GCF_007364275.1). NCBI lineage: Eukaryota > Metazoa > Chordata > Actinopteri > Cichliformes > Cichlidae > Archocentrus > Archocentrus centrarchus. The sequence goes on along the minus strand of NC_044353.1, from coordinate 10,273,861 downwards.
CGGCCAAGATAATAATAACTTTATTTGTATATCACTTTTTAAAACACACAGTTGAAAAGTGCTTCACAATTTGAATAATACCACACATTAAAGTGAAGTGTACATGTTCCAGGACACATAGTCAATCATATCGACATAGATTCATTCCAACATACACACTTCCATACACACACTAGATGTGAACTGTGGTTATAAATAATGGGAGAAAGATTCAGGAAAAGCTAACAATAAAAATGCAGCCGTTTAAAACAGACCTCAGACTGAGCCGACCTGATCAGCTGTTTCAAAGATTTAGGTGCCGCAGATTCAAAGCGTGGTCATCTCTGGATTTAAAATAAGCGTTGGAACAGTTAAAGGACTCTGATCAGATGATCAGAGAGGGTGCTGCTGTTATAAGGTCTCACCAGCTCCGCTATGTATGCAGGAGCCTTGCCAGTCATGGCTTTATGTGTTAACATTTTAGAATGACTTCTGAAGCAAGAACAGGGGTGATATGTGGGTGCCGACTAGTTTTTGTAAACAGCCTGGCTGCTGTGTTCTGGACCAATTGAAGATGGTTGAGTTGAAGGAGGACTGAGAGATAGATGTCAGTTTGTCCATGCTATGAATATGGAGATAACTTTTTTTTTTTAGACCTAGCTGAAGATCTGCAGGTGGTGACATAGCGCCACCAATCTCATTCTCTCTCTTTTTTGCAAGAGATTGAAGCCACTCAAGCCAAGTTGCATAGTTCTAGAAGTCAATGAAATATCAAAATTTATTTTAAGGCAATCAAAATGTTGTTTTAAAAGGCTAAAGGCCAGATGTTTTGAAAAAACATTCATATTGTGGTTGATCATGTTATTCTATTTGTGTTTGCAGACAGAATTACAAGTGTGTGTGTGCTTTTTTGCTAATGCAGTTAGTAAAGCATGACAACAGCCTGCCAATTAATTTACCATTAGCAGAGATGGGCTGCTGTTGGGTGATGGGACATTAAGGAAAAGATGAGAGGGCACAGAATGAGTGAAATGACAGAGACTGGTATAGATGGGTGATGGGGTGAGGACAAGAATATGTTGGGAGGTGTAAGTGTATTTGCATATGTGTGTGTGTGTGGTGTTGATGGGACAGGGTGTAAATAACAGCAGCATTAGAGGTGGATTGGGTGTGAAATTAAACCTCGGCCAAAAAATGTGCCACCTCGAAAGATGAGACAATTAGAAAGTGCTCACACAACTAGACCTTGATGGTACCTCCATTAAAAATGTGTATGTCTCAGTGCCTGTATGAGATCTCTAAAAAATGCCTGTGAGTAGTTTTGAGGTCTCCTGCCTAAGGCCTGAATTTTGTTTCTGCGTCGGTCCTACGTAGGTAACCGAAAATCCCCTCTGAACCCGGTGTAACCTACACCGTAACCTAAAAAAATAGATACAAAAAGATAACATAGTAGCTGACCAACAGAAACTTGGGAAATGCTGCAGATGCACATTGCACCACTGGCTCACTGAGATGCTCCATTAAGGACATATTTAATACTATTATAAAAATCAGTAGAGGGTAGAGAGGCTTTGAAGTGTCTCAGGCCAGCAGGATAGGATCCATATTAATACTCAAACTGAGCACAACATTAAAGCTGTTTTTTCTTACAGGGCTCTCATACATTGTGACCATAAACCCATGTGTATATGCAGCAAATATTAGGCAATGCAGCTTTGGTCACAATGTTATATAGGCTGCAGTTATGGAGGTGGGGTGATTATTGACAGCTTCCCTCCCACATGGGCAAGCGCTCTATGTAATTCTGCATATTAATAATATGTTTGCTATACAACAAGAAAATAACACTTCCTCGCTGCTAAATGGTGAGCTCGGGTGTGACAGCGGTCTGCTGGAATTATAATATCTGTCACGACAGAATTGCTCTCTGACATTATCTGGAACTGCTGCTCAAGAGTCTGACATCTATTATGAAGAAAGGACACCCTCGGGGTGGCTTAAAATCGTGTTGTCAAACAATTGTGAGTTACAGTTTTGCGCATGCGTACAGTGAGCAGTGAAAACTTTAAGGCCACTTTTTTTTGCCTTTAGCGTTCACGGTGGGTGTTTTTCACATTTACAAGCGTGCATCACATGGTAACTCGTACGCTGGCATAGAGAGAGACGCTTTTAAGATTGATAGTCATAAAAAACAAATGATGAACCTGCATTAGAACAGAATTGGCATCTACTTGTTTTTTTATTTATTTTTGCTGAAAAAGGTCAGTTGTGTAATTTAAGATGGAGCAGGCCTGTGTGCATGCTTGAATGGTCACAGCTGAGAGGCAGTGTTTTAATGTTCATTACTTAACAGAGAGCCTGTATATAAGTGGATTATTTCAAAGTATGCGTATGCATCATTTAAAGTGATGCAGCTTTCTCCCATGTGCTTGTATCTGTGTACTGTGGGTCAGTGCTCATAACAGAGTGTGTTTGTGTGTGTGTGTGTGTGTGTTTATGCACTTTCGGTGTGGTGTTTGGGAGTGGGCCAGACTTTTAAAACAGTCAATCAGCAAGAGTGACAAAAGAGCGGGGAGGCACAGAAGCACAAACATGAAGGGAGACGCATGCATGCAGCGAAGCCCTAGAAAATTTAGCCGGTGGGGAAAGGGGGGGGGGGGGGGGGGGGGGGGTGCAGGAATAAGTAATGTACAGACACACTGTGCTTTTCTGTTTTCACTTCACTGCAGAATGAGCTCTTACTTTCCACTTATCTCACTTGTGTAATCGCTTTCTTTCCCCTTTTCTGTCACTCACTGTTCTATCTCACTTCAGAACTGCTCGGCTCTCTCTGCATCGTTTTTTTTCTCATCCAGTGCTCCATCTCTCTCGCTCTCTCTCTTCTCTGTCATGCTCTCTCTGCGTTTATCTCTCCTTTCTTTCTCCGTTTTTTTTTTTTTAATTAAAATCTGTCTGTATCAAGAGATTCTGTTATGTGGTGATTTAAATGGAGGGCCTGACATAAACGTAACATTACTGTCAGACCAAAGCAAATTCCATCAGCCCTGCTTAAATTTGCAGTGCTGGCTGTTTTCCAAAAGGCTTTTTATTCTGCAGCCAATATCTATACCATCTCCTATCTATCTTCTGATACTCCTTTATGCTATCCCTTTTTTTAAATTTTCTGTGTCAGGTCAAAGGCATGAATCAGGAAGGGTAACTGCTCACATGCAGAGTTAGTCTGATGCTGATATGGAAAATTGAAAGCAGGAACATTACAGTGAAAGTGAAAAGTTTTAACTGTGTACAAACATGGAAGGGTTCTACTTTGACTATTTTTTTGTACATAAAATGCGAACCTTTTATCACTCCCTCCCTCAAACAGTGCACATAATCCATTACATTTCTGACAGACCTTTAGAGTTCAGAAGTTTAAAAGCCCACAGTGCTTTTTTAGTAGTATGTGAATCTCTTGTTTTCTCTTCTTCTGAATGTCCTAAACTTGATTCAAAATAAGCTCCATGTCCATGTGGCTTCTTTGACTTACAGTGATCACAGCCAAACAACCATTAATGATGTGAAGTGGGTTGCTGACCTGGCCAGGGTGAACCCTGGCTTATGCCCTATGGCTGCTAGGATAGATTCTTGACCCTCTGTGACCCTGAATTGGATAAATGGAAGTGGATGGATGGATGGATTTAACCATGTAGCTGGTTCTTGGGACATCCACCGGTGACCAACTGTCAACTACAAAATCTTGTAGTGAATTTCTTGAGCATGACTATAGAAACATTAGGAACTTTTTGCACATTAAAAACTTTTAACAAACCACATGCTTCAGACTTATGTGATGCGTTGCAATCATATCAGAGTTTCTGTTGGCCTGAAGGTAATGTGGTTGGTGGCAAGGGACTCAGGAAATCTTGTTTTGTTCATCTGTACCAGCATATAAATATTCCAGCACAATTTTATAATTCATGACATGATATATAATTAAATAATATATTTAAATTATAAATAATTTTTCAGACCCCTTGGCTATGGATTACAGATGCCAACAGGTCCCAAGATCCCACTCAGAGAACCACTGGTCCACAGGAGAAGGTGCTCACAAGTTTATTTCTTAAGCCTGTTTTATGGTGTGTGACGTCACCACAGCTCCATCACCATTTCAAGGAGTTGAAACAGGAAGCAAACGAATCACTGTTTCTGCCAGAAAGTTGAATCTTTTCAAGCTGTTGCAGCATCGTCTTCTCTGTATAATCTGGGTAACTCTGCGCTCCAGTACTGATATATCACTGGAATGACAGTAAAGTCAGCATGATCGTGCACTTGTGCCTTTAACCTGGCTGTGAAAAAATCGACAGGTGCATGGCAAGTCGAAACGACACCAAAGCATGGCGCGCACCAGGATTTGAAACATGGCGTCGTTTGCAGTCAGCATCAACTATTTTATTTTGATATTTAAAAAACGCCTGTGATGCTGTTATAGAATTGCAAATCTGGCCATAATCAATATATTGATTAGAGATGACAATCACCAGACGCCCCACGATATGATACAATTTTTAACATTTAACATAAAGTTATCTCACTTCAATTGTTTTTGCTGCAAAATGAGATTGCTAAGCATACCAACACTGTCACTAAAACCTGCCATAAACATCGCCATAAGATGGAGTCAGTCTGATATAGTTTGCATTTACATCCAATTTGTTTCTGATAATACAGCAACTAACGGTGATAAATCGTCAAAAATGACACATATGTTGCTGTCTGCATAGACAAAAATTCATGTTTAATTGCACTCAGCAGCCTTCCTTTCCTATAGGATTATAACCAGAATACAAACATCTGGCAGCCAGTTGAGTCGTGTCCCCTTGAGTTGTGCTCATTGACAGACTCATTCAGACTGATTGCAACATGCTGGCAGTCTGCCTGCATTTATAGATTATGCAGCGATTATTTGCAAACCTTCAACAATCTCTCTGAGAGTGATTGCAGTCAGCCTTGAGTCGTGAGTGTGCAACACCCTCAAGCTCTTTGCAACCATTTAGTCACCACAAGTTCAGTCGCAGAATATGAAAAAAATCACCAGCCAGCCACCAGTTTTTAAAAATTTTTGTAGATGGAATGAGGTCGCTCAAGATGGTAGTTCATGAGATGAGCCCTCTTGTTCATAGTACTCCCAGAGTATTTTAATTTATTTAATAAAATATTGATGTTTGATGTCCCTGCATTCATACAATATTGCCACGCAACATATCACGATACTATGCTGTATCCCCCACTCCCCTAATATTGATCAGGCTCGCACACTCAGAGACAGACCTGTAGAGCCTGTCCCGCACACACACTCTGACACACTTGTACTGAGTTATATCCCCACAGTGCCAGCCACCTTGCTGTGAGAAATGAGACACTTCACCTCCTCATGAGTGTTAGCGCTCCCTCCTCTCCTCTCCTCTCCCCACCCATCTTCCTCTTCGGTGAACTCACTCTCCCTGGTGGATGGGAGCCTGTGGTCGGGGCTTCATAAATCAAGATGTTACCACTGGCACTATAAGGCTACTTTTTAATTAAAACTGTGAATCAGTCTGCCCTGATTATGAATTGTACTCTGCTGCCACTGAATAAAATATACAGGCCTTACTTGTTCTCCCCCTCTGACTCTTCCCCTCTCTGTCTCTTTCTTGCTCACTCGGTCTGCTTCTCCCTCTCACGTTGCTTCTTGTTGCATGCTACTCAATTTTCCACCAGAAATTGAGAATGTCTACACAGCAAGCCTTGGCCACGCATAGCTACTGAAGGCTGACAGCATTGTGAAATAGTTGAGGAGCTTACCGGTTGCATAAACATAATAACTCAATATTGAGGGTCTGGCGCCACTGGGGTCAACACTATTATATCACACAAAACAGCCAGGAGGACAGAAACACCACTGAAGCTGCTGGGCCAGTGGGCCTTGTTTATCATATAATGCCAGTCCTTTGGCTGTACCACAACAAGGGAAGTATGTAGTTGTTGAGTTGGATGCTTCCATTAAAGAGAAGATAGCAGGTAGTACTTTCATTCCAGTGGTCATGCTAGGAAACTAATACATTCAAATCAGATCAACAGTGAAAATAGCTTTTGTTTTTTGGCTATTTACAAAGACAAGATGTACGAAGAATAGCGACAAAGAACACTCGGCCGGGCTTTACTGTCAGATGAGGCAGAGCAAGCTCGCTTCTATGAATACATTTATATGCAAAAGAGTGAGTCTTAAAAGCTTCTCTTAGGAGTACCATCAGGTTGAAGCCGAACAGTATATCTCCTTCAAGGGACCCTATTGCTAATTTATGACCTTTACGTGTCTTGCAAGTACAACTGACATTGTCCTAGGGAGATATGGGCATGAGCCAGGCCTCAGCGGAGTGGAAATTAGCTCAATGGAGCGCGGACGGAGAGCTGGAGCGCAGCACAGGGGTGACGCTGCAGCGCTGCCACCTTTCTACCCTTAATATTATATCAGCAGTCGAGTGCAGGGAGGAAGGACTAACCGGAATTCACTCTTACAGCTTCGCACAAGCAAACTCATGAATGATAATGGGTTGCTAATTGAAGGTACTGGAGCGATTCACCCGGCTGATTGTGCCACTGCAAATGGAGTCCTTCTGGTAGCCATGGCGACTGGTGCGGAGAGGCTCGGGACGTCTCCTGACCTGAGCTAGAGTCAGATCATCTCTTAGACATGCTCCCTGTAGTCAGTGTCACCATGTGGGGAGATTTGCATCACTGCAGTTCAACAGTAAACTGTTGGTGCATCAGAGAGCTTTTTGAAACGTTGGCTCAAGTGCTGGGTTGGTGTTATATGTCGGCATTTCAGATGCAAATGTTCTGATGCTTTCTTTTACCATCCATATAATTGCAAGCAGTTAAGGTGTTAAACACAACAATTACACTTTACTTGTTGTATCCCTGTTAAAAGATAAAACACCTTCTAATTACGGTAATTAGAAACAGATTGTTGCAGCATGTTTTTTTATGCCTGTATCAAAGATGTCTAATGATGTGTGCTATATTTCACCACTGATGAGCATTTTAAGGAGAGCAGAAGGTTTGCACAGTAGGAACTGTGGTGACTGCCTGACCTGCAGAGGTGTCCTTGAGCAAGACGCTGAATCTCTGCTTTTTTTTTTTTTTTGTGAGTGTAGATGACCACTCTCATCGACCTTGTTGTGGACGGGAGCAGGCAGAGAAGAATTACTTTACTCGTAACAGGTTATTTTAATAGCTAATTTTACATAGTTGATAGAGAGCGCCCTATCAGTACCACCCAGGCAGTTTCACACTGATCAGCTACATTAAAAGTGACAGGTGAAGTGAATATGATTAATTATATTGAATAAATGCTCTACTGTTCTTCTTAAATGGCACTCCCCAATGGCAGTGGCCTCCTCCAGCATTATACTATGAGCCACTACACTGCACTACTTTTCAGGAACATCTCCAGGAATGCACCAAAGAGTTTAAGGTACAGAGCTGTGTGCATGTCCCAGTGAAACAGAGCTGCTTTGGCAGCACAAGGCGGATAAATGCAATATTAGGCAGTTGGTTGTAGGGTTTGCATGTTGTGGTTGAACGGTGTATCTGCAGTATGTGTGCAGTTGGCATCTTGTCATACTATTCTTGGATTAGAAAAGCTGTCTTAGCTTTGAGGAGAGCAGTTTTACTGTGGTGCCACCCACTATGCTTAGGTGTTCACCTGTGGCAGTGTGTTTGCTCATGTCTGCTTCCATTCCTGCTGGATGTCTGCCGATGAGCTGGCCAGTCTGACTGACTCTGCCTCTTTGTGCGTCTCAGCGGCTGCTGCCTGTCGAACTGGCAAAGCTGCCTGTCTCTGCGTGTCTGTAATGTTGTGCTGCTGTCTCATGGGTGCATGTTTCTCCCGGGCTGAGCTTTGGGTGTGATTAAATCCAGGGGACATCCATTGGAGAAGCGCTCTTAGATGTCATTATCCATGTGGGAAGTCTCATCATCATCCTGCAGCAGAGAGGCACTCAGCACAAGCAGCCCGGGAAAGCTGCAAGAGAGACAGCCATGACAGCCTTAGGCCTGCAAGTAAATTGTGATGATCATGCAAAAAAACAACACCGAAAAATGCTGGAGATGAAGTCCGTATTTGTGTGTGTGTGTGTGTGTGTGTGCATGTGTGCGTTTGGGGCTCCAACTGGAAAAACAGAGGAAAGGGCAGTAAGAAAGCCCAAGACAGAGAAAACCTAGCCCCCCTGGAGCTTCTAATCATAGCAGGTTCTGTGCAAGAATACCTGGAATTAATTGAAATGTGTAAAATTAGCAACAGAATTGATAGCTGAAAATGAAAGTCATCAGTCAATATTCAGCCTGAGGGGAGAGTGGGATATAGCTCTTCTAGAGTGTGTTAGCCTAGATGGTATGAATTAGACAGGTCTATAAAGGATTGTGCGTGGATGATTTTTACATAACCTTTTTGCTATTCAATGTAATTTTGTGAGGTCAACTAACAAATTCTCAGTTTTTTGCAAACAACTAGGACATCCAACGTAAATAAATTTTACCTCTGTGCACACTATTTATTGTCCTCTGCTTTTTGCAGTGCTAGTAATGTGTGTATTGTATCGGCAGACTCGTTAGACATAGTACAGTAGTGGATTAGGCTACGTTCTTGCATAAGCATATTTCAGGGCTTGGGTTTTTGTGTATCCAACCATTCCCATGAGATTTTTATTCCACTTGAAGAGGCAGATTCTGAGCATGCAGCCACATTATGCTCCTTAAACAAAAACCCCAACAAAACATGGTCCAGCACAACATCCACCTGAGCTTATTTATCCCCACGACATAGATACCTTTCTATACCACATTGTTATTTCTCACCACACATAAAGACACTCATAAACAGAAAAAAACCACAACAACAACTTGCACTCCTACTAATCCAAAAAGGCAGAATCCTGGTGCCAAAAATAACAGCTTGGAATGAGATGGATGGAGGAGGACAGATTATTGTGGCTCTAATCTGTGAAAAGCTGACAATAAAACACATTTAAAGTGATTACAGCACCGTTATTGGCACGAGGGTCAATGCATCGTGCTTTTCCTATCCTTAGCGTTACCTTTCGACAACAATGCAGTCTGCTGCATAACTGCGCTCGTATGAACACTCCATAAAGGTCTTTCACAATGACACATGGGCTGAAGCACTAATGCTGATGTAAGGCAGCAGAGGAGGGAGAAGGCAAATAGATAAAAGGAAGCACAGGGGAAGTAAGAGAAAAGTAAGAAAGGAAGAAGAAAAAGAACAGTGGAGAAAGGGATTTTGGAGATGAATCCACAAATCACAGGGAAGATTAAGTGTCTCTTCTGCGCGGTGGAGGAGGTGTAAATAGAAACATGTCCCAGGGTGAGATCCTGGAGACCAAGTGCTTATCTCCCTGAGTGCTGTCAAAACACATTTGTCAGTTTGAAGTATTTAAGTGTCTCTATGTCTATAAGAGACTTGATATGCAAAAATAAACAGCTGATGGTAGTTGGAAGGATGTCTAGCTATAAACATGAAACATGCCTACAAGGACACAGAGCCTGTCCAAACACACATACAAACACACCACTAAAGACTATAGACAAAGCTGCTTTCGCTCTGGTATGACCATTGGCTTGATGGAAATGTGTGGATGAGCAAGCTGATCATGCATTATCCCTGCATCTGACTCCCTCAGCTGCAGTACCAGCACATCATCAAACAGCTGCAGGCGCTTGTACCCGTTCAACAGCTGCCACATTTCACAAAACGATGAGAAAATGCTTCACATTGTGACTGTCTCTGCCCAGTAAATTAGCCAAGGGAGTCTGGGGCTCTGGCATTGCCATACTCTTCCCTCACTGGACTGCCTCCTGTGGGAGCTTCCTTGAATGGTTTGTGGACTCACTGTACAACCCTGTGGCCTGCAGACTGCCAGAAACAGCTGCTGAGAGAATGGGAAGCACATCTGCACTGTGGTTACTCCAATATGGGCAAGATTTGGTATCAGTTGTGTTGTTTGTATCCTGAAGTACAAATTTTTGCTCCTCCACATACAGTCATGTGAAAAAAAATAAACAGATCCTGTTGCATAGATTTTAAATCAAGTGCCAAGTGACAAATGACAAGTGTGTTTATCTTTGCAAATTTAGCAGTACAGCTGATCAGTGCAAAATAAAGTCTCCAAGAATCCCCCACATTTCCTCTCAGGATCTGCACGTAATTACTGCTGTTGTTCTTTTTCAAGTCCACAGTCAATCAGAGATTGCACAGATTTCACTTGTGTGGGACACATCGACAGGAGAAAGCCTCTGCTGTGCCAAAAATGTAAATACTGCAGCTTTTGGAATAATGTGCTTTTGGGGTTTAAATCAGTGAATTGTGCTTGTGTTAACCTTTATCTCTAGGCACTGTATCACAGATCAAAATGTTGAAATATGTAAGAAAAGCCAACAATTTCAAGTAGGTGTACTTATGTTTTCACAATAGTGACTGTACCAGTAACTTTTCTATTCAGCTGAACAAGCTTCATAATTTTTTTTTTTTTAAAGGGTACGTGGGAGTTTGTCCAATCAAGCTACATTTGCTTTGTAGACAAGGAGAAGGTTCTGGTCCTGGTACTGCAGGCAATTTGGTCCCCATTCAACTGCGGTGAGAACTTGGTTTGCATTGCCGGCAGTAAGTCAGATGCGTTCCTTGTGGGTGTTGGACGCCACCAGAGCTGGCCTTTGAATTTGTCATTGATTTGTCAGGATCTTGTCTCTGCTTTTTTGCAGACATCTTTTTCTGTTAACTTCATCAAGCGATGACCTCCAGGTTGTACTGGGTCACTTTGCAGTGGCTGGCATGAAAATGATCACCTCTGAGTCTGTGGCCATGGATCTCAATCAGAAAAGGGTATAGTGCCCCCTGCAGGTTGGCAATGAGTTGCTGCCTGAAGTGGAGGAGGTCAAGTATCTCAGTGTCTTATTCACTAGCGAGGGAAGAAGGAACCAGGAGATTGACAGGCCAGTCTGTTGTGGTAAAGAGAGCGCTGAATGTGAAAGTGAAGCTGTCAGTTTACCGGATGATCTACTTTCCCACCCTCGCTTATTTCCACGAGCTGTGGGTAATGAGCGAAAGAATGAGGTGGCGGTGAAAATGAGCTTCTTCCAAATTGGGTCTGGGCTCAGCCTTAGAGATGGGGTGAAGAGCTCAGTCATTCAGGAGGGGCTCAGTGTGGAGCCACTACTCTATCCAGCTGAAGTGATTCAGATGTCTAGGATGCTTCCTGGATATAGTGTTTTGGGAATATTCAAGACCATAGGGCAGACCCAAGACACGCTGGAGAGATTATGACTCTCAGCTGCCTTGGGAACACCTGAGTCTGCCCCCCAAGAAGAGCTGGAGGAGGTGGTTGGGGAGAGTGAGGCCTGGGCATATCTGCTTATACTGCTGCCCCCACGATCCATACCAGTATAAGCAGCAAAAGATGGATGGATGGATGAAAAGTGAGAAACAAGCAACAGCCACCTTGCATAAGGACAGCTTGAAAAAGCTGAAATGAACCATGCATACATAACAATACAGAGCACATAAAGGAAGAGCATGTGTTTGACATTATCCGGCCAAATAAGTGAAGCAAAAAGTTGTGTACCTTGTATTTTGGATACAAAGCATTATCTAGTGGAGGGCCGTGCACAGAAGCTTAAATTGAGGAGTAACTTGGAGTGGATTTTAAATTCATAAAGCCTAATCCACCACAGAATAATTAACTAGGTGACGCGCTTCTGTGCTTTGAAGTTTGAAATAATGATGGATAGTTGTAAATGTCCAGGGTGAAATTGGACTTTTAATCAGTTCTTTGGTTTCGCATTTACAGGATTTTCTCCTGATTCTTGTGTAGAGTCACACAGAACTTTGGGTGGAGGCCAGCTGGAATTTATATCCTCATAATATTATTAATTCATTAAGGACAGTGACTTCATGCAGTCTTGCAACTGGGAGGAAAAAAAAAACATGATTTGTCTAAGGGCTTACCTTATATTGCATCCAGTCCACCACCTACGGTCTATAAACATTTGGGCTGCACGCCAACGGCTAAAGCTCAAATTCAGCTTGCCATATTGTGTCCATTCATAACCAGTTTATTGTAATTTTTTAAAAAATCATAATGTATTTAATAATGCTTTAATGGCACCTTCCTGTAGATTGTACTGTAGCCTGTTATTGAATAATATGTAGATCCTGAATAACACTATAAGAAAAAAGATATATATATCTTTATATATATATAAAATCTTCATGATTGTTGGCTTGCTAATTTATTATTATTGATTTAAACGTTAATAATATTAATTTCATCAGATATTGGCACACATGAACATCCTCATGCCATCAATTTTACCCAGAGCCTGATCGATATAGGATTTTTAAGACTGAGACGGTACCAATATTTGGTGATTTAAAAATCCGATATATTGGATATTTTTTTTCCCTTTCAGACACACAAAATGTACACATTTCCCTAACATTTGTTATTTGTAGCTATTTATGAGTCTTTACTAAGAATTTAAGATAACGTTTAAAAATGATCTTGTTTCATTTTCACAAAGAAGTTGTGGATTACTCGTTTAGGCACTGCTTGACATGTGCTGCTAACAGGGAAGCTGCAGAGTGCCCCCGGTGGACAAACTATGCAACATCAACACTCATATAAGGGTTGAAGGGTGCTTCTCCTGTCTCTTCACACACACAATACAAATATATCTGCAAATATCAGCTAGTACATTGGCCCTGTCAGGCTCTAACTATAACAATCGTAACTGAATTAAAACAGACTGCCTGCATATGTGCATAAATAAAGGAATGACAACAATTTAATATCAGTAGTTTGTTCCAGGTGGTGCCTGAACCTTTTATTATTCTGCCAGTGTATGTTAGAATATAATGTATAAACCTGTGGATAATATGGATGAGTGTTTGAGCGGGACTTTCTCACCAGGTCTGCAGCAGCTGCAGAGAAAGGCAGACAGAGAGATTCACTTTTAATGTCAGACCACATCTTGTCCAGACAAAAATGGCTTAAAATAACACAGCGCAGCTCTCTAAGTGGGATTTCTGTGGCGCTGCAGAGAGGATATCAGTTAGTTTGCCCAGTATTCTTCCTGCTGGTCACGGATGTAGCAGGCTTCACAGCAAAAGCACCGACAAGCAGTGGAGCCATAGAGCTGTGTAACTTATATATATACTTAAATTATAAATACAGTAGAAGATGTATGCAGAGGCGTAATCATAAACCAGAGCAAGGTGATAATGCCCCCTGCTACTTTCCTCAATAGCACCTAATCTCAACTCTGTAAAAATAGAAATAACCTTACAAACTATTTTTAAATAAAGACTTGAAGGTAACAAGGATTTCAGCTTGAGGCCTGAGTAGTCTGCTCCCTTCCTCCCACCCACCACAGTGCCACCGGTTGTGTGTGTGTGTGTGTGTGTGTGATCAGCCGCCCCCATGTCTCGCTGCTGTGTGGTCAAAGAGGTTGTCCAGGTAACGTTTTCTTTCATCACCTGACAGCAAGGTGCTGCCTGAAGGTTTAGCCTTATATCACAAAGAACGCGCGATGTGATGCCAAACAACTCAACGACATTCGATTATAGCTGTTAAAGATGGTCGCTGTTTAATGTCTTTCCCCCTTTTAGAACATTTCTTTGCTTTAATGAAATCACAAGCTAGGACTGACAAACGAATTATACTTGTTAGTAGCCTCAAGTGTACAAAACGGGCTGTTTTTCAGATTCCTGATGCTTATCCTGCTGCTGCAGCTCCTGATGTATGAGCCTCTCATCATGACATTCTTATTTCAATTAAAAGGAGAAATGAAGCCACTGCAGCATGCCCGATTTAGTGGTCAAGATAATGTACATGGGCCATAGACATTTGAAGTCATCCAGAAAGATGTAGAGAGATTGTCTTTCCATGCTGTCGTCTGCGGTCTTTCTAAATATCAAATCCTGGCAATAAATGTGAAAAATTGCCGGCCGTCTTTGTCCTCCAGTTTTCATGCAAATAACGCCATCGACAAACCTGACACTTACCACATAATGAGAAGAGCGTGATGAGAGAGTGCAAGCACAAGAGAGAGATAAGTGGGAGAACTGAGAGGAAGCTTTGTTCAGAGACAAAACCATAAAGCAAGAGAACGAAAGGGCTACACAGAGTTAAAATGAAAGAAAGATAAGGAGGGAATCGGGGAGGAAGGGTACGACGGGCGCTTCAATGTCCCCCCTTTTTCTGGAAATAGAGACCATTATGTCAGTAGATTGGTCCTGAATCCTCAGTGAACATGTGACTGCAAAACCTGGCTGGTGTGCTTTGATGAGGGGGCTGGTGAGTGGCTGCATCAGAACATCATGTTCAGACACAGGTCCAAACACATAATCAGACACACACACACACACACACACACACCACACACAGCACCTTCCACCTCCACAGTGGGCTGCACAGACAGTCTGCATGAATATTTATCAGAGCAGGTTTGTAATGAGTTCACACATTAGACAAGCATTTCTTTCACTTGCTCACGTATTGTAGGTTTGGCAGCAATTCTGGCATCTAGCTGATTTCTCCTCTCATCAGTATGCTGCAGTGACCCGCTATGTGGCCTGGTCACATCCCCAGGGCAGTAGGGGCTCGCCTTCTCAAAACGCTACCACCGACTGAAAGATATTCCTAATATTGTCATGTGCTGTCTGCCTCTGAATCAAGTTCATGTCAAATGCGTCTCATCAGTGAAGATTAGTGCTGAGGAAAAATTCTTTCTGCTGGCTTTCATTTGGACAGAGGACATAAATGCCAGTTCTAAAAATGCATTAGGGAGAGCCAGCCACTGCGAGTGCTGTTCACAACCTTTCAAACTAAATTCATCAGCTGTACACACGATTATACTGCCCACAAGCACACAAACCATTTTTTGGCAGTAAGGTTTGCCGTCCTGTGTGGATTTATTACTGCAAAAGGAGAATATGTTGTGATTGGAACAGATTGCTGTTCAGTCATATATATTAAATACAAAACTAAAAAAAAAAAAAAATGCTGCCTGTTTGTTCAGATGGCATTGTTCTGATTGAGTGGAAAGACATTTTTCCCGATTGCATATTTTGTGGTCACTTCGTGATATTTACCCTGTGGACTCTCTGTTAGTTAGAAGCTTGTGATCTATATATATATAACAAAACAACAACAACAACAACAACAAAAGATGAATAGGACTCCAACATGTGCGTCCCTTGTTCTTTCAAATTTTCTTGTTCCTGCAGTTATAGTTTGTGGTTCCTTTTCGGACTTGGTGCTCTCTGTTAAATCCTGCCTGCTTTCTGTGTCTGCATTTTGGGTCCACATCATCACACTCCATGCAATCTACATAATCTGCAGACTGTGAAACTGTGGTAGTGAAGCTGTGAAAGGTGCAATACAAACGGGAAACAGAGACTGTTTGCCTTCAAAGTAAAGGACAAGTCAGCGTCTTCCATACAAACTACAGGCAACTGCGCCTGTGCACCCTCTTTGAGACCAGTTTCACCCTGCCACAGCCAGCGAACAGAAACCACCTGCCACCTGGTTGGGGAATACACATTTACCCTAGTGATCAGAGGTAGCTAGGGGGTTGGCGACTGGTCTCTAGGCCTCTGTGACTGGTGTCTAATGCCTTGTGACATTTGTGCAGCAATGGAGATTGAGGCAGTAGTGACTGGAGTCCAAAAAGAAATGTCTTCTCCTTGATCCTGTGCATTTTAAAGTAAGCATAGATTCATATTCTACAAGAATATATTTCACACATTACATCAGCATTGCAGCTGACCAGTCATTAGTATTCAGTCATCAAGTTTGTGGGTTCGTTGCATTTGCACAGTCCCTATAAGGCAAATTTGCTTGACCTTATCTTAAGCTGTGGCTTTTTTTTTTTAAAAGTTTCGGGGCTTTATGTGCTTTAATAGAAGAACACCAGAGAGTATTTATATCTCCTTTTTTTGCTCAGAAAGACAACATAGCAGTTTAATTAAGCGTCATAAAAGGGGCTGATCTATTTCCTGTTGATTAACCTATTGGTCAGTGACTTGTCCATGGATTTCAGCATGCAAGATATTTGACTCCTCTTCAAAAGTGTGCACCATAAATGTATATAAAATATATAAAACATAGCATGAGGCCAAAGCAGAAGTTCCTTAAGCCTGTATTCTTTTTAATGATCAGCCGGTAATGATTGCAAAAAAGGCCAATTACATAGAAGTCTGTGAAAAAAACGGTTCTTCAGCTTCCTTGATCTACAGCCTCATTTCACAAGTTGAGATGAGTTTATGGTCTCTAATGTTAGTTTCACATCTTATTTAATAAAACATGATGCTCATTTTGTAAATTAAGTTCTCATTCGAGTCAAAGGAGGAGCATACAGCAAGATTCACTTGAAGCGGGCCTACACTGTGATCGACAAGTCGCTCCTGTGTGGTGTTCCTGAGGTTTCTCAGCCAGTCAAAACACCAAGATGGCTCAGCTCAAGGACCTCAGCAACCACTGGGTGATGTCACAGTAGCTACACCCATCTTTTATACACACTGGTGGGGGGGAAGGGGGGGGGGGGGGGGGGGGTCCCATGATTCACTCTTCACTCACTTACTTTCACTCTCTATGTGTTTATACACCACTCTGCATTTAATCAATTATTATTAATCCCGGTGTGTCTTTTGTCCTGTCTCTCCCCTCACCCCCAACCAATTGTGGCAGATACTGCCCCTCCCTGAGCCTGGTTCTGCTGGAGGATTTTTCCTGTTAAGGGAGTTTTTCCTTCCCACTATCGCCAAGTGCATGCTCATAGGGGGTTGTTTTGGTTCTTTTCTCTGTAATTACTGTAGGGTCTTTACCTTACAATATAAAGTGCCTTGAGGTGACTGTTGTTGTGATTTTGCACTGTATAAACAGAACAGAAACAGAACTGAATTGGTTCCTGCAAATAAAAGATGTTCATTTGCAACAAACATGAGTGAAATAGATGGTTCCCTGTCAAACTGTTCTTACCATTAAAAAAAAAAAAAAAAAAAAAAAAAAAGCAAAGGCACACTTTGCCATTGTTGCATAATGTTTTTCCTTTCAGCTAACTTTCCCCTTTGAGAAAAAAAAAAAAAAACGAAAACGCATAGAGGCAGAAAAGTGTGTGTGGCTGGGGGTGGGATGGATCCTATGTGGTCTCGAGCTGGTAGTGGCTATCTGCGGTCCACCCGTGTGTAACTGATATGGCAGCGATGTGCACTCGTGTGGCTAATGGAGCAAATGGTGGGTGAGATGCGAGGGCCGGGTGATGGTGAAATGGGGTCATTTGGTGTCGGAACCTCGCTCGTATAATCTACAGTTTAATACACGCCTTTTGTGTTTCTTTGTTAAACATGCTTCAGCTCCCCATGGGACTTTTTAATGGCCTCATCTTTCTGAGTGATCATTGGAGTTACACAGCGCGTTGGCTAATATAATCTGTACCCCAGGGGTGTGTGTGTGTGTGTGTGTGTGTGTGTGTGTGTGTGTGTGTGTGTGTGTGTGTGTGTATGTGTGTGTTGTGTAGCTGCAGGGTACTATGTGTGTGATGGGGAGAGAAAGGGAGAACAAAATGATTTGGTTGAATGAGGAAAGAAAGTATTTGTGCGTGCGTGTGTGCGTGCGTGTGTGTGTGCATGTGTGTGTGTGTTCACATGTGGGGCGTATCAACCTAGGTCTCTGAGCTAATGGTAATAAGTTGGTGTGTAATCTACACCCACTTTAAGGATGTGCAACAGTGCTCTGGACTTCTGCTGCACTTATGTGATCAATGCTTATTACAAAATGTGTGTGTGTGTGTGTGTGTGTGTGTGTGTGTGTGTGTGTGTGTGTGTGTGTGTGTGTGTGTGTGTGTGTGTGTGTGTGTGTGTGTATCTCTGTGTCCATCAACTGTGTCTGTGCGCATGAAGGCTTATTTTAATTGTTGCCATGGAAACAGAGTGCTGCCAGAGAAGTCCAGATTCAAAGAGGGCATCTCTCCCGCTCTCTCTGTCTTTTTTCTCTTGTTCCTCCTCTTCTCCTCCATCCCTCTCTCTAATCTTTCTCTCTCTCTTGCTCCTCTCTTCTTCTCCCTTCTGCTTTTAAAAAAAAATCAAAAAATCTTTTTTGCTTCTCACCAAGGTCCTCCTTCGTTTACACTCTGCCTCTCTTTCGTTTCCTTTGCCCGCCCTCCTCCTCTTCTTTTCTTTACGCGAGCCTCTTATCAGCCCTCCCTCGTTCCTTCCCTCCCACTTCTCAGTCCTTCCTGGAGAGTGGTGTGCAGTTGACTATTAACACAGGGACCCGTAATTAGCGCTGACGAACCTCCAGCAATTAGTTTCAGCTAAAGAAGTTGTTCTGTCATCTCTGCATACATCCCTTTATCCCTCTTTCAATCTCCCCCTTCCTCTCTGTCATTTCCTGTCTTATTGGCTGTCAGCTTTGCATTGTTTTAGTGTTTTTGTTCTTCTTTGTACCTTCCCTCTGCCTCGTTAACGGCAGTCATGTACAAGAGATGCACACAATACACCACTCAGAAGCAAGTTTATGAGAAACTACACCCCCATCGCCCTGGGTATCTCTGCCTACGAAACCAAAGTGAGCATCTATTCCCTCCGACCGTTACACCTACACCCAGCTATATGCTGATAGACTCGAGAGGACACATGCTCTCCCACTCACTCAGATGTAAACATGCAGGGAACACAGACATCTTCTCAGAGAGCTTCTTTTTCATGTCTGGCTTTATCTCCAGCTGTGTTGCTGCTGTCTTTTCACCTCTCCTCTTATCATTTCTGGATCTTGCTGATTTCTCTCTTTTCCTTCTCTTCAGTTGCTCACCTGGCCCTCTGCATCTTCGTTAATGAAAAGCTCTATAAATAATGCGCAGAGAAGAGGGAGTCTGACAGCAGGGGAGAGAGATACGGTCAAGTAGCAGGTGGGAGGCAGGTGAAAGGATGGAGGGATGGACAGCAGACGGCTGAGAGTGCTAAACTAGGCCAATAGGGGTTGAGTGAGGAGGGCAGGTATCATATGAAAGCCTTGCGAGTTGCTCCGAGCACCTTTGCCGTCAATTCCTTAATCAATTTCTGCTTCAGTCAGTTCGTCCTCATCTTGGGTCGGTGTGTCAATCATCTTGCTCCAGACAGTTAGTCAGTCAGCTGAAGTCGGCAAGGAGCCATCTTTTCCTCCATCTGCCCTTTATGTCTTTTGAGTTTGCTTGCTTTGTTCTTCCCTCCTTCCTTCCCTCTGCTGCACTCTCAGGCGTTTCATCTGGAGGGAGAGTTTATATCTTCTGTATACTATAGTGCTGCTTCAGGAGTCCACATAAATAATTGATGCTTGTGAGATTATACTTAAAACATCTAAACTGTACTCATGTCATACATATCTCTGTTACTGTTCATACTGGCATTTTGATGCAAAACCCTGAAAAAATATGGACTTTTTTAATTAGATATTTTCTAAAGATAAATATAACAAAGCCGTACCATGACAACAATGAACAGCACTGTGAGTGTGTGAGAGGAGGCAGCGCTACAGGGGCACTGTGGATGTTTCAGATAAGATAAGAAACACAAAATACAAACAAAATGAAAAGGTCAATAAATCTAAATCTAACATGATACAATAAGCAGATTAAATATAAAATGAATCCAGGTATTGTGGTACTGTAGTACTTTATAGTAGTATTGTAGTCTATAAACTATTAATGTGGCAAAAATTAGAGATACACATCTTCTGCAGTAGCAGTACTCGTACAGATAGTTCACGAGTAAGGTAACATTAGGCTTGCAGACAATGTTTTACTTTAAATGAATACATCCAAGAATATATTTACCAAATTTATTAATAAAACTAGAAGCACTCAGCGCAAACCTCCGCCAAGGCCATAGGGTTTACAGTGACGCTGTAATACGTGTATCTAAATACTGTGAAATAATCTTTCATCTTTCCCAGACAACAATAACTCCCTATCCCGCAATAGTGAAGAATCCTTAAAAAAATTCCTGGATCCAGATCAAAATTTAATCGCTTCTTCCTCTTGTCATTTCCAACCACTCCACAAAATTTCATCAAAATCCGTTCATAACTTTTGGAGTAATCCTGCTGACAAACAAACAGACAGACAAACAGACAAACAAACCAACGCGACCAAAAACATAACCTCCTTGGCGGACTTAATAATACATGAAAAATGACCAAAGATCAAAAACCGTATTCATGTTATTTGCCTTATTTCATTTGTACTTATTTGATTCCAGCTCAGTGTGAGAGTCTTGCTTTGCTGTCATTTACGGCAGCACCAGTTTCTCCTTTCTCTGCTCTCAGTTTGGATGTTCGTTCACGTCCTCAAACACTGGCAATGGATCCACAGGTGAAGCGTAAAAAGCCTTTTAATTGAGTTGATGACAATGCTTTATGGTAGCATTAGTATAATAAAAGCTTCCTAACAGGTATTAAACCTAAAGTAACATAATAAGACATTTTTAGTCATGTCAGCTCACTTGAGCCCAGTTTGGAGTTAAAGTCACAAACTACTCCAAATAAACAGAAATTTTTAGTGTAGCAAGTGTGAAATACCTCTAAATTGTTGGACTCTTCACTGTCAGCTTCCTCCATTCTAGAGTACTGTGCAAAAGTCTTGAGCTACCCCTCATTTCTTTATCTCTATGTTTCCAAGGAGCCAGACTTTCTTGTAATGTTTTAAAGTGGTCTTGAGCAACAGTTCTCCGGGCTTTCTGAAGCTCTTTCAGAATTTTTCTTTGGACATTGGCTACTTTTTCACTCATTTTCAGTTCAGTCCTTGTAGCTGACTGTGGCAGCGGGGTGTGGTTCGGGGCACGGCTGCAGGGGAGAGGTGGGGCAGTGGGTTCTGAGAGGGGCGTCGGGGGGATGTGCAGGGTTTGATTGTGTGTGTTCTTGTCTTTTTACACAGTAGCTGGCAGGAGGAGGGAGGATTTGAGCTGAGCTGAGGTGGACGACTGGCACGCATGTAAAAGTTACAAAACAAGAACACAATAAAGAGTGCTGCGACATACAACCCGGTGTTGCTGTTGTGTGTGTTTTGGGACTGACCATAGGCTTTAGTGCTACACTGACCATTTTCAGAGGAATGTTTTTTTGTTTGTTAAGCTTCTTAACACTGACCTATGAATTATTCAAGTATAATAAAGGCACCAAACTCAAGGGATGAACCCCCATCGCCCTGGGTACAGACAACTTAGCAAAGAACCAATTTTAAATGGTATCTTTAGGCACTTTGTTTCTAGCAGCCTGTCACAAAAACACATAATTTCTTCCCTTTTCTTTAGTTGAATCTATGAAAAAATAAGAGCTATTAGCTGAAAACTTGGCATATCTTGATCTGGTTTTCAGTGTGTCCTTAAAAACTTTGAGGAAACTGGACAGAAGAAGAAGTGGCAGGCCTAAATATCTACAGCAGATGAACGGTGTCTGAAAGCCATTCATATTAAGAAATAGGAAAAACCTGACACAGGATCTGAGAGGGGCATCTAGCTCTTCAGTTGATCCATCTACTGTTCATTGAAGTCTCATCAGAAATGGTCTCAGTGGAAGGGTGACTGTGAAGAAGCCATTCTTTAGGAAGGGAGACAGGGAGAAAAGGCTGAGGTATGCCATGTTACACAAGAACTGGACTGAAAATCAGTGACAACAGGTCTGATGGAGTGCTGAATCTGAATTTGAAATTTTTGGTTCAAATTGTCGTCAATATGTATAGAGGAGGTCGGGAGAGAGGCACAACGGTGAGTGCCTACAATCATCAGTAAAACACAGTGGAGACTCTGTGATGGTTTGGAGCTGCATTTCAGTCAGTGGTGTTCGAGTTCTTGCCAAAATTGATGTAATTATGAACCCAGAAAAGTACCATCAGAGTTTTATCCACCATCAAATATCATGTGGAAAGCATCTGATTGGCAACAGCTTCATTTGTCAGCATGACAGTGATCCCAAACACACTGCCAATGCAGTAAAATCATACCTGGATAGAAAAATAAAACTGAAAATTATCAATCATGGATTGTTCTCCCCAGAGCCTGGACCTCAACATTATTGAAGAAGTGTGGGATCATCTTGACAGAAAACAGAACAAAAGGCAGAAACATCCAAAGAAGAGCTTTGAATGTCCTTCAAGAAGCCTGGAGAACTATTCCTGAAGACTACTTAAAGAAATTAGCAGAAAGCTGCCATTTCCATGTTTGCACATTTCAATAAATCACTGCACCTGTTTCCCATTTTCCAAGCAATATATAAAGAAATGAGGGGTGACTCAAAACATTTGCACAGTTCTGTATATTAACTTCCCTACTAGTAACTGTGAACTGCTGCTGATGCATGCAGTAGACACAGAACTGTATGAACTGAACTGAGTAGATTGGTCCCTGCTGTCATGCTACACAGTCTAGCTCTCTGAGTTGCTGTCTGACCCAAATATCAGATTGGCGCATCCATACCAAAAATTTGACCTCATCTCTTGTCTCTGTTCTTTTCTTTTAAAGTTACATTTTTCTTATTCTTTCTCTTCCTTCTGTGCCCCATTTCTTTGAATTGCCATTAAAATTTGCGCTTAATATGATGCATATAGCCTTGTGTTATGCCTGAGATTGGCATCTCATTTGTTAACCTCTGTTTGTATCTCTCCATCTCTCCTTCCCTTTTTTTCTTCTTCTCTCTCATCTTGCTTTGTCAAATCTCTGCCTACTTCTTTTTTTCTTTTCTATCTCCACCTCTTTCTCCTCCTCCCTGTCTCTCCAGGTATTACTCTCCCACTCCTACACCATGCCTGTCTGCGGATGCCGTGGCTGCTCCTCAGCTTACGGCCATGCCAGGGCCTGCTCTGGCACCCCCTCGGTTGCTCAGGAGCACGAACGGGTCGGAACCCTGCATCCACCCCCGCCACCATCGCTCCACTGCCGCACCGGTTCCTCTCTCTGCCTGTCTTTCCTTCTCCTGCTGCTATGCCTTCTCCACCTGCCCCCGGCCTGCCACTCACGGAGAGAGAAGCCCGGCGGAGGAGGCGGTGGTGGCCATTACATTCCCATCCCTCAGCCTCCTCCCCACCACATGGCCCTGCCCAACATCTTGCGTGGCCTCAGCATCGCTGTCGTCTTGGTGGGCAACTCCAGTGAAGTGGCGCTGGCTGGGGCCAGAGAGAAGGAGGACTTCCTTCACATGGCGCCAAATGTTGAAGTGCTGACCATGAATGAGACGGACCCTAAAAGCATTATCAAGAGCATCTGTGACCTAATGACAGAGCACTGGCTGCAGGGCGTTGTGTTTGGGGATGACACTGACCAAGAGGCCATCGCCCAGATCCTAGACTTCATTTCAGCCCAGACCCATATCCCCATTCTCGGAGTACGTGGGGGCTCCTCCATGATCATGGCTGCCAAGGTAGGTCACGTCCACACAAAAGGACAGCTTTTGTAGCGAGGAATTAGCACCATTTACAGCAACTGTGTGAGGAATTATGTGTAGGTGGTGTCTTAATATTAAATGCTGGTCTGTCATTGATGTTTTGAATCAATGGCTGTCAGTAAAAAACAATTATGCCAAACCACATTTACACCTCCATTTTAATTCTTGTCTTGTTATTGGGTGACCAGCGCAGACAACTTATCAAACTGCCACTCTAGTGGAGAATGTAATGCTGTTTTCTTCTCGCAAGGCCAGTCCTCACTCTAACCTTAAATCTCAGCTGGATTTCATTTCGATTGGCTGCTGTCAATCATGCTTGTCCTGCTGCTTCCTCTGTGAAATCTTGTCAAGGACTGATTAGGTTTTCCAATCAACACAAGCTGGATTTAAAGTCTCTAGACTTTGCTACACACATTGCTCACACTGGTGATCAAAAGTAACCCCAACCCTAAAACTCTGCTATCAAAATATGTGATTTTGTATTTGGCAGTAGGAGTAAAAATAAAAAAAATCCGATTGACACGCATGAAAAACAATTTACATTTCTTTCCAGAAGAGTCCATTTTTCTCCCAAACACAGTAAGGTTTAGAGTCATGGTCCACTTGTATTAAAGGCATCACCTCTTTTCACAGCAGTGTATGTAAATCTCATTTTTACAAGAGATATAACTTGTGGTTTTGTGACTTCAAAATTAAATAATGCACTTTATTGCACTTTCATGGCCTTTTTTTATTAAGCCCAGATAAAAGAGAGAAGACTTCTCAACTCTTCCTCCACCACTTTCCTATTTCTTGTTAGCAGATGGGCAGACAGACAGACAGACAGGCAGGCAGACAGGCAGACAGACAGACATGCTAAGCTGGGGTGCCTCACTTGAAAGACAAAGCGCCAGCAGAGCTGATGCCAGTGACAGGATCAGCTGGAGATTGCACCAGAAAAGAGAGCTAGATCTCTGCCTGTTTACTACGCCCTGCCTAATGGGATAAAACAATCTGCTGCTGCTTTATCTGTGTCCGCCTGGGATCTGGGTTTGGATGCCGCTTCTCAAAATCAGCTCATTCATTTGGCAGTAGCTGTAAAAAAAAATAAAAAAAATAATGAAAATCAGTTAAGGAAAAAGTGTAGATCCATGCAAGGAAAGTGAAACCTGGAGTCTCAGTCTTATCTCTGCCGTCCATGTCTTCATGTAGTCATCCTCCAGTTTGTCCGCGTACCCTCTGATGGCAACAGGTCGTTGCACCAGCAGAGACGTGAGCAGCAGTGACACGCTGAGGCCAGCGGCCACCACTGTAACTCTTCTCTCTGTTCCTTCTCATTAGAGCTCTAAGGAGCGAAGTGGCAGCGAACCGTCCACTCCCATTTAAAACCGGAGACTGTGGAGACTGCTACTCGTACATACACATTCCTCTTCCACTTTATGTCCTCTCTTTCCTCTTGGTCTCTCTTAACCCCCAACCCCACTAACCACATTTTATTAAAAAAAAAAACAAAACATATAAATCCAACTGTCCTCCTACTGTACGGAGAGCTGCATTATATGTTAAAATGTGTGTAAAATTATGTTTTACTGAATGGAAAGATGCAGGCTGAAGAAGATCTAGGAGAAAGAAGGAGTGGGCCTGTGTGAGTATGTGTGTTTGTGTGTGCGCGGGAACAGTATTGTTCATTAAGTCCACGTGCCGTAAGTGCACCAGGCAGCAGGAAAAGAGCAGCGTTTTGTGGAAAAGGATTAAATGGATTTCCCCAAACGCAAGCCAGAGACTACCTCCCTCGAGAGCTTCCTACTGGCTGCGCTGAGGTCCAGGAGAGTCAGGAGGGACAGGGTTGTGCTCAGGCTCAGCCTCCAAACGGATTTGTGTCTGCCTAATGGGCTGAGACAGCAGAGTGACGAAAGTACGGCAGAGAAGGATCAGAAGGCGGGAGAGAGAGAGAGCGAGCGGGAGAATGCAAAATACATGGGTAAAAATAGAGAAACTGAGCTAGTGAGTGGAAAATGAGACTGAGTGGGGCAAATTCATCTTTGAGTGGATCAGGTGGGGTTCAGATGGGGCTGCCTGTAGACGTGACGGGCAGATGAGGCTAGAGGGCAGAAAAGTAGACATAGTTTAACACCATTCAGACTGGGAGGAAAGGGGGGCTGCCTCTAAAAGTGAGTGGTAGGTGCTGAGAGAGATAAAGAGAGAGGAAGAAGGAGAGAACTTTTCTTCCTCATGGACAGCTGAGATGGAGAAATGTGATAAAGAGTAAGTGTGGAAGATAAAATGAAAGGCAGAGTTATAGAGCTTAAGAAAAATTGGGTTTTGGTATTTGTGTGTATGTTTTTTTTTCTGAGAAAGCATCTCAAGGAAATGGACTGACAAAGATTGGGAAATTGGGATTGGAGTATGAGGCATTTATCTTAGGGTCTCTCATCATCACACACACACACACACACACGCAGACACACGCGGACATGCACAAATGAGTGCATCCGCCAAGACTGAAGGCCAAATGCGGCTATTACAGTTGACATGATAACTCCTCCTTTTTCATTACACATCCAAGGGAAGATGATAACGGGAAACGACACAGAAGGTGGAGAATGCGGTGTTTTGGGTTTTAGTGTGTGCTGAAGAGAAGAGTTTTCAAGACTGGTACAAGATAATTCCATAAAATGTGCACTCTGCAGTGGAGAAAGTGTGAAGAGTCAAGTTGAATCCTTTTCGGAAAAATGTTGTATCTTTTTCACATATGCATGAGTGTATTAGTAATGAAACACAAAGCAGTATCATTATGATGGAGTGACCTTTGAGGGCAAAAACTGATGCAGAAGAGGCAGAATCTGCACTTCCTCAAATTTCCCCTTGAGAGTGACTCCAAAAGTTAGCAGATTCTCATAGATTCGCATAATAAAGTCACAGAGAGCATAAAACATGATTGTAGCTTCTGGATTGGAAAATGATACCAATGCGGAAGTGCCTAAAAACCTTCATTCTAGCTGAAGACCACCAGATGACGATAGCTATGATTGCAAAAAGTCTATGGGAAAATGGCTTTCTTTTTGGGCCATATTGATTGAAAAATTAAGTCTGTTTTGTTAATCTTGGTCATACTATGTGGTATGAAACCTCACACTGTGGTTTCACAGTGTGAGTGTTACGCCAGCAAATCCATTTTTTTGCAACCAAAATGCCAATGGCAGAAATGCGCACCTCGAGGCTTCACACTGGGACTTCAGTAACCAGCAGGTGACATTATGGTAGTTAGGTCCATCTTTTATACTACCTGTGGTGCAAATGCCCAACTTTAGGTTGCATCCACATGTGCATGGGTATTCTTTAAAAAATTTTTTGAAAAACTATCCAATCCACAAAAAAGCAACAGTGGAGATATAACCCTGACTTGATAGAAATGTGAGCCAGTCACAAGCTTGCAGACTATAACACAGCGCTGGGCCTGACATCAAAAAAAGCGATAACAGTGCAGATCTTTGATGTTGCAACACAAACTCTCCTGTGTACGCAGAAACAGAGCTTGTGAACATTGTTTTTCAAAAGCTGCATTTTCAGTGACCTAAAATGCCATTTACATGCGGACTGAAGGCCAAGATGCATAGAAAAAGCTGCATGTACCAAAATACCCGTGTACATGTGGACAAGGGCTTAGAGCAGAAATAAACATGTTTTTGCAGCCTGGTGCATGTACAAAAAGCTATTTTAGTCTCTAAAGCTACTTTGATATGCTTCACCCCTGCTTTGAGTCACTGAACTTTTTTAGAGCATTTTTAATGCAATTATCTGAATAATATCATGGCTTAATGTGCAGTTAATTGTAGTAAAACCTTATCCAAGAAGTCAATACCCCAGTTTTGATGCTGAACCCCATAAAGTCAATGATCACTACCGAAAAAAAATCCAAAGTTAACAACAATAGCGTGTGCAACACATCTGTCTCTCTGTCATCTCTTTTAACATCTGCAACGAGCCAAAAACTGGGAACAAAGTGAAGGAGTTACTCAATGAATAAAAAAGTGGGACTACAGCTACCACATTCTTTGCTTCTCTGGGTATAGTTCTTAGTGGGAAATGGCATTACTTTAACAAAATTGAACTTGTGTGAGCACGAAAGGACTGGAGTTAAATAGATGGAAGGCATGGAAGGAGGAATCCAGGGGGCTCCATATTAGTAAGAAACGAAGAAGACGGCGGAGGAGGAGGGGAAGGGTGAGAGATGGATGAAGGCAAAGGGCCCTCGCATCTCCCTGAAGGTTGATTCTGTTCATCTGGATGCAGCGTTTTCAGTGGGAGAAAGTTTCATCACTCATCCCAGTGACTTCTTCAGTCTCAGCTGACCGCAGGTTTCCCCAACCTTATGGTAAATGGACTGGTTCTTATATACTGTAACACTTTTCTACTCTACGTGAAAGCTCAAAGTGCCTCTTTTATACAACGTGTCTTCGTTCACCAATTCACACACAATCATGCACGCACTTCTCCATCTAAGTGCTTTTAGTAGGCTATTAGTAGTATTCAAAGAGAGTTGGTGAATGGCTGCACAGCACTGTAAGATGGTGAGAGAAATACCCTTAGGCACCCACCTCAGTTCAGCGATAGTCATTCCTTTTTCACACAAATGTCCTCCTTGACTTCTTGCTCAGCCAGTGTACCCTCCTGTCCTGGATGTGCACATTTGCATCACTGAAGGAGTAGCCATTCAACTGTAGGTCCTATCCTGACGAGGTCGCTCTTCTCGTTATGCCATTCACTTAGTCAGAGATTGTTTGGTTTCCCTGATTTATAATCCACAGCAGTCCTCGTGGCACTCTACTGTGTACGCTATATGGCTCAGGTTGTGCGGAGGAACCCGATCCTTGGGGTGGACCAATTTTTGGCATAGCGTGTTTTGGTGTTTGAAAGCCACCTAATGTGACGTTTTGAAAAATGCGTGTTCCGGTACTCCTGACACGTACAGGATCACTAAAGGTTTTCGCTTAAGCAGCGGACGTTCTTCGTCTCTTCTGAATCACCTGGAGCTTTCTTTAGGCGCCTTCCCAGCTTTGACAAATGCTCAGCTGAGATAACCACATTTACTCAGGGCCTCTTTGATATGATGTTCTCCTGCTTCCCTGGTCTCTGTGTCTGCGGGGATGGTGTTCGTTCTGTGTTGTAGTGTCCTGATGACATCCAATTTGTGCTTCAGCGGATGATGAGAGCCAAACCTTAAAAATACTGATCTGTATGCCTTGGTCCCTCCCTGGTGAACTTTATGTGTTTTTCCACCAAGTAAATGTGATCAGTGAATTGTGGTATGTCCTGAGAGTAGATTTTTACCCAGGTGTTGTCCACATACCTGAACCAATGGCTCAGTGGTGTTCCAGGACAGGATATCAGAGCCCTTTTCTCCTCTTCCTCTAGTCCTGCGGACCTGCAGTCAGCTGGGACTGAAGAGGTCACTTAAATGAGTGATGAATGAAACGTTTCTTCCACTGGAAACATTGTGTCCAGAACAGAATCAACTTTACTTACCTGGATTATTCAGCATGCATCAAGACACTCACATCTATATCAATGAATAAGATCAGTGAGGGAGGCAGGGTTTGGCGGTAAGTAAGAGGATGAGTGCTCTGAGTGCATGACTGAGAAAAGAGAGGGAGAGGGGAACGGAGACCTGTTTGCAGCAGCGGTATTACCATCTATCCAGCAAAAAAGAGAAGCTGCCTATGCCTGGATAGAGGAGTACGGGAGAAGAAGACTGATGGAGCACAGCTGTCCCCACACCTGTGAAAGACAGGATAAGATAAAGAAGGGAGAGAAAACAGAGCGACTGATCCAACAGTTTAAATGTGTGTGAGTCTATAGGCATCTGTGTGTTTATGCGGCTTTGTGTGCTTCGGTACCTAGCCAACGTCACTGTAGCTGCCAGTCCTTTGTCAGTAGTAATTTCCAGCACCACCCTGCTTGTTGTAACACCACAGTATCTATCGGACTGCAGTAATCAGCATGATCTAAAGCTTTGGCTAATGCTCATATTATCAAGACATGGGGAGCTATTTTCCTCAGCTTGTCTAGAAGGTATAGCTTTGTAGTGGTACAAATAGCTGTAGTTGTCACCAATCACCCCAGGGCCGCTACACAACAAGAATAGCAAACTAATCCAAGAGAGGAGGCTGCTGTTGTAGATTAGGAGAGAGATAGCATCCACTTGTGCATAGGATTTAACTATAGGATCATCAGCAATTAATGGCAAAAAAGGAAAGCAGCCAACCCCGATTACTGGAGGGAAACTCTAATATAATATGAACAACATTTGCACACATGCAGACCTATGCAGGAGGACACAAAAGGAGCCACAGGCAGGCACATGCTGACACACGTGTTGTTGTTCTTTTTTTTTTTTTAATAAATGTACAGTAAGACATGTGTTGCAAGGCCAATTAATGCATGCATATTAAACAGCTATTCTAAGAAACTCTAAACTGGCTCCACAGCAAATTGCAGCTGCAGCGTCACCGCCGCATACACACAAAGCATCAACAGGGATGCACGGGCACTCGGGGGCTCCGGCACACAAACAAATCTGTTCCCTGAAATCTATTGTGCAACTGCCATCTTTCTTCAGGAGCAAAACAGCAGGATGCGATCAATTAACTTTTGCCCAAATAATTCAGGCTTTTCATCGTTTCAAACGTGGTCATTTGCCCGTGGGTGTCCGAGCCTTTTGTAAGAGGAGAGAGGGAGCAATTTTGTGTGTGAGCCCAGCTGTCCCTGTTTGTGTGTCTTTGTGTTCAGAGGAACCAGGCTGATGTTGAACCGCGTCCAGGTGTAATTGCTGTGGAGTGTGCGAGTAAGTCAGTTGAACCATTTAATCACAGTGCAAGGGTGAATTCAGTGGAGCAATTAATGACCCCCCCCCCCCCCCCCCCCCCCCCCCCCAAAAAAAAAAAAAAAGAAAAAAACACGTTCCCTTCATTCTCTGTATTTATGTTTACCCTACGGGGCTTTTAAATGTTTGGTTGCAAAGAAACAAACTTGTTTAGGCATCATTTTCTGAGCAGTCACCGTGGCCTCTTGAGGTTTTTATCCAGGGGGGGGGTTAAACATAAACGTTTCTGCATTTATATTCCCAATTAATGTCCTACAATAGCACCTATTGTTGTAGCAATCACCGAGGTCCTGTACTCTATTAATGTAATGTGCTGTTCGGCTTGGCAGCACCGCGTCCTCGCTAAAACATAGACGCAATTAGGAGCAATTTGTAAATGATAAGAGAATTAAAAAATGAGTGTTCCTCTGCCTGATGTCTCTCCCTCTCTGAGTTTCTCTTTGTCTGTTTGTATTTCTCTTCCCTTTTCCCCATCTGTCTCTCTCTGTTCCAGTCTCTCAGTCGCGTCTTTAATTGTTTAATTCATTTGTGGATTTTTGTTGTGTCCAGCAAAGCACAGTGAACCCCTTGTAGCAGCTTTCTGATCTCTCCTTTCATCCCAGATATGTTCTCTTTAATATTTTTTTTTTTTTGGGTTTCATCCCCAGGTGCATCTCTGCTGATTTACTGTCTGTGTGCCTCTCACAATGTCCCAAATGGCTGCTTTCAATTGCAAACGGATGACTGGGAAATTTCTTTATCTGGAACTTGGCTTTTTTTTCAGATTGTACTTTTTTTTTGTTTTTTTTGTTTGTTTTTTTACTGTCCCACAAAAATACTCACTGAACGCATATATAAAAGCTGTAAATACAGAAAAACAAACTATTAATGCTTGAGACTAATTAACATAAATAATAACACATCTTTGTCATGTTTATTGGCTTTACCCCTGTGTTTCTCTGTGTTTTCCTTTTTCCTGTGCTGTTTGTATTCTCCCTGGAAGTGCCTTCATGTTTGTCTGTTTGAGTTTATTTGTTCAGATTTTTCCTGCTTTATTTTGAAGGTCCCTCGTGTAGCTCTCTGTTTTTACTTACCTGCTTTTTTTCCCCTCTTCCTGTCCTTTTTAGCATCTGTTCCCTCATTCCCCCTCATCTTCCTCATTTACTCCCAAAGTTTGGGGAACAGCTTTACCTAAAATGGCAAGCTTTACACTGAGGAGGATCACTCCAAAACTATAGAAAGTTTTCTAAATTTCTGCTCGGAAATGTCCCCTCACTAGTCTGCTCTTACCTTCTCATTGTCCTGGTTTAGAAATTGTGACAGCTCACTTTGTGTGTGTGTGTGTGTGTGTTTGTGTTCCCCTTTCCTTTCCTCGAGCAAGAGAGGGAGACAGGAAGAGGTAGTAAAAAATATCGAGAGTCCTAAATTTATGTGTCCTATTTTCTAACCCTGTTGGTCTCAATTTACTTCGACCATTTAGAATGTGGCCATTTTTAAACTTGCTCCATAACTTTTCATTCTACACCTTACCCTGTCTGAACTGCACTCTTACATTCTGTTTGTCATTTTTAACTTTTGATACCTGAAGATTGATATTATAAACAAACAAAACAACCAAAAAAAAAAACGTATATATTATTTTTTCTACATCTTGGATGATGAACTGCCGTTTTACTTTTTCCTCTCTGTTTGTGAAATTGGATTATTGTAGATGGTCTGTTTTGTCCTGTGGCAGCTCGTGAGTTAGACAGACAGATTGACAGTAGATGTACAGGTTAATCCACCTTCCTTGCTCCCTGTTTTTCAGGCCTTGTCACTCCCTCACCTCTTCCTGTTCTCAGGTGCCAGTAGAGCTGAGCAAAATTTATCAGGAATGCTGCATTAAATCTGAACAGTTCATCAATCCCTCACCTCCTTTTTCTTTACCTCCTCTCAGGTTTAGGCATTGTCTCAGTCTCACCCCTCCCCTCTCTTTCCCTCCTCGCTTGGCCTCTTTTTTCTTAATTTTCACTCTCTGTCCCTCTGGTATGGGACCACACCTTTGTCTCAGTACCAGCCCTCCCTCTAGACAACCTGCCTCAGCCACATCTTCTATCCCTTTGTACTTTTATGACTACTGCCTCTACACCTGTGCCTCTCCTTCCTCTAGATGCAAAAAATCCAGTCCTCCACCCTTTTCCCACTATACCCTACCACTACCACCAGGACCTACAAGCAACTCCTCCTTTCTTATCCGCCCCTTCTCCAACCTCCATCCTTCCCTCTTATCCTCTTGTGGACCTTACACCAGCCCTTTGCTGGGACTCCTATTAGCCTTATCATTAACTGCCTCTGCCCTGATACAGAGGTGGAAAGGGAATGGACCTCTATCTATTCATAGGCTGAGATGAGTCAGTGCTTTTCTATAGTATAGAGAATAGTATAGAAAAACATAGTACATATGGAGAGGAGGAATAAAGTGCTGCACCTTACTGCTTCCGCTGTAACACTTAACATGACCCTATTTACATCTGTCCGGTCATAAACCTCTGCTACTCTTCCCGGTGACGGGTTATGAGACAGCCCTGTTAACAGCATCTCCCAGCTGAGCAAGTTCACTTCACTGATTGTTCATGGCACTGTTCAGAGTGTCAATCAAAGGTGGCACGAGTAGGATTTTAACATTTGCAAATCGGTTTTGCCTCATGAGTTTATCTACTGGAAGCACGCACGAGCGCTGGAAAACTTGGCAGCCTGTGAATTAGATTTTAGTTTGTACTACTTGGTCAGATTTAGCCAAATTTTATTGCACAAAAACAAAAACATTCAGTGCATTTTTTTTTCAGTGACTCTGAATCAAAACATGTTTCCCAATCTGTTAGAAAGGTTTGAGATGGAAATCATGTGCCTTTATCCTGCATCATGTTTTTAGACAAGCCATTCATTTTTATGTAATTCTTGAGATATATATGGATCATGCTTAACTTAAAAAAAAAATAAACAAAAAACAAACAAGCCTCAAAACAAGATAAATAATAGTAATTTCTTTTTGTAAATATAAATATTTATGAGCATGGTCATGAATATTCACCCTTTTTTAAACTGTGTGTCAGTTTCTGGACTCATTCTAAGTGGTTTTCGGCATCGCGACAAGGTGCAAGAACAAAATGAAACGGCAGCTGAACATGGCACTTGAGGTCTGTTTATTCAGTAGCGACTTGGTTTCAGAGTCTGCGAGCTGAGAGGTACAGTCTGAGATAGGAGGATCACTCTGTGTGAGTCACACTGCTTGTCTGGTCATGTCAGCGCTCAAATCCTCCACAACTTCAGCAAGTCTGTCTTCAAGGTGCTTTGGATATGAGCGAGAGGAAACACGGAGAACATGGAGCATATATTTCCATTAAATTAAATCAATATTTTTTCCACCCTTTTTTGAGAGCACAGTGTAGACAGACAGGAAAGCAGGGCAAGAGAGTGTGGGGGGAAGGCATGCAGCAAAGGGCCTCGGGTCAGAATCAATCCCGGGCCGCAGCACTCAGCTTTGTGGCATATGGTCGCCTGCTCAACTTGTGAGCTAAACCGGCACTCGTGTTCAGTTTACTTTTATTTATGTTGCACCAAATTGCAGCAACAGTCATCTTAAGGCAGTTTGTATTATAAGGTGAAAACCCAACATTGTTATAAATGACAAGCTCAACCATCCAGGAGAGAAAGGGAAGTAAAAAGAAAAAAAAAAACCTTTTCTTTGGGTTAAAAACTCATCATGCTAGATCATCACAGATAATACTACAAGACCATTTCCAATAATAATGCATACCAGATGATAGCAAATGTATTCACAATAAATTAGCTCTATTGTGGGTATTGGTCATGCTACATTGGTCATAAATGAAAAGAATCCATACGACATCACTAAGTCAATTTTATTTTTAATTACAGTTTGCTTGGATTCATTTATGTGTACAATAGAATTTTATGGAACAATAACAGAATATGAACACAGCATTGCACGTAGTTAATAAATTCAAATGTTATCACCCGTGTGCCAGTGCAGACACTTTTAACTCAAGTTTCCCTCCTGCCTCTTTCTGATCATTTATTTAGTTTACAGGTTCTGCCATTCACCTTTGCAGCGTCCGTTCACACTGGGCCTCCTCTGTTACAAGCTGTGTATCAGTGGATGAGGAGGAAATAAACAAAATTAGGGTATTAGAGGGGGAGAGAAATGCAGATAGAGGGATAAAGGGGGGGTAAGTAGTGGAGAGGCAAGAGGCAGGGACGTGGAACAAGAAAGGCGTAACACCACAGTGTGCTCGCTCAATTACTCACCAGTGCTGAGCCAAGCTGGCCGTCATCAGAACCACATGCTGTGACACACACATACACACACGTGCACAGCTGCAGATGCACTCAGCAGCCTGTGCATCAGAGCAATATGCTCAGATGTGTTCCTGCTGACCCGCAGTGTAAAAATTATTCAGGCTGGACACCCTTGCCTTTCGTGCTCATGCTTACTTTACTTCCCCTTCCTCCACGTTCACAACCGTCCGAGCTCACGTATTCCCGAAACACGGGGGTCTTTGACAAGTGCAAAAAATTTCACGCATGCGCACAAGTTGTGACAATCCAATCTCTTTGGGTGTCAGAGGGAGTTTCTGTCTGAGCTGCCCCCTTGTTAGCGCACGAGGTTTTCAGCCTGAGATGGGTGCCAGGTGGGAAAGCAGGCCAGACCCTGGCTGTGCACTGCAACATCCAGGTGGATCACGGGTAGAGAAATGCAGCCACGCAGTGAATGTAACCATTGCAGTAAATAAATAGAAGTCTGTGCTCAGATGGGAGTTTGCACATAATGAAATCACAGGAGCAAACTCATTTTCTTAAGTCCGCTTTTTTCTTTTTTGTGCCGTTTGTTTAAGACTCCTCAAAGGGCCACAGAAAACAGTACTTTGCCTGTACTTTGGATAATTACAAATAAAAATGCAGTGTTTGACTGTAAACAATATCATATTTGCTCACTTTTGAAAACCTGGTGCCTTGTATTTATAGCTGCTTCTCCACTAAAGCATTTGTGGGGTAGAATTTTTCCTAAAAAAAACAAAACAAAAACAAGAAACACAAAAAAGATCTTTTTGCTCAACCCCATTCTGTCTCGCTGCATCGCTCCCTCTCTGTTTTTTTTTTTTTTTTTTTTTTATCTCAACTGCTCTGGTGCTCTCCTGCCCCTCTCTCACTTTCGCACGTCATGTGAATTGAAGCGAAGCAAGCTCCTGTGATGAATGTAAATATTGCCCATCCCCTCCCTTGTTCTCCTAAATTACAGCAAACACCACCTCCTCTTTAGTCTTCACTCCCTCTGTCTCGCCGCATTTACCCACAACCCTGCAGTTCGTCCTAGCACGTCGACCGGCAGGCAATCTGCCCGGCCTTCAGCGTCCATACAAACACATTTACAGATACAGTACACAGATATATGAGTCAGACGTGATAAATAGACAATACTCCGAGAGGAAAAATACACCTCCAGCATGTATATTGCTCACTTTGTGGAGCCCATCAGCACAATGTGAAGGCCTAGACTGCCAGCGCATCATGAATACGCTTGGGGTATTATCCCCAGCCTTGCATTGATAATCGATAGACACAGGCATCTTTCTGTATTGGAATTACTAAAACGATTCACCGTACTCCGGAACTTTTTGAGATGCAATTTTGCGAAAATGTTCAGACTCAGATGTGACAATGAAAATGAATTTACTGAAAAAAATAACTGCACTTTAAAAACTTGAAGTCACTGGAATCAGGATACTTAAATATGACGGGAGTCACACGAATTGACGCTACATCCTAGTGGTACACTCTGTCACCCTGACCTATTTCAACTGCAAAACCAGCACAGAGACTCGAGCTTATGGCACCCAGTGACATATGTATGTATGAGGTGACAACTTCCAGCATTTTATTTCACCTTGTCATAGAAAGTCATTTTTATTTTTTTGCTGTTGGACACCGACTGCAAGTACTTGCAGCTACCAAATTGTTGCACAGAGGTCGAGGGCTTTGCACGCTCAACCCCTGATAGCTGTAAGTGCTTGCAATCGGTGTCTGACAGCAAAACTAAAAAATTAAATGCAGTCACAGGATAACCACAGAATTTTCCCAGTCCCAAGGATGTTCCCTCCTTGTTTAAGTCTTTCCGTCAGAAAGCAGGATAACTTAAAGCAGAGGAGTTTACAAATTAAATTCAGCTCTATAGGAACTTCCTGTATGTGGATGTTGGTGCATGGTGAAGACTTCTTGCTACAATCGGTTATGGTTCTGACTGAAAACCAGCTGTCAACACATTAAAAACCTCAAGTCGTGCAAATAACAAGCACTGGAGAAGAAGGCACGCATCTGCACGTTCGGTATCAGAAGTTATCATTATCGCAAAAAAACAACCCCCACCGGGCATTAAGTTATTTGCATTAGTTCTCCGTCACATCAGTGTCAGGCGCTTCTTGGGTGGACCAGAGCTCCTCTCGTCTCCTCTGAAGGCTGATTTGCATTACCAAAGTCAAACAGGCTTAATAGACTTTTATTGGCATGAGACGGCCGGGCACGGAGGGGGGGCTTTTATACAATGCAATATGCTAATAAAAAGAACGCTGTGTACTAGGACATCAACTAGCACATCAGCAACAACAAAAACAATCCCATACACATGCAGGAGCCTAAACCATAAGCCTGTATTTATGAACCCAATGGGCTTTTTTAAAGTGTAGTTTTCAGATTAAACACATTTTAACTGTGTTTTTGCAGCAATTAATGGTCCATTACGCACGTCTGAAGTTTATGGCACCGTAATCTTTGTGGTGTGAGGCTCTTGCACAGAATCACAGCTGACACTGTACTAGCAGACTCTTTGCATTGTGCTGTTACTCATGCCAAGGTTATTTTGTTCGATAGGAATGTGGAAGCAATAGCATCAAGTCTGTGTTGTATTATCTCCTTGTTCTGGATGAGGGCCAGTTGATAGTAGCACCTACCTACAGCATGTGGGCATCATCGTAGATGCTGCAGCAGACTGTTGCTGAACTTTTATCTCAGGAAGTGATGCCAGCAACAGAGATAAGAGTCTGAAAAAACCCGACCCAGAACCAAGTTTGTATCCTCTCGTATGATCAGATCTTGCTCCTTGTACAACATGATTTATGTGACCATGTGTATTATTTAAAAAATTAAGGTGGCCTGAGTTAAAGAATTGATTCACGGAAAGTAAATGAACAGAAGGGTCATATTTTATCTCCAGAGATTCACATGTCCTTGTATTGCTGCAGTCCAACTTCTGAGTTTTTTTTTTAAATCTGTGTTTCTCTGTGCTTGCTAAAGTTCCAGTGTGGTGAAATATCTCCTCCTCTGCTCCTGAAACCACTTGGTATCAAGGCCATTATCGTCTTCAAACTTGCTTTCACCTCGAGGTACAAAACAGCAGTCACACAGACATATGCCTCTGCTGTTATATAACACCAGATGATTCCCTCAAGATGGCTGCCTGTGCATTATAGATCTTTAACATTATTTTTAAGCCCCGAGGTACAAATACAGAGTGTAGCATCCTCCTGTTGTGGGAGAATAACATCTACATTCAACATGTGTATGTGCCTGCAGTGGACAGTGGATTTGTTGAGGTTGGAGGTTGTGCATGTAGAGCTTATTCTTCTTCTTCGTACTGTTACAGGGCTGCAGTTAAAATTCCTCTGTTTATTAACAGCAGCTACAAATAATCAGTGTCTCTCTTTCTATACCAGACCATCTCTTCTTAATGCAAATTTTGGAAGATCCAAAATGTCTGCAGTCAGTGAAGCCAGCAGCCACAGCCTCTCACAGTCTGTTAATTAACCTCAATTTGAGAAACTGACTTGTGGTATTAATTTCTTAATTTGTCAAGCTTTGCTGGTGTCAGGTGGACTTTGAGGCTATTTTGGAGGATGATTTTTTTCCCCTTTGTCTATAGTTAGTTGAATTTTATGTCTTTCAGGCATCCATATTAATATGTGGAGTGTCAGATGCCTTTTAAAACTCACTCAGCTAATTAAAATCGCCCTTTCTTCTGTGTAGGTGTTCTGCTGTCGGTGATTGACTCACTTCGAAGTTCTTTTTCAGTGTGATATTTTTGTTATGCTCACCTCTTGCATATTCTTTTTTTTTTTTTAACCTTAAAATGCTAATGAGCATTGCTGCCTCACTAGCATTTTGAAAATCATAATTGTTATATGTTTCATTAACGCTGTGATTTTTGTTTCTTAAGACTAAAAAGCAGCGAGTATAACAGAAAAGAGGGTGTTTTAGCAGCATTTGATCCAAGGTCAGCGAGGGGACGCGCCAGGCTTCAGGGGTGACTGACTTAACCACTCAGCTATCACTGGGCGCAAGCATTGCTTCTTTTTTGGTGTTGCACCCTGAAGGATTTTCTGTTATCAAGAAGACTACTCATGCTTTCTGTTTTAGCGCTGCTCATTTTTTTTTTTTTTTTAACCAAGATAATTTCTTCTGCAGTTCTTCTTGCTGACTTAGCTGGTAGCATCAACTGCGTCAACACAAATGTTTGTGCCGGTGACAGATGAAATCATGAAACACGCAGTTCACACAAACACGCCGGAAACTCTTTACCTCGCATGAGCAGCTCACGCACCACTCATGCACCAACGGTGATTTTGAAAGCAGCAGCATCTCTTCTCATATAGGCCTTTGTGTGCACAGTATGTGTATTACAGTGGCGTCTGTGGTGGTTCTAATTTGTGATCAGATCTACGTAAGGGTCCCAAGTACTAACAAAGGCAGTGTGCTCAAGCACACACATACAGATCCACAGTGGTAGTGGAAAGAGTAAGTGGACCCTTGGGTTTAATAAACAGGCGAGCCTCTTTGGCAGCAACAACTAAAAGCATTTTAGCAATAACTTTTCCTTTAGAAAACTGCTTCAGCTCAGCCACGTTGTTAGGATATCTGCTGTGAATGTCTTTCTCGAGATAATTCCACAGCATCTCTGGGCTCTGGTGGAGCCACTCCAATTTTCTTCGGTCAGAGTGATCCTACACAAGATTTACTTCCTTGGGTTATTGTCCTGGTGTATCAGCCAACTTCTACAGAGCTTTAGGTGGCAGACAGACACCCTGAAATAATCCTGCAAAGCTGAACCCTGCAGGAGGATCAGGTCAGGTCACTGTCCAGAGCTGTCCTTTCTTACATGCAGCACGCAGCAGGAGAGGGTCTGCTTCAGCTGCTTTTTTCAGCACTGGAAATCCACTCTGGTTTAGGTGAGAGGGCTGGCTGGGTAGTCGCTAGCCGTGAATTCACCAGACTATTAAGAGCTCTATGCTCAGCTCTTCTACAGAAGTTCTGCAGCGCATGTGTGAAAACAGCTTGACATACCTTCATAAACACTGATGGCGAGCTGCCCAGATGCAGCAAAGCACCTCCATCATTCAATCACTCAATGCTCCCTTCACTGTATGGAGGAAAGTTTCATGTTGGTATTGTATGAAGCCTTTTTTGTGCCACATGCTCAACCTTAGCTTCTTCAGTATATCTTGTGGATTTTCAAGGAGGCCACCTCATCTGTGACTGGAAGAGTAATAAAGACAGATTTTA
This sequence comes from Archocentrus centrarchus, assembly GCF_007364275.1. Lineage (NCBI taxonomy): Eukaryota > Metazoa > Chordata > Actinopteri > Cichliformes > Cichlidae > Archocentrus > Archocentrus centrarchus. The sequence goes on along the minus strand of NC_044353.1, from coordinate 10,233,928 downwards.
TCCAGCCCCAATCTGTTAACCTGTGCTTTTTTTTAAATTTAACTCACTGAGCAGTTTTGTGCTGTGCTTATATTTATTTTTCCTTTTATTTGAGAGCCAATAAAATGTAATCATCTCTGTTATAGACAGTTTGTGCACCTGTGGGCTGATCAGTATCTAAAATCTCTGAGATGCATTTTTCTAACTTTCTCCGCCTTTATTGCAATTCAACAACTCTTAATGATCTGCCTCTTGATGTCTCTTTTATGCATGCCACGGCAGATTCTTCCTTTAAATTGCAAGCTCCAAATATTTGTTTTTATTATATATAAATGTAGCGCTCACCAACAGCTCAGATGTTGCTGGCTTTGTTTGACTGATGGACTGTTTGCTAACTCTTTACTGCAGCTATCTTTTGTTGTTTTTGTTTGCCGAACTACACTGTTTTTATACAGTTTAATTCATTGTGGGCAATGACAATACAATACAATACAGTGATTTCACAACTGAAACTTCCAAAGGGTCCTTTTAGTTCCTCCTCATCACTGTACATCAGATTTCACCTGACCTACATGGATCTAAACAGTTTCATTGCTCTGCGGCTCTGTATGGGAACAGTGCATGCTTGTATGGGGGCAAACAACATCACCCATGCCCCAAAGCAATGCTGAGGTTTGGGAACGAGCTGCTTCCTATACTGATGGCAACATCATGATTCTCAGTATCATTCCTCTGATTACATTAAGCCCACTGCAGATACCCTCGCAATATCGGTCTACTATTTGTTCTGGCCCGTTCAAGCATATTTTCACGAGTAATTGAACCTGTAGCCAGCGATTCTTCAATCACTTTTCCATCACAAGATTGGAGGGCGCATGATTAAATGTAAATGTAATAGCGTAGCCAGATTTACAGTGCAGGGATTTCATTTCAGAGTGCTCTAGTAACTGATAGTAACCCCTGTCATGTTTTATTTTCATGCCATTACTTTAAAAGCGCTTGCCAGTTTTTTTTTGTTTTGTTTTTTTCAGTTTCATTTTGGAATGGGACTGTTTTAAACATTTGTCTGTTTGATCTCCTTTGGCAATAAGGACCAAAACAAATCACAGTGTATTTGGAGATGGAATTTCACTGACATGCAGCAGATTACGAACAAGTTCTGTTTGGCTATTCGGCCCTGCAGTGGAAACTGGGTTATTATCTCTGATGCCCTGGAGCAGGGCAGAGAGTGAGCAACATGCCTGCTGCCTACAGTAATATCAATATGCTGTCTTGTATCAGGGTTTAGAGAGGAGAGTTTTGCACAGTGCACATTTTAATGGCATCACACCACATAGGTTTTTTTTTTACTTTAGCTTGATTTTTTAAAAAATTTTAATTAAGTTAGCATTCTAAATTAGAGATGACAATTAACAAGATAACTCAGTGACTCAGTGACTCAGTTGTAGGTTTTATAAATCAACGTTAAAAAGGTCAGAAGCCTTGCTTGCATTGCATCCTCCTCTCGGCCCCTTTGTCCTGTCAGTCATTTCGAGATGCTGTTGAGCATCGCTGAGTGGCGATGCAAAGGGTCAGCAGCATGCCTTCTGTATAACAAACTATCCACTTGTCTTCTGAATACTAAAGAAAACCATTTTCTGTCTGACTCCTATTTATTCTGCTTCTCTATTAGAGTCGAATATTGGAGGTAGGAACACGTTTCTCTTGCGGTCTTAGCGCTGCTGCTTTGACCTTCACACTCCTCACTGGTGTCTGTCTGCTCGGTACGCTGGCGACTTACAAATGTAAAAGCTTTCTTGTGTGTTTCTTTTGATAAAAGAACCAGCTGAAGGCTTAAATGTGTGTTTAAGGTCAACAATGTGCACAACATGTGTATCAAACATTCCTTTAGCAGCGTTTTAAAAAAAAAAAAAAAACAAGTCCACGGTGCAGAATATGGAGGCCCCCCCACAGCATGGCGGCTCAAAGTGGTGGAAAGACTTTTAGGAGGCACAGCAGGACTGGTTGCAGGTGTGAGATAGATTAATATATGTCTGTATTCACTCCTGTGTGGGCACTGGGGAAGTGGCAGCAGGATGTGTGTTGTGAGTTGAATAGGGGGGGGATGAAACGTTGTGTGGGTGGGTGTGTGCATGTGGGTGTAAATCTTGAGTGCTTCTGAATGTTTTATTTGTGTAGCATAAATGTAAAAAAATGCATGCAGGAAACAGTTGTGTTTTGTGTGCATTATTGTGCTCTCTGAATGTATGTGTGTGTTTGTGTGCTCCAAACAAGCGTCGAGCGGCATTCTTTTTTGTTCCCAACTAATGGCATCCTTAGCAGGGCTGTTACGATGGAAACCACGTTGCCACGGAAACGCAGCCCGTCTCTGTGAATTAGAAGTATTTCGCTCCCTCCCTCAGCCTTCTCTCACTTTGTCACCGTCTCTCTCTCTCTCTCTTTATGAGCCTCCCTCGCCCTCTCTGTCCTCTTTCCTCATTCCTCCCTCTCTCCGTCTCTCTCCTCCACCTGTCTCCCCCTAAATCTGACAGGACAGCAGCTGACGCCTGACGAGAGGTTTGCATGTACATGAAAGAGCGAGGGGACGGACTGACAAGGGGAATACAGGATGTGTGAGAGAGAGAGTGAAAAGAGGGGTGAGAGTGGAATTTTATGTGAGGTAAAAACTCTCTGAGCGTGAAGGAAGGTGGATTGGGGTGTGTGTGTGTGTGTGGGGAGGTAGACAGAGGGATAAGACTGAAAGATTTTGGGAATGGGACAGAGAATTTAAATGGGCTGGACGTTCATGTAAAAATGAGCATGTGAGGAAAAACAGTAAGGCAAAGAAAAACACTAAAAGGCCACAAGTGCAAAGACTGCTAAATGTGAATCCATCATGTCAAATCTTTTTGTGTGTTTGGGATAGTGCAGTTTTATGCTGCTGGAGGGCAGTGAGGGCATCGTTTGCCACAGATGCCTGTCAGATGCCTGTCTCCAGCGCTCCTTCCCCTCCCTTCCTGTTGAATTGGTTTTAAACTGCTTAAAGTATTGGTGCAGTTCATTTTTTTTCATTCACTTAAACAGTCAGTATTAAGGTCAGATTGGTGTCCATTTATATGCAACATATTTTCCATCCCTTTCTTAACTCAGCAGTACATCTAGCAAACTGTTTCAACTTTCTCAATCTGTTCCCTATTCCCAGTAAAGCATGTTCCATTACTTTTACCATTCCAAGTAATCTAGTATCTTTATTGGCCATTTAACTGATATTATGCTACATACATTAATTGCAGCTGTTATTTACTTTCAGCAGCAGTTAGACATTGACATTGTTTTCACAACTCAAAGCCGATATTCTCCTTTTTTAAAATTAAATTGTAATTCCAGATTTTTTTTTCATAGTCAACTTTTCCGAGTACATTCTGGAAACGACGAAAATGCCCCCCCGGTGTATATGTAACCTTGGTTTGGAATTACTGCTATGACATCCACTACAGTCATGGAATGTATGACTTTGAAGAATATTATCCTGCTTTGTAAATCTTTTATATGGTCATTTTTATACAGCCACTTTCAATAATTTAAATACTTACATAACAAATTTTTGGTGTTGCATTATAATTTTTCTTAGCAAGCTTTCTTGATTTTCTTTGAGGACATTCCAAACTTTTGGAACATCTCTGCAAGGTTTGGTTAGCCTTAATCCACATTAGATTATTAGTTGGCTGTTTTTTGTCATTCCAAATGTGATGGATGAGGTTGAGATCTGGGCAACACAAGTAAGGGATGGATCTGACTGAAAAACTGAAAGCAGTCACTGCTTTAAGTTCAATTTTACACTAAATGGGACCATAATTTACCAAACATGCATCATCCTATAATACTGCTGAGCACCAAAAACTCATCAGGAAAGTGTTTACCGAGGGCGTAAATCATGTGTCGCCTGCATGCACGTGCACCCAGTATCATCCCTGCTTATGATGATATAAACAGAACTCCAAAGGCTCCCTTTAATTCCTTAATTTTCTTAATTGCAACAAGGCGGTCAAGCCCAGGCCACGTTGTGTATAATATCATGCCCGCATTAACCGAAGAACACTGAGACAAAATGTAGGGTAAAATATTCAAGGAAAAAGGGTATATTAGAACAGAGTGTTGAGATAGTGCTGAGAATTAGAGGAGACAGGCAGTTTGAGTCCTGTTCCACATATGGAGGGAATACAAAATAGGGTGTGAAAACAAAGAGAAGGAGGGCAGGAACTGAGCGTGAGAGAGAGTGAGATTGATTATGTTCTCCTAAGTGCTTTCGGCATTATTGGAACTGTAATGTCCTCCTAAACCAGGCAATTTGAATTAACATTGAAGGGAAAGTGATTGAGGGTGTAAAAAAAACAAAAAACAAAAACAAAACCAACCGAGAAGCAGGACAAGGGAGAGATAGCTGGAATGAATGAGAAAAGGAGAAGTAAGGAGGGCGAGGGGATGAAGGGGCGGGTTGGCAGGGAGACAGAGAGGGAGAGTGAGGGTCTAGAGGGAGGACAGAGAGATGGATAGAATAACTGGGTTCAAAAGTAGGACAGAGAGAGAGATGGCAAGGGACAAAGGGAAAAAGCGTGAGAGAGGAAAGAGCATTCAGGGTTGAGAAGACTTGCAAGACAAGCCAAATTGAAAAAAATCAACATGCTAAACTCTACTTTATACATTCCAGCTGGGTGCTGTGCATAATAATCCATTTGGAGGATAATAACTTTAGAAACTCCGCTTTAAATATTCATTCAAAAGGCTGAATCGTCTGAACAAAGTCCATTTAGGGAATAATAATAATCCAATCAGAACAGGAGGGAGGAACAGATGCAAAAGAGGAGAGTCAGAGACAGAGGTGTAACGTAAGAGCAGACAGATGGGTTTGGATAAAGTTCAGCTATAAAGCAGAATGGTGTTGGATGTATTTTCAGCAGAAATGGTGGGAAAGGACAGTTAAGGACACACGAAAAGATGGTTCAGCGTGGGAAATAATGAAGACTCTGTGTGTGTGTGTGTGTTCTGGAGATAAATACATGCAAACAAGATAGAGACTGATAGAAATGGAGGGACGGGAGTGACGCATGTGGAGGACAAGCGCAGATGGGAGGAATGGAGATGGATGTGAAGAGACAAAGCTGGAGGAACAAAAGGAGTGATGAGTGTGGGGAAAAAAAACGTCATGCAAAGTTAAACAAGATTTAGAGCATTTGTCTGTTTCCTCTGCTGCCTTCTCTCCCCGCTCCCTCTGGCACCTGACCTTTTCTTTCCTGAGTTGCTCCATTCCTTTCCTCACACATCTTTTTCCCGCTTCCATCTCCCGCTTTTATACCTGCCTTCTGACTGAGGAGTGACCCCTGCCCTACTGAGTGCAAAGTTCAGACAAACACAGGAAACATTAACAGGGAATTTAAGCTCCTGTCTTAAATCTGTGCTGTGTACAGTGTGACCACAAATCCCTCTGAAATCCTACTCTGTACCCTATGCTGACGTGCACCTCCATTGAAATGTGCACTACATGTCACGTTGACACAGCCTACTGTGATTGGCCTGTTCAGCACTGTCGATTCCTCTTGTGCATTTCTGGTTACTTTTTTGTAACTGTTTTAAGATTTATAAGTGAGAGAATAACAATCATCCTCTGAATATAAGGACTCACAGATGTCAACAAATTCCTGGAGGGAGACTGCCGAAACTATTGGAATGGAGATGAGAGAATGTACAAAGAAGTGGAAAAACTTGAGGGACAAACATGTTTGCTTCAGGTAAAAAAAAAAATAGACCACAACAAAGAGTGGTGGCCCAAGAGGGAAGAAAAGTCATAGCTTTGTATTTGTTTCTATCGTGGCTGGCACTGCACATGAGACACCGCTTATGTGGGCTATGTCGTAGGCTCTACAAAGATTCACCGCAGGAGTCTAAATCATCCGTAAGTCATGCTTTAGCTGCACAAGCACTGCATTACTCTGAGGAGGACAAGGTGGTGGCCTGATGGAAATGAAATGCCAAATGATGGAGCACCTGTCTCTTTAGTTTAATGAGAAACATTGTCAGGTGGTTATTTAATATCACAGAGAAGGAAGAGACAGGAGTGGAGCCAGGATGCTCTGCATCCGGCCGGGGTTTTTCAGGTTATTTTGGATTATAGTACTCCACTAGGAGCAAGAATTCAACAGATTTTTAGATCATCACATTTTCCCTCAAATCTTGCTAATGTAAAGGTACAGGTGTGTGATCAGCTAAATCTACTCAAAGTATTTCTTCTACAGTAAATTTACATTTTATATAATATAATGTAATTTGACGTAAGCAGCATTTAAGTGTTTTACTTATAGATTTAGTCCAGTGGTACCCAATGTTGCTCCATATGGACATAAAACAAGACAAGTTGATACACAAGCTGAAATGTTGTAATATACCAAAGACTTAACAGGTAAATATTGCCTTTAAAATGCACCCAATTTTTAAAGTGTCTTATTTTTTTTATTAAACTCTTGATGTGAAAATAGCTATAAAAGTGCAGGCCTTCATTCAGAAAAGCAGTGGAATGGCATAAAAGATGCTCTGCAATTTGCATGTGGTTAAATACATTAAGACACTTTCCACCACTGTTGAAGGCAAATTCAAGTTTGCATGCCAAGTATGTCATTTAGCATTTGTCACTCGCCCTGTGTTGACAAACTGTATACGTCAATCACGTCCCAGCTGGTTAGTGTCAGCCTTGTAAGAATCTATTTTTAGATATGCTGTTTTTTTGTCCTGTGCACCTGCAGTTTATGCACACGTTTTGGCCTCTTTGAAGCTCACTCGTCTCATGATGCAGTAAAACAGATCGTTTGGTCGCCTGCAAATGCTGCTCATTTGAGCTCATATGTGACCTGACTTGGTAGCCATGTGTGTAGCTGGGATTAGATTTTTATTTTACTTTCTGGAGATTTTTTTTTTAAAGGTGGTTATTTTAGCCTTTTTTCCATATTACACCTCTGTATTGTGGACTAATTCTGTTTATCTTGAATTTTAATCTGCTCATAATTTCTTAATTTCTCTGCCAGTTTGGAATGTAGTTTTGTATAATTAGCCTACGTTTGTTATCTGAAGACAAGTGTGTATGACACAGAATTATTACAGAATTAATGAAAAAATTAACTTGCCTATAGCATATTAGAGAAGGTTGTTTAGTAAAACACTGCATACGCTGTGACAGTGTGGAGCTCAAGTGCTTTTGTTTGTGGGCTGTAATTAAGTCTTTAATAGAATATATGCTGAATGTGTATATGAGCATGTACATGAATATATTATTGCTACTCTGTTAGTTTTTTTTGCTGGACTGAAGCCCAGTTTGCCTGCTCAGTAAATACTGTTACCCTTACTTACCCTCAGCTGGTAATTGTGCAATACATTATGTCTGCTTTTAGAGTTCATACCCTGAAAGTACTCTGAGGTGAGGTAACTCATCACCCAAACTCACTATAATGCACAGCACACCACCTTACAGTGCAGCAGTGTACCTCCATTACCTGCCATGGGATTTGTGTGGTGAATGCCAGCCTGCCTTTTTCAGGTTAATTCATGTTGAAAGTGCTGCTGGGGTTTACAGCTCCATGCATTCACTTCAGCTATGCATCATTCTTTAGATGATAAACAAAGTTTAATATAGCTACAGCGTGGTTGTTTTCCTGTATACATTTCCTTTATATATATTCATATATTTTTTAATGCTTGAAAGCTTTATTAAATAAAACCAGCAGCTAGGTTTTTTTTTTTTAAATTAATACATTTTAATGAAGAATCCCGATTCTTTGAATAGGAGACAGAAGAGTGATGTGAACAGTTAAAGCCAGGACACAGCAATAAAAACTGTCGTGTAGTAGCTGGAAAAAAGCAGGCATTTGAAATTTTCCAGGGTTAAAGACCATTTAGACAAAGAACCCTTAATTACCTTTTCACATTCTGACATGAAGACTGGAAGATATCACACTGCCTCTGTGTCCAATAACTACTTGTTACTATAGGCATGCACAGCAGTGAAGCATTTACCACTGACACTCATAGGCTCTTTAAGTGTGTGTGTGTGTGAAAAAGCGAGCGAGTCACCAGCACAGGCTCCAGATGCAACTTCAGCTCTGTGACACAGCATTTGGGCAGGCAAGGAGACAGTGGATTTGAAAGCCAAAAGCTGGCTCTAGTGCCCCAGCTGGTGCGTTGTGTGTGTGTGTGTGTGTGTGTGTGTGTGTGTGTGTTTGATTGTACATTGGTGCACCTTATGCGTATGCAGACTTCACTTCAAATGTGCGTGCTTGCGCGTGCTGCAGCACATAAGTTGTATGTGTGCATTCATCCGTGTGTGGTGCGTGTGCGCACGGAGCCTCAGCGAGGGAGAGGAAGAATAGTTTGCACCTCCGCTGTGAGTATTCGCTGGCTGCTGTTGCAACCAACTGTCAAGCGGAGAAGAGGGGAAGAAGAGATGGGGGGTGACTTTGTGTGAAATCATAATCGGTCCTTATAGATGTAGGAAACCATACGTTAGAGGTCTTTATGTGTATGAAATCACAGCCCAGGGCTTAATCGGTCAGCACTGGGGTTTGTGGGCATTCTCTGTTCACTGTAAACCAAGCTGTAAATCAGAGGCTGCAAAGAGGTGCTCGGATCGAGTATTTTTAACCAGCATCATGCAGGATGATTGAGCCCCTCTTCTCAAAATGCTTAATGCGATGCCCAAAACCTTTGGTTGATGTGCTCATTCCTGCTGCTCATTATGTGCCTACCAGATGTTTCTTTGGTACATATTGGCGTTCTGAGTGAATGGATAAAAAAGGTAGGTTCATATAGATCAGGAAGGCATAAATCAGGCCAAGGTGAATATTTTTACTTACTTTATAGATCTCAGTTTGGTTCAATGTATTTTATTTTTACAGTTTTGGGTTTTAAGTTCATTAAAACTTCTAAAATCTCTGTGTTTGACTAGAAGTGATTTTGGACGTTTCTCAGTAAATCAATAAATTGTTTCTGGGAAATGTAATTTCAGACTAAATGTATGAAAAACACAAAGTGATTAGTTGGGCCACTCAAAGTAAGTTATTGCAATTATTTTCGAGCATAACCTAAAGAGGTTTTTACAAGCGCTTTGGGGAATTTTTGCTTTTTTTTTATAGGAGAGAGAGAACAGGAAATGAGAGAGATAAAACAAAAGTCTGCATTTCATTATCACAATATTCTTTACTCTGTTATTTGGCATTAAAAATGTAATTTTTAAAAACATTTTTTTTAATTAATTAATTTTTTTAAAAAGCATGATTTTTTTTCTTTCCTCTCTTGCCCCCCATCTCTCCTTTTTTTTGAACCATAGTTCAAATATTCAAGGATAAGCTTTATTAGCGTGAATGAGGGCTGCTGTTGCCAAAGCTGTTGGATCAAAAGTGCACAACCAAAGGAAAATCTCTCCTTTCATTCCTTAACATGTATCAGTTACCTCAAATTCATGTTCTATGGATGCTTGATGTGCTTATGTGGCCGCTGCATCCGACTGACAAAGCACACGACAGCAGCACTAAACCCTTTTCTCCCTCTTCAACTTATTATTTATTATTTCCTTCTTTTCATCTCATCTGATTCTCTGTAAATACCGATTCCAGTGGTGTGACATCTATTAATCGATCGTGACACTGATTGTGTGACGCTCTAGTACAGTGACTTTGGAGACAGAGAGAGAGAGAGACTAAAACACTTGGGGAGGGTAGAGAAAGAGAGTTGATTGGTGCGAGGTATAGTGAACATGACTGAGTGTGAACATGCAGGGTGAGAGGATGGCTGAAACAGAAAAGAGGAAAAGATGAAAGAGAGGGAGCGTGTGCAAGAGAGACAGGAAGAAAATAATGGATGGAGGAAGGTGTGTGTGTTTGTGTGTGTGCATGCAGGGGAGTGAGGTTGAAAGAAATATTCCTAATTGCCAAGCTGAAGGTTGCCGATTGCCGGTTTAATGTCTTGATGACTCTAATGGGCCTTTGTGTTCCATTTCGATATTGTTGTGGTTAAAAAGCTTTGGCAGCCACGGACGACGCCTGTCACTGCGGCAAGCAGAGGGTTGCCAGGAGAAAGTCTCTTCTCTCTATAAAGAACATGACAGCACAGCCTAGGTTTGCAAAGCTGCATTTGAAGAAATCACAAGACTTCTGGAACAATGTCCTCTGGACAGAGGAGACCAAAGTGGAGATGTTTGACCAGAATGCACAGCACGACATTTGGTGAAAACCAAACACAGAATATCAGCACAGACACCTCATACCAACTGTCAACATGGTGGTGGAGGGGTGATGATTTGAGTTTGTCTTAGAGCCACAGGACCTGGGCACCCTGCAGCCACTGATTCGACCATGAACTCCTCTGTATACTAAAGTATTCTAGAGTCAAATGTGAGGATGTCTGTCTGACAGCTAAAACTTGGTTTAAATTGGTTATGCAACAAGAATAGGTCAAACACACTGCAGATCTACAACAGAAAAAAGTAAAGAATGAAGGTGATGCAGTGGCCCAAAGTACAGACCTCAACCTGGTTAAAAGCCTGTGGTGGGACCTTAACAGAGCTGCGCATAAATGAATGCCTGCATGTCTCAATGAACTGAAGCAATGTTGTAAAGAAGAGCAGACCAAAATTCCTCCACACTGATGTGATGGACTGATAAAGTCACTTTTTCTGCAAATTACTGATGCTAAAGGTGGCTCGACAAGCTGCTGAATCATGGGGTGTACTTAGTTTTTCACACACTGCTTCTGCAGTTTGTCTTAGTTTTTGTTAAATAAATAATGACGTGTTGTAATATGTCACGTGTTTTTGTTCATCTGAGGTTGTATTTACCTTATTTTCAGACCTGTGAAGGACTAAATAGTCTTTTTTTTTTATTATGTCCTGATATGTAAAACCTTAGAATTGACAGAGGGAGTGCTTTCTTTTCACCATGACTGTATATAACCACACGTCCATATTTTAACACTGCGCCATGAGTGCAGATTGCTTTGACACCACATTATTGAACAACAGACTGGATCTTTGCCCTTCACACCCTGGATGTGCTAACATGAGTTATTCCTGCTTTGTAGAATGATTTAAATAAAGCTTTTGACTGAAAGCGGCACAGGGGTAAAATTATGTAACATAACTGCTAAAAGGAGAAAATGAAGAAAAGCAATTTTAGCCGGCTCTTCTATGAGGCTCAAACTCTCTAACAATACATGACCTCAGCACACAGTGTGGAATAACCAAATTACATTATAGCCAGACAAAAAGAAAAGTACATCAACCACCGGATGTGTCTAACAGGAAGTTAAAGGAAAAATTCAGTGTTATTCAGCGCTAGAACATTACAAGTGTGGCCACTGTGTGTGACCACAAACTGGCCTTCGTGACTGCTGGACAAAGCTTCATCTGCCAGCCCAGAGAAGAGCATAAATAAACCCTGCAGCATAAATAAAGACAGGAGAAACTAACTCATATTGTAAGAATATGGCATCCAAAAAAAAAACAAAGAAAGAAAAAAAAAGAAGAAGAAACAGAAAACAACTGTATACTTGGAGGAGAAAAACTGACATTGTCAAAGAAGAAGCAAAATGTGTCAGAGCCTCTCACAGCCTGAGGGGAAAAACCAACCAGCAGAACAACATATGAAACTGTACTGATTCCTCTTTTAAAGTGATTTATTTATCTTCTTTTATTGCTCTCACTGTTGCCACTTAGATGTAAAACTATATCTCATCTTATCGTGTATATATATTCACACTTTTTTCTTTAGCGATTTACTTCCATGATTAGGTTTCCCTAAAGCTCGCTGTGGCTTCCACCAGTGCTTCAAATACTCTGTTTCCAAACCTGAGCTTAATAAAATAATATTGTCAGTTATAATGTCTGTGAGAAATAATGTTTTTATGTGACGGCTGCACAATGAAGGTAACCTTAGCTTTTGCTAGGAACTTCAGCATACAGCAGGAGCAGCAGAAAATGTTTGGTTCCATCATAGATGTCACTTTCTGAGGTCCCGATTAGGCTTTGGGGGGGGCTGATAATAAATAGTAATGCTGTGTCAAACTCAGGTAATCATATTGCATTTGTTTGTAGTAATGTAAAGCGCCACTGTGCCTAAATGAAGTAATCACAGTCCATTTATTCATGAGTTTGAGGCTGTACAGCATACTACGAGTGGGGTCTGATTATGTCATGTCTGGTTCAGACTACATGATATCAAGTTGATTACGCCCCGATCTCGATGATGTAGGTCAGCAACTAAAATGGGCGGTGTGTACACATCCGCGCCTGGAACACTGTGGAGTCTTTCCACAGCGGTTCTATCACTTCTGTGATATCGAGAGGACTCCACGAGCCCTTAAGAGTTTTTTCTACCCCCTCAGTTTTGTAAACACGGCAAAGTGAAAGCGGAACAGTGTTGGAGTGTAGCTAGGTGGGAACTGTGAAATGGAAAACAAGACAACCAGTTGCAAAACCCAGAACATCAGTGGCAGCTCATCCGGTTGAACGATTGGGTAATTCATTTCATATTCCACTCGTCATATTGGCCTCCGGGGGCATTGCTGATGACCCACACATTGCCTTCCATTATGGCAGCATGGCCCACCCTCTGTAATGTACAAAGCGTGGCCCAAATATACACACACACAGGGGAAAAAAAGTGCATTGGAGTTCATTTCCCACTTCCAGCATGAAGAAATGTTTGCACATCGGCTTACAACACTGATTGATTTAGCCAAGCGTAATTAGTGAACATTAGTGGCTGGATATCAGATAAATGGCTATAATGTTATAAAGTCTTGACATTTACCCGATCTTTAACTTTTTAACTTAAACTTATAGTTCTAATAACTTGTCCAGTTTGTTTGTTTTTCCCGTGTAACACCTCTCACCCGTCTCTCCTGCACTCTTCACCATAACCTCCTCACACACAGCAGCAACAAATCCGAGATGAACAAGGTCTCTGCAAATGCAGTCACATTACGCTCTGATTTAAGAACCAGTCCATCAGTCAGAAATATCCTCCTGTTTTCTGTCTGGCTACTTGTGTATGCACCCATGCACGTGCAGACATGTCGCTGTTGCAATTGTTGGCTGTATGTGGAGGTGCGACTTGAAATTGTGGGATAGCAGATTTCATTTATTATGAATCGCAGCGTAATGACAGTATTAATTTAATGCATCAATGGGGAGATTAGATGAAATCGCCTTGATTGGCTAGCTACCGCCATTAGCTTTGAGCATTGTCAATTCCTGACATCATCAGCACAACCCCAGTGTGAAGTACAGAAAGAATGCAATAAGTTTTCTTGTCATTGGTTGGCTGTATTGCATCGATCAAAGCAAATTCAAATGATAAATGTGACCTTGAGCTTGAGCACAATTTAGACAAAGACCTATTAGGTGATCACTGTGTGCAAGTTTCACTAAAATGTGACCCCTGCTCTAAGAAGAACTAGCATCACTGTGGCATCTCATCATTACTTGGCCAGATGAGCTAAAAACCACTTTGTTTTTTTTTAAGTTGCCGTTATCCGTGTATATTCTTTTCCCAGAGATCGCTAGATTGTGCCTCCTTCCTGATTACATCATACACACCAAACCCCCCCCCCCCCCCCAAAAAAAAAAACGCGTGACCAAGTACAGTCATATACAGTCTGTCATGTCTGTTGGTCTTCAAGAGAGCCATATTTTAGACATGCAGTTGAACCTTGTTCTCATCACATCATTTTTCTGTGAAGTGCCCTTTGAGCTGGTTTTCACCAACTTTGCTGTCAGCTTTAATACATTATTAAAGAGCATAAGAGAAAGATCTTGTATGTGTCATTATTAGAATGGGGATTTGGGCTGATATGTGGATGCATGTAAGATTTAACAATATATTGTTAAATGGAAGTTACATGACAAGGCATCTCAGGCAGTATTGCGGAGTGAAGCAAAGGTAGTAAACGAGCACTGTAATAAATTAATTACTACAGGGTAACCATCTAAAGTAATGGATTACTTTTAAAAACAATGAGTAATCTGTAATTCATTGCACAGGGGTGATTAACAACTCCCACTCTAGTCAAGCAGGTGAAAGCAGTTTGAATCTGCAGGGTTGACCCTGCCTCTAACAGTGAGGACTACTCTGTGGGTAAATACATTAAATGGCCATTGCTAAAGAACCCCTTGTCAAAAATGGCATCAAAAATAGGCTATATTTTAACAATTTTAACTTTGATATGCTCGTGTGAATAATTATTTAAATAGAGAAAACAAAACTGGTGCAGGGGAAGTGAGTGAGTCCTGGGGTTAGGATTGATACTGAGATGTCTTTTTAAGTCCGGCGGCAAGCTTCGCTCCATCTCCCCTAAAGCTAAACAGTCTCACATCTCTGCTGTGCACAGCTCTGTTTTTCTGCTCTCTTGCCTTTTTTACAGCTTCACTGGCTCCATTTTCTTGTCATGAGGACTCTCTCACACACACACACACACACACACAAACACGCATTCATAGGTGTTTGCAGACTGACGTATGTAGGTAACCACAAGTGCACAGCAAGAAGGGACTCGTGACATAACCAGTGAGCGTCTCTCCAAGTTAGCGTCTTGTGAGGCTGTGAAAAGGAGGGAGGTTGGCATGCACCGAGGAGGGTTTTAAGGACTTGTGCTCGGCTTTATGAAGCAAAAACAGGGTTATTTGCGTGTGTGTGTGTGTGTATGTGGAGGGGGGGGGGGGGGTACTGGAACAAGTGAGGTAGGAGAAGAGGAGCATGCAGATTAGCTTATTGTCTTAGCCGTAGTCTTGTTACATGTTCTGCTGTGGAGACAACTCCCTGCCACTGTCACGCCAATAAAGCAGATTTGAATTTTAATTGTCATCACAGTGAATGGAAGGTGTCTTCACTGGGGGAGCCCCACTTGTGTAGCAGAGACAGAGGGGGTGGTCTGTGTGAGTCAGAGATGAGAGATGAACACATAAACCATCCTCTGTCTTTTCTTTCTTTTTTTTTTTTTAGCCTGTGCCTCCTAGTAATTTCTTCCACTCATAATTCCAGTGTTACAGAACATTTGTTACATCTGTCACGGAGCCGCTACGCCGCTGACCTCTGCACCCTCCCCTGCTTCTGGAGGTGTCAGAGAACGAGGGCGTGAAGCTTATTCTGCATTGTGCTTGTTAAGTCACTGTGGATGAGAGCACCAGCTAAATGCCCGAAATGTAAATGTAAAATTCAGGGGATGGGAAAAGAGCAGTGGAGATAAAAGAGGAAGGAGATAGAGAGGGTAGTCTTTTGCTTTGGATGGGATGGGGCTGGAGGGGGCGAGGAGGTGGAGGAGGAGGAGGAGGAGAAGGGAGAGCGGAGATAGAGAGGGTGGTCTCGCTACAGACAGTGACTGAGAGCGAGCCTTTATCGTGTTGCCAGGAAAAGAACACAGAAGCGCATATCAATAGTGCAGTTACTTTATTTCTCTTTGCTCTTCATCTCCTCATCCTCCACACCCCTCCATCGTTCTCTTCGTTGTGAAGATCTGGTGGTTGCATGTTTCACCCGTTTCTGCGAGTCTTAAGGATAAACGTTGACCCGGGCCCTTGTTTTCTCACTGCACCACATACTGATGTATTGTAGATAAACTGTGAATCTGTGGGTGAGGTGAAGAAAACCAGATAGTGGGGAGATGGGAATCTGTTTGAGCATGTGTGTGTGTGTGTGAGAGGATTCGGTTTTTGTAGTGTGAAGTGGTGAGAAACAACCCCAGCATGATGATGGCTCAGGGCCTTCCACTGACAGCGCAGCCCAGGTGCACCCTGGGATGCATGATATATGGAGAGAGGGAGGAAGAGAGGGAATGAGCCAGAAGAAAAGAAACAGAAAGAAAGCAGAGACGGACTTAGCAGAGGAGGCCGAGACGAGAAGGAAGGAAACAGTTAGAGGGTGTGAAATAGAGGGGCGTGTAGAGGAAGAGAAA
Organism: Archocentrus centrarchus; assembly: GCF_007364275.1. Lineage (NCBI taxonomy): Eukaryota > Metazoa > Chordata > Actinopteri > Cichliformes > Cichlidae > Archocentrus > Archocentrus centrarchus. Next base: position 10,217,986 of record NC_044353.1, on the reverse strand, counting down.
AGGCTAGAGCAACAGAGGAAGGGAGCCAAGGAGGGACAGCGGGGAAAGCTGAGGGCAAGCCAGAGCTGGTGATCGAAATTGGTAGATATGCCTGCAGTGGTGGAGATAGCAGCAGAAGAAAGGAGAGAGTGTTGGGGAATAAATGGATTAATAACATCCCTCATATGGATCTGACTGACCTCTGCCCCCCTCTCCCTACTGCTTCCCTCTGCCTTTCTTCCTTTTACATCACCTTTCCCCTCCTCCCTTTTGCTTGCACAAGGGACAAGAAGAAATATGTCTGACTCTATAAGCGTGCCCACCCCTCTGACTCCCTAAACCACTTTACAGCCACCTTGGGACACTGTGGTGAACCTCAGAGTCTCCCCTGTCCCTGCTTCAAATGTGTGACTTGTTCTCCCTTTTTATGAACGTTGTGTAGCTGCATATAAGACAATGAAAAAACAGCCCCCAATAAAAGAAAAACAAAATTATGATTGAACAGTCTTTTCACCGTGCTGGTTCATTAATTTTCCCTTTATGGTGGTTTTGATGGTTAAATCTGTGCATTTGAGTTATGCATAAACACTCTGCTGCTTTATCGTTCATTAAATGCAGCTGAGAAGCTGAAATTCCAGCTAGCTCGCTGAATTTATGAATGGTAGCCAGCTGACTAATTAAGCCAATATTTAAAAAAAATGGTGTCTGTAACAGACGTGTTCTTTTTTCAAGCAAACTGACTTTTTAAAACAAGAATTCTGCTTACCAACTTTATCTGCAGTGTATATGTACTAGATTGCTATAAACCTGACACATATCTCGGTTATCTGTTTTCTCTTTTGTTAACTTGTCCCACAAAATGTTATCAGCTCATGAAACTCTCCTTGCCTCTAATGTAACACTCGCTAACCTCATTAAGAAGTACGCTAACTGTGCATGCTAAGATATACATGCGTCTTACATTACATTACAAGAATGCAATCAACACTTAACAAAACAGGACCTGAAGCTGTGTGTTGCTGTTTAAAGCAGTCTTTACTCTGAGTTTCATAAATATCTGCAACTTCATAAGGTTCTGCATGTGAAACCCCAAAGTGAGACAGCTGCTCAACAGAAGAAAGACCTCAGTCACATAGACCTAGAGACTGGTCAGCTACCCTAGATCTAGTTGCTGAGTGGTTGCTGGAGGTTGCTGGCTGTAACTGGGTGAAGTCGGCAGCAAAGAGAGTGCTGTATTAAAAAACCTCCTTGTGCTTGCTTTGGTCGCTAGCAGATTATCACGTTTGTTAGTAGTTTGCATGAAGGATGTGGAAATGGAGAACATTCACCTTCAAAACGGAAAATTTGTGTCTTTCTGCTGCAGCTAACACAGGTGCAGCTTTTACTTTGAAGATAAATGCCCTCTGTTTCCAGTTTGGAGTGCACTTTTCACAGATCCATTACCGAGCAGTTTATGAGGGTTTCCGGATAAGTCAGCAATCTCAGGAAGGTTTTCAGTGCAACACCATATACCTTATTGCAACCAATTTTAGGCTATCGACTGCCAGCAACTCACCAATTGGTCAGGCAGTTCACAGTTTTCCCTAGTGATGGGCAGTTGCCAGATGGTTGCCACTCTCTAGGTCTGTGTGACAGGGGCCTAACTTAAATTAATTATTCATGACTGATAATTAGTTCTGACATTAGCAGGACTGCAATTTTTACTTCTCCACACCTCAGACAAGTGAGCTGTCACACAATCATGGTTTAAAAGCGATAACTCTTACAGCAGTGGTCCTGAGGCTGAGGCCTGAGCTATATCACAACAATCTGTTCAATTTACTGAAAGTCAAACGTATTTGGCTTTAAGTTTACAATTTTTTTTCAGTTTCAGTAACAATCTAAGAGACTTCAAGCTTCCAAGAGATTTTCTTTTCCTGCTAAACCTCACTGGCACCTTACTCCTTAGACTTTTTATAGGACGAGCCACCTATGACTAATATAATCTGTCTATGATCCATCCATCCATCCATCCATCCATCATCCATTTTCTTCCACTTATAGAATTCAGGATTGCGGGGGTCTGGGGTGGGGATGTTGACGCTTGCCAAAGTTATTCCTCCATCTTTTCATTCATCCACTCAGCCTCCCCCAGCAGCACCTTCACAGAGACACAAATATAAAAATCAGAGTACAGCCATTTAATTTGTAGACTCACCTTTTCCTCTAGCCACCCTATTTAGTCTTCTTAGCCTAACTCTATGAGACACACAGACAGCCACGCACAAAGAAAGAACTATTACCGTTCTACAAGGACCAGGGGACAAACAAGAGCAGCAGCAGGAAGAGCATCAGACTGCAGAGGCCCCTCTGTGGGTCGTCTGCTAAACTTAGAGCAGAAATGGGCCAGAGAGAAACAATCTGTGCATTTGTGTGTCTGTGCCTGCGTTTGTGTAGGTCTGAGTGTTAAGTGCTATTACCTTTCATTCAGGCCCTGTCTGATTGTGTTGAGATGTGAACTGAAACACCTGTGAGTTAAATTTGTTCTTTTCATCCTTTAAATGCCTGGAAAGGGACATGGCTGTCACATCGCAATCCAAGTTATGTTAAAGAAAAATTAGACAAATATTTTAAGTAGGACCTGTGCTTTTTTTTTTTTTAATTAACTTGAAAAGTACTTAGAATAAGGTCACTGTTAATTAGATGATGGTCTGACAAATGTGTGAGCTAATTAAGCTTGTATGTGTTTGATTAAAAATAAGTAGGCTTCCATGATAAGAAACGGGATGATGAAGCATGAGAAGAGTGAAGTACGGGGGGAAAAGAGACACCGCGAGTGAGGGGAGGTTTAATTGAGGTAGAGATAATCATTGTATGTGAAGCCAGAGAGAGACAGAGAGCACGAGAGATGGGGAGGGAGGAGGGTGGAGCAGAGGGGAGGATTCGTCATCAATACGTAGTGCATGTGGTGATGGCGGCTTGTGCTCACGGGCCTTATCAGAAATGAACACTTGTGTGTTTGTGTGTGCGTTGCGCAGTGTTGTTTCTAGCTCCACTGCGAGTGAGTGTGTGTGTGTGAAGGCCTGTAGCTGTGGTGAGTTTATATCTCCTACCCACTGTCTTTTAAATTCACTATATTCAAGCGAAGGCCAGCTGTTCCCTCTTTCCTCCCGCCTCACCTCCCACTCTAGCGCTCTGTTTTTCATCCCTCCATCCTCTATTTCTCTGTCTCAGTCTCTCTCTCGCTCTCTCTCTGGCTCGCTTCTCGTTCCATCAGGCAGTGCAGCAGCAGTCAATAGCAGCACCCCCCCCGCTCAAGTTCAAAAGATCCTTTATAGGCAGGATAGAAATATGCATTGCCAAAAACCTCCCAGCAACAGACACCATCATCTCTCTCTGGCTTTCTCTACCTTTCTAGCTCAGTCTTTGTCTCTCTTCCACACACACTCCTTTTTTTCCCCCTGCATGCTGCTTCCTCACTAAAAACAGATGCTTAAATGACACATATTGCTCATAAAGTTAAATAAAAATAGCAGTTCTTATGAGCGAAATGGGATCTAAGCCTTTTACAACATTCTCACACAGTGTTTTGGGGTTTTCTTGTTTTTTTATGTTTATGAATTCAAGATAAATATTCATTCTTAATTTAAAGTTTGATCCATTGTGAGCTGTGGAATAGACATGGCATAGTTAAAGAATATTCACATAACAAGATTGATACCACTCTCAAATATGTAAAATATGACCCTACAGGCAAAAACTACAGTACTGTGCAATAGCCTTGAGCCACCCTTCATTTCTTTATCCTCTTGCTTCCAGGGAACAAGACTTTTGTAATGTTTTTTAGTGGTCTTCACTCAAAAACATATGCTTGGTATAAACTGAATAGATACCAATCAAGTAAATTTCATTTGACCAGATTCCATTAAATTTAATACTGTACTTTCTGAAGGTCTTTCAAAGTTTCTCTTTGGACATTGGCTGCTTTTTTAATTCAGTCCTTGTAGCTGACCATTTTCAGAGGAATGTTTTTTCTTTGTTAATCCACCCAACACTGACATATCAATGATTCAAACATAAAAAAGGCTCCTAACTCAAGCGATGAACCATTGTTGTGTCTACACATAACAGACAACTTAGCAAAGGACCAATTTCAAATTGTATCTTTAGGCACTTTGTTACAACAGCCTGTCTCAAAACACGTCATTTGTTCCCATTTCTTAAGTTGAATCTATGAAAAATGCCAAAGATAACATAGTTTGACAGACATAAAATAATATTTTGGCGCCAACATGTTGATTCTCAAAACGCTGTTAGCTGAAAATGTGACATAGCTCAGCATGGTGTGCAGTGTGTCCTTAAGAACAATTTGAGGAAACTGGACAAGTGGAAGAGAAAAGAAGAATCGGTGACAAAGGGCAGCCCTGACGGAGTCCAACACCCACAGGAAACAAATCCGACTTATTACCGGCTATACGGACCAAGCTCTCACTGTGGTTGTACAAAGACTGAATGGCCCGCAACAATGGGCCAGACACCCCATACTCCCGCAGGACCTCCCAAAGGACACCCCGAGGAACACGGTCGAATGCCTTCTCCAAGTCCACAAAGCACATGTAGACTGGTTGGGCAAACTCCCACGCACACTCGAATATCCTTGAGAGGATAAAGAGCTGGTCCAGCGTTCCACGACCAGGATGAAAACCGCATTGTTCCTCCTGAATCCGAGGTTCGACTAACGGACGCACCCTCCTTTCCAGCACCCTGGCATAGACCTTACCGGGGAGGCTGAGGAGTGTGATCCCCCGAAAGTTGGAGCACACCCTCCGGTCTCCCCTCTTAAAGATGGGGACCACCACCCCGGTCTGCCAATCCAATGGCACTGCCCCAGATCTCCACGCGATGTTGCAGAGGTGTGTCAACCAAGACAGCCCTACAACATCCAGAGCCTTCAGGAACTCAGGGCGAATCTCGTCCACCCCCAGGGGCTCTGCCACCAAGGAGTTGTTTAACTACCTCAGTGACAGTGAGGTAGTTAATTAATTAAGTAGAATACAATTACACAAAAACATCTTCAAATCCAAATCACATCAGCACAAACCAAACAAAAAATAAACATACAAAATACATCAGGTGACATATGGAATTGGTGCTATATTAGCCCATTCCATTAGTCCAAATGGCTTTCCTGTTTTTCTAAGCCGACATGAATCCTCTGCCTGTCATGATTTATGTTTATGCAAATGACACCACGTTGGATTTCAGTTGCACTGAAACATAAAGCAAAGCAGCCACAGTGTTATATCACATGTTTACATGTAGCTGCAGAAAACATAATGTGGCAAATGTGAGCGCAAATGTTTGCTCTTGACCTGTGTGTTCCCATTTAGCATGTGCTTTATGTGATCACGCTACGGTGCACTTTCCTGTTTAGCAATGCGCCTCATGTTGTTTCACTATGTCATTATTTGTGTGGTGTGTATGAGTGCTTGCGTGTGTCTAAAGCAGCACCCTGGTATTATTCTGTGATTGCAGTGTTGATTTGTCTTTTTGTGTTTGAATCTTCACTTAGAGTGTGGGTTTTTGATCGCTGCTGCTGCTGTTGCTGTGTGTGTGTGTGTGTGTGTGTGTGTGTGTGTGTGTGTGTGTGTGTGTGTGTTAACGAGAAATTTTGTGCCTGCCTAAGTGTGTTTATATGTGTGTTTAAAGTGATTCAAATGTGTGTGTGTATAAATGCGTGTTTTGTGTGTGTGTTTGTTTGGCTGTCTGTGTGTGTGTGTGTGTGTGTGTGTGTGTGCATATTCCAGAGCAAGATTGGAAGTGGGTCTATTTCTTTTGCAGTCACTGATGTGCCCCTGTGTGTGTAATTGAAATACCTGAGTTATTGACTGTCCCTCCTTTCCAAGTCAAATAACTGCTCCAGGAGTGTGTGAGTGCACTCATTTGGAGGCTCTGGGGCAGAGCAGGCAACTCTAGCAGACCAAGGCTTATCAACTATAGAACACACACACAGACACACACACACACAGACACACACACACACACAGACACGCGCGCGCACATACATAGTACAGAGCCTTTATGAGGCTAAATCTACTCAAATACAGACACGTATGCACACTGGGGCGAAGTTAGAGGCAGAAAATCACACACATATGTCTTAATAGAGGCGTTCATATACCCCAAATTCAACGTGAAAACAATTCAGTGGATCATATAGGAATGGAGAATTGCAGATGACGTGCCTCAGCCAATGCATTGCCTTTAGTTTCCTTATTTGACTGCCCAGTTGATGGATGAGATGGGGGGAGTCTAAACCTAAACTTACCCCAGCCTTTGTGTACAGAGTTTTTTCATAGCACTTGCTTTTTGTCCTCATTAAGGTGACAGCACCCCCACAACCTGAGTAATACTTGATTTCTCTCCCTTCAACACATACACAAACATATACGTACATATGTCTCCATTTTACACAGACACACACTTGTTTCACACAGAGGAAGGCACACGTGTCTCGCGTCTGTCTGTCTTCCCCTTTCTGACAGCAGCAGTCCTGTCTGTGGTTGAACAACTCAGGCTTAGCCTCCTCCTCTGTAAATGGGTGGCTGACTGCCTGACACACACAATCACATGCACACACAGTCACATGCACACACACCTCTGTTTGCCTGCTCCTTCACTGACTCCTGGCTTCCTGCCCCTCACTTGCTCCATGCAGGATCACAGCCGTCTGCCAGCCTGCCCTGTTCTTCTTCATTCATCATATTGTCACCACATGGTCCTCTGCCTCTGTTCCTCTGGAGGCTTCAAATCTCAGCTACATCCACACCGCTTTTTTGTACATCTCTATCTTTTATTCTAGCTTGCTTAATTCCTTTTCTCTCCCTTTAGTTTCTCTCTGCTCTTCTCTTAACTATTCTCTCTTCTGTGGTTTTATCTGCTCTTTCTCTGCCTTTCCTTGTATCTCTCCATCTCTCTCTCTCTCCCTGTCTCCACCGGCCATTCATCCCGCTGTATTGTGTTGTGTAGTGTATTGTTGCCTGTGTACAGTAGCCAGCACTGACGTCTGCTGTCCACTGTCCTCTCCATGGATCCACAGAGAGGACAGTGAGCGGCTCAGAAGCATTTTCAAAGCCTCCCTGGCCGGCTTCTCGTGTCTGGCTGACTGACTTGCTGGCCCTTGAAACCCCCTCTGGGAATTTTAATGCTCACTAATCGATCACCTCATGCCAACAGAGGTGATAATGTGGCCAGACCCTAATTATTGTTGCTGTAAATGAAGAGTGGTGTTTGCAGCACTTCATTTTAGTCAACCCACCAATGTCTTTTTTTTTTCCTCCAGTATCTCCACCCCCCCACCCCCCAAACCCCGCTTTTGCATTTGCCGTGCTCTTCTTTGAGCATGTACTTTTCTCAAAGGCTAATGAAAATTCTGCAGACCTCTGGCACTCTGAATGAGTGTGTTGGACAGTACATTAATACTGCTCTTAAGAAAAGGGAGATAGAAGCAGAAGGCCGGAGGAAATGGTGGTGGTGGGGAGGCAGGGGTGCTCTATAGAGGATAAAGGGGGGTGGGGGTGGAGGGGGTGCACAAGTCTGGAAATTCAATTATAACTGTGCCCTGGCAGTAATTCCAATGGTATTAATGGGACGGCAGAGCGAGAGACGAGATGGACAGAGATGAAGAATGAGAGGAGAAGGGGCGGAGAAGAGACAGAAAGTTGAGCAACAAATGGATTCAAGTTAGCAGAGAAACATGATATGACATCAGCGCGCGCATCATTATTTCATGATTTTGCAGACACTGCACTGAAGCTGTTTCATATTTCAAGCAGGACAGGATAATGACATGTTTCCAACCTCATGGATGCAGCGCAAGAGTTCTCATCTTACATGCTCACTGTACACTTCAACATGCTACCTCAATCGCACAGCCCTGATCTCATTAATGCAGGAACAAGGTAACAGATCAACGCGTGTGAATCCCCTGGGAGGGCTAGGTTGGCCTTTGATCATGAATGAAGTGCAGAAAGAGTCCTAAGAAGCCAACACCCAGCCCGCCTGTCTGCCTGGTCTTACTGTCAGCTTCGACCCCCCCCCCCCCCCCCCCCCCCCCCGCCACCATTCTCATTCATATCATTTGCCACATTAGAAGCATGAATTCAGTGAACATAAACACACTACTGTACATTGTGTACACACAAGTTGGACACTCAGAGAATGACTCACAGACACAAATACACATGCACAATAACGTGCTAATGTTGCAGAGCTGCAGAGTCCTGTCTAGACTAGTATTTCTCACCTCCTCCTCTTCTTCTGTCCAGCTCAATATTCCATTTCAACACTCACGGCAAGACGCAGGCTTGGATATCAGTATGTAAGCAGTATTTATTGGAGTGTCTGACTCTGACTGTAATGCTGTTTGCTTTGGTGTGCATTTGGTGTATGTAGATGGAGTTTCTCCCAGTGAACAAAATTAGGGAATCTTTTTTATGTCAAGGGTTGCTGTCCGCCATTTCTTGTATATTATTTAAATCTAGTGCTGTGCAGGCTATAGAAAAACTGCCTTGTTGGCTTTAATAAAATAAAATGATGAACATGATCTATGAGATTAAGGACAGCAGCTTGAAGCCCTCACAATTTGCTCCAGTCACCCTCGTGTACAAACTCATTAACAGAGTCATAAAGGCAACTAATGAAAATCATGACCGGTATCATTACAAGACCACTGGTGTCCGCTCGCCTTTTCCCTCCGTGAGCGAGAGAATAAAGGCAACTAAATTAATGTTCGCACCAATAATCTTACGAGACTGCCACCGTCCTTTAAGTAGTAGCTTTTCTCTTCTGTGTGTACAGCCACCTAAATTAAAGTTCAGGCAAGTGTTGTTACATAACCACTTACACGCTACATCTTTGTCCTTCTGTGTGTTTTTCTGTCACTTTCAGGACGACCACTCCATGTTCTTTCAGTTTGGCCCCTCCATCGAGCAGCAGGCGTCAGTCATTTTGAACATCATGGAGGAATACGACTGGTACATCTTCTCCATTGTCACAACGTACTACCCGGGTTATCAGGACTTTGTCACCAAGGTAATGCCATGCAGCTGAGACAACATGCACAGTTAATCAGGATGAAAGGGAAAAATGCAGAACTTATTATGTGGATGCTTTTCCAAAAGAAATATTTGATTTTGTCTTTCTCCAAAATATAGGGTCATCTCAGAGGGTAAATAACACCAACTATTACATTATTACACTTTTTTTTAAATATGAGATGCAAAGGTTTTTACTAAGATTTTAAAACAGGAAGAATTGAAAAAAGAATATGTAAACTAAAAGTAGATATACCAACAAATAAGATTAAACTATAACTAAACTAACAAACAGACTAAATACATAAAATAGAATTTTGAATTAGATTTAGAGCCTTGATTTTAGCATTTTGGCTACCGTCACATTGTTTTGCCACACATGAGTACGGCATTATCAGCTAATGCTAGAATGCGTTGTTAGCAAACTGCATCCATACCTGCTAATTGCTAATAAAGTATTATATAAGTAAAATACTACAATTTCATTCAGCAAAACCAGAAGCAGACTTTTTGGACAGTATGTTCATAAACCAGCCACACAGTAATCATATTTGTCAGAAAACGCCAATGAAAACGCTCCAAAAAGCACAGACACAGTAAACACACTTGAGAGGTCGAGGCAGTCAGCTACCAGTTACATAAGCCTAACTTTAAGCATTAGAAGTTATACAAAAAAAAAAAAAAAAATCCCCTTCTTGTACACTTGTCATGAAGGGATAAATAGATCAAGACTGTAAATACAATGTGTATTTCAGCTGTAAAGTTGGGCCTTTTAACGTGGGAGTCTGTGGAGATTGACTTGCTTTTGAAACCACTTAAATAACTGCACGACTTTACTTTTCAGTCCCAGGGGTTGTCAGCTGCTTTTTAACAGTAACTGTATGATGTTGATTAGAGGCACATTTTTTAAGCATTTAGTTATTTGTATGAACCCAGATGCTTCCATCACATGGTGTTACCTCTTTGTGTTTAATAAACTGCTTCATCCTGGAACAATAAACCAAAAAATTTACTTGGTGGAAGTGCCGAACTGAAATGAAGAAAAGGACTTTGAGAAAGCATATGCTGCAAAACAACAGGGTTTAAGCTAAAGATTTTTTTGACAAGGAGCCCAAGTTTTAATGTTTTTGTCTTGTTGGAGAATAAAGCAAAGTACGCTCTGGTAATCAGTCTCTTTTTTTCCTCCTTTTGCCCACTGCAGATTCGTAGTACCATCGAGAACAGCTTTGTGGGCTGGGAATTAGAGGAAGTTCTGCTACTTGACATGTCCGTGGATGATGGCGATTCAAAGATCCAAAACCAACTGAAGAAGCTCCAGAGCCCCGTCATTCTTCTCTACTGCACAAAAGAAGAGGCCAACACGATCTTTGAGGTGGCCCACTCTGTTGGGATCACCGGCTATGGCTACACATGGATAGTGCCCTCGCTGGTTGCTGGAGATACTGATGTAGTGCCGGCAGAGTTCCCCACAGGTAGGAAATCTGAAGCTGAGTTAGAAATTAAACTTGGATCCTGTTTTTAATCTAACACAATCTCAGTGTGAAAATGACTTATGTTTGATTACTTTGAGCTTAAATCCTACAGACTTTGAGTACAACAAGTGTCAGAGATACGCCCATTTTCTGTGTACAATATGTTGCTATAAAATGTTTGTTTTAAATTATAACTGTATGTATTGAAGCAATACCTAAGTTACCAACAAGTTGTGAATGGCCCAGATTTAATAGGTAGTTGTGCCAGCTTCAGCAACAACAACTTCAACCAGGCACCTCCATTAATCCATGATCAGCCTCCGGCATTGCTGCTGTGGAAATTTTCTTCCCTGGTCTTCTTTAGAGAACTGCTGGAGTGCAGGCACACTGGATGGTTTTTGAGTGTGATCCGCTCTTTTTTTCAGTTCACACCACAGTATCTCAGTGGGGTTCAGGTCTCGACTTTGACTAGGCCGCTCCATAACTTTAGTTTATTGCTTTTAAGCCATTCAGAGGAGGAGTAATTCTTATGTTCAGGATCATTGCTCTGCTGCGTGCCCCAGAGCTTCAAGTGACAGACTAATGACCTGACATTGTCCCCACTGTCAGAGATTCTCGGTGAGAGAGCAGAATTCATGTTTTCCTCAGTAATGGAAGAAAGCGTCTCCGCAACATTATGCTGCTACCGCCACCCTTCACTGTAGGTAAAAATGACTGTTTGGTTTGTGCCAAAGAATCCATAGAATATTCTTCCCAAAGGTTATCTAGGATATCACTGTTTTTCACGTTACCACTTTCCCAGGCATGCCATTTTTGCTAGAGCCCTCATGTTAGCAGAGCAATAAACTCACCTTTATTGAGATTAGGGACAACTGTTTGGATGTTTTTGGTGGGTCGTTTGAGACTTTTCAGAAGTTGTCGTGTTCTTATAAGGAATTCTGGACGGTCAGCCACCTCTTCGAAGGTTCACTCTTGTTCCAAATCTCCTTTTATATATAATCTCTTTCTGGATGTGAGAAGTTGGAGGGCTTTAGAAATAGTCTGATAAACCTTTCCAGAAAGATAATTCAATCACATTTTTTTCTTGTCTCATTGAGAATTTCTTTTGGAACACTGTGCCAACGTCCTTCTTTTGAATATGGTCTGTTTGGTGGTGATTCAACATAACAGGATTGGCAATGTATATTGTGTGGATTATTTATAAAAGTTAAACATGGCCACTGTGATGCCACTCGCTGGTTAATGAAGTCATGAAGCCCGGTGCTAAGCATTTCGACTGTTGTAGATCAAGTGAGCTGAAGAATTCTTCTTCCCATAGATTTCTATTACAAGCGGACACTCCGAGGACTCACTGTATTTGGTCATCATAAAGATGAGACTTAAAAACAAAAGCAGGTCTAATCCAAAAGGTACCGGTTTTCATTTGATGCTACTTTTGGCCGTTTTTTGGCACCACAGAAGGAAGACAAAGTCCTGAAAAGTTATTTGTTAAATTTTTATTTGCAGTTTCCTGTCAAATTGTTTTGTAAGGCAAACTGACCTTTTCTAACAAGAAAGGAGGGGGCCTCTTTTCTCCACAGCACCACTGGAGGTCAAACTAACCTTTTCAGGTCAGATGTGAAACCAAAGCGATGTCTAAGTTGGGGCGCATTAAACACTTAATCTGCTCACGCAATTTGTCAGGCACAACTGTCAGGCTGACTCATCTAAAACGACATTAAGCACTTGGGGGTGGACAGACACTTTTAAAAGGCCATCTCTCAGTGGGAATCAAACCTTTAACTGTTGGTGATGTCCCCACCATGCTAGCTAATTGAACTTTACTCAACTTTTGGCTCTGTGGGAGAGAAAACTGTACAGAAGGTAGTATATTTAGGCTAGACATATGAGTGTGGTAATTTGTTGGTGTTTGGCTTGTTGATTTACAGTGAAGGGGAGAAATTACACTGCTGCCCGTCCTCAGCAGTTTCTGGGAAACGCTGCCCCGCTCGAGCACCATAACTCAAACTTTTTACCTCTGTTCCTTTATTGGCATCCATAGATGATTTACTCTAAATGGGAGCTAGGAGTGTGTTTGCAGGCCGGTGTGTGTATGTGTGTGTGTGCGCGTTTGACTTTGTTTTGGCGTGTAATGTCTATGTGCATTTGTCTGTGAAAGGTATGATTGGTTCAGGGTTTAATTTGCATGAGAAAATAATGAGTGAATGTAATCAAATGGGTTGTGTGTTTGTGCGTTGCTGTGTACTTCACGTGGTGGAAGGACGGCAGTGTTTACTCGTTGGCCAGGGTGAACTGAATTCTGTGTGTGTGTGTGTGTTTGTGTCAGTTTGTCTGTTACAAATTAGGGTTCCACTCTATAAAGTTTGATATATCACCGTATCAGTTATGTAAATCGCACAACAACGTCCCTCTTGATTTATGTTGCCACTGAGATAATCGTGTCTCGCTCATGTACCGCCTGGATGATTACAAAGCAGGGCTGGTGGAGTGGCTGTGTTGATGGACATACACGAACCGCTTTCATTTAACACTGAATTATCATGACATGAATCATATGGGACATAATGACACATTTCAGGCTAAATGTCATCCTCTCATTTTATGCGTGATGAATAGGATACAGAATGTGCCAAAAAAACCAAATGCTTAAAGTAGGCCTGCCTTCTTACAAAGCAGTGACTTGTATCTAATAGAAAAGGTTGTTTATATCATATTTGAAGTAAAAATGGCATATTAAGCATAAACCACTGTGTTGTAAGGCAGTATGCAAAGGAACCCTGAGTATCCAGATGGCTAAGCTTTGATTCACAGCTCTACTCCTGCAGGATCCGTGCTTCTTCATGCTGCTCCTGCCAAAAAAATGAAAGTGATGGTTGGCTGATGGGTTTCCTTTAAACAGCTGAAGCAGTGACAGTCTGTAAAACCTGTACTGAGAGCAGCCTCACCTTTGTAATGACTATAATGCTAAAGCATCCACAAGGCCTCTGTACAGTGCAAAAACGCAGAGCGACAGTATCAAAATTTTGGTAGTCTCAAGAATCCATTTTTTTTGTCATGAGAAAATGAAATTTTAAAAGAGTGCAGATCTGTAGTCGTCTGATATTCTTGATATTGGCCTATCACACATATATCCTTATGGGCGTATGAGTTGGCCAGAATGTGTCAATATAAAAACTTTATTTTGTCTGGAGTGAAGCAGTGTCTTTGTAGTAAATTGCTAACAAGTTTGCTGGATCCTTGCTGGAGAGCCTCCAATAAAACCATAAACTCTTGATGTATAAATTCACCAGGCACTTTATTAGCACTGCACGTTAATATAAATATCTAATGAGCCAATCACATGGCAGCAACCCAATACTTTTAGGCATGTAGAAATGGGCAAGATGACCCGCTGAAGTTCAAGCTGAGCATCAGAATGAGGAAGAAAGGTGATTTATGTGGCATGGTTGTTGGTGCCAGATGGGCTGGTCTGAGTATTTCACAAACTGCTGGTCTGCTGGTATTTTGGTTTCTTGAACATGAAAATGTGTTCACTGTAATAAAATCTCTGAGGAATGTTTGCAGCACCTTGCTGAATCTAAGCCACAAAGAATTAAAAGAGTTCTGAAGGCAAAATGGGGTCCAGCTCGGTACTAGTGAGATATAATTAATGAAGTGGCCGATGAGTGCATGTAGATCATATTTGCAGGTTTTTTGGGGTTTTTTTTTCTGTGTGGCATCTGACACAAGAATCCAGTTGGGCTCTGGATATTTGTAGATTTTAATTTTAAATTTTGGATAAAGCAACATGTCTAGTGTAAGCCACATTAAGCCCGTAGCAGGTAGCAGTCAATCGCACCAACTTCTGAATCCACACAGAGTGAAACAACGCTGTGGTGCTGCATGTTACTGTTGGTGTGCTGGTTGTGTGCTCTGTGGACTTCGGCGGTCCAGGGTTCAGCAGGAGGTGCACACTAGCTGTGGGCCTAATTTGCTTACAAGGCACACTTAATAATTTGCACCATGTGTGATGAAGAGCCTTCAAATCTCACGGGTAATTCCGCTGATCCCTTCCTTAAGTAGCGCTCTGGGGAACCATCTCTTCACCCACTCTCCTTCTTTCTTCCCGCTCCTCTTTAGTTTTTGCCGCTGTTCCTTCACTTTTCTAGTTTTTTTTTTCTCCTGTTACTATTTCAGCCTCCTCTGACTCGCTCCCAACTCTCTACTCCCTTCATCTTTCTCTGTTTCTTGTGTCTGTATCTTTGTGTCTCTGCTGCTGTCTGACTTTCTCTCTTTCTGCTCATTCTGTCACTCTTTTTCCTGCACATCCCTCTCAGCTCTCTCTCTCTCTCTCTCTCCTGCTAACAGCCTTTCTGTCTCTTATTTTCCCTGATCAAAGTTGCACACTACTGCCACAGAGACTGTGCTAACGTAACTACCCAGTCTGACATCACTGACAATAATAAGCTGTTTCCAGAAATAGCTGCTGTTATATTTTCCAATCAGTTAGCTTACTATGGTTACTTTGTGTCCACAGTGTTTGTGATTTTGGTTATGTCTGTGAGAGGCAGAGGCAGTAGCCACATTGTTGCCTAGAAAAATGCTTCATGGATGCTACGGCACTATCTAGTATTGAGTTTACCAGTTATGTCTTTGTGTTGTCACATTGTCACAACATAGGCATTGTAATGCTTTGTGACATGCCCAAAAGAGAGCTATGACTATGCAGACAATCACACGCTCGCAACGCACATGTGCAGACATCTTCCTAAGAAGGAGCCTTGCCCTTAAAATAATAAAATTGAAGTGCATAAAAAGGAAGAAGGAATGGAGCGAGTGCTGAGAAAGTGTCGACAATGTGTGGCATGAGATGTGGTCCTGAAGGGCCCGAGCTGTCAGCGCAGAGGCCCCGTGAGGAAGGCAGGTTGCCAGGCTGCCTGTCTATTTCTGCACGATGACATGGTAGCGGACTGGCTGACATGTGGTCATACATTGTCAGATAGATGCAGACCCGCTGATGGACAGAAAGATGGACAGATTAGATGACAGTCAGATAAATTACAAGCTTGAACTTGAGAGCAGGGCGTTTTTCAACGAGAGCTGTGTGATCTTGAACCCAGAGGGCCGCTAACGGATCCCAAACAGACAAAATAATTAGCTGCTGGATATTTTCAGAAGTCATAAAGCTCTGAGGTAGTTAAGACTTTTGATATGAAAGGTTTGAGCATGAAATTGTTTGTGCGGTAATCTTTGCCCCTGCCTCAGTTACTGTTGTCACACCTGGCAGTGTTTTTAGCAACATAGCCTTGCTTTCACATAGAACTGTGCTTCTTGTTTCAGCGAGTGGCTGTTGGTTGTTGCTGACTGACTACAGTCTTAAAAACCCCCACGATGGCTGTGATTATATAAAAATGAATTTGCAAAAAAGCAACAAGGATACTTGATGATCTTCTTAGAAGGCACAGAAATAAGAACCAACTTTGAACTATGTTAAATGTTATTTGTTCTAACACGACCACTGAATAATTCGGTCTTCCACAGAAAAATATTCCCAGTTATAAATACCAAAGGTGTCAGTGTCAGCTCCTTTGAGTCAGTGTCAGCTCCTTGTGCACCTCTGCACCACTTCCAGCCTGGCTGTTATTGCAGATTGCTCTGTAGAAGTCTTGCTATGACTTGCTCAGATTTAGCCTGCAACTTTGTTGTCATCCCCAAAAAAAAAAAAAAAAAGTTGAGGGCCAAAAAGGCATAAAATTGTTACCAAATGAGGCTCCAAAATGAATCCCTACTAACTGGATCCCCTGTGAACTGTACCCAAGGACAGTCCCCTTGTTAAATCCAACATGATGAAGTCCTGAACTTAATGACTGGTCATTAAAAAGAGATAAACACTGTGCACGAGGTTTATTGCTGGGAAACATGCACCATGAGTAATCAATTAATGATGACTGTTAGTCATGAGTTTATCAAATTAGAGTTTTTAATGTCAGCTGTCTTTTACATCCAGAACAGCCTGATAGTAAGTCAGCTCTCTCATAGTTTTTCTCTGGGTTCTTTTTTACTTTACACTTAAAAAATACTCCAAACCCATTTAGAAACACACATCACTGATGGATCATTAGTATAAGTCAGGTTTTCTAGGATAATTAGTGTTTGTGATTTGCTGCCTGCCGCCTGTTGACAATTTTTACGTGAATCTAGACAAACTTAAAGAGAAACCTGAAAAGTCGAGCACTGTCCTCAGCCTTGGGAATGCTTTGAATACCTACAGAGAAGGACACAGTGGAGGAACGACAGGTATCCTGGCAGACAGCTGAATGTGCTGATGGGCACTTGGAAGGGCATTGGGAGAGATGGGCAGGGGGACACAGACAGAGAGAGACCTGCAAATAAATGTTCATAAACATTTGACAGATTGTCAAAAGCGAACAGGACAGCAGGACAGATAAACAGGCGTACAGAGAGTGCAAAGGCCGACAAACAGACAGTACAGAAAGTACTTTAGACAGACAGATGGACAAACACAGCAAGGTGATAGACTCTTAGTCAGTCAGAAGGGGAGTGCTATTCATCTGCTCTTTGAGTCACTACGTAGTGTATGCTCTGTCTCTTGGAGTGCGTTCAATCCTAGCAGACTGATCCCCTTGTCTCCCTGGTTTAGTTTTCTCCATCTGTCCGCCTCTTCTTAGTCTTTCTGTATCTTCACTTTCCCCCTGTATAATCACTCCACTGCTCCTTTTCTCATGAAGTATTTACCTTAGTTTCTTCAGTTCTCCCCTTCATACCTCCCTTTTTTTAAAAAAAAAACCCAAAAAACGAATTTATCTTCTACCTCTACTTCCTTCTTTCCTTCTCCTTTAAACCATCTTCTTCCTCTTCTTGCTTTGCACATCCAGGCCTGCTCTCTGTGTCCTATGATGAATGGGACTACGGCTTAGAGGCTCGGGTTCGCGACGGCGTGGCAATCATCACTATGGCAACTTCCACCATGATGATGGACCGCGGGCCTCACACCCTCTTGAAGTCTGAGTGCCACGGAGCTCCTGACAAAAAGACCCCCATCTCAGGCAACCCCAACGAAGTGCTCAGGTGAGTGAAGGCGGAGCGGGTGTACTGTGGCTGGTGGCAGCATGTCAGACCAGTGCCCACTATCACATGTAATGGACCATTGGTGAAAGTGGAGCAACTGTGTTCGATCAGGTCTTTGTTAAGTGTGCTATGCAATACAATACTCCGACATTTATATTCAAGATTCAAGAGTCTTTATTGGCATTATGGAAGCATAACAAAATCATATTTTTTCTTCATAAATTCTACATTTATGAAACTTGTTCTACAGTTTCCATTTTTAGTGACGCTGTTCTATATCTGCTAGTGAGCTCACAGTGGGTGACGGTGGTGAACTGGACACGTATTTAAATGCATTCCTAATATTTTTTACAGCCCATTGACATAGAGACAAAATATAAGGAACACTTTGATTTAACTTTTTTTAATCACAAACCTACATGCTGCAACGAATTGCATTCAATTTTGCAGGTGTGCCGAATAAAGTGGCTGGTGAGTGTGTGCACTTTCTATTTTAGAAGTCACAGATTGAAAGAGGATGACGACCTAATGATGAACAAATCAGAACAGCAGAAAAGGAGACATCCTCACCTCCTGTATCTTATTTTTTTCTATGATGCAAACAGATCAAACAGGGAAAACAGTGTTTGGAGACCACTGCATAACTAAAATTATTGTGCGCACGCACGGCAAACCTGCCATCTTGTTGCCATTGAAATGGTTGCTCTGAAGATGGGGACCAGGTCTGCAGCCATTTGCAAGCACCTTCTGTCTTCAATGTGCCAAGGCTGTGATAAATAATAATAATAATAAGAATAATAGATAATAAATCATTCTATCGGTTTATGATTGAATGGGGTCAAGTTGGCAGGTTCATGCATGTTTGTTTGTGATAATGTGGTGGTTAACTGTGATAAATCAGTGAAAATTGCTAATCTGTCGTTGTCTACATACACAGAAATTCACATTAATCCAAAATTCACATCAACAACTTATTTTCAGAGTCCAGCCAGAAATAGAAATTTGCAAATTCCTCTACAAGTAGTAGCATAGCTGCTGCAGGATGACAATTCAACTGCAAAATGACATAGGCGTTCAGCAACCTTGCTTTTATGTAGGAATGTAACCAGAATATAACCAACCTGGTTTTCAACCAGTTGAGTCTAGTCCCCTATTGCAAAGACACACATTACAGACAAGTTGTGCTCATGGGTATAGATTGACTTTGATTGATTGCAGTCTGAGATTGCAGTCTGAGAGTGACTGTAGACAGTCTGAGTATCACCACATTTGTTTGGAGACAGGTTGCGTCCCACCAGGGGACCTGTGTAATTGCCTTGTGAATCAGAAGTGGTACCACAGAGGACCCTCAAGCTGGTCACCACAACTACTTACAAGCGGTCGACGAATACAAAAAGATTCAGTTCAAGCAATAAGTGTGACAGAACTTTAAATCCAAACTGCTGATGACATTACTATGTCAGAGTCATTTGTTTTATACTTTCAAAGTAAATTGAGCTTCATGAGCATATTGGTGGAAAGGCCCTTTACTGTGCCCTGGAATGTTACCTGTTAATTACATGCATTTGTTCAGGTAGCTGCAATTAACAGAAATTTGCAGTTGAACTGCTATCTGCCACATTTTCAGTCAGTTCTGAAATGGCAAACAAAGTTTTAAGCAGGCAAAACAAAAGATTAAGTAGCATTAAGTGACACCTCGGATCTTACTTTAATTAATTACAGAACCTCTGGTGGTATGGTTATTGTGCTTTAGACATAAAACCTTCAACTTCCTGCTGGATGTTGCCACTTGTACGCTGCTTGAATATATTATTCTGCAGGGGTCTCAGTGTCCTCTAGGAACCATGTTCCTTTTCCTGCTGTTGCTTATCCAGTAAAAAAAAACAACAAAAAAACACTTGCTTTCTGCCCTGCAGCAATTCAGCACATATCTCATGAAAACCAGCTCTGTGGTGCAAACCTTACACTTCTGTACATTGTAAAGTCCGCATCACTAAGCAGCAGTCGCATCTGTTTAAAGCGATTTATTTACACTGATGTGTTCAAGTGAATGTGAGAGTCATGTATGGATGTTAAAATGCTCCACGCAGCAGCTTTAAAACTGCACAGTTCTGTTGATCCAACATCAACATGAGCACCCCGGCTCCATCATCATGGGTGCAGCAGATGCCGCAGCACACACACACACAAACATACACAAACACATGCACCTTCATCGCCTGCATACTGTGATCATCCTCCCCCAATGTAATAATACCCTTGGTACACAAACACCCCCTTCGCATGCTCCCATCTTCAGGAAAACCAACCCCACCCCTTCAGCTGTCCGTCTCAGCAGCAGGCCTTTTGAACTGGATGTGAAGCCTAGCGTTCGGCTGCGCTTTGCTCTGCGCACTGCCTAATTGGTCCCAATGGCGTTTCAGTCGGCGAACGCTATCCCCTGTCGTGCTGTGCTCCAGAGCTCAGCGCAGTATTATATTCAGGGGCGGTTTTTACCCCTCTGCCACTCTGCCTGTCTGCTGGAGATAGATGTGTGTGGGCATGTGTGTTTTTATTGCCCTAAAGAGAGGCAAACTGTCAAGGAAAGCCACACGTGTATGTGTGCATAGGTGTAGTACGGTGCGGCATATGTGTGTATATTTGCTAAATAGACTGTCAGTATTCCTTTCAGGACACCAGTGGTAGACATTATACACTCACAGAAATTGAAATACACTGACCCCTTTTGGCGGATGCACACTCATATTCAGACAGATGTATAGATGCAGAAACAGACTTTTTCTGCCTTCTCCCGCAATTTTTCTGCTGATTACGAGCACACATACATCCAGAAATACTCTTCTCGTGGTCATAAGGCAGCAGAGAAACCTGGAGCCTACTGTGCAAACTCATGCTCCTCTTTTGGGATTGCTCTGCTTGTGAGGGATGTGTATAATTTTTTGCTCATGGCCCAAGCTTAACTGCATTTTCCACAAAGGCAACAAAGCTTTGTTGTCTGTTCCAGTCTTCCCTTTGGATGTCATTTCAGCCCCTGTCTGTTGCTCCCTCCTTTCTGAAGCTTTGCATTTGTTTCACCGCTGCTTATTGCTTTGCGATAACAGTGGAGTTTATGGCAGCTGCCGTTGCCCCAGAAAACAATTCCCCCTGTTCTGTTCGTGTGTGCCTCACTGTGGTCTGCTGCGCACTGCTTTGTTCTCCTCAACTCTACTGTGGTCTTTCTGCCACGTCCTTCTCTTCTCTCTGCTCAGCTCAGCTTCCTCGTAACTCTGTCCTCTCGCGCCCTGTAGTCTTCTCTTTTGTTCTGCCCCGGTCTGCTTTTATGCATCTGCTCTCCTCTGCCCTGCTTTGTTCCACTTTATTCTGGTTTGTGTTGCGCTGCTCCGCCGTTTTATCTTCTCACACCTCCTCGTCTCTCCTCTGGTCTCTCCTCTGGTCTCTTCTCCTCTCCCTCCAGTGATTTTTCCTCTCATCTCTACTGTTCTGCTCCTCCCTAGCCAGTGTCTGCGCTGCAGACCTGCAGTTTTATAATCAACTTAGCTCTGTTGTTGATTAGATCAGTTGCAAGCACTGCTAAGATCCTTCGCCCCTTGCTGCCTTAACTAAATTTGTTTGGTGATAACCTTTGTCTTCAAGTGTTCAATCAAGAGATTAGCATTTGGCCTACAGTCTATATATTAGAAACTGCATGAATGCCTGGCTTGCTGGCTGCTTGGCTGCGTGGATGGATGCCCTGTTGCCTGGTTGGTTCACTACTAAGTGAATCTAACAAATGAAAGATGGATGGAAGGCAACTCGATCAAAAAGCTCTTCATATGGTAGGAAAGCCTTACAATGTGTGTCGCTCTCCAGTGAACGCTAACTCCATTTGTAAATTTTCAAGCAGACCTTTAAAGTAAATCATTAATAAATCAAGTCGGGGTACAATTAATTCTTAGCTGTCGAAAATGGCATTTAGCAGCTGTGTTAAGCCTGAAAACAAAGCCTTGATCTCTAAAGCTTAACATATTAAGCTGGAAAAACATCCATGAAAATCGATTGAGCCCGACAGCTGCAGTAATCAGAAACTGCAGGGATCAGTATAGGTCCCAAACTTGCCCCACAGCTAAGTCATGATCAAGATGTGCTAATCTGGATGCATTTAGATATCAGTAACCATTACTCATGGAAAACTGGGTGTTTTAATATTTTTTTTCATTGAGCTGTTAAGTTCACACACATACTACAGCTTTTACTTTCAAAATTAGGTTGATAATTTTACTCATATTTTTGCTTTTGTCGCTTACTTTTACACAACCTTTCCTCTGATATGATGCCATGTTTTTTGTACTTTGAACTGCAATTACGTCTAAATTCGTTGTTAAGGTGTTGCAGGTGACTCACTGTGTGAGTGTATCTTTAACAGCATCAGAAATTCTACTTTTTCAAAACCAGTTGTGCTAAAAAAGAAAAAAAAATGATCTGTATCTTGTCATATCATAGAATATAAGCTTTCAGTCCGTTATCACACTTCAGGGACACATTTTATTTTAAAATGGACCTGTTATGTTCATTTCTAGCTCCACATTTTTAGTCTTTGATGCTACTAGCGTAGCTTTGCATGATTCACAGTTCAAAATAATCCTTATTTATCTTATAAAATAATAATCCTTATTTATCTTATACTTTGATTTCACAGGTTTACTTAATGATGCTCATGATTGTACTTGTTTATGAGTAAAGATGGACAGTGCAGTAGAGCAGTGGAAATTAGAATTATTATAGTTTTGTTATTTTTTATTAGTTTATTAGTACCAAAGCCTCCTCACCCTCCTTTTGTGGGCCAGTCTGACACAGAGTGAAACTTTTATGTCCCTTTATTTTAGTTAGTTTTAATTTATTTTAATTTCTGTCAAAAGTCAGGTTTTCATTTTTATTTCAGTTAGCTAAATAGTTTAACTAAGTGAAATAAGTTTTAACTTTAGGTTTAGTTCACTTCAGTGTTTGAATGATAACTATAATTGTATCTTACCATCCTACATTTCCCATAAGGCACCTGGATCTTTCCTAGACCCCCCCCGTTTCTTAACATTTTTTAAATATCCCCCGGCTCTGCAGATAGCCTACAGGGTACAAGTACCCCAGTTGGGGGATCTCTAGTTTAGACAGTGATAGTCCTCCATGGAGAGGAACTGTTTACTGTAGGTAAAGACTGAACTTTAAGGAAGTGCCTGTTCTATTTCTTGCTTTAGATTTATTCCACATCAGTTTTTGGTATAGGCCATATTTGAAGGCCGTGGTTAAAAACCTGAAGCTGCACAGCAAACGATGAAGATATCAAGGAGAGAAGGTGGCAGTTATCCATTTTTAAACCTTCTTAAAGGCTGAAGATTATAAGGAAGTACATATGTCCCAAACTACAAGTGGAAATTTGTATTGGCAGCTCATCACAAGTTGCTCCAGCTTCTGGATTATACATGAGTTAGGTCAGACGAGATGCATGGGAATATGTAAATTATATCTAGTTACACTTCAGTCTGCTGGTAAATGAGAAGATTTGCCTCTGCGGTCACGGTCATCTACTTGAATTTATAAGCCATACATTAGCATTTTCTTGTTCAGCCTTAGTGCCTCATAGAATACCACAAGAGAAGGACACGTCATTCCACTAAGTAAATTAAGTCCATTGTAGCCAGCACTGTGACATTCCAGCTAATTCTACAGTGTGAGCCTGACAAATGAAGATAGCAGGAAGAGAAGAAGAGAGCAAAGCACGGAGAGGGAGGGACAAGAGTGAGGGAGAGGTGGCAGTAGAGACCAGGGGCGAGCAATCCACAACAGTGTGAGAATCATGAGTTTGACAAACACTGGCCCTGACCTTGGCAGACGTGGACAGGTTCCAGATGAGGTCGGTCTTGGAAAGTGTCAAGTGCTTTAAGCTCTGTGGACATTCTGAACTTCTGTGGCCTCAGTAAGATAGATAGATAGATTAGAAGATAGATAGATAGATAGATAGATAGATAGATAGATAGATAGATAGATAGATAGATCGATAGATAGATAGATATAGATAGATAGATAGATAGATAGATGTGTGCGTATGTGCGTGTGTGTGTGCCAATGTGTGTGTGTGTGTGCGTGTGTATGTGTGTGTGTGTGTGTGTGTGTGTGTGTTTTGGATACAGAACACTGAAGTAGCATTTTGACCCTATTGAGCTGAGGAATGAGTGTGTGCCAGCTCAACGGACTGATGTGTCACACACACTGATCTATGTGTGCGTGTGTGTGTGTGCATGTGAGGCTGTGAAGCCCAGCTGGATGTGCGTTTATGGGGCAGGCAGTGGGAGGTGGTAGAAAGGTACCTGTTTTTGATGGGGCTTGATTGGAAGTAGGTCAGGAATCCTCTCTCCTCTTTCTTCCAGCTCCCTTCTCTCCATCTTTATTGCCTTCCTCCGCCTGAATCTTTTCATCTGTCCTGTCACTAAATCTCTTTTTGTCTGCCAGGTTTATCCAGCCCTCTGCTTTTTTTTGTGTTTCTTATTTTATCTCACATAATCTTTTCCTTTCCCCTGTATTTTTATTACATCCTCTCCTCTCGTTTTCTCCCCTCTGCTGCGTCCTACCTTCACCTAGTTCCTTTTGCTGTAGGCTATTATAATTTTCAATTTGTATAGCAGTACAGTACATAGGTTTGTCTTTTAAGGCTTTTGAAGTTTTATCCCAAAATGCTCTGAAATTAGAAAATCAAGAGGAGAAGAACACTGCCTCAGGTGTCCATTATCTCTACAGTGTAGACAATCCAGGCTGTTCTAGGGCCACAGCGTTTTAAATAAATTTCACTGTAATTAGTTTTAATTAAGTGCTGCCAATCATTTGTCAGCGCCACATATTGATGTTCACAGCCCTTCTCTCTGCTCCCATTAGCACAGTTTGTTTACACATTTACTCCTCAAATATGGATGCCACTAAATGTATATATTCACACCTCCCCTCACATTCACACATAATACCCCAAGTGTGCGTGCAGCAAAGCCACAGTATGTTCTTCTACCTCCACCGTACAGAGCCGTATGAGGCTTGTTATCACTCTCAGTATAGATTCCTCCGCTACAGATCCAGTGATTACACTGTACCACAGTAATTGCTAAGGAGTGTAATTCATAATTAATTCATGTCAGGGTTAATTTATTAAAACCGACTTATCAATATTTCACACAACTCCTCCATTATTCACACCAGAACATGCGCTAAAACGTATCTGTGTCAGGCCATGGAGTTAGCATGGTGAGTGTTTTACTGTGTGCTGTGTTTATGGCACAGTGTTGTTCTGATTTGCAGCAGCTTTTAGAGATGTGTCTTCAGGTAAAACTATACAAAATAGATTCACTGAATGGCTTCAAAATTATGAGGCACTTCTTGAATATGGAAAGTGTTTACTGTAGATGTGACTGGAGCGGAACATGTCGGACTCCGGTCAGTGCTACTAGCTCTTGTTCGCCAGGTGAAGACAGCTGCTGCTGCTGCTGCTGCTTGAATTTTAATTCACCTCGTGTACAGCACAGCTGAGATACTCTGCTCCGGCTTAAGCTGGAAACTGACAGGTTCAACAGGAAATCAAAGCATGCAGTTTAGTGGGCAAGGTGGATGCGTGCTTCCATCTTATTATGCTATTCACATCTGCATGTGCAGATTCCTAGCATCCACACAACTTTATGCCATCTCACGGTAGATGCAGTAACTCATGGAATAGAGGGATAGGTTTGTGTTCACATTACAGGAAGGCAGCGATAGTGACATCCAATCATTTTTTCTCTCAGCTTTGGAGAAGGCACTAACAGTTCCTGTGTGCATGCAGCTGGAGTCTTTATGCCTCTATGAGTGTCAATGCAGAGTAAACTGAATGTGTGTGTGTGTGGGTGTGGGTGTGACCAAAACTTCGAAGACAGGGGGTCAGGTCTGCAGCTACTTGCAGTCAGTTGCCGTCTTCAAAGTGACTTTGGTGCGTCAAGATGGAGATTTTTTAAGATCGATTTTAAAGCCCACATTTGAGCCATTTGGCCTTTTTCATCTTGGTTCTTGGAACCAGAAGTGACCATATTTGCACTAAAGGGTGGATACTTTATTTGTCAGCTAGCAATCTAACTTAACTTAGCTGTATAGGTACAACACACAAAAACACAGATAATGTTAGTTTAGTTCAAAGTTACCAAAATCACACAGTTTAACCACACAATTACCTGGACAGCAGGCCATATTTAATGTCAGATAGTTGCATTAAAAATGATCCAGGATAGTTACAAAATGTTGAGTTTATCCTTTTTACTGTTCTTTGTATTTTTGCTGTTTTTTTTCTTCCTTTTCCTTTTCCTCTTTCTCTATTTTTGTAATTTTGCGATATTGAGAAACTTTAATAAAGAAATTAAGAAAAAGAAAATGATCCAGGAGGCACCAAACACATGGTCCACAGCCTCAGGTCAGTGACCAGAATTAGCTGAGGTGACGCCAGCATACATTTTCTGTCTAGTTAATCTGTGTGGGCATTCAACTGCCAGTCAAATATCCATTATACCATACCCCTAACTTAAGCCTTCAAAAATTGAAAAGCATGAGTCATAGAAAAAAAATTGCCCAGTACCATTTTTATAAAAGTGGAAATTGAGTGTGGAGGCCAAAAACATTTTTTTGTACCAAGCAGGACACATTCATTTTTCTGCTGTAAAGTTGGGGACTCACTCTCTTTCTCTTTCAGTCTCAAGTGGCGATTCAAGTCACTACATTCTGCTTTGATACAACTTCTCAGCCACAGAGACTGCTGCTTAGTAAGCTGCTGTCTCTGAATATCTGGAGATGCATGTATGTCCAGTTTTACTCTATTCACAGAAAGCTCAGAGGAGGTGCTTGAATGGAGAGAGGACACAGAAGTGCTCTCCTGTAAACACAGAAGTCACAGTGTGATGGGAGAGGAGAGAAGTGTGTGTTGCAATCTGGTTGTACTATGTCCCATCCCCTCCCTCATTTTCTTTGAATCCCACCCCCACCCCTTCTCTCACTGTGCGTCTCTTTCCCACCCTCTGTGAGATTACTGTTACCATAGTAACAGTGGTTGTGGCTGCTATGGCAACACACATATGCTTGTGTTTCCTTGCTGTCCGTGTGTAGGATGCTCACGTGCACCCTCATAGACACACACGTAGCCTCCGAATTGTAGCACGCAACAATAGCTTGCTCAGGAAAGATTAAAGGGACCGCAGCGTCAAGTCATTTCGTAAATGGCTTATGATTTATGCAGCAGATTCTATGCACTTTGTATCAGTGCCAAGGCTCTACAGGAGGGGCTGTAAGCCGGACACATGGGGCTGCATGAGACAGTGTGATGCTGGATGAGTGTGATCATCACAGGCCATTGAAAATATCAATTTTTGATAATGAAAAAAGAATAAGGAAGCTGGCATTAGAGTAATTGCTGGATTACATAAGTCATTCCATCATAGATTCATAGATAGATAGATAGATAGATCCCAGCAACACACAGTCCTGTGCATGCACACACTCTCACGTGCTCTTTTGGCATGTATTTATTCTACATATACACGGCGTGCATGCTTTTGAGGCAGTGTTTCCATGGAAACAGTCAGAGAGATGGAAGGCGAGGGGTGAGGGAGTGAAATAGTTAAGAGAGAGAGTGTGTGTGCGTGTGTGTGCGTGTGTGTGCATGTGTGTGCGTGTGTTTCTGTGTGTATGGGATGACAGTGAAGTGAATTCAAGTTCATCTGACATAAACATCGCTGTCCTCATGTACATGCACTTACACATTCCTACGCACAATACCACTACCCTCTGCAAGAGAAGACGCTGCTCTATGTATGTGTGTGTGTGTGTGTGTGTGTGCGTGTGTGTGTGTGTGTGTGTGTGTGTGTGTGTGTGTGTGTGTGTGTGTGTGTTGCAGTAAAATGATTCCACCTGACACACACTTCTGACACCCAATGAAAACTGCATAGCTCATATGTGTGTCCCTTCAATTCCAGTAAAAATGTCAAACTGCTTGTAGATTTTAAAGTTTTCAAGCAGTTATTTCAAATTCAGTATTTAGTTAATATTTAAGCTGTTGGGTTGTAGATTTTTATTTCTGAGGATAATGGATCAGCTAGATGCTAATAATGTTTTTTTAATCGCTTTTCTTACGGCTTTGTTTGGCAGCCCCTGTTGCAAAAATCTCCCTCCAGGCAGGAAGACAGAGGTTAGTTATCGCAGCTTAGCTTAAAGACTGATAACGTGGTGAAACAACAACCTGACTACACTGTGGATCAAGGTTAAAAAAAAGAAAGATCCACATACCAGAACATAATTATGAGAGTGTTGTGTGCCATTTCTTGGTCAGAACCAATAACTTCTTTGCCGGCTGCTTAGCAAAAGTCTGAAGTCAAGTAAAAGTCCTGCAAAGGAGCACCAGGTATTTTTGCATTCAGAGTTTTTGTATAGATTAAACATATGAGAAAGAGGTACACTAAAGTTAAACATCTAAAAGCATAGCTGATTTACATTTTTCCCTCTAGGTAGCAAAATGACTGCTATTTTTAAACCACTTGTTCATCTATAATGTGCTCTGGATCAGGACCTCGACCGTGTTAGACAACAGCCATTCAACTTGAATTGATGAATTTGGGTCAGAGGACAAAGTCACGAAGAGCCAAATTATGCAAGTAAAATGAGTGGTAAGTGATGATTGTGTGGGTGTGGCCAAAAGCCCCTACACTCTCAAGAAGCTGTGTGCGTTAATCAGAATGCATGTTTTGTATAAAACTGCTTACATTCAGAGTCTAGCCAGAACCTCAACAACAAACAGAAACTCAGAAATTCCTCCACAAATAGTGACATAATTGCTGCAGGATGGCGATTGAACTGCAGTATGACAGAGGCACATGGCAATCTTGCTTTTATATAATAATATAACCAGAATACAACCTGTTGGCAACCAGCTGAGTTGAGTCCCCTATTGCAAAGAGACCGGTTTTGGACTGAATCAGACTGATTGCAATGTGTTGGGAATCTCTCTCTGTTTATGAATTAGATGCGGATTATTTGCAAACCTTCTCCAGTCTGTCTGATTGAAAGTGGTTGCTCAGGGGTTGAGGGTACAAAACCATCAAACCTCTGAGGAACCAGCTGGTCATCACAACTACTTGCAATCAGTCACAGTATCTGAAAAAAATTCAGTGCAATCACCGAGCAAACCAGCAATTTTTCATCGCAAGGAGGTTGCTGTCCTACTAGTGTGACTGAGCCATTAGATGCCACAGGATGCTACATGAACTCTACTTTGACACTCTGATCCTGTGAAATGTATTCAAAAGAATGCACACTTGTAAATGTCAAAAAAAGCATGCTCCTTGTCCACGCTCCTGACCTTAAACGTCACTTTCAGACTAGTGATGATCAGCGGCGTGACAGTTGAGTCAATTTGACACAGGTGTTTGTAGATGATGTATAAGTGGTGAAATCGCAGACTACTGAGTGCAAATGGTGGGACTGATTTAAAAAAAAAATATACCAGCTGCTCTAAAAATTGATCCAGGCGTGTATAAGAATGACTGAGAAGTCTGCAAAGTCTGGTGTTTTTTGATTGTTTTTAATGCTGGAGTTGCAGATTGTTTTAGTCATTCCTTGTACAACATGTGAATTTCTGAGTTTGTTACCTTTGTAAAAACCTGTGCTGAGTGACATAACGTTTCTTGGTGTTTCCAGTCTTTGTGCTTAGCTGCCTTCCTGCTGACTGTAGCTTATATTTAACAGATATGAGGCTTATTATCAACTTTTTCAACCAACTCGTCATGGGCAAATGTCAGAGGGTAAATATGCTTGCAAAAATTTTGTACTGTCCCTTGAATGTCGCAGCAGTAAAGGTGAACTCACTGGCAGCGATTGAAATGTAATATTTGACATTTAGCGATGACATAATTTGCTGAAATTCTTTTTCTTTAGTCCTGTCTTAAAACCATCATCTGCTGTTCTGTTGAAATGTCTGTCCAAGTGATGACTAATGTATGTCTATTTGTGGAAGAGCTGGTTCGACATTAGCTGATAGCTGTATCTTGGCAAATGATGAATTTATGTAATATCACTGGGATTGTCTGAAAAGATGCTTAAAAAAATAAGTTGACATGCAATAAAACTTTCATGTTTGGGGAACTGAGTAATTGAACCTGAATGGATATAGATATATAGAAAAAATAAGCCATTTGTGAAATGCCACCTACAAAGAGATTTTCCAGCAAGCGATATATGCATCACTCAGGCTCTTCTTCTGTTTCTCGCCTCGATGTTTCCCTGTGCAGGTACCTGATGAATGTGACGTTTGAGGGACGTAATCTGTCGTTCAGTGAGGACGGATACCAGATGCATCCCAAGCTGGTCATCATTCTGCTCAACAAGGAGAGGCAGTGGGACAGGGTGAGACAAGGGAGACAGTGACTGTGCGCGTGTGGTTGTGTGTGTGCCTTCGTATTTGTGTTTCTGGTTTCTGATGGGGGGGGGGCTGATCAGCATAAAATGGTAATTCCTGGCTAACCTAATTGTCCTCTGTTGCTAAAAGTAAAACATTTGGTAAGCTGTTAAAAATGAATAGAAGCAATGAGTTAGCTGTTCTCTATTAAGTCTGTGAGTATCTGTGTGTCTCTATCTGGATCTCTTATCATCCGATTTTCACTTTTTAAGCATTTTTAAGCCTTAAGCCTTATAGGTGCTACTCTGATTAGATATTATCAGCTCAGCAAAGGTGCCTTTGAGCAATACACTGCAGCAGAGGCTCCAGAGTGGTGAGGTACTAAATGAATGCTACTCCACAGCCGCTGTAAGTTCAAAAGCTTGGTTAACAGTTGCCTATACTGTATGCAGCATTTCTTTCTTTCTTTCTTTCTTACTTACTTACTTACAAAACTACTAAGTTTGTGCACCTTACTGCTTCCATAGGTATTTAGAGGTTCAGTAGCAGCCAGATCTGGAGCGTTCAGGTGTGTGTAAATGCAATGCCAAGGAGGAAAGGCATCAGCAATGATCTAAGAGAAGCAATCATAGCTGCAGATCAATCTAGGAAGGGTTATAAGGTCATTTCCAAACAATCTGAGAACCATCATTCTACAGTGAGAAAGATTATCCATAAGTGGAAAACATCAAGACCTGCACCAATCTTTCCAGGAGTGGACAGCCCAGTAAATTCACCCCAAGGTCAGAGCATGTAATACTCAGAAAAATTGTTAAAAATAACACAAGAGCTACATCTCAGACTCCAAGGGCCTCAGTTAGCATAAATATTACAATTCATGACAGTACAATTAGAAAAAGACTGAACAGTATGGCTGTTTTTGGAAGGGTTGCCATGAGAAAGCCTCTTCTGTCAGAACATGGCAGCACGGTTTAACTTTGCAAAGTGCATCAGAACAAACCACAAGACTTCTGGAACAATGTCCTTTGGACAGATGAGACCAAAGCACAGATGTTTGGCCAGAATGCACAGTTTTATATTTGGTGAAACCCAAACACAGCATATCAGAACAAACACCTCATACCAACTGTCAGCACGGTGGTGGAGGGCTGATGATTTGGGCTTGTTTTGCAGCCACAGGACCTGAGCACCCCTGCAGTCACTGAGTCGACCATGAACTCCTCTGTATACCAAAGTACTCTAGAGTCAAATGTGAGGCCATATGTCTGACAGCTAAAGCTTGGCCCAAACTGGGTCATGCAACAGGACAGTGATCCCAAACACAGCAGCAAATGTATAACAACAACAAAAAAATTAATTAAAAATAAGAGAAGAATGAAGGTGCTGCAATGGCCCAGTCAAAGTCAACCTCATCGAAATGCTGTGATGGCACCTTAACAGAGCTGTGCATGAATGAACGCTCACAAATCTCAATGAACTGAAGCAACATTGCAAAGAAGAGTGTTCCTCCACAACAGTGTGAGAGACTGCGAGTTATTGCTGCTAAAGGTGGTTCGACAAGCTACTGAATCATTGGGCGTTATTAGTTTTCACACGCTGCTTTTGCATTTTGGCTTATTTTTGTTAAATTAATAATGACATGCAGTAATGAATCATGTGTTGTGGTAAAACCTGGTAAGGACTAGATATGTAAAACTTAGAACTCAGAGGCGGTATACTTTCTTTTCACTAAAACTATAAAATAAAATATATAAAATACATAGAAAAATTTTTTATTCCTTTATATTTCCCATTGTTTAAAAACTGGAGGGTAAAACTGGAAAAAAAAAAAAAAAAAAAAGGAATTAATATTAAAATATCCTTAAAGGCAGAGTGAGTGTGGAAGGATTTGTTCTGACACAAAAGCATAAAATCTATGAATTCAGAACGTTGTGAACTCGGCTTTATGTCCTTGGTTGGAAAATATGCTTTTATTGAAGAAAATAACATCTGCAATATGCATAAATGGAACAACTCAGAACACAGAACATACTGTATGTTTGGATTTGCTAAAATTGCAGTCATGTTGTGATTTTTACTAAACTCCATTTTAGCTAAAGTGTGAACTGCGGGTGCCGCCATTAACAAAGCATGTACAGTCAACCGACACCGCGATGACATTATTCTAATTGCCACTCGCTGCGGACAAAGGTAGATCCCCGAGTTCTAGCCGCTTTGTGTGTGAGCGCGTTCTGCCGATGCTTCCATGCTCCCACAGTCCAAAGACGTGTAGGTTTGATTAATTTGCGGGTCAAAATTGCCTGTGAACTCAGAGGTGAATGGCTGTCTGTCCCTGTGTGTCAGCCCTGTGATTGACTGCCAGACTTTCCAGGGTGTATCCTTCCTCTTGCATAATGCAAACTGGGATTGGTTTCGGCCTCCATATAACCGTCACACATAAGCAGTTACAGGTAAAGAATGGAGAGATGAAATTGAGTCTGATGCACAGAAACGGTTCAGGCGCTGCACTGTGCCACGGGCCTTTAAAACCGAGAGGTTGAAAGTTCAGCTATTAGAGACTTGCTGACTTGCGTGTTGGAATGTGTGACTTAATGAATAACAACTGAGTCGACTCAGTCAAACTTTAAATGTAAAAACTTTCTTTCGGTGAACAAAGGTTCAAATTTTTCATTGTACAGACTGAAAAAAAAGTGTCTAAGTACAGGTGGAAAGGAAGGCGGTAGTGAACATATGGCAACAATAATCCCGAGTCCACAACCTTAAATGAACCTGGCGCATCACCACCTGCCAACTCACCAGCATGCATCTGTGTTTCCTGATGCTCACCCTCCATTGTTTCTGTGTCCTGCAGCCTGACTCCTTTGACTCTCCCTATTCTTTATTCTCCATATTTCTCTCTTTCTTCTGCCTCTCTAATCTATATTCTGTCCTCTGATCAGAGAACAAGGTGAGTCGCTCCCCTCCTGTCTCCCCACTCTCCCTCTCTCCTTTCTATCCTTTTCTCCCCTTGCAGCCTGCACCACCCCATCTCTTTCCACCACCTCCTCCTCCTGCACCCCCACTCATGTTTAATTCTTAGCTTGACTTCCAGCTGAACCACTTTGCTCGGATCCTAATGAGTTCCAGCTACAACCATCCTTCCACTGCACCTTTGAAGTCGTGGGAAGACTGTAGTGTCCAGTCCCATTTATGACCCAACTGGCTGATATTATCCCTTTTCGTTCAATATACCCTACTCATTTCTCCCACTTTCCCACTCTTTCTCTCTCCATCTCTGTCTCCATCACTTGCTCCAGCTCACCCATTTTTTTGTCCAGATAGAAAAAGGCTGCATTATGCCCCAGGGATACACAGCCTTAGTTTGTCCAGTCCAGGCAGCCTTGCCAAGTTTGTGCTCCCCAGAGTGCAATGTGTTTGAGCACATTTACATATTTAATGAGTGTGCAAACCTAACTTTACATACTCACACCACAGCTCCCTGTCCTCCCCTGCCTCGCATTATACCGTGTCCAATTAGCAGATGATCCATTCCCACTTCCACCCACATCTTTCCGCTGATAAAAGTGGCCTACTTGGCATAACCAGAGGAAAGGGCGCAGGCATAGTCTCCAGGTATGGTTTTATGTGAGAGCCATCCGGGGGAAATTGACTAATTGATGACGCTTATTCAGTGGAGTAGAGCCACAAGGGCTAGAGGGCCCTCCAGACATACAGCTGGACACTCCTCTGCAGAAGAGCCAGTATTTTGCATTTGAATGAGCTGGCTTTCTTCCTCTGTCATCCAGACACTCACTTAGCTCTTTCTCTTACTTTACACTCTCCCCCCTTTTCTCTGCAAAATTAGCTGCTTCTCATCTCTTTTTTTTCATTTAATCTCTCCATCCACTTCTCTGTCTCTGTGTTTCTCTGCCCGGTCTCTTCGCGCTATCTGAATTCTGCACTTTCCCTCTGTTTCAGTCTCGTCCTTCAGAGTAACCTTGCTCTCATTCTCCACTCTGGGCCCCAGTCTCCTCTCCTCTCCTCTCCTCTCCTCTCCTCTCCTCTCCTCTCCTCTCCTCTCCTCTCTGGAACATTAGCACCATTTTTTTCTTACACCCTGTTTTGAGACGGTAAGAGAAGTTTATTTCATAAATTGAGTTTTGAGTTGAACAAACAAAACATAGCTAGTTGGTTAGAATTTTTGAGTTATGGCATGCCTCCCCTGTCAGTTAGGCATGGGGTTGGTGTGGCGGCATCACACATTGTGTTGGCTGTTGGAGAACAGGTGGAGCATTGAAACATCGCTTGTGGCTCTCAAATGAATAAGGCTGTTATCGCCGTTCTTTGAGAAAAATGTATTGTTCACATGTTGGTTGAGAGGGGTGTGGTCTTGGATGACTTGTTTGTGGCCATCTCAACTTTGTTTGTGGATTCAGTGTGGATCACCGTGTCTGGTGCCCCCTCTTCATCCCAAACAACCTGTTGGAAAAAGAACAAACCTTCTTCAGAAAGTTTGGTGGCAGGTTTAGAAAAGACATCTGCAAAGAGGCCAGATTTCAACACGTTTAGTCTCTTGGAAGATAGGCAGCATGAAACCGTGGAGGCTTCAATCAGCACCCCGAAAACTGGTTTACTACACAGTGAAGGAATAGTGCAGGAAACTGAGAAAGTGAAAGGCAGAAACTCTGGTAAGCATGACAGAGGAATGGAGGAAAATGAAGGTAGCGGACAGACGGGGAACGACAGCTGAAGCTGAAACTCAGAGCTTAACTGCAAGTTATTTGAAAGCTGTAAATCTTGAGAATGAAGAGGAAGAAATGTTCAAGGATGGGTGTGTCACAGTTCTCAGATATTGTATCACAGGATGAGCATCAGCACTCATACTCCTTACAGGAGAACAGTTAGTTTTTAGAAAAAAAAACCTTGGAAGACAGGTTGTAGAAGTCATAGACTTCTCCCCTGATGCAGAATTCCCCTTAATTCTGTTTTAAAGATGAGGAGATCAGTTTGTTATGAGCAGCGAAGTGTCTAAGGAAGATATTGACTAAACCTAGAAAGGAAAAACAGGCGGGAGCTCCTCTGAAAGCACATGCATAATAAAATGGGTGAAGCACAGAAGGTGATGTTCTCTTGGAAGGGTTTCACTGTCCTCTCTTTCTCCTTTCTCTCTGTCCTGTATGGAACATTTGAGGATAGGAACTTTAAATATCAATGGAGCAGGGTTAGAGAAAGACTAGCAGTGCTAACTGAGCTCAGTGGAAATAAAAACATTGATGTGTTATTTCCGCAGGAGACAAACAGCTCAATAGATAATGAAGCTGAATGGGGAATGGGTCAGAGAAGGCAGTGGCACTAACCTTAATGCAGGTTTAGCAGTCTTATTTTCACAGCACCTTCAGTTAACACATGTTTCAGGATGTGAGGTGGAACAAAGCTGGGCGAGCAACAATATGCTCATAACTCCAGTGCACACTTATTTCACAAATTAAATGATAAACTGAGACAGTTAAATAGTGGCTCAATGATAACGGTAGGAGGGGATTGGACGTGTACCACCCATCCTTCAGCTTGTAGAAATACAGGGGAACCTCTTCCACTTTCAGCTTCTCTTCTACCCGCCATCTTTATTGAAAATGGTCTTGTAGACATGTTGAGGAAGCTCCATCCATCAGTCAGAAAATACACATGTGAGAAGGCAGTGTGAGGGCTGCCAGGCTCGACAGATTTTATGTTCATCAAACTTGCAGCCACTGGTTTCTATGATCATCATTTAGTGATTTTAGACACCTCTTTGCGGGCACACTCTCACCGTTGTCCGAACTGGCACTGTAATTGGCAGCTGACCCACAGCAGAGTTCTGTCAGGCTTTCTCTGACTTCTGGAGTCACTGAAGACAAAGAAACAAAAGATTTTGACAATCTATTTTTGCCAACAATACACAGCACACACAATAGCTATTGAAAAAGCAGTTTTGATGAGTTAGAAAGGGAAACCAGGCTGTTACAGGATAGAATGATTACTGGGATAGACAGTGACAACAGGACTTGGGATGGCAGGAGGAAGCCTATAGGTAGGTTCTTTCATGAAGGTAATGAAGGTGGTTTAATTAGAACCTGCATCTCTACTGACAAGAAACAGATGCTCCAACCAAATTTTTCTTTAGGTTGGAGAAAAGGGTTAGGGAATATGAGGAAAATGATGCACCTCAAGCTTCCAAACTGGGCTGTAACATGTGACCCGTCAGAAATGAGGAAGCTTGCCGTAGACTTTTAATGCAACCTGTTTAGTGCTGAAAGATGCAACTCTGACTGTGTGGCTACAGAGATACTGGAAGGACTGCCTCAGCTTTGTGAAGCAGAATCAGTTTAGTTGGAGTCTGCTGTCTCTTTTGATGAGATGTCTGCAGCAGCTCAGCTGTGGTCGGGAAAGATCTGTATGAAGATTTGATAGGCTGTTTAGACTCTGGCACTTTTTTCTATTGACCAGGAAATTACATTGGCGAGGAGCCTCCTTTTTTACAGAGCAGGATGCTCAGCTCTGTTAGTGTTCAGAGGTTCTTCATAACAGCTGGACTAACATAGCCGGTGGGCCTGAGGTCAGCAGGGAGGTGGAAAACTGCTGTCGGGCTGGCTCAGGAAAGTAGGATGAAGTCTCTGTGACTTGTGGAAAAAGTCATGAGTGATCTTCCTGGTCTCT
Organism: Archocentrus centrarchus; assembly: GCF_007364275.1. Lineage (NCBI taxonomy): Eukaryota > Metazoa > Chordata > Actinopteri > Cichliformes > Cichlidae > Archocentrus > Archocentrus centrarchus. The sequence continues at coordinate 10,181,303 of NC_044353.1, read as the reverse complement.
TTAGGGATGCGTTAAAGACTCATTCTCCAGGTGACCAGTTGATCTTATTGCCTGACTTTCCATCATTGTCCATTTGTGCTGCAGTGGAGGAGCAGGATGAGGAAAAAGGATTGATATTACCTTCACAAACACCTGAGATGGGAATAGCCAGAAGTGTTAGTTGTCCCAGACTAGCTAACCTTTTTTCTTTGTAGCAGCAGTGACTCACTGGTTTAAAGGTAATTTTAGAGGACAGTCTTTTTATTTTTGGTCCAAAGTACTCTGCAGTGCTGTGAAGGAAGGTTTGTCTGATTAACTTTCTAATAGGTCAGGCTAAGATGAGCTTGTGGCTCACCAGGAGAAACAAAATGAAGTGGGCCAGATCTGTAAATGCTGAACCTATGTTCAGGGGGTCTCATGGCTGCAGGTTTAAAAATAGACTTTGTATTCTACAAAATTGTGTCTGACATTGAAGAATTTGTTTCTGTTTGGGCAGTCAGTGGTGTCCCGTGCAACATAACTGGAGAAAAAAATTGGTTCTTAATATCTGAGTGTGAAAATCAACCAATATCCCATTTATTTTTGTGTATTTCTGCTCAGATGGGTGGGACAGTTGGACGTCATGTTAAACTTTCTTTTTAACTGTCTTGTTGTTAATGAAAAGTTGAACCAATAAAGGATTGGTCAAAGGATCAAAACAAACAAATAAACAGGTCTCCTCTCCTCTACATCCTCGACAAAAATCACAAAAAAATACAGAAAGTAGAAAATAGGCTCTGAAATTATATTGAGGTATTTTTGCTTGACTCTTCTGTGATATGCTTCAGAACTGTTTGCAACTGCAGAGCTGCGCTTGAGTTACTGCAGAGTGAAATGTAATCTGATTCCTGCCAGGTGATGTGTTTTACTGTTATATTTGGCATTTTCAGACTCAGTCACAAAAGACTAAAAAAAAAGACTACAAGCCTCCATGATTTTTTTTAAGCGCCTGCTTAAAGGAAAAAAATCTTAATTGTTGTATGATTTTCAAGGCAGACTAAATGTCTTCTGTTTTCTCTATGTATCTGCAGGTGGGTAAATGGGAGAACGGTTCCCTGTCCATGAAGTACCATGTGTGGCCTCGCTATGAACTATACGGGGGAGCAGCAACCAGGCAGGATGACCACCTGTCCATCGTGACATTGGAGGAGGCTCCGTTCGTCATTGTGGAAGACGTGGATCCGCTTAGCGGGACTTGTATGAGGAACACTGTACCCTGCCGCAAACAGATAAAATCAGTGTGAGGCTCAAATCTCACATATTCCAAATCTGTGCCAGATTCATGCTGAAATACATGACAGTCAAGAGTAAGAATGCATTGAGACAAAACCTAATTTACATTGAGTAAAAGGTTAGATTAGTGTGAGCTTTTACACATTTTTTTTTGTGCCATCTGCCACAGTAACTCACAGATCCACCTACTGCAGAACTGACCAAAGTAGAAATGAAAAGCCTGGCAACTGCCTAAATTTTTCTTGTGAATGATGTTAATTTCCCACGGCAGCTTTGCGGAGCCTGAGGTGGAATCATTTCACACTTCATCGGTGTGACAGTGACAGCGCCAGAAACACCAAATCACTTTTACAATTAATGATTCATGGCCATTCAGACAGATGTACATTTTTAATTAAATAATTGTCCATCTGTCTTTGCATGCAGAAATCAGACAAGAGAGTCAGGGATCTACATCAAGCGTTGCTGTAAGGGTTTCTGCATTGACATCCTGAAGAAGATTGCCAAGTCAGTCAAATTTACCTACGACCTTTACCTGGTCACGAATGGGAAACATGGCAAGAAAGTCAATGGAACCTGGAACGGCATGGTGGGAGAGGTAAGGAGATATGTCTCTCTATGCCTATGTTTTTTCTTATTTGCATTCTTGAACCCCATTTTGTCAGTTCTGTGTGTAATGAAGTAGGTATCACCAAAAAGGATATCCACTAACAATGCTCAGAGGAAGCGGAAAGCAAAACCGTCTCATAGTTATGCATATGCAAATTACATGATTGCAGCTGTAATTTTAATCAGGATTACTGATGAAAAGAAGATGCAAGACTCCCATACAGAACCGAGCAGACATCAGTGACAACAGAGATGGCATTGATTAAGTAAGGACTCAGTCACACAGACCCAAAGACCAACCAACTGGCGAGCAGTGGTCACAAGGGAAAGATGTATGTTCCCCCCACTGGTTGCAAGTGGTTGTTGGAAATTGCTGATGCAGGGTGAAATCATTCAGAGAGAGAGAGAGAGGGCTGCACCAATAACCAGTTTGTAATTTACTCTGTAGTGAAAATTTAAAAAGTGTGTTGCAAACTGAAAAAAGAGATGTTCTCATTCAAAGTAAAAAAAAGTGCCTTACTGCTTTACTCAGTTGGCAAGTAATTTGCTAGTGTTTGCCGCCATCTGCCATGCAGACTGCGGGCTACTGTGACAACCTGCTAGTGAACAAAGCAATTGCAAGGTGATTCTTACAGCACAATATACCTCTTTTGCAACTAGTTTCATGCTAGTGACTGCCAGCAACCTCACCGATCACCAAATACACTTTTCCCAAGTGACCAGCGGTTGCTGGGGGGGGCTACTGACTGGTCGCTAGGTCAACATCAGTGGAGCTTTAGCAGCGACCACCAGCAACCACATCCACCTGGGAAATGCATACGGTATCATGCGATGAAAAGTGTACACTACATTCAGTTATGTGCTGTTGGGTTGTTTTTGGAGGAGTGCACCCAAGCACATTTGCGCAGGTTGAAAACCCCTCTCCGTAGGCTCTGCACAGGACATGGACACAAGCGTAATGCCATAATTTAAGCAAAAAGACAGCATGAAAAGGGGTAGCTGGGGTGGAGGTGGGTTGCAAAGTGGCTTGTAAATGCAGGAGCAACTTTAGGCCAGCTAAAGGAACTCTTTAAAGCCAGTTGGGTGAGTAAGATGGGTATCAGCTGAGCCATTAGCTGATGTGGACTGGCACTGAGCTTGGCTCATATCAGCTGATCTACCAAGACAGCAGGTTGTGCTTGGCCTGAAGTAACACAGCACTCACAACCATTGAGGTTGCTGCTGTTTAAAAGGTGGTGTTAAGACATTTCAGAGTGTTGGCAAACAGCCACATTGGCATCATGTTAGATAAGAGAAGGGGAATGACTGAAAAGTTTGTTTGCTTCATATACAACCCAGGCTTTGGTGCGCAGAGGTGTTGGCAGGGTCAGAAGGAGATTTTGTGCTTTCAATAATTACACAAATAGTAGAGAGTTTAGGTACTCATTGTTGAGCCCCAGATTTAGTGGTCATACTTCATATTTTTATATTATACGTCTTTATGCCTGATTAGCCTGCATTTTAACACACACTCATTTTATACCTACTACCAAACTCACAGGTCATGGAACAACAAGAGAGAAGACATTTCAGAATCAGGATCATATTAATTTTTACCAAGTATGCTACACATACAAGGAATTTGGTTCCAGATGTTGGTGGTTCAATATAGAAAATTCACGGTAGATTTGTTGCAGGGTTTATCTAATTGCTCCTTTCTGCAGGCTTCTTTCATTTTGCAGAGGACTTGTGTTGTCTCAAAGGAGGAAGTGTCTTGCAGACTAAAGTGAATTTCCGGTCCAAGTTTCTCTGCTTCCACATTTTCCACCAATTTCAGCAAATCAAGTTCAATTTAGGAATTTTCTTGACAGTTTCAACTGTTTTGCATTTCTTTTTGTTGTTGTTTTTTTTTTTTTTTTTTTTTTTTGTCTTTTTCAACTGTTTAAACTCTTTCAACAAATTAAATTTCAGCTATTTGGGGGGGGGGGGGGGGGGGGGGGGGGTGAATGGTGTGTTAAACCTACCACTGATAAGCTCAATGACATATTTAGTTGTATATAAATGTTTAGGACATGGTGCTGGTGAATGTTGTGGCCAATTCAAAGGTGAAGAAATCAGAAGAGAGATGGATAAAGGGTGGAGGAGGAGCAGGCTGTTGTTCTTCAGGTTAAGAATTTCAGCCGAAACACCAGAAACGTCTTCTCTTCTTTTTCAGGCAGCGTTCCTGTAAATCTTTGTTTTGTACGATGAGGTTTTTGACGTCAGACAGGAGTTGTTCATTCTCTTCTTCAAATTTGCTGCATCTTTTCTCAACTTCTTCCAGCTTTTTCTCACTGTCTGCATGCTTTTGCTTCAGTTCTACATTTTGCTCTTCCTGCGCCTTCTTCGCCTCATGCATGTCTTTATTGCTTTGTTGTATTTTGTCATGCATGTCTTGCAACTGCTCATTTCTGATCTGCATTTCATGAAGTGCACACTGCATATCTTTGTGCATTTTCTCATGTTGTTGTGCCTCCTTCTGCATTTCATTGTTTCTGCTCTGTTCTATGTCACAGAGTCCTTGCAGTTGTGTATTTTTTCCCCATCATTTCTTGCAGCTTACACGTCATCTCATTGCAGAGTTTCTCCAAATTTACCCTCTCTGCCTCCACTGCAACATTTTTGTCTTTGTGCTCATCAAGAAATACTTTGAGCTCAGTATTTCTCTGCACAAAGTCTTGAAGAACATGCTGCATCTTGCTGTGCAGTTCTTCCTTTTCTTCCTTCTCTCGTAGCATTTCTGCATTTCTTTGCAGTGCTTCATCAAGTTTGACTTGTAAACGTTCCTTTTCTTTCTCGCTTTCGAGAAGCTGGTGTTGTGTGTTCTTAGCTGCTGCTTCCAGTTGTTGGAACTTGTCTTTGAGTTTGCTCTCCATCTCTCTATGTTGAGCTTCCTGTTCTTCTTTCTCTTCTTGTATTTCTATATTTTTTTGCCGTGTTTGATCAAGTTTTATTCGCAAACTGTTATTTTTATTCTCACTTTCAAGAAGCTGGCGTTCTGAGTCTTCAGCTTCTTCTTCCAGCTTTTGGAGTTGGCCTAGTACCTGATCATAGTTTTTTTTCCAGTTGTTGGTGTTTGTATAGTGTCTCCTTGTGTGTCCTTTCCAATTGTTGGTGTTTGCATTTTATCTCTTCGTGTTCTTCTCCCATGTGTTTATTTTGGGCCTCCAGCTCTCTGGTCTTCTCCTCCAGCTTGTGTTGTGTCTCTTTGTGTATGGCCTCCAAGCTTCTTAGTTTGTCTTGTGTCTCGTCATATCTTGCTGTCACGTCTTGAAGCTGGTATTGTGTCTCTGCAGCTAGTGCGTCCTTTTGTTTGAGTTGGTACAGTGTCTGGTCATGAATTTCTTGCAAGTCTTGAAACTTGCGTAGTGTCTCCTTATGTTGAGCTTCCAGTTTTTGGAGCTTGTATATCTCCTCGTTATATTGTTCCTCCATGACTTGGAGGTTGTATTGCAGTGCCTCCATTTCTTGGGGCCTGAACTGCATTTGTTGGAGTTTAGCCACATCCTTTTTTCTCTGCAGCATTAAATGTGTTATTTGCTGCTGTGCTCTACTTAGCAGTATTTCCCAACCTCCATTTATGATCTGCATGTTCGGCTCGTATTGCAGATCTTTAACTGGTTGGTGCTCTTGGGTAATTTCTCCAGAGTGTTTGTTTTGGGCCTTCATGTCTCTGGACTTTTCCTCCTGCATTTGTTTGATCATATTGTGCAGGTCTTGGTTTTCTTTCTGAAGGTGATCAAATGCCCTTCTGAGGAATTCGGTGTCTTCTGGGGCATTTGGCTCACCACTGCAGTGAAGAGCTCCAGCGTAATCTTTTTGCTCCGAGTGCTGAGACATTTTTTAAAAATCTTGATACAATGAATCTTTAAAAGATCAAGATGTTTCCAAATGCTTCCAGAGGATTTGTAGCTGATACTGAATGTTTGAATGCAGTGAACAAGCAAACTGACCAAACTGACGTGGAGACTGAAAACTTGTGTCTTAAAATTTCTCTTTGTTACTTCTATTTAAAGGTTTTGGGGATCTTTGATGTAGCAAAGAGGATCTTTTTATGGTCAACAGTCTATGATGCTGATTCAGCAAATTATGTTTCAGGTGTTGATGTCATTTATCTTTAACTGCTTTGCCCCACCCATCCAAAAATCAGTCACTATTTAGAGACCATTTTCCTAAAATTGAGCCACATTCTTAGCACTGCAAAATACATTTGCATCAACTGGACACTGCAAATAATAAGTCAAAGCTGTGTACCCTTATCATGTATCCTCTTATTGCATGGGAATAGCAGCTGCTTATTGCTATTACCATGCAGCCAGTGTAATTCTTTCTTCCAACTCTTGTTCTTCTGAGTGGACTGCATTAAGATGCTTGGAATTACTGCCAAGATGGAGGTGAAGGTGAATAAAAGATCAAAGGCGAGACAAAGTTCTGAGTTACTTATGTCCTGAGCTATATTTAGCTTCTATAGGTGGCTGCCTGAAGGGTTCATTTCCTCTTTGAAGTGCATTTTCATACCTTGAATTAAGAGCCTCCCCTTCTGGGTCAAGCTTCTGCCACATGGGCTTGATTTTTATGTCCAATGGGTTAAGCGCCTCACCCCAGGTTCAGTTCAGTCAGCTGCAACAATTCGCTTGAGGCTCTAAACATTTCCTAATCGACATTGGTCCTAAGGTAAGGTCGTTGTCAGTTCTCATACTTCAACTTATAAGAGCGAACTGCACTTGTGCTGTCTGACTTTGGCCATTTGTTAATGAAGGCAAACAGATCAATAGTACCCCAAAGGTCATGAGGTGAGAACACGCTTTTCCAGAGACATTGTAGAAGGACTTTGGCTTCAGCCAACTTTGTGTGGATACTAAAGTTTGAGCAACCTTCAGAAGTCAAAGAAGACACAGACAAGACACGCTTATGTGTCTATTTTATCCAACATGGACACTTCAATTTACATTGGACTCACACATTTAATCTCTTACATAAAGCCATTATAGTCAACCTCTCTTTAGTGGGCGCTGAGCTGTAAGTGTGGCCACCTGTAATAAACTCTATCGCCCCGACTAAAAGCGCGGTAATGTGCCGTCTCCTTCTCACCTCTACAGATGAATGGTCATTAGGAGAATGGAGGGGGGCATTTATCTCCCCCTCTTACACATGCAGACAACAGACACTAATGTCTGAATAATCGCAGAAAAACATGCAAGAAAGCAGACACGCAGACACAAAGAAGCCTATTCATTGAAACTGTTTCTTTATGTGCTCAAAGAGAATTCACTTGTAAGGTCAAATTTACAGTCTCATACTCCACAAAAGCTCTTCCATAACTGCTGGATCTAACAAAAAAAACGACCTGTGTCCTTCTCCTCTTGGAGCACGGCCAAAACTACAGCATATCTCACATTCTCAGTGGACCCAGATCTGGACCGATGGCGACACACACCGTGTCTCCTGAACACTCACAGAGATCACAGAGGGCCTTTGCACAATTTGCCACATCTCACAAAGACAAAAGATCAAATTAAAAAAGAAAAAAAATCAGTGAATGTGCTGAGAAAGCCTGTATTTTGTCCTAACTCAGTTCTAGCAGTTAGTGTCAGATTTCATGGGCTGCATTGACTTGTGCTGCCCCCAGTACTCTTAATCTAAAATATTAGAGGCAATACACTTGATTACATGAATTTTAGCCTCGGTAGCAGAGACACATAAAGACTGGCGCACACATACACCAGCCAAGACACATAAACACACGCGAACGCAGATCCTCGCTCACTCATTCTCAATAACACCCACATGGGTCACTTTCATAACACGGAGAGAACAAGTCGTAGGAGGGAGATGGAGAGAGCGAACAGAGAGAGAGGAAGTGAGTACGCTGCTGGTTGGACTCGTTGTCTTCCCTAGGGAGGTGTTCGCACATTAAAGCACGCAAAAAACACACACACACACACACACACACACACAAAGGCGATCATACACATCCATACTCATATACCGACAGAATAAGCAAGATTGAAAAATTACAAATGCACACATGCTGCACACACATAAACACTTTGAAAAATTGCAGATAATGTGCAGAGCAGATGTGTAATATTCTCCCTCCCTGAAAAGGTCCACTTCACAGGTAGCGAACAAAGGTTCACTCGCTTCTCTTTGTCTTTTTCCCTTTATGACTCACTGTTATGTGCGCACACTCACTCACACTGAAGCGCATAGTGGAGCTTTGACTCACACTAGTCACACACGCCTTATTAACTCAGAGAGACAGTCCTGTCCCATTTTACCCCTGCGCTGTAGGGCTGTAAAATTTGGGGCTAAATATACTACCTGTGCAGAGGTACAGAAGGGAGGGAGGCAGGTAGAGGAAGGCATTGGGGCGGCTATTTCAAGCAGCCATGACCCACTGTGGTAACCCACTTACTCCCTCCCTCTTTCTTTCTCCCTCCTTCCGTCCCCTGGTGAGCATCACGAGTGTCCACTCTGCGTGCCGTATGCGTGGAAAGTGTGTTGTCTCTATCTACCATGCTCTACCTTTGTCTCTAAGGCCTACATTTTCATGCCTTTCTTTGCCTCGTGTTTCTGAATTCTTTGCACACAATTTTTTTTCTTTTGTATCCATGTTCTCTTAACCTCATATTAAATGTAATCTCCCGTATTTTCCAAAACTCTTTTGGACAGCTAGCAGAGAGAGTGCCCTATCTGCTGCATGTTTTATACATGTTAATGGAGAAGGAAAAAGTAACTACAGTGGAACTACAACTTTTCTCCCTTTCTCAGAACAAAGTTAAACTTGAGGAACTGCATTGTGGTTTTTTGAAAGATTGGTATTTCAACCTCTTCTGCTCTGCGTGGTTACTCAACACGAGGGTAAAGTGGTGCATCTATTCTAGGACAGAAGTTATTGCTCTTGTATTGTTGGGATGGAAATTGGAAGGAGATCAACCATATTCTGATTCCACTTGAAATAACACAGCAGCATATCAGGAATTCAGTCCAGGCATATTTAATTAGGCGTGCTTGGATTAAAGTGTAGCCATCAGAAAGAAGTGAGCAGTTTCACAAAAAGACAAAGAATAAGGGCCACTGTAAAGTTTAAAGGGAGAGTTCACCCCAAAATCAATGTGCATACTGTACAATCCATCTAAATTCTTTTATTGTGAATTTAAAAAGATATCTGCTGTGGAGGTGTCTGCCTTCTCCTAAATATAATAGAACTAAATAGCATTTGTGTTGTGCTGCTGAAAGCACCTAAAAAATACATTTTAAAAACTCAGCAGCATTGTTTCTATGCAGAAATCATGCTCTCTGTTGCTAAAACAAAAACCCCAAACAAAGTCCACGACCCCCCATCGTGAGCAGTTTAATTTGGGAACTTTCTTTCTATCAAACTACACCCAGCAACTGTATCACTCAGCTGAAGAAAGCGTCCATCCACCCGTGAGGAGAGGCTTGTGGTTGGAACAGCGAGACATTACTGCTAAATTTTTCAAATGTGTTTTTTGAAACTTTTAGTATCACGACAGAAAGTTGCTTTCAGCTGCTTCCTTATTCACAAGGGGTCGCCACGGCAGGTAGCGCCACATGTTTGGTTTGGCAGATTTTATACCATATCCTATTTAATTCCATTATATATAGAACGCTGAAATCTCTTCAGCTGATATCTTCAAAACTGTGCAACTGGCAAAAAAAAAAAAAGACTACCTAAATGTAGTAATAACACTAAAACCCAGAGGGAGAAAAACATCCTACATTTAATGTCCCTTAAACATTAGTCTAACTCATGCTTTGCTTATGACCTTCACGTATCGAGTTGCATGTATTCGTGTCCTACTACACCACCATACTGCCACCGTGCTACCCAGGATGCAGCCACACACTACTGAATTCATAAGACCACGAGATCATGTGATGTAACCCTGATCTTAAAATCAGAACAAAAACATGTCATATCATGTATTATAAGGGCCGACACTGAAACCTTCTAGTTACCCTTGACATTTCTGCTAGGAGGCTCGTTATTCATCCATCGTGTGGGCAGAAACAGACAAAAAGAAGAAAGAAAGAGTTGAATGGGTGGTATAAAAAGTGTTTGCACTATACCTTTATGAGATGCCCACCTTTGTCTCTATTAAATTTCCTAACAGGAATTATCCAGATTTGGAAAGAGTAAAGAGTCACCTTCGAACCCATGGCTGTGACTTCCTATTTTTATGCTGTTTCATGACCATAAGCTATTCTTAACTATTTCCATTGAAATTCTTTTTTTAATTTGTTTGTTGCCACAGTACACAAGCCTCTGGAAAAAAACTGAGAGTGCGCTCCATTCATTACACTACAGTGCTTCTGTTGTTGCGTGACAGGTGTGTAGTTGAGAAATAGATAATAGATGCACTTTTTCTCTTTCTGTTTGTTTTTTTTTTTTCACATCTTACCAGGTGGTGTTAAAAAATGCCCACATGGCTGTCGGCTCTTTGACCATCAACGAGGAGAGGTCGGAGGTCATTGACTTTTCCGTCCCCTTTATCGAGACAGGCATCAGCGTCATGGTCTCTCGCAGCAATGGCACCGTTTCGCCGTCGGCTTTCTTAGGTGAGGAGCTGTGGTAGACAGCTGTAAAAAGTTGGAGGAGGGTGGCAGAGATGGATCAATGGCTGTGTTTTGACCTGTGGGAGCACTGATCCAGAAGTCTATCAATATGATCCGTGTCCACCACTGACGACAGATTTAATTGTAATCTTTATATTTATACATACTTTGTTACCTTTTCAGTTTCACTCAAATGCTTCGACTCAAAGATTTCAAGGATTCTTTGGATTTAAGTTTATCAGCAAATTTTGATTAAGTGTCTTTTCATTAGATTTCCTGACAAACTGAGAGTGAATGACAATTTATTAGGCTGTTGTTTTTGCCCCCCCCCCGAATGTTGAACTCAAAGAGATTTAGTGGACTCACCAAGTGATAGGAGCCAAGTTTCAGTGCATTTGCACAATGAACACTGGAGTGCATGATAATATGGCTAACTGTTTTCCTCCCTGTCTCTTTGCCCTCTTATATTTCCCACTCCCACACCATTTCTCTGATGCTTCCTTCCTCTTCTCAATCTGGCGCACCACATTTGCATATTTCTCTTGCCCTCTCCTCTCTTGCTTCATTTTCTCTTTCTCTCTACCGCCCTCGCTCTTTTTCCCTCTCCCTCGCTCTCTCTCCTAATGTCCCTTGTCTATTCCCCGTTTTCTCCCTCCTTACAACCACCCCCACCACCCCCCCCAACCCCCTGTTTACTTATCTCTCTCCGTCCATGCTCCTTTCCTCAATCCTTCCTCTCCCTCATCTCCCTTCATCTTTCTCTCCTCTTGCCTCTCTCGCCCTCCAGAGCCCTTCAGTGCGGATGTGTGGGTGATGATGTTCGTGATGCTGTTGCTGGTGTCAGCAGTGGCTGTGTTTATATTCGAGTACTTCAGCCCTGTGGGCTACAACCGCTGTCTGGCTGACGGCAGAGGTGAGAGGCTTCAGTTCAACACACACACACACACACACACACACACACACACACACACACACACACACACACACACACACACACACACACACACACACACACACACACACACACACACACACACACAACCAGAGTACTTCTGGGGACTAAACTCCTTAATGATGTAGATGTAAATACTTGCAGACACTTTCTCTCCCAGTATTCTAGCTGAGTTGCCTTCTATATCAGCCTCTTTTTACTTAAAATACACCAATAAATAAACCAGTAATATATTTTTAAGCTACCAGCACAGAACAGCCATACTGAAAATAGGCTCCTCAAAGCACTTAGTTCATGAGTTAAAATGTCACTTTTTCAATCTTAGAAACAGCGTAACAAAAATGATGAACTGGTCAAAAACTTTGTTTTGTCTGCTCGACAATTGTCACACACCACAAGCCGTCCATTGTATGTAAATTTCCAGATTTTCTATGAAAAAATATGCACACATGTTGCCTGTGTACATAGCCCAGGCACTGGGTTTATTTAGCTGTTAGATAGGATTTTTGTTGATATTGAACATACACACCAATCAAAGAAATAGCTGAAAAATACTTTGATAAATGCAGTGCACACTTCAGGATCAGCACTTACAGCATTTACTTGTCTGTTGCCTGTTTAATTTTCTGATATTTTTTGTTCCAATTTTTATTTATTTATTTTTTTTGGAAAGCCTCTGAACGGACAGCCAAGTTGAAATGTGTGGATATGAGACTAAACACCTTGTAAGAGCAGTATAACAGTTCTGGCACAAGAATAAAAGTCTGCTTGTGGATCCGTATCAACTCACAGGTTACCCTATCTTAACTGCTAAAGTTTATGAATGGGTGCTCAGTGAGATATACTGTATACTCCAACTAGTTATTTGCTTCAAACTAGCAAATGCAGATACCAGTGCTTGTCTGTAACAAAGCAAGTGTTGGCCTGTGTTGTACAAAATGTTTTTTTTTGTTGTTCACAAAAAGTGAAAGAGACACAGAAACTCAGAAAACACATTTCAGGCCACCTCCACATATAGCCCAGACCAGCTGTCCTCACTGACCCATTGACTTCATTCTCTTCTTCCTCCTTCACCAGCCTCTCTTTCATCATTTACTGTTGTCTGCAGTGCATGGGTTTTAGCAATCCTCCAGTGCTGCTTACCTCACACCGGACAAGTCATTTGCATTCATTTCCATATTTCCCCAAATCACGCTTTAACTCTGACAGCATGGGGCTAGATTTGTCTTAGATCTCCACAGCTGAAAAGATGAGAAACAAGGGAAAAAAAAATCAATGTCTCACACAACTCTCTATCTCTAATGTGGCTATATATAGACAATGGTTATCTTTTTTCCATTCCTCTCATCCTTCATCATCTTCTGGAGAAGATGTACTCCTCCCTAAAGCTCTGTTTTTTTTCTGTGTGCCTCCTTGTTTTATCTGCTTGTAGCGCTGTGGGAGTTTGGTATCATGAAGAGTGCAGATCGAAGTTTGGAGTCAGAGGATTTGATGTAATAACATATCAATGGCTCGACTGCAGATTTGTAAAATCTCTGCCCCAATTCATTGAAACAACTTTTCTTGCGAACTTCACAAAGGAGATTTTTGGCACAATAAAGACAGTTTGTCCATGAACAAACGCGCCGCACAACAATACACACCCACATGATTGCACACAAACACCCTCTCGTTCTCTCTCGCACACTCACACATACCCACACAAATGATGAACCAACTGCTAATCACAGCATAATGGCTGTAATGCAGCAGTCTGTCAGCTCATAGATGAACTGAACCAACACAGCTCCAAAACAAATTACATAAAACAAAACAAAAAAATCTACTCATTGCAGTCACATATAAGATTATATAAGCGACGTGAAAAATAGCAACATATCTTTGTTAGAAAAAAAAAAAGCTAACATACTAGTATAAAGGCAGGTGCAATCATGTGAAAAACAAAGTTTTCACAGGACTCTCTGCAGTCATGTGAAAAAACTAAGTACAGCTAAAGTTTGGTCAAAATTGGGTCATGCAACAGGACAATGATCCCAAACACAGCAGTTAATCTACAACAGAATGGGTGAAAAAGAAAAGAATGAAGGTGGTGCAATGGTCCCGGTCAAAGTCAACCTGATTGAAATTTGTTGCTGGACCTTAAGAGAGCCATGCATAAACAAATTCCCACAAACCTCAATGAACTGAATCAGCGATGTAAAGAAGAGAGGGCCAAAATTCCTCCATAATGATGTGAGAGAGTGGTAAAAGCATGCGGGAAACAAATACTTCAAGGTGCTCAAGGTGGTTCTACAAGCTACTGAATAATGTTGTGTATTTAGCTTTTTTTTTATAGAACTGCACAGAGTGCTATGTAAACATTATCCATCAAGAAAGCATGGACAAGTTAGAAGAGATGAGCACAGCCACTGTGATTGGTTTGTGAAAGAACATAAATTTCTGGACCATATTTGCCAAGTAATCAGCTAAGGCCTGGTTGGTAAGGTGTGTTCATATATTGTAAAGGTGCAAAGCAGACCTAGTGCTCAGTGAGACACAAATAACATATTGTAAAGTTACAGTTTAAAGTTGGTTCAGTTTTGGAGCCGGCTTCAAGTGGCCATTCAGGGAACCACTTTAATTTTTTTCCCCATAAAAATTTAGAGCATTAGTAAGCAAACATTTACTAATTAGGGTGAAACAAAGTTAAGTATTTGTCATAAACCAAAGTGATGGATAAATTTGTTCCTCAGAGACATAAAAGGGGAAAAATGGAAACTTGGTATATTTATGATTCATCCTGAGTGGTAAAATAAATGTGTGTACCAAATTAATACTGAGTTTTCCAGCTGTTGTTGATTTATGTTTCACTATCCGACGCGACACTTTAGCATTGCTATCGGTAAAATAACACCAGGATGGCTAAAAACGAATAAGCTACATGTTATGAAAATACATCAATATGTGACCTTCCTGAACCTTAAACTAGTGCAAGAGGCATTCAGTTTTGTTCCTCTAAATAAAATCCCTGCTGAGATGGAGAATCACCGGTCCATATTGCTCAGCTGCTCCAGATGTGTTAACCATAACTGTGTTTAATCCAGAGCCTCACGGTCCATCCTTCACCATTGGTAAGGCCATCTGGTTGCTGTGGGGTCTGGTCTTCAACAACTCTGTGCCGGTGCAGAACCCCAAAGGCACCACCAGTAAGATCATGGTATCGGTGTGGGCCTTCTTTGCTGTCATCTTTCTGGCCTCCTACACTGCCAACCTGGCCGCTTTCATGATCCAGGAGGAATACGTGGACCAGGTGTCTGGTCTCTCAGACAAAAAGGTAAGGTAGAGGGTCTCTGTTTAATGCTGTGCCAATGTCTCATGCTTACCCTTGACACGTAAAGACTTTTACATGCCTCTCTCTCCATTCTCTGTCTTTTAGTTCCAGAGTCCCAACGACTTCTCGCCTCCGTTTCGTTTTGGCACCGTTCCCAATGGAAGTACAGAGCGAAACATTAGGAACAACTATCCAGAAATGCACTCCTACATGACAAAGTTCCATCAGAGAAACGTCAATGAAGCTCTGCAGAGTCTCAAGTCTGGGTGAGCGTGTTCACCACAAAGTGGTGCATTTTTTTTTTTGCTTTAAAACCAAATAATATCAAAATAAAAATCCACATTTGTGGTTAAACTTCAGAAAACTCTTACTGGCAAAATATGTTAGAATATATAAGTTTAGATAATGAACCGTGTATTTTGGTAAGTATCATTTATTATAGTGAAACTTGCTTTTTGCTAATTTTAATTGATTGAATGCAGTTTGCCATGATTCTCGTTATTTTTAAAGGACTCAAAAGCACTAAAGAGCAGGTAAATATCACCCTGCAAAGATGAAAAGGTCAAATGATAGTCACTACATGGTAATCATAATGTCTGTTGGAATAGAGATTCTAAATTCAGGGTAAGATGACTTTAAAGGTAATCACTGCTAAATTCCCTTGTTTATCTTACTTCATATAAATACATCGCAGCTGAATAAGTCCAATAATAATTTCACTCCCTCTTCAGTTTCATCAAGTGCGCCTTTTTCACCAGTTTGTGTGCCAGCTCCAGCCTTTGGCAAACCAAGTGGAAGTCTATTAGACTTATCAGCAGCTTAGAGCTATTTAGCAGGTTAATTGGAATGTTGGAGCTGTGATGTCTGACTCCCAAGTGCTAATTAATTGTAACCTATCTCTCCTCCTCTTTGTCCCTCGCTCTCTTTTTTCTCCAGCAAACTGGATGCTTTCATTTATGATGCAGCCGTGCTGAACTACATGGCTGGCAGGGACGAGGGCTGCAAGCTGGTGACCATTGGCAGTGGCTACATCTTTGCCACCACGGGGTACGGCATCGCCATCCAGAAGGAGTCACTCTGGAAGAGACCTGTGGACCTGGCCATCCTGCAGCTCTTTGGAGACGGTGAGGGAGCAAGCTGTTTCCTTCGCTGGTTTATTCCCAGATGCTCTGCAGTGTAATGCCATCATGCACACAGCTGTGCTGATGCGATGAGTTGTATAATTACTCATAAATGGATCTGATTGACTCAGAGATAAGACTGTAGTTTCATGCCTTAACACAGATGTTAAGAGATCAAAACTCCTTCACAACCTTGAAGCAAACAGTAAAGGATACATATACCCCGCTTATTTTAATGACTTATTATTTATGATAACATTGTATTCAACTAGTAAACCATGTTATAGGACAAGCTGAAGAACAATTAACATATGACCTTAACCAGTTTATTTTCAGACAAATTTGGTTTGTGTGTACAGCTGTGCAGTGCTGACGGTGTGTCAGATACTAACCAGCAGGTAAAGTCACAGACTAGCAGCAGAGATCTTTGGTCTGAGGCTAACCTGAGAGTTTATCTCAGTGATTGATCGTCTGAGTGTCTGGTGTCTTTTTTCAGCGTTTTTACTTTTCTAATGTTAGCACGTGACTTGATGGGTACAATTTTATCAATGCCAGCAGGAACAATAACCAAACCGGTGAAAATAAGACGTAAGCAAGAGCAAAAAAACCAAAAGGTCCATTAATATGAATAGCCTCAGGCTTTGCCGCAGGCCTGCAGCTCTGACTTATGAATACTGTCCAATGCAAACTATTCTTCAGGTTCTGCACTTTGGCACATTCACAGACTTTGTTCCTTCCCTGCTGATGCTTTTTTTTTTTTTTGGCATGTGAAATGCAGCTCACTTGGACTGACATCACGTGGCCGAGGCAGGAAGTTTAGGATATTCCACCTTCCTCACCCTGAAAAGCCTTCTGGTTCCTCAGGTGCATGTTTAAGGCCATTGTCCTGTCAAAAAAAAATGAAAATGTCTTCCAGTGAGTTTTGCTGCTTTCCCTTTAATGCCTCTGTGTTCATCAGTCATGAAATCAGCAAACGTCAGTGTGTCACTCGCACTGGCTGCCACTGCGTGCTTAAATAGGATCTCCACCACGTTTGACAGACGAGGAGCTTCGGCTCATTAGCTCTACCTTTTTAACCCCACGCATTTGCCACTGGATAGTTTTAATAAAGGCTCATTTCATTCAGAACTCCTCAGATTTTTCTCTTACCACGAGTTTAGTGGAGCTTAAACTAACAGCCTCTCAGTCCTGGACAGCATTCTTGACTTGCTGTGCTGTTATAGTGAGATTTTCTTTCCATGTGCTCCTCGGTCTACCAGGCCTTCTTTTTTTCCTGCTTTTTGAGTATGAACCCAACTGTTGATTTTGGCAAACCCACTACCTTTGATGTGGCTCTAATAGTTCTTTATCTTCTGCACTTGTGTGGTTGAGTCTTTGCTCTGCATAATGCCAGACAACTCCCACTCAAGCTAAATGGTAACTCAATTAGCTATGAGCCTCGTGTGAGCTCTTTCATTCCAAAAAAGAAAAAGAGTGTCCGTTTCCTTTTAAAGCCCCTGTGATTCTGGCGCTCTGTGATAGAAGACCTCTATCTCCCACACAGCTCTTTCTGTATCGCTAGTGAGGCACAGAGCCTGAAGACTAAGAAATGTGTAACTGTCTATATACTTACAGTCTGGACTGTATCACTGTGAAATACAGTATTTTCATGAATGTTTGAAATCCCTGCCCTTCACTCATGCAGGAAAAAAGCTCTCTCAGACTGTAAAATTGTGGAGCTCACCCACTCCCATCTGTTCAGGAAAGGATCTTGGAAAGTGAGGATAAAATCATACTTTCTCCTGTGTGTCTATTTGGCTCTGCAAGTCAAATGTACAGTAATTCCACTCCCACATACTGTATCTCAAATGCAGAGTGAAAAAGTAAGACATTAAGAATACAAGTCGAGCTCCACTGTGGGGAGCCGGTGCTTTATGATCATGTTTGTCGTTTATGGGAGACTGTACAAGCTCTCTGGGGTTTGTTCTTTTGAAACACACTTCGTTCCAGCTGTAGCTGCACCATTAATGAGTCTCTGAATGAGCAGGAAATGAAATGTGTTCCAAATGTCCAGTTCTATGCTCTTCATCACACAGAAATTAAAATGTCACCAACAATGGCTAGTTGTGAAGTTTATCCACTTTAAACCGTCCTGTTTTGATATACGGCTCAATTCAGTATGGGAAGTATAATGGAGGTTTGGTGTGTGTGTGTGTGTGTGTGTGTGTGTAGGTTCATGTGCGTGTGGTGTAGCTAGTTTATTTGGGCATTGTCCAGTGTGTTGTGAGCATCCTGAGCCAAGGGCCCTCAGGGGCCTGCTATAGTGTGTCCCAGTTAGAGGTGCCAACATAGCTCCTGGTATATTTCTAAACCGTGTATGCGTGCGTGTCTGTGTGTTTGGTTGCGTGTACATGTGAATATGGGTCAGCCCTCCAAAAATGAGTGCCTGCCTGCGTGCGTGCGTGCGTGCGTGCGTGCGTGCGTGCGTGTGTGTGTGTGTGTGTGTGTGAGAGAGAGAGAAAGAGCTAGGGATATAAAGAAAGAGCAGTGTAGAGATTCTGATTATTTATGAGACAAGTTTATTTTTATCAACCTACATCCAGTTCAGCAAGAGTCTTCTATGTGTTTGTTACTTATTAATGATCAGTTAGGTTAGTTGTAGAATTAACTTAACAATCTGTCAAACTTAGTTGAGAGTAATTTATGTGTCTGCTCGCAAATGTGTATGTGTGTGTGTGTGTGTGTGTGTCTGAATATGGGTCGCTGTAACACCCCCCGTGTGCCACTGCAACAGCATTAATACAGAAACCAAGCGGCCCTGTCTGGCCCCCTCTCAGGATTTCAATGTCACTTTGCCACGCCTCGCCATCCACTCCCCTCCTGGTGGCCTAGAAAGTGATCAGACTCACGCGGAGAGCCCAGTGGCCTGATACGAAGGCTGGAAGAGAGTCGGGCTAGTTTGACGCAGGCCTGAGCAAAAAATATATCACAGCTGTCCTGAAAGTTAAACTGCTAATTTTCTGTTGCACGTTTAAATGGAATCATTCAGCTGTGTCTGATTAACTTTTTTGCCCCGAAATCAGTGAAAGACGTGTTGCATCATTACAGAACGTCGGTGATAAAATCGTTACTTCTTATTCAGTCATAAAATATACTTCTTAAAGATTTTATATGACCTTTTACAACAAAGGGTACTTGTAGTTATTAGATTTTAGAAAGTGACTAAAAGTAAGAATAAGAAAGATGTTTTATTTATCACATATTAAGGCTCCATAGAAGCTCATTTAGTAGTTTCTGGCTTAGAGGAGAGGATAGATTCATGTCTATAGTGTGTAAGTGTTATTACACTTTTACTGCTGTTTCATATCATCGCCAGTCATTATGCTAAGCTAAGCTAGCAGCTGAATGCGTCTCATGTAACTTTCTGCCCCCACATAAAATGACTGTATTTTGAAAAGTGTTGCTTTAAGGTGTAAAAGTCTCGCAATCCCTTAGAGTCACAGTAGATTAGTTAAGCTACTGTCACACAACGGAAACCAGTGATCAGCGACCGCAGCGTGAGTAAAATGATTGTGGCCGTGTGCAGTGAACTTGTGATCTCATTGCCTTTCAAATAGTTGCTTCGAAGACTGGGACCAGATCTGCAACCACTCGCAGTCAGTTGCCATCTTCAAAGTGACTTTGCTGCATCAAGGCGGAGATAAGACGGAGTCCATCCATTAGTTTGCAATTGAATAGGCTCAAATTGGCAAATATATACAATTACCAGAATTGCACAGAAATGGACATTAATTAGAAATTCATATTAACTACTTAATTCAGAGTCCAGATTTGAAACACAAATTCAGAAATTTATCAACAAATTGTGACATAGTTGCTGCAGGACAATGATTTAAAATGCAAAATGCAGCGGCAAACTCTCTTTTCTAAAGTAGTATAACCAAAATCCAGCCAGTTGAGTTGAGTCCCCCATTACAACACCCTCAACCTCTCGGCAACCAGTTGGTCTCTGTACAACTTTCAATTTGTTGCCAAATGCAAAACAATTCATTACAGTCACTGGGCAACCACTTTTTTTTCCTAGCTGCAAGGAGTTTGCTGTCCTGCTTTTATTCTAGTGTGATTGAACTATTAAATAACTAAACAAAGCAGTGAAAATCAACTTGCATAGACCTAGATAGCTGAAATTCCACTTACTTTTCAGTCACATCTCATGGACTTCATCAGTAAGTGGCGATAGCTGTTATTGTCATCTGAGTGAGGAACACATGGTGATTGTCATGAGATTCATGTAAAGGCTCCCAGAGATGTTTGGGGACTGTGTGGAGGGCCTGGGAGCACTGGGGGGAATGAAAATTTAAGATGCATCTCATTTTTTAAAGGAAAAAAACAGCCATGAATTTTAGAGAACTAAGCCACTGATAATGGATGCTTGTAGAGTCTGCTGCTGAAGTCAAATGCCTTCTATATATTTCAGGTTCATCAGCACTATAAAGTCATCAAAACTACGTCTTTTTAAATGAGTGGTCTCCCTGCATTCCCAGAAAAAAAAATAATAAAAAAAACATTCAGTTGCATTAACCTTTATTAACACTGATTAATACATCCAGTGAAGGGCAATTGTTGCATCCTGTCACTCTAAATTCTCTGATGTCCAATAAACAACAAAAAAATGCTCTTGCATCTTCCAAAATAGACATTTCTCCACTAAAATGAATGCTAAATGTAAACAAATGACATAGCAAGCATAAGAAAAGTGGCACCCTGACTCCCAGGAGGTCGTCCCGATAAACGATGCCAGTGTCAGAATGGTTTCAGTTACTGTTTATCAGTAGATCTAAGTAGAGGCGGCTGTGTGATTCTGTATTTATGCCTTTGCTTGTGGTGCCTCTTTTTTTTATGTTTCTATGCTGCGGCGATGCTTGTTGATGCTTGTTGATGCTCAGAGGCCAGGCTGTGCTGTGGCGGTGGAATTGCGCTGACATGTAGCAACAGTGGCTGAATGTATGATTAATTAACCGACGCCTGTCCTGCCACAGTCGGCTTTGATAGCGAACAGCTCACGATGAAACAGAAGGTGACCCACAAAAGCAAGCAGAAGCTCGGGGACCAGCGTCAGACGCATAACAGACACCTACAAACACAATGATCTGCAGAAAACAATGCAAATAAGGTTAATGTCATTAACATGTGACTGATGGCCCATATGTGGTTCTCTTTTTCTGTCTGCTGTCAAGCCTGCTGCAAAATTTAGAGCTCTATTTCACTTCTAACCACCCTGAACCCCCTTTCCTCTTCTGCTCGCCATCTTCCCTCTTCTCTTCTTTTGTTGCATCATTTTCTCATCCCTCATGTCCTCCAATACCCGTCCTGTTATTACATCATGTCCCTCTTCTCTACTTTATATAATACTTTTATTCCCTCTTTTTCACACTCCTTTCTTTATTGCAATTCCCATCTCAAATATAAAAACACTTCCCCACATGTCGTCATCGTGCCCATGTCTTTGCCCTCCTTCTTCTTCTCTTGTCCATCCACATATGTTCCTCCTGTCTCACCTCCATCCAACCTCCTCCTTGTTGGCCTACCCCTCATCCATCTCTTCTTACCATCTGTTTCTTCCTTCATCCCATCACTTTCTCTCTCCTTTCATCCTCCATGCCAATACGCTTCCTCAATCCAGGTGAGATGGAGGAGCTGGAGTCCCTATGGCTGACAGGGATCTGCCACCACGAGAAGAATGAGGTGATGTCCAGCCAGCTGGATGTGGATAACATGGCTGGCGTCTTCTACATGCTGGGTGCTGCCATGGCTCTTTCGCTCATCACCTTCATCTGTGAACACTGGTTCTACTGGCAGCTGCGCTTCTGCTTCATGGGCGTCTGCTCCGGCCGGCCCGGCTTCGTCTTCACAATCAGCAGGGTGAGAGGGGGGTGGGGGAAAGTGGACTTTTATAGCAAGAAAAACACACTTTGTTAATACTTTGAAGTTAATATCCCTAACCATGTACATGTATGTATATACATATTGTATATACATACATTTATATACTTCTTCAGCCTCTGACCACACTTAATGTGATTTTTTTCTACAGAAAGGATGACAGTTTAAGATACAAAAACACCAAAAAAATGTCACTACACACCTAAAAAAAAAAAAAGCTGTTGCTGCCTTTAGTGAAGCCCCAGTTACACAGGTCTAGAGTCCTGTTCACACTCATCTAGCAACCACTGGTCCATAGGGAAATGTTAATATTCCCCGACTGGCTGCAACCGGTTGCGGGAGGTTGCTTTCTGTCACTAGGTGAAATTGGTCACAGTATACACTGCTGCACCAAAAACCTTCTTGCAATTGCTTTGATTATTAGCAGATTGCCGTGGTCACCCGTAGTTTGCCTGGAAGATGCTGACTTGTCTGCTATCACTTCCCACCTAAGCAGTGGTGAAAACTGTGAAGCGTGTGATGCAAACCAGAAATAGAGATCGTTCACCTTCAAAGTAAAATTTGCCCCTTTGAAAAGTATTGTTTCAGTGGTAAGGTACAACTTTATGATTCTCCGTTTCCAGTTTGTGTTGCTCTTTTTCCAAGTTTCAGTACCACTCGGCTAATAGTTAGAGAGAGTTTGCACACATGTTTGCGTCTTCCATGCAAACTACAGGCAACCACAGCAATCTGCTAGCAACCAAAGCAATCACAAGAAGGTTTTTGGTGCAGCACCCTTTTTGCCACTGATTTCACCCAGCAACAGCCAGCAAATCCAGCAACCACTCACCAACTTGTTAGGGAATATACATGTTTTCCCTGGTGACCTGTTGCCAACCAGTCTCTAGGCCTGTGTGACTAAGGCCTTAGCTTGTATTGACAAGATCACTAGTGTTGATGATGTATGCTCCTTGTATTGCCATCAATATGCAATCAATATCATTCTGCTGAAATGATTATTATTGTCAGCACTCACTGGTATGAATGACAACACCCAAAAAAATCTAGTTATTGAGCAGTCGGCTTCTCTAAAGTAGATGGTACACGACATCCATCTGGCTGTAATTCTCAAATTAACCCCTGTGTAACTGAGTCGTCCTCGTCTGTGAAGTCACCGTCATTACTCGCTGCTTCATTACTATCTCTAATGGCTCACAAATGAAGGTGTTTTATTCTTTGAGGCATTAGAGATGCCACAAGTATAAAGTGCATTCCACTTAACCAAATCAAACTGCCGCTGCCAAGGTACACACACACACAGAGGCGCTTTCTCCTTTAGTTTTGATGCCCTGGCCTTTCTGATGCCCATGAGGTGCATATTTACAAAATGCTGAGCTGAAATCAATACTTCACTCAACAACAAAAATCAGCCACAGAACCGGAGAGGGTAGATTACTGGATCCCAAGAGACCAAAGTCACCCCCAAGGTATTTGATTTGCATTCCAATTGTGTTGACATGGCTCCGGTGTAATTCACTGCGCGCCTCTGAAGGTGAAACACTGCAGGCTAAACCACGTGGCTAATTTACAGCAGAGAAGCCACACACTCTCTCTCCATTTGACGTGCTGTTGTGGTGCTGGGATGTCTTGCGCCAAGAAAGCAAGGCTTTGTATTTCAAAAAAAAAAAAAAAGTACCCCTCCTTGCTCTCATATTCCGCTCCGGTGCTCAAATTTGATTATTTTGTGTGGTATTAATTTTGCGTCTTTGCCATCGCCTTGTTTATGACCGTGTGTGCGTGTCCATGCCTGTTTATGTAGAAGGAGCATTCTGTAGAAGACTTGTTGCTAAAATGTCAGTTGACTTCTCATTTCCAAAGACGGGCCGCTTGTTGTTTTTCATTATTGCATCATTATAATTTGTATGGGAACCGGATCAGAGACCAATTAGGCTTTGTGTAACATTCAGTGATTGCTCTCATTTACAGAAATTACCGCTGTCTTTGTTGCAATGTGACAAAATAAATGAACGCCGCGTGTCCGCAAATACAGCCAGATGATTCAGCATGTTAAAATATTCAGGGGAAATATTCATCGAGAGCTTTGATTTGCATATGTAGCACAGAGCACGGGAATTGTGGAGCAACAACAGTGGAAACTGCTGTTTATTAGCTTTCCGCAATCCCCGGCCAAAGCATCACATTGTCTCCTTCTCATTTACTTGAGTGTTTTCTTTCCAGCCGTGGCTTTTTCCTTCCCTTTTTTTTCCCCCCTCTTTCTTGCTCTGCCACTCCGATTGATTCCGCTTTTTTAATTTCACAGCATAATCCAATAAACCTTATTGTTATTGCTGCAATTAACATTTAAGCTCGGCAGTGTAAAAAATGAGACATCTGCCACGGCTGGCGTGAGTCACGTGGCTTCGGTCATGGCTTCACAGTCGGTTAGCGTTCCCTCCCTCGGCACTTCTCTGAGCAGTTCTCCCCTGGCTACCTGCTCCTCCAGGTCCCACCTGCATCACTGAAACAAATTAATTATATTGATTTAAAAGCCTCTAATGACTTAAGAACTGTAAATGTATTAAAGGTTTAATCGCTCCACTTTTCACAGGTCTCGCGTCACGTCACGGTTAAGTTCATTTGCATCAAGAAACGCTTACTTGCAGCACACTCAGGCTGTATTAAATCATAAGCTGCTACCTGTTCAGATGCTGCTATTTGCAATCAGGAGCATCAAGGGTTTTTTTTTCCCCCTTTTGTTTCCTGCCTCTCTGTAACTACTTATAGATTTCACTGTGATACCTTGGATTCTGTGGAGCCCTCAGGCCGCAGTTATTTCTATTCACACATCCTGCCCAAACAATCAGCTACTGTAGCACCGGGCCAGCAGCAGTCTGCCAACTGTTACATTATGTGAGCCTGCAGAGTCGACAAAATCCGCTGGTGAATATGAAGCACGCAGTCACTTTGTTAAATGTCCAAGATTCGATGCACCTCAGTATTAAATTCTCATTCCTTCTCCAACTGGTTGCCCCTGCTTATTCATACATGGAAGAGATAAACAAAAATAAATAAATAAAAAAAGCGCAAATATTTATCCTGACCGTTAACTCCTACTGAGGGAAGCTCAGTCGAACATTAAGGTAAATGTTCTTCCCAAAAGTTGATTACATCATAGATGTCATGGGAGGGAAGACATGACAGATTCAGCAGCAGGTGGGGTGTAATCAGAACAATAAAATAAGAAAAACAAAGGAGTTGAAGGGATGACTTCTTATACAAACAGCCAGATGGGGAAAAAAGAAACACAGATGAGATGGAGAAGGACCAAATAAACATTAAAAGATGGTTCTGAGTGGGGTAACAGAAAAAAAGAGAAGAATTTCACAAAGGTGGGCGTGTGCATTTTGCTCTTTCTTGAATACTGTTGAGTCATTTTGTATTTATATTAGCCTCCTAGTTTTAGCCACTGTCAAGCTTTGCTTACTTGGCTGTTAACAGACTGTGAAATTAAAAGAAGTAATGGCATTATTCAAAAACAAGATTGAGGGATGAAGCCTTTCTGCTGCAATGCAGGCGCTGTCCATGTAGCTAATTAATTACCAGAAACAAGTGGCTTGGGAAAAGAAAACTGAGGGTCAACTAGTGCTATTGTTGGATAAGGGGGAGAAGAAGATCTGACATCCACTAGACAGTTAACCTCTTGACCTCTGCACTGGGATGATCTTTGATCTTTAACAGTGGCTGAAGCATTCTTTTATTTCCATAGCCATCTGCAGGAAAAAAAATGAGTAAAATCATTGTTGGGAATTGATCGGATCCTTTACAGTCCCCATCTGTCATGCCTGGTTTGCTCTCTGCTGTACATCCATTTTTTTTTCTGAATATTGTATCGTAGATCACTGAATGCAAATGGAACAGTTTATCTTACTGTCACTACGACACTCAGCTAGCGTCTCCTTGGCTTGGCCTTCCCCTTCATCCCTAATAACTGCTGAAGGATATTGTTCAGCTGAATTCTAATCACATCGATTAAAGGTATTGACCGGTGGGTCTGAGGAGTTCTTCCAGTCACTTGGCCTTTATCAATCATCCCCCATCAGGGTGCACTATCCTCTCTGAATCTTCACACTCTTCACTTGCACTGTCCCACTTTATCTCACGTCACCGAACATACATTTCTCTTTATGAAAGACATGTTTCTCTTACCATATACAGCAGGGTGTTAACAGAATCAATACAAAAAGCTGGAGTGGTTTTTTAAATTTTCTTGTTTCGCTCTGTCAAAGTTCTTCATTAAATACACTGTTTGGTTTTTTTTCTTCGCCTTCTTTATGAGAGCACGCAGCACATACCATGTTTTAATCTGATGTTATTGGTTGAGTTTCTGTGTCATTAACTAACACAAGCCATACATTTAAAAACATATCAAAATCTGGCGCCCTTGGTTACCTGGCCTGTGTAGACAGCTGAATTGACTGATGTAAAAGTTTATCACTTCTGTCAGATGTGTTCATGATGGATGGGTGAACACTGTGGCCAAAAACACTTCTGCTGGCTTGTGTTAAAATGCAGTATTGGTGAATAACAAATGTTTGACATGTTCACCCGTTAATGGCCTCTCTTACCTGTCTTTCTCCCACACAGGGCATTTACAGCTGTATTCACGGGGTGCAGATCGAAGAGAAAAGCAGCTCTGCATTGAACTCGCCATCGGCCACCATGAACAACACTCATTCCAACATTTTGCGCCTCCTACGCACGGCCAAGAACATGGCGTCCCTGTCGGGGGTGAACGGCTCACCGCACAGCGCTCTGGACTTCATCCGCCGTGAATCTTCTGTTTACGACATCTCTGAACATCGGCGCAGCTTGGCGGGCCACTCAGACTGCAAGCCACCCTACCTGCCAGAAGACAACATGTTTAGCGACTACATCAGTGAGGTAGAGAGGACGTTTAGCAACCTCCATCTTAAGGACAGCAATTTGTATCAGGACCACTATCTACACCACCATGGCTCAACACTAGGGCTTAGCGGACCTCCTCCCAACAGACCCCATAGTCTGGGCAGTGCTAGTTCTTTGGAGGGCGGCATGTTTGATTGTGACAGCCTGGGTGGAGGGGTGACTCCTATCTTTACCACTCAGCCCTGCTCAGCACTGACCCACAGGAACATGAGCAAGTTTGACCTGCTGTCTGGACAGACTCCTCCCTCGGGCCAGAGCTTCAAAGGAGGCCTGCCCGACCTGTACGGGAAATTCTCCTTCAAAGGAGGTGCCTCGAGTTCCACTTACATCCCTGGACATAGCTATTGCCCGGGGAGAGGAGATGACGATGGGAATATACGCTCAGATGTGTCAGACATTTCCACGCACACAGTAACTTACGGAAACTTGGAGGGTAATGCCAAGAAGCGCAAACAGTACCGTGATAGCCTGAAAAAGAGGCCGGCCTCTGCCAAGTCCAGACGGGAGCTGGACGAGATTGAGCTGGGCTACAGGAGGAAACCTTACCACATCAGTCACCACCACTATCATGCCCACCGCTCTGCCTCCCCACCACTGCTGCCCTCTGAACGCAAGAGAGGTGGCGGAGGAAGTGGGGGAGGTGGAGGAGGAAACAACGATGGAAACTCTTATCTTTTCAGAGAAAAGGAGAGTGTTAGAGATTTTTATTTGGACCAGTTTCGGCCCAAAGATGGTGTCCCTCAGTGGGAACATGTGGACTTGACAGAGGGTCCTGGGAGCAGAGACGGAGGTGTAAGTACCTGCACCTCCCTGGTACCAGTGGAAGACTTTCTTCAGAGCAAACCCAAGAAGTCAGATTCAAAGAGCGGGGGAGGTTCTGGAT
Source organism: Archocentrus centrarchus (assembly GCF_007364275.1). Taxonomy (NCBI): domain Eukaryota; kingdom Metazoa; phylum Chordata; class Actinopteri; order Cichliformes; family Cichlidae; genus Archocentrus; species Archocentrus centrarchus. The sequence goes on along the minus strand of NC_044353.1, from coordinate 10,153,710 downwards.
TGGCAGGGGGAGAGTGGGAGTGCAGGAACTGTCGGGCTAGCGGGGGATTAGGGGGCAAGCAGATGTCCATGCATGGAAGTGGGTATGGTGGCGGTATGAGCTGTGGGTCCTCAGCGGGTGGAGGAGGCAGCCGCCCCAGCTCTGCAACTTGCATGCGCTGCGAAGGTTGTAAAAAGACAGGAAACCTCTACGATATCAGCGAGGACAACAACCACCTCTTGGAACAGATGGGGGGAGGGTCAGGTGGGGGAGGAGGGGGAGGTATGGGCGCGGGCCCTCAGTCTCAATCTCAGGCACAGCAGAGGCGGAAGAGCGGCGGTTTCGGCAAGCCACTTCGGCGGCAGCATTCATATGATGCATTTGTCGATCTTCAGAAAGAGGAATCAGGTGGGATGGGCAGTTTGATGGGCTTAGGAGGAGTCGGAGGCATGAGTGGTGCAGGCATGGGAGGAATGCTGCCCCCACCCAGAAGTGTTAGCTTGAAGGAAAAAGAACGCTACATGGAAGGCAGCAGCCCCTTCGCACACATGTTTGAGCGTCACGGGGGCTCTGAGAGAGAAAGGGAAAGAGACAGGGATCCATTGTTTTATGGAGGTGAGAGCCAGTCGGGCCTCTTCAGAGGTGGTGAAGGCGTCCACCGCCGCTCCATCGGAGAGAGGGACATGAGAGACAGAGACAGGTCTTTGATGGAGGGAGGGGGTGGGGCAGCGTTCTCTTTATCCAAATCTCTTTACCCCGACCGGGTAAACCAAAACCCCTTTATACCCACCTTTGGCGATGACCAGTGTCTGATGCACGGAGCCAAACAATATTACATGAAAAAGCAACAGCAGCAGCAACAGGTTGCCAAAAACAGCCGAAGTGACTTCAGGAGCCAGATGAGCGCAACGTCATATCTGCCAGCATCTGCCAACACCGGGGTGATGTCCAGTGCAACACCCCGGTTCCCGAAAGAGCTCAGCCTTGGTGGAATGAACCACCATGGCTCCATGCTGGGGGTAGGACCCCCACGTCCCTTCAATGGAAGCAATGGCCATGTGTACGAGAAACTCTCCAGCATTGAGTCTGACGTGTGAAAGACAAATGTGGGAGGAGGGGTGGGAAAATGGCAGGGGGGGGAGTGAGGAGAGCAATAGAAGCGCATCTAGTTTTAGGAGATCAGGGATGATTTTAAAGACGCTGTAAACACACTGTAACCCTAGCCCATATTGAGAGGTAAGGATCAGAGGGGGAAAAGATAAGGGACTAAGGAGGAAAAGACTGAAAGGTGGAGACTGAAATGAAAAATGTGTAGAAGGAAAGGGGGAATAAAGGATTTAGATTTTTCTTTTTTTTTTTTGCAAGAAAATATGGGTAACAAATCAGGACACCCTGGGGAGGTGTGGGATATTACCCCCCTTCTCTCAGAAATGGCCAAAGCTACTCTACTTTTACGTCCAAACACGGTCAATAAACATCCCCCTCGACTCAAGTCCGTCATTTCCATCCACCAGTGTGGTAGAAATCAGTGTACTCGGTCGGTGTCGCAATGTGGCGACACCTCTCCTTAGTCTGATATCGGACGTGTCAGGCCTGGTGCGATTCGATGGCTGTCTGAAGGGCTCCCGCTGAGCGCTCATGAGGAAGAACAGCGAGAGCAGAGACAGGAGCGAACTGCCCATCTGCCCCTGTGTCACTGCGGAAAGTAGACATTGCCACGTTTACTAGAGCGGCGACACGGGAGATGACTGCTGCCTCCCTGTCTTTCTCTTGCTCTCTCTCGATGGAGACAGCCCCGTCTGTCCACATCTCTTCCCAATGCTCTTGTCCCGCTTTTCTGTTCTGTATATCTCCTCTTTCTCTCAGCCCCATCACCCCCATCCCCAGCCTGACACCCCACGCTTCTCCTCCTTCTCCTCATCCCGACGCCAAAAGAGCTGATCTTGTTTGCTGTGAGAAATACAATCATGAATGATAATAAGATATTCTTATAGAAAAAAACAGGGTATAAGAACAACAATAATACTGATACCGTTGTGAATAACAGAGATGTTTTAGTGCTGAATATAATAACACTGCTTATGATATCACTAAGTTTTTACTTGTTTTGTGTTCTCTTGGTAAAAATCTCACTGCTGTTTTAGTATCTGTAGTTGTTTCCTGTCTGCCTCTAGTGGCAGCAGGCAGGTTGTTCTCAGCTCAACCAACAAGCCAGAAAGACTGAGTCCTTAATTCCTTTTTTAAAAACTTTAAAAACTTTTGTTTGTTTCCTGTAGTATACTTTACTCCATGTTCATGCATTGATTTGCTCCTGGTAGAAAAACAAGCTCTTGAAGACATATTTGGAGTCGGCAGATCCACTTTTGACATTTCAAAGCATCACACACACACACACACACACACACACACACAAACACGCACACATTCAGTATCTGTCCATCTGAACTTGTGTTTCCTTGAACGACGACGTCTCATCAGAAGCTGAGGATGCTTGGGAGGAAGGATGTGCCTTAACGGTCTCCGGTGGAAGTGTCCTCCAAGTTCACAAGCGACCCTGGCGCAGCAGCACCAGGACGGAGCGGCACGCTTTAAAGGCTGCTTGGCGTTCTCGTCACATTTATGAGCCAAAACTGCAGTAAACATTTACAGCAGGCTTTGAGGCACTGCTGCTGCTGCTGCTGGTGGTGGTGGTTTAGATACAAGATACCGTTTAAGATCTTTTATAACTTTGTAAAGCAGTATATTTCATATGTCAAGTATGGGCAGTGTTTTATGAGCCAATTGTATTCAGGATGTCCCATTGTTACGGATAGACCGATGCGTCTCAATTCACAACATGGCAGCCTTTAGAACACTTCTTTTTATTCAGGTTACATAACAACAGTCATCAGGCACTTAACCTTTCTCGGCCTCTCACTGGTATTCCGTCGAAGGCATTACTTTTCTCGAAGCGGGCCGAGGGGCTCACACAGGAAGCTTTTGTCTGGACATTGTGTATGATTAATATATACACTGTCGTTTATGTAGGCGAAATGCTACAAAAAAAAAATGTGTAGGAGGAGTGTCGTCGCCCCACGACAACAACACTGATAAAAAGTTTGAGCAGAGGAGGATGTGCATTTGAGAGACTGGCTGAGGGCGGCCAGCTTGCAAAAGATTGCTTTTTACTTTGAGTGATGTAGATAGTCTTTTTAGCTGAAGAGGCCTCATTTCTTGCACAGGACTTTTTACTCAGTGTAGGTTCAGGCACTCAGTAGACATGCCTTATCATCCCATCGCCCTCGCCCCCACCCCGAGCTGTCTGATGATGACTCATCGCAGTTACTGTACAGAACAGAGAAGCCCTGGTAGTTCTTTAAAGGTTTGATCTTCGATTAGTTGGTGTCAGAAGTTCAAGGGCTGCCGGAGATTGAGCAGGAGCGTCGTTCCGAGGTGGGAGCCGCTGGAGTGTGATCTTTATCATTGTCGACCACTAGCTTAACGCACCAGTGTAACAGACTGGCGAGTATGTATGTGTGCTCGGAGGGAAGCAAATCAGGATTGAGTGATAACAGCTGTTCTTTTTTAAACACTAACTCTGCTGATAACTATTCATAAATTCAAAAACCTCTCCTCCTCCTCCTCCTCCTCCTCCTCATCCCTCGCTCCACAGATCAAACTGTCAAAGCGAGACTTATCAAGCTAGCCTTAAATCCGACTCATCTGCCCCCGCCCACACCCCCGTGACTCTCCTAATAAATAGATTGGGATCTCTGGAATTTTTATATGCACACATTTTGAAAGTTCAGGTCAATCATTATCAGCAAGCTGGTATAGGAAGGTCAAAGGCCAACGGGGGCTATGACAAGGAAATAAGAAATGGAAGAAGAAGTAGAAGTAGAAGGACTTTGCAGTGGGCATCAATCAGTGTCAGCATTAGTATGTTAAATCTTTACCTTGTAAATATTATATTTAAAAAAAAAAACCTTTTCACTTTGTACAGTAAACAGACAGACAGGATGTAACTTTCCATATGTTTTACAGCAATTTAAGAAATAAAGAAAACAACAATAAAAACTCATAAAAACCAACAAAAAAATTACACAAACAAAAATATGCAAAATATAGTTAAGACACAGATATTACTAATCATAAGTGATATAATTGAAGCTCTTTTTCTTTCGATCTCATGTTTACTTAATTATAATAGTTTACCAATCAGTATACTGATTATGTTAAGAATTATGCTTTTTTTCTTATTTTCACTAAAGTGTCGGAGGATAATTTTACTGTAGGTGTAGACGTTTGGTGATTTTTAAAAAAAGGGGGAAAGTTTAGTTTTAGGAGTCTTCGCTAAGTTTCCCTTGAATTGTGTTAGATTCTCTCTTTTTAAGGTAAGCTACTCTTCATGCTTTTTGAGCTCAATTCAATTATCTACACATTTATGTAATACAATATTACATGTATACAGAGATGATATTTGCATATAGAGGCAGTATATTGTGATCCTTCATTTTTAAGCAGCGATCCTTGTTAAAAAACAAACAAACAAACAAAAAAAAACAAAAAAAAATAGACATTTGTGTTTTTTTGTTGCCCGTTTTTTTCGATGTGGGCTCTAACGGTGATTGCACACAGAATTTAGAGCCATCGTCAGTCCGGCCTATCCTGTTATATCTCTATGTTTGGGATAGACATCACTGTGGTAAATAAGGAAGATATACACACACATGCACACACACACACACATCTACACACAAATGCACACTGGACTTTCCCCAGTGTTGATATTGTGATATTGCTGAGGATTTAGGCACAATCTTGTGGAGAAAAACCATGAATGAGTGTAGTTTCATCTCAGTTATTTGAAGCTGAAATGCATTTGTACAACCCCTTATTAAAAGGTGAAACATTCCTCCTGTCATGTCTCATTCTGTGTAGCGTTTTGCTACAGGGGAATAAACTGCTGTTTCTCCATTTTCGCTCACTTGTTACTCAACTGTGTTATGTTGACAGCTGGAAACACTTAAATGCTTTGGATTCTAACTCGTTTTGTGCAACGCTGTGTGTTTCCCTGTGCGAGAATGGAAGTAATCTGTTGTGTACATATGCAATTTTTTTTTTCTTTTGTCTCCACGCAGTCAGAAATTTTTTCCTCACCCTTATTCTGTATGGCACGCATTCCAATAAGTCTCTATAATCTTCCCATCAGCCCCGAGAGGAGAAATTCATCTCTCTTCTGTTTTTCCCCTCAGCTGCGTTTTATGTCTAGAGGTTTGATTGAAAAGTGAAAAATGTATCACGCACAAACTCTGTTAGGTTTGCAGATTTTTTTTCTTAGAAGCCAACACGTTTATTCTCCTCATTTGCAATAAACAGCATGACCAAACAGAAAATCTCTTCGCTGTACACCGCACCGGGAGGTTAACTAGTTTGCTACCACTGGTTGGGAGGTGTACCTGACACTGTGGTAAGCATGCTATCATCAGACCTTTATCGCCTCCAACTTCGGAGCGGGCAGTGCTGCAGAGTAAGCAGGGCTCATTTGGAAGCCTTTATTTCCCTTAAGGCCAGATTGTTTGCAGCCTTCCTTTTCTCTGCACACGGGCATGCCACAACACATTTGTTCAAATGGTTCACGTAGAGCAAAACACTGTCACTTTTTTCTTTTTTTTTTTTTTTTAACAACACAAGAAATGGCTGCGGCAAAGCAGGCTGGAACATCCTGAAGGTGTAGGATGTAAATATCACCTCAGATGACGTGTGTTTTTCTGTCAGTAATAATGACACATGGGACCAAATACCAGCCTGACAGTCAGCTGCAGGGAGCGATGTAATGGTTAAACTGACTTGTTGAAAATGCTTTTGTGTGTGCGTGTGTGTTTTGGATAAAAGGTATTTGAGGAGTTTCACATATTTCCAGCATTCATAATTGACTTTGAACTGCTAATTTTTAATAAATGAGTGCGGTTTCACCCGATGCAGACAGGAGGAACTATACTGTGATGTTACATAACTGATTTATTCTGAAGGGTCCATGTGATTTATTCATTCTTATTCATTACAGAAAATATTTTAGACTAATGTGTATGTGTATTACTGCTATTACTGATCTCGCTTTATACTGGTGCACACAAAACTTTCTATTAAATTGTGTACAGTTTGGTTTGTTTTTAATATTGCTTTTCTTTCCACCTTCATCGTTCACAGATTGAGAATCGGTTGCGCTAACTGGGTGAAAACTGCTGATGGCATAAGGGGTTGCTACTAAATGTATTTCACAAGGTTAACAGGTTTATGAAAACACAAACATAGCCTGATTGAATTAACTGTGGGTGACAACAAATGTAACATATGAATAATATCAATTGTATACATAATATTATTCTTGGCCATTCTTTTTGTCTTTTTGTGGCCCTTTACTTTGAGACAATGCCAAAATTTTTACACCATACAAACAGAAAACCACACAAAAACAACTAATTGTACAGGCTGTGTATATACTGAATACTGGGGAAAATATTTACCTTGATTTTCTTTTTTTATGGAAACAACGTAATCTCAATAACAAAATTAACCACATCATGACAAAGTTGCAAAAAAACACCATTAAGGTACTTCTAATAAGGATCATACTGATATCTACAATTATAAGTGCTGACATAAGACTATTCTTTCTCTTTGTACATGATGAACAAAATGAAGTGTTGAGTATTAATAATAAAAAACTATAAGTTTCACGCATATGTGGAGTCTTCTTAAGCTGTCTGGTGTTTATCTGAAGCATTGGCCATAGACTGTAGATAAAAGATGGACATAGCCACCATTACATCACGCATTACATAATGATGTCACACACTGACTGGGAAGCCTCGTGTTGAGCATTTTTGGCCATTGCCATCTTGATGTTTTGAAAACAGATGTGATGAGCAAGAGAGGGATCTGACTAAGGAGGGATTTGTGTTTGTCAATAGGCTAGTGACTTGTTAATCACATGATGAAGCACTCCCTGTTTTTATTGTTTTTATGGGATGCTAATAGGGACGATAATTTACTAAATCAATTGTAGTCAATATGACCTGCGTATGCTGAGGTCACAGAGTAAGGAAGCACAGGGCTGTTATCCCACTGTCTTTAAAATGATCATGCTTCTTTTATGAAACCAGAAGAGTTGCCCCCTGGTGGCCATAACAAAAAAAATAATAAAATAAAATAAAAAACATACAAATGCAGGTTTAAGGCACTTCCATGTTGGTTTCACTTCATGCTATGTCCATATTTTATATACAGTCTGTGACACTGCACACATCTGCACCCCCTCACCTCAGTGTGTATTGATACTGCGATGGGTCATGCTACATGTGAAATAACTTAATATATCACAAGAATACCACTATTGAAGATTAATATATTACAGTGTTACGTAACTCATTAGAATACTTCCACATTACCATTTAGCATGCTCACAATGGTAATATAGTCCAGAAGGTGTTTCAGAGCTGTGGGGCTGGCATCTCCTCCTCAATGGGCCTCACCACCAGGGGTGTGAAATGGTATTAGAGCTGCTTAGCAGCTGACACACGCTTTTTTCAGTAACAAATTGTTTTCAAAAGGAGTGTTCATGGGAATTTTTGACCATTCTTCCAGAAGCACATTTGTGAGGTCAGACACTGATGTTGGATGAGAAGGCCTGGCTCACAGTCTCTGCTCTAATTCATCCCAAAGGTGTTCTATCAGGTTGAGGTCAGGACTCTGTGCAGGCCAGCCAAGTTTGGCTTTGTGCACTGGTGTGCAGTCAGGAAGGGGCCATCCCCAAACTGTTCCCACAAAGTTGGGAGCATGAAATTGTCCAAAATGTCCTGGTATGCTGAAGCATTAAGAGTTCCTTCCACTGGAACTATGGGGCCGAGCCCAACTCCTGAAAAACAACACTTGGCACTATGCAGTCAGACAAGTACCATTCTCCTGGCAAGTGCCAAAACCAGACTCATCCATGAAGTGCAATTCGTCACTCCAGAGGTCTCCACTGCTCTAGAGTCCAGTGGCGGTGTGTTTTACACCACTCCACCCAACTCTTTGCATTGAACTTGGTGATGTAAGGCTTGGATGCAGCTGTATTTATCAGTTTTGCTAACTTCAGATTTGGATGCTCTGCGGACTGCACACTTAGCATCTGGCCATACATGTGAGGACATGGTGGTCTTTAGTACATTCGGCAGATATTGGTCATTAACACCAACAGCAACACCCGCTCATTAAAATATTGCCTGATAAATTTCAACTCATTGCCGGCATATTTACCAAGTACTTTACAAAGCAGTTTCGCATCACTGGCCTCGATGCAGCTCCAGGTTGGTGCAGACCAAACGAACCCCAACGTGAAACAAACGTAACATCAACCATAGACCAAGAAGCACTCAGTAAAATCTTGAAGGGGTAACCACTGTTCTTTGCAATGCTGCCACCTTGTGACAGAAGTTTGTAACATTGGAAACTGGCAAAGAACATGTTTACTGGCACCCCAACATGCCTAGAGAAGACCTTCCTCAGCCCAGATGGAAAACTCCATCATGAAATCAAGTTTCAGGTTTTAACCACCTGGCTACATCACGATAAGAAAGTAATATGAGAATTTTACTTTACACTCATTACTGTAGTTATATGCTAGAGAAGATCTCCCCTCTTGCATCTCTTACGTATGGCATTCATGTCCAGCATAATCTAAACTTGTTCATGTGGGTATTTCTTCCCTTCCTGCTCCAGTTCATTGACACATTCATTATGATGCTTGCAAATGCATCATCTCTTTGTCACACACAAGTTGGCTCTCTATCTCTCATTTCTGGCAGGAATGGCAGGAATTCCTGGGAGAGGGGAAGAGCAGAGTTGAGGGCTGCCTGAGAAACCAGGGCCATATGGTGACGGTATGGTGGAGTGCCTGGGTCTGGGTCTGCCCTCTCTGCAACCCACACTGCTGCTGGCAGGCTGCAGAGCCTCGTCTGATCCCGTCCAGCCACCTCGGGGTTCTCTCAGGCTGCTCTCTCAGGCTGCTCTCTCCCCTACCCCAACACTGTCGCTGCTCCTGCTGGACTCTGGACAGTGGACCCTCACAGGACTTTGTCAAAGCTGTTGCTCTCAGATATAAAATAGGTCCAAACTACACTGGTACCCATTAATTCACCTCTAATGAAGTGCCTTAACAGAATGTACCAACAGTGTCTCTTATAAGGCATAACAATTATGTAAAGGGGACCTATTATTGCTTATTTGTGACTCAGTATTTTAATGTTTGCACCCTACTAGAACTTTACATTATTCTAATACTGGGCTGCTAGACAGATAGATAGATAGATAGATAGATAGATAGATAGATAGATAGATAGATAGATAGATAGATAGATAGATAGATAGATAGATAGATAGATAGATAGATAGATAGATAGATAGATAGATAGATAGATAGATAGATAGATAGATAGATAGATAGATAGATAGATAGATTTTCAACTTTAGCCATGTTCAATGTGAGCATCCAGTGTTGCAATAGTCTAGTAGAGAAAATAAGAAAAAGTAAAATAAGTGTTCTTTAAGGTCAAAATAGCAGGGCAGGCTGGAAAATCTGGATGATGAAAGTAAATGAACAAAACACCCCCCTGCCTCAGCAATTGCCATCAAACTGACATTGAGAAGGGCATTTATCTCTCAGCAGTCTCCAGTAGTGTTATATTGTGCTTGTACTGAGCAGGTCCCTTGTGCAAATTTATTTAAATGTATGAATAATAAACAGGGCAGTCTGTAAAGCAGGATACAGACAAAACATCCCAGAGGAAATCAAAGCTAAAAAAAAAAAAACTGGTACATTTTGCAAGGCTACTGATGTCTGGAGATATATAAACTCCATTTGATGCAGGATTCATGTCTTGTAAAGTGCATGCATGCACCTACAAGGTTAGTCAAATCTGAATTCATTCAGCCATTATGCTCTTGTCAGGACATTGTTTTTCTGACCTTTTTGTCACAAAATCAACTTTAAGTTTTTCACTCTTATTCTGAGCTGGGCTGTAAATTTGGCATTTTGGCATTTTATCAAGCACATCTTATCCAGAGTGACTTAAAGATGCATTAAGATTTTTACCGCCCCATAGTACCAAATGAGAGCAATATATCTGCAGAGGTTTGATAGGGTTGTTTGTCAGTAGCAGTGACTCAAAGATTGCTTCACCAGGTATAGTACAGAGACTTAGAGCATGCGCTTTCACTCTCTGTCCACACTAACTCCCTCCCATCCTCAGCACCAGGTCTATATCATGTCTAGTTAACCTGTATATGGCATGTCTGATTAGACATTTCTCAATTTTAATGATTTTTTTAAGGTAAAATGATAATAATGGCATTTAAAGCTATTTAAAACTAGGTTTCTTACAACCATTGTTTGTATTGACCACATGTAGGCACACAGGGAATGATATATGAGGATTATAAATATCACATTATAATTTGCATCCAAGGCTGCATTTTCTGAGGCTACAAATATAACCACTGTGCTTTCCAGGGGCAAAATTATGATATCCTCCTAAGTGCGTAAGGTCTCAGGGGGATATATTGATAATGCTAGTATTTAGAAAGAATTTTTTCCCCCACTTTATTCACTACCTTAGCTTATCATGCAACATTCTCTAATTAGCTTTAAGCTGCATATGTTCATCTTAGGCTGATGTTTGCAGGTATTTGGTTACAGACTTGCATATCAACTCGTGCTGACCATATCGCTCAAAAAATAAATACATTTCAAGACAATCAGTTGTTGTGAAATTTTACTCAAGCTGACCTCAAGGATCACCAAAATCCCTGTGATTCATACTCTGGAGATGGATATCTTAAAAAAACAAAAGCAAAACAAAACTACTGACTGGGAGAGTGTAGGAGATGAAGGAAGAGAAAGTTGCATGTAAGACCCAAGACCATCAATTCAACTACCTCCCAAAATAGTGAGGATGAAATGAAGCGGCTGCTCCGGCGCACGCTCTCACCTGCGCTCTCTCCCCACAGAGCGCTGCTAGAAAATAGGAATCTGCCAGAGATGCTCAGAGACAAAATGGCAAAACTGCTGACAAGAGCAACCTTGGCAAACACAGTCAGGTGCTTCAGAGTTGGACACAGAAACACGCTTGTGGCGAGGGTGCTCGGTGGACTTTAATTGCAATACATGTGGCTGTGACTAACTACTTTGGCATCCACTTGAAATACCTGACCCCCTCGCTTCTCTCGGAGCCTTTTGCATATTCCTGCACGCAGCAGCCCTCCTGTCTCCCACCCTGGCTATGATGACACCCACCTCCCCATCCATCATCTCTGGAACCTCCACCCACCCAACCACCAATTCTAGCTCACATTAATTTTTCACTCACACTGACAAGCAAGACTTATTTAATTATTGATGATGGGAGTAAGGTGTAAGGGGGGGGGGGGGGGGGGGGGGGGGGGGGGGGGGGGGGGGGGGGAGCAGTTGAAATATATTAGTAAGATTCACGGGGAAAAGTCATGTGAGGTAGCGTGCCTTAAATGTGAAATATTACATTGTTTTGTATTTTTACCTCATTCAAGCCTGAAAGCTTCCACAACTCAAGAGCCACTCAGAGCCAAAACCTTGCGCTCTGCCTCCCCTCAGTGTTGCTCTGCTCTGTCGCTCCTTCCTATTTATCTGCCCATCACCTAATCCATCACCCTATACTCTCTTTATCCCGCTCTCACTCACTCTCTCTCCAAGACCCCCTTACATTGTGTGTCAGCCTGAATTATTAGGATGGTGGGAGAGGCAGAGAGGCGTCATGGTAATAAAAGAAAGAGGGGCCAGTGAGTTATCGATGAGAGTTCACTGGATTATGGAGAATGAATGGGGGAGCTGGATGGCGGGAAGATGGAGGTAAAGGGGGCAGATTAAAATAGTATAGGTGCTGCAGCACCGTAGTCCAATAAAGCAAGGCTCCATCTGAGTGCTTCAAGTCACTTCATCCTTTAACCGTCTGTCCTTAGAGGAGTCATTTGCTTGCATCATGTTGCTCAGCTTCTTCTCTTTCCTGTCACTGCCTGTCCCTTCGATTTCTACTTCTTATGAAGTGCCTGCATATTAACAATTAACAGTTACCTAGCAACAGGATATACTGTATTATGTCAAAAGTGAGTGCAGGAGGCTATTTACAGGAGTTTCATGACATGCCAATAATGCATTTTCAGCCTCATTGTTCAGTAAATGGAAGACAGAATCAATGAAAGACTGAACAGGAGCAGCTGAATTGTTTAACTCAGCCTAATTTCTGCATTTGTTCAAATGGAAGGTAGCTGCATTGTGTTTGACACGTGCCGATTACACACACACTCACACACACACACACACACACACACACACACACACACACACACACACACACACACACACACACACACACACACACACACACACTGTTCGCTGTGAACTTGAGATTACATTTGGCTGCACGCTGTGATTGCCTGTATTACCATGCACGGAGCTCATTGTGAAAGAACATCAGGTGCTAATTTCACACTGCAGCTGGACAGCACACGCCAGCATTCACGGTCCATGCAGTGGTGCAAAACTGTGTAGCGAGAGCCAGAACTGTGTCTTAATGAATGACAGCATATTTCATGATCCTGAGTTCTGCACAGCAAAAGAGCAAAAACTGAAAATCGGCAGCAGTTGCCGTGGTTGCTGGCACTGTGTTTTTATGACTTCTAAATGTCCTACTCTGCAATTGGAAGATGGCCATCACAACAAATGGCTACAAAGGAGTGAATTTTAATTTGCTTGTGAATGTCAGGTTGATTTGCACTAAAGTTCTCGCAGTTCACAATTAGATCACAATACAGTCAAGACAAAGGAGCAACACGAAAGATTCCTTCTGTCTGTTCTGCCATGCACTAAATAAGGAACTATAGCCAGAGGGGTTAGTTCAGCTTAGCATAAATACAGAAAGCAGGCTCAGCTTATTCAATATGTTCAAAAGTTTGAACACGTCACATTATGGATCTGGTCTATTCATTGGGTTGACAGACAACTAAAGGATTCTCCAGAAGGAAACTGGTGTCAACCCAGCCAATGTGATGTTGCCCATTAGTTTGAGAAGTCTCATTCTGACACCAATATCTTCACAAGTTCCGGTCACTTTTGTATTGTTTCAGGCTAAATAATCACCTCCCTGCATGCCAGCAGTTTTAAAATTATCACCTGGCATGAAATATTTACTTCCTGATATGTAACACAGTTTATCCCAAATCAGTTTATCCCAAATCTCAAAAATGACTCAGAGTTAACAGAGCACATGTGTGCAGACATAGCAGGTGTGCCAACATGATGAGGATGAATAATCAAGATGAAGAGGCTACTAAGCAGCTCTCGGTTCAGGATTTTGGATTGCAGCTTGAGGGAGAAGGAGACCTGCAAGGAGACAGAACGAGAGATGGAGAGCAGAAAGATGCCTGGAGATAAAGAGAGGGACAGATGGAGTGATAGAACATCAACGAGTGAGAGATCACTGCAATGGTACAAAGACAGAAGGTGAAAAGGAAGTGCTGTGGAGAAAGGGTTAAAGAAGAGAGGGGAGAGAGATGGTTGCCTGGGCAACAGCAGCCAGCGTTTTCGCTCTTTATCAATGTCTCACACGCATATGCAGACATGATACACGCATAGGTATCTGTAGGCATACATACACATGTTCTCTCTCTCTCCCTCCTTCATCTCCGTTGTCGCTTATAGTTTTCAGGCACACAGCATATCTCCCTGGATTTCTCCAAAGCATGGCCTGTTTGTCTGGTGCTGTGGCCGTACTTGGAAGCACAGGATGCAGTCTAAATTCAGTGGGTTTGTGGGCTTTTCGGTTCAATTAAATTGCATTACATTGCATTTATATTGTGTGAATTCACAACAACAGTTGTCTCAAAGTGCTTCCTATTGTAAGGTAAAGACCCTACAATCTTAGAAAGAAACCCCAGCAATCATCCGACCCCCCTATGAGCAAACACTTAACGACAGTGGGAAAGAAAAACTCCCTTTTAACAGAAAGAAACCGCTGGCAGAACCAGGCTCAGGGAGGGCAGCCATTGGCTAAGACTGGTTGGGGGTGAGGGAGGGAGAAGACAACACAAAGAAACAGGACAAAAGACACACAATAGGAGAGAGAGCCAGAGTTTAATAATTGCTAACTGCACTGCATTGCATCGTGTTGTATCATATTGTATTGTACACATTGCATATTGTATGGGGTCACATCATCTCAGTTTGTTTTGTGTTATATTGGATCCCATCATGTCTTATGGTATTGTGTTGTACTGTACACATTGTGTATCACATTGTATCACTGCATTATATTGTTTTGTGTCATCTCGTCTCATATCGTATCATATCATATTGTATGCTATCAGATCACATTATCTTGCATTGCAACACATTGTATTGTACCATACTGTTTCGTGTCATATAATATTGCATCATATCAGTTTATATATCAAAGATAAGCTAAATTGTATAATATCATATCATACATTGCATTAACACTACATCACATCAACTATCATATTGTCATATCGGATTATATATCTATTGTAACATATGTGTGTGGTATCATAGCATATTGTATAGCATTGTATTAATAGGCTAACTGGTATATGTACAGGCGTGGTTTTAAAAAGCTGTATGTTTAAGTTTGCTTGATATCACTCTTTAGCTGTGCATCCACTGCATCCATCTGTTTTCTGTGAGTTAAATTCCACATATGGAATTTAACTTGAAGACAAACAATAGTTATTGTAGTCAGAAAACCTTAATAATTATAGGAATTTTTTTAAGGATTATAATTACAATTATTAATGTTTTTGTTTTTATTTTCACTTTAAACACTGCTTCTTGTGTCTTTGTTGGGATTATTTCTTCATATATATTATTGCTGAACTAATGCTGTCCTGTTGTGAACAAAATTACTGGGTAAGTTCAGTAAATAATACAACAACAATAATAATCGTAATAGAGCTTTAGGTTGAAATATACTAGCAACATTTGTCTCCAGTGCCACATTAAACATGTTGGTTGTTTCAAAAATACCCCCCACTCAACTTGTTTATAATTCTTTGTCGCCTCGTAGTATCATATTTGTTTGCATTTCCTGCAAGCCACACACAACCTGTCAGCCTTCACTTCTGCTGTGCATTAACCTGACACGGATCATGGCTCCATCTCCCTGACTAAACTCTGTCATGCGTGCATCTGTGCACCACATCCCCACTGGGGGGGGGGGGGGGGGGGGGGTAGCCAGTATTTAAGGTCACTGTAGCCTCACACAAAGAGCGTGTGAAAGCTTGTGTTTTGTGACTGTGAGTGATGAGCATGTGTGGGCCTGTGAGTGAGATGTCTGCGTGGATGACAAATGCACAGAATGACGCTTTATGACGTGGCAGCGTGGAGAGTTGTACATGTACATGCGACACTGCATTTTATGTATACGTGCATTTTTTGTCTCGCTGCACACGCACGCAGGCACATCCCGCGTGCGAGAGAGAGACATAGTTCACGCGGACAGAGAGGTATGGACCCCCCAAGGTAGAGTGGAGTCATAAAGCGCTGGGGCCGGCCGCGACTCACAAGGACAGAACAGAGATGATGATGGCACCATCAAATTTAATGGGTTACGGGAGAAGGTGGGTGAGAGTAGAAGAGCTGCGAGGAGATGCTGAAAGAGGAGGGACTGTGAGCTGTGCAGACTAAGCAAAGAGGACCCTCAAGACAAACCGGCTTAATTGAGGCAATCACTCTCCCCCACTTCACAATCTGTAATATGGCTGATTTGAATTATGATCTCAACCTGTCCCTGAGAACCTCAGCTTCATGATTTACCTTTTTCCACTCATATCCTCCCCCACCCTACCCCACCCACTCTAAAAAACCTTGCATCAACTTGCTACCTCAAGCTCTGCACACTTTCAGTTTTGCTGCTTTGGATGCTGATGCTGATGCCAAGCCAGCCTCTCCACCACCACCACCACCACCACCTCCTCCTCCTCTTCCCCCTCTCTTCCTCTTCCACACTATCCCACCCTCCCTCCTTCCCTCTCGGTATCCGTAGTGATTGGAGGCAGGGTTCGGAGGTTGCTAGGAGACGGGGAGAGTGTGGCAGCAGGCCTCAGTGTGAGAGCGAGTCACGGTAAAGTGGTGAGGGATGTTAGGGGAGAGCGCTCCCTGCTGTACACTGCTTGCCACTGACACCTACAGTGCAAAGGATCAGTTCAGTGCTTTAAACTACCTCTCATTTGGTGAACAAGCAAAAGGATCAGACAGAGGTG
This sequence comes from Archocentrus centrarchus, assembly GCF_007364275.1. Lineage (NCBI taxonomy): Eukaryota > Metazoa > Chordata > Actinopteri > Cichliformes > Cichlidae > Archocentrus > Archocentrus centrarchus. The sequence continues at coordinate 10,137,405 of NC_044353.1, read as the reverse complement.
AGTGCGTGTGTATCTCTTTGTTTAAGCGAAAAAGAGCAAATTTAGAGCTGGAGCGTGTGCTTTTACACTGTTTGTTTACCATGTTTGTTGAAAATCACTGGTTTGATGGGGAAAAAATCACCCTAATGGTGGTGGACAAAGGGAGTACTCATCATTTCCCTTTCAGGGGAATTCATCTTTGCATCATCAGACCGTGTTAAGGTCACGAATTCAGAGAATTGCTGTTGCATTTCAACTGGGCTGCATCATGCTCTTTGATCTAAAGGAGTTTCACTGAGATTGTGAGAGGGTCACCACACCTATGCGCAATCAACTTTCAAGATCTCATTTCTCTGTGTCCTCAGAAATATGTTCTCAACTATACATTATCAAAGCAGCACCCACTGCACTGATATAACACTTAATGTCCGTGGGACACTAATTGTGATATTGTAAGAGACTTGGGATGGAGACGGATCAAAGGCTGTGAAATTGCACTAGAGCATAACTTTAGAAGCATACACTTCAAAGGGATAGATGGACCCAGATTTTTTAAAAAATATATATATTATGAGGGCTATTTTCCATCTTGCTCAGTCCACTGTTGTAACGCAAGGCCGGTTTCTGAGCATTAGGTAACAGCTGAATGTTTCTTGTATGACTCTGACTCCATGTGGTCATCAAGGAAACTGCAAATTATTGCTACCTTGGGGCAGCTCACTAGTTGCTGATGTGCGAACTGCAAGGGTGCTGATGTTGCCTGGGATTGTGCCATGTTTTTAGCAAACTTCATGTGTGAGGTGCCGAATATTTTCAATTTTCCTAAGCAAATTTCATTCACAGTTTTAGAAAATTAAAGCCAATTACTTAAACAGAACATTCATATTTGATGCAAAAAATTAAATGTTAGCTTGCATATTAAAGCAATTGTAACCAAAGTGTCATATACGGTATGTTTGGCCTCTCAGAAGTGGCTGTCCTGCTCTGGGAACCAGTGACTCTAAGAAATGTTATAAAAAAAAAGAAAAAATCAGTAGGCAGTGAGAACTTTCTAATTAGCCTCACGCTTCTGCATAAAGGTGACACTTGAGAATGGATTGTATTCAGGGCAAACAGCGAGAGCACAGTGCAACCACTTATTCTCTGCATGTGCTGTTGTTATAGAGCTAAGTTCCAGCTGGGCTTTAATTATCCATTCGCTTGCTTGAGTGACATTATCTTGTCCACGTCTCTGAGCTGTAGACCTTCTGTATCTTTTGATGTGCTTAGTTTTGATGTGTCAAGGGAAATGCCTGTAGTGGAGATATCCGCTCAAATTTCTTTAGATGGTGTCAAAAAGTACCTGTTTTGCTTCAGTCAGACTGCAGTGATGCAATCCGCTTATTGCCTAGTTGTCAGATCCATTCTAGGATCTGTAAAATTTCAATCATCGCTGCGAGCACATACTGTGCTTAAGAGGATTCCAACTGTTAGCTTCACAATTGATTTCAACTTTGGCTTTTTTTTTTTTCTTTTTCATTTTTTCTAAATACAATAAAATAAAACTGAAGTTGAGTCGCAATCACAACAGTCAGATGAAGATTGTTAATTTCATCTGCAGTCATTTATATTTGGTGACATGACTCTATTCCAGGAGCTCCTGCTCTGGAAAGTAAAAGGTGGGTCTGTTCTGGGACAGCAGCACAAAGATCCCAGCACTGAGTAAAGCAGGCATCAGTGACAATAGCTATGATGTTGACCAAGACAGATATAACATGAAAGGAGGAGTTGGGGTGGAGGTGGGTTTGCAAAGTGTGGGCAGGCTAAAGTAAAGTAAAGTAAAATAGTGCAGCCTGTATGAGATTTACCAATGTGATTAACCATCAGCTGATGCGGGCTGGCACTGAGATGAACTGATCTGCCGGGGATTGCTGCTGAGCTTGACTTTGTGGCCCGCTTGAAATGACCTCATACTCAGTTTCTTTCTTTTTTTAAACAACGTTTCAGACCGAGAAACATCATTAACAGATATAAAACAGAAAAGCCGCCATGGTCACAGGAAGTCTTTTTCAAGAAAAAACAACATGCAGAAAACATCTGGAAAATGTCTGATTGGCAGCAGTTTCATTCTTCAGCACGATAATGATACCAAACACACTGCCAATGCAGTAAGAGCATACCTGGATAGAACACAATGGAAAACTATCAGTTATGTAGGTTTGCATGTGTTTTAATAGATTGCAGCACCTACTTCTCATTTTGCCAGGAAAATATAAAGAAATGAATGACTCAGGGAATGAACGGGTGGATCGAGACTTTTTCACAGTTCTGTACTTCAGATGTTAAAAGCTGGAAATCATAAAGAAATGTGCAAACAATGTCACATTCAGAAGAATTAATAACCATATAATGAAGCAATCAGTGACAATGTAGCTATAATTGAATAGCATATCTCCTCAGAGGTTATATAGGTTGATTACATATAATCAGGATAACCCCTTAGCCTTATACATATTATATGTTTAAATGTATAATTATTATTATTAAATATATAATGATTTAAATGGATAATCTAAAAAAGTTTCATGTGTTATGTGGGTAAAAGAAATGTAATGCACAGAAGATGTGGCTTAAACTGTGTCCAGTACTGGTTGTTTTCTTTACAGCTGTGTCTTTGACACTCCTCTGTAGAAGATTTAGTGACCTTGTCCATGATGGAAAGAGTCTGTGTGTATCCCAGCAGGCGTTCGTGTTGATTGGATAGGCCTGGCTGGCTGACTTGCCGGCCCAGAGTATCAGTGCCCTTTATGTCGCCTCTCAGCTCTTTCAGTTCGACTTGGTGGCAACACAAGTACACAGCTGCTTGCGAGCGATTCACGCTTGTACATTTTTCTTTTACCAGCAAACAAGAGTGTCTGCATGAAATTGTTCATAGAAAAACACACATACACACACAGACACACACATACACACACACACAATGTAGATACGTAGCCTTAAAAATTATCCACAGTTAAGGCTCTGTGATGCAGTTGCTATGGCAACTATGATAGAAATAGACGTGTATCTGCAAGGGAATGAAATGTATTGAACTGTTGGTTAGAAAAAGAGAGGTTTTACTGTGGTGATTGGCAGGTTAAGTGAGTGGCTGCATACGGATGTGCACACTTGTGTGCAAACGGCGTGCTTGTGAGTTTCAGACTGGAGTTTTGCAATTGTGTGTTGTGTCAGCATGTGTCTGTCTTCATGCATGTGTGTGTGTGTGTGTGTGAAAGGGAGAGAGAGAGAATGATGAGAGCTGCAGAGAGAGGGAGAGTGTGTGTTTGCATGTATGACACACTGCAGTATATTAAAAGTGCAGCCCCATGGATGGGGGGCATAGGGCACGTAATTATGATGGTAGGAGAGCGTGAGTGGGTCTGTACTGCACTCAGTGGCCCTGCGTGAGAGCAGCAAAACTGAGGCAGAGACAACACAATAAATTCAATGGGAAAAGGATTCTGTTTGTAGCACCTCCATTGTTGTCCAGGCCATGATGATATTCTGAGCGTGTCCTGTCAAACATTAACCAATGGGCACATATTATTATCATAATGACTTAAGTGGCTTTTATTTGTACAAAAGAAAGAAAGAGAAAGAAATAGAGCTGCACTATGTGTGCAATAGATCTGTTTCAGCATTAAGAGACCACTGTGAACTTCATCCATTGCACCGCACTCGCTCTCTAATACAGGTGCACCTTTTCTCTCGCAAATTGCCTTTTATCTGTTGCCTTCTTCATTAACCTACCATTCCCTTCAACCCTGCCTCCTCTCCATGCTGCCTTTGTAGCCATGGTGCCTTCATCAAGCTAATTCACTTTCACTGGAGATGAAATAGGAACAAAAGGAGCAGAGGAAACATAGTCAGCCACACATGCAAAATTTGCCTTTTACAATATTAGTACAGACTTAGGTTTAATTGTAGACATAGGTGAAAATCAATGAAATAGCAAGAGCTTGAGAGAGGGAGGGGAGATGGAGGGATGTGATGGAGAGAGATGAGAGGGGAGGGGGTGCAGGAATATGAGTGTGTATGCATTTTTAAGGCGGTCTTTCTGTTGCAAGAAAAAAACAGTAGTCCAACAGGAAAACGAATGGGTCGAGCTACTGATGAAGGCACGCAAATGCAATTTAGTGACGGAAACTGACGTCTGAAAGCTTTCGTGTGCTGATGGAGGCTTGTGCGAGGGCAATGTGTTTGATTTTAGTTCGAGATAGGTGGAATCACCTAAGCGGTGTGTGAAAGAGGGAGAGAGAGGCGAGGGAACAAGAGGGGAGGGGGCGGGGGTGGATGGACCTCGCTGGTTACGGGACCCACAGGCACCCCGATTGTGCTTCGCTCTCATCATTTTTGGAGGTGAGGACAAAAGGAAAAAAGGAGGAGGGGGGGATCGGAAGAAAGGCCCGGGATCTAAGTGTCGTGACGGGGCCCCCGACTTCGCCGCCGCTGGTCGGGGTTGTCTGGACTCAAAAAGGGCTGAGGGAAAAGCGGCGGAGCAGTCGACTCTAGGCTGGGGTTTCCTGCCACAGCAGCAGGATTGTCACAAAACAGCCTTTCACTCTTCGAGGGGCCTTGTATTGCTACGTTTTCAGGTATGCACCTAGAGTATGTTAGCTAGCCTGCCTCTGAGTGACTTGCCTCTCCCTGGCAAACGCTAGCTCTGTTTATTCACGGAAAAAGATCCGGCTGCGTGACGGTAATTTTTCTGATGCAGTACCCACACCAGGTCTCCTGCTTGTGTTCGTTATTTATGCTAGCTAACCCATTTACAGCCCCACTGAATATATGAGGGGGGGTGGACATCTGCACCTAATCACTTCTCTTTTGTAGCTAAACGCTGCTTGGCTGCTCCGTGCCTTTAGCCTGCTGTAACTGTTCTTTTGTGCAGGGTCTTAAATGCAAGAAACGCAAATTAGCTGCTTTGCTAAAATGCTAACTAGTGCTTCTAGCTTAGCTAGCTCTCAACATATGCGGCTAGCTTACAATTTTAATATGCAGCATTTGAGGTATTGTTGCTAACGCTAACCTAACAGCGCTAAAGAAAAGAAAGAAGGGGGAAAAGGCAGCACTATGAGGCTAATTGTAATGCGTATATCTCGCTACTGGCTAATGTAGCGACTAAGGTTGTGGTACAAACGTTTGTTTTGTTGATGGAATCTGAGACGACAAATAATCCAGATAAAACGGAGCTAGAGTTGGTTAATTATCTGCAAAACCATTGCGTATGCGTATCAATTAGGCAGCTATGCAGCTGATTGACTTGCTGACAGACTGCACTGAGCCAGCTTTTATTATTGCTGCTGCACTGTTCTGTATGTTATGAATGCTGCCGCCTGGTCGTGCACACTGAGCTGCTTTGATTAATTAAAAATTTATCCATAACCTATCCGTGGGCTTACAGAAGGATGGAAATTAAGTGTGTCCCTCTAACTTTAGCAGTCGCGCTGCATCGCCGGTGTACATTAGCCTATGACCCTTGGAGCATTTGAGCAGACCTGTTTGATGCTGCAGTGTGATTGACACGGTGTGATCAGTTTATTTTGTAGCCCACATGGCTCTGCTCATTGTCATGCTTTGCTTTCAGCTTCTAGTGATGACTAATAGTTTTGCTCAGTTCACGTCTCCACAGTGGGAGAAGCCACCCAAAGTTGTTTAAGGGCCATTAACAATTTTACAGTGCATTAAGGACAGACAATAGAGGCTTATGTCACACATGGCAATTAAAGGTACTAACCCCACAAAGGTGGCGTCATCCCTTTTAATTATGACCCATAACAATTAAATCGTATAAAAAAACAAGTTAAGTACACTGAGGTTAATGAGCTTTAATCTCATTGTAAAAGGAGGCAGATGGACTGTTTGTGTCTTAACTCCACAGGGTTGTTTGTTTACCTGTTAGGATGGGTATTTTGTTGCCTCACTTGGAGACTGTTGATTACTCTCTTTTCTCCCACCAAACCTGTTTGTTATCAGTCAGAAGAGACACCTTAAGCATTCATTATTAAAGTGTGGACCAAAGTAAAGGCTGTACTCGCAGGGAATAACAAAAGAGAAGTGATGATATGAGCTCAGAAGGCCTTTTAAGTAGCGAAGGCAGAAGCTGAATGAGATGGCTTGTGCAACATTAAGTCAGGTTTAGGTCATTGCTGGTTTGGTAAATGAATTTGTGATAGTCCAGCATATTATTTACGCAGCTGACTGGAAAATAAAGTGCACTTATGAGAAATGCTGAGGTAATATGTGACCCTAGATCAATCATTTGGAAATAATGAACATCTTTGTTAGTATTGCTTATATGTTGCATTCACCACTGATTCGTTGCAATAAATTAATGAAATAATCTACGTTATAAAATACGAATCTGTCAATTAGCCTAAAATGCATTCTGCTGTTATCGTGTGAACACAGTCAATACATTTCTATTTATAATTATTTAATTACAACAACAGCGTTTTAGCAGAAGGTATATTTAATAAATGTTGATGCTTTACGTCTGCATGCATTTGATTTTTCTTTTCTTCTTTCACAACAGGTTTTTTCTGGTCAGCAGTTCATGGGAAATGAACATATCTGCATGGAAATACAGAGAAGAAACAGAAAGCAGGAGCTTGAATTGACTGAACCTGAAGTGGAATAAATGGATTACTCTCCTTTTGGAAAACTGTTGCCATGGAACTAGGTAGAATTAAATGATGGTTGACAGAAAAAAACAAAGGTAAGATGGCTAAGTGCTGAAGACGCAGGAAGGCATCAAGATGTACGGAGTCAAGGAAAGAACGTGACTTAAATAGGGATCAAATACTTCTACAGTCCAAATGAATGCATGCAGTTGCAAAAAACAAAAAAAGAAAACGGCATCCGAAAAGGAAAGGCCGATTAAAGGAACGCCTGAAAAAGCGTTGCACTCTGCATCCAACGAGAATATCCATGGAGTGTTCGCCTCTGGGATTGTTGAGTGAGGGTCTTGTTTCAGACCTCTTGATTCCATTACTGGAGTTTTTGTCTCACGCAGGTGTGAGTCAGGTCTCGGCAAGCTTGCACACTCTGACGAACTGAAGGATCGCTGTGACGGACCTTTTTTTTTTTTTTTTTTTCTTTTTGTTTTGCAAGATGCTGTTGGATCGTAACACAGTCTAATCCCAGAAATAGCTCTTTTTGCTTGAGCTGTTATTAGTGTGGAGATTATACGTGTAAAGACATTTAAGGTTGGAGAAACTCACATGGTGATGTGGCAGTCATCCATATAGTTGCCTGATTGGTGCCAAACTGCTTCAGCTTCGTGGGAATAACTGCTCATTTTTAATCTTGCATTTTTCTGAAGTAGAAGTCTGCTTCACAACTCTTTAAAAAAACAAACCTGTTTTTTAAGATCCAGCTGTTACGTGAACCTTTTCCCTTTTTTTCTTCTTTTTTTATAGTGGGAAGAACACACCTCCACATATAAAAAAATATGATTTTTGCAATTTGACCTTTTACTTAACCGGAGAAATCATCATTTGTTTAACCTCCCTATATTGCTTTGCTTTTGGTTTTTGGTGGATTTCAAAAGCATTTTCTTCTTTCACTGCCAGGCCATAGACTTTATCATTTATGATTACTGTCATAAACCTTCCAGTTTCTAAGCAGAATCATTCCCTGATAATAGACACTGACAGATATTTCCGTTTTTAATCTAAACTCAGACAAACAATGCAGAATTTTTCTAACAGCCCAGTTCCCCCCTCTCTCCCCCCTGGGTTCAGTGGGAGGGGTGGAGGCGTACCTCCCTACCCCCCTCAGCCAGCAGAGCCCCAGATATCCCCAAGGATGACAGATGATTATGCAGGGATGCAACAGCAGAGCCTGCACAGAGGCCATCACCACCCAAGTCAAGCCAGCCACATGCTTGCTTACAGTGCTAGAAACAGAGGAACTGTGGAGCCAACGCCAGCACAGGGTAATATTCACAGTGGCAGCAGTAACAACCCTTACAGGAAGGAGGCCATGGATTACTATTTTTCAATGAGTGGAAAGGACAGGCACAGAAGGGGAGGTATGGGCTATGGGGGAAGTTTTGGGTACCCTAGTATTGATGGACATATACCTCACCAGTACCGGCATCCTGGATCTAGCTCTGCACCGTCATCTGGCTTGATGTCGCCATATCCACTAGACTATGGCTCAAGTGCTGGTTCAGGTGGAGGTACTGGAGCATTCTCTCCTTCTCATCAGTACAGTATGAGTCAGAACCCTGCAATGCAACCAGTGCCAGGTTCTCAGATGCAGCACCGCCAACATGGGCAGACCTTCCCAGCTATCCATCATGGACAGCAGCATAGGAGCTATCCACACTCTGGGCATAGAATGACCCCACAGTACCCACACTACTCTCCCCAGGGTGGAGCATCCACGGGGTCATCAGGAATGTACAGCCCCCCTCCACAGAGATATCTCGACGGGGCTGCTAGCACTGGGTTTGATCCCAAAGTCAACAGCTCTCCCAGTGTCAACTCTAGTTCAAACTCAGTCTCCAGTTCAGTTGCTGCTAACAATGTGGGGTCAATGGAGAATGTTCAACAGAGTTACCACGCTTCAAATTATCCTGGATATTCCCCACAGACACATTCACTCCACAAGCAAGCTACACTACAGCACCGCAACTCACAGCACAATTTAGGGGTAGGTTATGACAACTCTCTCAAGATGCAGCACCAGGGGCAGTCTCCGGGCTCTGTATATGCTAAACATCATCAAGCCTCGAATCCCAGTATACCTCAACCAGCATCTCAAGAAATAACCAAATCCCCAATGCATCCTAATGCGCAACAAACTCAGATTAACCAAAACTTTAGTCCAATTTCCAATCCCTCTCCAGCTGCATCTGCAGTACACTCCCCCAGCTGTAGCTCATCTCCTTCCCCTTTGATGGGTGTCTCAGAGGCACATGGAACCACCTCAGGTCATGGTCCTTCACATCCTCCTACATCAAATCCCCGTAGCAGCCATGGTCATGGTAGATTACTGCAGACTATGCCTCAGTTAAGTCCCACACCCAATTCAAATAGCAGCATCAGTAGTTGCGGTAGCAGTGGCAGTCATAAAGCTCACAGTATGAGTGCAGCTGGAGGGAGCAATCTTCCTCCAGCAGGCCGCAATAAAATGGGGCTAGGCACGGGAATTGGATCCCGAGATGAAGGTTCCTCTGTTTATTCATCTTCTTCAGTTGACAAAATGCAGGATGCTGGCTTGAATAGTCTTAATGCCTTGAGCTCACAAGTAGCCAATTTACCAAACACAGTTCAGCACATGGTCCTCACTGACACAGTGCTTTCACCTAAGAAGAAAGAAAGCGGGCAGATGCAACAGGCAACGCATAGTGTGCCCCCATCACAACCAAGGAGCCGCAATGCAAGTGCAGCTTCAAGTACCAGCACGGTCAAAGATGGAAGTGCAATAGGGACTGGTGATGGAGCCAGCATAGATGCTGGAGCTGATGAAGACTCCTCGTTGATCTCAGTTGAAGGCTCCTCAGGGACCAAGCTGGAGCGAGAGGAGCAGTTTTCTGAGGGGGAACACGGAAGAGTAAGGCAGATGAGTGGCGCGAGCAGTGGATCCGAACCAACTGGCTCTCACCCTCAATCTCAGAGCCAACTGCACACTGGACAAACATCAAATGTCAAAACAGTCACCTCTGATTCATCATCAAAGGATCCAGTTGCCTCTGAAACAAAAGCAAATGAAGCTCATATTCCTGCTTCTTCCTCTTCACCATCCTTTGGATATCAGTCATCAGAGACTGGCCCAACTTCACATCCAACGCCTCTAGTTTCCTCATCCCCCTCTTCCACTTCCTCCAGCATTCCCACGCCCCAGATAAACTGTGTCCCAGAGCCTGGGTCAACATATAGTGACCACAGAGGTGGCAATAAGAAGACGGTAGAAATTAAAATGAAGTCATCAAAAGTGAAGGTGTCACTGATAAAACGGAGAAAGGCAGTAGCCAAATGCAACAGGATGGAGAAGTCGACACACAAAATGGACAGGACAAAGAAAATAGGGTTCACTCCAGATTACACAGTAATGAGAGGGAAGAAAAGCACACATCTGAGGAGCAGCAGAATGCCAGTAGTGTTGGAGTGATTGTTTCAGCTCGGTCTGAGGGAAGTCACACAGAAAAAAGTAAGCATCCCCACGACAACTGTATAGAAGAGAAACATTCACACTCTTATTTAAGAGAGTCGAGCAGTCATAATGGTGATGAAGGTGTAGACCTGAGTCTGTATTCCTCCCATTTCCAGAAATCAAACTTTGGACGGGCTCAAAATGCTTCCCAGTCTGGTCCACATAAGTATTGCTACCCAGAATCAACATATGGCTCAGATTTATCTATGAAGAACAAAGGGAGGGCTGGCCCAGTGGGTGTGATGGAATCAAATCCCAGATACTTAGGATACCAACAATCACAACCTAGTTTTGGACCTGTGCATCAGAAAGATGGGGGTTCTGTAGCAGAAACTTTGGTGAAGCGAGGCCAAGGATCAGGAGCTAAAGGTCTCGAGGAGAATTCACAGATGCAGCAATTCCCGAGTCTTTTGCAAGAGGTCCTTCAAGGTTACAATTTAGACCGTCGTTATGGCCGACCAGAACAAGCATTTCCTGCACATCTTCAAGTTCAGCAGCAGTTTCAGTCCAGACACCCCTACGGCTTGACTGAAGGTATGAGGATGCAGAGTGGAGTAAATGAAGGTTCAGTTCATTCAGCCCAAATGGGTAGCTCTGGAAAACCCCAAAGCCAGAGGCATGGAATTGAGCCTGATTTTACCACAGAGCCTCAGTCTTCAGTGAAGTCAGAAATGTCAAATGCTAAGATTATGCAAAATGCTGAAAAAACTGAAGTGGGTGTGTCCCAGAGCCATTTACCACAGGCTGAGTCTCAGCAAGCGCCAACAAAACACATAAACTTAGCCGACTATTCTCTACCACAGAGAAAAGCGTTATCTAATGTCTCCACTCCATCCTCTGCTGTGCAGGAGCTCCTTTTGCAAGAGCCAGAGCCACTAACCGGCAGCATTGGTCAAACTGAGCCTCAGAAATCATCAGGCTCCATATTAGCCCCATCAGAGCGACGCTCTGTCATCTGTGATGTGTCGCCAAACCGACGCAGCACACCAGAGAGGGACAGAGAGAGCGACAGAGAGAGAGAGCGGGAGAAAAGTCAGTGTGGAGCCTCTGTGATTCAACAGCCATTTTCCTCTCCAGCAGCAGCAGCAGCAGCCAGTGATCTAAATAAAAAGGATAGCGGAGAGAAACAAGTGATGAAAATGGAAACTGCATCAAAAGAAGCTGGGGTAGAAGCTCCAAATTTACAAACTGAGCAGCAAGGCAGTGGTGGGACTAATGAGGCAGACACGGAGTATCATTCCAAATCCATCCATTCATCAGTCGTAATGAACGCTGACCCCTATAGGCGAGGTAATGTTGATATCCCCCCCTTGCCTTCTCATCCTATAAATACTAATCCTTTATCTTCACCATCAAGGCATCAGTCGTACCTTCACGGTGTTGATCTGTCAGCTGGCAGTGGGAGTACATTTTCTGGATATCGATATGGAGATTCAAGAGAAGGCAATATGATGTCACGCAGTAATCCTCATTTCCCCTCCCACCATCCATTCCACAATCTATCCCCTTCAGCTCAAACCACACCTAAGCTTCAAATGTATCCTCACCCTCATGGCCCTCCTCACCACCATGAAATGAGTGACTGGGTAAAGGCAATGAGCAGGCCCACCAAGGAGCTGATGATGCAGCCTGGCTCTTCTCCTGGAAGACATAAAGCCAGCCAGTCAGAGCAGAGGCAGAGGATGATCTCCCAAACTGACATGCCAAGTGAAACGCATACTGGCAAACCTTCACTCCATCATCAAAGTGCTTACTATGACATGAAAATGTGGGAGTCAACACACCCTGGAAGAGAGAGTGTTCGAATGATAGAGGGAGACTACTTCAGAGCGCAGCCGCCTCCTCCACCTCCCCCTCTTCTTCCTCCAGCTCCCGTTTCACATGGCCCTGCTCTTCCCCAGATGTCTCATGCCCAAAATGCCGCTGAACCTGAGGTTTCCAGAGGAGCCACGGAGGAAGCCAAACATCCCTGCCCGGCTCCTCCATCCAGCTCCATCAAGTCCCCTGCCAACATGAATTCTACCCAGCAACAGGTGCAGCGTCAGACTAAAGCCGGGGGCTCAGGAGACACAAATCCACTAATATTAAGAAGGAGAGTTCGCTCTTTTATCTCTCCCATCCCCGCCAAAAGGCAACTCCAGGATGCATCTCAGCAGAGGGCTGCCACAAATTCACATCACTCTCCTGGGGCTCAGTCTGAGTCTAGCCATCACAACGAAGATGACTCATCCAGTTCAGATATCCCATGTCCCAGGCTTTCATCCCCTCTCCCAGGAGAGAGCACCTATTCTCAACCTCTGTCTCCATCCAGTGGTAACACCAAGGTTTTGCCTTCCAGAAAAGGACGCGGTTTGAAACTAGAGGCAATAGTGCAGAAAATCACACCAAATATTAAAAAGCCAGCAGGCCATGCTGATGATGAGTCGAATCATTACCCAGGCTTCTCTCACTCTGAAATACCAACATTTAATGACTCACAGGACCAAGACTTGCCGCATTTCCCCAGGGTTGCAGGAGGGGATGATGGTTACATGGATGATAGTCACTCATTAAATGACATGATTCCCTTTAGAGGTGTTGATGAAACTGGGCCTTTACCTCCGTCTGCTTACCCATGTGATCCACATCAGACATCTCAGCCCCTCAAACAGCAAGACTTTGACTTTGGATTAGGTTCTGCCGTGGCATCAGCATCTGGTGATAAAGAAGATTTCACTCTGCTCGGACCGTTGCCCCCTCCTCCACCTCTTCCTCGCCCAGTCCAAGGTTCCCCACCTCCGTCTTCATCTGCCCTGTCAGACATTCAGCATTTTACAAACACATACCAGCAGCTTGAGACGAGGAGGGGAGAGCAGTCTGCCGCTAACCTTCTTCGACAGAAACTTCAAGAATCTGGCATGGGGTTTGATGATTATCCTGGCAGCGACTACTATGGCACCACTCCGCCCCACCACGGCCAGGCTCAAGGGCACATGCTGAACAGACAACATCAGATGTCCTCCGGTAGGTCCAGTCTGTCACCACAAGATTCAAAGCCACTAGAGAATGTTGTGCCTAAAGGCTATTTCCCATCTGGCAAGAAAAAAGGCAGGCCTGTTGGGAGTGTGAATAAACAAAAACGGGCTCAGAACCAAGTCCAAACACAAGCCAGCACTCAGTCTCAAGTCCAAACACAGAACACAACTTTGAGTGCTCCTCCAGCTCCACCCATTCCAACTACAGCTGCTCCCAAATCTCCACCAACAGTGCAGGTTCCCAGCAGCGCAACGGCCACAGTGGCCATAACAGCCCCAACAGCACCCCCTCTGTCAGACAATAAAAGCACTGCCCCACTGGCTCCACCTGTGTTAACCCAGGTAGTAAAAGTGGATGTTGAGAGTGAGGACACGCAGCCAGAGATTGAGGTCAAACCTGTGCGGCGAAGACGCAGAGGTGTGAAAGATGACGACGAGCCTCTAGAAGCAAGAGGACGACAGAGGAGACGGAGGCGAGGGGCGGCAGCAGCGGCAGCAACGACCTCAATGGCCAAAGATGACCCAGATACACCTTTAGGTGCTGGAGGGAGCCTCGGCGCAAATAGAGCTTTTGTGGATCCAAATAGAAAGGGCTTGTTTGTTCCCCACATACATGTGGAGAAAAAAGTACCAGAGATCGGGGCAGTGTGCACCATTGTAAATGCTGAGGAGGACAAGATGAAAGGAGAGCGGAGCGCAGTTGGAGCGAAAGCAGGCGGGAGTGGAATTGATTCCCTCCTGACCTCAGCTCTTTCCTCCCAGTTATCTAGGAGAGACAGAGAATCAGAGAAACGGGAGACAGACGAGGTGGAAACTACACTTCAGTCAGGAAAAGCACTTCCTTCATCTGGCTATGTTGTTTCAGGCCCTGTGATTACAGAGACCAATCACTCTGGCCGCTTGCTGTGTTGCCTGTGCCAGAAATGGGCAAATTACAAACACCTCGGAGATCTCTACGGGCCTTACTATCCAGCTGAATATGCTGCAAAGCTCCCCAAGAATCAGCCCCAGGTCAGGCAGTGTCAGGCAACCACAGGCACAAACAAAACCGGACCAAATTCAGACATAAGCTCAAATGCTTTGAGTACCATCCAAGACACACAAACACAAGATGCTCAGTTTACCAAGCCCTCAGCTGAGAGTGACTATGCCTTCAATCTGGATTCAAACCCTGCTTCTCTTAGCACCACAGTCCGAACTGCCTCCCCAGCTGGGAGGGATGAAATGATGGCGCATGTAGCTGACCAGTACAGTAATGCCACCTGTTCTTCTTCCTTCTCGTCCGCTACCATTAACACATCTCTAACCTGGGACATTAATCTGGATATCCGACCTATCCCTGAGCTTAAAAGAGAGCCGGACCTGGAAACTGACCAGCAGCAGGCACAGAAACCGCTGCCGCAGCAGCCTGTAGATGAAGCTCAGCAGAGACCTCAGCACAGAAAGCTGACCTCGCATCCCCGTTTTAAAAGGAGACACAAGTCTAGTGAGGATTCCCCCAGAATGGTGCCATCCAACAGTAAGGCCTCCCTGCCATTCCAGCCCCCTCCACCGGCCTTGGACTCCCTGGGACCCTTGGCACAGCTGGCACAGCTGCCTCAGATGCCCATGGATCCAGAGGAGCTGTGGGTCCATGAAGGATGTATAGTGTGGACCAGTGGAGTGTACCTTGTCAATGGGAGACTGTATGGCCTGCAGGAAGCACTAGATGGCGCCAGAGAAACAGTGAGTTGCACCTATTTGGCCCTTTTTTTTTTGGGAGTTTTAAAGGTTTATGGGTTTTTATTTCAACATAATGTAGGCTTGACTGTTGCTGTTTTAATAAATGTACATTATACATACATATTGATAAGAGTATTTAAGTGGATCTTGTGTTGTACTGTACATTAACTGAGCAGTTTACTGATCACAATTGTGATCATTTTTGACTTTCAGTATTTGTAACAGCTTTGAGATGTTTTGATATCTTTTCTCAGTCATGCTCATACTGTGAGATGGTTGGCTCAACCCTGGGCTGCTACAGTAAAGGCTGTACACTTCGCTACCACTACTTGTGTGCTATTGAAGCAGGTGAGTGGCTGCATTAGAGCACAAGTGCACTGGAAATAGTCCGCTGATGTAAAACGAAGTTCTAATGTCCTTGGAGTATTGATATTCTCTGTCCGTTTGCCAGATTGCTCTCTGAACGAAGATAATTTTTCGCTGCGGTGTCCGAAGCACAAGGTAAAGAAGGAGAGGTTCGTTTTCTTTTGTGGAATTCAGTGAGACATCTCTATTTTCACTTCCAAATCAGTGTCTGAAACTTTCATTTCTTTCAGTATTTTCAGTATTCTTTAATTCACACTCTCGTTTCATCCCCGCCCCACTCATTCTTTCAGTTTACCCAGAGCATCCGGCCTGCCAAGTCAGTGTATGTGGAGCAGTCAGAGAGAGGCTGAGAGAAACAGAGATGATGAAGAGACACGGGAGTCTGGGAGCTGTAAGTTTACATTTGTGCATGTCCATGAACATGTAATACATACAGTAGGCTGCAAAAGTCTCGAGCCTACCCCTCATTTCTTTACATTTAGGAAAATGGGAAATAGATACAGCGAAATGTGGAAACATGCATGGAAATACTGAGTGCATACAATTCTGACAAACACTGACCTCCTTTATTCTTCAGCACAGCCTGAACTCTCATTTCATTAAGCAGTCTTCAGGAATAGTTCTCCAGGCGTGTTGAAGGACATTCAAAGCTCTTCTTTGGATGTTTCTGCCTTTTATTCTGTTCTCTGTCAACATGATCCCACACTGCTTCAACAATGTTGAGGTCCGGGCTCTGGGGAGGATTGTTTTGCAATCATTGTCATGCTGAAAAATGAAGCCATTGCCAATCAGATGCTTTCCAGATGGGTTTGCACGGTGGATCAAAATCTGATGGTACCTTTCTGCATTCATAACAATTTTGACCAAATCTCCAACAGCACTGACTTAACTGTAGACCCAAATCATGAAAGAGCCTCCATCGTGTTTTACAGAAACTCTCTCCTGACCGCCTCTGAACATACTGAATTTCAAATTTGGATTCATCCCTCCATCAGACCTGTTACCACTAGGGCTGCAACTAACGACTATTTTGATAGTCGATTAGTCATCGACTGTTGAAACGATTAGTCGACTAGTCGGATTATGAATTGCATAATTATGAAATGGCACTTATTTAGCTATCAGCTTTTACATTTAGCATTAGGTTATTTAAAATGTGGTAGTAACACATACTTCATTCAAAACCTTTAATCAGGTTTGCTGCTGATATGACTAACGGTCCATTTTTCCAACCATTAAAAAAAATATATATAGTACTTTTTTGTCCCTGTAAAACAAAGTTTGCACAGTTTTACCAGTATCCCCCATCACTAAATGTGCGGCTGAATGCTATCCGATCTTTAACTCTGACGTCGTTTCTGGGTCCAAATGATTCTAAATAAACAGCAACGGTATAACCCAGGGGTCGGCAACCTGCGACTCCGGAGCCGTATGCGGCTCATCCAGGCTTAATGTGCGGCTCTGCGGGTCGTGGAAGTAAATTATCAGTATCCAGTTGAAGTGCATTTTGTTTTTCTCAGTTCGGTTTTTGTTGTAGTTTTAAATTGGAACATTAGAGTGATTTTGAAATATTAAAATAAAATCATTTTACTTATTTATTTTAGTTTCTCAATATATGCGTCACTCGCGATAACCTATACCGGCTACCGGCTTCCGCTATTATTTGCGGCTTTTCCGTGTAAACCGGGTTCAAATGGCTCTTTCCGGATTACGGGTTGCCGACCCCTGGTATAACCAATGACTGGTCACTATTAAAGATGATTCTAACATACCTTATCAACTGCAGCTATTTCCGCTTCTCTTTTTATCATCAGTAAAATCACACCTGAGTGTGTTTTTTTCGAGTTATAGCAACCAGGGACACAGCATTGCGGCAACTTGATCACGTGACAGTTTGGACCAGCAAATGGAATTCTACGTCATCACTTAACAGCCGGATTGCGCATGTGTGAAGCTCGCCAGAGAAAGACAGACAGGAAGATGTCTCACTACATTAAAAAAAAAAAAAAATCACCAGTAATAATAAACAACTATTGTCGACAATTAAATTCGTCATCGACTATTTTTATTGTCGATTATTGTCGACTATGTCGACTAATCGTTGCAGCCCTAGTTACCACTGATCTTCAATCCAGTTCTTGTGTAATTTGGCATACCTCAGCTTTCAGTAAACAGTAGATAGATCAGCTGAAGGTCCTGTGTCAGCTCTTTGCTGGATTTTTTTATTTATTTTTTTCCTGTTGAGGTGATTTTAAGATGCTGTTCATCTGATGTACATATTATTTTTCTTAGACACTTCTTCTTTTGTCCTTCACTTGTCCAGTTTCCTCAGTTTTTTAAGGGCACATGATGGTGAGATATACCAAGTTTTCAACTAATAGCTCTTTGGGAATCACCTTGTTGGTGCAAAAATACTATTTTATATCTGTCAAACTGTGACAGATGGATGTGTTTTGCAACATAAAGTGCCTTGGAAGTAAGATGTAAATAAATGAGGGGGTGGCTCAAGACTTTTGCACAATACTGCAACATTGTTTAGTGTCTCCACATATTAAAATTATTTCCATTCTTTCAATACAAATGTTGCCAGATCTCCTCGAAAATGTTGTATGTTCACTTATTTCTTAAAAATACCATCACAGTGTGAGCTTGTGTGCTCTCTGTAATCATTGTAGAAGTGGATGTTGGTGTGTAATATTACGTTGTTTGTAGCCAGCTCTAGTATAAAACCCCACCTCAACAAAGGGTTCAGTTACCTTGTAAATCATCTAAGACCTGCTGCATTTTTTAATTATTAAATGATGAGGGCGTACCGTTGTCTCATTAATGGACGGATTTGTTGCCTCGGGTTTGTTTATATTTTCTCTTGCCATTTAAATTTCTAAGAAGCAATACAGCAGCCACTCTTTGTTGGCGGGTTCTTGCAGTAGCATTAAGAAAAATCATGCAGCTCTCACACTCCTCCTCACCTCACCTTAGTGGCTGTACTTGTGCCTGTCGCTGCCTCCCCCTCACTTTCAAGCCAGCCTGTCCTCATGGAAACTGATGCATCATGTCTCTGTTTTGTACGCTGGTGGCATGCTGAGGGTTTATAAACTGCAACATATCCTCTTTGCTTCATTATGCTTTTTTTTTTTTTTTGTCAACGTTTCTTTCTCTCTTAGGTTAGTTTGGAATAGAAGACAGAAATGTGAAGGAGACGGGACTGGCATCTTTGGCTGAGAACAACAAAAGGGAATGTACAATTTCTCACCAAGAATCAGCATTATTTACATTTAAAGACAATGGAGGATAATAAAAAAAAAAAAATCTTTTTTTAAGAGAACTGTTGCTCTTTACTTAAAAGCTGAAAAAGAAAAAAAAAACACAGACATGCAACACAGAGGAAAGGAGCTACTGGAAAAAGACTACAAAGATGAAGTGGGATGAAATGAGACATCAAGACTGACAGAGGAACTAAAGGAACTCTGCTATAAAGAATAAAAGGAGCAACCTTCCTCTCTAGGCTTACTTTGATTTTCCAGAGACACCCTTTAAGTGTTAAACTCATGCTTATCTTCATCTTCATCATCACCATCTGTATTATCATTTTACTTTTTTTTTTTTCCCAGTTTTTCTTTTGTTTGATGTATTGGGAGCAAGTCGGGTGACAAACCCAGTAAAGGAGAGAACTTTGTATCCTCTCATGAGTCGTATTCTACCTTTATATTAGGATGATCACAATTATTATTTTAGTCCTCATTACTTTGTATCCTGTCAGTATTTACTCATGGAAATGAAATGGATGTATCTCATTTATATTCGATCAACACATGAATTGGATTTCTTTTTCTTTTCTTTTTTTTTTTTTTTTTTTTTTTTTTTTTTCCCATTCCTGGAGAGGGGGGAGCCAGAACGATGTCTGTAATGTCAGGGTCAAGCTTGCCACAAAGACATTATTGCCTTGGAGAACGGACATCTGTTGCCTTTCAAAAGTCGTGTATGCGTGAGCGATGAGTGCGTGTGAGAAACTTAAAAATGCCGACGTCTGGGTCTTTGATTCCATTTTTGGTCCTTTTGAAAAGTGTTCTTATTTTTCATCACCGGGGTTTTTACGGTACAGATAGTATTCATGAAAAATGATGGACACAGTCTTATTTTTCAAGTAGAAAAAGTTCCTAATGTGCAAAGAGAAGGACGGACTTGTAAGAAGAGGAGGAGGTAACACTATGGACTAAAGCGTGTCTGCCATCTTTAACCATACCGACCGGGAAAAGGTGAAGGATGGGTCATGGAAGAGTTTTTATTGGTGTGGGACGGTGTACTGGGTGCACACGTTTGTACGTTCATACAAAGTTGCGTTGGACTTTTGGGCTGTGATGAAACATTTTTGGAGGTGAACTTTGGGAAGGGTGTCATGTGAACGGCTGCGACCGGCCTGTGGAGAGCGAGCCTAACCAAGTACTTTTGAATGGTTTCAGACTTCAGTGATAAAGCAGCATTTTAATCGGGAGTTGCAAAATCCATTCAAAAGAAGCATTGCCATAAAATTTAAAAGTGAGTCGTACATGGTGTTGTCTATCATTTTTTATTGTTATTCTTGTAAAAAAAAAAAAAAAAAGTCAATCTGAAAGAAGACAGTTACACACTATCAAAACCCATGCTGTATTAGAAACCTGTCAATATGTATATGAATTATGAATACACTTAAAAATGCTTCAAGTATGTTCCTCTTGTGTCTGAAATATTTGTCGCTTCTGTTCCACTGGAACCCCACCTGTTTCAGGTTCTTCCGACAGTTTCTTCCGGTTGCCTCCCTGCTTTTACGACAATATCTGAATGTTATTTTCATCTCTGTACACACGTGTGCTTCCTCTGCTTCCTGACTTTGGAGCTCAGCCCCATCCTAATGGAATCAGGTTTTAGAAGCTGTCTTATGATCAACCGCGAGCTTGTGTCTTTTGCTCGGAAGAGTTTGGGAGTGTAATTCCCAACACCAGAATAGTTCAGCAACTGCTAGACATGGAGACTGGTGAAGAAAAAAAAATTTTCAACCATGTGCTGTAGTACAGTGTGGGACCATCATGTGGCGGCACATGATGGTCCACAGCTTTAGTGCAAATTTCCTGAACTCTTGAGGGCTGGAAAACCATTTTTCCAATACATATTCCCTTATTTTTTTTCCTATATATTTCCTTTCTTTCATAAAGCGTGGTCCAGTATATCCATGCTAAAGGAGGTATTAAAGTAAACAGTGAACCACATTAGTATGCAGATAAATCCACCAGCTGCTTTTATGGCTGCCACACAAATACTTCCAGGTCACTTAGCTCAGGTAGGAGCCTTCTTAAGCAAACCAGTCTGTTCAGCCACGCAGCGTGATGTCAGTTACCTGATTTGAGTGTTGAATAATTGTTATTTAGGCTTTTTTTTACCTATTTTTGGCTGTCTTTGCTTCCTGTTTTTTTCCAAAAAATTATGGATAAATGAAACATCACCTAAAATGGGTAAAATATCAAACACTGGTTAAAGGATTAACGAACTATTTTACAAGAGCCAGAGAATATTGGGTAAAATGGCTGGGTTACAGAGGGGTTAAAGGATAAATAGTTCACATTTGCAAAAAGTAATAACTTCCCAATCAGGCTGCATGTGCTTCCACGTGGAAGAGGTGGCTTTGGCAGCATCTGACCAATCACAAACATTGATAAATCTACAAGCAGCACAGCAGCTGATTTTACAGAGAAATATAAAGCCATAATATTAGAAAAATATCAGAGTGAACGCAACACAGCTGCTGCAGACAAAGCAGCAGAGTGCGAGTATGTGAGAGGAAGAGCGCTGTATGAAAACAGCTGTTGGGTTAAGCTTGGCTCATTTAGTGGAGAGGGTTCAAATGTAGTCCAGCACGGCAGCTAAAATGCGCTGTTACACACTGTCCAGTCGTTCAGGTAATATTTCGAGGTGAAACCGCAAACAGCCGACACAACTGTGCAAACTGTGACTCTCGTGGGTAAATGAGTCTGCAGAGAGAATCGTGCTGAGGTGACAGCTCCCATGAAATCATCCACACACCAGACTGAGAGAAATATCCCCTCATGTTTGATCAAGTGTTGGGCTGTGTA
The DNA here is from genome assembly GCF_007364275.1 of Archocentrus centrarchus. Lineage (NCBI taxonomy): Eukaryota > Metazoa > Chordata > Actinopteri > Cichliformes > Cichlidae > Archocentrus > Archocentrus centrarchus. The sequence goes on along the minus strand of NC_044353.1, from coordinate 10,116,038 downwards.
CTCCAAGGTGCTGACAAAAGTCGTGTGAGAGAAAGGAAGGCATAGGTAGGTCATTTCTGAGGAGTTGTTTCTGTGCTCAAGTGGGTATATAACAACTCCAAATGCTTATAAAAGTGCACTGTTGTCATTATTCTTTTATGTACAAAGTTATATTAGCTATGTGAGTGATGGAGGTATCATTTGATGGCTTCTCTGTATTTAAATGCATCCATTCTTTTCACTTCATTGCAGTGTTTTTTTTTTTTTTCAGGGAGTGCTCACACTGCATGTTGACAAGAAAATGCCACATTAACAGCAGAGCTGGAAAATCAAAATTTATAACAAGTATTTTTTTTAAACGAACTCCACGGAGTTCTTACATGGTAAGAATGAGCAGGTTCAAATGTCACCGCAGAGCTTCCTCGTTTAACCGGTTGGCCTCCTCGCAGATCTCTTTGTGTCGACTAAGACCTCTTGCTCCTTCATCTGTTGTCGCGTGGCCTCTGCATGCTGCATTGGTCCCTGATGCTGCTTCTCCTCTTGTTCCTTTTGTTCACAGCTTCCTGTTGGGATTTGCGTGGCACAGGAAGATAAAATTTTAAGGGACTGTGTCTGATACTTCGTTAGCTGCTGGTTTTATTCCTACCTTGTAGTTTCTTGCTGAGCCCACAGTTTGGTGATTTCCAACTCCTCCTCATGTCATCTTTGCTGTGCTTCTAGTTCTGCCTGCTGAAGCTGCAGAGGTCATAAAATATCCAAAATATGTATTTTAGTGACAGAAGCAATTAAAAATATGTGATCTGAATTCTTTATTGTGCTGATCTGCGGGGGAATAGGGTTTGTCTGTGGATTGGAGATATTAGCTTTTTAACTGACTGGTTTATTTTGGATGTATTCCTCTGCTCCACACAGTCTCAGCACTGGTGCGTGTGATCCCCTCTCATAGACGCTGTTGCTCCATCCTCCTCTTCTCCTTGGCCTGGAACGAGACAGTGAGAGAAACAAACTCTCTCATGTACCAGTGTACTACTGCACATACTGCATGTGTGAGCATGTACTGTATGTGTTTTAACCTGTTCTTCTGGGTTGGGTGCCCCTCCTTGTGTCTGCGCCTGAGGTCTTCCAGGTTACTGTAATTCTCTCGTGCATCTCTCTTACTGACGTGGACAAAGTTGTTGGTATCCTTGTGTTAAAAAAAAAGATAACACCACAATGGTCACTGAAAAAACTTGAAATTGACTAAAGTAATAAATAAAAATTTACTGAAAATAATTCTGTTGAACCACAATTCAAAAGCAATGTCTGATTTTCGGTACATTTTTATCTATTATTACTTTTATCAGCTTCAAGTTATTTCAGCGATCGCTGTGGGTTTTTCTCTTTAACAGAAGGGTACCAACAATTTTGTCCACGTCTGTAGCCGTAGTTTCTTTCATATCATCTTTCAACAGCTTCTCCTCCAGCTGTTTCTGGATCTGCTCAAAAATTGTCTGCCTTTGCCTGAAAGAACAAGCATGAGGTGACAATGCTTCTAATTTACATCCACTGACTTCAGCAGCCAGATGATTAGAAAATGGTCCCATGACATAGGTGTAAGAGGTATTGTTGCAAACAAGTTCAGTTTGAGTCACCTGAAAAGAAGGAGCCATCAGGTGATAAGAACTTAAGACTTATCCTAATGCTTCATGCAGATCAGTCAGCGAAAGGAGTGCTCTCTTCACATGATCATGTGCTGTTCCATAGTCTTCAGGCCTTGTAGAGTGCCAGCTCCATGATCGCATGTGGAGGCTTCTCTGCCTGAACTGGCTTCCTCTCTTGTGCATCTTGTTCCGAACACTGAATCAGCTGAGGGGGCCACACGCACATAAATCTGAAGCTTCCTCTGCTGTGGAAAAGATCTTGAGAGATCTTACTGTGTATTCTGTAAGTCAAATGATACATTTTTACTAGAGCCGTGTTTCCTGACATTTCCTCTTCTTTCTTCCCCTGAGGAGCCTGCTTCACGTTCTCTCTCTCCTCCACTCTGCTAAGGAAAGAATGACAGACTCTCCCGGACGATCCTTCTCTGGATCCCGGCAGAATGACTGGCGGTGTTTTCTTTGTTATGTCTTTTAGGTTTAGGTGCAGTGTAATCACTGCCAGCCCACTGACCAACTCACGTTTGCTTAGCTGAGAGTGCAAGCAGAATCTTTGATCTGTATAGTCTCTGCTTCTTTACCCTTCTGCGTCCAACCTTCAGCTTTAATGAATGAGTTTTCACACATATTTATCTGTGATGATACAGTAATAAGATTTGTAATGGCATCGCTAGTAGCACATCTGTAAACTGTACCTACACTCACTGGTTTTGTGCTCCCAAATAAGGCCGAAATGTGGTACTGATCCCTGCAAGTCATATATAGTTTTGCTAAATTGTTGCCATATTTAGTGGTGACAATAGATGTAAGCTTGAATTTAACCAGGCTGAAAAAATGAATAAATGGTGAGATTGCTTGTTGACTGTTTAAATTATTAGTTTGACATAATATATCATGTTAGGCCCATAGGTATTTGGGCAGTGGCAGTTTTTTACCCCTCGGCCTAAAAAGGCTGATGGGGTATTGTCATCACCCCAATGGGCAGACAGACAACTTTCAACTTTGTGAATGTGTTAATGTGAGAACAATGTGATCAAGGATGTTCAAATTCACACCACAGATGCATCTACTAAAAATCTCTGAGTTTGAATCTTGGCAACCTTGACGTCAAAGTAAAGGTCAGAGGTCAAGTCAGAAAATCTTGCGAATGTGATAACTGAATAACATACCCCAGGTGGTGACAATCAGGTGCCTGATTGGCACCTGATTGTCAGCACCTGTGAGCATGGACCCTGCTACAGCGGTCAGTTGGTGTCTGTTCCCAACACACCATATTGGTTGCAGCATTATTTGCAGTGAGCCCCTCTATCATCTCCAAATTGAAGGCCATGGTCCAGAAAACGGAGCATATCAGAGACAGGCTGCAAAGTGGGCGTCACAAGAATACGACACAACAAGAAGACTGTTTCCTCACCCTGTCAGCTCTTAGGAACTGTAGGCAGTCTTCTACAGATTTGCAGTCAAGGTTTGCAGGATGATATGGCTGACAGCGCTCTACCCAGACAGTCTGGAACAGACTGCACACAGCCAGTCTCTGGTCTCATAGGGCTGGCAGGAGGGCTGCCGTGATTGACCTTCAACATCAGGCCCATTTGTGCTGGTGTCAGCAACACCTGCGCAGGAACCTGAACATGTGGAGGAGCGTTATGTTCAGTGATGAGTTCAGATTCTGCCTATGGCGGCTGGATCAAAGGGTCAATGTGTGGAGAATGCTGTGCTGATTGCTACACTGATGGTGGAGGTGGTGCGATGGTGTGGGACGGCATCTCCCTCACTGGAAAAACAAGGCTTGTCATCACTGGAGGCAATCTCAGTGCAGAGGGACATCGAGGTGAGATTCTGCAACCAGTGGCACTCCCATATCTCCACAGACTGAGACTGAATTCTATCCTCCGAGATGACAATGCTCGCCCCCCGCAGAGCGGGTTTATCAGAGACTACCTCCACAATTTGGGAGTGAAGAGGATGGAACGGTCTGCCTTCAGTCCTGACCTCAGCCCCATTGAACACTTGTGGGATCAGCTTGGGTGTGCTGTTTGTACCACAGTGGCTGACTTGTGACAAATGCTGGTTTAACAATGGGATGCCATCACACAGCAGTGTGTGACCAGCATGAGGAGGAGGTGCCAGGCTGTTGTGGCTCTGTATGGTTCTTCCACATGCTGCTGAGGCCCCTGTTTGTTAAATGAATAAACTGTTTAACTGCCGATATGTTGTGTTTCTTCGAACTTCAATCATCCAATCCAATAAACACCAAACAAATGTCAACAGCAGAATGAGCTGTTTGGCACTGGCAGAGAAGATTTGGCAACTTTTTCATGGACACAACCCACATACTCAACTCTGCTAGTTAACCCACAAATGCATTTTCCTTACAAATGTGGCTCCATTTAAGGGGAAATAAAGAGGCTTTCCAACAATATAATATACTTTATACAATATATATACAATATACTTTATTCAAGATGGCGGCGTGCACAGACGCAGCGGCTCACGGCTCTTCCTTTCGGTGCTCTTTTTTGTACTTTTTGTATTTCATATTTGTTAGTCAATATTTTCTCCAATCTCATTGTACATCCTGTATAATGACAATAAAGGCATTCTATTCTATTTATTGCCAGGAAGCATAATTACAACAAAGAAATAATTGACCAAACACAAATTTCCTGACTTTTGTGTTAATTTTAGTTTTAGTTAGTGCACACATTTGGTACTGAATTGCACTATTGCTCATGCCCATCTTTATTCACTGTTTTCAAGGTCATTTTGATTTCTACATGGGAACAGAGCACTGCATGCTTTTACAGGCTGGAAAGTGTTGAAAGAGGGTGGAGACGAGAGGGCAGAGAAATGAATGAAATAGATCAAAATGAGTCTAGGAACCAAAATGAAAACAGATGGAACAGAGTTGTCTGTTTTGGATTTATAAGGATGGATTAAAGAGGAGGAGTGTGTGTGTGTGTTACTCACAGTGGTGTCTGACGGATCATAAAGACTGACTGACACTGCTTGCAGAGGTCAGTGTGACGGCCAAAATCCTCCATCACTCTCAGTATCTGATGAAGAGTGAGAGGGAGCGCAGACTGTGAGAGGAGCGGGGCCAGACTTCTCTTTCACCTTCCACACTTGCTCGATGATGGGACTGACGACAAAGTGAGAGAGGCTGAAGCAGGTGAGTGCGCTTTAATTCACTGCTTGACATAAAGTGCTCAGAGGTATTAGTTTGAGCATCTGTCTCCTGGAGAGGTTCCATAGCGACAGCTATTTTCACCCATTTTCCTCTGATTTGGCCATCTGTCTTCCCACCAATTATCAGTAGTGTGTGATTTTCTGTCACAGTCTTTTTATTCTTTAAACGTGATTAGGAATGTAAAACCAATCACGCCCCCTTCACCCTCTCTTTTAAATGCCTCACTAATCATCTGCGGCCGTTGGGCAGAGCTGCTTCTCCTTGGAAACTAATAACAGGCTGCTGATATTTTTAGTGACTTATAGGAGTTATACCGATGCCAAGCAGATTAACAGGGAAAACTTTAATCATTCCCTTGGGAAATGTTTAATTTATATTGCAGAATTTTTACTTTTTCTGTCTAATGAAGTCGAGCATGTCTCAATATGCGTGTTTCTGTCATTCCCTGTTTTTCCTCCATCAACCCAAGCCCTCATTTACGTGATGGCATTCGTGCAGCGGATGCGCTCCCCTTGCCTCTCCTTTATCCAGACATTTGTGTCTCTCCTCCTGAGCACCACGGCCCTCATGTCCTCCTACTGGTGCGTGGGTAAGCAGAAGGTGCCCAAACCACTGTGTTCGCCCACCAAGCAGAGCCGCTGCATCCCTGTTCCCGGCGTCTCCAACTCCTCCAGGATCCAGTTCTTCTGGGAGACTGGGGACGACCGCTTTGTCTTCCCCAACTTTCACACCGGTTTGTTCATCATCTGTGAGGAGAACATCTACATAGATGAGTGGGGTGAGAGAAAGAAGGGAAATGGGTAGAAATGTGAGACTCTTTTGACAAGCTTAGAGCATGTGATTGATCTCTGTAGGAGGGTTCAGTTATGCTGGAAAAGAGAGCATAATTTCCCTGCCCAGTCAGCTAAATATGGAACTCCTCACTGACCACACTGGAGAGTCAAAGGACAAAGTTGCTCAGTTTCTTACAAAAGCCCAAACATGTTACTAGTGACCCTGAAAAGGATTAAGTAGGAATAGGCACCAATGAATGAGAGAGAGCACTGGATTTGGACAAAGAAGCTAAAAATAAGCACCGATGCTCCTCTGTAATTTATCCGGTGATGCCAGTAACATTCAATCAGTATCATTGGAAGGGTTTTTTATAAGCATACCCTTATCATACGTGATGATTGAACTGTGTGGGGAGTAGAGGATATTCTCAAGGTTAGACAAACAGCTGCCCAGAAACAGAAAGTGAAGGGAACTGCATCCTAACTGCTGCATTAAACACTGAAATGGACGAGAGAAAATCCAAGGTGGTGGTGTGAATTGAGGACTCAGGTGTGTTTGATTGTGAATGTATTTGGGTACACGCTCAGCACAAAGAGGATTATCATCAGTGTATTTGCTCCGCTAGCCGAGATTTAGCCTTCAACAGCATGACTCAATTATGGATTAAAACCCGGAGAAAGATTGAAAGGATCCACAAACATCGACTGGGTTTTCACCGTCCCATTTGCAGCTGATCTGTAACAGATTTGAATGACTCATTATTAATAATATAGATGTTAAACTGATGTGCTGTGCTTGGCTTTCTCCATTGTGGTGCCACTTTGGTCTCATCTGCCTAAAGAGCATTGCTGCAGAAGTCTTGTGGTTTGGTCAAATGCAGCTTTGCTAACCTAAGCTGTGCCCATGTCCACAATATAATCAAGGCTTCAGAGAGAAGAGGCTTTCTCCTGGCAGCCCTTCCAAGGAAGTCATACTTGTTCAATCTTTTTCTGACTGTTCTGTCATGAACTTTAACTTTTAACATGCTGACTGTGGCCTGCAGAGTCTGAGATGTAGCTCTTGGGTTTTTTGCAGTTTCTCTGAGCGTTGCACGGTCTGACCTTGGGGTGAATTTGCTGAGACGTCCGCTCCTGAGAACATCGGCAACTGTCTTGAATGATGGGCATTGATGGGCAGCAATAATTGCTTATTTGAGATCATTTCTGATGTCTTTCCTCCATCTGCTTTCATCATGCTCGCACTCGCTGGTGATCAATTAATCAAGTACACATTTGATTAGCATCAGCTGGCTGCTACTTATCTACTTAATTCCTCTGGAAGCAGTGATGGTGGTCTTAGTTTTTCACACAGTGCATCTGCATTTTGGCTCAGTGTCCATTAAATAAATAATGGCAGTGTAATGTGTCATGTGTTGTTTATCTGAGGTTGTATTTATTTTCTTTTTTCTTTTTGCAGTATTTCTCTTTATAAGCATTGCACATGCGCGGTCAAATTGGTGAAAATCTGTTCTTCATTTTCTCGTGCGTTTCCTTTTTTTGCATCTGTTTTTCTTAAGTCTCCGTATGCTGAGCTTTCAGGGCCACCTTGATTTAGAGCCATATGGTACTCTAATTATTGCAGCTGCCATGTAAACAATTTGACAAAGAGGCTTAACCCACTTCTGACACACGTTTCCGTTTTAATGCGCCCCTTTTTAAATGGTGGAAACAAAATGCTGCCATATTGGAATGAATACTTAATACTATAAAATGAAAAACACGACAGTTTCATTTTGTGACCCTGTAGCTGAAATCTTTCTCGATCTAAGCTAATCTTTTAATCTCCCATCATCAGGTTACCCTGGGCCATTACAGTACTTATGCAAACAGTCATCTCAGTCTGGTTATTCACACACTAATTAGATTGTAGTGTTTATTTACCGTAGTAATTATACAGAGGCTGGTGGATTTTGGGTAGGAGAAACAGTGCCGCTGTAATGGTTACTATGTAACGGCTGAAGCCTTAAATAAATAATTTCCGCTGCAAATTCTACTCACATTTCTGTTGTGATTTCTAGAGGAGAAGTGCCGAGGCTTTTACACACTACCCCCGGGATCTGAAAAAGGTAAAGTTTCTCCTGCAGCTTTGTGGGCATTTTGCTTTCAGGTGCCTCATTGTTTGAAATCCATCCCTTCTTCCATCCATCTTTGCTCTCAGCCTCTTCTGCCTCCTTCCGCAGAAATGCTTTGGCTGTCGCTGTCTATGGAGCTTATGAATATCGGTCTGCTGCTGATCAGCTGCATACTGCTGTCCGTGCAGCTGTGTATCAGGGCCTGGTTCCCCTCTACGCAGCACTGGGGCCAGCTGCTCAATGCTTTTGCAGCTGTCTTCACAGTCCTGGGAGGTACAATGATATTTTTTAGATGCATATTTAAATCAGAGTGACTTTTGTTAACACCGTAGAATGACCAGCGGGGTTATCAGTTTCCTTTAATATCTAATCAGGTTGGTCCATTTGCTCGTTTTGTCCTGTCAGGTCTGCTCGGGATGGTGGGTCACATGATGTTCATGCAGGTGTTTCAGACCACTGCCTCAATGGGACCAGAAGACTTCAAGCCGCATAGCTATGGCTACTCCTGGGCATTCTAGTGAGTTCTTTAAACATATATGAAATATAGAAGATCAATTAGGTGTTCCCTCTCTGACTCAGACCGTACTGCTATGGTAATAATCTTTTCCTCATGTCCTCTGCTAGGCGCTTGTCTGACTGACTAAAATTCTTGTTTTTGCAAATGCAAACATGAGAATAAGCTTTCTTTTCTTGGCACTCGTTGATCAGACTAAAGTTTTCCATAACAAATTCCTTTAACTCTTCACGTGGGATCCCTTGTGGGACTTCTCAATCAGCTGGGAGATGAAGTCCCTCCAGCTTGTCACGCCACTGAAGTGCCCTCAACTCATTCTTTGCAGCCCATTTAAAATTGCAATTTTACAACTCTCAGCCTTCGAGGATAAGCTGGTCTGCATACCGAACAGCCCTGAAAGTAGACAGCTCAGCCTTTCTTTCAGTGTCACAAGAACATGGCCTCATGCTGTGTGATGATCTACGAAGCTAATCAGCCAGCTGGTTTAATGAGCTTTTTCATCACACACATACACACACACACACACACACACACACACGCACACTTGTTTGATGAGATTAGGGTGATGCATTTGAGAGACGCAGTAATGTGCAAAAGTCTTGAACCAGTCGTCATTTCACTCTCATATACATAGAAATACAGTACAGTTTTCTAAAAGAATTAAAGGAACACTATGAAAACACATAAGATCTCAATGCTGAATATATATACTAATATGGACTGGGTAATGTGTTAGGAGTGAAATGATGGAAATGAAAATTATCAACCTACAGAAGCTGAATTCAAAAACACCCTGAAAATCAAGGTGAAAAAATGTTGCAGCAGGATGGAACATTTAGCTGAAATTTCATTGCAGCAACTCAAAATGGTACTCAGTAGTTTGTATGGCCCCCTCGTGCTTGTATGCATGCCTGACAACACTGGGGTATGCTCCTAATGCGATGATGATGTCCTGGTGAATCTCCTCCCAGATCTGGTCCAGGACATCACTGAGCTTCTGGACAGTCTGAGGTGCAACCTGGTTACGTCGGATGGACCGAAACATAATTTCCCAGAGGTCTTCTACTAGATTTAGGTCAGTTTGGGGGCCAGTCAGTGGTTTCAATCAATCAATTCCTTCAATCTCTAGGAACTGCCTGCATACTCTTGCCACATGAGGCTGTGCACCAGGAGGAACCCAGGACCGACTGCACCAGCGTAGGGTCTGACATCCTTATACCTAATGGCAGTCAGGATGCCGTTGTCTAGCCCGTAGAGGTCTGTGTGTCCCTCTATGGATATGCCTCTGCAGACCATCACTGACCCACCACCAAACTGGTCATGCTGAACTATGTTATAGGCAGCATAATGTTCTCCACGGCTTCTCCAGACCCTTTCATGCCTATCACATATGCTCAGGGTGAACCTGCTCTCATCTGTGTGAAGCACAGGGCACCACTGATGGACCTGCCAATTCTGGTATTCTATGGCAAATATCAGTCAGGCTCCACGGTGCCAAGCAGTGAGCACAGGGCCCACTTGAAGACAGCGGGCCCTCAGGCCACCCTTATGAAGCCTGTTAGGGAAACACTCAACTCGGGAGTCACACCACTCCCAGCTCCGTTTGATTTCCAAGGCAAATGAAATGCAGCATATTGCTCAAAAAAAAAAAAAAAAATTATAAGAAAGTCTGTCTCCTTGGAAACAAAATATTAAAGAAATGAGGGGTGACTGAAGACTTTTGCACAGCACTGTAAATAAGAACGTCTGCATCTAAAAGTGACATTCAGGAAATGCTCCACCACTTAGAAAACCACAATCATTAATCTTCAATCAGTTGCTTCTGACAGTTTCCCCTGTTTCAAGCAGTTTCTTCAGATTTGAGCATCTGATAGGTTTAATCAAGTAGAGGCTCTCTGCAGGAACCCGGATCATCTCACAGGAGAACCAGATGAGACAAAAGTGGCAAAAACCCTTGATACTGTGGGACTTTTTAAACATACTATTTCAATGTTAAGCATAAAATCTTTCAACTTAAAACTCTTATGCACCAAAAAGCTGCTCAGAATAACCTCAGTTTTATATTTAGCTCTCATATTTCTACTTGGTATACACAAAATTATTGAGACAAAGGAACTTGTAAAAAAAAAATATCCCAGTTAACCAGGAAGGAAGGAAAGAAAGAAAGAGGTTGCTGCACATGTGTGTCAGTAAACCCTGTGTCTGTGATTCTTCATCTATTTCTCCTCCTCTGTCTCCATCAGTGTGGCCTGGTTTGCCTTCACCGTCTGCATGGCCGCAGGTGTCTCCACCCTGAACAACTATACGAAAAAGGTCCTGATGGTGGGTCCCAGGCGTGCCTCCAGCCTCAACGCCTGCAGCTTTAACTTTATGGGACTCCTGCCACCCGCTCCTTATTACACCCCACCAAACCCAGCGTCCAACCTCGCCTGTCCCCTGTCTCCTCCTCGGATCTCCCACTTGTCTCCCTACTACGCGCCCCCTTCTGAAACATTGCCGCACTCCACTCCAAAACTCACGCACTCCCATTCCCTTCCTGTCACACATTCAGACTCCTTCCCTCCTCCACCCTCCCACCCTGCGCCTGGATCACCTTTTCACCGTCTGTCCCTGCCCTCTCCATCTCCCTCACCAACACCATCCGTCTCTTACCACATAACCCTCCCAAGACACCAGGAGAACCATTATGGGCCAGAAGAGGACTACAGCCCACTTTGAGCTACAGATTAAGGCCCAGAGAACGTGGTAGCTTTTCTGGATCTTGTTTATGTTCACTCACAATAGGTTTCAGTAGTGTTGCTAAAGCGATGCAGCAATTTCCACTACACAATCATGTCTGTTGTTAGTGCCACTTGATCACCCTGAGCTCAAAGCCATTCAGTGCTGCTTTATGGCCGTGTCTCTTGCCAGAAGCTATAAATGCTTTAATGAAATCATGTATTGTAATCATGAGACCACTCAGTCCCCCAGTTTCTGCAATTTAATGCTGAGAAACATTATTTTGAATTTGTTAGACAACAGTCACATGAAAAAGAAAGTTTTCACAGGACTCCATGCAGTCCTGTTTAAAACTAAGTACACTGCATCATTCAACAGCTTGTAGAACCACCTTTAGCAGCAGTAGCTTAAAATATTTTCTGCATGACTTTCTCAGTCACTCACATAGCTATGGAGGAATTTTGGCCCACTCTTCTTTACAGCGTTGCTTCAGTTCATTGAGGTTTGCAGGCATTCATTGATGCACAGCTCTCTTAAGGTCCCAGCACAGCATTTCAGTCAGGCTGAGGTCTGGACTTTGGGCCATTGCAGCACCTTCATTCTTTCCTTTTTTAGCCATTCTGTTAAAGAGTTGCTGCTGTATTTGGGATCATTGTCCTGCTGCATGACCCAAATTGGGTCATGCAGCAGTGGTCAGTCAAACAGACGGCTTCAGTTTTGACTCTAGAATACTTTGGTATACAGAGGAGTTCATGTTGAACTCAATGACTGCAGGGTGCTCAGGTCCTGTGGCTGCAAAACAAGCCCAAATCATCACCCCTCTACCACCGTGCTAGCAGTTGGTGTGAGGTGTTTGTGCTGATGTTTTGCATTTTGGCTAGACATCTCCACTTTGGTCTCCTCTGTCCAAAGCATAGTGCTGCAGAAGTCTTTGTTCAGATGTAGCTTTGCAAACCTAAGCTGTGCTAGCATCTTCATAGAGAGAAGAGGCTTCCTCCTGGCAACCCTTCCAAACAAGTCAAACTTGTTCAGACTTTTTCTAATTGTGCTGACATGAACTTCAACATTTAACATGCTGACTGAAGCCTGCAGACTCTTGAGGCATTGTAGTAACACACTTGAATGCTCCAGACCAGCAAACTGCCAAAACATCTGCTTTTATAGAGGTGCTCACACTTCCTGATGATTTATTAATCAAGTGCATTTGATTAGCAGCACCTGGCTGCTACTTATCCTCTTAATTCCCGTGGAAGCAGTGAGGGTGTACTTGGTTTTTCACAACATTGCCGAGCCCTGTGAAAACTTTGCCCCACAGTCTCTCACCTCTTCATTTCCTTTTATAATTAATCTTATTACTAATTGACCTCATTAGCTGTGAGATGATCCACCCACTGTTCAATATTATACTTTTATTCATTCATGTCTTTATTCATTTGCTGCTGTCAACATGTATTTCAAAGTGTTTTGCAAATTTTTTTAGAAAATCATAAAATTTATAACATTTGATATATTGCCTTTGTATGATTCATAAACCATTGCGCTGAGTTATTAATGAAATTTTGCAGCATCCCAGCTGTTCTGGAAAAGGATTATAAAATAACATCTGTTATTTAAGGGATATTTTTTTAACTGAGCATAATACAGAAATCATTATCTACATAATTTATATCAAATATGGTTGGCCTTCACTTTGTGAGGCAAGAATAATAATTAAAAAAAAAAGTCTACCTGATTAAGAAACTGGAGAGGAAACAACGCCTCCAATAACTGATTGAAAATCACGTTTTAATATTGTAAAAGTCATCTTCATTCATCATGACATATAAAGGTAGCAAAAATAAACAAAAGCACACAGGGCATTATGGGAAACAAATCATATTTACACATTACATCTCATACATCAAGAGTCAAGCTAGTTGCCGTTCTGTCACACAGTGTGGAAACGGTTCATCTGTGATTAGAAAAGAATGTGATTACATTCACGACCACAAAAGACATTTGATTCTTTGAGTTAAGTAAAATGGCAACGTTCATACACCCTATGAGAATGTAACTGAAATCTATAACCTCTAATATTTTACCATTAAAATGTAATTATTTCTGGGCCGGCTGACAGCCATTAAACTGTTAGGTATCTGTATGATTTAGCTTGATTTGGTGTCTTCAATCACAAATAATTACAACACAACCTCAACTACATTACACTATTGCCTTTCTACTTTATATCTTTGTATAGTCTCATTATATTTATCAGAAATCTGCAGTATGTGACGTAAACAGATATTTTAAAGCGCTTTAAGGCTTCAAGCAGGCCCAGGTTTGCTTGTGGTTGATGGCATGAGGTTTTAGTCACACTGTTTGTTTAATGGCACAGTTTATGAAGTAAAAGAAAGGCAAATATGTAAAATTAAAAAAATAAAAACTAACATCAAAACAATCTATATAATAAAGCTCACCCCTTTTTATTCTAATAATCCTATCTATATGTAAATGTACATTACAAGAGAAAAAAAGACCACAGATTTTACTCTTCAACCTGCTTTCTGTTATAATGCAGGGACGTTTTTCGGTCTTAATTTATGATAGCATCTCATAAACATTAAGGCCTTTTTATGTAGTTAAAAACAAAACAAAAAAAATTCTTTATTTTTAGATGCCCTCAATAAATCCAGCCCCACTCTGGGCTGGAAATACACCCAAATACAACTGTGATTGACTGAGTCTGCAGAAATTACCATAGCACTCCACAAAGCCTGAAACCCAGATTATCTGAAAGCATACTCAGTTAAACACCAGTGTGTATTTGAGGGGGATCAACAGCTCTGCTATATCTATTGCTGAATATACACTAGCAGCTCAAATCCAATGTCCAAAACAGATACATGTAAACACAGACCCATCTGCAATTAAAGCCAGATTTTGGTTGAAAAAGCAGATCCAGTTGAAGATTTTTGGGGCTGGCCAGAGCTACTCTGCAGTCTTCTTGCGTAGCACGAAGTAAATGATGGAGGAGATGAATGTGAGAGCGAAGGAGATCCATGCCAAGATGAAGCAATGGCCATAATTACCCAGATTTTGTTCATTGATGTGGAAGCGGTCTGTGTAGATGGAGGCTGCGATCATGATGCACAGGCCTGAAGTGAGAGAAACATGGAAACGAGTGAAGATACATATCAGTGGAGGTCACACAGAGAGGGAAACACTGTCAGAGAAAGGAATCCAACATAAGAAGGGGAGGGAAAAAAATACTCACAGGCAAGGAACTGAAAGGCACCAGAGATGGTGAACCTCTGTCCCTTGGCGAGGGTGAAGAGCTGAGCCACAAACACAAAGATTCCAATGATGGAGAATATACAAGCTAGCACTGAGCTGGCCTGCACTGCTTGAAGGTAACCTGCAGGGGGAGCCAGAGAGAGCAACAATGAAGATACCAGTGTGTGAAAGGGCGTGGGGGGTCTAATAGTGTACTGACACTCCCTGGAAACAGTGCAGTGACTCTGTATCTTTGAAAATGTCAGACAGTTGCAACGCTGACTGGCAGGAACATTATGTTCAAACATGCCAAATGTTTTACAGTAAAAACATACTGAGCATGCTTTGTATGTCTGATTCAATCACTATACATTACAATACAAAAGGATCAGGAAATAGTCTTCATCTGCAATGCAAAAAAAGAATTTGGGTAACTGAAAACTCTCTGTGTCCTGAATGATTTACATAAGCATGTAACTGAATTCAACTATATATAGCAATAGAGGGGTTTGTAATTAACATGTATGCTGGAGATCTTAAAATACTGCTTCAGATAGTAATCATAACAGAAAGCCTTCAAAGGCCCAGAAAACCTACAGTCTCAGTTATCTTCTATGAGAGACAGAGATGCCTTTATGAGGATTTAAATCCCAATCCCATCACAGAGTGTTTGGTTGCTGTCTCATCTAACTGCCCACACAGCTCCGCTTAATTCAGCACATCAGCTACACATCATAGCTTGAAGTTAATGACTATTACTAATTGCACCTAAACATATCTTTGATTTTACACATAAAAACAAACTTTTACAGAAAAACTTCAAATTTGAAGGTGCTAGAAAATCAACATGGCAGTGAGTGTTGTGGCAGCATGTTTTCTTACTCTCTGGGTAGGTTGATGGAAGATCAGTGGAGTGCCATGTGTTATTTACAACAATCCAGCGGGCCCAGATATCAGTCTGCACGAGTGACCCCCCAATCCACCAGCCCTGATGGGGAAGACAAAGACAAAAAAACTTTATTAGTCAACTTCTTTTCAGTGCTTGCAGAAATATTAACAGAAGTAAAACAGGTGAATCGATATGAGTAGAGTTTAAACAGGTAGTCAGTACAGCAGCACAGCCAGAGCCACCGTGAGTTATGCCATGTATTTAGAGGGGTTGGGAAATGATGACAACGTGAAGAAGGAATCCACAAGTTTCCTTAACTGCAGCATTTGACAAATCTCACTCAGGTATGCCACACTGGCCCCAACGCAGGTGAGAAGCTCACATATTTAAGCATACTTGTGGAACGTGTGGGTGTGCTCAGTGGCACATGGTGATGACACTGAGCTCGTCCCATCTGTCGCACAGAAATGTCAAATATTCGGCCCCGAGAAGTAATGAATTCCTCAAGAGAGGTGAGCAGAGAGGTGAGATGTGAGCAGCTGCACCCTCATCAGTCTTGACTCTTTTTGCTATCCAGCATGCATCACAGGCGATGCACACGGCCTGAAACTAAGGAGGGACCTAGCAATAATGCTGGGGTAATTAGGCCTCGAGGCTGGAAGGAGTCTAGGTATAAGTAACAATAATTGTACTTACATTGTCAATGGTGGCTGTCAGGAGAAGGATGATGCATATGATGTGAAGAACGAAGATGGCGGCGAGGAGGACCAGCATGATGACTGTGCTGGAGAGAGGAAGGCACGACTTTAACACTTAACAGTCGAGAATGAGACGATGAATAAAATAAAGCAAACAGACTAGGAGGGAATCTGAGTGAACAGTCAAGTACGGCCTACAGCTAACTTATTGGGTTTTTTTGTACAGGAAGCCCTTCATGTCAGTCCCAAGTGTGTGTGCCTGCACACATCCTCATGAACACACTCATTTAGAGCGCCAAAGCAAGGCCAAAACCTGGCACCCGCTCAGGGCGTGTCTTCTCAACTTCTAATTACTCTGCTTTACAGCTAACGCGCTCCCAGTAAAACGCATGCGAAGTAAAACGAGACTGCGAAGTAATGTTGACATCAGAATCAGAGCTGCTGATCGACAGCTGTGTAGCAAACACAATCGGTGTACCCGTGAGAAAGCAGATTCTGTTGGGATAGAGAGGCAACTGTGGAGGAAAGTTCATGACAGCCAGATGAGTTTGGGCTTGTCTTGGGGCATGGTGATTATAGTGGAGGAACATGCCACTCCCTAAAATAACTGTAGAGACTACAGTCTATTCTCTGCACCTAGCTTGTCCACACCTGATCCCCTTAGTTTGAATTTTGCTGTACACTCTCACACAACATAAAAAAAAAAAACAACCCAAAAACTAAAAACAAATTTAAGCCTAGTTTTAAAAACTGTTCCCCAGACTGATTAGTCCCTCTGAAAGGGGCCTCCACCCAGAGATATCAATTAGATCAAATATTTGTTAATCTAATTCATACATGAACTGTCTGTTTCTAACAATGAGGCTGGACTGGGTGTGAATAGAGGAAGAGGCACATCAGGAATGCTCTGCTTCTCTCTACTGGTAAAGGAGTGTTCGTGGGCTGGGCCCTCGTACACACTCACATGCGTGCCAGCTCCTTCGCTCTCACACGCACATATACAGACTGGGGCCAGGCTCACACACATGTGATCTCACACACATGCACACACTGGCACATCCCTGCAAGTAATTCCCACGTTTCATCCCCTCCAAAACTGAGACAATGAAAGCAAACATTGGCTCTGTGGCACTTCAGCCCGAAGCACTGAGAGCTCAAATACAGACACGCTCTATCAGAGGAACAAACTTTAATGAAAAACCTCTGAGCAGGAAAAAAAAAAAAATACAACAAGTTAAAAATTATGCTTTCATTTAAAACACTCTTTCTGGGCACTCTGATCAAATTGGCTTCCAAAATCTATCAAGAAGAAGACATGCTGACTGTTCCTGCAGGGATTTGTTTTTCCTCCTCCCTAATCTGGATGTTGCATTTTTTTTCCATTGGACAAAATAGACTGCATGTGTTTGAGGCTAGGTCTGAGAATGTAAAAAAAAAAAAAAAAAAAACACAATTAAACTCCTTTCTTAAAAAAAAAGTGTCTGTTTGCTACAGATGATGCAGGAACTACGACTGGAAAGCAGCCTAACCTGGTGAGGAAAGTTGCTTTAACTGTATAGAAAAGAAAAGCCTTAAACAGGCTGTGCACACACTTTTTCCTTACTATCATTAGCTTTTCTTAACTATGAATGGAAGAAAAAATTACTAAAGCAAAACTATAAGACAGCTGCTATTCAGATTACACTGTTCCAACATCGTGAAACACCTACAGAAAAGTGCAAAAGAGCAGATCCAAGAAGCAGAAGCAGAATCTTTGACTTACTGTTAGGTGTGCGTCTGTCTCTTCAAGTCTAATTCCTCCTGCTCTCAAAGACACTAATTTCAGACTCTGTCCAAATGTACAAACATACGATCTACCAAATCCACTCACTTTTACCCTGCCCTCTTTTTAAGTCCACACCCAGGACAAACCTCTTGCTTATTTGATCACATAATCTCTGCCTCTTTTTCTTTCTGCCCTGTCTCCACCTCCACCTCCTCCTACTCAACTCTTCAATCGTCATCCCACCCTCTCTGTCTCTCTCTCTTTTCTCTATGTACTTTACACACATACCAAGGCTCAAATAGATAGATTTTTTCCTCTGTGTTTGGTGTGTTTTGTCTTTGTCACTCAGCTGACAGTGGTGATTTTCTCTGGGAGGACAGAAGATGACTCACTGACATTAGGTGGGGAGGGAGAAGTAGAGCCCTGGCCAGTGATTTTACGCATGCTTCCATGGCAGCAGACTGTAACCAAGCAAAACAAAATCGCATTGTTACTATTGTGTGTATATTATATACAAACAATCCTAACTTCAGTGCACAAACACACACAACTACAAATTTATCCTTTCTTTCTAATCACTGCCATTCGCCTCTTCCTGCTTTTGTTACAGAGAAAAAGGTTTCAGGATAAAGGAATGTTGGTGCTTGCCATCGAGGGAAAAATAGCTGGAGGCAAATGAGTTCAACTTGTTGCTTAAGTGAAAAAGCTACCACTCTATTTTCTGAGTGGCAGTGCGGTATTTCACACTGCTCTAAGTTCCTTTATTACTTATCATTACTCTTCCGTTGCTGGTGATGATTGAGATAGTCCAAATGACTCCAGTGAGTCAAAGTCATCTGCTTCTTGAGCAGATTACACAGATTAGTCAGAGGAAGATTCTTACAAAGGAGACTTATTAGCCTTTTGCTCATTTTCACTGTCATACAGGCTATATGTACTGTAGCAGCGGTGGGTGCTCATATTAAATATGAAATGAGTTCAGAGTATGCCTCTGGGAGCTATTGGAAAACCACATTAGGTCAAAGAGATACTTAACCTCAAGAGTTTCACTGTGCGGCTAAATCAAGGTTTAAAAACACTCCTTTTCACACGTTTTTTTCTACACGTGGCTCTGTATGATGTCATACACAACAGCTCTACTTAATATGGTTATCTCAGGTACACAGCTCTGGCTGTGACAGCTGTAGCCCCACCCACATGCTGTTTATGATGGGAAACCAATCTACCTGTGACTCACACAAAAGCTACCCTAGTTTGAGTCAAAAAATAAGAATGCAAAGCTGGAAGTGAGCATGACAGATTCCCTTTATCAGCACATATTATCATTAACTTCCTCATTACTGCCTTAAATGTATTTGAATACCTGTCGCAAATCAGACATGGCAGGGTACGGATGTTGGAGCCTCTTAACTACATTTAACAGATTAAAGAGTTTGCCTTACAGTCTCGGGTGCAGTAAGAGGGGAAGGCGGGTTTGCACAAACAAGAATTAGCACCTCATGGTCGCAGGCCTCTACTAAGCAGTCAGGCCGCAACATATGAATTAATGTTGGTCTGGGTTGATGGTGTGAGGATAGATGCTGTCTGCTTCACAGAATATGAAGACATTTAAATCAAAGTTACGTTTGACTTGACTTTGTTAAGCTTTGTTGTAACTGTTTTCCTCTGTTAGTGTGCAAGTTTAATAAGTGATATACCCTATATGTGATAGAGCTAATGCTGACACGTGTATAACACATGACAGTAGACAAAACTACAAATACAGATGTTGTTGCAATGTGGACGCTTCACACACATATAGCATGGAACATCTACAGTATACAGTCAGCACTGTTTCCACGGGGGCAACCAAGACGAGTGTAACTAACTTGGCACCAAAATAAATATTAATTTCAGTCACAAGTTCCCCTTCTGACATCACAGCTAAGTTTGTCATCATCTTATTACTTTAGCCTATTAAAATATTTGTGTAAAATCTTGCATTGTTGTTGAGTTGTTGCTTGAAATACTGTACCACTGGCAAATCAATGTGACAGGTGAACTTACAGTAAGAACGCTGATGTCAACTGCTCCAGATCTGAAGGGGGTGGAGACTGTTTCAGAGTTTGAATTCAGTTTCTAGGCAACTGCAGGAAGTGTGAGGGTGTATGGAGAGATTAAAGAGGAGGTTTAAAATTGGTAGACCATTCTGGGCCTGATCATTTAAACTAATTAAATATAAAGAGGAGACAAGAGAAATAATTTTAATCTCAATACAGCACAAATGATGTTTGCAATATGTTTGAGGTTCCTGAAAAAATAGCAGGATAATGAAATAACAACGGATGCAAAAATATGAAGAAGGTGGGGGGAAAAACATCACAAACACAAGCGATCAGGCATCCAAAAATAAGCTGGGTGTGGACTGGGAGACTGAGATCACTTGTTTGCTTCTGCTGAGAATTAAAGTATGGCCAGTGAGATTTCTGAGTCAAAGGCTTAGCAGAGTCAGTATCATATCAGGCTACCTCAGCCTTGGGTATGAGCCAGCAGGATAATAGCACACTTCAAAAATAATTGCCAGTGCAGACCACCAAAGGCGGTAGAGCCCGCACGAGTTTGTAACAGGGCTAATTGTGCGGCTCATAAAATGACAACGCACGCACAAACAAGCTTCCACACAAAAAACTATTGTCCCTCATCTTTCTTGAGAATGACAAGAGAAGAATCAAAACTACAGAAGGCTCAGATAAATGAGGAGTCTTTCATTCATTCACTGATTCTTTCAGCACACTGTATTTCTGATGCCACACCTTGATGATGTGACTTAACGTTCCGCGTCCCGCCCTATGGGAAAGCATCTCAGTCCGTTGAAATTGCGCACTTCAGGTTTAGAATTGCCTAATCTCCTCAAAATATGTGCAACATCTGCCATACATCAGCCAACAATCAATTACAAACAAAAGCTGTACGAAAACTCCCTGGATGCATGGAAGAATGGTGCATGTGATCATACCGAGACCTACAATTTGTGCAATGTTACATTTCCACAAAATTTAAAAAAAAAAACAGCTACACAATCAGACCAGTGATATTAGCTGTAGACAACAAGCAGAGAAGCTCGACAAAAAAACGGGGAGAGCTATGAACACAGAATGTGGTTGGACCTGCTTCTGTTCTGGGCGTTTCGACCCCACCTTGCAGTGAAGTTAAGCTCAGGTTTGTTCTTTTCAGCATGATAGGCCACTCCCTTCAGCCTCTTCATCTCAGTATAACACATTAGAAAAGCACTGGGAGTTTCTGAGCAAGAAACAATATGAATGCCTTATTTTTCCCACATTAGTTATGCAAGAATTAGGCCCTTTTTTCAGTTCTTGGGGTAATTTTGGGAGAGGAAATGCCATGAGTCATGCATCAGTCAGCTATCATTTTTTCAGAGTGAAAACTTAGTGGGTGTTTGGCCACACTGCAGTCTAACACTGTATGTAGCGGAGGGGGGGAGGAGGAGGGGGGATTTAGCTACAACACGTTTTTTTATATCCAAACACAAGCAGACAAATCACATGCCTCCATAACTGCTGAAGGAGACCAATAGGATGGCTTGCTCAACACTCAGCCCTTTGTCGTGCTGCCATTTCAGAACAATCAGAGCCATAAAGGATCGCCTAAAAACAGTTGCCATATTGTGTCATCTACAGAGTGCACAATTTTGAACACTGATTTCATCAGGTACTTTCTCAGCGTGGGCTCATTCATGGTGGCTCAGGTTCAGTTTATTTTACACTGCTGGCTTCATTAAAGAGCTGAAAGCAGAGCTGGGTCTGCTATTCAGCACTCACTGGAGCACACAGCACTGAACTGCGGTACACTCTGACATCTCACATCACTGAAAATGAGTTATGAGACCTGCCAACAGGAATTCTCTGTCATAGATTACCTGTCTCACCTTGAGGCCTAAAGCTAAGCCTCGCATTTTTACTTATTGTGTGTTTGTTGCAACGATAATGCCAATCATTCATCTCCCTGACGCATGTTAAATTGTTTGGAAAAAATATCAGAGTAGAGCCTCTTTGATGGAGATGGGCAAACACGGCCTGCACCAGCACGGATCGCTATTTTTGGTTGAATAATGTCAAAATCCTTTAATGAAGGCGTCTGTGAGGAGTTTCAGTGAGGGAGGATTTCAACACGGCTGTGTGAAATAAAGCCAGCGGAGCAGTGCCTACATGCCAACAGAGTGAGCCTGACCACAGCCGAGTCACTGCTGCTTTACACAATAGTAAAGCCCTCTGTCTGTGGTTAGCTGTCTCACTCTACTCATTCCTTTTCCATCTCACAATATGTCACACCCCGTCCTGAGATTTCTAAACCTCTCCTATAAAAACAGTGACTGCGACTGTTTTGGAGGAGGTAGAACAAACAAACGGGGCAGAAATGTTGATGCTGAAACTCTTGATTCGCCCTGGGGGCATCTGCGTAATTTCAGAAGGAGACCATCACCCTTATCTCTGCTCCCAGTGTCGCCCGACTGGTTTTGATGAAAAGCTCGCAGGAACATCAATCAAGGGATGAGCCACTCGCACAGTCATACGTGTCTCTCTAAACATAGCGTTACATGAGCTGAGTATATGAGAAAAGCAAATATGAACACAGTGTACTCCAAACTAATCAATTTCTAAGGGAGTTACCCTGCACACACACACACCCACACACACACACACACAGTTTCCATCACCACCCTCCTTCTCTCTGGTGGTCCAGGGTGAGATGGTCATCAGTTTCATTTTCCAGTGAACTAAAACAAAACAAAAATATCCTTCCTCTAGACAAGCCTATTTAAGATGCTGTTCATTTAGGAACCTAACGGGCAGCAGAGTAACACTTGTGATAGAAAGGTGTTAATTCAGTTTATTCATGACTCATTTTTTTCTAAGACCTGATAAACATGGCCTAACCATTCTTTTACAAACACCCTTTATTTCACAGTACTGGCCTCCTTTTTACTTCTGCCAAGTTTTTGGTGGCGTGTGTGTGCATGTGCGTGTGTGTGTGTGTGCGCGTGTGTGTGTCAGTCTGTCTGTTGAGACGTTTGGAATTAATTCTGATAAAACTTTGTAGGTGTGTAGAGTGGGGTCATGTTAACAATCCAGTCAAATTTGGCTTACATCCACCAAGGGCTTCAAGGTAGGTCACATTTGACCTACGACCTCTCCTTCAAAGTCAATAGATTGATCTGAAGGTCAGAGTGATAGTAATGCTATACAGAGCTACTTATTAAAACTAAATTTCCTACAGCCAGTGTTTGTATTGACCACTTATAGGCAAGTAGGGAATGATATATGGGGATTCTATACATCACATTATAGTTTGCATCCAATATCATGTAACATTTGACCTCTGACCTCACTTTTACATTTTACATCTGCCTTTCTTTCAGGTTGACCCTAAAATGTGTTCCATCTTTAAAGAAAGTGTCAAGACAAAGAGAATGAGCTGCCTGGTTAGTTAGAAATATGCTGCAGTATAATATTATATAAAATAAGCTCAAGTTATTCATCTCCACTTATTTATAAATCAACACCTATTATCTGTGACCTGCTCCTACATAATGTTTGTGTAATCAAAGTAAACATCTGCCATGCTGCCCTTACATCATTTTCTTAGCTCATGCCACAGTTAGACAATATCAGTATAAATAAAGGCACTGAAGTGCCTGGGCAGCTAGCCAGCCAGTATGAAGCTACTGCCTATAGCTAGCACAGTCTGTCACATATTATCAGTAGTGTTTAAGGCACTCATGTGCTGAGGCAGCCAGCCAGTAGCCTGCCTAGCTATGGATCTAATTTGGTGTCAACCATCAGTCATTATCAGTAGTGCTTATTTCATTCAGGTGCTGATAACAAGTGACTCCATGTACAGTATATGCGGGCTGAGTTCAGGTTCACTGTTACATGCTAACTAACCTGGGAATGATGAAGCCATTGATTGTTAACTGCTTATTACAAACTGCCATTCCCGATGTCACTCTGTAGCGAGAGCAGCCGTGCCTCAGTCAAAGAAAAAAAAAGGAAGAACAAAGAAGAAAACAGAAAGCAATTTGCATAAAAAAAAAGATGAGGGCCAAAGAGACGCCGAGCACCGCTGATAAACGTCGTGCTGTAGATGGAGTATATTAAAATGTCAAGTATATTAAAATGGCTTTCAGCAGGGCAAATAAAAGCTGCACTTTGCACCTGTTTTTGCTGCACTACAAACTTCTTAAAGAACATTTAAAAAAGAACAAAGAAAACAAAATGAATATACACAAAACAGTGCTGAGAGAGAGTGAGCTGCCTTGGCGGAGGATCGCGCTCTCAGAGTGCTTCTTGTTAAACTATAAAATACATGTTACCATCTTAGCTAAGATATGGTGTTAATTTTCATAGCTATGTACCCGACACACAGCTGTACACACTGTTAGCATCCACTGACACAAACAATTCAAACGGTTTAACAATTTTTAATATAAACACTTTCATTTTTATATACAAACACCACAAAAATTATTTTGCTAATACCACATACATGCATTCATGGCACAAGTTCAACAAGGTGCTGGAAGCATTCCTCACAGATTTTGGTCCATGTTGATATGACAGCATCACACAGTTGTTGCAGATTTGTCAGCTGCACATCCATGAATGCGATTCTCCTGATCCAGCACATCCTAAAGGTGCTCTATTGGATTGAGATCTGGTGACTGTGGGTGCAGTGAACTCACTGTCACCTTCAAGAAACCAGTTTGAGATGATCTGAGCTCTGTGACAAAGTGTGTTATCCTGCTGGAAGCAGCCATCAGAAGCAGGCACACTGTGGTCATAAAGAGATGGACATGGTCAGCAACAATACTCAGGCAGGCTGTGGTGTTTAAACGATCTTCAGTTGGTATTAAGGGGCCCAAAGTGTGCCAAGAAAACATCCTGACACCATCACACCACCAGCAGCCTGAACCACTGATACAAGACAGGTTGGATCCATGCTTTCACTTTGTTTACGCCAAACTCTGACCACCTGAACGTCACAGCAGAAACCAAAATTCATCAGACCAGGCAATGTTTCCCCAATCTTCTGTTCTCCAGTTTTGGTGCACCTGTGCAAACTGTAGCCTCAGTTTCCTGTTCTTAGCTGACAGGAGTGGCACCTGGTGTGGTGTCCTGCAGCTGTAGCCCATCTACTTGAAACTTTAACACGTGTGTTCAGAGATGCTCTTCTGCATACCTTGGTCATAACGAGTGGCTATTGAATGTACTGTTGCCTTCCTATTGGCTCAAAGCAGCCTCAGCATTCTCCTCTGACATCAACGAGGCATTTTCACCCAGAGAACTGCTGCTTGCTGGATATTTTCTCTTCTTCGGACCGTTCTCTGTAAACCCTAGAGATGGTTGTGGTTGTGTAGAGATGGTCTTAAATCACCTTTCTTCCTCATTCTGGGGCTCAGTTTGAACTTCAGCAGGTCGTCTCGACCTACATGCCTAAATGCACTGATTTTTTTTTTTTACTGCACATTGTTCTGTCTTTTATACACCTGCTTAGTATAAACATATGTATATATTTATTTACTCACTACATAGGCCGTATATTTGAGTAAAGACTGAAATACTTATTGAAGCAGGAGATCCAGCAGTGTAGGCGAAAAACAGACAGAAGTAAACACTGTGTGAAGGGCCAATCAAAATCAAATTAAGACATCAAAGAATTTGCTAAACACACAGCTATGAGAATTTATCTCTAAGCATTTGCTTGTGCCCCGTTGGCTGCCTGCCAGCGGTTTGAATAGAAAAATCAGACGAGAGCAGCTTCAGGAGTCTATTATGAACTCGACACAGTGGAGATTTTCTACAGTGGATGTGAGCCACTTCACTTTTGAAGGCTACAGCACAACTTTCAGTCTGCTGAATGTTTTGTGTGTCGGCTGTGGTGCCCTAGCCACCGTTTACATTCAATAAAAAAAAAAAAAAAAAGCCTCATATTTAGCTGAGCCAAACTGTCTCCATGGTTACTAGCTAGGGGTTTTCATTCTTGATTCACTTCCTCACCCAGGGCGCTCGTTTCACGGCCTTCCCCCTTCTTTCCCTTTGCTCTTATTACTACATATAACTCCCGTTTCTCCTCACGTGGTTTCTTCTTCTCTTCGGGACGATGTCTGCTCCTCGTGTTTCCTGCTCAGTGTCACTGCTGCATTTATGCCTCCCACACAAAGCCCTGCGATCTCAATGAAATCCAGACATACACACTGTACTCGCGCTCTGAGTCTAAAGAAAACAACTCCTGCCTGTAGCTAGGCAACTCCAAATATGAGTCATCCCACTGCCGCGCCCATCAACTGATCAACACCCCACCACCACCACCACCACTCGTCAGAAACCGCGCACGCGCGCACACACACGCGCACACACACAGCTTTGGGTCCTCTTTAAGAACGTGGCTGTTAACATTATTGCACTGCATGGCTGTGTGGTTCGTCATCTGATATCTCAGCAGTCCTTGTGGCAGTGGCAGAAAGAGGGGCTTTATAGCAATGATGGCAATGCTGCAAGAAAACTGCCAGTTTCTGGCATCGGTTGATCTGAACCACAGCATGATGGCATGACTGATAACAACTCGGCGCCCACTGTCTCTCAGATGGAGTTGGTGGCAAACTATTGGTGACTGTCTTTCACAGCTGCTCGGTTCAGGCTTTCTTTGCAGACAAAACCATAAAACCGTCTTTCCCCAAGAACACGTCTCTCAACAGGGAGCTTCCCGGCGAGTTATTAGATAGACAGATGTTTAATTTCAGGCAAAGCTCTTTTTCAAATGCAAATGAATGAAAGGAAGTGGATTAAATGCAAGTGAAAGCAGGAGTTGTGTGGTTAACCATTCTTCCACTGGAGCCTACATTAGCCTTTGACTTATAGATGATACAGAAATAAATTACTTAAGAAAAGGTGGCAAATGTCAAATGATCTGAATTTCAGGGATGAAATGAGATATATCAGAAAAGCAGAGCCAATCTATGTCAGCGTTTTAAAAGAAATGCAGCTACTTAATAGTATTAGAAGATTAAATAAATATTTAACCAAACTGATTTATCAGTAAGTCTACATGAATGCAGCAGTGTTCATAAAACTCGTCCTCTCAAATGCTCCAGTGACTTTGTCCAATGTAGTGCTGCCATCTAGCGGACAGAGAAGTAAAGAGCTGTTTTAAACCTGTGAGAGCCATGATATTTTAACTTCATTAATAAAGCCCAGATTATTCTGAGACATCACTCACAGTCATGTCCATGGACAGTGTATGGTCACCTCAATAAGTACTCATTTAAAACTAATGATTTATTTGGTTACTTTAAGGAAAGATGCATTATTTATGTGTGATATCTCAGATACATGAATGGATTTTCAAACTGCAAAACCAACAAACAAAAAACATTAAATATCTCTGAGTCCAAACACCTCCAGCATAAATAATAAACTTTGATCAGATGGGAACTCCCTAACACAATTTCCCATCATATACAGACCCAAGATCTGATTTATAAATGTAAGCTTTAAATTTCCAGTATATCAGATGTCACTGAGCAGTCCTTACCTTTAAATCTAACCTCTCCTCTTCCTCTCCTGTCCTCTTTCTTGCACCTTTCTCCGTCTCTAAGTGAACTTCTCTCTTTTCTCTCCCTGGAAACACAGCAGTTTACAGTTTGTGTGTTTGCTGATATTTTTGAGCCTTGAGATTTTAGAAAAGTACCTTCTACACGTTACTCCCTTGCTTTCCGCTCCTCTTCCGTAGCGCTAACTAGAGGCTTAAGTGCCACAACCACAACTTACGGACCAAAAACGTCGTTCTGATCGTTCCGGCCGGCTGTAACCCCTGAATACAGCGCTATAAATGATGCATAAATTATTTGGTTTTTCCTCCTTCATGTCTTTGTATGCAGTAAGTCCCGGGGATGGATAAACCAAAAGAATTGTCTCTAATGTGTTATTGTTCCTCCATTTAGGCTCAGATCAGCGCACTGACCGGAAATAAAAACTTACCCCAGTTGTTAAACCTAAAGTAACGAGTCTGTTTTGAAAATCTAAGGAGTAGAAAGAACTGATATTTGTGTAACAATGTAGAGAGTAAAAGTAAAAAGTAGGCAGAAATATTAATACTCAAGTAAAGTACAGATACCTGAAAATTCTACTTAAGTACAGTAATGAAGTATTACTTGCCACCTCTGAACAGGTCCGAGCGCGCGCCTGTTTGCCAATTAACGGCAATTAAGTGTCCAGGTGCGCTGACAGGAAGTCTACAAAAATTATTCCTGCTCTTCCTTCTGTCCCAGTGTTTTGGTGCAAAGACAAAAACTCGTATTTGCGATGCATTTGAAACAAAAAGGATACAGTTTCGGTGTTGTGCTCATTTACACCATCACAACAATAGCTTTACCGGTAAGCCGGTGCGAGCCCACCGTTTCATCCTTCCGGCAGAAATCTCATCCGCCTCCTCTCGATGACAGCAAGAGCGTTTTAACGACGGAAAGCAGCCCCCATCCCTCCAGGCCTGAGGTCGGAGAGCGGCCACACCTCGCCTCAAGGCGCGGAGAAGGAGACGAGTCAGATCTCCTAAACTCTGAAGGTCTCCACAACGGGGAAGGGAAAACAGGCAGCACCCCTGAAGGAAGGTCCGAAGAGAGACTGAGGGCCAGAATGGTGTCGTTTTCTAACCCCACAGGTGTGCGAGACCGTCACAAACCGAGGCAAGCCGAGGCTGAGCCGGTCCATAAGTACAGAAACTGTAGAGACGGAAAAATTAAACGCGTAGTCCACGGCAAGTTTTTCATTCCTGGTCACCTGGAGCGAAACGTCCCAACTCTCGGCTACCAATCAGATTCTTCTATTTCAGGTAAGCTACCTGGGAGTCTCTGCTGACCCGACCGGGCTCCTCACTGTGCTTAGGAGTAGGAAGATTTGTTTTGGGTTTTTTTTCTTTAATTAAAAGCTTGTTTCAGAATTTTTGACCTTTTGATAAACTATTCGGTGTATTTTAATCCCTCATGTTGTGGAAAAAGGCTTTAAAAACTGATCTACTACCAAAACTAATCTTTCACTTTTTTCCAATTTTCTTATTCACTGGCAACATCAAACTCAAATTTCTGAGGATTTGTTTCAAGTAGGAGTCAGTGATTCCACACACACGCACACGCGCACACACACACACACACACACACACACACCCTTCCTTGACTACTGCTTTACATTCCACAAAAATCCCAACACTAACACTGTATTCTCTGAGGTGGTTTGTTTTTGTTTGCCAGTCCGGTCTCTGGGAGGCCAGGCGAGGCTCGGGGGTCACCGGGTCAGCAGCACAGTGGAGAGCTGGCAGAAGCTGCAGCCTGTGGTGGAGTGTGAAGAGGACGGCATGACTCTCACTGTGAGGAGGAGACGAGCTGTACAGCTCCTGCTGGACCGAGGTGACCCTACATGTCTAAATGCTCCAGTGGCCTGAATTTGATGCGTATAATATTGCACAGTTTATGGTTACTTTCAGGGAACCTAAAGCCTTTATTAATTGGAGTAAAATAAAAATTTGGTATTGTCTTTGTGTGTCAGCGAATGAGTCGTCAGTACCTCTGTCCCAGCTACCGCCACAGTGTGGTTACTCTCTTCAGAACACATGGAAAGACCTTCGTCTGATGGCTCGATACGATGCCTGCCACGTCACTCGAGAGGTAGGGGTGTGTGTGTGTGTGTCTGTGTGAGCTACAGTTAGGTCCATAATTTGTTGGATGAAGGCACAGTTTTATTAATTTTTGCCTGTGTCCACCACCACAGTGGACTTTAAACAATCTAGATGTGAGTGAGTGAAGTGCAGACCTTCATCCTGTTGGTGCTGTGAAACTGATGAGTTTTGCAGCATTTGTCTGAATGTGAGCAGAGAGTTCAGCCCTGTGCACTTCAGTTCATCCTGCTGCTTCTACCAGCAGTCACATCAATAAACAGTAGTGACCCGGTTCCACTAGCAGCCATACGCCATATGAAGGCATCTCTTGATTGCAGACTTTATTCTTGACTTGGTTAGATGTTGTGAAGTTTTGTTTGTTTTTTTTTTCTTAACCATGATGTGGAAAGAATTCTGCAATCATCCACTTTAGTTTTCGTCTGTGGTCTTTCAGGCCTTTTGGTGGTGTTGAACTGATCAGTGCATTCCTCCTCTTTAACATGCACCAGATTGTTGATTTTTGTCACTCTTAAAGTTTTTGCTCTCTGAGAGGACTTTTTTTTTTTTCTCAGCCCAATGATGGTCTCCTAGACTTAAACTGACATCTCTTTAAGCTATCAAATATAAATTCAACACTTAGAATAAACTCCAGCTCTTTAATCCTCTTCATTTGTCATGAAACAAAAAGGGAACAGGTCTCATGAAACTGCATGGCAGTCAATCGTCCAGTTAAATCATTCAGTAAAACCCTTTGCATTAGAGCTTAAAGCCTGCATCAAATATCCATTGTTTAAAATCCACTGTGGTGGCGTATAGAAGCTAAACTATTGGTTGGAGAAAAATGTTTGTCTAAATGCTGTTTGCTTTTGTTCAGGACGGCAGCTACGTGCTGCCCCTGCTGTGGAGGGGGACTCCAGTTAAGATGTCCTGTCCAGCGTCTCAGATCAAGCCTCAGGCTGTGGGCCCATCCTTCCTCTGTTGCTCTCCACGTGGTATGACTGTCAAAGTGCATGAAATAACTCCCCTAGAGGCGCAAAGAGTAAATGGTAGGTTTACTTTCTGAGCATCAAACATCATTTGAATATTTTACACCCATCACCTGCACATGTTGACTCAAATATGAGCATTTTTCTTTTTTCCTTTCTACTGCAGTGAGAGGAGAATGGACGCCTTTAGCTCTGTTGGTCGACCAGTGTGGCTACACTTTGGATAAGCAAGATGCAGATACTGTAATTGCTGCTCCATTTATTACATGTGGCATCACAGAAAAGGTAAATTTCAGAAGGTGCTATATATGAGACAGGCTAGAGTAGAATTACGATGGGGTCAAAATAAACTGGGTGCTTTCAACGTGCTCAAAAGAGGGCAACACCTGAAGGGGTTAAAGCTCCAGCAGCACTTGTAATATAGAAGAGAGTTTTGCTTGTTTTGGGACCATCACCAGCAGTTCAGACTGTTGAACTGTTTTCAGTTCAACAGTCTGAGGGTCAGTGTAATGAGTCTTATGAGAGCGGAGTATTCAAACTTGCCAGAGAGATCCAAGAAAGCCTGGGTTGGACAACATTCAGTCTATAAACTGGATAAGCCCTCATGGTCTTAAAAAATGTGTGGTCTTTTCTTTCAGGATGGGGAATACATGCTTTCTCTCCAGATAGGAAAGGAAATCTTCACACTTGTCTGTCCTGTCTCTCCTTCTGAAGACCTCCCCATTAACACTCAGCCTCTGGTTGACAGCCCTGCCCATCTAACCAGGGGGACAGAGGAACCTATGTTAGGAACTCTGGAGCCTTTTCCATGGGTACCACCTGTCTACCTGGCTCCACCTTACTATCCCCACCCTACATATAATCATAATTATGCCAGTCCTAAAGTACTTGCTTCATATAACACTCCTTCTCTGCCAGCTTTGACTCCTGAGACTCTCCCTCCTGTTGATTCCCAGCCAGACTATCAGCCTTACTACTTCTACCAGATACCTTTCTGGGAGCCTTATGAACACTACAATAGCCACAGTCCTCTGTCACCTGTTGGAGAAATGGAAGATTTAAGTCAGGTGAATCCAGAACAAAGGCAAAATCAACAAGCTCCTTTCTCTGTGTCCTCTGAGGAGCACAGTGCCACTCCTACAGGCTTTCCAGCTCAGGTTGAAGCACCTCATTTCCAGCCTCTGAGTAGTAGAGATTTCAATCTGTACTACCACTACTACCATCACCCCAAAATCCCCCTTTCTGTCATGCCTCAAAAAGGTCCTGATGTTTCTGACAAAATGTCCTCAACCGATTCACATAAACATGAGTTTTCAGTTCAACAGTCTCCTCCACCTGTGTCAGACACTACCTCCTATCCCTACACCCACCCCAAAAATGCTAAATTGGTTCACAAAGCTCCTGCTCTTCAGGCTCCTTACCATCTAAACCCCTATCTATACTATTACTACTACTTTCCACATATTTCAAGGGGTGAGGCTAAAAGACTGGTTCCATCACATCCTGACATTCCTGCAAAAGCAAACTTGTCGAATCCTTCCCCACCTCCTCATTTACAAAAGCTTCCAGTAAATGAACGCAGGATGAATCCCTACATAAATGCGCATATGAGCTTTGAGAAATCTAGCACAGAACAGATCAATCATCCATTCTTGTCTGCCAAAGTAAAGTTGGAGCATGATGAGGCAGGTCGCTCTGCATCTGTGACTCCTGCAGTCCAGCCTCCAGTCCCACAGATTCACCATCATGGATCTGACCCTGTTGCAATTCCTCTTTCTCAACAGCACACTCTCCAGACTGCATCATTCATTCATCAACTGAATCCTTACCAATACTACTACCACCCTTATTATTACTATCAGATGTATTACACTCCTGGAAACCAAGTTTTTCCCGCTTCAGCCCAAACTTCACCCCCTCGTCTTCAAGCATCTACTACTCCGACTCAGCATCTGACTCCTCCTGCACAATCAATGCATGACTTTCATAACTGGATGCACAGTCCTTACTACTACCTCTACTACCCATCTAAAGTGCCCAAAGATGACAATGAGCTACATCCTACAGGCAGCAAAGACTCTGCAAACAAATCCACAAAATCTGATTCTCAGCTTCCCTCATACTTTGACTATAACATGATGGACTGGTTTATCCGTGCTGCTGAAGCAGGATATTTCAACATCCCTCTGCCGCTTCACAGTCCTTTCCATAGTTTATATTCCCATTATATTCCTCAGCAGCATCATTATGATCCATCTGGGCAAGCTGGTGGAGATGCAAAAGAGAATCTGGACAGTAAAATGAGAGGTAAATGATCGCATTAATTTAAGGCTTTTATTCTTTCATGTTAAGAGTGTCTTAGCTTTAAATGTGTAGTCTAAGTCTTTTTAGTTTCACTTGACTGATGTGCTTAATCAGTGTTTTGGCTTCAGATCACCACCACAAGGGGGCAGAAAAAAAAAAAAAGAGAACCTGCTGCCAGGCTAAAGTACTGGCTGTAATTAGACACCTGTATTTCATATTTTCCACCTCATGCTGCTGAGCGCAGCCATTCCACCATAACAAGCTCTCCTTGCTTTGTTTACTCTTTCCACTCAGATTACCTCGAGGCCCACACGTACACTCCCTCCGCCTCACCCTGTGGCCTTGGACCTGAGTCAGATACTGAATGCAGTGACTCTACAGTCTGCTGCTCAAACGCTGTGAAAGGTGCGTCTCACTCAGTGCAAACCTTGTCAACACATGTCTGAAAGGTGAATTGACAATGAAGGAAATCAAATAAAGAAAAACTGGAATGACTAATGCACCGACTTTCAGGCTAGAAGCCTGAACCCAGCAGTTTGTGCTCACTGCCTACAGTCAGATATTTCAGTTTAATTTTTAAACGTGTGTGTGTGTGTGTGTGTGTGTGTGTGTGTGTGTGTGTGTGTGTGTGTGTGTGTGTGTTCTGACAGACTGTACAACGGGGCAGTATTGCGTGTTTGCGGTGCCTGACTCTGTAGTGCAGCCCACAGTGGCCCCTCCTGCTCATTCCTCTGAGGACAGTAATGCTTCCTGCACGCTGCAGAGGCTGACCCCTGACCTTGACATCTACTTTGTACCCCTGGATGGCTGTGGGGTAAACAAACATGTAAGGTTACACACACACACACACACACACACACACACACACACACACACACACACACACACACACACACACACACACACACGCACAAAGGACCAACATGCCACTGTGGCAGTGCTTTGTAAAGGAGAAAATAATGCTCTG
Organism: Archocentrus centrarchus; assembly: GCF_007364275.1. Lineage (NCBI taxonomy): Eukaryota > Metazoa > Chordata > Actinopteri > Cichliformes > Cichlidae > Archocentrus > Archocentrus centrarchus. Next base: position 10,082,552 of record NC_044353.1, on the reverse strand, counting down.
GCTTTCACTGACACAAACATATTTTATATATTTTGATAGATGTTTGGTGAGACGGTGGTTCATCTTTTGGATGTTCAAGGAGTTCATTCTTACCAAGACGATTCTGCACGCGAGAGCTCTCCTGTCAGGTGTGTCACTGCTGTTTACAGGAAACATGTTTTTGCAGCCGTTTCCTGTTCAAGCTTCAGCTGTAGTAGTTAACACTCGTCCCTTTTGTCTTTTAAACAGTGCTGTTTGTTTGATTTCTTTTTATTGACCTCTTTTCTGTATGTTAAAATATTTTAAGCAATATATGAGGCTAAGAGGGTGGTTGGTACACAACTCCATTTATTTAAAAAAAAAAAAAAAAAAAACTCTAAGAGTAGCTTTACATGATTCCTATTTATAATTGATCCTTGATTATCTTGGTGCTACCCCTCAGTTCAACCTGACACAAGCTATTGTAGCTCCTCCTCCTGTTCATTTGTACTAACGCTGACCTGTTATTTCAGACTAGCTGTGTTTAATGAGCATCCACCACTGTAACACCATATACTAGTGCATCTTAAAAATAATTATTGTGAATTTTGTTTTTCCCCCCCTTTAATTCAAATGGTGAACATTCATATGCTCTATATTCATTATGTGAAGAGGAAAATATTTCAAGCCTTATTTTGTTTTAATTTTGATTATAATTTATAACTCATGAAAAGAAATCTAATTTCTCAACTTCTGAAAAATATTTATACATGCAGTACTTGTTTGGAATAGAAGTGCTGGCTTCAGCACAGTTTTTAACCAATTTTTGTTTTAATGGCATAAACTTTTATTTCTTTTCTTTATGGGAAGTGAGAAATGTCTAAATTACTGATCTCATCCTTATTTAAACCTCACAGCTGTTGATGGATTCATCAGGAAGTGAAAGATGAAAATGAGCAATGGCTCAGCTGTAGCAGCTGCTCACAAAATTCCCCCTGATATGCAGAAAGATGCTTCTTCCAAGTGGGACCCCCCCACCCTTGTATATGCTCCCTTTTCGTGGTGTCTTTTTATTTATTAATTTATTTTTTTGGTTCTTTGAGCAGTGCGGTAGTTTGATCGATGTCTGTTTTTCAAATGTGCTTTTAAATGAGCTTCACGTACACGCGTGTGTCCGTTTGTCCACAGGTTGATGGTGGGATGTAGTTACTCCCCAGATTCTCCAGGTGAAGTGAGGTTTCATGTGATGGATGAGCAGCCTCCTCTGCCTTTCATTCAGCCAACGCCAGTTGCTGTCACTGTGCAACTGAGAATTGCCAAAGGTGATTTTTCTCCAACATTTGTATTCACTTCAAGGATCGTATCATAACTTTGAGCTATCACTTTATTACAGTATTCTTTTCCCTGCAGATGAAACTTTCACCAGCTACCACCCTGAGGCTCACCTCCCTCTCAGCCTCATGCAAGGCAGACCAGTTTATGTGGAGGTTAGCCTGAAGGACCCCCTAGAGCCCACCTTTGTGCTGCTGATTCACTCCTGCCTGGCTTACACTGAAGCTCCATATCCCAGTGGGATGCTTGTTTACGATGGGTATGTTTTTTATACAAAGATGAGAAAAATGAATTAAGTTATCATAAAAAGCCTTGTTACTGTTTATATTGCAGGCTGTGTCTGTACCAGAGGTGGCAAGTGTGCCCCCTCAGTGACTCTCTAACATGATCGATGCTTTAGTGCGTTGCACAGTTACATCCAGTAACTACTAATTTTCTAGCAGAAGGTTTTTGCAGAACAATTTCTCTGTGGTTGCTTTTCTTACAAGGACGTGTGTTTAACAATCCAACCATCCATTTAAATTCTAAATAAGATAAGAGATGAAATATCTTTGTTATTGCACAATACAATGACATTTTGTTGGAGCCATCCTCCAGGTGCCGAAATAATACAAGATAGAAATAAGAAATATAAATAAGGATCTGGTATTTACACAGAGCAGCGGTAGTATAAATTGCACTAAATGGTTTATTTATAACTGGATGCAATGTGCTAAAGTGGTGCAGTGAATGTGCAGGGGGGCGGGGGGTGTCTCCTGAAGTCCAGGATCAGCTCTTTCATCTTTGCTGCATCAAGGATCAGGTTGTTGTCAATATGATTGGCTATATCAACAATTAAAGAAATTGTTTTCTTCATAGTTTACTATAGTGTACTAATGCTTGGCAGTCATGCCTGCACAAACAAATTCCATCCAAAAATCATACTCATTGGCCCATATCAGTGTGCTACTCAAATAACAAATGACCAAAAAAAAAGTCATAGAAGTGTTTAGAGGGCCTTTCTGCTGCTTAACTGTGAGGTTAAAATCTGTTCCAGTTCTTCCTGAATGCTCAGACACAAATGTACTTGGTTAAGCATTCAGAGACTGTCTGCACAACACATGAATGCTTTGTATTCCTGAGTTGGTATTTTTGTCTTTTTATTAAGCTCACAAACATCAGGATATGGAAATTATCTGTGCTATTTGTATCTGTCTTTTTTTTTTTTTTTTTTTTTTTTTTTTTAAATGCTGTCTTGCATGGACTTCCCTTTATTCAAAGTGGTACCACCCAGCAAATACAGCATATACCACTTAAAAAAAAAAGGAAAAGATGGAAATGCTCCCCTTACTCAGATGTAGTTTGATCTTGGATGATGTGGTGGGCAGCTGCTCCTCTTTCATCAATAACAATATCTCGCCAACATTTACCCTTAAACCAGAACTTAAACCATGGCAGAACATCTTGGAGAGGGGAAAAAAATAATTGCTGGATTTTCAGTTAAAAACTATGGAGAATATTAATGGTTTCACAGATTCCCCTTTTTTGCAAAAGCTAATTGAACCTCCAGTGTGCTGGGCACCATAAAGTAACAGAGTACTTGGCTGTTGGTACTGCTTTCATTTAAACCTCTTATCTTTTCTCTGGAGCTCCCACCAGGCCCGAGGTTACAAGGTAGCCTCTGTAAAGGTTTACATTGTTTTGTCAACACTACTGCTGCCACTGTGTGAAGACAACCTTGCAGCCACAAATCTCAAACAGGAGCTCACATTCATGCTAGTTCTGCTTCACTTTTCTGCTGTAAAGGCATTTGACTGTAATGTTGTTCAGCTGCAGCAGCCTGGGGGGTTGGCAGATGCTTCCATCCTCAAACTCCCACATCCGGAAGATCATAGTTTACAGCTTCCTCTCTCTCCCACCGAACATGACCAAAGGAGACTCTATCCTAGAAGACCCAGAGGTACTTCCCACCTAAGATGCACACAAGTGAACAGCTGTTTGTGTATTTGTATTCAAGTTCAGGGCCAGTGCAGATAAGACAAACACAATGAAGACCATGCAGAATTGTGCTGACAGCTGTAATTGAGTAGCAATACCATTTCAACTTGTCTCCTTCTCCTCCCACCCCAACGCAGATCTACTTTTTGTGCCTGACAGAAGTATGCTCTGGTGCACACAATGACTGCACTCTAAGATGCCTCAAAGGTAAGACCATAAAGAGACAGTAAACAGTGGGCTGCTTGTTTATTACTAAAACTTTTTTAATGAATATTTTTCATACTGTTTTAAAACCTTCAGGATTCCAGACTTGAAAGCTGTGTTCACACCACAAACACTCGCAATAAAGTCTGATCTGTAGATTTTGTACTTTTTCTACTTTTTCATGATCCCAGTAGATTTAATAATGACGCAATCAAGATGATTCAATTGTGGAAACTCTGCTTTAACTTAAAGGATATAACAAAAATGTTGTATTAGCAGTTTAGGGGATGATTTTACACATTCATTTTCACATACTCAAAAATAACTAAACAAGTGACTCAGTTGTCATTTTACATCCAGTTGTGGCCTGTTTACTCATCATTTTATAACACATTAATCAGGTTTTGGTTCCGGGTGGTTTGGTAGCTGTTCACTGGAACTCTGAGTTGAGGTCAGTATTTTAGGAGTGGCCAAATCAACATTTCACCACATTTTTAAACTATCCAGCAACAAAGAACAGAAGGCCTGTGGATGGTTGCAGAATTGTTTCTGTAGTGAAAACTTCAGAACATGCTCAAGGGAGGTTGACATTTTATTGTTGTGTGCAATGGGTGTAAATAGAGGATTTATTCCAAAATTGCAGCAATTGTTAACTGTCGACGCAAAATTTGTCAAATCTTTAGCTAACACTGAAAGTCTGCACTTCAGTCACATCCTGACTGCTTCATTTCAGATCCAGTGTTGTTTTGCTTCTCAAAATGCACTCTATTGTCAAGTGTTCACTTGTCTGCCTTCACATGCATGTGAACTTGAGTGACATCCCATCCTCAATCATAGGATTTAATATGTCGATCCACCCTTTGCAGCTATAAAAGCTTCAACTCTGGGAAGGCTTTCCACAAGGTTTAGGAGTGTTTCTGGGAATTGTTGACCATTCAGACACTGATGTTGGAGAGAAGACCTGGCTCACAGCCACCACTCTAATTCATCTCAAAGGTGTTTTATCAGGTTGAGCTCAGGACTGTTTAATAGTAATAATGCATATAAGTACTTTTCAAGGTACTCAAAGATGCTTTACAATTTTGCGCACTACTCATTCACACCTCAATCATACTTGGTGGTGGTAAACTACTAATGTAGCCAGGGGCAGTCTGACAGAGGCTGCCAATTCGTGCCTATGGCGCCTCCGACCACCACCAAAACATCAAACTGCCTTAGATCTTTAAGGATCCAACATGTTGGAAATATTCAGACCGTGGTCTCTGTTGACATGATTGTAGGCTGCCATTTTGCAGACTGTTCATTTACACACTAAGGCTGGCACAACTTCCTGTTGTGGCATGCATAAGAGCCTCCCTCTCTATTTTGAGATAGCTTCCTGTTCAAAGTTGTACATTCTGTCTGTTCAAGCTAAAGTCATTCCTGTTGGACCTCTTCTCAGTGCTGAGGTTCCATCCACAGACTAGAGAACCCACATTCACGGAACATCCTCTGAAACTTTGTACCTGCTACATAATCTGTTCTTTATACATATGCAAAATGATTGGCTAACTGTGTGAAAGCTTACCAGTGTACCTAATAAGTCCTCAGTGTTTTGGTATAATTGGCTAATGCGTTAGATCACTACATTAACTTTTTTTTTTTTTGTCCCTCACAGGTCCAAACACTGGTGTGTGAAATAAAGACACTTTTACACAACTGTGACTTGTTTTTGTCACTTTATGGAAACAAATGCAATCCTTGGTGAAGAGTTGCTTTTAAAACTAAACAATAGTGCAAGTAAGTAAATCAGAGTGTACAGGCCAAGAAAACAGACAGCTGAAGGCATTTAGCTTTTTTTTTTTTTTTTTTTTTTTTTTTTAAGTCAGCAAGACATTTGTTAGGTCATAAAAACTTTGGACAAGCAGAAGAACATGAAGGAATGAAATTCAGTTTAAAACAGCTTTTTACAGTAACATTATTTCTTCGTCTGATGAATTCACTTTGGAATGTTAATACAGTTTAATGACCTAAAACCTCTATTAGGTACCTGACCTTTTTTTTGGGGAGGGGCATCCTGTTCTGTGGCCCTCTAGACCCCATACCCTAAATATAAAAAAGCAGTATACTACAGTGTAAAAGCATTACAGTATCAAAGATGTAACGTGAAACTGAAGCCATGGGATTACAGCTGTTACACCCCAACATGCTGGACCTTCATGTAATTTGATCCCTTTTAAACACAGTGATAGTTGCCTGTAGCCAGTGGCTCAACTTCTTACTATGTGCAACAATACACCAAAAACAAAAAGCATAAAATTTCAATGTCTCACCAGCTAAATTTGCTAAATATATTCTCATTCTCAGGTCTCATTCTCATCATTTGGCCACATTAACTTAGAGGCCTGTCGGGTTAGTACACCAAATGCTACAGGATTTCTTACACAACTTAAAATGTCTTTAAAAAAATGCATTTTAACACAACTGTGATTCCCAGACTGATGTAATCAGTAGATATAGAGGAAAATATGTAAACACTGATGTGCTGCTTGAATCTAATGCAATGGCTTTTGATGATGAGGCAAAGGAAGTTGAGGGTGCAAAACCCCCAATCCTCCTCAGTACACAGTTGAATAGTACGTTGTCATCTCACGATGGGCACGCTTGGTCTGCTTCAGGAGAATTATGGCGCAGATCATGGCAGTAATCTGTCATGCGGACACAGAGGGTGGAGAAGTAAAGAGCAAGGATGGAATAAAGAGCTGTGCAATGACCAAACTGCTTCCTCATCATTCCCAGAATTAAACCAGCCACCGGTGAATTAGTATGAAGGAGGTGAGACCTTCCATCAGACAGCACACAGCTACAAAAGTGAAAGAGAAGTAGAAGCCCACAGGACAAATCCAACCCTGCTGATGTATTGGCTGTAAATGTTAATTCGGAGGCACCAAAGTAAAGACGTGTTGGGAAGAATATTCAGAGTAACACAGAGGGCTTCTTGCACTAGTTGGGCAGCAAATGTTAATTTTTTTTCCCCGCACATTAGAAAAGTTATTGAAGGGGTTTGGTGATTAAAAATGTGAAAACTGATTTGCCAAATGCTGTTGTCAAACCTGTCAACAGTATCTCTGTAAGAAGGAAGCAAAAAAAAAAAGAATCATGGGCCCATCTGTGCAAAACGCACCCACAACCCAACAGGTCCAGTAGTTGGAGTGATGATGTAACTGCCTTGTGTGTGTTAGGTTGGATTTTTCCTTTAAAGACTGTGGGAGACACTCTGCAGTGACAATGATGAGAGCGACAGATACTTTGGCTACTTCATACTAAAACACCATGGAATAAAATCAAGGCAGCACGACAGTGAGAATGAAAAAAAGCACACTAAGCGGAAGCCACGGGGATGTTGGCCGCACTGAGAGGAGTGAAAAAGACCGGATCCTGGTCAGGGTAGGAGGTGGTGACGAACTGAGGCTGTGCTGGCTGAAAGTTAGTCACGGCAGAAGTGGTCTGAGTCAGGATAATGTACTGAGGAGCTGAGGCAGACAGAATCTTTCTGCTGAGGATACTGCTGCAAATGAGAGCTACAAACTTTGGAAAGCAATGATTGGAGAAATAAAATAAGAAAAATATTAAAGAGAGAGAGGGGGGGGCATTAAGAGAGAGGAGTGCAGAGTGATTAATGTATGGCCTTTAACATGAACAACAATATGATAACTTACTTTCCTCACTACCAGTCTGTACCTTTAATACCGTGTATAGACTTAGGTTCTAGTAATTTGAACCTTTACTTGCTGCATAGTAAACATTTATCATGTGCCTACCAGAAGAGCTCCAGTTCCAATGAAGATGCTCATCACCGCTGGTGCTTTACTGTTAAAGAACTCTGTGATGACACCGGGACATGTCTGCAGGAAGACAGAACCAACTGTGAGCATTCGATACAGCTGAGCGCAAAGAGTAAAGCAGTGCAGTTTACAGCGGTGGTCGGAGCACTGAAACTGCTTTATTACAACTTACAGACATCTTGATGTGCTCCATCCACCCATCTGGTTTGGGACAGGTATTTTGAACGAGCTCTATTATAGGGACACCTGTCATTCCACAGCAGTGAAGCTGCAAAACAGGCAGAAGAAAAATTAGCACCTTTTCAGTCATTTCCCTCTGAGCCGTACCACATACAGGACAGGGCTGTTGCCATTCCATCTTTTTTTATAGCTTATATGTTCCCAATACATTTCTAATGGTTCTGAATTGTAATTAAATGTGTTTTCTTCAAAACTCTCAACTCTAAGTTTAAAGCAGACCTGGCGAAAACAACAGGGCAGGTTTTTGCTAGTTCTTATAATAATGACTTGGATTTTATTCACCATATTTCACAAAATGTTTGCTCTTTTTTTATTAATGGTAAGCAAAATTGACACAAAATTCCCTTTGGGATTGTGTCAGGAAGGGCATCCAGTGTAAAACTCTGCCAAATTAAACACACAGAGGTACCCGGTGTGGCGACCCCTTGTGACGAGGGAGCAACCGAAGGTAGCTCGCTGTCAGTGTGCAATGTAAAACCATATAAACCATATACATAAAGCAGAAAACACTTGAGAATACATGAATTAAAAATTAAGAGAAAGAACAACTGTGAGTTAAACAGTTTTTGGGTTGTTTTTTAAATCAAATTAGGAAGTAGGTTATATACGTACCATGTTGTGGATGAATGTGAGAGTCACAGCAATTCCTGGGTCTTGGTTCATCACATACAGAGCATACAAGTTACCATAGAACTCTGCAATTCTATCTCCAACCTTTAATATTAAAGATAAAAACACAATCTTTTGGTCAGAACTGTGGACATATTTTAATTGGTTTTATCTTGTTTCAGTACTTCCTCTCACCTCATCACTTTTGGAATAGGCAAGCACTCCAACAACAACTTCCATTGTAGCCAGCATGGCCAGAAGAACAGCGAACTGAAGGGATAGGAGGAAATCAGGAAGAGCAAGTAAACAAACAGCTTAACACTGCACTAAATTCAAAGTGTATAACAAGTATATGTTTTCAGCTATTTTTAAAGCATGCAAAAATATCTGTTTATCCCACAGGAGTCTGATTTAAGTCATAATGCAGTTTTTGGTTTGAGCCGATTTCCTTGTTAGGGGCCCAGAGACTGAAAATGCTGTATTACTTCTGTGTATCAATATCACCTGGTTTGGTCTGTCATTTGCTTTTGCACTATGTAACAAATCGAGGAATGCTTCTCAATTTCCCCACAGAGAGAATAGACTGTGAGATGAAACTAGAAAATTTATTAAACTGGAAAGTAAATAACAAGATTTTTCTTCCACCTGCAGAAAGCAGGACAAATAAAACCCAAGATATGGCCGGGTGCCAAATAAAGACAAAGGTCAAAACTGCAAACCTCCACAGATTCAGAGAGCCCAGCTGAGGCAGAGCTACAAGGAACTAAACTATCAGCTTGAATTCCCAATCCCTCCCTCGCATCTGAGAGTCTCTGAGGTGTGTTGTGCAAGTTTCTCAATATAACTCTCACAGTTTTAATGCTGTCTACAGGTTTCAGAATCAAAGAATTAACCGGCAGCAGACGTCCATTAATGTCCTTTAACCTAACAGCCTTAAAAAGCAACCTTAGGATGTAACTTACAGTTAAGCCACTATAAATGTAGGTTGCAAAGGAAAAACGTTCAGCATGACTGTAAACGCTCTGGAAACTGTACAACAGGGAGTGAATTAAATATGCTCTGACGCACCAGTAATGCTCGAATATTATTTAGTCAATGTGATCCTTTGAAAGTGTTTGCATGTCCTCGCATATTTACCCCCCCTCCCCCCCGCATTACTCACTATATCAGGTTCCTGTGTTTCTCAGTTTCTCAGCCAAGGTGAAAACTGCTCTGTGATTATTGCCAGTTTCCTGTTTCTCTGCAAGAACACGCAAAAACTATCTGTCCAAATGCCATGAAACCTGGTGCAGAGGTGAAGCATGAGTCAAATACGCTTGGAGCCGATTTGGATCACTTTCTTTAAAGTTACAAAATAGCCCAACTGGCCTCTGCCATGGCCATTTGGGCTATACACATCGTATGTGCCTTCTGACGAAACAATCCCTGTGACTGGATATATGAAACATCTATGTGTTGTGTTAAAGAGACATCAGTTTAAGCTGAGCTAGAGCTGGACTGCACTTTTTATGTAATACCAGTTTGAACCCAAAGATGTTAATTCCAAAAAGTGCCTGTAAGTTAGTGGTTAGCACTGTTGCCTCACAGCTAGGTCTGGGTTTGATTCCACCTTGGCCCACGCCTTTTTGTGTGGAGTTTGCATTTTCTCCCCGTGTGTTTCCTGCGGGTACTCCGGTTTCCTCTCACAGTCCAAAGACATGCAGGTAGTGGGGTTAGCTTGATTGGTGATTCTAAATTGCCCATAGGTGTGAATGTTGTATCTCTGTTTGCCCTGCGACCTGTACAGGGTATACCCTGCCTCTCGCCCTATGACAGCTGGGATAGGCTCCAGGGATCAATAAGGGGAATCGTTAAAGAATCAAATCTATAAACTACCCAAAAATGGCAGTAGTATCAAAAATACTGTTGGCCACAGACATTACACAATCAGCCTTTTTAGGCTGAGGGGTAATAAAATCTTAAATATCGATTGCTCGGATAGGCCACAGGAAGGTCAGTTGCATCACATGATTTTAATCTATAGTAGCAGGTTACAGCAGCGAACAGGCCACCTCCATTACAAGGAAAAAAATATTTTGTCTCCTAAAATATTTCTAATGAATTTTCATTGACTTGCATTTAAAACCCTCCGAGCTGACGCCTGGTTATCACACTAGCCGCGTGTATGCAAAATGTTTGTCCTTTCAGTATCCTCCACACTATGCAAAGCATACACAGGTATACTACAAACATAAGTGCAGTCTATTCACGTTGCAGCTTCAATGATACACATGTTGCACATTAATATGCTCATTAACCCAGTATAAAAGCACTCATCGCAGTCTTACAAGTGTACTCGTACATCTTTTGACTGTCTGACATTTAGAAGTCTCTTCGTGGGGAGGCGGGGAAAGCGCACACACAATGATATCAACATACTAATCGATGCTAAAAATGATTATCAACATTCACCTTAACCTTTGATGCTTTGATGTTTTAAAGTGTGAGCAACAGAAGCTTCATCTTCTCCTCAAATTCTTTCTTTAAATCAATCTTTTATCGAGTGTGTGTGTGTTTTTATTATTATTTGCTAGTTTCTACTTCTTACTGTTAAAGCCAGGAAGAAACCTGAACAGCAATGTTAACATTTGTTATAAAATGTTGAACAAAGCAGCCGGTATTAAAGCTGCTTCTGAACATGTCCGTGCAGGTGAGCTTGCTTTCGCTTTTTTTAATGAGCTGCTTCTAAGAAACGGCACCTAATGGGATTACTAGAGATGTTAAATGTTGAACTAGCTCCTTTAATAATTGTTAGATTGTCATGTTTGCTCCCTTTTTGACTAAAACTAAGCAGCAGCCTAAAACATGCACACTGAGCACAGTTTCTTAGAGGTTACATTTAGCTTGAGTTTGTGTAGGATGGGATGATGCGTTCACAGCACGAGGGAACAACTCGTCTCACACTGAGCTCTACGGGGAGGTAACTGTAAACCAAAGAAAACATCACCGATCAAAACAACTCACCACTTGCAGAGCACATCTTTTCTCATTGCAGGCACCATAGTCTCCAAATATCACCACAAGCAGCATCAACGATCCGAGAACGATCAGCACAGTCACACCTGTTAATAAAACAGAAAGAGGGGCGTATCTGTCATTAAATGTGCTTCAGAGGCACAGATACCGTCATGACCCTTTGGCCCAATACATGCACCGACCTGTAACAAATGTGTAGGAGTTGGCGTCCTGTATTTGAAAGATTGGCCTTGTGCTGTCGCTGAACCTCAGCCACAAGCCAAGTCCCAGGAAGGCAAACCCCACCACCTGCCAGATAGGAAATAAAACATAGTGCAGTTAAACAACATTTGTAGTTAAGCAGAGTTTCACATCTTCTGGTTACTCAGATCACATCTGTCAGGGTCTGTAAATAGTTAGTTCAGGTGTGATGGGTGAGTTTTTGTTCACACTCTGCAGGACAGCTGGAGTGTGCGTGTTTGTGTGCGTGGGGGCAGAACAATAGAGCACTGTTAACCTGTTTGTTTATTTGTGAAGGAAGAAACCTGAAACAGTTTAATTAAAAAATTAAGACATTTATTATATTAAAGAATCAGAAGATATAACCCATGTACATGTGGGACTCAGAGTTCAGGAACAGTGTGTGCTCTGTCTCCCTCCCCCTCTGAGCCCATGTTCCTCACTAACCATAACATTTTTATACTGCCACTATCTGCACGCAAACAGAGTCTGTGTGCTGCGGGTCGGCCTTTGTCATTTGTCCAGTGCTGGTTTTTCACAACTCAGATTCCTTCCTTCAGCGATAAAGCCAAAAAGCACATCTTCTCCCCTGATGTTTCCATAAGTCAATACAGAGCAATCTTATCCAGGTTAATAACAGAACATGGTGATGTTTTAATTGTACGTACTGTGGCCGAACCTTCAAGATAAGATACACTGAGACTGAGAAGTTAGTCTGGCACTTTCTAATGTTTAATGTATCTATTTATTTATTAAATTGTCTGTTGTCTGCTTCAGCCACAGTTTAATAATTAATGTCCTGGATTTACTTTTAAACATTTGTCCACTTGTCATTTTATTCTTTGGGTAAAAAAAAAATAAAACCCCAACAAAATTAACAGGAGCTAAATTTTGCTCATTTTTAACGCTGCATTTTTATTCTTTGACTTTTACTAGAGTAGCATCACAGTTTAAAATAATTCTTGTTTATTTTATTCTTGGCCTTGGTGCAGCACCTTGGTTCATTTCAGACATTTAAGCTAACAGAAGTGGGTGGGGCTGCTGCTGAGACGCCCACATTAAGGATATTTGCTCTCACTGTGGCTTGAGCTTTTAGCTCACAGGGATTATCTGAACACATGCAGACCAAACATGTTAAACTGTGAGCCAGAGAATAAACTGCTGCGTGCCTCTCAGCCTGTAGATGCGCACACTGACTGGCACTGAGCATTTCAGCAAGCGAAAGTAACCTTACCTTTATCCTAAGAAACGAAACCGCAAGGGTACCCAGAGGAATCACACTGTAGCAACTTTTAATCAGACACACAAACGCGGTTCTCATTGTTTATGTCACAATTACAACAATACAGCCACGCTTGGCGTTTCCTCTTCCTGCCCTTAACTACGCAGTCTTATAACTGTGCCAGACTTACCGCGAAGATGATGTTGAAAATGATGAGGATATATTTGCAGAGGAGGCCACATCCATCCAGTGCCATGATGATCCGCGGTTTGTTGAGCTGCCCACCGGTGAAGTCTGCAAAGTGGACAAACGAATTACCTCACCACCTCAGCAGGCCCGCTCCGTGGCAGGCCGTGCGCATATGTTTAAATACAAAACTATTACGGTACAACGCTATCGTGTTAGTTTACACAGTTTCACAGCATTTAAGCTGTAATTCCCACATTGAGCAGTCGGTGATGCGTTTAAAGGTTTAGCAGTCCTTTTGAATATAAAGAGATTATAGCCTCGAACAATGTGGCAGCAACGCTCGCTGTAAAATTATCTCCAAAACAAATGAATACCTTTTTATCAGGAAACGGCCTGGGCAGTCCTCCACTCGGTCACTCAGCAGGTGAAAATAGAGCAGCCAGACCCTTAATGCTGCTGCGTGTACCGTTTGGAAGCCTTACGCCCCGCCTCTTTGTCCTCGCTCGGTCTTTTCATTGGCCAAACGCGTGACTGACGCCGCGTGTCGCCTATGAGTAAGCAAGCGAAGCTGCGCTCAAGAAAAAAGAAGAATCGGAAGAAAAAAGAAAGCGCTGGAAAGAAACTTACGGGGAAACGAAAGCTAAGAAGCAAACAATGTTATGCGTGACAGCAGAGCGTGAAGCCCTAATGTGAGCTTTCTGTAAAATGTTCTAGTTTTGCACAAATATCGAAGCATAAAATGAATAAAAGATTAAATAAAAATTTTTCCGAGATATATTTTTGTCTACTGCAGTTCTAATCTTTATTTTACCAACTTGCGATCTTTTGTTTTTTCTTTTTACTCACAAAGGAAATGTATGAACATTTCCTGTGTGAGTAAATAACACTGAGAAGTGTTATTTCATGGAAATATCAGATCATTGAGATACAAGGACAAAGTGTGCTGTGCTATCACTCCCTCCCCAACAATACATACATTGGCACACAGGCTAATATCCCTTCATTGTTAGATCTCAGTTATACAATAATAAAGCATGGCATATGCTCTGTTACATATGTTATAATCTAAAAACGACCAGGACACTTGCTCTGCCAGATAATTGGGTACATGGACAGCTGGCAGTGCGATGCCCTCAACAAGTGGCATTTCTGCCCTTTCTGCCTCACAGAGAGCAGTCTTCATTTTGTCATTTAATGCCACACACTGTGTACAATCCACAGTCAACACTAATGCTGAATCAATCATTATATTCCAATGATAAAAGTGCCACTGTACACAATGGGTTTGTTTGTTCAGGTATTTTAAACAGATTTTGATTGTAGTACTTTTATACTATTAGGCTACTTGAGTGGGACTGGAACTTTTACGTCACGCATGAGCCTGAAAATTGTGACGAAGAACAGTTTTCTATTGGTCACCCCATTTTAAAAGAATCCTGGGAACACCCCTGTTTATAATGCATGTGTCCAACAGAGAATCATCTGCCCTCTCATTTTGGCAGTTTATTTCACTGCACTTTCATTGTTATTCTGAGCCACTTCAATGCTATCTGATATGTGCTGTGCTGTTTTTAGCACATTTAGAAAACCATTTTAGGCTTTAGCACCTGGTTAATCAGGTCTTTTAGAGAAGCCCAGAGGTTGTGGACATGGGCTTATCCTTGGTTCACCTCCCTGAGAGCCACGCAGGAAGAGCAAATTCTGTGGCACCTACCTCTGTGGAGGTTGCACCCTCAAGTTGTACAGATGTTCTGGGATCAGTATGCCCAGGTAGACTTTTTCACTTCAGAATGGACAATGCATTCCCCTCTGTGGCTTTTTTTTTTTTTAAACCAGAGACCAATGGCCTGCTGGGGGGTGGATGCTCTCACCAACACCTGGCTGAATGACCGTCTTTGCACATTCCCTCCAAACCTCTTAATGATGCCTGTGCTTCACAGAGAGAGACAGTCAGATCACAGGTCCTCTTACTGGCAAGCAAGTGATCTGGTTTTCCACTTTCCTCATTCTGCTTAACGGAGACCCTGAGGAGAATGGACTTCTTGTCCTAGCTGAATGGCAACGCTCAAGGTTCATGTGGCAGCTGTATTTGTATACTCTAACCATACTGATGACAAGTCTGTCAGTGCACATTTCTTGGTGACACAGATTCTGTTAGGCTCAGGGTGAGGCGTGCTGCAACATGTGGCCTCCCATTGGTCTTGCAGACTTTTGGCAAATCCTCTCTTTGAGACCATGACAGGAATGTCCCTGAGAGAGACGTCAAAGAATGCTGCTTTTCATTTGGCAGTTTTGACACCAAGCTGGTGAATGAGCTCTATGCTGTCTCTATGTGGTGCTGAAAGCCGGATGTGGTACAAAAGTTGCTTTTTTTGTCCAAGGCCTTGTAAATAAGGCCATAGGACTTCCCTTTCAAGCGGACAGAGAGCTAATTTGTTGTGTCCAGTCCAGTCATTGCCACTGTACACTGAGGCAATGCAGAGTTTCAGGCACTCAGAGCAGCTCCTTGTGTTTCAGATGGAAGAACAATGGGAAAAGCTCTGCAGCTTTCCCACTGGATTGTTGACACCATAAAGCTGTGTATGAAGTAGCAGGGTGTGCCCGCACCCTCAGATTTGTCACTTTATCAGGGCTGTGGTTAATCCTGGGCAACACCTTGCACATTTGCAAGGCTCTGTCATCTTAATGTGTCCTGTGGGTCCGCGCTAGTATTGGCTGTTCTTTGGCAGTAGGTTGGTGTCAGGTCCTTGTGAAAACACTGGTGTAAGTCATCCACTTTGTTTACTCACACCAGCAGTCAAGTGGGAATGAAACAGAGCAGAAGTTGCAAAGGCATCTATGGTTCTGTGAGTTCCTGGATGACCGCCAGTCACTCTGATCACTCAGATAGTCTGAGGGCAACAGGATGGATGGATGGATGGATGGATGGATGTAGGCCAACACATCATGCGTGTGAGTTTGTTTGCATACGATCTCGACCTGCGCACAGCGCGAGCAGACATATCCATTTTGTTTACTGCCACTGGAAGTCATCCAGAAAATCACAGAACCATAGTTACCTTCAAAATATCCAGTATGCATATTTTGATGGTAACACTGTATTTGTATTGTTTCCAGGTATAGTATGCATCGTCTGTAGTTCTGGTTTTACTTCCTGTCCTTTCTCCTCGTTGTCGTTACCTCATTGTCGCCATCTGTGTTTAACTTTTTTTTTTTTTATCTGTGCTTCTTTCCCATCCCATTGATATATGAAAAAAGTGCAGGGCTACAGTGCCTGTATTCATTCCCTTTGAACTTTTCCACATTCTGTCACGTTACAACCACAAACTTAAATGTATTTTATTGGGATTTTATGTGATAGATCAACAAAAAATAGGGCATAATTGTGAAGTGGAAGGAAAATGATTACAATTTTATACAAATAAAAATCAAATTGCCTTCAGAAGTCGCCTAACTAGTAAATCGAGTCCGCCTGTGTGTGTTTTAATCTCAGTATAAATAAAGCTGTTCTGTGAAGGCCTCAGATGACCAAATGGCATCATGAAGCCCTGTCATAGTCTGATTCTGGTGTGTGTATGTGTGCCTAGCCTCTGAGCCCAGGAGGAGTCAAGCAGGTTCTCCACCCCTCGGGAGCTTTACAACTTCCCGGCCGAGCAACTGTCCTCTATCAAGCCTCATCCCTGCAGTATTTATGGGCCAGCTCGAGCATCCGGTCTCATCCAGATTATCTAACTCCTTGGCAGTTGTTATTCTCCAATTAGCTGCAAAAGTAAATTCTGTCCCCTTATTCACCTCAGTTTCTCTCAAGAGCTGGACCCTTCACTCTCCTGGCCAGGATTCAGATCACTCACCCTCCAACCACTCACCTCCTCTCCTCCTCTGAGCTTCCTTGGTTTCCTGCGCTTCATATCCTAGTGTCAATAAAGATTAAGTGTGTCATTAAAACCCAGTGCTTGTAGCTCCTTGTTTGAGTACTTGAAGCCAATTCGTGACAAGACCAAGGAATACACCAAACAGATCAGGGATAAAGTTGTGGAGAATTTTAAAGCAGAATTAGGTAATAAAAACAAATTCCAAGCTTCTCACGGAGCACCGTTCACCAAAACTCACAGGTCAGGCAAGGAGAGCATTAATCAGAGAAGTAGCCAAGAGCCTCATGGTAACTCTGGGGGAGCTGCAGGGATTCACAGCTCAGATGGGAGAATCTGTCCACAGGACACGTATTAGTTGTGCACTTCACAAGTCTGGCTTTTACAGAAGAGTAGCAAGAATAAAGCCATAAGAAGTCCTGTTTGCAGTTTGCTGCAAGCCATGTAGGGGGCACAGCAAACATGTGGAAGAAGGTGTTCTAGTCAGATGAGACCAAAACTGAACCTTCTGGCCTACATGCTAAACACACCACCCTAACCGTGAAACAGCAACATCCCCACGGGCTCATACTGTGAGGATGCTTTACTTCAGTAGGGACAGGGAAGATGGATGGAGCTAAATACAGGGAAATCCTGGAAGAAAAAAAAAAGCAAGAAAACAAGTCAGAGGCTACAGAAAACTTGAGACTAGGGCTGAGGTTCAGGTTCCAGCAGGACAACTACTTTAAACACACAGCCAGAGCTACTGTGGAATGATTTAAATCAAAGCATATTCACGCGTTAAAATAGCCCACTCGAAGTCCACGCCTAAATCTTATTGAGAATCTGTGGGAAGACTTGGAAAATTGCTGTTCACAGGTGCTTTCCACCCAATCTGACTGAACTGAAGCCATTTTTCTACAGAAGAATGGGGAAAAATTGTAGTCTGTAGTTGTGTAATTGCAGCAAAAGGTGGTCCAACAAAGTATTGACTCAGGGGGGGCTGAATACGAATATACACCATACTTACCAGATTTTCATTTGAAATATTTTTGAACACAGTGCATCATTTTCCTTCCACTTCACAATTACATGCTACTCAGTGTTGGTCTATCACATAAAATCACAGTAAAATGCATTTAAGTTTGTTTGGACGGAGCTTTCTCCTTGTTTGTGGTTATCATGTGACAACATGTGGAAAAGTTCAAAGGGTATGAATGTTTTTTCAAGGCACTGAACTTACAAAAAGCGCAGTAATATTATCAACAAGTAGTTCTTCATTGTGGGTCTTTCAGTAATGGGTCTTTTTGACCTACTGCTGAAAACAAAAGACCAAAGTTGCACATGAATTATCATTGAATAAAGACCAGAAATACTACAGAAACACATCTGAGATGTTAAATCCAGGGGTCCAACAGCTGGATCCAGTCCAGATCCAGAGGCATGGTCAACAACAGCTGTTGTTGCTAGGCGACAGGAGCATTTTTGGTGGTTACAGCACCTGACAGCTGTGCCCTTTTTTAGGTGGGGTTTAATTCAAACTTCAGAAGAAATACAACTCTGATGTCACACAAGCTCTCGGTTTCAGCACTTTCCAAACTACCAAAACACAACTAACCAGACTGCACAACTATCTCTATCAAAAATCTGTTAGCTGAAAGAGCCGCCATGTACACCAACCTGTTCGAGAACAGGGCGACAATAGACAAACTCAAGAAGGTCGCAGCAGCCTACAGGGAGGAGCCTGATAAGCTGAGTGCAAAGAAGGAAGAGGTGAAAAAGCAAATCCAGGGGGAAGAGAACAAAATTGAAATTGCAAAGAAGGAGCTGGTGGAAGGAGGAGAGAGTGGAAGAGAAGGAAACAAGGACTGAGATGGCAGACATTGAGCAGACAGATGCAGAGCGTTAAAAAAAAAAAAAGGAAAAAAAGAACTAAAAAGTGAAGAAAAAGAAGCAAAGAAGGGCAGGAGAAGAAAGCAAAGAAGAAGAGCAGCATCTGGAGCTGACTCCAAAAGGAAAAATGTGCCAGTGGCAGAAAGGAGGAGACTTCTGTTTCAGCTCAGGCTGAGCAATAATTTCCTCTTCCTCCCCATTCTCTCCACCTTTTCTTCATCTTCTCCATCCTCATCCTTTCCACCCTACCTCCATCCTCCCTCTTATCTCTCCTTCGCCATCTTTCCTCAATAAATAAATCATAAAAAAAATTAAAAAATCAATATCCCTGCATGTGTGCCTCTGTGATGCTCTGCAGTGTTGCTGATGGCTGTTGTGTAAACACAGGTGGTTATGATTTTTTTTTTTTTTTTTTGCATTTTTGGCCACAGCAGCTTTTTGTGACAGTGGAGAGAGACAGGAAATGGGGGAAAGATACAGGGGAAGACACGCGGGCAAATTGGTGACGGGCCGGGAGACGAATGCACGCCACCCGCACGCAACACGGCGTGTGTATGTGGTCGCCGGCTTCACCACTAAACCACCCAGGCGTCCGTGGTTATGATTTTAAAAGGACCAGTGCTCTGAAATTCAGGATTAAAAATGATTATTTTATTATTAGAACTATTTTAATCCTTCATATTTAAATGTAAAAAATAAAATAAAAATTAATGGTTAAAGTTTAAAAATTAAAAAGGTTTATTTATTTAATTATTATTCAAAATAACTTCACAGCACATTTAAAGGCTGCATTTAAAGACAAGGCCTACATGTAGTATATCCAAACAAATTTAATAAAGAAGGGGAGCTCAGAGTTGCTTCTCCTTGGTGTCTAAGCCAGCTAAGGTGGGGATCAGGATGCCTCCCCTTTGAGGTTATCTGGGCATGCCCATTTGGGAGGAGAGCCAGAACTCACTGCCCAAGATTATGGCTTATCATTGGAGTTAGTGTTTTCTGGAGCAACGATAAAAACCTCTGAACTATCAGCGCTGATTTGTAAAACTGTTTCTTGCAGTCCAGTCCCTGATGGCATTACAGCAGTCGAGCACCCTAGATAACATATAATGCTCTTATGATTTAAATAGAAAACATTCATTTATCTGCCACTTTCTTAAATATATATTGTTGGGTTGGGCCCCCCTTTTACCTTCAGAACTGCCTTAATTCTTCATGCTTCTGATTCAACAAGGTGCTGGAAACATTCCTGAGAGATTTTGGTCCATATCTAGCACATATTTGAGCGCAGTGAACTCACTGTCATGTTCAAGAAACAGTTTGAGATGATTTGAGCTTTGTGACATGGTGTGTTATCCTTCTGGAGGCAGCCATCAGAAGATGGGTACGCTGTGGTCATGAAGGGATGGATGTAATAAGCAACAATACTCAGGCAGGCTGTGGTGTTTCAATGATGCTCACTTCGTACTAAGGGGCCCAAAATGTGTCAAGAAAATATCCCCTACTCTATTACACCACCAGCAGCAGCCAAAACCACTGATCCAAGGCAGGATGGATCCATGCTTTCATGTTGTTTACATCAAATTCTGACCCTCCCATCCAAAAAAATTGAAGACTCCAGGAAACACTTTCTCAATTCTTTTATTGCCTAATTTTGGTGAACTCGTATGTATTGCAGCCTCAATGTCTTAGCTGAGAGGAGTGTCACCCAGAGATGCTCTTCTGCATACTTTGGTTGTAACGAGTAGTTATTTGAGTCACTGTTTTTCTTCCTATCAGCTCAAAGCAGTCTGGCCATTCTCCTCTGACCTCTGACATCAATGAGGCATTATCACCCAGAGAACTGCTGCTCACTGGATATTTTCTGTTTTACAAACCATTCTCTGTAAACCGCAGAAATGGTTGTGTGTGAAAATCCCTGTCTGTGAAATGCCATGTAACCTCTTAACCAGCTTGATCAAACACAAAGTAATCACCTGGGTCAGAGGACATTCAAAGATCAAACTCTCAGAAGGATGATTTCAGTCAAGTATCATTTCCCATAACGGATATTGTGGTATATTTTTCCCACAACCAATGTCTTTTCGATGTCTGTGAGGTCTGCAGTGGTAGTAATAGCTGAGTAATGGCTCCCTCTGGCTCTGATAGGAAACAGGCAGCAGGGTGGAGTGATGTGACCTCGCCGCCGTCCATCACTGCTGGTTCAGTGGGTGGCAGAGAAACAGGTAGAGACAAGGTTGTCAGAGTGAGTCATGGAGATAAAAGGAAAAACAAACGCACACAAGCAATATGATACACCTTCTACTGCTTACACACACAGACACACACAATACCTCCTCTATGACACATACTTACACACAGATGGCCAAAAAGTGACTGTGAGGAGTGAGGAGTTAGCGCAGGTTTTATGGCTCAAGTATGATGTGTCCCACTTCTCCCAGTTGGCCACTGTAAACATTTCTTCACATCAGCAGATGTATTTGATTAGTGTTGCTTTTCGTGTGAATTATGTGCCATCAGATCACGGGAGTCAAGATGAAAAGGTTTCCCTTCGGACCCACAAGGGGGCGCAACAACATTAAGAAACATGATTATACGGTACATCATTCCCTAAAAAATGGAAAGTGTAACGGCCCGTTTTCGGCTCTTTTGATGTATTTTGTTCTCTCTGTATTATTTAAGTGCGTAAAGCCTTTGGATATTAGCGGCTTTGTTTTCATTTACTTGGTTATGCAACTTCCTTTTGCCAATATTAAAGAAACACTATGCTGCAAAACTGTGTTGCAATGGGTGTAGTTGCCTCACAATAATAAAATTATTACTATTATATATTTATAAATCCAAAAGTGTCCAAAATAAAATGACTATAAAATGTTATTTTATATAGTTAGATTTGAGGGTGTTTTTTTTTTCTTTTTTTTTGACTTATTTCATTATTATTTAATTTTTTTCTTCTTCTATTTTAGGTAATTTCGTGCATAATTAAGTTTTTTGGCATCGTCATGATCTGCAAAATAGGGCCATTTTCATATTAATTTGGCTAAAAATGAAAATAACAGAGGGTAGAGGAGGAGCTGTGGGGTGGTGGAGGTGGATGTGGTGGTGGAGGGATCAGGAGAAAAAAGGAGGAGAAGGAGACCGGGGAAAGGCAGACCTCAGACCAGCCCGCCTTACCTCTCTGCCCCGTTACTGGGAGCCCGGTACTCACGGGCAAATCTGACCACAGATCAGCGCACTCGGGCTCCCTCCACACTTACGAGTTACACCAACTGGGACTCAGACCAGAGGAAATCGTGTTCGTCGGTAGCCAAGGTACGCACGCCAAGACTCATCCGCGGCAGACCGCGGCGAGGGAACGGGCAAGAAGGGAGTGAAATCAAGGAGAAAGCTCATAGGAACCACAGAGGGGTTTACTGCAAAACAAAAAACCCCACAGGTTTAGGGGCGAGAGGAGCGGGGACTGGCTGGCCCCGTAGAAGGAGTAGTATTACGCGAAGCTAATTTCCAACATTTTATATTCTTGGCAGCGAGAGTGTGCTCTCCGAGCCACATTTATACAGAGAGCTAGCGGAATGTAATGCTAGCAGGCTAGCTGATGTTAGCTAGCTAATTAGCTCGTCAGACATCCGAGAATCGGACGTGTGATCTTTATTAAAATAGGTCACTGCCGTCGTTTTTCTTTTTGGGAAAAGGGAAAACTGTACTTAATGTGCATTGTGTGGAATTCTGCCATGGTGGGAAAGGTCTGCCTCGCGTAGCTAACGCTAAGTTAGACAATAAACAGTGCAAGCTTCTGTATATATATATATATATATATATATATATATTGATGAAAATCCGTTCAGTATCCGTCTGCAAGTCTTGGGAACAGCCAAATCCATTGTGAATATCGAGCCGTGGACGAACCATAAAAAGGAAAAGGCAAAGGTAAAAAAAAAAAAAAGAGAGAGAGAGAGACTTTTGATTGGTGACTGTCTCCCGTCCAATGTTAATGTCGACCGACGTTGCATCTATTATGCTACCCGTTAGTCGGGGAATAATGGACCGGGAAAGGGACATTGATACAGCAGCCGGACCCCATGCAAACGCGGCCGGGGGTCCAGCCGTAGTCCGGGGGATGAAGCGAGGAGATCCGGAGCCCGACGCTCAGACTGCCGCTGCCCTTACTGACTTGTCCGGGGCGGAGTGCAAAAGACCAAGGATAGACGGGACCGGGAGTGTTGTTGTTGGTGACATTGGACAGGTATGAATGCCGTGTAAACACAAAGGATTTGTTTCTCACATCTGTCTCGTTTTGTTTCCATCTGTTACAGTGCTGCTCACATTGAGCTCAGAGTACCATCCGTCCTCCTTTTCCTTCTTCGCTAATTTGTTTTTTTGTGTGTGTGTTGTTTGATTCTAAACATCATCTAGGAAGGATGATAATGTTTTTGACAGGCCTCTTTTTCTCTCTAGACAATCATGCATCATTGCAACAAACACCAAATCCTTTAATTAAAACAAATGAAAAGCAGAAAAAGTGTCCCAGTAGTAAAAACGTTGCTTGCTGTGATTATTGTGGCTTGCTGTGCTCTTGGTGCTGCTCTGACCAAACCAGACAAAGGTAATATGATCCAGGCTCCATTGCTATGACAGTCCCAGACACCACAGCAAAGATCAGAGCCATTCATCAAGCCTGCCTCGCAGAGGGTAACCAGTGCTTTGTCACATGTTGCAAATGATAGTGTATTTTTATATTTACATGGATGAAATTACTCAGAACTGTGTTGATAATTTTTCAGTGGGTCTCCAGAATTCCTGACTAACACATGGCATGTGCCATTAAAGGCTCCTTGCCCCCCCCCTACATTTGCTAGGTGTTAAAAGACAGAGGCAGACAAGGATTGGGGGAGGGGTCACCACAGGGGAAGACAAAGAACAGAGCCTTTTTTTTTTTTTCTGGAGCCTGAAGGAGCAAGGGGTCTCAGGGGGGCCCTCCTTAACACGGGTCTTCCCTTGCTTTCATGACTTGACTGCTGAGACAGCAAAGCATCAGTGACCATTCCTGCGTCTCCGGACCAATCAGTGTATGTTACAGTCCACTAGAAGACTGCCGAGGCGCAGGGTGCACCTTTCGCTTGTTCTGCCTGGATCTATTGCTATTTATTTCTCTCTTGCAAACACACACACCACGCATCATTCCTACACCTACACACATATGCTTTGAAGTGCCCCTTTAATGCAATAGTACAAGGGAAAATTTTCAGCTGACGTCTGGTGTTTTAGTTCAGGGAAACGGCTCTACCGGTAGTCGAAGGGCAGGCGGACGCAACTTGAGGTCGTCTGCAGGTAATTGAATCTCGGGGAACTGGTAAAATGCTTCAATGGGCTGTGTGGCTGACCTGCTGCAAAGACCGATAGGTCCAGCGTAATGCTGCGATGCTCAGTGAGCCTCACAGAGGATGGATGTTGATGATGGGGAAAGGTTATAGCCCGCTGGCAAAGATGATGTGACAATGAGCAGGGCGGCATGGGGAGGGTTCTTGCTGTCTATCGGTTGTATTGATTGCTGGGCTCTGAGGTTAGGGTTGGGGTGGGGTCGTGTAAATGGAATGAAAGGGGTGATGAGGCTTATGAATATATACAGAAAAAGAGAGTGCACTGAAGGGGGCACATGAAGGTTCAGGATAAGGAAGGGAAAGGAAAGATTGTGGTTTAATTGGGCACAATGTGTGAGCGGATTAGAGGAGAGGAAAAGAGGTGTGACTGGGGACTGATAGATATGGGGGTGGGGGGCGATAAAGGAGACAGAGGGCAGAGTGAAAATCTAAGCCTCTAGTTTGCAACCATCACACGTCATGATAAAGTATGCGAGGAAAGTGATGGATGGCAGGCATGACACCATCAGTTAAGGGAGAGATAAGCATGAGGACAGGGTCTGAATGATGATAATCAGCTCACTAACACTTTTATGCAAAGGATAAATAAATTGAAAAGTGACATTGAAGGGATATATTGAGTAGCACTCTGTCGCTGCATGGCTGCTCAGGATGGAGATGATGAGTTCAATGGATGCTCCTTGAACTAAATGCACCCAGCAGTTACTATAGGGTTCCCACAGCGAGCTCGAGCTGGTAGACTGCTGACCTTCCCGGCTGACTGTAAATCAGGACTGTAATAATAAATGAGAGTGCAGCCTCCTCTGTTTTGTTGTTCCTGCTCTCCTCCCCCGCCCCACCTCATACAAAATGCAGGACACCCCCCCCCCCTTATCTGTCCTTTGATTTGTCCCCCTCCTGCCTCCCCCAGGCATATTTCCAGATTGCTAATTGACTCCTGGTTTGCAGGCTTTCAGCGTGCCAGTGAGGCAAACCACCCTCCCCCCCCATTCACTTTTCCTCTATGCTGCCCCATCTACCTCCCCCACTGCCATCTTTGATAATGTCTTCATTTCTCAGCACATCTCCCATCACTCAAATCTGTGTAATATCCATTTCGTTTTTTCCCAGCTCCATGTGTGTTGTCTCTTTTTTTCTCCTCTCATGTTTTTTTCCCTTTTTACCCTTCATCTCCTCCTATACTCTCTCTTTGTATTTTTGCTACACTCTGTTGGTCTTATTGATGCTTCCCCTTGAGGCAGTGCTGTGGTCTACTCGGAGGTAGTGGGAGTACAGTATCCAACTCTCCCTCTCTGTGTTTTTCAGAGAGCCGATTTGTCCTATCGTTGGCAGTAAAGAGGCTTTGTGTCGCGCTAACGAGATCAAAGCTCATTTAGGAGAGGGCATTAACCAGACCGATCGCTTTAATGGGCCAGGGTGGGGTGGGTGGGGGCGTTATGTATGAACAGATCACTGAAAAAGATTATTACCAATAGTGAACGTTTTTTGTTTCATAATGTTCACCACAAGCGGTATCCATTATACCGAGCGTCATTATTTTCTGTGGAACAACTGCAGTTAAACTTTAGTCTGCTGAGGAGCTTGGGAATAAATTTAGCCAAACTTATTATGTTGCAAATGTGGAAGATGATAGTTGTCTGAGAAAACGGACATTAAAGAATACCCTGCAGGCCGGGGTGTGCAAGTAAATGACAACAAAAAGTTTTAAAAATCTCATTACCTTGGATATAAAGATGGCAGCACAGCAATTTCACATATACCCCACCATTATCATACCTCCTTTTTCCTCACCCCCACAAAGCCCCAGGAGAAAAAAATAAAAATGTATAAATATATCAAAAGAAGTAAATATAAAACAGTTACAGATTCTTTATTTATCTGATTTATGTGACCTTGTTTCATTTTAGGGCAGCATGGTGGTGCAGTAGTTAGCACTGTTGCCTCACAGCAAGAAGGTCCTGGGTTCGAACCCACTATCTGTCCGGGGTTTGCGTGTTCTCCCTGTGTCTGCATGAGTTCTCTCCAGGTACTCTGGCTTTCTCCCACAGTCCCACAGTGCAGTTAGTGGGGTTAGGTTGATTGTGAATTTGCCATATTTGCAGTTGTACTTCTCTCTGTGTTAGACCTGTGACAGACCGCACCCTGTCCAGGGTGCACCCTGCCGCTCGCCCTGTGGCAGCTGGGATAGACCCTGCAGTGGATAAGCGGAAGAGAGTGGATGGATGTTTAATTTTAGTGCCGTGTGAATGTGCTGTATTTGGCTGCTGGTGGTATTTTCTGTCATTGAGTTACATGTGCTCCATGTGCACACATGTCTGTGTGCCCTCAGATTTGTTGTATACACACTGCCGACAACAAGGACACCCACTGTGTACGCATCCTCAAAGTGGACTCCAAGTAGACTAGGAAATTGGACAATAAGAGCAACTACTCACCCCCACCCCAACCCGTGTTGGCAAGCAATTGCAATCCCAGGCATAAACCTACACCACAGGAACAAAGGATTTAACACTGACTTCATTTCAAAGGCAGAGTTAGAATTATTAGTGGTTAGTAAAAGTGATGAAAGACAAGAAAATGCTAAGACAGGGAAACTACAGGAAACCCTGTATTGAAGAAACAAAATGATTAGTTTGCAAGTGATTAACAAATGGAAAATGAATCTGCAATTGTTTGGTTAATCATTACAGTGCTCTCTCTACCTTCCCCCTGATTTGATGCTTTTCTCTGCTATAGATTATTATAAACTGAAAGGGACTGAGTATTTCTTTTAAATTCTGATGTGCATTTTTCAATTTCAAGACTTTTGGAGCATTAAAAGATGATTTGAGAGTATAATGTGCAGATAATGAAAACAATCATTAGTCACAAGCAGCCAGGAGTCAGCAGCTGCCATTATGCAAAGAAGAAATACCCCACAAGTGGAAAGTGTTAAGAGTACGGAGAGGTGTGGGACCAGTTGTGTGTTCAGCTCGTACTAATGTGTTAACATGTGTTACAGAGGGTCACACACAGTCGCAGCCAGGTCTCACATTAGGTGCTCTGCAGCTGTTAATGATTGCTGTTGAACTTTGAGCCACCGCACAGTGGACTCACCCTTGACTTTTGAACCAGCAACGATAAGCTAAAATTCTTCATACGAAGTTGCTCAACTCGTATTTTCCTCCCTCCCCGTTCAGCTCCACTCAGCATGCGACAGCAGTATTATCCAAGCAATAATTAGGCAGGAGACAAAAGAGGAAGGAGGCGGCCATTCATAAAAAGATCGAGATAGGGTTGATATCGCCTTCTCTCTCGCTTGGATTTCCTGATTTCAGCTCCTTTACGTGCCACTTGCATGCTAGCTCTCCCTTTATAGTCATCATGCCACTGCTCCCCCACCCTTGCATGACTCCTCCCCAAGGCTGCCCCCAAACTGTCACATGTGCTCCCATCTCCTCCCACACACACACACACAGCGAAATGTCAATTGAGTGTTTCCCTTACATGGGGGTCATCTGTGATGTGCTGCCACAATAGCCACACAGCTGTCTATGAATGATACTGAACTGCTGAAAATTTGTTGGATTATAATATTTAAAAAAAAAAAAAAAAAAACAGTTTTGTGTTTCTTTGATTTTAAGCTTTTATTAATGAGGCATTACAGCATAAAGCATGTCCACGGCGCACTAAAGGCTCTGCCTCGACAGACTAAAATAATAATTAGATCTGACAGAGAACAGTGGAGCAATCTGTGCAGCTTATTGGTGGGATTTATGTGGTGAAAAATAAACTACAGCTTTTCAATACATCAGATAAATTATTTGTATTGTTATTTTCATGTACAATAAAAGATGCTTATTAAGAATTAAATGATTAAGAGTTTATGTTGTTATCTCAAATCATCAAATACAGATGCTCCTATAAAAGAGCTCGATTGGTTCGCAGATGAACTAATATTTCATATTTTCTTCTGGACGTTTCTGATATTTTCTACATTCCATATGACCAAAATTAAAAAAAAAAGTACAGTAAAAGAAGTTGAATTCATGTATGAGGAATTTGATTTGTGTCTTTCTGTTTGTATGCACTTGGTGACTTTGTCCAGGAACAGTTTTAACACTCGAGGTTCTGCCACAACAAATGGATATGTTTGTGCTGTGGCGTAGCATTGTGTATTTAGAATATTCATGAAATATTTTCAAATTCTCAAATGTAATGTGTGATGAAGTCAGCGAAGAGTAAATGTCTGTTAAATCACTAACCGGGCATTTGTCCAGCAATCACTTTTGGCACTTGTAATATTTCGATAGCTACAAAAACTGCCTTGCATTTGTATTAGCTGTCTGCCTGTCGAGTTGGAGTTGAAATCCTCGTCTGTCCAAACTTGACGTTTTGAATACATTTTAAATGCCATCATTTTATCCTAGTGTATGTTTGAATTATCATCACAGTTGGGAATGAGTTGCTGCCACAAATATTCTCGTGAGGTGCAGTAATCTTTTACCACTGAGCATTAAAATTAAATCAGTTTGTCCTTGAGTCCAAGGGTGAAGCTTCTTCCATATGTAATGAAATTCACTCCAGGTATCCTTGATATACAGTACTGTGCAAAAGTCTTGAGCTATGCCTCATTTCTTTATATATGACTTTCAAGGACCCAGAGAGGTACAGCAGTGAGTGTGTGCAGCCATCTGTGAGACACGGTGGAGGCTCTGTGATGGTTTGGTGCTGCATTTCAGCCGGTGGTGCTGGAGATCTTGTCAGAATGGAACTATGAATGTAGATTTTGATCTGATGAAACCATCTGGTACTGCATACTGAAGCCATTGCCACTAACATTTTAATTTGTATCATTGCTTTAAGTGATTCTTTCCATTTCCCAGTCATAAAAATATGTAACCGATAAAACAAATTTAAAGGTGGTTTCGTTAACTGAAATCTGTGTTGTAGCCTGCATCGCTCACCTGGTGCGTCATCCTTTAATTTGGCTAATCTCAGTAGCTGTGGCTAGCATTAGTGTATACGCATAAATTCAAAGTCCCCCTAGTTATGGATTCCAAATCCAAAAAAAGAAAAGTTGAGGAGGAAAACAGAAATTAACAGTGTGTGCACAGATTTGTTTGTTTTCACCGCCAACGCTCCTGGCTCGCTGGTGTACTTGATCTGCGGCTGATCTTTAGCCAAAATTAAACTGAAACTGGCCTTGTTTTTAAACTTTTGCTATTATTCAGCTTCTAAATGTTTTATTTAGTATCATAATAGGCTACTTTTTAAAAATGAGTTTGCATAAAAGCAGAATAATGTAACATACCTTCTCAAGCTGGTTTTAGACCATTCACAGAAAAGCTGATTTAAAGTGGCCTGCAGGGCTTTATAGCTACTCTGTTTAAAAGTAAGCCTAACTGTGCTAATAGAAGTTTTCTTCCTCCAACTTTTAAATGTTCCATTTTATGGTTTTTGGTTATATAATTTTATAAATGCAACGAAAACATGGTAATATTTTATAGCTAACCGCAGAGTTGTCACAGGTGGTAAAGTATTCATTTTAAGGCTCAAATATATTTTCTGACTCCACAGAAATATCTTTTTTTTGGGGGGGGGGCTCAAAAATATGCCTTTAATCGAGCCGTTGTGCCGGTGTTTAAGAAATATCAAGTTCACAAGATCAGGACGAACTTATCGACAGATGGACAAGCAGAAAATGTAAAGCGGTGAAATAACAATGCAGCCCAAGCATAGGTGAATGTTTTCTTTTGCAGGAACTGGTATGCGGATATGTACAGGCACCTGCATAATTCCTAACTCCAGGTCATCTGTTTTTATTAGCAGTCCACACAGTCAGTACAGAGGAAAGAGTCATCAATAAATCCACCCGGTAAAGTGCCCTAGAGCTTCATATTTCATTACTGTTGGATTGTTAAAAAAAAAAAAAAATTAAAAAAATAGATGTGTCCAGTTCATAGCAGAGGTGTCGAAGACTCCTACTCTTTTAGAAAATACATAGCTAAAAAGAGAGAAACTTGGGTAGCTGTAGCGGTGCCATTGTGTGGGCACATTTTGGTCTGTAAAGTGAAAAAAAGATGCTGTTATGATAAATGAGCCTTCAGTTCCTGGGAAAACTTGTGTTTCATCTTGTCTTTCTACACTTCCTCTCAGTCTTTGTCCTTATGTCCACACATATTGACTACCTCTGATGCATTTATCATTTTGAGTTTCATCCCTTGGCTTTAATATACCCATTTGAGTCCAACGTATTCATCACTTCGTGGTTCTTCGCCCCTCTCCTCCATGTCTTTTTCAGTGTATTCCTTCTCTTTCAGTTTCTGGTGTCTCTGATGCTCTCTGTGAGTGTCTCATTTATCTCCAGGTGATCCTCCTCCTCACTTGTGATTTGTTGGCTTGATAGAGTTGTGAGGTTGCAGGTGATATCGAGCCACCAGCTGCCATCGTTCATGTGAATGGAGTTGATCAAATGTTAGCGAAGCTGTTTAAGGACATTTGACCAATCTGAAATCATCCCTCCTAGATTTGTTGCCACACCTACCACGTAGGACTGGGTCAGGCGTTAGGTATGCAGCAGCAGATATGTCAGAAAGTTTAAATATTTAAATCTTTTGCATGATGGCGTGCTTGGTGGGAGCAGGTGTTTTTTTTGGGGGGGTTTTTTTTCTCTTACATTTGGTGATATGAGACCACAAATCCAGACGCTGGCTCAGTCCACCTCCTCAAGCTGTTCTGTTTGGGACCAGTGGATGCTTGCAGCGGCCTGCCTAATTACCCCCTCACCCCTCCTCCTTCGCTCTGCCTCCCCTCTCACCATCTGTTGACCTCATGTCATTTTGTGTTCCTTCACCACTGCTGCTCCTTTTTCTTCCTCCCTTGCTCCTACCCGTTTGCTCCAGCAACTTCCCAACTTCTTTCCTTCTCCTCTTAAAATAGCAAGTTGGAGAAAGAGAAAATAAACAAGAGAGACGCCCTTAAGTTTTCTACCCTCTGTGGAGTCAGGGTGGGGTTTTTTTTGGGAGGGGGTGGGGGGGTGTTTATGAGTGTGTGACTGGTTTTTCTGTGCTTTTGCTGATCCCTGCCAGTGCAGTCTGAAGCCCTCAGAGTGAGCCGGCCGGTGCCTTCAAAGACTCCTCCTCGCTCGCAAACTATATGGAATTAACTTAATGGAAACTTGCAAAAGTGCAGCATGAAAGCCCAGCTTTAAACCTGCACGGGCACAGGCCAAGCACAGCAACACAGCTAGTTTAACAGTTCATTTTTATTTGTTTAAAAAAAAAAAAAGAGTATGTCAGGCATAAAGTTGTGCATATCTTTCAAGACATTCAGCCATGTAGTATGAAGCCATATGGTAAAGTGTGTGTGTGTGTGTGTGTGTGTGTGTGTGTAGGTATATGTAAAAACTTCAAATTCAGCCCCTCAGCCCCTTCCCCCACCTCTTTAAGAAAATATAAGTCACATGGCATTCTTCACTTATGACTCATTGTCTCCATTTTGCGAGTGTTTGACTGCTTTATATTTCTCTCCCCTTTCTTGGCTTTGGCTCTCTTATTACCCACATTCCTCTTTCTCCTGTGTGTCTGTCCTTATTTCATCTGGTTCTTTTTTTCTTCTTCTTTCTTTCCCCCCATCCTTCTCTCCAGTTCCCTCCTCCCTCTTCTCTTGCAGACAGATTGATTCCAGATGTTGCTACCCCCCCTCCCCTCCTTCTGTTCTTCTTCATGAACTCCTCCCTCTCTCTCTCTCTCTCTCTTTTTTTCCCAAGTAGAACCAGCAGTGACTCTACAATTTGATGGTCATGGGTAATTTTGGTTTGGATTTCACTGGCATTCCAGTTGTCCTCCTTGTTAGTGCAGTACCTACACCCTTACTTTGACTGTGAGTGTGATGAGAATGCAAATTTACACCATTAATCAACAGTAGTTGTATGCATATATTTTTTTCTAGTATGACTGGATTACCACCACTGAAAGAATAAAGCCCTGATGCAGCTCCAGTTTTCTAAGCCACAGTGTCACTTCAGGCCTGTTTTGAAATGCGCTGCAGTGTGGGTAACTCCCAACATCTTTTTATTTAAAAAAGGAAAGATTTTTCTCATTCCCGTCGACATTGCCCAGGGCTTTGTAGACTTTAGATCCTGCTCTGAACAGCCCTCCTTTACTGCATTTCCATCTGTGCTGTGTTGAGCACCAGCAGCTTTCTACGCAGTCAGTATGTCGCTCAATGTAAGCCTGTCCATTCCCCCGTAAGCGCGACGCACCAAGGAGAGTGATCCCCCTGGGGACGAGGCACGAGGGGGAAATTGGTTCCAGATGAAACAGGAAGTGGAGAGAGGAGACAAAGAAAGGGCTGTTTCAGGCGGGGGGGACGGGCCCCAAGTCTGGATACACACGCCCAGAATCAGAGTTTACAGCTCATGCATCAAAAGAAAAAAAATGGTTTCTCCTTTCTTTACATCTGGACCATATTAAAAAAAAGGGGGAGAGAGAAAAAGAAAAAAACATTCACTTTTCCCCCTTTTGCTTCCCTCTAGCCCCCTCTGTCTAGACGCTGTTTCTTTCCATTTCTTCATTCGCCCATGTATCATCATCACCACATCTGTGTTTGGTCTTAGCCTTCATATCTCCAACTCCCAGTCTCCCCCAAAAACATGCAATCTGCCGAATAAGCTGACCTCTCTCCAGATTAAAAGCCGTTTGTCTGTCTCATGCACGCTTGCTCTTGATTGGCTGGATGAACGTTTGAAGTGATGAAGCGATTCCCACAGCAGGTAGCTCGGGGTCACGGCCAGGAGGTTAACTCTGTTGACACTCTTCAGGAGCCAAATCTGCCCCTTCTCATTGCTGTGGCATTACGCGGCCCACACTCAGAGGAGGGGGGGTGTGTGTGTGTGGAATAGTTTGCTAAATAAATGTAATGAAAACATCAGCAGTTCTAAAAAGACTGCAAACTCACCCCCACCCTCCAACATGTACTTATGTGCACACACACACATCTTTCTTTCTTTTCTCTCTAAGACCTTTCCCCCTTATCTTCCCCCCCTTCCCGCTTTTTCCCTCTAGTGAGACTCATGCCTCGGCTCCTTATCGAGAGCAGAGGCATGGGTCTCGCTAGGCGGTCATGTTTTCTCTTCGAGGCATGCCAGCAGGCTAGACTGTACCAGAGTTATCTCTCTCACTGCTGTCAAAATATCATCATTTAGTTAACTTCCCCCATTGTTCCCGTCCTCCTCCTGCCTCCCCCTTTCCCCCTCTTTGTCTTTTCATTTTTGCCTCCTCCTCCTCACAAAACTCTGTTACAAACAATGGCTCCTTTTGCCGGGGCAAAATGACAAGGGGGGGGGGGGGGGGGGGGGGGATAATTGTCACAGAGAAAATAGAGCAAAAGAGACAAAAATAATCTAATTAAAACTAATTAGAGGGCAATTAACCACAACACTGGTCTCCGAGCAGGAGTGATGAGGAATGGGCTCGCCCTTTGCCAGGGGGATTTTGATTGGTTGGTGTGGCTGGATAGGAAAGTTTGGTAAGCTGCAATGATGGTTCATCAGTCACGGCATCCACAAGACTGTTAACTTCATTCGCTCCTCAGGTTCCACTTTGCTTGTATGAACTTTGTTCCATTAACGTCTGCAACCACAAGCACTGCAATTCCCCACTAGTGTTCAGTTATCATTTAAGGCCTCAAAAATCTCTGAAATACTTTGACTTCTGCCTTTAGATTGCAGAAAACCGTTTATGATAAGGTGCTCCTGCTTTCTGCTGGATTGAGATTTTTTTGTGCAAAGAGTGTATCTCATCTGAAATGTACAAGTTTTTGGAGCATCATGCTGCATCCACTCATTTCTCAAAAGCACCGCCACTTACACTGCTCTCATCCCTCCTGTTGTCTCTTGCAGAACAATGAGCCTTTAAATCCCGGTTTCCATGGATACCAACCTCACAGTCAGGTAAGACACGAGTGACTGCAAATCTGTGTTACAATAAATTAAAAAAATAATGAAACACAAAATCCTTGACTCACTCAAAGTGTGTCTGCTTTCAGTCATCTGACTGTAAAAGCTGGAAAAGAGTTTGTGAAGTCCGTTTGATCCAATGCCGTTTGTTCATGGAATATTGTGGAACAAACTTGAAATGAATAAAACATTATGGTACTTTAATTGGGACCTGTTATGCTTATGTCTGCCTCTCTGTTCTTGGGATGCTGTTAGAATAGTTTTGCATGATTTACAGTTTAAATTAATCCCTGCTCATCTTAGCTGATCTATATTATAAGCCAGTTTTCTTCTGATTGGCTGCACCCAATGCACGTTTGCATTACAGAGATAAATTGTACATTCACTGACCTTGAAACTTTGGCCGTAATAGTGACACAGTGATTGCTTCCATGCCATTTTTTTTGCCCAGTAAAAACTGCCAGTGTTGGTCAGGATTTGGTCTGTTGTACTACCACATTATTATCTAGACAGTAATGAAAGTCTTCTCTCACCTTTGGTAGCTCATAAATGACATCTCTTGGAGGAATCGGTGGAAGAGAAACTGTTGACGACTGAGCTTCTCTTTCAAAGACTTGATTCTTAGCATAATTTCTCTCTACTTTCTATCACCTTCTTCAGCCTGAGCCCTGCATGCAGAGCGTGCAGGGCTTTTCTCACAACACCGTTCACATCCCTTCGCACTTTTTGCTCTCTTTATGTCTCTCTCAGTTTCTCTGTTTCGGTCTCATTCTGAGTGTCTCACCATGCATATTGCTCTCAGTAATGAGTGCCTTATGTGTGCAGCAGCTGACTCTTTTCTTATCTACCTCCAAGCAGCAGAGCACATTGAGTGGCTCAATCCAGCTCAGTACCCCTGTGTGCGTGCGTGTGTGTGTGTTGCTATTTAAGTCTGTTTATGAGAAAGACCTCTCTGTGTGAACTTGCGCGTGTGCACGTTTTGTCTTTGTGTGCATGGTTGTGCATCTAAGGGCTGTGTTTGGGATGTGCAGCTCTCTGGCAGTGCCACAGGAGGGAAGTGTTGGCCTGTGAGCTTTCTCGCCCCCCAGCCTCCCTCCTCGCATCACAATATGGAGATTCTCAGAGACCTCATCTTCTCATTTAGTCTACTCTTCCTCCTCTACTCCCGGTGCTCCACTCCTGCTCTACCCCTTGGGATCATCATCTCTCTTGGGAGTACAGCTCTCAGAAAGCAAGGGGAGATACCAAAATAATTTGGCTTTCAGGCTTAAAGTTAACTTTATTGCAATTTCTGGTTGGCTGTCAACCTGACAACTAAAAACAAACGTTGTGCAATTTATTAAAGGCAAGGGAGGAAGAAGAGAAATTAGGCAGAGAAGTGTCACAGAGCTAAAACAGAAATGGAAGCAAGTAATTTCAGATAGGTTGCCTGCAGGGCACAGAATCATACAATAGTCGGTTTCTTAGTTAAAGCGAGCTTGTATTGCAGTATTGGCTCTCATCTGCCCGAATCCATCTGCTTGTAAGACAAACACCTGGGCAGAGATCACTTCTGATCTGCAGTGTCTCTGAACTCCTCTTGTTCAGTGTTAAATTCAGAGCCACGGCACACCTCTGCAATTGTTTTATAAATGATTTAAAAGTCATCCCTGTTAATGTATTCTGCCCTTGAGCACACATATTAGGAGTCTCTGGCACACTGCTGGTTATCATGCAAATGGAGTTAGCCAAGCCTAGCTTAGCAAGATTGGCTTGCTCATTGCTGCAGTACATTTGTCTTGGTAATGCTCCTGTCTTATATTATTTATGCACGTTTGAACTGCCTGTGTCAACACGAGCCTGTTTAAATGGTGACATTGCTGCTGTACGTTTCTGGTGCTTCAAAGTGTACGGGGGTAATGGGTGGGTGGGTTTGTCCATGGTCATTCTGACCTTTGGGGGCATAGATGTCAAGTCCCCTGATGTTCAGGTCACAAAAATGATCAGGATTAACAACACATGCACAAACAAGACGCAGGGGCTGCACAGCTAAGCTTTTTTTTTGTCATTTAGCAGTAGAAGAAGCCTAAGTACAAGCAGTATCCTAAACACAGGAGGTGCAGTTCTTCTGAAAATGTCCCCTAGAATAGTTATGCAGTGTCGCTGATCATCTGTAGATACTATGTTTCGAGAATAGGCCTTTGTTTGGACTGGCTGGTGAGTGTTGGATGGATATAGCCCTTTGTTTGAATCCATGTGTGTCTGTTTTCCAGCCAAGGTGCAGCAGCGTGGATATGATCAGAGCACATCTGTGTGTGCATTCTTTGCATGTGTTTGTGTGTGACTGCATGTGTTTATCGCAGTGTTTCAGCCTGTGTACTTAATCCCGGGATCATCCCCTATTCATCCTCTCATCCTCGTCACTTACAGCCCTAATCCTGTCATCCCTCGCTCTTTTTTTTTTCCACCCAGCCTTTTATCCGTTTATCTCCCAATCCCGTTATCTCTCGCTCACATCCATTGCCCCTTCTGTCCCCTTCTACTCCATCCCAGCTCCTTTCGTTTTCCCCCTTCCCCCCCCATCTCCACCTCCATTCACTTATCTTTCCTTCCCAACATCCCTCCATCCCTCTGGACCCAGTTCTAGCCAGACTCAGCAGATGTCTGAATGCTTGGCATCAGGGCTTTTTTCCCCGCAGAGTTCAGTCCCTCCCATACGAAAATGCAGCGCAAGGAACTGCACTCTCATCCCTGCAAATTAAACGCCTCCTAACAATACAGTGTTGGAAAGTGACGGAACTGAGCCAGAAGAAAAAGGTGCAATGCAGCGTAATGTTCAGGTTGAGGTTTAGGTAGTGGAATCAGGGCTGGCACTCGCTCAGTTTTGTGAGACTTCCATCTGTGTGAGGAAGACTGCTGCAGGAGAGAGATGGTGATCTAGGAGCCTACCCACGCAGCTAGCTACCTAGCTGTCTACCGGCTGGCCTACCTACCACTGCTTTTTGGAGCTGACAGGCTGCCACGCAATAAATAAATCATCAAAAAAAGCTGCAATGCAGTGGGGGTCGCATTCGTGTTCTGTACTCTCAGGCAGCCAGTGCGTGGATAGAAGGCAGCATCTTCTTCCTTCCCCGGTTCTTGTCTCTCTCCGGGGGTTTTAGGAGACGGCAACAACAGCTTTCTGACTCCATTCAGACACAGTGTTAGATGGCTATATGGAAGGATGGATGCTTTGATGGATAGGAGGGATTGAGACTGAAAGGGAGGGAAAGTTTTAAAAGAGGGGCGGGAACAAGAGGGAGCAGGGGGAGCAGGAGGACGTGTAACGCGAGTGTGTGAATGACAGACACAGAGCAAAGAGAGGAGGAGAGAAGAGACTCAGGCTGGCAGGAGGAGAAAGACGGAAAGGCCCGAGGGGGATCAGAGCAGCAGGGCTGGGGAGACGAGCAAAAGAGAGGCAGAGAGTGACAGGCAGACAAGGCTTGCGTGCTGGAGAAGTAGAAGAAGGGACACCGGCAGGAGGAGGAAGAGGGAGTGAACGAGGGAGAATTTGAATGTGTGAGACAGACGTGGACTGAAGCCATCGTCAGCTCATGGTCCTGGAGCACAGACACGGGAGAGGAGGAATAGGAGGAGAACGAGAGACACGGACGGAAAAGGAGAGGAGAGGGAACGGGAAAGTGGAAAGCTGGTCAGCAGTTGTTCCTTTAGATCAGACCATGATGGGGCTGTACTACCCAGCTATGCTACCGGTAAGTTTGCATCTCAAGCAGAGCTTCTTTCACTAAAGTGCCTTTAGTATTGCGAGGCCAAACTAGAAAAACAAGACAGATTAGCAATGATTTTTTTTTTCCCCCATTAGTTTGTCTTGATGAAGTGGTAATTGCTTTGCTGTTCATGGTGTGGCCTGTTCTGGTTAGCTGCGTCTTGGCCCAGGTGAGGCCTTTTTCAGATAGTTGGCAGAGCATCAGGCTGACAGCAGGGCTTGTCCCTGCAGCTCTGCTCATTTCACTTTTTTAACTCTTTGCACCCATCTGTGATTGTTTTGATTGAGACATATCACTTTATTTTTTCTTCTTTTTTTAAACACACATTTTGTCCTGGTGTTGCTGCAGTGCCGATGATACACTGGAGCAAACCGTGTGCTTGCACAAGGCTCAACATTGTTACATTAATAGTTACTTAACACCACAGATTATAATGTTTATGCAGTTGATGTTCTGTGCAAGGCTGCTTTTAACATATGGTGGGCGTGTCTGTGCTACTTTAGCTGAAAGACAGCCTGAGGATGAGAGCTGTTCTCTGGCTCTGTTCTAGCATGTCCTGCTCTCTGGTCTTGGGTTCCTTTGGGCCTCGGGGCGGGTGTTGGGATTGGGGGAGATGGCAGCGAGATGCAGACATGAGGTAGCAACTGCTGCTTGGACTGCCTGTGTTGACATGTATGTACATCAGGCAGTGCACGCCTTCTCCATGCTGACTGCACACAATGTCAGATCATATTCCATATGGATGTGTATGTGTGTATATGTGTCGTGTCATTTGCAAAGGGGTGGAGGCTGAGATTTTCTCCAAGCTGTCCATGCAGTTTAAACTTCATCTGTGGATTGAGGGAGACAGGTGCCAAAGCGCAGTTGTTCCTCTACACACACACAAACACACACTCACATACTGCAGTTCCTGGAGTACTTTACTGGCACCCCCTCCTGCCACTACGGCATGGCAAAATTAAACATGTTTGTATTTGGGGCATTCATAGGTCCACAGCCTCATCTGTATATTCTTATAGTAGTTGCTCCAGAGTTAATACTAAAAATTCTTTAGATGATTATTATTTTTTTTTTCAATCACAGAGGAAATTGTTTTGCATTTTGAGAAAGAAGTGGAAATGTTAAGAATGAGGTCAACTCATCTGAGGTGACTTTAGTCTGAAAATGTCAACTTTATTTTTGACATTTCTTCTTTTTTTCTCAGAATGCAAAAAAACCCAAACTCTTCCTCCTGGAATTAATTTTTTTTTCAATCTTAAAATGTCAAATTCATTTTTGACATTTCAATTTGATTGTCAAATTTTAAAATACAAAATCCTGCTTTTTTCACCTTTTCTTAATGTAATATGTCATTTGTGCTCCTGTAAAATTCAGTACTGACATTGTAGAATATTTTGTCTTTGTTCGGTGTCTGGAAAGTCACGGTAACCTATTAATTTTCTTCAAAAGCTCTTGAACTTTAAAAAAAAAAAAAAAAAAATTACCGTTAAGAAGCTACCGGTGCGCTCATTTCTTTAGAATTATATTTTTATACTAACCCTACTGCTATTCACACCAAAGCAGTGTGTGGAGAGCCAAGCTTGTATGCTCACTCAGACTGAATGTAAATACAGACCTCTACTGCATTATTGTGGACATATGATGATCCAGTAATGCATATAATATTCACAAAGACTGGTGAAGTTTCTCCTTCCTCCAGACCTCTAAAATTTCATAATCAGCTCTTATTTTCCCACATGAGCTGTGTCTTTCTCCCTCGTGTGTTGCTCCTGTTCCCCCAACCCCTCCTTTGCAAGCTTACGTAGCTGTAAGCTAAACACATTATTCGTCTTTCAAAGCGAGTAGCGCCAAATGGAGGATTGAGGTTATAACCAGGAGGGTGTGAGAGCAGGGGGCGGCGCCTTAGACCCATGTGGGAATGCACTTTGAAGGTGACACATCACCAGTCACTCTGGCTTCTGTAAAATTTAAACTGCTCTCTATTTTGGGTGACGTATTTCTATAGCATGCTGTGGATAAACTTTAGTTGGAGACTATAAGTCTCTTTTCATAGCATTAGGCGACACCACCACTGTGCTGATGGTACAGCTGGCTAAATACTAAGGGTTTGCCATAGCAAGAGTTTTTTTGTTTTAATATTTGTGAAGCACTGGTGCTGTAGCTGTACTGCAACTTTAATTAGAACTTGTCACTAGCTGGATCTGACGAGCTGCCGGTGCATTTGGTGGAAAACACACTTCAGTGCTCAGATTCTCTTCACCAGCGGGGCACTTTATCTGGTGATGGTGGGTCGAGCCACGAGAGTCAGCTGATCAGTGTGTGGATTAGACTTTCTTCGGTCTCTTCCTTACCTACCCGCTGGGCAGCTAACGCTAGCTAGCCAGCAGGTATCTGCCGATATGAGGCTGATGTCAACAAACACAAACAGCAGGAGTAGATGAATTAGGCAACAGACTTTGTTCTTACTGTGTTGAAACTAGACGGCCTATAGTTGTGAGGCTGCTTTTGAAAAATATGCAAAATGATGAAAGCCTTCCAAGCTCTCCAGCTGTTTTGCTCATGTAGGCCTAAAATTATGTTTATGTCTTAGCATCATAGAGCATGAAGAGAAAAAAAAAAAAGGCTCAAACTTAAGTCAAAGCTAAAATTTGATGCTTTGTTTGTGGCTGTATTGCCCAGCCATGCTTAATAATAGCCAGATTAGTCAGACATTTAATTGGCAACCCCCTTTTGTGTTGCTAAATTATGCTCCACATTGCACAGGATCATGTGACAATGCAGACTGTTACAGTTGCACTTGGTCCCATAACTGAGCTGCTTATGTGCCAGTTCTAAAATGTCTTCTGTTTGACAGAGAGTACTTGGTTAGCACCATGCAGTAACGGGCCTTCTGGGAAATTGTAAAGGATTCACACCCAAGTCTTTAATCCTCGGGGTTCTGTGTGCGTGTTTAGTCTGTGGGAGACAGCTGCCTGTGTGTTTGTGCTGAGAGTGTCACGGTACAACAACAAACAGTTTATCCAGGTAACTGCATGCTTAGCTTTATTCATTATGGTTATCCCTTTGGATTATGGGAATGTCTTTGTGTTTTGCAGACCTCAAATTAGAAAATTCTACATAATACTTATTT
Source organism: Archocentrus centrarchus (assembly GCF_007364275.1). NCBI lineage: Eukaryota > Metazoa > Chordata > Actinopteri > Cichliformes > Cichlidae > Archocentrus > Archocentrus centrarchus. The sequence continues at coordinate 10,041,834 of NC_044353.1, read as the reverse complement.
CCCATTTTACAGAAGGACAAACATCATTCTTGTTACCACAGATTAAACACTAAGCCACAGTCCTCCGTACTGGCGGCCTAATGCACCGTGTGAAACTGCTCCACCTGAGGGTTAACTGTTCTCCCGCTGCCTGCAAAGCCACCCTGATGCTGTCCGACACTAATGCTGCTCTAAATGCCATTGCTCGAGGCCTGTATGATGCGGGTTGAGGTGTGAAAGCACTCCGCGCGTTACCTCACAGCAATTGCGTGCACACAGAACACTGCAAGTGTTGTTGTGCAGAAGAAGCCTAAATGTATGCAGTACTGTATCTCCTAGGATACCTTCTCCTGCATGATAAACAGCAGTGTAGCACTGTATCTGTGCACACGCCGTACCCTAGCTTACACTGCAGCAGTAAGTGCCGCTGGGCTTTTTACATTTGAACCTCTCCTGCAAAATGTATGGCAGCAGGGAACAAATAGTCCACCTTGCAGCGTCTACTCAGTGTTAGCAATCTAAGATTTGTCCAGGAGTAGATTAAGATATTTAAATTCTGCACTTGTCTTATTGGTCTTAGTGGTTGATATTTGGAAGATAATCTGATTGCTGAATGCTCTGTAAATCAGTTAGAATGAAAGATTAGGGAAGTTTTAATTGTTTAAGTGTTAGTGATGAGCTGAGAGCCATAATCACATAAAAGTCAAGATGCTTCCTAGAAATATTAATTATGATTTGGAAAATGCTCAAATGCATAACACGTGTCACATCTCAGGAATAAGTCGGGCTGAGAAATGGACTGAGTTATCATGCAGCAGAAGCATTGCAGACGGTGTTTTAGTAAAGATTGTGCAACAAATTTGGAAATATTAACCTGAAAGGAGTTTCCAAGTTCCTCTAATCTTTGACTCAGCCTCTCTGTGGTGGTGTTCTTCTTTGGGCTGCTTCCTTAAGGAGTCCACACAGAAAATCATCTGCCTCCATCTCACCCTGTCTTTGCCCAACAACAGCATATTTTCCACCAGCACCCAGCTGATGCGCAGCTCTGGTGACGGTGGTTCAGCTGATCGCATACGGAAATGTCATTCTTCATAATGCACTTTTTTTAATCTGGCACAGATTTTATGCTCGATGCGTTATGCAGGACCAGCCGCTGGCTTGTGGCCACTGTGGCTGGTTTCACTGAAATTGTTCTAAAATTTAGGGGGGGGGGGGGAGGACATTTAAAAAATATTAGTAAATCAAAGTCAGATTTCAGCCTCAATCACTTGTAATCAGCTGCAGCTACTGTGGGGCTGTAACATAATTTTCATTATTAATTAATCTGCACTTTATTAACTTGATGAATTCTTTCTGTCTTAAAAACATTTTGGAAAATAATAAAAATCCCTATTATAATGTCCTCTCACCCAAAAGTTGTTTTTCATGCATATATTTTTATCCTGATCAATAATAATCCAAACTCCTAAATACTCAGCTCACTATCTTTTGTGACAATGAAAAGCATCAAATTCAGTCATCCTAATGAAACCTAATAATGTGTGCCAAAAGATATTAAAGATCATTAATTTTCTGCCCAACGTCTAATTGACTTAATTATTCAGATGGTGATCTTTTATTTTTTCTTTTAATTTCAGCACGGCGACGGTGGTCCTGCCCTTCTCTCTGCCCTGTTGCTCTTTAACAGCTGTCAGTAAAAACACTGACACCCTCGCATGTGACGCATTATTGTATATGCAGGCCAAGTTGCTGCAGGATCCACAAGCTGACATTTGTTTTAAGTGATTTACCTCCTGTTTGCGTGTTTGATGCAGTGTCGTTTTTGTAAAGGAAAAACTATTCTCTGCAGAGGTTTAATATTTTTAGGCCACGTCGCCCAAGGTGAGTGTTTGAGAGACGTCTGTGTGATTATGATAATGATAGTGATGGTGATGTTGATCAGAGCTGTCAAAAACCGCCAGGCTGCATGTCACGGATCTCAGCAGAGCCGCTGACACCGACAGACCGCATCGGGTTAGTCTGTAGTTTCTACAGCTGGTCAGGTATTCGGCTTCAGTTTTCAGAATTTGGATGTTCTTTTTTTTTTTTTTTTTTAAATAAATTGAAATATATCATCTCAACTTGGATATCTCTCTGATCCCCATCAGTGAACGTCATCCTTCAGTTCACCTTATGCTTTTCCAACTCGACAACTAGATTCAGTGCTAGATTTGATTAATTTTGAGGAACCTCTTTGAGGCTTTTTTCTTTTCCTTCTGAGCAGCAAATCTGGCGATCGAGCATGAGGTCACTCTCTCCGGCCACAGCGCACCTCCCTGCTTGTCATCTCTGTGCAGCAGAGCAAAGCAAGAAGGAGGACTCGAGAATGAGCTGTTTGCACATGTGCAGTGTTGTTCTGGTGGTTCGTTACCAAAATGGAGGCTGTACCAAAAAAAAAAAAAAAAGTAGCATAGTTGTGTGGTGATTTTTGTCAGACGTCGTCGTGGTTATAAAATCAGAGTTGTTAAGAATGAATGCCTTTAATTAAATTTAAGTTACATGTCCTGCCTTCATCAGCAGCAGCAGCAGCAGCAGCAGCACCCCACCCACCACTCTTCCACTCCAGCCAAAGCATTAAATATTCGCTGTTGATTACTACGGAAGCTCCAGACAGCTATAGCAGGAGTTAGTGGTTATGTCTAATCTATGAGCTTCTGTGTTTTCATCACTGATTGCAGTTATAGCTGCGCCATATGGAATTGGAACTTCGACTTAAGGTTCTGTGTGACGTCACTTTTTGCTGCCATCCGTGTGTCCTCTGGGTGTGAGCCATGGCTCTATAGATGTACCTCTAAATGACAATTGGCCCACATTCAAGAGGGAGAGGCAGCTTCTACATAGGGGCGGCTGTATAAGGAGATGGGGCTGTGGCCTGTGCTTTGATGGGCATATCGGTGCAGTAGGGGTTATGAGTGACTGGAGAGGCGAGAGCCAGCGGTTTTGAAAGAAGGGGAAAAAAAAAAAAATATGGCTCTCTTGCTTTCATCAAGCGTGGCAGGCGGGAATGGATGGAGGGAAGAGAGGCGAGGGTGGGTGGACGGGGAGATAGACACAGGCACACCGACTTCAACTGAAGGAAAATAAAATAGATGGATTGCAGTGGGAGAAGAATCTGTGAGTAGTATTTCTGCTTTCATCCAGGCAACTTTGTGAGCAGTAGATAGCTGCAGTATACAACTTATCATGAATTTATGTGACTCTTGAGTTTCAGTATCATCACCATTTGGGTGTTCGCTCTGTGGCTTGTAATGCGGGTGGTTAGAAGGTGACCTCCCCTTTCTCCTTCATCCTCGGTGTGTAAAAACACTCTCTCCGGTGTCTCGGGTAACTCACCTGCTGTGCGTTTGAGATGAATAGGTCATGGTTCGTTTTTATTTGTTTAATTTTAAAAAGCTTTCCAAACTTTTTCAGTTGATACTTGAGCTGCTCCGTTTTCACCTTTGCTCAGATTGTTTTTCTAGTATAATTGTGTCCTGTTTAATCTTATCTTAGGGCGTAAGAATTATTTTCTTTGTGAAGTTTGTCTTGAGACCAGACGTAACTCTTAATGTGGTGTCTCATTATTTCCTATAATTCCTCTCTCCCCCTGCTAAGTCCCTCTATCATTTTTTCCACTGTTTCTTTTTCCTTTCCTCCACTTTCCTTTTTGAATACAGGACGCTGCCATGTAGGGCAGCGCTGCTGCTTACTCAGCGGGTCGGGAATGCCTGTGTCGCCCTAAGACTGTATTCCTATCCATTCTGATCTTAATCTTTCATCCGTCACTTTTTATTAGACCAGTCTGTTTATTTATTCAATAATTATTTTTTTCCCTCCATCTTTTATTTGGTATCTATATCTACATACACGGTCGCAAGCACTGCGTGCTTGTTTTTTTAAGCCTTAGCAGCAGGATGTTAAATAGTGCAATATGTCAAGATGGGGTTTTTTTGTATGACTAATCATGTTAGAAATAGGCAGAGGCACTATAAGAGGTCAGCTGGTCCATTGTTTGGTTGATATACTCTCATCTGACCAGATTCATATTGGTCTGTGTTAGTTTCACGGGGAAAAAGTCACCACATCAACGGCCTTTCAGGACTGATTCGTCGTCTTTAGCACTGGGACAGGCTTCCCGACGCTTTTGCAGCTCTCAAGCTCGGCTCAGCCTAACAGTGACCGTTACCTTAATTCATTTTTACATCTACTAACCTTTTACTCGAAACTATCTGCAAACTAATTGACGCCATGTCAAAGGAAATTGCCAGCGTTGCTGTATTTTCTGAAGACAGATGACCAAAAAAAGTCAAGTGTAAACTTTGCAGCTCAGCAAACAACGAAACATGTCATGTGGAAGTACTCAGCTCACCTGTCAGTGTTGGGATGTGCTGCTCAGGGCTTTCAGTGTAAACCTCTCACAACTGGTTTATTTGAATGTGTTTGGACACTCACATCTAGCCACAGCTTCACTGAGTCCGTCTGACATTAGCACCCCCTCCATACAAACCAAACTAGATGTGAAGCCTCCTCTCTCAAAGACATGGAAAAAAATGCTTCAGGGTCTGGAGTTATTTTCCCCTTGTTTTATTTTAATAACATTTCTTATTAATCTTCTACAGTAACTAGTTTTTATGAATATTTCTAATAATGTGGACTAATCAAAAGATCAATCTAGAGACCCCCCCCCCCCCTCAAAAAAAATAAAATAAAATAAAATAAATAAAATCTCAAAACCAGTTGATTGGTTGCAGAGTAGATGTGATCCTGACTGGTTCTGGTAGGTGTGACTGTCTTTGGCAGCCCTGGTTGGTAGGATTGTGTAAAAGCATGTAGTCCAGTTGTGTCAGGCCTCGTCTAATTCCTCTTTCTTCCTTTCCCTGTTGTCACTCTTTCCTTTCTTCACTCTCTCTTCCTCCTTTCTGCCCAGCACTTCGAGTGTGTATTTGTGACTCAGCCGTGGGCTGGGATATTCCTGTAGGTCACACCCTTTTGTGGCTTAATACAGGCTACTGCATGTTTATAAGCTCACATGCCCTAACAAGCACACTTGGGCCTTGATATAACATAGCCAGGCTAAGGCCCAGCTAATGAATTTTAATGGTGTATTATCTCTATCTGAGCAGGTCTTTGATGGTCTGTCTTTTATCACTAGGTGACAAAGACTGCAGTCGGATGCAAAACGCGGTCAGCTTTTCACACATTTTTTCCCCCCTAAAGCGCATTTCCTGCAGTCAGAATGGAAGCGGACGAGTTCCCCAGATTTTTTCCAGCCCGTTTTTGGATTACGCAGTTTCCTCTGATTCCTCTACTATCAGCTGAGCTCAGACTTCAGGAAGCTGCCTGCGTTGCAGATGGGCCTTTTAGCCTCGGCTGACTGTTTAGAGCCACCGTGGCTGTCACTGCAGAACAACAGTAAGCAGTCAGGCTATAGGATTAGAGAAAGGGAAAGAGCCTGTTTGCTTTGCGGCATCTTAGTTACTCTGTCTAATTAAAAAGGCTGTCTGGAGACAGAGTGTCTCTAGGCGTCACCCAGCCCAGATAGAGCCCATGGCAGAGACCAGACCAGTGGTTAATGGTGTTGGATGCTGTGTGTCATCCTGCCTAGCTTGGTAGAGAAGAAGCAGGCCTAACCCTAAACTCTCTGGCTTTTTTTTTTTTCTTCTTCTTCTTCTTCTTCACCCATCTTTTCTTTCAGCTTACATACTCATTCTGCTTCTCCCTGTCCATCTTCTCCCTGTCTTTTACTCTGTCTTTGCTGTAAATGCCCTTGAGTGTGTGAAATGATTGAAGCAAGCAGTAGTGCAGAGTCACCACACACACCCCAAATACACACAAGATAAAGTGTGTGCGTGCTGTAGCAGCAGCAGCAGCAACAGCTATAAAGAATCTGTAGGTGAGCCTGCTGCTGATACAGAGCCGGAGGCAGTGAAGCCCCTGCTAACATGCATCTGATCTGAAATATAGATGTCCTCCCAAGCATTCACACAGGGCAGCAGTGTATGTAAATATGTCACAGTTAACATGTCACTTTTAGTACAGTGCACTGTCTCTCTACATGTCCATCCATCCTAGAAGCATCTTTGGATCTCAAACCATGTATCAAATTTTGTGACTTTTAATAATAGATGTGTTTGCTGTAAATATTTCATGGTCGGCTGACTGAAAACACATGCCTGTCAGAGAAATGGAGGTAAAGCAAGGCAGGGAATGAGGGAGTGACTGAGTGGTGGTGGTGGGGGGTGGGGGGTGAAATTTGATAGGCGGGATTTTAACCCCTTCATTCTTGCTCTGTCTGAGCATTGCAGTCGCTGTAAAAAGCTCACTGAGAATATATGTTAACTCGCCTCCATTCCCTTCCCCGCTCCCACAGGGCTCTCAGGATTCAACAGGAGGACAGGAGGGTTTAGTGGCCCCACCCGTTGCAGCATTCCCCCCTCCACCCCCTCCTCAAAACGGGCTGCCAGGAACAGAGTTTGGCCCTGGGGCCATGTTTGGTGCTGGAGGCCAAGGTACACCAGAGGTAGGGGCCGGTGCAAATGGAGCCCCCACCGCCACCAACAACAACAGCAGCAATGTAAGCACCACATGTTCATGAGAGCCTTTGCTCATCACACAGATGCGATGGGGCTCTTCAGTCATGTTTATAGTTGATGTATTTGGCATTTTTGTTACACAGATTATTTTTGTAATAATGTAAAGTAAATAATTTCCCTTCTGTTTTTTTCATACTTGATATCTTGACTCTTAAGATTTCATATTATTTGTGCTAATTTTATAAAGCAGATTTTTCTGTAGCACCAGTAGAAGAGACACGTTTAAGTAACATAAACCCAGTCGGCTACTTTTGCTGTTAATTATGCTGTTATTCTAAATCAATATTCCTTCAGCTTTTGGGGATCCCTTCACTTTCCTTGTAACACCATCATCAGGTTAATATTTACAGTTTAGTGTTTTTAGCTTCACGACCTAAGACCTACATTCCCATCTTGTGTTTAGTGCAGCTTAGCAAACATTTGAATGGTAACAGCCAAAACTAATAAAATATAAATGGTTCACTGTATTTGCGTCGTCTCAATATGGTGCAATATCATCCCCATCTGATTAAACTGAGACACTTCTGTTTTAATCTTTCCTGCTGTACATGCAGATGCAAAAATACTGGCTCACATTTTATTCTTAGTCGGAATTTTTAATCTGCAGGATATGTGCAAAAATTTCAGTATCTACAATATGGTGCAATAGCGAAACACATCATGTGTAGACAGGCATGGGACCAAGGCTGCCACTAAAAACTGTGGGGACGCACCTCTTCTCATTTCTGTGTTTCAGTGTTGATTCCAGTCTTAGTCCCTCCCATCTGGGTTACTAGCTGAGGGCAAAAAAAAAAAAAAAAAAAAAGCCGAAAGCTTGATCAAAACAAGACACCACCAATCCAGCTGGACTCAGCCTGCAGCCCACTGGGGCTTTTACTTTGAAGTGTTTTCCATTTATCATATCAGAAAACAGACATCAAAACAGAAAATGTGAAGGGCTTTCAGTTATTTTTACTGGAATTTACTTTGTCCTGCCAATGACAAAGCATTATTACTTTGAGAAACTTGTTTTAGACACAGAAGTAGCTTTTCACACTAACGTCATCAATACTTCTGAATATAGCCACTGTCTCTTTGAGGAACACATTTTCTTATGACAGTTTCTGACATTTTGACCTCTTAGTTAAATTTAACTTTAAATATGTAATTTTAAGTACACCTATTGATCTGATGATCAAATAATGTGCGCAGGGCAATGATCGGACATGCCGTTATTGGACTAATGAACACAAAAGCATAATCAAAGTTACCCCAATTTCACTCGATTTTTTTCCCCTAAATTTATGAAGGTATTGAGTCTCTTAAGGTAAAGCTTTATTACATGATTCAAATTCATGTGTGTGTTTTTTTTATTTTTTATATGCCATAATTTTATTGAATGTTATTTTACAAAAAGAAGGGGAAAAAGAGCAGTCAAGTCAAATGTAGACAGTCCTGTTGCTTGCCACCACCCTGGGCGACAACATGCACAGCTCCACTTGTATGCAAAGCACCCCAACGCACCGTGCAGCTAACACCTGGGTGGGAGTTAATTCTTTTGGTTGTCACAGTTTAACTGGATAGGTGGTGTCATTTCTGGTCAAGCTTTTGAGTTGTTTGACCTGCCAGAGGAGTCCAGGAAGTGACACAAGGAGAGAGGAGTTGAGGCAACAGACATTTAAAATAAAAAAAAAAGAAAAAGATGCAGTTCTCATTTTAAAGTGCTCCTCTCCTTCTCCTCTGTTGTCTTCTCCTTTTATCCTTTTTTTTTTCCTCTTCCTCTTCTGGCTATTATGGGTCATCACAGTGGATCTTCTGACTCCATCTCACCCTGTTACTAGTGTCCTTTTCTGTCACTTCAACCCTCTGTATGTCCTCCTTTACTACATCCATGAATCCTCTGTGGTCTTCCACTCTTCCTCCTCCCTGGCAGCTCCATCTTAAATATCCTTTGTCCACTGTAAGAGAGCTATAAGTTGAGAAGAATTATGTTTAAAGACTTGTTTACTCTAACTCCCCCTCTCGCTTTCCTCCCCTCCCTCAAAAAACACAAACAATATAAACAGGTAAAGACAGAGGAGACATCTCAGGGTGAGGCAGGGGTACAGTGTGGTACAGGAGGGACAGGAGCAGGAGGCTCCGCAGGAGACTCGACAGAGGCCAAAGGGACCCCCAAACGCCTACACGTCTCAAACATCCCCTTCCGCTTCCGGGACCCAGACCTCAGGCAGATGTTCGGGGTAAGAATCTTGGAATGTTGTTGGTGCCCCATTTAAGGGAATCAATAAATCAGTCTAGACACTTTGGGTCCTCCATATAAGGGGTAGCCTCGGAGAGACGGACAAAAGAGTCAAACCATCATAAAGAAAAGACACCAATGGGTGTTCTCTTGGTGCTTGAGGGTTCAAATGGCTATCTGTGTCAGTATGTTTGTATGAGTGGCAAAGTGTGAGAAAAAATGGGGCAGAGTTCAAGGCAAAGAAATACACATTAAAATGCAGAATGTTGTCTTTTGTGTAACAGCGACCCCTAGTGTCAAGTAGCTCTAATTCAGATGGCTTTACACAAGCTGCTCTAAAGGACTTAACTAAGCACAGAATCCTGAAATCCCTCAAAGATGTAAATGTGTTGGCTAATATTTTTACTAAGTTCTTTCCTCAAATTTCTTTACAGCAATTCGGGAAGATCCTGGATGTTGAGATTATTTTCAATGAGAGGGGTTCAAAGGTAAGCGCATATAAAGCCTTTGATTCTCTGACTGGCATACTGATGAGCGATTTCCTGTGTAAATCTGTCTCTTTGTCATATGGTATTAGCAATCCACATGAGAAGACATTCCAAAACTAAAGTCAAAATGCGTCTCACAGATTCTCCTCTAACACTCAGCAATCCCTAATGACATGCCCCTCACTCACCATCAACCTCTCTAACCTCTGCTGCGTACCACAGGGTTTTGGCTTTGTGACATTTGAGAACAGCGCAGACGCAGAGAAAGCCAGGGAAAAGCTCCACGGCACGCTGGTGGAAGGTCGTAAGATTGAGGTAATTTTCCTCTTTCCTTTTTCTTCTTTCTTTTCTTCTGTCTCCTCACTCTACTCCCATCGTAATTCTGCTTGATCACTGACTGCTAGCTAGTTCCCATCCTCCCTTTAGTGATATGCTCTGATGCAGCCCAGTGGTATCCCACTCCCTGGTCTTCTGTAGTATGTTTCTTGTTTTTAAAACCCAAAAGACTTGATTTATTATTTTGATGTTTTTTGTTTTTGTGGTGGGAATGATTGGGGGTGCAAGAACACTATACAAGGCATGCTGGGTACTTTTCCTCTGCAATGTTGTTTTTTTTTCTTCCTCCACATATTAACCTGTTATCTTTTCACCAGTTTTTTTTTTCTCCCTACTGATGCACAACTTGCAACCACACTAACATTACAACTTTTCATGCAACAATTGGAATGATATTTGTGTAGTTGGCACCGGAGGGCACGAGAGGAACGCAGTGAAAGGATGATGCATGGCAGATTGCTGTCAGATGCTCTTATTTTCTCCCCTAGCATAGGATCCTTCTGTGTTCCCCTCTCCCGGTGCTGTGGCTAAGTGGTTGTGACAGCTTTTGGCTCCTGATGCAACAGCAGCATGCTGGGATTCACAGCAACACTGACGCATGCTCACTTTATGGAAGTCTAGATTCTTTCTGATGAAATGTACACTTGAGTTATCCTTTTGTTTTTGTGGTTTAAGGTTTTGTGTTTTTATGTAACTACATCTTCTTTCCCATGTTTAACCTGAAGCATGTGCTGAGCTTTTGAAATGAGTTTTTCCTCTTTATTTTAATTGGGGTTTCAATCAGCCAGTTATCCATATTGGATCACTTGACTTGTGCCATTGTAAGCCAGGATTTGTGCATGGGCTTACTGTGGTGATTTCCTTGTGGCGAGTGTGTGTGTGTGTGGGTGTGTGCAAGGCAGTTCCTGCATGATGGATGAGGCTGGAACCTTTTTAGTTATGTACTTTCAGTTCTGCTGCAGTGTGGTGGAGAATGAGAAACAGCCACCTGCATCCACTGGTACAACATATACTCCCTCCGCCACCTCCACCTTCAGTCAATCAGCAAGCTGAATGGATACTGATGGAGCCAGTTTACCATGCATCAGTTTTTACTTTGTATATCAACAGCCTGTGTTGTTCCCAGCATTGCTTTAACCTGATTCTGTGATTCCTCCCAGATTTTGCATGATGTAAAACACTTTTATCAAACAGCGAGGCATCTTTGTTTTCAGTTGTCACTTTGCATGTGTTTTGTTGAACTCCAGTAGTGGTGATGGCCTTGTAGCGAGTCACGTATCAGCTGCATGGTGGGCCAGCAGCGGGAGTCTGTAGAGCGTCTCTCTTTCTGTCTGTTTATGGTGCATGGGCTTGAAGAGACAAAAGGCTGGCGCAGGACAAACAGTGGATTTTTGTTTATACATTCTTCCAACCAAGGAGAAAAGGCCGGACATTTCTATTTCAGGCAATGCTCTCTGGCAGTTCTCCTTCCTTGCAGATGTTGCTGCAGTAACTCTTGCTTTAATTGGTCGTATGATTTCAGAGTTTATTGAAGTTTGTTTTTCAGAGATGAAGATAGCAAAAGAGCAACAGTGAAATCACATGTTTCTGTTATCATTCAGAAACTCTGAAATATAAGCCCGTACAATTGTTCTGCCTACTTTACTATTACGTGTGTGACTGGAGTTTACTGCTATCCAGTGGCCTGGGTTTAGTTGATGTAGAGTAGTTGTGCATGATTAATAGTTTAATCTTTAAATTTGGAGCCTACCTGAGGCAGTGCTGCTGACAGCTGGATGTTTTTTCTTGCATGTTTATTCTGTATGGCTATTTTGTTGAATTAGTTTTGGTGATGGGCTGTTAATTTACTCGTTCGGTTGGCATGAATTCAGTTACACCTGAGTGCTTATAGCTTGTTCCACTTACTGAAAAAGGCCTAATAGCTGAATTTTTAGACTGATTTTTGACTGAATGATTGATAAAAGAATGCTGTATTGTACTCGAGTGCTGACCTTTTTTTATTCTTGGTGCATGCCAGTGGAAGTTGGTTAGTATTTTCTTTTATTTTCCTACTAGCGCCCCATAGTGTGCATGTATGTAGAGTAAATGAAAGTGAGTAGAAAGAGAACTGTTGTACTTAAAGTTATACTGTACTTCTCTTTGTCTGGAATAAAACTCTGCGCTTTGAAGAAGTCAGTTTCCTGTATGCTTCCAATGTATCCATGTAAGTGGCCCAACTACAGTTCACTTTGTCTATACCCGCTTCTTTCCATCTCATTACCATTTACTCTGTATATAGACCATAGAGTGCTATAGGCCTATATATAGTTGTGACAGTGTGTATCTTGTACACACTTGCAAACATATACTCTTCCATGCATCTTCCACCTATCCATGGCTGTCTTTCTGATTATGTGTATGCCCTGAAATAAAACAATCCACATTCCCAACATCTGTCTCCCATGGGTGGCAACATCTTGGCTGTCATTAACGTATGATTTCTCCTACATTTTAGTCACATATTGTATGTGCTATCACAGATTGACTCTAATTGCTGTTACTGGCTGTAAATGGAGTTCATTAGGGTCCATACATTGTCTCAGTTCCAGTTACAGAATCATTAAAGGGGACCTATTATGCATTTTCTGTTTCATATTTACTCTTATGAGGGTAGATGCTCATGTTAAACATGGCTAAAGTTTCAAATAATAAGGTCAAGTAGAGGTCAGCCTCCTTTAAATTCTGACTATTCACATATGGTTTCTTTATCTTTTGATTAGGGCTGCAACTATCGATTATTTTAGTAATAGAATACTCGATCAATTATTCCATCGATTAATTAAGAAATATTTTTGTCTTATTAACAAGTTCATCTGCATATTTTAACTTCCACCTGAGCTCACCGTCTCGATAACAGCTCTCTTTGTGCTTGCCACGTTTGCAGACAGACTGCACGTGAAAGAACTGCTGCTGTTGTGTTATCAGTGTTTTTGTTGAAAAACTGGGGGCTGCATGAGCTTAATGTTGTAATGCTTTGTATTCACACCTGCCCTTCTAAATCCGTTTCTATTATTAGTCGTTAATCAGGGATTAAAGCATCATAAAAATATTTTGGCGGAGCCATTCAGGCGCTAGTGCTAATGGCAGCGCCCACTAGCAAACTGTGGTGATAGCAATCCATTCTGGTACCTGATATTCTCAGCACAGCGAGCACAACACACAAACACACACACACACAGGTGTAGAGAGGCATGGAAAAACGTGTCAGCGATGATCCACTCTGTGTTAAAGGGTCGTTTTTCTAAATGCCTGGAAAAAAACGACGCAGCGACGGAGAACTTTAATGCTGCTAATGCAGGTGAAATGCTCCGCTTACCTGGAGACACCTGAGCGCTGCAGAGTTTAAACGAAGCATTGAAGCAACAAATTTGTGTTGAGGATTTTTTTTTTATAATCGAATTACTCGAGGAATTGTTGCAGCCCTACTTTTGATTTGTATGATGACAGACAGGAGCTGATGTCCTTATATGGTCATCGCAAGCTGGCAGCTCTGGCTGGGAGCTCAGAAGCTCCACTCACCTGCTGTTTAAATCTTCTGGTTTGGGAGGGGCAGCCAATCAAAAGAAAGTTGGCTTAAAGGAAGCAGTCGAGCAGACGGTCTGCACCGTAACCCAGAATAATATAAATAAGGATTATTTTTAATGTAAATCATGCAGAGCTACTCTGGTAGAGCTTCAGAATAAAACATATTGAAGGGGAAATGAACATAATAGGTCCACTTTAATTTTAGGCTGGTGTACACATCTGGTATGTGCCTCTCACAGTTTGAAACAATGCAGCTGTCCTAACTGTGCTTCTGGCTGATGATTAGATTCTGGTCTGTGTGAACAGCATCTCTAATCAGCTGGTGGTCACACGGAACAATATTCTTTTTTCCATGGAGCTAAGTTTTAATATTTCCTTGTATTTACTGTATTAATTAATCATGATAAAATTGTACCTGTCAGAATTAAGTTTGTTTATTTTGTTGCAAGTTTTATTGTGACTGTCCAGGTAACTTGTTACAAATTTGGAGAAAATAAAAATGTGGAGAAATTTTTTTTTTTTAATAAAGACGGAAGTGTTTGTATAGGTCTTAGCATTCCTCACACATCCATAGAAGAGAAGGTACTGAGACAGAGGCCATGTTGGACCCTGCAGACTCCCCATTCACTAACCCCTGCTCTGGAATTGTGTGGTTGTGGTCGATCTGTGTTGCTGGAGTGTTATGGGAAGTGAAAGCTCCTCGGCGCAGAGTTTTAGTCAGATATAGCACAAGGGCACAGAGTAGCTGAGATGCGTGTCTCAAGCGGTGTGGCTTTGCATGCAAAGTGGGGACGTGAGTCGGGGGTTCAAGTGAGTTAAGAGTGTCGTCATCACTGCATGGATGTGTGTGGTTAAAAAGGGGACGAGAAGAAGTTGTGCCTGTGGTTCTGCATGCCTGACCATGCATAATCTCACCAAACGGTGCTGCTGCCACACACTCCTTAACACGGGACACAGTTGGGCCTTCAGTCAGTCATCTCCCCGGACATTCTGAGCATTTCAGGGGATTTTATTCCACTGGTGAGAATTTAATTTGATTGAATGAACTTGAACGTGAGTTACAGGATTAGCCATGGTCTGAGTCGAAGGCTCACCTGTCATAGAAGACCACGTGCCCCCCCCCCCCCCCCCCCAAAAAAAAAAACAAACAAACAAAACAAAACAGTGTTCTATTTATTTGAGTTTTCTGTTACTGCATGATTCACCACAGAAAAGATTAATGAATGAAATGTGAGCGTGTCCATGTGTGTTTACTTCATATGTGAGCGAAATGAAGAAAATGGTTGAAAGAAGCGGGGAAAGAGAGTTTGCACTTTGCCCTTTTCAACCCTTGACCTGTCGCTGTGTGTCTGCTCTGTTCTTTCTCTTCCATGTCCCTTCATTCTCTTCTCGCCAGTCACGTTTGTCTTTCTGTCATTGCGAATTTAATTTGGGATCAGTGGAAAAGATGTTTTTCAAATTTAACCCCCCCCCCCCCCCCCCCCCCCCCCCAGCCTTATTTTTTTTATCATCCGTCTAGTTTTTCTTGTTTGACTGTCCTTCAGTATATTCTTTTGCGGTGACTGGATAAAACTGGAAATTATAGTCACTCAGTGTCCAAACACACATTTGATCTTTTGTGGTGTAACTTTGCCACACAAGCATCAGCCCCCCTCTTTTTTTTTTCTTTTTTGCAACATCTATCCAAAGTGTCCCCGCTTGCCCTTTTGACTGGAATAGACCCAGGCAGCGATAAACCAACCTTCGCTATTCTGTTGTAATGATGGAGGGTGGTGTGATTTGGTGTCTCCTCTTCCTGCTTTTCCTTGGAGGTGTTCCAGTTTGCTGCTTTGTTATTTTATGGCTAAGGTTGCCCCATACCTCCATTCTTCTTGATCATGTTCTCTAGAGCACCGAACACTTTTCTGCCACGTGTTTGTTGTTGTTATAATGGTGAGAGCTTTGAGAGCTAGCATCCTCTCTCCTTTTCCTTCCTCTCTCTCTCTCTCTCATACTCTGCTCTGAGCTGTACCTATGCTACTATCAGGTTTGGGGCAAAGAAGGTGGTGGTGGGGGGGCATTTAGAGGTTTCTTTTGTTCCTGGGATTATTTGTTCCTTTATTTATTATATTTTTTCTGTTTCCCTGACGACTTCTGTGTGTTGTTGTCAGTCTCCACGGTAACCACTCGCTGTTTCTACGGCAACGGTAAGTTGTGTACAAACATCTATCACTAAAATTGATCCCCTTTCCCACCCACCCTTCAAATGGGCATTTATCTACTGTGACCTTAACAATATTAATCTTTACATTTCTCTACACCAATGCTTTTAATGCGATAGGCCCATGCAGTGTGATGCCCTGAAAGGCTATTGGTATTGTGTAATTTTCCGGTGCACACCCACAGTATCACAAGCGCACACAGACAGATTGACACAGCATCTTTCAACAGACCTGATCTTTTAGCAGTAATATCTCCTCCACATGGCCGTCCCCCACTACGTCATTAACACCTCACTGGGAATGACCGAATGTAATCACCCTCCTCTTTATGCAATGACACGGCTCTCTACAATCCATCTTATTAATTCTCCATTGGACTCAGTGCATATAGCATCCATTTTCTTGATTAATAAAAATCAGCAGAAATGAAACAAAGCTTTGCTCCCTGTTGCTGCCTACGATTGCTTTGAGTGAATGCAGAACTTGCAGGGCAATTAAGGCTACCCTGGTTTTCAATTTTATTTTATTTTATTTTTTTAATTTCACTGACCTGTCTGCTTTTTGGAGAGAGCACATTCATCAAATATCTGCTAATTACATTCAGTGTTTTGAGAAATGATTTTAGTGACGTTCACACAGGCTGTGGGGCTAATGTTGAACATGTGGATAGCCAGGATCTTTGCAAATCATATTGCAGACAGTTGAGGCATGCCAGGAGAGCCCTCCCTGTGTTTACTACTGAGGCAAAGATTTTACAAATGTACATACTTAGGCTAGCGCACTGCTTTGCCTTGACATTAAGAGACAAATTGGAACTCTCTCTATATATATTTGGGATCTTTGGTTAATTCATGTAAAAGTAAAACCATACTTAGGAGCCATGCTGCTATAGATCCAGACACAGTTGCACCAGTTTTCATGCATCCATTACCATGTTTGGCTGGAAAGCTTCTTATTTTCAGTCTAGCAATTGACTAAATGGGTTGCACCATTAAAAGTTGTTACAAAGCTATGCAGTCAATTATACAGATGTTTGTGGCATACCTTTTAAAGTTTGCAGTATGATGTGTGTTTTATATGTTCTTATATATTTATTTGGCTTTCCCAGAAAGCTGGCAGTTGTTTTGGCAGTAGGGTACGTAAACTATATCTAACGGATGATAATAGCCACTGTGACATCACCCACTGGTTTGTGGACTTCCGTTTTAAAGCCTTGAGTTTGGCATTTTAAAACCAGATGTAAAAAACAAGATCTGGACCTGACTGAAGAACTTTTCTCTTTTTGTGGCCGTTCTCTGTAAACTGTAGAGATGGTTGTGTGGTGAAATCGCAGATCGGCAGTTTCTGAAATACTCAGGCCAGCCCATCTGGCACAAACAATTATGCCACGTTTAAAGTCACTTAAATCATCTTTAATCCCTATTTTGATTCTCGGTTTGAAATCAACTGGTCATCTTCACCATGTCTACACACCAAAATGCAATAAGTGCTGCCAGGTAGATTGGGTGATTAGATATTCGTATTAACAAACAGTTGAGGTGTACCTAATGAACTATAGTTCAAATAGGACCGTGATTTATCATAAGTGAACTTCACGTTATATTTGGTATTCCTTTACAGATACAGCCTCTTAAAATGGCCAGCTGGTCCTTGACTGGAGGATGGAGGATCCTTGGTTGATCCTTGGCCGATCCTTTGCTGGTCCTTGACCGTAACGAGATCCCCCACCTGTGACGTGGGCAATGCGACCACAAATAGCAACGCCCCTAAGCAGCATTTAGGAAAACTGGTGGTAATGTCTTGTGTATCCACCAGGGTGAGCAGTGATAATGGAAGCTCATTCATTTACAGTTTGCTACACTGTATATTCATGCATTTTAAATTTCCTCAGAGGTTCTGAGCCTGCCTGTAAAATACTATATATATATATATATATATATATATATATATATATATATATACTGACCAAACAAAACAAAAGGCGAAATATGATAAATATGATACTCATAAATCAAACAGAAATCATGTAACAACCCAGCAAACAATAAAAGAAGAATCAGGTTCTCCACATCTGCTTTTGGATCTGTGAGGAATTGTGTGCAATGATTGTTTTTCTTTATTTAATTTTCTTTTAAATTGTATCTGTTTATTAGATTAGATTGAAATGGATGAAAAAAAAGAAATGTTTGCTGGGAATAGTTTTGGCGATTTGCGGTGCAAAATATCCGAATGGGCTAACCGACGGTAGAGTTTTATTTATCCA
Organism: Archocentrus centrarchus; assembly: GCF_007364275.1. Lineage (NCBI taxonomy): Eukaryota > Metazoa > Chordata > Actinopteri > Cichliformes > Cichlidae > Archocentrus > Archocentrus centrarchus. The sequence goes on along the minus strand of NC_044353.1, from coordinate 10,024,174 downwards.
TTTTACATTTTCAAAACTTAACTTTGACTGTGTTTTTATCTTTCGGCAGGTGGAAATTTTTAAGCATGAAAGCTATCAAAACCGTTTGAAATTATACATCAAAGTTTTTGTGAAGAAAGCACCATCTGTTGGTGACTGCAGTTGAGTGAAAGGGGCGTGTTTATAGTGGAAAGTAGATACACCCCAGGGACTCTGGCTGGCTGGGAGCATCAATTCGAAGTGGCTGTATCTGTATACTAGTGATTGCAGCCATAAACTCGCTCAAGTGTTGGGGCCTGGTTAGTTCTGTTAGAAATACAACAGCTGTCTGGGTGTGAATATTTAGCAATAATAAAACTCACCATAAGAAGTTGTTTCTTCGGTGCAACTCATTTTAAAGTGACTCTACCTTCAGATTGAGTTGGAGTGAATGAAAAGCTGGTGCAACCGGTTTCTGATCACTTAGAGAATCGGCGAGTTTTATGTAACCATATGCATCTCTAAACCGATATGGGGTTTACCTTGCTGTTTTTTGGGTCTCTATTTATGCTGCCATTTTATTTATTTCTTTATTTTTTTTCTCCTTTGATTTGGTTTTCTTGTAGTGGATTGTCTGTGTATTAGTAGTTGTAGTAGTAGTCGTAGTGTACTGGTCTTAGTTTGTGACACACAGTTTTAATGCCTGGCATAGTGTCTCGTGTTTATTTTATTTCTCTCCTTTTTTGGGAATGAGGATTGCTCTCTCACTCTCACTCTCCCTCTCTCTCCCTCTCTCTCTCTCTCTTGCTCTCTCTCCCTCTCTCTCTCCTCCCTCCATCCTTTGGTGCTCTGTTTCTCAACCCACCACATACAGTGAGATTTTCAGGAGAATGGTCACCAAAACTGATTGCTTTATTTGAATGATGCACCTTGGTATATATGTTTTATTTTAAACAGTAATTGTTATTAGTTTTTTTTTGTTTTGTTTTGTTGTTTTTTTTTGGTTGCTCATATAAAATTTCTCCCTTGTTCTCTTTTTCTTCACTCCATCTTTATGTTCTCCTTTTTTTTTGTATATGGACTGGCTCTGTCTCTTTACTTCTCACTTGCATCCCTTCCTCTTAACCTACCTGTCCCATCCTTGTCTCGTATGTGTTTGATGTGGGAGTGCTGCGATTGTTTTGATTGGTCTCTATGCTGCATCCGACGCTTGCTGATTGGCTGAATTATTCCTTTTTTTTTTCTTTTTTTTTCCTTTAGTTTGTTTCTCACTCTTGGTCATGTGATGCGCCCATATTTGGCTGTGTGTAATTTCTGTGTTATATGATTATTAATTTTGTCAAACAAATGTTTTTGCACCCCCTCTTTCTCTCCCTCTCTTTTGGATTTTATTTAAATATTTTCTTTTTAGGTACGTAAACCCCACAAGTTTGGTTTCATATGGAAATGTGACTTTGTTTTGTCTGGTTTTACTGTCCGGGTCCGACTGGGAGGGCAAAAGTGGGCTGAGAAAGGATGAATGTTTTATTAATCATTAACACTTTTAAGATCTGCCTTCCATATTGGTCTCTGTTGATTTGCATGTGTTTCTGTCAACCGTTTACCCAGTTTCATTAATTGAGCATGACGCACACAGACTCACACTCACACACACAAAACGGTATATTGAGGTTTCTCATGCAACGTCATGCACACATTGCTCAAGGTTTGTCCGCCATATTGGATGTGATATAACCGCTGGTTGCTAGGGAAACATGTATTCCCCGACTGGTTGGCAATGGCTCCTGGAGGTTGCCGGGGCTCGCTGTGTGAAATCAGATGCACCAAAAACCTCCTGGTGATTGTTTTGATTGCTAGCAGATTGCCACGGTTGCCTGTAGTTTTTCATGTTTGTCTGCGAATACTTGCTACAAGCCAAGCAGTCGTTAAACTTGAAAAAGTGCAATTCAAACCAGAAATGGAGATGGATTCACCACCATCTTGCAGCCACCATGTTTCAAAAGGTGCAGCTTTGGTCTTCCCCCAACCGGCTGGCAAACATCGGTCGGGGAATGCTCATTTTTCCCTCATGATTTGTGGTTATCAGATGATCCTGGGTCGGTCTCTAGGCCAGTGGTTGTCACACATCCAAAATGGCGGACAGGTTAGCATCACGTGGTTAGTGGTCACATGTCTGCAAAACCTCAATAATCAAATCCATTATCAGCGTATGCTAAATTCTCGATTGTTACATTAACAGTTAACTGTTACAGTCCAGCTTAAAAGATCTGGGAAAATTTCCCCCTTGTAACAAAAGTGTTGACATGAATTTGATTCATTGACTAAACTTACATTTCAGAATGTTTCTACTCAGACACCAGCAGACAGTTGTGTGAGATAGGTAGCCATGCCTGGCTAATTGAATCATTTGCCACTGACCTTGTCATTTGCAATGAGGGAAAAATGAGGTAAACCTCATTTCCATTTGAATGAAGCTCTGCAGATAAAGAACATGACTCACTGAGAGGGGCGACGCGAAAGGCAGCCTTAATGGTCTTATAAATTGGAGTGAAGTGTGCATGTGCACACAAGCACTCTCATTCCTCAAGCTCGCTCTTTCTCTCTCTCTCTCTCTCACACACACACACACACACACACACACACACACACACACACACACACACACACACACACACACACATATAAGCAGAGACTCTTTGCTAGGCAAAAGGTCATTAATCTTTAGCTTGCCACACAGTCAAATGTGCAACTTGAACAGCACACTTGGACAGTATGGGTTATTACAGAGAGCTACAATCTCCCTCTCTTAAAGCCCATCAAAGGAAGATGAGGATAGATCAAGGGACCGGAGTAGAAGCCTTTGAAGCTCAGAGAGGAGATTATCAGCCGTCTTGGATTGAAAGGCCGGAGCATTAGCCTGAAATGTCAGCGAGCGTGCAGAGAACATGCACGCACACACACACCTAAAAAGCCACAGTACTTGCCAAAAAATAAGTACAGCTCAGTTTCCTTTGCTGTATCCCTGCCCTTGTTTATGTGCACATCAGCAGTGTCACTCATGGCACTCCTTGTATCTGTCCATGGTGAATCACTAAATCTCTACTGGGCAACTTGCTTTTTTATTGCATGATGACTAAAAAGTCCCTTAACAATCTCCATCCAGTTATACACACAAACATCCACATGCTACATAAACAAGAGTTAGCAGCCGTGTGGCTGGTGAAATACAGCATCACTGACTTTTATTTTCCAGCCAGTGATGTTGTGTTTTATTATTCTGCAGAGGTAGATTTCTCTATGAGTGTGCACAATATTTAACGTGATGCTAACAGAAGAAAACTAAACTATTGTATGACCTTCATGGGTGCATTTTGATTATAATAGTAATAAAGCAGTGTGACAGATTAGGACAGGCTGACTGGGGGAAAAACATAAACTTTGATGCAGGCACAGCTAAATTGCTAAACCATAACCCCAAACGGCACCAGTATTCCCTTTTTAATAACAAAGTCAGCCACATGAGCAGAGAATGGAGACAATTATAATACTTCATCAAAGCAGCAGGCTTTTTTAAATCTACTGTATAAAATACCACGTATGTCAGCCTTGGCCTTGTGATTTACATGTGAGACTATGTGCTGCTTTACTTTCCTCTGCTGAGCTGTTGTGTCTGTGCCTCTGACTGTCGGCTCCTCCATCTCCCAGGTGAATAACGCCACTGCCAGGGTGATGACTAACAAGAAGATGGTCAGCCCTTATCCTAATGGAGAGGCTCTCAGCACACTACCCTATGGTAACAAACACAGTGATTTGCACTAACAGTGAACCCCAGCCCGTCTAATAATCCAAACATCATAGGGACACACAGAGAGGCCGAGTAGAGAATTCATCTTCCGTGCTGCAGCGCATCAGTTGAATTAAAAAGAAAAAGTCATTACAGTCCGTTTTAAAGTGGATGCATTGTGTTCATTTGCAGCTCTGCATTCTTATTTTTGTACTCTGATACTGAATCTTGTACTTGGTCCTGGTGCTCAGTTTATCCACTCTCTGAAACCTAATAACGCACTAATACACAGTAGAGTGAATTAATTTACTCTAGTTAATAGTTTTTTGTTTTTTTTTTTGTTAACAAACCATAAAGTTTGAGGGAGGCCTGGGTATGTCTGCTTAGACTGCAACCCAAACCCAGAGAAGCTTATAGCAGCCGGGTGGGGTCGAGCCATATAAAAAAGCAGAATACTCTGTGGCGTATTTCTTCTTTCATCTCTTCTCTTTGTTTTGTTTTTTTTTTTTACTGATCTTTACAGTGAGTAAATATCAGAAGATATCCACGGTACAGATGTCAAATGCATGAACACTTTCAAAACTGCCCCTATTCATTATTTGCCTTTTCCCTTTTCTGTGTGACTGCCAGCGGGGTGGAAGTTGAGTCCTGTGGTGGGAGCCATGTATGGACCAGAGATCTACGCAGGTAAGACCCATCTCTGTCTCTTCCAGCCCCACTCAAAATTATCTTTCTGTACAGATTGACGGCCCTACTCTACATTCTAGTCACATTGTGATCGTTAATCTGTATTAATGCACCGCTCGCCTAGCATTTTTCCTCACTGACACTTTTATTGATATGAAGCCCTCAGAGCTATAGTTGGATAATTCCTCTCCTCTTTTTTTTCTGTTTAATTCATACTGTCACCTTATTTTATATGCTGTCATCCCATTTCCTACCTGCATTGTTATCTTTCTTCCTTTTAATCCTCTACTGTCTCACCTCCTTATCTTCTCCCTCGCCTCCAGTTCCTGGGTTTCCATACCCTACGGCGGCAGCAGCAGCCACAACAGCAGCGGCGGCGTTTCGCGGTGCCCACCTCAGGGGCCGAGGTCGGCCCGTCTACAGTGCTGTGCGGGCTGCTGTGCCTCAGCCCGCCATCCCTGCCTATCCTGGGTGAGGAAAACCTGCCTCTTCATAAACAAGAGCTGTTGGTGTTGAAGCGCTCCCAAATGTGTCTTTTTTTTTCCAGAAAACATTCTGGTTATATACTTAAAAAAAAAAAAAAAAAAAAGTCAGGATCTGTTTTGTTTAGTGCTTCAGTCAATCTACCGAGCAACACCTCATGAGTCATTTTCCAAATTCTGTTTGACCAGGTCTCTGCTTAACGCAGCTGTGCTCATTCACTCCTCATGCTCAAACATTATTCACACTTCGCTCTCTTCAGCAGTCCAACTGGCACATTGTCAGTCCGTTTACAAGCTATTCAGTGGAGTGTGACACACTGATGGGATTGCACCATTGAAGCATCATTTGAATAAACACACAGATCCTACCGTCAGCAGATTTGCATAAACACACACAAACCACATGTGGACATTATACAGCAGCAGTCACCTTGTGCACAGATTTGCTTCAGATTAGTCACGTTAACCATGATGTGTTTTCTTTGTTCTGTGCGTGTGTGCACTCTGCATGTTGTTGCTGTGCTGCGATGATTGGCTAACGAGGGTTGTGACCGCTATCGTATTCAGATCAAAGCCAAATTTGACTGGTGGCTTCTTAGCACATGACATTTAAATAAAGCGAAACAAGATGAAATTTTGTGGGGGATGCTGGAAATACATTCTCCATATGTGCTCCACTGAAAACTACACCTCCCAGACATCATTTCCTCATAAAACAATCCATCCAAAGTGGCCTTTATTGGCCTGGTTTTCTAGTGGCTGGGGAGCAATAGTCGATTATGGTTTCATTTCAGTTCAATAAACGTTATGTATTAGCCCCACGAGTGTATTGTTTAATGTTTTTAGTTTAGTGGTGGAGCTTAAATGGAAGTTGTATTTCCTCTGCATGCTGCATGGGTGTGAAATAACTACTTCTCTCTCTCTCTCTCTCTCTCTCTCTCTCTCCCTCCCCCCCCCTCCCTCCCTCATTCATCCCGGTCCCTCTTTTTCCATTTTGCTGTGTTGTGACCTTCATCCACTGTGGGTTTCTGGGACTGTGCACCACTCTGTTTGCACTGCACCCTCCACTCTGTACCTTCCTGCTCTTCTTCCACTCTCTCTCTCCCCCATGTTCTTCTCCTCCTCTCAGCGTGGTGTATCAGGATGGGTTTTACGGAGCCGCAGACTTATATGTAAGTAAATTCACCTCCAACCAACACACCATCTCTATCCCTCCCCTCACAGCTTTCTCCTGCTCTTTTGTTTTTTTCCTCCCTCTTGGGGTGATTCTGCATGTGTGTCTGGTCATGCGCTGCACAGAGCTGCCTCCATAATGGTGGATCCACGACAAAGAACTCTTTAGAAGCACAACATGCCACATACCTGCACAAGATCCTTTGCCCTTTGTGTCTGTGCATTATTTGTCTTGACAAAAATACTGGTTATTGAGGGACTGAGCACCAGCTGAGACTAAATGGGCTGTGTTCATTTAGAAATGAAATTAACTGAATAAATGAAATCGTATGATGGGATCAAGGGGTCTTGAACACCACTACAAAGGCTGCTCTGTAGGCGGATGTGGCAGCGTGCGTCAGTGAATGAGTGTGTGTGTGTGTGTGTGTGTATCCAGGTTGACAACGGTTGTTTCTGTTCTCTCTATAGACTAGTGTTTCAGGACTCAGTCCTTAGTCCCAGATTGCCTCAGGTAGGGTCAACTCAACACCAAACCCTGAGTGTGCATTGTTTTACTGTACTACCTCCTCTGATCTTATGAATCATCTTCTGATCTGATCTGGAACATGTTGTCTTTTAGTTGTTTTAAAAATTACAGCTGCTTTGAATTTTGCTTTTTTTTTTCTTGTTTTTTTTCTTCTACTAACTTGCTGATTTTTTTTTTTCTCCAGTTGTGGGAAAGAGCTTTCTTTTAAACTAAAAGTACTAAATTTTTTTGAGTGCATTTTTTTTTTCTTTAAGTCTGTTAAAAAGAGAACCTGGTCTCTTTTGTCTGGTTGGGTAGTTGTGGTGAAAAATGACACTTGCTCTTATTTTGTTCTTTTGTTGGCAAAAATGACAATACACATATAGTTGTACCGATGTGGTCAAATGTTTGTGTTCTCTTGTCAGACACACTTGTATCACAGCAGTTTGGGGGTTTCAATTATTTCTACAGCTGCTCTTTATTTGAGACGACAGGAAATGTACTTTCTTTGTCACATGAAAAACAAGTTAGGCGTTTTAAAAATATTCTTAAGATCCCTCTGTAGATATAATGAAAACTCAGATGGGTCAAAAATAAACTACAAAAGCACGACTGTATTTATAGTAGGTATCCGAGCCCTACAGTCCAATCCATATGTATTTATAAAGCATGCTTAAAAGAACAAAGATGACCAAAGTGCTCGATGACTCGAATATACCACACACACACACACACACACACACACACACACACACACACATCAATAAATATATCCAAGAAATCACAAAAATACAAGAGATAGTACAACATCTTTAAGGCGTACTTTAAAAACATGCAAGGTGGTGGGGGCAGCCTAACATAAGGGGGCAGCTCATTCCACAGTTATGGGGCTATGGCTGAGAAAGCTCGACTCTCCCTGTTAAGTCTAGTTTTTGGGACACGGGACGAGTAGCTGGTCAGCAGATCTCTGTGACCTCGGAGTGAAAAAGAAAATGTTTCCGCTCGGTGCACTCCTGTGAGAAACTAAGTGCTCCCCATGATGTAGAACCAACTTTAGCAATAACTTGAAGTAATTGTTTTCTCTGCGGCCCCGGCTGTTTGCTCAGAGCAGTCTCTCACATCGTTGTGGAGGAATTTTTGCACGCACTTGTTTTTTGCAATGTAGATTTGTTGCTGTGCCTGGGATAATTGTCCTGTTGCATGACCCATTTGGGCCAAGCTTTAGCTGTCAGGCGGAGGGCCTCAACATTTGACTCTAGAATACTTTGGTATACAAAAGAATCTGCCCCTGTGGTCACCTCAGTGACTGCAAGGCGCCCAGGCTGCAGGTGGCTGCAAAACAAGCCTAAATCATCACCGCTCCACCACCGTGTTTGACACTTGGTATGAGGTGTTTGTGCCAATATGTTGTGCTTAGTTTTCTCCAAACATGGTGCTCTGTGTTCTGGCCAAACATGTCCACTTTGGTCTCGTCTGTCCAAAAGACATTAGTCCAGAAGTCTCATGGTTTGTTCAGATGCAAATCTAAGATCTGACCTTGGGCTGACTTTCTTGGGGCATCCACTCCTGAGAAGATTGTGACATTGTGTTAACAGCTAATGAGGTAGACTAGTAAGATGTTTGGATTTAAAAAGAGCATCCCAGCAAGTCCTGAAAGAAGTAAGGCTGAGGTGCAGCTCAATCTGTTGACCTTGAAGGAGAGGTCAGAGGTCAAGTGTGACATTATATTTTAAATCTTTATACAACTTTCTCTATGTTGACAATACAAACCACATTTGTAAGAATCATAGTTTCTAAGTTACAAGGATTTTTGTCAGTTTTGGACCAATAAATCATTAAGTTGACCTTGAAGACTCTGATGGATGTAAACTAAATTTTAATGGATTGTTAGCATGGCCCCACTTTACACCCCTACAAAGCTTTAGCAGAATTCATGCAAAACTGTGTGTCCATATACAGACACGAGACCGACAAACACGCACATAAACACAAACGTTACCAAACACAACCCCCTTGGCGGTGATAATGATTCAGAGAATCTGAAGAAATCTTTGTAAGAAAGTGAGAAGGCCAAAAGCCAGGCTGCCGCGCTGCCCGTCATAAACGTCTGTAGGGAACTTAAAAAAATATAACAGTAAAATGCAACACTGTTGAATAAGACGCGAGCTTAATGGTGCAGAAAATCGATAATCTGGTGATTTGGCACACAGAGCAGCGAAATAAACATTTTAATTCCAGTTAATTATTTTAATGCCGAGTGTGCTCTCAGTGCTTCTGTTCATTTCTGACGGCTGCACATTAGAGCTCTGAAACTCTGCAGTGATGCAGTACAGTGGGAAATATGTTCCTGTCCCAATGTGCATATGCTAATAATCAAAATAAGGAAACAAATAAAATGATCAGTTAATGATAAAACAGCCATAAGGCCTCTTTAAAAAAAAAAAAAAAAAAAAGCCTCTATTTTGATTATTAGCATGCACACCTGTAAAGTATGTGACAATTAGTATTCTCTAATTGGATGATTGAATTCTACCTGGTGTGTGTGCGTTTAAAATAGGCCTTAAATGATTTGCAAATCACTGCTTTTTCCAGCTTTTTCATAAGGTAGATACTGATACTGTATTCCTACCCTGTTCAGGAATGTTTTTTTCAATAAATACATCAAATTTATACATTTTTATGAAAGCTTATTTTTGAGATTACAAACTTGGCTGCAGAAATAATTGTCCCAGTACTGCTTTAATATACCGTAGATGTATTTTGCAAGTATATCTAAACCTTTGACTGTACTGCATTTCACAAAAACTAAAATACAAACTATCGTTCAAATTGGATGCACCCATATTAGATTATCATAAACTAGAGGTAGCGCCTTTGTTTTTTAAATAGGAGGCTGTGATTTTATAGCAGCGTCCTGTGAATGTTAGTCAGTGTTATGAGTCTTCTACCCAGAGGGGCTCAAGCTGAAATGGAGAACATGGTCTCTTCCTGAATTAACTGCCCCTCCCAGGATGATTTTTGAAGCATGTGCTGATCAGCTGCTGCATGCAGGCGTACTGTTTTACTGCTCCTTCTTTCCCTCCACTCACCCAGAAAGCCTTGCTCGCTCCCACTAATAATCGTTTTTTTTACCCCACCTGCCTCCCTCTGCTCCGTGTCCTGTAGCCACCACAGAGAATGCTGGGATGTTTCTGTTGTGCTTTGATATTCTCTGTTCTGATCAGGTCCAAATGCAGTGGGATTATTTTTTTTCTTTTTCTTTTTAAGGAGGTCTGGATTGTAATTTTGGGTCATGCATGCAGTCTCAGTGCAAGGAGATGATTTTAGTGTCAGTCTAGGCTTGTGTGGGTGTGTCAGTGTGTGTGACTTTTTTCCTTTTCAATCTTTCTCTCTGTTGTCTTTGTTCTAAATCCATGCAAAAGAAACACTTTTAATAACAAATATTGTTTTTGTCATAAGTAAATGTTGTCCATCACCACTGGAACTTCAGCGCTCTAGCATCTGTTAGTGTCCTCAAACTGTAGGAGTCCTCTTGATGTATCTCTTCATTACTTTAATCTTCACTCCTGACAAGACACCGAGGTTTCTATATGGCCTCAACTGTGTGAACATTTTGTCTTCCACTGTTTTTACCTCCCCCTCTCCCATAGTGGTAATAATACAATCTAACTCGACTTCGACAGTCCAATTTCCTCTCCCTGTCTCACAGATAAAACATTCCTCCATCACACCCCACCACCACCCTCTTTCCCCGTACACATATGTAATATACTGACGCACACTGTATGTTTATCTATTGTAAATATTAAGAAGGTAATTGTCTTCTGAATACACAGAAAAGTATTTGTAACTTTTGAAAGAAATGTCAGTTTGTTGCATCTCCCCCGCCCTCTTGACACGCCGTAGCTCAGGTATCTTCCTCCTCAGAGGCGCGCGAGTCAGTTCTGCTCTATGTGTCTCTCTCAGGGAGGCTACCCGGCTGCTGCTGCCGCCGCCGCCGCCGCCTATCGCTACGCCCAGCCCGCGGCTGCGGCTGTGACCGGAGCGACCGCTGCTGCCTACAGTGACAGGTGAGGTCAACCCAGAACATACAAATACGCATGTAGACTCACCACACTGTACAGCAGCGCTCTCGAGGTGCAGTGTTGATTTTTCTAAGGGCCTCTGATGCGTTGTGCTTTTTTGTTTTGTTTTGTTTTTTGATAAGAGAGAAAACTTTTAATAGAGTTTGAGGATTTATGCTCACTTATGTTGGGTAACGCAATTTGATAAGATAACAGAAAGAGCCAGCAAGGCTTGTGTGTAATCTTGCATCTGAGGCTTTTTGTCATTGGGACACGGGGAACGTTTGCACTTTAAAGACAATGTTTGCACAATGTGTGGCTCGTTCTGTGCACAGGGGAGCAGAAAAGATGAAAGAGTAGAGAGTAAAATGTTGACGTGAGAAGGAAGTTTAAATATCGAGAGCGCATTTGGCAGCTATAATGTGGTTCTACAAGGACTTTTCCTTGATCTGTTTTTCATTCATTTAATGTTATTAGAGTTAATCAAATTCTGCTGGCTGGTTAATGTCAGGCAGCGCGCAGGTATTGCATGACAAGACGTTAATTTGTATTAGCTGACATGCTGTTGGTCTGTGCGAAGCTTTTAGCTGGACAGAAATTAAATACATTTAGAGTGCTGGGTGGATTAATGCTGCAATTACCACAATGAGAAAATAATTTTCATAAACTCGGCTACTAAAAACGGGCTCTTGTACAGCGCCCATCAACGATTTTTAATTTTTGCACATAAAAAAAGGTATCTATCTGCTGTTGTTACTTAGTTTTGAAGCAGCCACAATTCATCTCGCTCTCTTTGCATTTTTAAAGTTGTGCTTAAAGGAGCAAGAATATCTCCAAAAGAGGACAACAACAAAGTCCACACTTGCCCAGCTAATTTTGTCCTTGTTAAGTAATCTCTCGTGTGTTGTGTTTGTGTTTCTAGTTATGGCCGGGTGTACACTACAGATCCGTACCACGCTTTAGCTCCAGCGGCTGCTGCTTACGGAGTGGGGGCCATGGTGAGTAAACTGACACAAGCTCTGCAAAGCCAGTAGAATAGTGGGGAGGGAGTAATGGATTAACTCATTGCTGCATTATGTTCAGTTTTTAGTTCAGTTCAGTTTTATTTATGCAGCTCTAATTTACAACAGTCAAATCAGGGTGCTTTTATTATAAGGTAAAGACCCCACAACATTAGAGAGGAAACCCCAGCAAACTGGTGATGATGTGACTGTGGGAAGGAAGAACTTCCTGTTTACAGGAAGTGGAGGGGCGCATGAAGGAGAGCACAGAGAGACAAGGACAAAGCATAAACTTTGGGAGACAGTAGACAGAAATTAATGACATGCAGTAGTGGCATATAAATACATCAGGACTGAAAAGAGCTCAGTGGTTCAGGGTCACCTGATACAGCCAAAAAGCCTCTGCCTCCCATTCTACTCTTAAGTATCCTAGGAACCACAAGTAAGCCAGCAGTCTGAGAGCAAAGTGCTGTATTGGGGTGATACGGTATTATGAGGTCTTTAACATAAGGTGGGGGCTGATTATTTAAGACCTTGTATGTGAGGAGATTTGATTCGATAGAGAGCATCACAATAACAAAGTGTTGACAACACTCAAATTAAATATTGATATAATTTACCATCGTGGCCTCCCCCCCAAATCCTTTGTCAATATCATGATAATATTGTTACAGTGGATTATTTTTGTCATCCATAATTATCATGATGTGAAAATCCGACATCATGGCCTCCATGTGCTACACAGCACTTTGTTTATTGTGGATTCAATGGTTTGGCCCATGATCAGGTTTTCTTTGGGTCTACCACTGGACTTTTTTTAAAGGCATTGGGCCATATTTATGCCACTGAATCATTTTTATAAAGAATAAATAAATGGTGGCATTTGGAGTCTTGGCTGAACTGTAGTTCAGTTGGTGGATTTGCGTGTAAACAGTGTAAAGACAGCTTTTATAGATGCATTCAGGCCTTTTTTGTGTATTGATCTACTTTCATGACTCTGTTGTCCCTTCTGTGTCTTTCAGGCCAGTTTATACCGGGCGGGATACAGTAGGTTTGCTCCGTACTAAAACCACAAATCACACCCAAGGAATTTCACTTTGCTCCAAAACCCTTTTCCAAGCTCTTTGCTTGGCAGGAGCCTCCCTTCCATTTTTTTTTTTTTTTTTTTTTTTCCTGCAGGCAGATTATAGCGACAACCCTTTTTGTTTTTCTTCCTCTCGTGGCAAGAGAAGTCACTGCCACATCATCAACTCAAACTCAGTTTCTGGACTCTTCTGTCTGTAACTGACATGGAAGTAATGAGACACACACACACAACAAAAAAAAAAAAAAAGGCAGGAGTGTGTCCCGGGTAAATAAGCCGGAACAACGGGGCACAGTTTGGGATGGTTTTTAAAAAAAAAAAAAAAAAAAACACTACGGGACCTGGAAGGAGAGAGACTGTTGTTGTTCCTGTGAGATCCTGCACACTACAAAACCAGCCCCCTACCCCTGCCCTGTTAGACCTAACACACACACACACACACACTTAGTATAGATTCCTCTACACTTTCCTTTAGTGTCAGACTGCACTAAATGATACCACAAGGTACTTTTCTTTTTAAACACTACATTGACATAGTGCTGCTCCCCCTCCATCCTTCTGATTTAACATCATGTAATACCGAGAAAAAAAAAATCAAATCCAGAAGATGTAGGAGTTATTCTTGTTTTGCCACGCTGGAATATCGAACTTTCAGCCGGAGGGAATTTCTGACAGAAACCACTTTTGTTCTCTTAACTGCAAACTCTGTGGCATGTCTCCCTTTTTCTTTTTTTTGTCATTTTCTAATGTTTCACAACGTCCCGCCAAATGTAAAAGGAAACACAAAGAAACAATGTTTAAAAGAAGAAAAAAAAAAAAAAGACAAGTAAAAAAAAAATCTTTTTTTTTTTCTGCATTACCTCATTTTTTTTTTTTTTTTCTTCTGCTTGGTTTTTGCTGCCATTGAGAAGAAGCTCCACAGACATGTCATCATGAAAGAAATGTGGCTTCATCATTTCAATTTATTTGTCCTTAATGCTCGCCTGCACATACAAGCGCAACACTAAGATGGAACATCACAAGCGGGTTTTGGAGATTTCAGCGCACCTTTCTGTTTTAAGGCCTCGTCTTCATGTCTGATCCGAGTACTTCTTCCAAAAAAAAAAAAAACACCTCCTGAACCCTCAGACATTCCTGCTGATCAGATCGAAAAGACCCACAGGACACAAGTGGGACTAGATTCAGCACCCACGCGCCCGCATGGGGAAACTGATAACCTGTCAGTCGGCCAAGCTCGGATCCCTCCCGGCCAACTGAGATGTGCGTGCACGTACGGGAAATGGTGTCTGAGCTCAGCTCAGCAGAGCAGAGGACAGGGAAGCACAGAGAAACCGAGTGGATTCATTATCAGTTTTGTTTCTATTTATATGCAGTGTTTTCACTAGGTTTCCACATCATTATGTAATTCTAAGTCCCTCATCATGGTCTCTGGGATGCTTCACTCTGAATAGTTTAAAAGCTTTCCTGATGCATCTGAAGGCACAGCTGAACCTGTATGTGTTGCATCTGCATTTACTCTCACTTGGTTGTTATTGCTATTATTTGCCTTTTTTGGTTCCAAAGATTTTCAGAAGAAAGCACATTTTTTTTTATGTATTTTGTTTTAATTTTTTTTGTTTTGCTGCCTTTACTTTGGCTTTTAGCTGTATTTTTTTCTCAAATGTGTGGGTTGTAGCAGCACCCCTGGGAAATGTCATAGAAGCAGTGTCTGCAAGAGACAGGGAATACACCTTTAATCTGAACTGCAAACATAATGATGCTGTTGGGTTTAATTTGGTCTTAAGTGTAATTTATGATCCTTTTTTATTTTTTTTTTGCTAACACATGAATACAGTGCAGATGCAGAGGTGTTTTCTGCAGACAAGGGAAATCAGAGCAGATGGAGTCATGAGGGATACACAGAAGGACAGGGAGACCAAGAGGATATTTCCAACAGCATTTCCCTACAGGGCCAAATTACAGAAGAAGTAAATTAGGAGGGGAGGGGGCCGCACGATGTCAAAAGGGCCCAGAGGCCCAGCAGTGTCCACCTTTTCTGAACAATGAAACAAGTGTGTGGGTGGTTAGTTGAGGGACTTTGTGGCAGTGATGGTGAAGGTGAGAAGCTGAGCCATTAATCATCAGCTGACAGAATAACAGCATCCCCTGCTGTCTCTCCCTCTCACACTTGTTTTTTTTCTCCTTTTTTGGGGGGGGGGGGGGGGTACAGTGCACTCAGGGGGGAGCGGACAGTGCAACGACAGGGGTGATGTTTTTGTATGATTGTGAATCTGTGTGCTGTGGGTCCAATGAGTATTTTTGATGAGCATTACCTCTTTTTTTTCTTTTTTTTTTTTTGTCTTATTACAAGTATTACCAGAAGTGTTGCTATGCATGCTTTTGCAAGAGAGGAAGGGTATCAGTCTTTCTCTTCTTTTGTGCATGAACTCAAATCGTAGTGCTGGAGGAGGAAGACGAGGTAGAGCGTGGCGTGTTTACACAGCGGGAAGAGGAAAGAACCTCGGATGTTATGTGATGCGGGGTGACAGGAGTGACGGCTAATCTCGGATAAGGTCCAGTGCAAAGTGTCTGGAAGGGGATGGTGGGAAGAGGCGGGGGGTTGGGAGCAAGTGGCCCTCAGTCGATTCAGTGCACTCCAGTAAATTTGGGTTATCTGCGCTCTGTGGTCATCATGGTAATTCACTGGTCATATCAGATGCATAAAGTTTAATTTGGTATGTCTGGACCCCTGTGGTTTGCTTTTTAAGATGAAAATAAAACCCCAACTGATAAGAATAACAGCTTTAGCCCACCCCAATGATAGTTCCTGGTGAAAAGTTTGAGCACAGAGATGAGTCCTCTGATCTGGCAGCAGTAGCCTAAGTGCTATTATGAACCTGCCCACAGAGATGCTCATTTAGAAACCTCTCCGCCTCGCTCATCCAGCTGGCAGAAAGCTGCAGTCACGGTGCCGTTATTGAGCGGCGACTGCGGCGCAGCTGCTGCGCGTTGCTTTTGCTCTTTCTTTCTATTTTTTTTTTTTTTTTTTTTTTTTTTTTTTTGTTGCCTCCATTAATTGGGAGTTAATCTTATTTTGAAAAGCTGCAAAGTAACCACACAGGTGCACTCGAGGGACACGGGAGCAAAAAAGTTATCCTTAGCTGTTAGCCGCCGACCCCTGACTCCCTGCACTGTACTCAAGAAGTCAACCCAGTGGGAGTTTTTGTACAGCAGTTTAATAAATGGGTTTAAATTGCATGTGAATATTTTTTTTTCCTCCCTGTCACATGCTCTCAAAAGCTCATTTATCCAAGTAATTTTAAAAAAAACTAAGTGACATGTATTTTCTGACAATGTTTTATTTTGCCATCTTTGTGTCTGCCTTCTGTTTATTCTCTTCATTATTATTGAATGTATATAATAATAAACTGTTTGGTTTTTATACTGGTCTTTGATTATTACCTTTTCTGACGTTTAACAGTACAGACACTCGCACTCATACGTGCCTCATTCCATATGAGATCCACCAGTTCTGGGGGGAAAAAAAGTTCCCACGCGACCTGTAAGAGCGGTGAATGTATTGGAGCCGTGCAAAAGTGAATTTTCTGAGTTGCAGTTTCTCAAAGCTCCTCTTGTCATTTCTTTAAGCGGTCTTCAGGAATAGTTCTCCAGGATTCCTGAAGGACATTCAAAGCTGCTCTTTGGATGTTTCTGCCTTTTGTTCCGTTCTCTGTCAACATGATCCCACTGCTTCAGGCTCTGGGGAGGACAATCCATGACTGATAGTTTTCACTTGTGTGTTTGGCAGTAAACGCACACCTGGATAGAATGATCCATCATGATCATTGCCAATCAGATGGTGGATCAAACTCTGATGGTACTTTTCTGCATTCATAATTCCACTGATTTTTGATAAGATCTCAACACCACTGACTGAACTGCAGCTCCAAACAGTGACTGAGTCTCCACTGTGTTTTACAGATGATTGCAGACACTCACTGTTGTGCCTCTCTCCTGACCACCTCTGTATATTTTGACTACAGTTTGTACCAAAAACATCAAATTTGGATTCATCACTCCAGCAGACCTGTTGCCACTGATTTTCATACCAGTTCTTGTGTAGTTTGGCAAACCTCAGCCTTTTCTCCCTTGTTCGGTAAACAGTAGATGGATGCATCTCTCAGGCCGTGTCAGCTCATTGCTGGATTTTTTCCTATTAAGGCCGTGACTTTCAGACTTCCTTGTCCTCCACTTTTTCAGTGTCTTCAGTTTTTTTTGTTTTTTTTTAAGGACATGCTGCACACCACGCTGAGATATGTGCCAACAAGATGAGTGCAAAAATAATATTCTACATCTGCAAACTGTTATCTTTGGCATTTTTCATAGATTCAGCTAAAGAAATGAAAGCGAGTAATGTTTTTATGTCCGGCTGCTAGTAATAAAGTGGTTCTTTGCTATGTTGTCTGTTATGTGGAGACCCAGCACTAATGTCAATATGCTTGAAATAGGTTTAACCAAAAAAATAAACATTATTCTGAAAATGGTCAGCTACAAGGAGTGAACTGAAAATGAGTGAAAAAGCAGCCAATGTCCAAAGAGAAGCTTTGAAAGAGTTTCAGAAAGCTGGAGAACTACATTATAAGAAAGTCTGGCTCCCCGGATGGAAAATCTAAAGAAATGAGGGCTGGTAAAGACATTTATACAGTACTGTATATACACAAGCTGATTCTAAGGGGGTCATATTTGAGGAGCACTGATTTTTCATAGAGTGACCCTTACACCTCACAGCTATCAGGCAGTGATAGAGCACATTCTCAGATATGGTTCTTGATTTTTGGAGCTGGCAGCCATTATGTTATTTCCTTCCCATGATTGTGTCAGTCTTATCATTTTCTTTGCAGTGTTTGTCTAAAGTGAAGTTAACCAATCAGGAGTGAGTTTGCTTTAAATAGAACAAAACCCTATACCAAGCAGAGATAAGGGAGTTTCTCATTAGGCATGAGAAGCTGGGGAGTAAACTGATTGCTGCAATATTCAGATAACAAGCTTACGAGAATCACTCCTCAGACCGTCCAGAAACTTGTCCTCCTCTCTGGTGCGTGAGCCAGATGATTGATGGAGGCAGCGTTTGCCCACGATCCAGCGCAGCAGCTCGGCTGTGCTGCATTGTAGTTAACTGTTGACTTTTTGCTCCTCCAGACCAGATTTGCTGCGTGATAAGCTCTTCCACCACCTCCAAACTTGCTCATCACTGCCAAGGGGGAAACAAACTGGAACAATCTTTAATTGCATCTGGAGTTAATGGCCGTAAATGGGTTGGATGTGGCAGGAAACCTCATATCCCTGCTAATTGCTCTAATGCACAAGAGGCCAATTGCCAATTTGATGGCATGCTCTCGCTGAGTAATTGAAGTTGGGCTAATTGGAAGAATAGGCAGAAGGCTGTCTGATAGAGGAGGGGATGTGTGAGAGACTGCATCTTTTGAAGTGAGGAGCTGACCTTTTGTGGATGGCAAATCACTACAGGCCATCAGAGGGAGGAGGAGGGGGGCAAGAAAACAAATGGCAGTCTGAATCATCTTCCCTGAAATGCATTACAGTAAATTGAATTTATTATTGCACATTCTCCATCTTGTAAATGAAACAGCAAATAAATAATATATGATAGCATGCTGCTACTAAAAAGGGTTTGTTTTTCTTGCCAGAGAAGTATATTTCTTAAAAGGTTTAGAGGTCAGTCCTAACTTGAACCCCACCACCCCACCACCCCCTTTTCTGACGTCTACCTTACTATAGCTTGTTACGACATTGCCCCCTGGTGGCTAAACCTTGCACTTACGGCTCCCTGCACCCGTGTGTGTGTTTGCTGCAGGTGCATGGTGGCATTAAACTGGTTTTAGCGTATGTGTGCAAAAAACTGAGCTCTGGTAGCACAAAGAGCTTTTCATTTTTATTGATAACACATCATACAAGCATTTGTAAATTGCACAAAAAATTAGGTTGTAGGAAAGAGGCACATGCTGTATTCCTCACATCTTTCTAGCTCGCTCCCCTTGTTTTGCAGAAGTGTAACTGTGAAGTAACTGAATATGAAGATGGTAATCAGTGATGGCACGAGCCCTCCCACGGTGCTGACAGGTCTCCTGTCCAATCTCCTCCTGTCTTGTCTCATTCCGTCTGATGCCCCTTCCTTTTCCTATCTCACCTCTTCTCTCTTCTCATTCCTCTCGGTGGTCCTCTCTTTCATTCATGGACGTCCCTGCTCTGCTCGGCAGTTTGGCACCTTCAGAGCGACAGTTTCACTCCTCCCATCACCTCAGGGCTGTTATAAGCCATCTCCGGGTAGCACACCCAGACGCCGCCCCGCGGAGTGTTTGTCCAGTGGGTTTGCCAGAAGAAAGCTGGACTATCTGAACCCGTCAAGCCTCTGGTGATGAGACTCAAGCAGATGAGTCATGCTGCTGAGCCTGCTTTTCTTGTTTTTGGTTTTGGGGATCCATTTGGCACATTTGAAAAACCATTTCTTATAATACTAAAAAAAAATAATATTTACATTTGCACATTTAAGTGCAGATTAGGGCATGAGCTGAGCTGCCTTCAGCTTCTGACTTTGGTGCGCGCATGTGCGTAAGGCATTAGTCAGATATGATTTTATTCACGTCCATAATATTCATCATAGGGTTCATTGTAGTTTGTGGTCTGAGGGCGAGGGATGGTGTAATCTTTGTTGGGGTCGATTTCCTGTAACACATGATGAAACATAATTGCTCATTCATTGCAATTAATACCCCCCAATAAACTCCAATTAATCCTACACTACAGCACAGCCACAGTTTAGTCCTGTTGTAAAAGGTCGTACAGATGTTTTATCCTTTAATACTCACCGTCATGGAGAAGCCCGACTCGTAGGGTGAGCGCAGCGATTGCTCAGTTCTCCGGCCTGAAGGGAGACACAGTCAGCTAATTATAGGGTCATTATACGCGCTTCATCATAAAGGCCCACAGTGAGAGCGGAGCTGACTAATAGCACAAGTCATTTTTGTAAGGTTGGGTTAATATTTCAGCATGATGTCATTGTTGATCATGGTTAGCCTTTTCTGTTTTGCTGGCGGAGTCCGATAGGATTTATGGATTTTACCACTTTAAAATGAGAGCAAGGTTAAAGTAATGCTTAGGTAATGAGGAAATACTGAGTAACTACTAAGTAATATGTGGCTAACTGGTGTAATCAATATTGAATAAGTAGCTCCTCCTTTGTGGCCCTTAGTGTTTGGATCAGAGGCAGCCTCATGAACAGGGGCTCATGAAAATTGATTTGCAGGTAAATATTAAGTAATCACTGATTAGAGGAGCTCCCAGGTGGTTCCTTATTAAATAATTTAATGCTATAAAGTCCTGGGTCAGGAGTGGTCAGAGAAGTGCTCACGAGCTTGTCTTAAACTATCAGGTACATCCTGAATTGTTCCGTACACATTCTTTAGTATAAAGTCTTAAATAGTAAAAAAAACCTTAATGTGCCTCGTTGCTCCTAATCATAAGTAAGAAAAAGCATCTCACCTCTCTTGTTCTCCAAGTCATTCTCAAAGCTTCCGTTCTCTCTCCCCTCCTTCTGGCTGGCCAGTCCTGGGATATCAGCACTCGGGTGGGTCCATCCCGCAAAGTCTAAAGGGGCATTCTTGGACTTTGCCTTCACACTGCAATAGAAGGCGACCTGGGACAACCCATGCCCCATCAGTAATACCCAGCCATTTACCACCAAGGCAATGCTAATCACTGGGTCATCCCAATTTGGCCGACGACCCAGCCTGGGGTTCCCCCTGGTCAGCATGGTGATCCACACCACCCAGATGCAGGCAGAGAGCAGCACCGTGAGGAAGAGCAGCCCGGCGTGTACCCTCCCTTGCTGGTTGATGGGTCCTGTATAGCTATAGCTGGATGTGCAGCAGTTGCGACACAGGAGGTGCAGGGAAAGGATCAAGGTGATAGCCAGTAGGCACAGGACGTAGATCAGCAACATGACAAATTCCTCCTGGCTGTACTCGCAGGGATTCGTATCCCGGACCAACACAATGATCAGCCACTCTGTGGCGATGATGACTTGCACGGTGAACAGCCCCAAAGCCACAGCGGGCTCCCCCCAGCCTCGGGCTGCTGCGACGCCCAACAGGGCGAGGCAGCGAGCCAGCAGGCAGGAGAAGGCCAGCGAGAAGAGCACGCCAAAGAGGAACAGCCTGGTGGGGCATGTCTGAGGGGTGAGACGGATGATGAAGGAGAAGGTGATGGCAAAGATCCCAGCTGTGGCCAATAAGAACAGGGACATGGAGGTCACTATGCTGCCAATGTTGGTGTTGCGATGGTGCCGAGATGAGATGCAGATACACAGGGACCAGAGCAGCAGGGCTAAGAGGAGAACTATAGTTAACAGGAAGCCCGCAGAGGCCAGGGTCTCCAGCACAATCCCCCATGCTGCCCGGCGGTCACATAGATAGCGGTACACTGGATTCAGCCCGTTGCCGCAGCCTGGCACTCCACTCAAGGATGTATCATTTGAGGAACTGGTTGAGCTGCTGTTGGCTGACTGGCACAGACAGGTGAGAGGGGCATAAAAGAGGAAGAGGAGGGGGGAAAGCCATTTCAGGTTCTTGGATGAAAAGGCCATACTCATTATAGTAATCCGCATGAGGATTCAGTCCTTCTTTGTTTAACTGTCCTTTGATGTGGCAGGTCTTTAATCCTGAAACAAAAAGAGCAAAATATATTTCACGCATGTTTGACTGCAAAGCTGTCACTCAAAAGTTTCCTGAAACGCACCGAAACTCTGCAAATCGAGCTCGGTGGAGTGGAAGCTGATAAGACAGAGGTCACAGCATGGAAAAGAAAAAAAGTAGAAGAGGTTTGATGGCAGCTAGAGTGAAGAGCGCAGGAGGAGAAAGGAGTGTATAAACATGCCAGGACAAAGCAGAGAAATGGGTGAGCCAGGGCTAAGCTCGGAGGAAAAACCAGCTGCAACATGGAGGCGAGCGTGGGACAGGAAAGGAGACTGTGAGAGTGCCGCCACACACCGTGATTGTGGGTTTTATGCAGTTAAGATTAGAGGTGAGAGTCAGATAGTCACTTCTGATAGCTGATGATCATTTCCTCCATCACATAGTGGAGTCTTTGTTCCAGCACCAGAGATTTCAAGATGACCTTTTAGCAGTTATAACTCTGGACAAACAGGCCTGGGCCCTCAACTTTGCCCCATCACTTGCTTGCGTTATAGTTGTTTGGGGTGTAGAGGTTTTTATCACCTCTGAGCATTATTTTGATGACTGTTAGCCAATTATAATCGCTACACATCAAAATATAAAATGCATGGAAATTCCAAATTCACAAACCTGACCCAACCTTTATTAAGCGCGGTTACCTTTTGTCCTTTGGGGTGCATGAACAGTTCCACCTCCTCCGAATTACACTCAATCAGCCTCAGTCTGAAGTTCAGGCTGCAGTAAATACTCTTGTTGATGTTTTACACCTCTTATCTTGATGATGTGCTCGCTTCTCTGCCAGCTTGAGTAAACAGGAAGAGCACGAGGCGAGGAAGAAGAAAAAGCACGAGGTCCAAAACCGCAACTAGAGGGGATTGCTTTCAACTTTCAGCTAGAAGGTTAGAAACCTGCACCTCTACACGCTCTGTCTGGTGTGCTCTTGCTGTGTCCCTCCCTGTGATTATAGGTGGGGCTCTCACACACCTGGAAGTGATGATAAGTCACACCTCCCGATTTATGAATCCCGTTTCTCATAAGAATTTGCATCCCATTTGTTGATAATGTGGTCACGTGTTTCACCTGAGATATTCATTCACAGCTCAGCAGGGGTGAGAACCGAGGGCGTTAAGGTGAGCCCGCCTGACTCATCCTGCTGTCACAGGGATACAGAACAGTTGGTCTCCTTGGTTACTGTTAAATCACATCCACAACACATGAAATTGGTGAGTTCGCCGCAGGTAGGGTTGCATCAGGAACAGAGAATGTTTTTGACTGTTGCAAGCCCATACGTAATACCTCCACTCATGCCTGCACACGCACATTGTTTATAGGGTGTGTTCAGCTCAAGCTGAAGTCACTCATCTACTAAGATTCAGTCTGAAGCCCAGAGGGCCTTTTCCATTTTTAAACTGGTTTGTCGCAGAGTGTACACACAGGAGTGCACGCCAATATAAACATCTCCTTCTAATAAATGTTTCAAAGAAACTAATATGTCTTACATAAAGTATCTGTGTGCATATTTGTCACTCAGTCCAAATCATAACATCATTATTTTTATTTTTTTTTTTGGAAAGAGGTACCATAGCAGGTGTGTCTTTAAGTGGTTTGGGGGCCTTTTTTGCTGCATTGAGATGGTGATGTCTATCTTTCAGGCAGGTACGCCACTAAAGCTTGAGACTAAAGTCTTGCACGTATACGTTTAATTTATTTTGAGTAGTTTGATTGTTCCTCAGTGTTGTTTCAGTTCTTGTTTTGTTTTTTTTTTCTAAATAGAGTGAAATTTTGTGATCGCTAGTGGATTTATGGCCATGAAAATTGGCATACTCATTCTTAATTGTTATATTTTTGATTTGGCAGCAGCATCGCATCCAAAAATCTACACAGCTGTGCTAATGAGCAAATACACTCTGCTTAGCACACATAAATAAAATTGCAATTTTGCTTGCTAGAGCACAGGCATTTACATTTAACTCAAAGCATTGCTGTTTGTAAGCAAAACCTCAGAGTTTTTTTGAATATGCTGCAAATAAGGTTCATTAGTTACAGAGTATATTAATATATCTTGTGTACTGTATAATTGGGAGTATAAGTTGCTGTGCATAGGACACCAAGTAAAATAGCCTAATGTTCATTATATTAATACCTGGATGCCGGTGTTATGATCTGAGCCGCCACGATTACAGGACATGATCTCCTCTGGCAAGGAGAGGAGAAGAAGAGAAAGGAGGAGGAAGTCTGATTTTAGGATCATTTATTTTTCATTAATAAAAATATTTTTTAATGTAATTTCAGTTTTATATTTATATAGCACCAACACGGCATCACAGTAAGACCCTACAATGTTAGAGGGAAAACCCCAACACTGAGACATTCCCCTATGAGCAAGCTCTTGGCAAAACTGGGAAGGAAAAACTCCCTTTTAACAGGAAGAACCAGGCTCAGGGAGGGGCAGCCATCTGCTGCAACCATTTGGGGTTGAGGGAACAGGAGGAGAAAGGAGAGCACAGGGAGACAGGATGTTTCTAATTTTAGAGATATTGCGCAAATGCAGGAAAGTAGTCCTACATATTTGTTGAATATCTGCACTGAAGGGCATATCCTGGTCAAAAATGACTCCCAGGTTCCTCACAGGGTTACTGGAGGCCAAGGTAATGCCATCTAGAGTAAGTATCTGGTTAGACACGATGTTTCTAAGGTTTGTAGGGCCGAGTACAAGAACTTCAGTGCTGTTATTATCCATGAAGCCAGTTGGTTTGTGTCATCTGGCTTCATGGATATACTGGGAGTCATCTGCATATTAGTGAAAATATATGTGGTGTTTTCAAATAATGTTGTCTGAAGGAAATAGAATTGGTCCCAGCACAGAACCCACAAAACAATGGGTGATGTTACACAAGTCCGTCATTTATATACAGTCTATGTCTACATTGCAATTTTCTAGTTTTTATTTTTTTAATGCTATGTTTCACATGCTGTTATTCTATTATGTCATTCAGACAAAGAAAAAAAAGAGGACAACAGAAGTTGTGAAAGTAGTGAAAATAAACTCATTTTATTTCAGCTATTAGGAGATACCAGTTCACAGTATGTCTTCCATAGTATTGTGCTTGCAAACACAAAACGTATATGCCTTTAATTTCTCTAAGGAGGAATGTGCAGGTAGCAGCAAGGAGAGAAAGAGATGGCAAACGGGACAGAAAGGAATTCCTTCTCCATGATTGTGTGAAAGTGCATTGTAAGTTGTCACTATTACAGCATGTTGCATACTCTCATTGCATCCCTGGGTGTTTACAATAACCTTGTGCGGAATAGAAAATACAATGCAAAATAAAAGAGAAAGGAAATACAAAAGGTAAGATGGAAGATAAGGTAAAAAGGTTTAATACATAGAGCAAATTATTTACATTTTAACAGGCAGCTAGAAGCAAATACAAGCTAGTGCTGAGTAGTATTTTGCTTGCGTCCATTGCCGTGGGTTGGGAGTGGCACAGGGGGAGAGGAGGGAGGGGGGAAGGAGGAAGGAAAAGTCATGAGGGGGAGTATGCCAGGTGGATGAAGGGGAAAGGAAAAAGGTGCGTAGAAAAGGTTTTCTCGTCTTTTCAATTCAAGTATGTATACTGTAAACAGTATAATATAATAATAATATAAAAATAAGAACATCATTATGCTTTCCATCCACTTAGTGGAGGAAAGAAAGAGGTAGATAGACGAGAGGGCATTAGGGGGTTTGCTGGCAGCCTTATCACGACGTGCCAAGCTGAGATGGAGAGAAGGCCAGCTGGGGAGGATTAGAGAGAGGAGAGGTGCAGGAAGGCAGGAGGCAGCAGGTTTAAATGATGCCGTATTTGGCCAAGTCGCTGAGCTCCATGTCGCCGAAGGCTTCCCATGGGCACACCACTGTGAAGTCTGTGCCAAGACCCTCCATGCCAGGGATATCATCACCGAATCTGGAAACAAAAGGAAGGGACGAGATGAGTGGCCAAGGTCCTGCTCTACGCTTTGATCAACGTGAATATGATAAAAAATGTATTTTACCCCTTCTGGCCTGGCTTGGGGGCCTTGCTCTTGAATGTGCGGGTCTGCCTCTGCTTGAACTTGGGTGGGCCCTTCTTGGGTGTAGTGGGGCCTGTGGCTCCACCAGGGGCCAGGGCGCTTCCTGCTGGGGGGCTGGCGTTCATTTCTACTGTGGATCTCTGATGGCAGAAGACATTTTTGATAAAGCCTCACTAATAGTTCGTTGCCTCCTGCTGCCCTTGCGCTAATCCTGTTTGTTTCCAGCACTCGGTGCCAATCCATGGAGATTACACAGATTAGGTTTTACAGACAGATTAGCTCTAATCCCACTGTAATCCACAGTGGACTAATTGCCCTTCATGGACAACAGGAATGACTTGCAATAAGGGAGAGACCTTCATTCTTCACCTCCAACTTTAGCTCTTCCATGTAGACTTCCAACTGGCTTCTCTTGTCTGATAGTTTAGAAACCAGGCTCGCAATTAAGTGTCATCAACTTTGTTAATCTTGATGCAGAGTTTGGTGTGACTATCATTGTCAAAAACACATCATGATCAAAATATCCCCGTCTGTTCCCTTTGTTCTCATCTTAAACCAGATCCCAAGTGGAATCCTTCCTAAGCTCTGGTTCCTACCCTGTTCCTCTGACTGCTAACACTGGTAAACCTGTTAAAGCATTTTAACAGAGGTGGGAAAACACCCTGGTTTTCCATGTTATGTAACTCAAACATATGCACCACCTGCATCAGGACCGGCAGATACATTCGGCCTGTGGCTGCAGAGCCTCTCCTGACCTTTCAGCCGAACTGTGATGTGGAGACGCTGGCCGGCAGGTCATTAACTATCTGTTTGCTATGATTGCTGCCCTCGAGTCAATCCTCTTTAAACTGAGTATTAGAAATTACCAACACGCACCCTCCCCATCAAGTTTCATGTCTTCAAGGACTCATCTTTTTTTTTTAATATTTGCAAATTTAATGCTTTTTTCCCCCCAGGATAGAGAAGAAATGTCACATTTTCGCTTTTCTTTTTTCACAAGAACATCACTACCTTATTTTTTCCTCTCACAATCCATTTCTTCCTGCTTTCCTTGTATTGGTTTACCATTTTAGCTGTAGCAATGCAATGCACTAAATTTTCTTTGATATCTTTTCAGCTGTCAGTTATCCATGTACTATCACTGCTGCTACTTTTGTACTTATCGCATGATACATTACGTTAGCATCCTAGCAGTTTCGTTAGTAAAAAAAAGTCAATAAAGATGCAGCGGTAGAGTTTGCACTTGCCTGCTGTCACAGATATCCCAGTCGCTGGAGCTGGAGCTGCTTCTCTCTTCTCCTTGAGTCTGTGAAGTGTGTTGTCTGTGTTGCACTTTTATATCATCAGTTCTAATCCCCACATCAGCCTTTTTTCCAGTCACATGGTCACCAGAAAAGGTCAGCCAAACTTGTCCACCCAGCCAGCATCTTCTGCCCCCCCCCCTCCCAGCCTCTGTCCCTGATTCTCATTGCCCTTTGTTCCAATAGCTCCGCCCACTGCTGCCCTACCTGCCATGGGATGGAGGTGGTGCAGCTTACTGGGATAGATAGTCAAAGATCAGTCTGGAAGGATTTTGTCTCACTTATCCCTCTAAAGCTCAGCATGCCTGCATTTAGCGTTGTCGTGTTAAGACAACCAGCCGGTCTCGTGTCAGGTTCATGTGAGATGTTGTTTTCACATGTGGAGCTCCTGTTAAACAGAAACCACACTGACCTTGAAAAAATGTAAACATGTCAACAGTACTCCACAAATACAATTAAAAGCAACATTATATTAGAAATACTGGAAATGTGAAAGAAAGATGACTTCTATATAAGTAGCATCTTTCTTGACTCATGCTGTTCGCATTTGGAGTTTTAAAACCACCTGTTGAATCAGGTTCAGGCTCAAATCCAAAGATCCAGACTTTTCTAGGTTCTCCAGTGAAGCTTCCATTATACCAAGAAGTGTAAGTAAACTCCATTATGTACCTATGATTACAAAATATGTCAAATAGAATAACAGAATTTGAGCAAAGAAGTGCCTTTGGTTTGATAACGTTGCATTTGCAGCCTGGAAAATTGCCGCACGTTCACACATTAAGCACACACAGTTTTCCAGGTATTCCTTTCAAATGTGAGTTACAGTAACTACTCGACTGTTTGGGTCCTAACCTTCACAGCGTGGGTTTGGCAGCGTCGTTCTCAGAGACCTGCATCAGTGTGGGAGGTCCACTTGATCAGTGAATGAACTTAATAATACCCATAAAAAAAAGCAGGAGATCTTGGTCCCGACATTCCTGTTCTTTTTGATGTACATGGAAACATCTTGAACCTGAACAAAGAGCAAAGTTAGCGGTCTTTGACCTCATGCTCCTGAATGTTTTTCTTCTAAAGAGTAGGGATGAAATAACGGGAGGGTTTGAAAATGTTAAACTGAGCCTCGCTGGATGGGTACCTGTTATCTTTTTTATTATTCCAATATCCTGTGGGAGGAAAATGACAGGAAAAGCGGCAATTCTTAATCTACACCCCTCTGAGCTATTAACATTTAAACTGTCTGCTTTATTAATTCAGCCTCACTCAGCTGTAAAAGAAAGTTAATATTGGATTTACTTCCCCTGATTTGCACATGAACACTTTTGCATGAGAAGAACTTTTGTGAATAAATCATGGAAGATATACAAGACTTCACAGACGATATATATATTTACTGTTTGAGGGAAAGAGAAACTCTCTCTCTCTCTCTTTTCCATATGGGCCGTATGTGGAAAGTGTTGATCTAGAGGTCGGATCCAAGATTAGACTGCTTGGAAGTCGGATAAAATAAGAGAACCACAGAACGCTGACTTCAAATAAAGGAGGACATTCTCTAAATTCCGCAAATTTTCCAAACAGCTTTTTTTTTTTAAACCGAGATAAATTTACTACAAATGCAACCACACAGACACGTGATCCTTGATCCATAAAAGTCTCAGAGATTGTAACAAATCTAAACACAATTAAAGAAACAAATACAACTGATACACAAGTCAACACAACATTCGGATCATATGCAGCGGCATATGAATAAGGAGGAAGGTCAAGAGCAATCACACTTCTTCAAATGATGTGCCCGATTTGTTTGTTTGTTTGAAAAATTGACAAAATTGCACCATTTAAACTGCTCACACTACGCATACAGGCTGAAATTTACAAGATGGAGTGCACAGTGCACACTGTACTGGCTTGTTTACCAGTTTAGAACAGTAACATCTGGCTAACTGATGCTAAAAACAAAGTAAAGGTGAGGTCGACGAGCTTTTAGTACTGAAATCATTTTGACCAGGCTCAGAAGGTCAGGGTGTTGCCTCAGTCTGAAAGACATTTCACTCAGTCATAAATGTGACCTTCATAGTGGTGATTGGGAGGTGGTTACGGAGCCCCTCAGTGGACATAGCAGGAAAAAAAATTCATATTTCAAGACGTGTACACAGAGCCAGCTCAAGAGACCAGCCTTTCATCCTGAACACCTACAGAGGAACCAGGGGAGCTCTTAGTAAGAAATGAGAACATGATTTAAGAAGTTTTGGGGGCATGCTAAAATATCAACAGTATGTTCTTTTGTATGGATCACCTCAAATCAGTGCCTCGTACATGCTCTATCATCATTCATCACTTATTGCTGACACCTTCATTTTTTTATCTCATGCCGGTTATTAATAATACTCGTACATGCCCGTGCTACAGTGTTCATGCTGTTGGCAAACTGCTTAATACTCAATCACACTGTGAGAAGTAGAAAAACAGACAAAAAGAGATTTCATGTATTAAAATGAGATTACACAGAGACTAATCTGTAAATAAAGAGTCAGTGATGAGAAAAAGTCACATTATGTGCTCCAACACTGCCTGTTATAATAACCTGATACATCTAACCCATGCATGACAGCATGCATATAATTCATGCTGCCCACTCAGTTATTATGTGGGTTAAAGAAGCTTTATTTACACACTGGGTAAAGTCTGAAGCTTTTTCCACATTTAAAACATCTCAGCAACACGGAAGACAAAAGCTGACCTGACCGTGAGAGCGTGAGTGTGCCTTTTCTTTCTGAAAACTTTATGTGATATAAATCTGCAGGTATTTAACTTTATTAAATGCCTGCAGCTTCACAACAATCATTTAATATGTCTCCAAAGTTTAACACGTGGGACATCACTCGTCACTTTATTAATTACTCATAAGTATTATTATTATTATTTCCAGCAGCATTTTGCCCCCAATGTTTAAGCTTTATATATCTTTGTAAAGACACCTAAAAAAGAAGAAGAAAAGTGATATTGGATATGTTTTTCCTGTGTCCATTTTAATAAATGAGGCCTTGAAATGTTTCTATGCCCTCTTTGGCTCTCCAAAGAAAAAACAGTGTCGGCTGAATTAATCCTTTCGATTGATTGATGATTACCAACAGCGAGGGTTAAAGGAAAAAATGGCTTATTTAATGAATTCTCATTGAAATGTTCTCTAAAAAAAATGTACAAAGTTACATTTTACATACCCCTGTCACTCATAGTTATTAAAGCTCAAAGAGATTAATGTAAGGGGCACTAAGTGGGGATTAGTATATTTCATAAACTGCTCTGGATTTGGAGTCGATCATATCCTGATCAGCTCAGGTTTTAAGGACATGCCAACACATGCACCTGCTCCTAAAGGAGGATAGGACGGTGGCTAAGCCTCTTTAAGTGTATGTAGGCTAAAGAAGGGAAGGAGGACAGACCTGGCCTCTTTGCCAAAGCCTGCACTTCTGTGCTGTGTAATGGAAACACTGGATCTTGCTCTACAGGTGGGGAAACGCAGGTCGGTTTCTTTTAGGGCATTACAGAGTGGATTTTAGGGTCCCTTCATTTGTTTATAAAGCCATGCATGGGCTGCCACTGGGGTTCATTTCACACCTTTGCTCCACAGTAGCTCACTTGGATCCTCTGACAACTGCTTTAACTTGTGTTACAGTCGAGGTTTGTGGGTAAGAGAGACCGTGCTTTTGCAGTGGGTGCTTTGCAACATCCTTCCTCTCACATTAAAATCTTCCTCTTTTAGTATACGTTACATTCTTATTAATACTATTATTTTAACATTTAATAGTTATTTTATTTTACTAACTGATCTTATTTTATCGTGCATGTATTATTTTTGCAGTTTTTACTGTCTTTTTCATCCCAAACCCACCTGCAGGCCTCTGTGGATATACAGGTTTTAGTGAAAATCCTTTTCTAAATATTGATTTTATTTTGAAGTTTTGCTTGATCTCTTTCTGCCATTCGATTCACTTTTAAAACTGTCACCCATAGAAGTCATCCATAACAGAGAATAAGTGGAGATTTTGAGTTAGGCATCTCAAATTCTGACTTATTAACTTATTAAGTGATGTATAACTACCCGTTTCTCCTTATACAGCTCAATTTGCAGCATTTTCACTGAGCTTAAGGAACATTCTCAAAAATTTAACACGCAAAGCTTCAATAAATGAAATATCTTCATGACCCTACACTTGTGACCCATCCAAGCTGTAATCAAATTTCAGCAGATAATCACAAATCACACTGTAAAAGACTTTCCTGGACTCACAGGACTTTCTTGCTTTGCCTCTTCCAAAAATGAGTATTATACGTTTATCAGGATCTACACGTAGTTTCCAGTTGACACATTATCTTTCTACTGCATCTAAAAGTTTCTGAAGCTCTGTTTCTGATCCTGCCTGCACTACAGTATCATCTGCATGCAGAACAAAGAGTCTTAAACAGACCTCAACATTATCATCACTCATTTGCATTATAAATTTCTCAGCCAGGTATGACAGCCTATTATAATGTCCACTTATTGTGTGATAAGCAAATGTGATAAATTCTCACCTTGTTGAATCCCCATATTACAGTAAAACAATTTAGAAGACCAATTCTGGGCCATCACTACTGGATGACTTTGTAGTTTGGCATCAGTTATACACATAAATAATAAACTTCTTTCCACTAAAGCAAAAACCTTTTCTAATCAATAAAAGCACAGTACAGGCAGGAAATTTGTGTTTGGTTGATTACTTCTTTGCTGTAACAATTCTTCTTGGAAATAAATCTTATACTGCTGGAAAGCCTGTTTATTTCCCCTTAATTGGAGCCACATTGGTAAGGAAAATGCATTTGTGGGTTGAGCAGCAGAGTTGAGTATGTGGCTTTGCGTCCATGAAAAAGTTGCCAAATCTTCTCTGTCAGTGCCAAACAGCTTATTGTGCCTGCAGTCTTGACCTCAACCCCACTGAACACTTGTGGGATCAGCTTGGGTGTGCTGTTTGTACCAGAGTGTGTGACCAAGCTGGTGACCAGCATGAGGAAGAGGTGCCAGGCTGCTGTGGCTCTGTATGGTTGTTCTTCCACATGCTGCTGAGGCCCCTGTTTGTTAAATGAATTAACTGTTAAATTGCCAATATGACTTGTTCCTTCAAACTTCAATCATCCAATCTGACAAACACCAAACAAAAGTCAATAGAAAAAGGTTTTCGATCAGTTGTTGAGTAGCCTGCCCTAAAACCAGCATGCTCTTCTCCCAGAAAGCCCACCATGGTTAAATGAGAAGTCAGACACTCATTAATTACAAAAGCAATTTTCCTATACAACTAAGGAGTGTAATTCCTCTGCCTTATATGAAGGTTTGATTATTCCTATTGTCCATTTTGTTGGTATAATCCCTGTCATCAACACCAAGTTAAATAATGTGCTAACCAATGGAATCAACTCTTCAGGACTTGCCTTGCTGTGGGCACAACTAACTCACCTAAGCTGGTTTACCTGTGGCCTCTTTATATTATCAGCTCAGGTATCACTCCTTAAAAAGGTAATACCAGTGACCTGAGCTGAACTGTACAGCAGCTGCACAGTTTTGATATCCTTTACAGGTCAGTGTGTCAAGTATCCAAGTTTTCCTGTCTTCATGCTAATACTCATTGCCAATACTTGATACTAAGACTGCTAATTTGATTAGCAGAGGGACTCACAATTGAAAAGTCGCTCTGGGGAAGCAGTGTGTCTCAATACCTCAGTGTGTGTGTGTGTGTGTCCTTGTAGTATGTTTAACCTCACAGGCATCATTTTAAAGCTCATCAAATTTATGGCTTCAACATACATACATACATACATGTGTGTGTGTGTGTGTGTGTGTGTGTGTGTGTGTGTGTGTGTGTGTGTGTGTGTGTGTGTGTGTGTGTGTGTGTGTGTGTGTGTGTGTGTGTATGTGTGTCTGTTCAGAGGCAAACAACAGCAACAACTCTTTTTACGCCCAAACTCGGCCTCGAGAAGCACCCGCCGCAGACGTGCAGTACATGTGGGATGTATGGAGGTTTGCTTCCCACGGCACAGAAAGCTCAGAGACCGTCAGTAACTATTCTAGGCATGAACTTTTTTAGTGGAAAACGTCTAGACGGGAGTGAACCACAGTCTCAAATGCCACTCAACTGCTGAACTCACACTTTTTGCCCAGGACAGATTTCTATGTTTAAATTCTAGACTTCATACTAAAAAAAAAAAACAGTCTGAGCCACCAGCCCCCAAAAACAGAAGAAATATGATGTTAACACAAACAATTTGAAGTATTTGTAAAAGATAGAATTAGATGAATAGGGAAGAGAGACTCCAAACATATTAACATTCACTTGGTTTCCAGTCAGCTCCATCTTTTTCCTGCTAGTGGTTGAAATATAAGCAGCGTTGGTTAGCAGCTACGTGGTGGTGTAGTTTTGTGGTTACAGGGAATTGCATGGAGACAGTTAACTCTGCTGAATTTTAAGTGGAGGGATAAGAAATGTTCCAAACACTCGCTCAATAATAAAACTGGTGACAGAGCCAGCGATGGGATTTACAAAAGAAATGGATTCAGGAAGCAGTGAGTCAGTCTCTGCACGCTGTTTTTTTGGTTTTTGACCCATCCATTTAGATCTTTTAAGGCTTAAAGTTAGACCCATGGGTGCTCAGTTTAGAGTAACTAACCTCACTATGTTTCTGCCTTTTTGAGCATTTTTGGTGCAACTACATGGCAGATTATATCACCTGGGTCAGTTCTTGCAGATGAAATTCTAATATTTTATTAGTTACTCAGTGCTAATGAACAGATATCTGTGTGTCTCATTGTTGTAGCTTGCAAACTAAACTTGTTATCAATAGCTAGCAACTTCACACTTTGGTCTGAGTTTGGTAACTTCTCAAAAAAATGAAAAAGGCAGTGACCAAAACACCAACCAGTGGGTTACATAAACAGTAGCAGTATTAAGATTGCCAGAGTACAGGAGTGCCTGCAATCAAGTTCTTTTTTTTTTTTAAATCAAAACATGTCCTCACTGGCCTTGAAAACAGAAAGTGTGAAAAGCAGCCGTTTAAGCCCTGAAGGGGAGCATGTTAAAACATCAATTTAAACTTGTGTGTAATGGTGCTCCGTGCTTAATAATAGTTTTGCGTGTGAACCACATCATAGCGCGTCTGCGGTCGTATGAAAGGGGGCAAAGAGCTCGAGATGTCTGCTTTGCTGGTGAACGTGAGGTCACAGTGTTGGTGCTGACACTTGTAGAACAAGCCATGGTAGTGATGCACAGCAGATTCAATATAGCCTTCTTTACACATGCACCACTTTCTAATCCCATCTCAACACTCACACTGGTTGCTGGCAGCAGCGCTGACCTCTGACCTCAATCCTGTTACACGCTGTGTTAATACATTTTAACTGTTAGCCTATATCGGGCTGGTGGCAGAGCTAGACTTTATTTTATTTGTAGGGGTGGCTGGACCATGACTTATATACATGTATACATAACCTTCCTGCATGTAACCATCAGCTGATCCGGAAAATCAAATCTAGGCTGGTAAATTTATTTAACATTATAAGATGATCACAGATTTAATTGGTGTTTAAAATGTGTCCATAGGGGAACAATGCTGTAGAGGAACGATTCTGCAAAACATCGTGTGACACCAGCTCTATGAGTATATGCACACAACCATAACAGGCTTCAACTGTGTGGTGGCTGTAAATGTGCAAAAGCATGATGTTGGTACTCGCATGTGCAGCAAGTTTGATTTTGATTCTTAATCTGAACGATTTCAGCTATTTATGCATTATTTTCAGCTTTTTTATTTTCAGCTTTCTGCACCCTGAAACGAGTAATCATCCTCATTGTTTCCTCGTTTTGAAATAAGCTTTTGAAAGTACTTTCTCCCTGTGTGTGTGTGTGTGTGTGTGTGTGTGTGTGTGTGTGTGTGTGTGTGTGTGTGTGTGTGTGTGTGTGTGTGTGTGTGTGTGTGTGTGTGTGTTTTGTGTTTTCTCATTGTGTTCCCATTTAATTTTATTCATGTTATTCTGTTTTATTTGCCATATTTTCCATACACTGGAATTTATTCTATTTATTCTCTTTTATATTGCCTACCTTTGTGTTTCCTTTGTCGCCACATTTATCATTTTTGATTAAGGGCTGCTTTCAGATGTGCCATGGGTGGGATTATTCATGAAAAAGGTCACTTTGTTTTTTTGTTATTATATTTATACATTAAAATGTAAAAAAATGTGCTTGCTGCTGTGTGTTTTGCATAAGTCATTTAATTCCAGTTCAGCCCCCCTTCCTTATAGATTAAAATTCCATGGCTTGGCTTACAGTAATTCATTTAAAATACAACCAAGGACTTTTCTTTCATGCAAACACATCATGCATTTCAATTTTCTATCTGTTATGCTCCTGTGAGCTTTGAAGTGCTGAATCCCTCCAGTTTTAGCTTTTTTTTTTCTACTTTCATTGCAAAAAGGAAATTTCTTTAATACAGAGAACTGTGTATAATGAACCTCTTTTCTATATCATTATCTGTTTCTGTTCATATCTTGAATATTTACATTTAAACGTTTTCAACTGCTGAGCATCTCTGTCCTCACGAATAATCATTTAAGGAATATTTCAATGTCTCTTGCCAGCCAGCATATCGTGATGTTGACTTGTTCATGCTTGTTTTCTGGTCATTTGTGTCTCGGTCTGCATGCTGTCACCCTGTATGAATGTTTTATTTCAGTACTCAACACGGAGTTCAAACTGTTGATTGTTCAAGTTTATTCCAGGGATTCTGAGAAGTTTCCATTGCGCATCACTGTTATGTAACACTTTAAGAAGCCACTGTGCTGAACTAATTAGACACAGTGAAGAAATCTCTGATGGCCAGACTGACCTGAATCTCATTACACAGGCTTACATCGGTTTGTCATCATGAGGGCTTTCTGGAAACATTTTCCAAACTATTCCTGATGTTTCCTGTTTCTTCTTTGTACAAATGCAGTACTGTGCAGAAGTCTAGAGTCATCCCGCATGTCTTTACATTTTGATAAGAAAATTAGAAATGGGTGCAGGGATTTATTGAAACATGCAAACATACATGGAAATACAGGATATCAGGTAAAAACAGAGTTTGTATAATTTTAACAAACTTGAAAATCAATATTTCTTGTGATCACCTTTATTCTTCAGCACAGGCTGAACTCTCTGAGGCAGCCTTCTTCTCATTTCTTTAAGTAGTCTTCAGGAATAGTTCTCCAGGCTTCCTGAAGGACATTCAAAGCTCTTCTTTGGATGTTTCTGCCTTTTGTTCTGTTCTCTGTCAGGATGATTTCCATACTGCTTCAATCTGTCCAGCTATGTTTTTACTGCATTGGTGTTTGAGATCATTACCGTGCTGAAAAATGAAGCTGTTGCCAGTCAGATGCTTTCTAGATGATATTGCATGGTGGATCAAACTCTGAGTGAAATGTAGCCAAAACCATGACAGAGCCTCCACTATGTTTTACTATGACTGTAAACACTCACTGTTGTACCTCTCTCCTGACCTCCTCTGTACATAATGATGACAATGTGAACCAAAAATTTTAAATTCAGATTCATCACTCCATCAGACCTGTTGCCACTGAT
Organism: Archocentrus centrarchus; assembly: GCF_007364275.1. Classification (NCBI taxonomy): domain Eukaryota; kingdom Metazoa; phylum Chordata; class Actinopteri; order Cichliformes; family Cichlidae; genus Archocentrus; species Archocentrus centrarchus. The sequence continues at coordinate 9,987,715 of NC_044353.1, read as the reverse complement.
TTTTAGTCCAGTTCTTCTGTAATGTGGCATACCTCAGCCTTTTCTCCTTGTTTCCCTTCCTGAAAAATGGCTTCCTGACAGCCACCCTTCCACTGAGACTGTTACTGATGGGGCTTCAATGAACAGTAGATGGATCAGCTGAAGGTCCAGGTGCATCTCTCAGATCCTGTGTCAGCTCTTTGCTGGATTTGTTCCTGTTTCTTAAGGAAACGACTTTCAGATACTGTTCATCTGAGGTGGACAGTTTTTTAGACCTGCCACTTCTTCTTTTGTCTTCCATTTGTCCACTGCATACCATATGATTTACCAAGTTTTTGGCTAATAGCTCTTTGGGAATCACCTTGCTGGTGCAAAAATACTATTTTATGCCCTTCAAACTGTTTCTTTTGCATTATTTGTAGATTCAAATGAGTAAGTACAAACAATACTTTTTGTGACAGGCTGCCAGTAACAAAGTGCCTAAAGATACAATTTTTGGTTCTTTGCTAAGTTGTCTGTTATGTGTAGCCACAACACTGGTATATCCCTTGAGTTAGGTGCATTGCACATACAGTGAGGGAAGTTCTTGTTTTCCTCTGAAGCTCCTCAGTGAGTCTTAAAATTGTAGAATGTAGAACTTTTCACAGCCGAGTCAAGGTCCCTTCTGCCATAAAATCCTGTTATTTTTGTCTAGCAGACTGAGCAGGGCTGCACGTACAGCAGCAGGTATGTGGCGGTGCAATTAATGATGTGCCATATTTCATCCGAGGCAGCAATGAAAATGTTTAGCGAGGAAAGAGGGCGCCGGACTTGGCTATCCTGCAGCCATTATGGAAAAGGCAGAATATAAAACAGATGAATAAACATTAAGGTTCATGTTGCAAAAAAAAAAAAAAATATATATATATATATATATATATATATAAATGTGCTGACTACTGCTTTCTGGGGCAGAATGTTACTTACAAATGAGAGCAAGAAAAAAAAAAGGGTAATAGTTTATTTTATGGTTATTTTTCCTGCATGACTGTTCCATTAAAAGCATCCACACACTGACCGTTAGGATTTTCTGTATGTGCAGGCCTGCACTGTGCGATCGGACACTGAGAATGATTGGATTCAATCTTGGTGAAGGAAAAGCAAATTACTGTATCACATACTCTGTGAACAGAGCAGAGGAAACGGGTGCAGACAGCACCTAAGCTTTGATGTTAGAATCGGAAATAATTTCCAGAAAAGAGAAATACTCCAGTGGTGCTGCAGAAAGATATGCTTTTATTTTGTTAACTTCTCTTAAATGTTACTGAATCCATAGAGACATTAACATGCATGACAGCGCTGTGCAATTTTATTTTATCTGATGAAGGTACAACAAGACAAACAGTGGTGCTTGACAAATTACATCTGCGTAAACTTTGGATTACATTTGAGTCATTTTGTGTATCTATGGAGTAATTCTGGGTACCTTCAGCTGGGTGACAAATTTACATAAAAAGCCATCACATGGTTGTAGATCAGTGCATGCTGCCAGAGCAGCTTCAGTGAGCCTTGGCAGTGATTCTCTGGAACTCTACTGGAGGGTCCCCACACTGATGCACTGCACGTTGGGGATATTATTCTCCTGAAAGAGATGTCAGCACAGAGAGGTTTCAGCATAGAACAAAGACAATCACTCAGAACTACTTTCTGTTAATTTGCCATGAGCTTTTCCTCTAAGGGTATCTGTTCAAGTGGATCTATAAAATGCTAGAAAAATATCCACTCAAGGGCTCAGGTTTTTCTGTTGTTTATATGTAAGTACAAACCATGATGAATGGCCTTACCACCACAATAAGAGCCCTAATCAAACACACAGTGCGACACTGACTTCTTTTCATGACTCACAGTATCTATTGTGAAAGATACAGTCATGAAAAAGAAGAAAAACTAAGTACAGCCTTACTCCTCCCACAGGAATTAAGAGGGTAAGTAGAAGCCAGGTGCTGCTAATCAAATGCATTTGATCCATAAAAGCAGAATTGTTTTGCAGTTTGTTGGTCTGGAGCATTCAGGTGTGTGTTACCACAATATCACAATCTTCCAGGAGAGGACATCACAGAAAAACAAGCAAACAAAAAACAAAACAAAAGCTACAGCTCAGAGTCTACAGGCCTCAGTTAGCCTGTTAAATGTTAAACAGGTATGACTTGTTTGGAAGGGCTGCCAGTAGAAAGCCTCTCCTCTCTAAAAAAGAACATGGCAGCACAGCCTAGGTTTGCAACGTTGCATCTTAATAAACAAATAAACTCCTGGAACAATGTCCTTTGTAAAGATGAGACCAAAGTGCAGATGTTTGAGCTTAATGCACAGCACCACGTCTGGCAAAAACCAAACACAGCACATCAGCTCAAGCTTGGTTTAAATTGGGTCCTGAAACAGGACAATAATCCCAAACACAGCAGCAAACCTACAACAGAGCGGCTGAAAAAGAAAAGAATGAAGGTGCTGCAATGGCCCAGTCAAAGTTCAGACCTACACCTGACTGAAAGGCTGTGGTGGGACCTTCAGAAAGCCATGCTCCAAAGCAATTTAACTGAAAAAAAGAAGCAAAAAGTACTGAAAATAATGGCTTAATCCCAAGTGAACACAAAATGCTGTTACCTCACAAAAAAGAAAAACAAAAAAAAAAAAGTTATGCACCAAAAATATAAGTTGTTGATCTAAAACAGACCAAGCAAAAAGCATGCAGCAGATATGCATACAACCTGCAAAGCAGTTTACAAAAGCTCTGCAAGTGTGGAGCTTCAGTCGGGAGGAAAGCAGAGTGGCTGAAGGGATGAGTTCATAAAATGCAAGAAATGTTGAGTCTTGTCCTCCTCTTCATTTCAAGCTAGCTCTGGACTCATTCTCATAGCAGAAGGAAAGGAAGTTAAAGAAATGCTTGGACCTTAATTTGCAAGCAAATACTGAGATCCTGTTTCATTTGTCTTCTTCAAAAGCTTTTCAGCCTCCTGTGCCATTTTTCATCACTTTAACCTCATGTTAAATGCCGGATATTTCATCTTATTTCCTCATTACTTCCATTCTAATTGATTACTCCATTTGGGCACAGCAGTCTAGCTCAGCTGCAGTGAGAAGCATATAAACCCCTTTCTATGTAATGCTTTACATCCGAACTGCTTGCACGAGCCCTGAGAATAAAAAAAAGAACCGGAATTTGCTCTGAATCCTGCAAAAGAGAGATAACTGCATGAGCTCAGATGATGCTCAACCTGATTTGGGAAACATTTGTTTTTTTTTTCATCCTTCTGAAAAAAACTCCCTTCACACTTTGGGATGCCCACATAAGTGATAGCAGTTGAGCCAGCTCCTCAGAGTGGGCGTAGAGAAACAAGCGAGAGGTCCAGATAGACAGAGAGACAAAAATAGTGAAAGTGAGGTGCAGTAGGTTTGAAAGGGGAGGGACTAACAGAGAGAGCTGAGGCTGTAATCTGGGCTTTAAGGCTTCCACTGGTATTAAGAAAGGACACTTATTAGATTGGAGCCTTTTCTCCTCAGAGGGAGAGACTAATTGGATATCACCAAATGGGAGTGTGTGACGTTGTCATGACAGAGGACATAACAGTGTAGGTGGATGACGACTCTCTTGGCTCAAAAGCAATGGAAATTAGCATTAGTGGTAATTAATAAAGGCCACTGCCACTGAAGCAACCCAGAAACACACACACACACACCTATACACAGTTCAATTACAGCAAAATGCTGGCACCTAGATTTGCCAGCATGAAACTGTTACCTTCAATGCCTTGTGTCAGTTACTCAGTTCAGTTCACAACAGGCACTTTGCGATGGTGGGAAGGAAAAACTCCCGTTTAATAGGAAGAAATTTCCATCAAAACCATGACCAGCAAGAGGGATGAGGGGAAAGAGACTCAGGGAGACAGGAGGACAAAACACAGACTAACAGAGAGAGAAGACAAAAATTTAAATGACATGCTGCAGTGGTGTATAAACACATGGGGAAAAGAACTGCTCAGTGCATCACAGGAAGTCCTACAGCAGTCTGAGTCCATAAGCAGCATAACTAAGGGAGGTTTCAGGGTCACCTGATCCAACCCTACCTTTAAGCTTTATCACAAAAAAGTTTTGAGTCTAATCTTAAAAACAGAGAGGGTGTCTGTCTCCTGAATCCAACCTGGGAGCTGGTTCCACAGAAGAGGGGCCTGAACAACTCCTGCAGGTGTAATGTGTAGGTAGTCTAGTACTTTAGTCCATATAGTATAAGTGTGACTAAAATTTCCTCAGACCTTTTTCCAGTCTGACCTAAAATGTGCATCTGAGCCCATTAACTCAGCAGCAAAGGTCAGAGGTCACGTCAGATAGCTGTTTTGTCTGTTTGCACCCCCTGGTGGCCATTAAAAAGAATGGAGGCATTTCCACATTGGCTTCACCGCTCACAGAGTTGTTATGAGGTGGGGGGAAAGTATTCATAGGGGCCAAAATCATTTTCCAGCCAGGCTGTAAATAAGTGTTTTAATGCATTGGAGTTGGTCGTTTTAACATGTGAGTCCATGAAGTTTGACTCACTTTTGAAGTCAGCTTCAAGTGGCCACTAGAGGAACTGCAGTTTATGGCACTTTTTCAGCCCCTGAGGTTGCTGCCCTTTAGTCAGAGGCAGAGTCAGACATGAAAAACACTATATTATACCATACAATTGTAGTAATACAGTATCTTGCTGTTAATATTTTATTCCTAGATGGATTTATATATATTCATCAAGAACAGTGCATTTCTGTATTTTTTACAGCAATCTGTGACAGTTCATATATATAGTAAGTTATCTCAGCACAAATGCATGATTTTTTTTATTTTATTTTTTTATAAAATGCAGACACACCACATGAGTCCATTTCAGCAAACACACATTGCACTGCAGTGGAAACACAATGATGGCATTCAAGGAAACTGTGTGTCTCGGTGTGTTAGGAGTCCTAACACATCAGGAGAACGAATGCCTCTGCTGTAATTGGGTTCCTCACTGCCCGCATATCACACACATCTCAAACTGAAGATCAACACTGCCTGGAAAATCAATCCACACGCTACAGCAACCAAGGGAAGGAAAAGGAAAAAAAAGGTGGGAGCAAAAGGGTAGATGAGATAAAAAATTGATTGTGCGTGTCTGAATGCAGAATAAGAGATGAAAGAAAGAGAGGGAAGTTGAACAGGGGTGAAATAAGGAAGGGAAAGGTTAGCTCAGAGGCTTCACACTGCTATGGCAGTCCAATGGAGGGGAAATCAGTCCTTTGAGCTGATGTGATTTTACATTCTGCGGTGTCACGTGGTTCGTGTTTATCGCACACAGTGTGAAGAGCTGCTTCCCTGCAGCTCATCAGCATCTCTGCTTCATTTTACATCACCATGCTTCCTGCCCGCGGCCCTGATGAATGAGGCACTCATTTCTGGATCAGAATGAAAAGGAATGAAACATAAAAAGCAAAAGCTCATTTCACTTTTTTTCTTTTTTTATTGGATAAAAAATTAAGGTTGGGGTGGGGGGTGGGGGTAGTGAGTAAGCTGATGCCATGTTTCATTACTGCTAATGAAGTATTTTCTGCAGGTTTCTCCCTCTGCCGTCTCTGCGCTGTCACACGTGAATGCTCAACAACCCATGCCTGGATGGTTTACAGTGCCTCTTTCTGCCACATAACTTGATGCACTGCTAATGAACGAGATTAAAGAGTATTTATATGTTTATGTCTTCAGTTGTAGCCCATAAATTCCCCAATCTGTTCACTTTCATTATTTAGCCCCATATGTGCACAAGGCCGGATTCGCCCCTCCCGGCTAACTAAACATCCCATTTCCAGCTCACAGTGTAGTAATGTACTCATTAATACTTAACGGCATCTGCAACAATGTGATGCCGTGACGGCTGCTTTTAGACGGTAATTAAAGCCCAGGGGGCTGAGGAATACGCTTTATAGATCCTATATGTTGTGAGCTGCTGAGAGATTATAAAATCAACTCCATGCAGACCGCTCCAAATCAGAGCTGCAGGAAAACAAACCCGGAGACCCCGAGAAGCACATTTAGAGTGGTCCCTGAAGTCGTCTTCTCCAACCCAGCAGCTCTCTTTATATCTCTTTTTGTAAAGTCACAGAGCAGTTTAAAGTCGAGATGCAGTGAATATCTTATCTGCAAACCAATTCCAGTCCAGTATTTTCTATTCATTTATTTCCCCTGCCCTCCTTATTACAGCTGAGGCTACGTCCTTTCATTCAGATAGTGTGGCTGACAAAGCCATTTAACTTAACGCTGCACTGAAGGATTTCTTCGAGAGTTTGCGAAACGTTTGTGATATTTAATCTAACTTGGCTGTCACAATGCCAGCTTTGCATGGCATGATTAATGTGACTGAAAGAAATCACAACAACAATATTATCACTATATATTAAAAAAACTGAAAGTGGCTCCATTGTGAAGTGCTTGACACATTGGCCTTACTGGTTTAAGATCTGGAGGAAACACAAACAGCCTCAGCGGGTCACAGGCTGGTGTGCTCCTAGTGCTGGTTCCAAGCCTGGATAAATGGGAGGGTCGCCTCAGGAAGGGCATCTGGGATAGAATCTGTGCCAAATCTAATATGTGGATCCATCTGCTGTGGCGACCCCTTTGGGAAATAAAAGGGAGCAAGCCAAAAGTTTCCTTATATTTAAAAAATAATAATGATGCCTGCCATTGTGCAAGGAGACAGAAACCAAATGCAGGACACAAAATAACAAGAGGACATGTCTTTATTTGGCTTGTGGAGAAAATATAAATGAAGGTCGTTCTCACTGCTTTCCCTCCCAGCGATCAGGGTTTCCAGAGTTATCATAAAGTGTTTTCTGTTTGATTTTTAGTTTTGTTCAAACTGATCGATCCCAGTTTATTCTTGTTATGTTTTAGTCCTAGTATCAGTTTGTGTTTATGGAGTTTCTCAGTCCCCTTAGTGTTTCCTTCTCTTTCCCTCTTTTTCCTCCTGTGTCATCATTTCTGTTAAGTTCATCCATGTTTCTGGGTTTCCTTCTTCATTTCATAGTTACTTAGTTACTTGGTTGTCACCTGTCTCTTGCTTTGAGTTTCACTTCCTCCTCTTTCTCATCATCCTGATTGTGTACACCTGTGCCTCCTTTCCCAGCTGTTTCCACTCCCCTGACTTTTTTGGCTTTAGAGTTTGTTGTCTTCTATGATTTGATACTTCTGAAATGAAGCACTGACCCATAATGAAGGCTGATTTTTTTTAAAGACAGCTTCCGAGTCCTGTGTCTCGATTCACTCTCTGCTGCATTGTCTTGTGACATGAAAACAGACAAACTGACAGAAAAGGAAAGAGAGGGACTATGTACACTAACCAGTCACTTTGTTAGGTACATCTTGCTACCACTGTCTTGGAATTCTTCATATCACAGATTCAACAAGGGTTTGGTCCATGTTGATATGAGAGCATCACACAGTGGCTGACTGCACATCCATGATGTGACTCTCCAGTTCCACCACATCACAAAGCTGCTCTGCGGAGATTTGAATACAGTGAATTCAGTATCATGTTCAGGAAACCTGTTTGAGATGATCTGAGCTTTATGACATAATTCGTTATCCTCAGCCATCAGAAGATGAGTACACTGTGGTCATGAAGGGATGACATGGCCAGCAACGATAGCAACAGTAGGCTGCGGCGCTTAAACAATGCTCAGTTGGTGATAAGGGTTGCAAAGTGTGTCAAAAAAATATCCCTCACACGTCCACCAGCAGCCTGAACTGTTGATACAAAACAGAATAATCCCTGATTTCATGCTGTTTATGCCAAATTCTGACCATCTGAATGTCACAGCAGAAAACAAGACTCAGCAGACCAGACAACATTTTTCCAATCTTCCAGTTTAGGTGAGGCCAAAACCAAGTATTAAAATCAGTTTCAACTTCACAACAACATCTAAATAATGTTAATAGATATTCTACATATTAATCAGTATATTCAGTAAAGCTATGGGGTTGTTGTCCTTGGGTTGGTCTAGGCTACTTATTTCCAGTGAAGAGAAACCTTAATGCTGCCGCTTACAATTCAAGTCTTTGCTTCCATCTTTGTGGAGATAGTTGTGGAAAGTCAGTTTTCTGCTTTAACATGACTGTGCCCCGTTGCACACAGCAAGGTGCATAAAGGCGAAGTTGTATGAGGTTGATGTGGAAGAACCTGACAGATTCAAGTTAACTCCCACAGACACACCACAAAATCTTGTGGAAAGACTTCCCAGAAGAGTGGAAGCTGTTATAGCTGCAAATGGGACGGAGACCAACTCTATATACTAATACCAGCGCATTTAGAACGGGGATGTCATAAAACCTGATATATGTGTAATGTGTAGGTGGCCAAATACTTTTGAAGTTCAACACATTTTCAGCAGCAGAGATTACTGCCTCACCTACAGAACGGCACTGAAAAAGTCCCTGTGTTTCCTTCAGTGTGGGATTTTTACTCATGGCTTCACCAGGTCTGTCCCTGCCAGCTCCCTGCAGAGACCTTTTGGCTATTTGAAGTGAAAAATGCAACTCCAAGAATCTGATATTAAACTATGTTTAAAATGCTAAGACCTTTTACATCCGGCCAGCCATCCTGTTTTATGTCTTTTTCTTAAATAAATCTGTAGCAGTAATTCCATATCCATGTATCCATGGGGGCGCTTATTTGCATATGTACACCACATATTGAAAAGCCACAGACACATTTTTGCTCCAGTATCTTTTTTTTTTATATAGGTTACAAAGAATTTAGAGAACCTCGTCTTCACTCAAACTGCAGCAACATGAAGAAAGAACATGGTGTGAGGAAAAAAAAGTACAGAAAATTAAGGAGAAAGCAGAAGCCGGCTGGGGCAGGACAGAGGGAAAGCGTGAATGAAACAAAAAGAAAAAGAGATTATATGGATCCCTTGAAGAAGGAGAGAGGTAAACCTCTGTGATGGTGCTCCAGGAGAAGAGAAAAGAGAAGAGGGAATAGCACTCTCCACTCTACCCCAGTTACCGCTGTCAGAGCTAATATCTCATTACCAGTCTTAGCTGGCAGCTCTCAGGCAGTCAGGGAGAGGTCAGGAAAGCTCCAGAGAGACAGACTAACAGCAAAACGCTCATTGAGCCTAATAGCATAAAAGTCCAGAGACATGCAAAGACTCTGAGGAATAGTCTCAGAAGACAATTCAGAGGGAGAAGCTTTCATTTAGCGATGTGTGGGAACCGGGTGTTTGCAGCACTCACACCATTATGCGTGTGGTTTCAAAATCAGCACAAATGAATCTAATATAAAGGTTTCTCTTTGTGATTTCTCATTTTATTTTAAAAGAAATATTGGTGTGAGGGTATAAAAAGGAAATGAAGCTTTAACTGAGAATTTGCAGAACCAACAATTGAGAATGAAGAAGGTTACAATCAATCATTTAGCAATTTGTATTATATTTGTTATTATTATTTGATATCTACATGTTATGCACTCTAAAAATCAGAGGGAAGATATAAGGGACATTTATGTACTGTAGTTACTTTCTTACACCTGCAGGGGGCAGATGAGCTTCACTCAGACAGAGCAGGCAGGTGAAAGCCTCTTCCAGTTTCAGGGGAGGTTAAAGAGGACAGATTACTAAAGCTTCACACTGCATATCTGGTCAAAGCTCAGTAGTATACATTTTTCATGCATACCACAGTTAGCTATAAATAACTGAAGTGGGTTTGTGGACAGGCTAAAGCTGCACTCCTCTGCACAAGAATATCTACTCTTTATAAACAGTGCATCTTCATTTAAAACCTGAGCTATACCTACTGTACTTATAAATACATGCATATATAAAACTGCACATCATGACATGTACAAATGGTATTCAGCTTTTTGCCACAGCTGTCCCCATTGTGCAATATTATTTCATGCTTTTGCCAAATTCCCTTTATTATATCATGACATGTTTCATTATCAGTTATAGCACTTTATTATTGTATGTGCAACATTTCAGCTGCATGTTAAAGCTTCTTGTAAAAAGTAACTTTAGTTCCTATTTGCTGCTGTTTATGGTTTGGCTGACTACAGCGTCCAGCACGCTCTGAGTCGTGGGCAGAGTAAATAAAGTGAAGTGCACACTGTCCAGCCATGTTAGTGTTTATTATAAAAGAAACTGCAGCCTAGCATTCAACCACAGCCCAGAGAGACCAGAGAAGACTACTTAAACAAGAAACCAGGGTTACAGGCCTGCGACTTATCTTATAGCAATATGAGATAAGCCGTCACTCAAAGCACTCCACCACAAAAAATGCCAAATTTAAAGCCTTAATAAAGTTTAAATGGGTGGTTTAAAAAGAAAAAAAGAAAAAAGAGCAAAAAAAACACCCTCATCCAATTGTTAAAATGAAATAAATGAGCTGTAGAAGCCATTTTAACCATTTTAATAACATGGTTCAAACATGTTCATTTCTTCTCTAAACTTGGTCAAGCTTGTGAGGACTGAGGTCACTTTTGGATCTAGCCTCAAGCAGCTGCTGGAGGAGCAAAGGGGAATAAAAGCAGGCATAAAAAAAGAAAAAGATAGAAACTTCAGACCCTCCTGATAGCTGTGGCCCGAGGTCTGAGGGCTCATTGGTCAGTTGGTGGGGATTTCATACCTGTTGATCTCTTGTGTGGAATACAACCTGCTCCAGAGCAGGTTTGGGCTGAAGTATGAGTTATGGTGATGGTGATGTACCACCTTCATAACATGGAAACTTGGGGTCATACATGGAGTTACCTCACCAGGACCCTGTTCCTGCTTCATAATACAGTCATCTGAGGCTTCTTTGTTAAAGGTAGTTTAGTGACTGCTGGCACAAGACCTCAACCACAGATGTTCCACGAACAAACAAACTACAAGACAGAAAATGACAAAATTCAGGTTTTGGCACTGCTTGCTAGATCAGTTAGTCTTTGGATTATATAACCTGGATTCTGGCATGCAAATGCTTAGCTGATATTTACCAGATTAGTTCACTGTGATTGTGAACACACTAACATTTCCCAGTTGGGACCAAACACAGGCTACAGCTGTGGCCATTTGTGATGTTACGGATTTTGTATGTGTTTGAATAAAAAAACATCACAAGGATTTATTCAAGTACATCACAGGAAGCTGCCCTCTAACAATGTAAATGTTTATGATGAGCTGGTGTGTTTTCTTCAAAATGCAGAGGAATGCTTTAACTCTGAAGTTTTTTTAGTTTAGTAAGGAGCTGTTATTACTTCTGAAATAGACCTAAACTCTTATGTCATCTCTCAGTCATCTGTTACCCAGAACTCACACTAAAACACAGTACACCATATCAGTTTTTTTTATTTTTGGTATTTGTGGACACAGCCCTTATGAAGCTGTTCATTTTTCCTCGCTGAGTGTGTTCATCTAAAATGAGTCAATAGCCACGGGAATGTATATGTGAAAGAAGTTGCTAGCTGCAGCTATGGGGCTCCACGGCTCCTCTGCCCTTTGTGCCAGTGGCTGCACGTGTGTCACAAGTCCTTTGCAGATGAAGTACTGGTTTACTGCTTGGCCTGTTGTGTTAGTGGCTGCATGCATATGATTACAGTAACCAACCCTGACTGCCACAAAAGGAAAGAGAAAAGATAGAAAGCTGGGGTGAAAAGGACAGATAAAGAGAGTACAGCGGACACAAAGTTATTGTGGAGGAGAATAAGGAAGAGCGGTATGGAGATTTAGTGTGTCTACCAAAATAGGCAATTAAATTAATGTGACAAGCTGAAATATCAGAGGCTGAAAAAAAAGTACAGTGAATGAAGAAAGCAAAATAGCAAATCGTTTAGGAAGTATAGTGCTGTCACATGAACACAGGACACAAAAGTTTAATTCCGGCCCCACCCACACTCATGAGTATAGAGATTGATTGGTGACCACCTGGCAGCCACCGGTTAGCCCCAGTCACACAGGCCTGGAGACCAGTCAGCAATCCCACTGTTAGCTACCAGGTGCTGGAGAAAACATACAATCCCTGACTTTAGCTTGCTGTAGCTAGGTGAAATCGGTCATGGTGGTGTACCGAAAACCTCCTTGCAGTTGCTTTGGTCTGAAGCAGGTTGTTGCAGTCATTGTTTGGATGGAAGATGCCAACTTGTCTGTGAACACAAACCATCTACTCGCTACGTGGTAGTCAAACAGTGAAGAATCCAACACAAACCGTAAACGGAGACCGTTTGCCTCCAGGGTGAAATTTGCGCCTTTTAAAAAAACGGTGACACCACCCAGAAGTTTCTGAAGTCCTGTTTGAGTGTTTCTGTCATTGCCAGCGTGGTTTCAAAAAACCAGATGTGACAAGTCTTTAGCCCATGAGCATACTCTGGTCTCTCCTCCTTTTTGAAACATAGTATGACCAAGAATTACAAAGTAGACTTAATTTTTTATTCAGTATGGCCCAAAATGAGTGACTTAGACTCATTGAACTCATCAGAGGTCAATAAAGAAAGCCAGTCAGCATGCAAACTACAGGCAACCGCGGCAATCTGCCAGCAACAAAAGCAACTGCAAGAAGGTTTTGGTACAGCATTGTCTCTGTGACTGTTTTCCCGCAGAGACTGCCAGCAACCACTCACCAACCAACTGGGGAATACACATGTTTGGGTCATCAACCGAAGCTTTACATACATTCCCAAAGGGTTCATATTAATTTATATTCATATTTGCATACGTTCATTGACTGAGGACATCTTGAAGTCTCTCTGCAAGTTCAGTTTCAGAACCCCATGCACCAATGCAGAGTCCAAGACTTTGGCTTTGGATAATTAGCAGGAATGCATTGCCAAGAGGGAAGGATGCAGAACAACAGTGGAAACTGGGACAGTTTTAATTAAAACAAAAAAAGAAGGATAACATGATAAGAAAAGTGGACGAGAAGTGGAATGTGTGACTGCAAGAAAGGCAGGTAGAATGACGAGAAAAGAGGCAGAAAGATGAAACGGGAGAAGTTACTGCTTGTTACTTCATAGATGCAGCGCAGATTGTTGCAGTTAGTGCGTTCGTGGTCATGCATAACAATCACTGTCGGATCTTGGTTGAGACGATTCCTCCACAGCGGACCGCACAGGGCAACATTTTCATGCCATTCTTCCGTATTGTTTACAGAGCTGCAGTCTGTGATCACTTTGTTTGTGGTGTCTGTCTGATTTGGTGGATTTCTGTGAGAGTGAACTTCTTCACAGGTTAGGTGGCTGCTGGTCGTACAGCTCGCAGGTCAGTTTGTTAGATCTGGCAGCACAGAAGAGTGTGTGGGGGGGCTAAAGTAAACAGCACATAAAATGAAAACGTTGGATGGTGCTCTTATGAGAAATAGAAGCAGATTATGCACAGCTATGCAGAAACAGGAACACACACTCCCACACACTTAGATTCACACGAGCACGCAGCAGAGTGTCCTTGTTTGACCCCTTTTATTAACACATTCAAGACTCACTTAAAAAAATGTAGCCTGTGTTTGAAATTTAACAGCTCACACACAAAAGCTAAGCTCGTCGCTTTTCAATCAAATCCTGACTATCTGAGAGTTTCACATTAAAAAAAGCAAGTTTTCTTCCAAGATACACAAAGAAAAATCTGTTATGTGTGTCTCTGTGAAACCGACCCCTCGCTGATTATTAAAGTCCAGATTATGCAGGACTCAACCTGATACTACACTCTGTTATTAAGGCAAAATATTTCCTAATTGGAGTTGTGTGTACTTATGTGCTCTCTCTGTAATAAGAGGTTGGCTGCAGGAGCGAGAGATTGCAGGAGATGAAGGAAAAGGGGTGAGACACCAACATTCCCCATGCTGTCTCTCTTTCCTCCACCGACAGTGTGCAGATCTGTGCAGCATTAGGATATATGTGAACGTTAAATAAAGGTGATTTTTGTTGAAACAGTGATTCAGTGATATTGTGATGATGAGTGTAAATATCTGAAGTCCACCTTAAACGTTGATTTAGCCAGAGAAATGACCAGTCCCAGTGCATCACGCTGTCTTCATCACATGGACAGGTTAATCACACGGATGCAGGAAAGGAAAGTCAGAACCTATGATTAGCTTTTTGACTGATTGGGACTTTGTAGAGTTGTAAAGGTGAAATTGAGAGACATTTGCAAATAAGCTCATTTGGTTTCCTGTTAAAAAAAAATAATCTGTACTGCAAATATCCTGGGTAATCATCCTGATGGAGGTCCAGGAATCAACTCTACAATGCCTTAAATTTAATTGCAAAATACACTCACCAGTCATTTTGTTAGGTACAGCTGTTTAAGTGCTTGTTAACATAAAGACCTGTCTAATTGGCCGATCACATGGCTACAACTCATTGCATTCAGGCATGCAGATATGGTCAAGGGAGCCTACCAAAGTTCGAAACAAGCAAGGTGGCACGGTTGTTGGTGCCAGACGGGCTGGTTTGAGTGTTTCAGAAACTGCTGATCTTCTTAGTTTTTCCGACACAGCCATCTCCAGAGTTTACAGAGAATGGTCTGAAAAAGAGAAAAGATCCAGTGAGCAGCAGTTTCTGATGGCTGCTCCCAGCAGGATAACATATTATGTCACAAAGCTCAGATCATCTCAAACTGGTTTCTTGAACATGACAGTGAGTTCACTGCACTCAAATGACCTCCACAGTCACCAGATCTTAATCCAATAGAGAGCCTTTGGGATGTGATGGAACAGGAGATTTGCATCACGGATATGCAGTCTACAAATCTGCATCAACTGTGTGATGCTATCATGTCAACATGGACCAAAATCTCTGAGGAATGTTTCCAGCACCTTGTTAAATCTGTGCCGTGAATAATTAAGGCAGCTCAGAAGGCAGAAGTGTGTCTGGCCCCGTGCCAGCGAGGTGCACTTAATGAAGTGCTCGGTGACTTTATATTATGTAGGTGATGATAAATCCTTTAAAAAAAAAAAAAAAAACAATCCCACCCTGCCTCAGTAATTTTCAAACAATCCCTAACCAGCTACTTGTTCCTGCTTCATAACCATAAACATATCCAAATGCACTAAAACATGGGAGTGCTTTTCAAGGAGAAAAGCTGAAAAATTAACCATGCTGTGCTGTAACTTTAAGAAGTCAGCTTTTTCCACCAGTGCCTTATTTTTCGTAATTTTTTTTACAGCTTTGGGTTTCCCCTATTTCGTATGAGGGCAGTGTATGACACATTGAGGAGTCCTTAATGTGTCTGCAGTGACTGAGTTCAAGTCAATGCTGCAAGGAAAATGTTATATTAATGCCTTTTTTTGGTCCTCCAATGCATATGTCTTCAATATGTAGCCATACAGAGACAGGACTTGTTGGTGGGCCAAAATCTCAGAAGCTACTTGAAGAAGATCCTTGAACTGTATTTTGTAAATAGGTCATGATGCCTGAGAGAAAAGCCAATAATGGAGCCACTTAATAGAAGCAGATAATTAATAAATATTCTGTCTGAAACAAATGGCACAAATGAAAAATGTAAAATAATAATATAAATAAGAACTGACATACTTGAAGATCTGTGTGCCCTGCAGGCTGTCGGTGTTATGCAACATCAATAAATCCACATGAGGTTTTGTTGACATTCATATGGCAAAATTCGCAGCCACAGGACAACAGGCCCATCAGAGGAGGACAGCACTGACTAACGTCTGTCCTTCATCCAGGCTGGCCGGATCGCTTAACCATCCCACGGAGAGGGCCGTGGGATGGTGATGATGATGTTTTCACTGACTCAGTGTGAGTCACTCACTCCTTAAGGTGTCTACTGTTTTCAAACAGAATGTAAAGTTGAATCACAGCAATGACCATTAAGGAAATAAGGGATAAAAATAGCAGGAAAAAATATCGACAGTTAAGAGTCGAGTGAGAGTTTTCCTGTCCCGCTCTGACCGAGCGAGCCGCAGAGCAGCCCGAGGTTAACCTGCTCGCCCACTGAGGGAAATGCAAGCCTGCCCAAACAGGTTACAAAACCTGTTTATGCAGACATTATTTGGTTAGTTTACACATTTGTGGCCATCCTCTAATTATGAAGTCCATGTTCATTCCTTCGGTTTTTGTTTTTTAGTCATTTCAATTTCCTTCAGCCAAGCGTTCATTCTTTCCTCCTTCCTCCCATCCATTTCCTGCACCTCTTGCACAGACATGTCTCCTGCCATCATATGTTCAGAATCAGCTGAGTCTGATCCAGTGGTTTTCCTCCCCAAAGGTTATTTTGTGTCTTCCTCCTACTCGATTTTCTTAAAACCACATTTAATTGCAACTATTGCCGGTTCAAGCACAGATGTGCCATACAGGTGAACTGTGTTAGTCACAACCGTCACACACAGTCCCACCAGTTGACTCCCATCCTGTTTTTCATTTATCATGCATCTGGGTCTCTGGCACAGTTCACTGCTTACAAAAACATGACTGTGGTTCTTTTAACATGCAATCAAAATATTCCTCTGGAGATAGATGGGGTTTGTGTTGTTGTTTTCTTGCCCTGGATTGACCGAAGACGCGACAGGTCAGGACAGGAAATCACTTGCATAAGAGAGAGTGAGATAAGTAGCCGAGGAATATCAAAGGAGAGCTTTAGCACCGGGAAAACGCTGGGATGGAAAAAAAGAGCCCATCTGACAGTTTTTTTCCATGTAATCACCCTCTCCAACTTGTCTCAATCACCCATCTGATCTCCTCTTGCCGTCCCTAAATTTAAGACCAAATTTAAAGCTCTCAACTCACAAATCTCCAAATCCTCCCTAAGATGCAAACATCTGTAAAATCTGGAGAATAAAAATAATCCCTCTCGTTCACTTTTGTTCTCCTTGTTTGTGTCGGTATCTGCCCGTGGAAAGGGATCAGAGCTGCAGCTCAGCAGCTCCACAGTTAACAGCCTAATATGACCACATCACTGAATATGTCTACACATACAGTGCCAAAAACATCCAACCACAGCGACATGTGCTTTCTCTGTCTCTGCGCCATCTGACTCTTGCTTCCCTCTCTCTGCTTTCTGAACCCAAGCCCTCCTTCTCTTATCTCTATCTTTATGTCTGTCCTAATGTTTATCTGTCTGTCTCAGCCGCACAGCTTCCTGGCATAGCCTGACCTCGTATTTGGATTTGTTTATCGTTGGTGAGGGTGGACTCTAACTTAGCTATTCACAGAATGTTCTGGCTGAGTCAGATGTGATGGTGGTATTACATAACTCTCAGACAGGCACTATAGGGACATTGTTCTGTGCGACTACAACATTAACTTTAACGTAGGTGCCTTTAGAGACTAGCCATGATGAGTGCTTCAGAAGTACTGATGCATTTTTATAAAATGGTCCACAGTGTATCAGTTTAAATCCTGTTCCTGTTTTAAATATTACTTAGCTTAACTTGTGTTTTGTCATCTGACTTATGATATAGCTGTAACTACAAGAAGTACTGAGTGAGGCTATTTTGACTTGGATAACGACATTCCTCAAGCTTCGGATATTAAGCTGAATCAGCAACTGTTCAACCACAGGAAAATTTTAGTCATAAAAAAGGAAAGAGGAGGTTGATGTTATGGTAAGATCCATGAACTATATATGTAGGATCATAGACTATATGAAAGAAGCAATGTGATATCACAGTGAAGTCACCCATTAGGTTGTGGACTCCATCTTTTTGGAATCAGACAAAAGGGTGGGTCACAGTATACCATAAACTGTATAGGTGCATCCAAAAGATGCAGAAACCTGCTAATTAGGTGGTCACATGCTAATAAGATACTATAAAATAAATAAATACTAGATTTTCAATCACTGAAACTGAGGCAAAAACTTCCTCTCACAGAAGGCCACATTATTTGTCAGATAATTGCATTAAAAACACTCCAAAAGGTGCCAACACCACAAACCCAGTGGAGGGGTCCAGTCAAGTGGCAGCCTGTGTGGCTGAAAAATAAAGCCATTGCCAAAGTTCCAAAAAAAAAAAAAAAAAAACCCAAAACAGCAATTCCCCCAGTGGCCTGGTTACTAACGTGAGTCAATCCCCACTGAGTCCCATGTGAAAATGTCCAACTTTAGAACATTAATCTTGTTTACAGCCTGGTACAAAAAAACTTTTTGGCCTGTGTGGATAGTTTCCCCCTTCACAGAAACTCCAGGGCAGGTGAATTTTTCACTATTTCATCCATGTAGACACTGGATTTAGACAGAGGTGGCATCAGTACAGACCAGTGACGTGCAGTCAGGGGAGGCAGGTGAGGCACGGCCTCACCTGTCATCGTGGAAATATAAAATTAAAAAATAAATTAAATGGTTATATTCATTCAGTGATTTGTATTTTAAAGTTCTTTTCCATTTAACTACACCAACGGTGAGGCACCAGCCCGGCGAGCCGCACCACGGATTGCGCAATCCGTGGTGCGGCTCAGTATAGTCATTGCCAATGACTACTAACTGTGCTGGCATGCTATGCAGTGAGACCGGATTACTTTCCGGTCTCACTGCACTTTTACTATATGAACTAAATTTCCATATTTTAGCTGGTGTATATAATGCACAGTTTATTTTTTGTTTTTTTCATTAACAACTGTATGTGTGTGTAATGCATTCTTGTGTTGAGCGATCATGAAACTGCTGCGAAGAGACTCTAGGTGAGGCACGCAGTTCTCGTGCCTCATGGTAGGGGGCGCTGGTGATCCCAGGGACTCTACGACTCCTCGGCGGCAAGCTACCATAAACAGTTAGCAAGGCCAGTTAGTTTTTCCTGTTGCTTGGCCTTATGTTCAACATGGAAGATTACATAACTCAACTGAAAGAATTTTCTAAACTGGACTTTCAATCGAAGCAGAAGATAATAATTAAAGGAAGACCAACACCGGAGCTAAAAGGTTTGCTTCAGACTATGTTAATGTTAAACAAAACAACTGTTGCCAATCAAATGGTGAATAAGCTATATGTTTGTAAATCTGATGTGATGACGTCAGTGCCTCACCAGTCACGACCCTCACCGCACGTCACTGGTACAGACATTCTTTACTTAAGTAGAAGTACAGATACTTGTGTTAAAAAATACTCTGATTAGAGGATTAAGTACTGGTTCAACTTCTTTACTCAAGTAAGAGTGAAAAAGTACAAGTTCTGAAATGTACTCAAAGTAAGAAAGTAAAAGTTGCTCTTTGGAGGACGTTTCTTTCTATTTTTGTGCAAAATTAACTGAACCTTGATCTATATTAATATAATAACAAAATACATGAGAATGCAAATGTTATTCCAATCTAAATTCTAATTCTAATGAATCCACTCAGTGTGAATCTGTTTTGTAGGACACAGGCAGTGAAAGGGAATTAAGCTGAGATTTGAACTGATTTGATTTTTAGTAGATGCATCTATGGTGTGAATTTGAACATCCTCGATCACATCGTTCTCGAGTTATGACCAAAGTTAAAGTTGTTGTAGAACAGATGCAGATGCCAAGGCTATGTCAATAGCACAACTTCAAAACAGCCAAACTAAAAATGAGTATAATCAGGGTTAAAGTGAGATTCAACAGGTGGGGGAATGCAAAGATTGGATGTAGCAGCTCTGCATGGGGAAAAGAATCACAGCCTTCTGTTGTGAGCTCTAGCAGATTTTCTTTGTGTCCAAGCTGTGATCAGCTGACCTGCTGCTGATGCTGCTCTGAGGTTTACTGCTCTTTGTGGATGAACTGAATTCAACAAGATGTAACCTAGTATTTCATGAGCTATCTTAGCTGATTTTCACCCAATACACTGACAGTATGCTGTTTATATTGTCTTTATATTGACAGTACAGAGTTGGTATAAAGATTAAATTCACTGAATGAATGTAAGCATCATCGGCTTACATTCAGATTCATCTCCACTACACTTCCAGCCCACTTTAACCCTAGAGTACAGCGCTATAAATGATTGACAGATTATACGGTTTTGCCTCTTTCATGTCTTTGCATGCGATACATACATAAGTAAGACTGGTTTTTAATGCGTTATTGTTCCTCCATTTAGGCTCAGATTGGTTTGAAGGCGTGCAGTAAATGCATTAAATCCAAAGTAAATCTAAAGTCTGTTTTGAAAATGTGAGGAGCAGAAAGTACAGATATTTGTGTTAAAATGTAGGGACTCAAAGTAAAAATTTGTCAGAAAAGGAAGTACTGATACCTGAAGTATTTGTTCTTCCCATCTCTGGATTCAGGGGTGTGGCTGCTTTGATTGACAGGTGACCTGACAAATGAAGGCATCAGTGTCTGTGTCAGTGAGGCCGCACCTCAGCTAATTTGTATCACTGAACCGAACCGCTTTGTTGCGATTGTGTTGGCTGTATTATGGCTGGCTGTGTGGCACTGACCATCAAAGATTTTTGCACTTCAGTTTTGGTGAGTGAAAACCTTGTGTTTCATTCATCTGTTACAAAGCACCAATTAGTTTATACCAGTGTGATATATGTATATGTATATACAGTATATGGATGCAGCTTGCTAACCACCCTAACTAGAATTAGCTACTAAGGTTAAAGCTTCAAAATCCAGTGTTTTATTAACATGCTTATTTCTGCACTGGCGCCAGCCTCAAGTGGCCATTTGAGGAACTGCAGTTTTGGCAATTCCAATGTTGGCCTTCCTTTTTCAGCAAAACTCTGCACTGTTTTCATTCCAGTGAAAGGAAACAAACATATCATATGGAGACAAGTATTAAAGACAAAAACATAGTTAAATACATTTTAGTTAAACTCAGACTTTTTCTTTAACTCCTGCTAAATTCACACAATTCAATATTTTACACTCTGGCACTGCAGAGTGTACCCCAGAGGTCTGGCATATTGTCCTTCTGATGGAAAACTCATGTCACTATGATACAAAAGCTTCTCTTCAGGAAAGTTAGAGAAAATTCCCCTGAAACATCTCCAGTCTGCTCTCGATTGCAGCCAACTCACTTTTTACTTTATCGACCCCACCCCACCAGATGGCTCACACTACAATATTTAATATATATTGTAAGCAGATTTGAGGGCGCATGCACTGATCGGTGTTTTTTCTAAATCTTTTAAGACTTATGAAAAAATATTGTATATTACTACAGCTGTGCTATACATTGTCACTTATTTGTTTGCACAGTGGACTTCTTTTATGGTTGTTCACAAGAGGAGTTACAGTTATCGCTAACCACAACACTTATAGCTCCTTTAAACCATTTATTAAATATGTGTTTGCATATAGGAATATTTAAAGTAAAGCCCAGCAGTGCAGTATAAGCTATTTGTGTGCTCTTAGACATATTTAGGTCAAAATCTGCCGCCAGTCCATGTTATGTCTGTATAGTGGATGTTTTTTTTGTTTTTTCTTTCACATCATGCAGACATGCTGGCAAACAGCAGGAAATATTATCATGTACCTGCTATGAAGCAGCACAGCTGTCACTGTGCCAGCCTTCCTTCACTATTCTCTCTCTGTTTACCCCCGGCTTGTTTTTCTCCATTTCTCCTTCCATCACCTACGGTTCTGTGTATTTCAGTAAAGGCGTAGGAGTTGGGGAGAGAGTGAGCTAATACCCCAGTCTGATTAAATGGTACAAAAGAGGGGGCTGATAGTAAGAGAAGGGAGGAGAAATTGTGAGGGCTGAAAGGGAGGTGGAGGGAGACAGTCAGTGGGTAGAAAATGAAGGGGTGGGGGGACAGAGATGAGTATAAAAGCTTTGCTGTGAGGAATTAGGAAATGTTCCTGAGGAGAAAATTCTGAGACATTTTCCAAAACTTCACTTCGTAAGTTTCTTTCAAGGTAAGAAAATTCTAGCAAATAATCTCTTAAAAACTATTTGCAGGTGAAAAGTAGCAGAAGTTTATAGTTTTAGACACATTCAGGCAAAAGCAACTTTTATTGAGTAACTTTTTTTTCCCCTTTTTTTCTCTCTCTCTCTCTCTTTTTTTTTTTTACATAACTGCAAGTGCAAGTAGAGAAGTAAGCCTATGGCACTCGTCAGTTTAAAGAGTTTTTAATGTACAGCCTCAGCTTGGCTCTTTGGCTTTTTCCAATGAGGTGGGCACATTCTGCCCACAGGGAAGAAAGCTGGGAACCCACTAGAACCCCTACAGAGACTCAGACAGGCATTAAACTTTGTAGACACTGCTGTCAGCACCTCATAGACACACACACACACGCACACACACAAACACACACACACACACACACACACACACACACACACACACACACACACACACACACACACACACACACACACACACACACACACACACATCTAGTTCTCTTTGCCAGTCCTTGCAAGTTGCTTTTTGAACTTTAGGCCCCAGGCTCGCTCCTTCTGTGCCCACTGTGGGCCTAGCTTATACTGGAAACAAAATATGCCTGAGGGGAATCACGTGTCAGTGTGTGTGTGTGTGTGTGTGTGTGTCTGTGTGTATAATGAAGGCTGCTATTGATGGTGAAAAACGAGTGCTGCTGAAACAGAGCTCCATCCAAATCCTACAAACAGAACATGGGGATGAAAGCTTTTCCGCAGACATCTGGCACTGCTGTTTTCACAGGTGGCGCGCACCTTACCTCAGGTCACTTACACTTACACACCGAGTGTTTACATGTAGACACGTGCGGTATGAGTGTACGCGCTGAGCCACCCTCGGCTTCATAATTCCAGTCTGTTCGTTCGTTGGCTGTTAAACAGCCCTTCTCGGCCACAGCTATTCTCTTACGGTTTTTCCTTACAAACTGAGGTTTCATCGCGTGGTGCAGATTGGCCTCGACCGAAGTCCGGCCTTTCTGATTCATATCTTTGGTTTTGTGTTTGTTCCACAGAAATTCTGCAACTCTGTGCCAGCATGCACTGATATTTTTTATTTTTTGCAAGACAGCAACATGTATTGCTTGTTTATCTGCACAAAACCACAGGCGCAGACCTGCACGCCAGGCACACAGAAACTTTGCCACTTTCTATCCCAGCAGGTTCACCCCCCCGCCCCCTTTTTCCCCATTTTATCTCATTTTTCTATTTTTTCCTACTCCCTATCTAACTCTTACTTCAGTGCTACAAACCACTTACCAAAATACTTCTCTCCTCTTTTCCAGCAGACAGGCAGATAAATAAGCCCCATGATGAGGAGCCTTCTTCAGTTTCTGGCACTCTGTGCTGCAGTCTCCCTCTGTGTCTGCTATGGTATAGATCCTCCCAGACATCCTCACTCAGCCATTATTTACTGATAACATGCAGTATAACAAATTTAAACAGTCATTCATCATTTCTGATTAACCCGATTCCATGTTTTTCCCGTAGAGTCTCATGAAAGCACAGAATCCAATGAAGGTGATTAAAATGTTGTTTCTCGATCCTGGAAAAACATGCATGCCATTCTAACAAATATAATGCATTTAATCCTCATTTTACTCTCTACTAACATGCCTCCAGCTCCCATTTCACCTGCATGACAGGCATGCCAGACATGGCTGAAATAAGGCTATGCTGCTACTAAAGTTTTGTGGTTACAGATCTGTTTGTGCCTCCAAACCGTGCCAACTCATTCATCCCACCGCAGAGAGGCAACGTATACATCCCGTCCAGAAGGAATGGCTACAACAATTACAACTTCATGAGGTAAAACCTAAAACCAGGCATGCAGTGCAGAGCACTTTATCTCGTACATATTTAAAACCACAAACCCACAAAAAAATGCATGCTTGCCATATATGCATGGAATTGTAGCTCATTAAGACAAAGCCTAATTAGACCATTAAACATCTACATGTGCTTCAAGCATCCAGAGACACAAACATGGAGCCTACAGCAGAGGATAAAAGAGATTAAATCAGAAAAGCAACAAAAACAAAAACCTCGAACCCTGATCTGTTTTTTATTTATTCATTTCTGATTATACTTCCTCTCCTCCTCATCCTGCAAACCTTCTTTTTGTCCAGGACATATAAGTCTCTCGCGGAAAGACGTGCAGAGATCTGCGAGGACTTCTCTCCCTGCCGCAACTACGCCTATCACCACGGCGTTCAGAAGGCCTACACCAGATACTTCAGAGCTAGAAACCAACCACAGCGACCTGCTGTGACTCACCGATACTAAACTGGACCTGACATGCAGAAGTCTCATTATCTTCTGGTCCTTTATTCCACATATCACGAAGTTTAGATAATTTATGTATATGTTTTTGTGGGATCTTTTAGCAAAAACACATTTTTATAAACACCAAGGCATCCAGTGTGGCTCAAATCTCACAGCAAGCCCATCATTATACTCATGTAGAAATTTACAGCCTATTTCTTGTGTAATCTCAGGATGACTTTTATCTAATATAATCGCATGATCCCAGCATTTATGGGCTTTACGGGATATGCTTGAGTGAAGTGTTTTGCTCACTTTTCCACTATTTCTTACAATAACCACCTAATTATGCTGTCAGTGATCATTTCAATCGCTTTGAAAATAAACAAATAAAATGACTTTTAATGAGTTTGGTCTTAATCCTGTTTATGCAGTTTGCTTGCCGCATGAGTTTGTGAGAACATTTGGGATTCCCAGAGTTTTGGATATATGGTTGAAAGCTTAGTGGTCAGGAGGCTGCATATAAGTGGCTGTAAGACAATCAGTGGAAGTCCCGCTACACAAATGTATGCCCTTTCTTTCTTCTCCTAGAAGGGAAATACCAATGAATGCAAATCAAACTTTGTGAGATCTTAAGAAGAATCTGTGCAGCTCAGCACGTGGTACATGCCAAAATGCCATAGACCTAAAAAGACAGTCGTACTGGATGTTTGTCTGTCTGTGTTGCCACAATTGTGTACAATTATAATTGTCCTGTGGGTAATTCCTTGTAGTCTGTCACTGAAACGAGACAAAAGGCACCAGCACTGACCCAGACTGTGAAATTACAACCCATGTGCTGCACTACTGTGCGGACCAGTCCAGAATCAAAATCTCTAGTTGGAAACAGCAAAAAGGACATTCATGTCATAAACTGAAATTGAAAGGCTCAGCTTTGGAAATAAAATAATATGTTTGTATTACTGGGACAGTATTCAGTACAGCATCAAAATGATCCTTTCTAGTGCGCCATTAAAATACCATGTGATCGTTGGTGGAAATCCAGGGTACCACCCTTGGGTATCATGAATCACATCTTGACTGGATCTCCTAAAACAGCTGTTCCAGCTGGAGTCATGAGAAGGTCCTTACAGAAATTCACAAACTGAACAGCTTACAGAGGGTCAAAGCCTTATCTCCTTCCTAGGTGAAGGACCTCCATTTTTCTTTAAACTTCTGACTGGAAAAATGCGAGTTGATCTGAGGAGGAGAAAAAGGCGGCTTCAGCCTTTCTCCCTATCAAATTTGGTTCTGCTGATCAGAAGCACAAAAACATGTTAATAACTGAGATTAAAATGACCTGTGAAGGCAGGTTAGTCATCTCTCACCAGCTGAATAAAAAGCCAGATACCAAGATCACAAGATGGAAAGCGGCTGCCATTTTTTGCACAGAACGGGTGGGAGCTTATCTTGTGAGGCAGATGGATCCCCACAAGATCACAATCAAGAATCCATACTGGGCTTCGATATGGAGCCAAATCACAGACGTTTTGAGGCAGCCATTTTTCTGTGAGGAACTATAAGCCATAAGGCCACAGCTACTGGGTAGACAGTTCATCACACCTGCCCAGTATTTTCTGAAAGTGACCTCCTGCAAGTGTCATTAAAAGCCTTACAAAGATTGTAGAATGAGCTAATCACACATAACTACATAGCTATCTGCCTGCTAGTTTCCAAAGTGGAAACTAGCAGGTTTTATGTCATATGCGTCATTGATTGCTTGAAGCTAGCCTGCGGTAAACAGTCTGCAAGTGAATGGATAAAAATGAAAACTATTTTTCCAGGTACAACTTTCCAGATGGTTTTAGGTAACAAACCATTTAGCATGAAACACTAACAGGAGATAGCTAAACACCAGAGCTGAGACCAATTAAAGAGGAATGTGATGGTCTGTGTTGCAGTTGGAGGCTAATATGATGCAGAATCGATGGACCTGCATTTGTGCTACAGAGTGCAGAGTTTTGGGTTAGGAAATGTGCTCCAAAACAGCAAAAGTGCATAGCCCAATGATGCTGTGCGTAGATCAAATTTTGATTGGTTGAAAAGTTATTTAAATTGGAAAGGTATATCACCAAAGAGGAAGAAGTGTGGAAAAAATGAATGTAATATTAAAACAAGCAGCCTGAAAACACAGATAATGGTTACAGTGTGATTGCAAAGTTCTGTATGTTGCCACTTCTATCTTGCCTGTAGCAGGGGCTAAGCTTGAGGACCAGCAACAGCACAAACACAAGAGTAGCACACAGATTCTTTTGACACTGCCCCCTGGTGGTGACCATAAGCAGCTGCAACATATAGATCACGCTCTGCAGAGCCACGGTAGCAACAACACACAGCCATGCTCAGGACGTACAGAGCAAAACAGTCTTGACCCTGACGTGATGATTCCCACCACTGTGAATGTTCTGACCACCCTGTATAACATCAAGAGAGAAGCTGCTGAACCGCAGGTAATCCTGCAGTTTCTGCTGGAAATAAAAGATGTTTGATGTTTAAAGGATTACATGTTAAGAGTGGCAAAAGAGTATTAGGCACTTTCCTTTGCAGAAAGCTGCATTTTAATTAAAAAATTAAATGACATGTTGACATTAGATAGCTTTCCTCTACTTAACTGGCAAACCACCCACTTGTTGTGGTTAAAAAAAAAAAAAAAAATTATTTTCACATTTAAACTGCCTTTGTACGAGGCTTCAAACAAACATGGCTATTTCTAAATGTTGCTTTCTTCATGTAGGAAATCACTGTGGTTTGCAATAAAAAAGAAAGCCCTCAGATTAAAATAATGCTGCATAATGTGGGACAGCGGTTATCCCTCTTTTAGTGGGCGAGCCATGATTTTATCTGCCTCGTGCACTTACTGACTTACATGTAAAAGTGCGTGGGTGCTGTAAAAGTCTGACTTTTCCATGCTGCTAGCTTCCTCTGTTTCCTAAAGAGTTCATTAAATTTTATATTACTACCGCTAATTGGTCATCAAATAGAGTGATGTGCTAATGGTGACAGTGGTGATGAGAGTTTATATAATTCTGTCTCTTTTTAGTCTGCTTTTATTCTGTTTGCTGCCTCTATTTTTTTTTTTTTTTACATTTACAGAAATAACTGCAAGTTTTGCATGGATGAGGAAGAGGAGACTGTGGTTCTTAACAAGAGTCTGGTAAGTCAGTCAAATGACCAGAACAGGGTGCAAAGTCATTTTGATTGAAAGACACTTCCAGTGGTGGATATTTATGGCTCCTCGCCTGTGCTTTAAATCTAATGTGTACCTTTTGTAACCCTCATTCTTCTGCACACGTGTGTGTTTTTAGTGGTGAGAGTGTGTGCCTTTTCTTTCTTTTTTTATATGTATACATATAAAAGTCTGTTTTTACATTTTTGCGGAGGTGTGTATTTCTGCATCTGTGTGGGTGTGTGATACATGATTCCCCAACCAATCACATACCCATGTCACAGAAGGGCAACATCTATAAACCGAGTGTGTATTTATGCATATATGTGTAAGAGAAGGAAGGACAGAGAGAAGCTGCCGAACTCTCCGGTCATATTTGCTCCCTTAAACTGAAGAAGAAGAAAAGATGAAGCCTGTGGTGGTCCTGGGTCTCTGCTTCTTGGTGGTCATCTGTGTTGCTTCAGGTAAGAGCTAAATCAATATGTGCAAGAATTCTTTTTTTTTAATTATTGTAAGATACTGTTTTTATCATTAAAATATAATCTTTGAACCTCAAAATTTAAACTCAAACTAAATAAAAATTAGATTTATTGTCATTTTTATTTTCCTTGTGTTTGACAGATGCTGCCACCGGCCCTCAGCCTGCTGGTGAAAACCCTGCTCAAGAGGGTATGATTGACTTAAATCATTAACATGTGTTCATTCTTCCAGAGTTTATGAAAATGGTTCAAATGTGATACAAACTTTCAGGCACTGGACTTTCTGCATATATATGTTTGTTAATTTCATTCACAGTAACAGGTTTGTGTTATGTGTGCGGTACAGGGCCGTTTGTGGAGAGGGACCAGGCCTCTGAGGTGGTGAGACAGAAGAGAGCGGCTGCACAGTTATCCGTGGCACAGCTGGAGAGGTAACTCACATGTTTTCTACACACACACACACACACACACACACATTATCTATGAGGAACAGTAGGCGCGCACACACCGGTAACACTGCTGTATGTTTTTAGTCATGTGTTTTTCTAATGGGATCAGATATGGAAAGTTATCATGAAGGTCTCAGGAACATAAAATATCATGAGTAACCCTCTGTATGTGTGTGTGTGTGTGTGTGTGTGTGTGTGTGTGTGTGTGTGTGTGTGTGTGTGTGTGTGTGTGTGTGTGTGTGTGTGTGTGTGTGTCGCCTCTCTTCTCCCCTCAGCCTGAGAGAAGTGTGTGAGGCCAATTTGGCTTGCGAGCACATGATGGACACAAATGGCATCATCGCCGCCTACACTGCCTACTATGGACCGATCCCCTATTAGAGGCCGCAACTGACCGCGCCCCAGAGCTGCCTTTTTGCTTGCATTATCACCTCTGAGCTCAGTTTTTTTTTCTATGCTGCGATTCATAAATAAGAGCGGCAAACGGATCACAGTGGAAGAAGACAAATGCCGACATGTGGATTTACTTTTGTTCCTACATAGACCTTCAAGAAGCTCTATAATTCTGCCATTTTTCTCACTCTGTAGAGTATGGTGTAGAAATTGAATAAAAATGAATGTTATTCTGCAGTACGTGCTCTTTTCTGAGGCCCCATCTGCTACACTGAGTTAAGGACCTTCACATCCACAAACTAATCAAACTGATTTGATGAGTTTTGGCCACTAGATGTCCCTAGTATTTCACATCCAAAATGTAAGGCTGATGAACTTTTATGAGATAAGATCACCAACCTTCTCCACCTTAACCAACATCCAAACATGCACACTTTGTCACACTGAGGTTTGCTAGGTTGCAAACAGCTGTTCGCAAGGAAAAAAAAAAAAAAAGAAATCAGTAAGCAGTCAACCTCGCCTGCTTTTCCACACAAAGCTGCAGCAAAACTGTGTCACTGCTCTCATTTTTATCATCTACATAACATGATATTTCAGGGTGTTGTTAATCAATTTAATTCAAATGAAATCCCTTTAATTATTATAGTTTGTAATTACTTTAAAATTTCTCTCATTTGCATACAGCAAAGATCAAACTCTGTGTGGCTGATTTTATTCAGTCTTTTCCCACTTGTACTCTTGCACATCAGTGTCCATCAGGGCCTGAAAGTGGCTCAGAAAAATGTGGTTCATCATTTCCTCTGAGCATTTTTACACAAAAGAAAACTGCGCGGAAACTCTGGAATTTTACACATCCCGAGCCTTCATCCGTTTCTTTAGTAGGTCTTTGCATTCCTGACTTCATCCCGGCAGCACTGGGGCATCCAGTCAGATGAGTGTGTTTACAGTCATGATGTAACTTCTTTCTTCCAGTCACACATTCCAACTTGTTTTCTTCTTGGTGTTGAAGATTGATTGAGTGCAAAAAAGCAATGAAATGGTGTGATAGCAGAATTACAGCAACTGAGATAAGAGGTACAGAATGAGATAGCCTATATGTCACAAGTCATAAATAAAACTGAGATAAGCAGGAAAACAAATCATAATTCATGTGTGAATGTGAGTGTGCATGAATGTTTCTTTATTAGTATAATAAAAATTTAAATAAAACTCGACTCCATCAAGTCAGTGTGAGATAAGATGTAACCTAAACAGATGATTTATGTGGTTAATGATACAGTATTAGGAAACATCACTGATAATATTAAAAGAAATTGAATCAAATCCATAAAGGAATGCCAACAACTAGAAGTAATGGGAATAGGAAGCAGGAGGAAGCAGCTAGCCTGGCTCTGTTCAAATGTAATAAAAGCAGGCTGTTTGTGTCGTTCTGATTTGCATTGTTAGATTCAGTGCTGCTTATTTAGAGCTGACTTCTTATTTAACCTCTGCAGAAAGCACAGATCCTATTGGCGTGCCAACAGAAATTGGCAGCATACAGCAGGGTGTTGTGTTTATTTTTACATCAGTGGCTGGCTGAGCTACTCAACAAGGCTTGCAACATTTTTGACTCTGAAACTTTAACTCTTTTCTAATCAGCACTAATTTTTTAAGTGCAGGTTTCCTGCTTGATATTGTAGACTGGTTTCGCTCCACTTTCACCTGTGATTTTATACAAATTTATTTTGTAGCCCATTCTGACACAAAATGTCACACAGTCAGTGAGCATAGGTAAGGTTGATGTGCAACACTGACTTTTTTCATAACTTACAGTATCTACTGTAAAACTAACTGAACCTCATTATATATTATTGTAATAATAAAATAAAACGTTATTCTAATCTATATTTTAATCCTAATGAATGCACTCTGCTTGAATCTGTTATGTATGACATAAACTGTGAAAGGGAATTTAAAAACAGCTCTGTTTTCTGTGTCCTACATTGTAGAGGATGACTGTGCCTCCACAGTCATATACTCAGGGGTTAAAGTGGGATTCAGAAGGTGGAGGAACCCTAAGATCAGCTGTAGCAGCTCTGCATGGTGAGAAGAATCACAACTTTCTATTGTGAGCTCCAGTAAATGATGTTGGTGTGCAGGCTGTGATTAGCTGACCTGCTGCTGCTCTGAGGTTTACTGCTCTGTGTGGATGAACTGAATTCAAAAAGATGTAACCCAGTATTTCACAGCTGTCTTAGCTGATTTCCATGCCCTACACTAGGGATCCTCAAATCCAGGCCTCGAGGGCCCCTGTCCTGCAGCTTTTAGATGTGTCCCTGATCCAACACACCTGAATCGAATGGCTAAATTACGTCCTCAGTATGCAGTCAAGTCATTAGCAGAGTCCTGCTAATGACTTCTATATTTGACTCAGGTGTGTGTTGTCAGATGCGTAAAACCTAAAGTAACGAGCCTGTTTTGAAAATGTAATGAGTAAAATGTGCAGATACTTGTGCAAAAAATGTAGAGAGTAAAAGTAAAAAGTAGTCAGAAAAATAAATACTCAAGTAAAGTACAGATGCATGAAAAATCTACTTAAGTACAGTAACAACGTATTTGTACTTCGTTACTTCCCGCCTCTGAACACAGCACATCAGCACAGTTCCTCCACAACAATGTGAGACTCTGATAAAGTGATATAGGAAATGATTACTTCAGGTTATTACTGCTAATGGTGGTTCTACAAGCCACTGAATCATAGTGTGTTTTATTTTTCACAGGACTTCATATCATTTATTGACTCTATAGAAAATGTGACGCAGATAATAACAGTAAATATTTGTAGTCACAGTTTATAATCATGTTCCTCTCTGTGTGCTTGAGCTGGGGCAGCACGGTGGTGGAGGGCTGATGATTCAAGTTTGTTTTGCAGTCACTCAACTCCACAGCGATGTGAGAGGCTGATAAAGCCAAAAACTATGACTTCCAAGTTATTGCTGCTAAAACTGGTTCTACAATCTACTGAATCATAGGGTATACTTGGTTTTTTTGCACACTACTTTTGCATTTTGGCTTTGTTTTTGTTAAATAACTGATGACACTGTGTAATATGTCATGCTTTGTAGTTCATCTGTGATTGTATTTATCTCATTTTAAGATCCTGATACGTAAAAGAAAGAGGGTGTAGATCCTTTTTTGTTTTTTTACTGTAGATACATTTAAGGCATTTTAATAGGGACAGTAATATAGAGACATTATCTAAACACATGCATGCATCTCTGAAAATAAAATATGAGAAAATGTTGCTGAGATTATTAAAATAGTTTGGACCAAATTCAAATTTTACTTTGCGTCAGCCCACTGCAATTTACTGGCAAGTCTACTGGCAACTGTTTTCTCTCATAAGGTGGGGGAAACCTCCACACTGGCTTTTGGAGTTTCCTTTGGATTCTGTTTTGTGTACATCTGAATAATAGACGGTCTGTTGCCGGAAAGCTGTCAGGTCTGGATCCTGCTTGTGTCTGACTGATTTGCATATAATTAGTTCCTATATTTAGAACTGAGTTCTAAATATAGGAACTAACTAGAGGCCATCTTTAAGCTACTCAACAAGTTTCACAACATGTTTGACTTTGAAACTTGGACTCTTCTACTCAGCACTGCTTTTTTAGTGTCAAAGTTTCCTACTTTGGATTGCAGATTGCTTTGTTTTATCCACATTTGTTTTGCAGCAAAGGATGCAAAAGGTTTCCGAGCAGAACATTGCCCAAAGCATCACACTGCCTCTGCCAGCCTGCCTTCTTCCCACAATGCATCTTGGTGCCAGCTGTTCCCCAGGTAAGCAACACAGGCACCCAGCCAACCACATGATGTAAAAGAAAATGTGATTCATCAGACCAGGCCGCCTTCTTCCGTTACTCGTTGGTGCTTTTGGCAGGTGACAAGTCAGCATGGGCATCCTGACTGGTCTGCAGCTATGCAGCCCCCTACACAACAAACTGTGATGTGCTGTGTATTCTGACACCTTTCTAGCAGAACTTTTTGGTGGCTTGATCTACAGCAGCTCATCTGTTGGATCAGACCACGATGGCCAGCCTTCACTCCCCATGTGCATCAATGAGCCTTGGCCACCCATGACCCTGGCTCTGGTTCACCACTGTTCTTTATTTGGACCACTTACTAGATACCAGAGGTGGCAAAAGTACTGACATTCTGTACTTAAGTAGAAGTACAAGTACTTGTGTTAAAAAATACTTTGGTAAAAGTCGAAGTACTGGTTCAACTTCTTTACTTAAGTAAAAGTAAAAAAGTACAGGCTCTGAAATGTACTCAAAGTAAGAAAGTAAAAGTAGCTCTTTGGAGGATGTTTCTACCTGCTATTTTTGTGTGAAGCTAACTGAACCTTATTATATATTATTGTAATAATATAAAATAATACATGAGAACACAAATGTTATTCCAATCTAAATTTTAATTCTAATGAATGTACTCAGCTTGAATCACAAACTGTGAAAGGGAATTTAAACACAGCTCTGTTCTCTGTGTCCTCCATAGTAGAGGGTGACTGTGCCTCCACCTAAACACAAACATGAGGATACTCAGGGGTTACAGTGCGATTCAGAAGGTGGAGGAACCCTAAGATCAGCTGCAGTGGCTCTGCATGGGGAGAAGAATCACAACTTTCTGTTGTGAGCTGCAGTAAATGATGTTGGTGTGCAGGCTGTGATCAGCTGACCTGCTGCTGCTGCTCTGAGGTTTACTGCTCTGTGTGGATGAAGTGAACTCACAAAGATGTAACCCAGTATTTCACAGCTCTCTGAGCTGATCTCCATCCCCTACACTGACAGCATACAGGCTGTAGAAATGTTGGATTCAGTGAATGAATCTCAGCATCAGCAGCTTTGATTCAAACTCATCTCTGCTGCACTGATGTAACCTGTAACTCTGACCATGAACACAAACACTGTGCTCCAGTCCAACACAGAGCTTTACTGTAAATACAGTACAACAAACTAACCTATTTATTAAACACTAAACTGCAGTATTTTCATACAATCTTTGAATTACACAAAGTCAGCATACTTCAGTTTATTTTCCAGTCCTTACCTTTAATTCTAGCCTCTCTTCTTCCTCTCCTGTCCTCTTTCTCCATCTCTGAGTGAACCTCTCTCTTTGCTCTCCCTGAAATGCAGCAGCTCTTCTTTTAGCTAGCAGACACACTGTGTGACAAACTGCACACACTTTGTGTGTTTGCTGATATTTGTTGAGCATTTAAAAACGTTGCATTTACCTGCCACACGTTACTCCCTTCATGCTCACTCCTCTTCAGTACCACTAGCTAAGCTGTTTATGTCCCGCGAGCATAACTTACGGATTCGGTCCGGCCCGCTGTGACCCCTGATTATAGCGCTATAAATGATACATTAATTATATGGGTTTGTGTATTTAATCCCTTTGTACCCGATAAGCCGGTGATGGAGGATATGCCAGTACGATTGTCTTTTATATGTTAATATTCCTCCGTTTAGGCTCAGATCGCTTGATGACTGACGGCGCACTGACCGGAAACGCAAACTTCTCCGTGACGTGTTAAAAAGTAACGAGTCTGTTTGAAAATGTAAGTAGAAAGTACCGATACTTGCGTAAAAATGTAGGGAGTAAAAGTAAAAAGTACTCAGAAAAATAAATACTCAAGTAAAGTACAGATACCTTAAAAATCTACTTAAGTACAGTAACGAAGTATTTGTACTTCGTTACTTCCCACCTCTGCTAGATACTGACAACTGCAGACCGAGAGCACCCCACAAGAGCTGCAGTTTTGGAGATGCTCTGATCCAGTCGTCTAGTTATCAAAATTTGGCAATTTTTCCTGCTTCTAACACAATGACTGTGAGGGAAACATATTCACTTGCTCCCTGATATAGTGGTTATAATGTTACGCCTGATCAGTGTATCAGTGGCCATGGTAAGAAAGTGGCTCAGAAATCTGAGCATTTTTGCACAGAAAAAATTGTGCTGAAACTCTGAACCTTCATGCAGCCTCATCTGTTTGTTTTCTTTAGACGGTGCTTTCCCGATACTGGTGTGTGCAGCACTGTGGTATCTGGTCTGACGAGTCTATTTTGAATGCACTCATGATGGAACTGTTTTCTTCTAGGCCTGTATTCCAGTAGGTCACTTGGTTTGTTTTTGGTGTTTTGATTTACCTGTGAAAAAAGTACACAAAATGGATGTGCGACTGAGATAACATAATCACAGCAACTGAGACAAAATGTAAACAATCAGATTAAGAAGTGGCATAAACCTATATCTCACAAATTATAAATAAAACTGAGATAAGCCAAAAAGAAAATCCTAACGCATGTATTTAGTAAGTAATGGTTTCAGGTTTTTGAAAAAAAAAAATGCTTTATACTGTAAATAATAAGTTTGAGTCAGGAGCGAGTGACCTTATTGTCACCTAGCTTAAAAAAAAAGGTTTTTAAAAATTTATTTATTTATTTATTTAAATAATAATTAATTAATTGAAAATTAATTAAATAAAAAGTAAATTTAATAACTTACTTTTAAAAAATAAAAAATAAAAGACATTGTTAATTGATTAATTAAATGTAATAAAAAATGTCAAATGTAATAAAAAAACTTTAAAAATGCATTTAATGTCACAGATGGGCATATGTTATGTTTCTTTGTTAAGAGCAAAAATTTTAAAAATAAAAACTGTTTTAAAAAGCTAGCTGTATCTCCTGTACTTTGTTCTTGTGCTAAACTAACTAGTTTCTGATGGTTAAAAATCAGCATAACTGGAAGTATTATCAATCTTATTATCTGACAAAGGGTCTTATATTGTTAAACTGCGCCTTAAAATTTTCTTAAATTTTATGGACAGTTTACAAATCTAATTCATTATAATCTATTTCATCTAGCTGATATACAGTGGCTTGCAAAAGTATTCATACCCCTTGAACTTTTCTATATTTTGTCACATTACAACCACAAACATAAATATATTTCACTGGAATTTAAGGTGAAGAGCGGTGTGCAAAAGTATTCAGCCCCTTTTCTCTGATTCCAACCAATTGCATTCAGAAGTTGCCTGATGACTGCTAATGACTAAAAAGAGTCCACCTGTGTGTAATCTAATCTCAGTACAAATACAGCTGCTCTGTGACGGCCTCAGAGGTTGGTTAAGAGAATAATGGGGAGTAAACAGCATCATGAAGTCTAAAGAGCACAGCAGACAGGTCAGGAATAAAGTTCTGGAGAAGTTTAAAGCAGGCTTAGGCTATAAAAAGGATTTCCCAAGCTTTGAACATCTCACGGAGCACTGTTCAATCCATTATCTGGAAATGGAAAGAGTATGGCACAACTGTAAACCTACCAAGACAAGGCCGTCCACCTAAACTTACAGGCCGCACAAGGAGAGCACTGATCAGAGATGCAGCCAAGAGGCCCATAGTGACTCTGGACGAAATGCAGAGATCCACAGCTCAGGTATGGGAATCTGTCCACAGAACAACTATTAGTCATGCACTGCACAAATGTGGTCTTTATGGAAGAGTAGCAAGAAGAAAGCCATTGTTAAAAGAAAACCATAAAAAGTCCCGTTTGCAGTTTGCCAGAAGCCATGTTGGAGACACAGCAAACATGTGGAACAAGGTGCTTTGGTCAGATGAGACCAAAATTGAACTTTTTGGCCAAAATGCAAAATGCTATGTGTGGCGGAGAATTAACACTGCACATCACTCTGAACACACCGTCCCCACTGTCAAATATGGTGGTGGTAGCATCATGCTCTAGGGCTGCTTCTCTTCAGCAGGGACAGGGAAGTTGGTCAGAGTTGATGGGAAGATGGATGGAGCCAAATACAGGGCAACCTTGGAGGAAAACCTGCCGGAGTCTGCAAAAGACTTGAGACTGGGGCGGAGGTTCACCTTCTAGCAGGACAACGACCCTAAACATAAAGCCAGGACTACAATGGAATGGTTTCAAACCAAAAATATTCATGT
This sequence comes from Archocentrus centrarchus, assembly GCF_007364275.1. Classification (NCBI taxonomy): domain Eukaryota; kingdom Metazoa; phylum Chordata; class Actinopteri; order Cichliformes; family Cichlidae; genus Archocentrus; species Archocentrus centrarchus. Next base: position 9,951,158 of record NC_044353.1, on the reverse strand, counting down.
GTTAGAACGGCCCAGTCAAAGTCCAGACCTAAACCCAATCGAGAATTTGTGGCAAGATCTGAAAACTGCTGTTCACAAACGCTCTCCATCTAATCTGACTGAGTTGGAGCTGTTTTGCAAAGAAGAATGGGCAAACATTTCAGTCAATAGATGTGCGAAGCTGGTGGAGACATACCCTAAAAGCCTTGCAGCTGTAATTGCAGCAAAAGGTGGTTCCACAAAGTATTGACTCAGGGGGGCTCAATACTTTTGCATGTCAGTGCCAACAGGACTCAGCAGTATAAAGAAATGCAGCTGTGTTTGCTCTGGCATGATGTGACTTGCTGAGCTACGCTTTAACTGTGGTGTTTGAGGCTACTTTGTTGCGATGATTCACCATCACTGATGGATCAATGAATTCTGAAATTCCAGCAAGAAGTGAAGTCAGTCAATTACCTTTCGCACACAATTTGTTCTTCCAAATAAGAGTGAAGATTATGTGAAGGGGTACCACTAGTTAAAAACAAGGTAAAGAAAAAAAATTCCTTAATAAAAAGAATTGTTTCTTTGTTTGTTTGACTGGTTTCTGTATTTCTAGTTACTACTGCCCCACATCTCCATCTTTTTTGCTTCCTGTATGACGTGTTTGCCGCTCTGAAAGTCCCACTGTGTCACTAACCCTTTAAAAGGGAGGACTGACAATCTTGAGCTGCAGAACTGGTTCATGCCAAAGAAATGATGGATCACCCAACCTTTAAACGAGAGAACCACGACCGTGTCCAGGCAGTTGAGAATTTATTCCATCACACAGGGAAGTCCTTGTGTAAGCCGGGCCGGATTCTGATCGGAGAGGGAGTTCTGGTCAAGCAGGGTCGCAAGAAGATGCAGAAGAAAGTCTTCTTCCTCTTCAATGACATTCTGGTGTACGGCAGCATTGTTGTGAATGGTCGCTGGTACAATAAGCAGAAGATCATCCCTTTAGGTGAGACACTCATCTGCTGCTCCTGTGGCTAAACATGACACTTAATGAGAGCTTTACTGTGAAAAGAGGAACTATTCATAATATGAATGGCAGGTAGAAAACACTGAGTGTGCTGAGTGTTGATTAGACTAAAAACCAGCAGCTCATCTATCTGATTATTATGCTGTTATCAATACACCAAATTCACTTTCATTTCAGAGGACATAAAGCTGGAAGACATTGAGGACAGTGAGGTATACAAGCATCAGTGGCTGATCAGGACACCGAGCAAGTCTTTTTTTGTGTCAGCCCCTTCAAACAAGGACAAGCAGGCCTGGATGGAGCACATCGGTGAATTCCAGTCCAGCCTCACAACGAGCAGCAACCACAAACCTAATAAGAAATTTGCTGTTTCCTGGCTTCCTGATCACGTTGCATGCAAATGCATGCGGTGCCTCAGTACGAAGTTCGGTGGGGCCAATCGCCGACACCACTGCAGGAATTGCGGCTTCTTGGTTTGCAATTCCTGCTCCAAGCAGTGCATCGTTATCAATCACATTCACCCCACTAAAGCGTTGAGGGTCTGCAGTTTCTGCTACAAGAAAATCAAAGAAGAGAATTCTCGTCAGAGGGGAGATAGCACCGGGAGGAGCAGCTCAGAGGAGGAAGAGTTGGCTCCATCCGGTGATGAAATGGAGGAACCAGAGATAGGGATCTACTCTCCCAGCAGCTGGCTGGACACCAAAAATGGGACATGGGGACGAATGAGCACTTAGATTACCCAAAACCAGTGCTTCAGACCGCACAATAAACTGTAACAAAGAATTGGACATTTGAATGCATTCAGATTGTACAAAGTTGATTTAGTTGCATAAAGAAATCCCTCTGTATTATTGTTTGCACCATTTTTACTAGTTAATTTGTGTTTTATTCAAATTAGGGAATCACCTTTGGCTATACATGCTGTGATTTGTGACACTGGATAAAATACAGAACTGTAAATAGTAAGCTAGAAGTGAGCAAAAAAAATCCTTTTAAAAAGCTGAGAATATATATTTATACACATTCATCACTGTCATATCACATGTTGTATACATGTTTTGAATATTGTTTTTATTAAATGAAAACACTTTCTTCTCCTTATGCATGTGACTCCAAATTACAGATTTCAGTCCTTGCATGCATGTGAAGTATTTGTACCCAGTATCTGCTCTTTTGCTGCTACTTTCCCTGTAAAAGAATAAAGTGCAGGTAATGAATTTGTTTGTGTTGTTGTTATTATTATGAGGCTGAAAATACTCATGTAGATATAAAAGCCTCTGTTTAATCCACTGACAGTTGAACCACAGTCATGTGGTATTGTTTTTAAGCTCCCTAAAGAGCCTTCTGCAGATCCAAAATGCTGACAGGGAATAGAAAGAGAGAGCATATTTCTCCCATATTGACTTCTCTTCATTGGCTCTTGAATAATCAGCCCCATCTTATCTTAAAGACCTCATAGTACCATATCACCCCAGTAGAGCACTTCGCTCTCAGACTGCTGGCTTACTTGTGGTTCCTAGGATACTTAAGAGTAGAATGGGAGGCAGAGCCTTCAGCTTTCAGGCCCCTTTTCTGTGGAACAAGCTCCCACTTTGGATTCAGTAGACTGACACCCTTTCTATTTTTAAGATTAGGTATAAAACTTTACTTTTTGATAAAGCTTATAGTTAGGTCTGTATCGGGTGACCCTGAACCATCCCTTTGTAATGCTGCAATAAGCCTAGGCTGCTGGGGGGTACCTATGATGCACTGAGTGTTTCTTTTTTACTAATCTCTTTTCACACTGTTTATACACCTCTCTGCATTTAACCACTTGTTATTAGTCATTTCTGGCTCTCATCCACAGTGTGTCTTTTGTCTCGTCTCTCCCTCAGCCCAACCCGTCGCACGAGATGACTGCCCCTCCCTGAGGCTGGTTCTATCTTAGGGGACTGTTTTTGTGATTTGGTGCTACATAAATAAATTTGAATTGAATTGAACTGAATTGAATTAACCCATTTAATGACATCAGCAGTGGCACTGATATACTGATTATCACAGAGCATTAAACACTGCTGCAAAATAATTTCTATAGATTTAAATACATATTGTTAGATTTTATTGTACATGAGCTCCTTTTTAATCAAAGTACAGCCTACAAAGTCCAGAACACCTGACTGGAGCACTGATATCTTATTTTGGTCAAAACTGGAACTGGAATAACTCGCATTTCCCGACCTTCATCTTCCTTAAAGTGTAGAGTCCTTTGTTTGTCTGTTTATCTGTCAGCAAGGTATAAAAAATTCTTATCAGAATGAATTTCCAGAAAGCAGGTGGAGAGGTGGAGCCTGACAAAATGCAGAACTTGGCACAGATTCAAACCACTTACTTTAAAAATTGGCAGACAGTGTGCTGACTTTCTGCCACGGAAAATCAAAGTCTTTCTGGAAACAAGTGTCACCACTAGGCAGCCATATTGGTAGCAACTCTGGGTATTGATTTATGGAGTTTTTTTGAAGCATTACCTAAAACAGTTATAATTTATTGTCCCCTGGAGCTATCCTTCTATCAAAGTCCTTCTGGAGGTCAAAGGTTGTTCTCATACAATGTCTGTTGTGTCAGTTTCAGCAACTTTCTCACCTCCTCCATCAGTAACCTGGATAAATTATTTGGGAATATTTATGGCGGTGTGAGGCTGACCAAATTATGTGACAAACCTTTGAGAGAAGTTTTGTGTGTCTGCTCCCCAGCCTGTTGGTCTGTAAGCTAACAACATTAAGGTTTCATAGCTGCAGGTTTCTGGAGTGTATTTGTTCTGTTTGGTCCTTGTTACATTGATTGGGTTTGTCGTGTTTCCAGTTTTTCCAGCCGCCTTTGCGCCCCTGCCTCTCTCATCTTGGTTAAGGCTCGTCTTCATGTGATAGTTTTTCATCTCTTGGTTATTTCCTGTTTTAATCTGAAGGTTAGTTTTTATGTCTTTTTCTAGTGTTCATTCCCACTTCCTTTTTGATTGAATGCCCCATCCTCCTTTATTTCACCTGTATTTCATTGTATAATCAGTCCCCTGTGTATATACACACATACATCAATCAAGCATAAAGTTATGACCACTGACAGGTGAAGTGGGTAACGCTTATTATCTCTTCATCATGGCAGCTGTTAGTGGGTGGGATATATTAGGGAGAAAGTGAACATTTTGTAAAGTAAGCAAGTGAAGTAAAATTTTATTTATATAGCGCTTCTCAAGACAAATATCACAAAGTGATTCACAACATAACAGAAGAGCAAAACAGGAAGAAAACCTAACCAAGCGCAAGTCTAATAAGTTGAGTTTTTAGCTGTTTTTTTAAAAGACACCACTTAATCCACAGCTCTCAACCTCTAAGAGAGTTCCAGAGTCGGGGAGCCACTGTTGCAAAAGCTCTGTCTCCTTTAATTTTCACCCTTGTATGATGTAAAACCAGCAGGCCCTGATCACATGACCTCAGAGACCTGATAGGGATGTATGGATGTAAGAGTTAATTGATGTAAGCTGGTGCTTGTCCATGGAGAGCTCTAAAAGTCGTAACCAGAATCTTAAACAGGAAAGTTCTTGGAAGAATTTGTCAGAATGTGATGAAATAAATGCATGAGAACAATCTCAAGTTCTGAGCCTGACACAATGGATCTTAACTTAGCAATATTCCTTAAATGGTAAAAAAAAAAGTGAACCAGAGATTTGACATGAGCATCTAGAGTGAAAGCAGAGTCAAAGGTTACCCCAAGGTTCCTAATAGAAGATTTAGCAAATGTGGCAAAGGCACCAAGAGTTTCTATTATCCTAGACCCCTGTCAGGGGCATAAACAAGGACTTCTGATTTTTTCATCATTAAGTTGGAGAAAGTTATCATCCATCCAACTTTTGATAGAATCTAAGCATGTAATCAGCATCTGTAACTTAGGAACATGTTCAGACAAAAGAGATATATAACAGAACATCATCAGCATAGCAGTGATAATACATGCCCTTAAAGGTGCTCAGGATATGCTGTAAATGGAGAGAATATAACAAAAACAATGAGGGTCCAAACAAAGGACCTTGCAACACACCATAGGCAAGAGAAGCAGAAGAGGATCTGTACCCAGAAAAATCCACAAAAAAGCATCGTTCAGAGAGAAATGAAGTGAACCACTCTAAAGCAGGCCCAGAAACACACAGCCAGTATCTCAGCTTATCAAGCAAAATTTGATGGTCAACAGTATCAAAAGCAGAAGTAAGGTCCAGGATCAGCAGAACAGAATGTTCTCCTGCATCACTTTGCATCAAAATCTCACCAAAAACTCTAAGAAGAGCTGTTTCTGTGGAATGGACTCCATGAAAACTGGACTGAAATCTATCAAGCATACTGTCCTCAAACCTGATGTGTTACAAGAAGGAAAATGGCCAGACTGTGATGGTCAGATGACTGAGTCAGAGCATCTCCTAAACTGCAGCTCTTGAGGGATGTTCCTGGTATCTATCAAAAATGGCCCAAGGAAGGAACAGTGGTGAACCAGTCACTGCTCAATCAAGCATCAAACAATCTGAACCTAAACGGAGGAACAATAACACATAAGAGACAATCGTACTGGCGTATCCTCCATCCTGGAGGCAAAAACCATATAATTAATGTATCATTTATATAGCACTATAATCAGGGGTTACAGCAGGCTAGAACGAGGGCAGATGTCCATACATTGTGCTTGAGGTACTTCCAGCACCTTAGCTAGTGCTACTGGAGACCAGCAAAAATAAAAGAAGTAACTTGTTGCAGGTAATTTTAAATGCAGTGTTTATTAATGCTCAACAAATATCAGCAAACGCACAAAAAGTGTTTGCAGTTTGTCACACAGTGTATCTGCTGGCTAAAATAAAAGATGCTGTATTTCCAGAGAGAGAAAAGAAAGAGAGAGAAGTTCACTCAGAGATGGAGAAAGATGTAAGAAAGAGGAGAGGAAGAAGAGAGGTTAGATTTAATGGTAAGGACTGCAAAACAAACTGAAGGATATTAACTTTGTGTTATTCAAAGATTGTATGGAATTAATGCAGTTTAGTGCATGATAAACAGGTACGTTTGTTGTACAGTATTTCATTCGCTAAATCCAACATTTATACAGCCCGTATGCTGTCAGTGTAGGGGATGGAGATCAGCTAAGATAGCTGTGAAATTCTGGGTTACATCTTTGTGAATTCAGTTCATCCACACAGAGCAGTAAACCTCAGAGCAGCAGCAGCAGCAGCAGGTCAGCTGATCACAGCCTGTACACCAACATCATTTACTGGAGCTCACAATAGAAAGTTGTGATTCTTCTCCCCACACGGAGCCACTACAACTGATCTTAGGGTTCTTCCACCTTCTGAATCCCACTGTAACCCCAGAGTATATGACTGTGGAGGCACAGTCATCCTCTACAATGTAGGACACAGAAAACAGAGCTGTTTTTAAATTCCCTTTCACAGTTTATGTCATACATAACAGATTCAAGCTGAGAACATTAATTAGAATTAAAATTTAGATTGAAATAACAATTGCATTCTCATATATTATTTTATGTTATTACAATAATATATAATGAGGTTCGGTTAGCTTTACAAAAAATAGTTGGTAAAAACATCCTCCAAAGAGTTACTTTTACTTTCGTACTTTGAGTACATTTCAGAGACTGTACTTTTATTACTTTTACTTGAGTAAAGAAGTTGAACCAGTGCTTCAACTTTTACCAAAGTATTTTTTAACACAAGTACTTGTACTTGTACTTAAGTACAGAATGTCTGTACTGGCTGTGTTTCACCTAAAGGACACTGTTCCAGAAATCTTGCAACTTTGCAAACCTAAGCTATGCATTCATATTCATTTTAGAGAGTAGATGCTTTCTCCTGGCAATCCTTCAAACTTGTACTTCTACTTAAGTACACAATGTCTGTACTTTTGCCACCTCTGGTTATAGTTGTACAAACTCTGATTACTGAAGAAAAATACTTCACAATTTGTACTCAAATTAATACACTTTCACCCTGGTGTTATGTCATAGTCTACAATTGCGTATTACCTATACTATCTTGAATACAGTACCAGCCAAAAGTTTGGACACACTCACCCATTCATATGAATGGGTGAGTGTGTTAAACTTTAGCCTTGGCCCCTGTGGGACATGGTCATGGAGGGTGGGAGGTTGCCCCTTGTTACTGCTCCTCTCACATTAGCTTACATTCATGTTCATGAGTTTACCAGCACTGAACAACAATGATGTGCATGGCAGTGAAGTGACATTGCAGATGTTTATTTGCCTGTTCTTAAATGCACAGATTAAGCACAAGATTATGGCACCTGCCTAATATCGTGTTGGTCCCCCTTGTGCTGCCAAAACACCACTGACCCATTGAGGCATGAACTCCACTGGACTCCTGAAGGTGTGCTGTGGTATGTGGCACCACTGCAGACCGGGAATATCCCACAAGAGCTGCAGTTCTGGAAGATGCTCTGACCCCGTCGTCTAGCCATCACAATTTGGCCCTCATCAAACTTGTTCAAATCCTCCCGCTTGCCCATTTTTCCTGCTTCGAACACAATGACTTTGAAGGCAAAATGTTGACTTACTCCCTAATAAATCCTACCCACTAACAGGTGCCATGATGAAGTCATAATCAGTGTCATAATGTAATGACTGATCAGTGTATCAATGGCCATGGTAAACAGGGACTGAAAGTGGCTCAGAAATCTGAGTATTTTTGCATAGAAGGAAATTTGTGCTGAAACTCTGAACCTTCATGTTTCCTGATATCTCATCTTTAGTAGATCGTGCTTTCCCATCACTGGTGTGTGCAGCACTGTGGTATCTGGTCTGACGAGTCTCTTTTGAATTCACTCATGATGTAACTGTTTTCTTCTAGGCCTATATTCCAGCAGTTCACTTGGTTTGTTCTTGTTGTTTTGATTTGCCTGGGGGAAAAATGCACAAAATGGATGTGTAACAGCGATAGCATAATCACAGCAGCTGAGACAAGATGTAAACAACATGTTTTGGTGCTAAGCTAACTAGCTTCTGGTGATTAAAAAATAGCATAACTGCCAGTATTATCAATCTTACTATCTGACAAAGGGTCTTATATTGTTAAACTGCTCCATAAAATTTTCTTAAATTATATGGACAGTTTACAAATCTACTTCACTATACTTTATTTTACCTGTATATTAATTTACATTAGGTAAATGTTTTTCATTTTTTACTTGATAATGGCACATCAGATCAATCCCTTGCACTTCACTGATCATTTTAAAGAAAAATCTTTTCCTCATTGGCATGGGAAAAACACGGAAACAGCTCCCTCCTGCTTTTTGGAGTTTCTTTTGAATTCTGACTGAAAGCTGACTTATTAATTAACCTGCACAGATAGCACAGATCTTTGATTAAAAAACTGACATGTCAGTGCCAACAGGACTCAGCAGTATAAAGAAATGCAGCTGTGTTTGCTCTGGCATGATGTGACTTGCTGAGCTACTCTTTAACTGTGGTGTTTGAGGCTACTTTGTTGTATGATTCACCATCACTGATGGATCAATGAATTCTGAAATTCCAGCAAGAAGTGAAGTCAGTCAATTACCTTTCGCACACAATTTGTTCTTCCAAATAAGAGTGAAGATTATGTGAAGGGGTACCACTAGTTAAAAACAACGTAAAGAAAAAAAATTCCTTAATAAAAAGAATTGTTTCTTTGTTTGTTTGACTGGTTTCTGTATTTCTAGTTACTACTGCCCCACATCTCCATCTTTTTTGCTTCCTGTATGACGTGTTTGGCGCTCTGAAAGTCCCACTGTGTCACTAACCCTTTAAAAGGGAGGACTGACAATCTTGAGCTGCAGAACTGGTTCATGCCAAAGAAATGATGGATCACCCAACCTTTAAACGAGAGAACCACGACCGTGTCCAGGCAGTTGAGAATTTATTCCATCACACAGGGAAGTCCTTGTGTAAGCCGGGCCGGATTCTGATCGGAGAGGGAGTTCTGGTCAAGCAGGGTCGCAAGAAGATGCAGAAGAAAGTCTTCTTCCTCTTCAATGACATTCTGGTGTACGGCAGCATTGTTGTGAATGGTCGCTGGTACAATAAGCAGAAGATCATCCCTTTAGGTGAGACACTCATCTGCTGCTCCTGTGGCTAAACATGACACTTAATGAGAGCTTTACTGTGAAAAGAGGAACTATTCATAATATGAATGGCAGGTAGAAAACACTGAGTGTGCTGAGTGTTGATTAGACTAAAAACCAGCAGCTCATCTATCTGATTATTATGCTGTTATCAATACACCAAATTCACTTTCATTTCAGAGGACATAAAGCTGGAAGACATTGAGGACAGTGAGGTATACAAGCATCAGTGGCTGATCAGGACACCGAGCAAGTCTTTTTTTGTGTCAGCCCCTTCAAACAAGGACAAGCAGGCCTGGATGGAGCACATCGGTGAATTCCAGTCCAGCCTCACAACGAGCAGCAACCACAAACCTAATAAGAAATTTGCTGTTTCCTGGCTTCCTGATCACGTTGCATGCAAATGCATGCGGTGCCTCAGTACGAAGTTCGGTGGGGCCAATCGCCGACACCACTGCAGGAATTGCGGCTTCTTGGTTTGCAATTCCTGCTCCAAGCAGTGCATCGTTATCAATCACATTCACCCCACTAAAGCGCTGAGGGTCTGCAGTTTCTGCTACAAGAAAATCAAAGAAGAGAATTCTCGTCAGAGGGGAGATAGCACCGGGAGGAGCAGCTCAGAGGAGGAAGAGTTGGCTCCATCCGGTGATGAAATGGAGGAACCAGAGATAGGGATCTACTCTCCCAGCAGCTGGCTGGACACCAAAAATGGGACATGGGGACGAATGAGCACTTAGATTACCCAAAACCAGTGCTTCAGACCGCACAATAAACTGTAACAAAGAGAATTGGACATTTGAATGCATTCAGATTGTACAAAGTTGATTTAGTTGCATAAAGAAATCCCTCTGTATTATTGTTTGCACCATTTTTACTAGTTAATTTGTGTTTTATTCAAATTAGGGAATCACCTTTGGCTATACATGCTGTGATTTGTGACACTGGATAAAATACAGAACTGTAAATAGTAAGCTAGAAGTGAGCAAAAAAAATCCTTTTAAAAAGCTGAGAATATATATTTATACACATTCATCACTGTCATATCACATGTTGTATACATGTTTTGAATATTGTTTTTATTAAATGAAAACACTTTCTTCTCCTTATGCATGTGACTCCAAATTACAGATTTCAGTCCTTGCATGCATGTGAAGTATTTGTACCCAGTATCTGCTCTTTTGCTGCTACTTTCCCTGTAAAAGAATAAAGTGCAGGTAATGAATTTGTTTGTGTTGTTGTTATTATTATGAGGCTGAAAATACTCATGTAGATATAAAAGCCTCTGTTTAATCCACTGACAGTTGAACCACAGTCATGTGGTATTGTTTTTAAGCTCCCTAAAGAGCCTTCTGCGGATCCAAAATGCTGCAGAGTACTGACAGGGAACAGAAAGCGAGAGCATATTTCTCCCATATTGACTTCTCTTCATTGGCTCTTGAATAATCAGCCCCATCTTATCTTAAAGACCTCATAGTACCATATCACCCCAATAGAGCACTTTGCTCCCAGACTGCTGGCTTACTTGTTATTCCTAGAATACTTAAGAGTAGAATGGGAGACAGAGCTTTCAGCTTTCAGGCCCCTTTTCTGTGGAACCAGCTCCCCGAGGAGCCTAGGCAGCATAACTAAAGGGATAGTTCAGAGTCACCTGATCCAGCCCTTAGTTATGCTGTCTAGGCTCCTGGGGGGTTCTCATGATGTTTAATCATGCGAATAATGATAAAACAATAATCATTAGTTATTATTAATCTCTGATTCTCTTCCACAGCGTGTCTTTTGTCCTGTCTCCCTCCCCTCAGCCCCAACCGGTTGCAGCAGATGACTGTCCCTCCCTGAGCCTGGTTCTGTCACATGTTTCATCCTGTTAAGAGTTTTTCCTTCCCACTGTTTCCCAGTGCTTGCTAGTAGGGGGCTCGATTTGATTGTTGGGTTTTCTCTGTAATTATTGTAGGGTCTTTACAATATAAAGCGCTTTGAGGCATTTTTGTTGTTGTGATTTGGTGGTACATACAGGTGCTGATCATAAAATTAGAACATCATGAAAAAGTTGATTTATTTCAGTAATTCCATTCAAAAAGTGAAACTTGTATATTATATTCATTCATTACACACAGACGGATATATTTCAAATGTTTGTTTCTTTTAATTTTGATGATTATAACTGACAACTAATGAAAACCTCAAATTCAGTATCTCAGAAAATTAGAATAGATTCAATATTGAAGACACCTGGTGCCACACTCTAATCAGCTAATTAACTCCAAACACTTGCAAAGGCCTTTAAATGGTTTCAGTCTAGTTCTGTAGGCTACACAATCATGGGGAAGACTGCTGACTTGACAGTTGTCCAAAAGACGACCTTTGACACCTTGCACAAGTAGGGCAAGACACAAAAGGTCATTGCTAAAGAGGCTGGCTGTTCACAGAGCTCTGTGTCCAAGCACATTAACAGAGAGGCGAAGGGAAGGAAGAGATGTTGTAGAAAAAAGTGTATAAGCAATAGAGATAACCGCACCCTGGAGAGGATTGTATAAGAAAACCCATTCAGAAATGTGGGGGAGATTCACAAAGAGTGGACTGCAGCTGGAGTCAGTGCTTCAAGAACCACCACACACAGACGTATACAGTCATGGGTTTCAGCTGTCGCAGTCCTTGTGTCAAGCCACTCTTGAACGAGAGACAGCGTCAGAAGCGTCTCGCCTGGGCTAAAGACAAAAAGGACTGGACTGCTGCTGAGTGCTCCAAAGTTACGTTCTTTGAAAGTCAATTTTGCATTTCCTTTGGAAATCAAGGTCCCAGAGTCTGGAGGAAGAGAGGAGAGGCACAGAATCCACGTTGCTTGAGGTCCAGTGTAAAGTTTCCACAGTCAGTGATGGTTTGGGGTGCCATGTCATCTGCTGGTGTTGGTCCACTGTGTTTTCTGAGGTCCAAGGTCAATGCAGCCGTCTACCAGGAAGTTTTAGAGCACTTCATGCTTCTTGATGCTGACCAACTTTATGGAGATGCAGATTTCATTTTCCAACAGGACCTGGCACCTGCACACAGTGCCAAAGCTACCAGTACCTGCTTTAAGGACCATGGTAACCCTGTTTTTAATTGGCCAGCAAACTCACCTGACCTTTAACCCCATAGAAAATCTATGGGCTATTGTGAAGAGGAAGATGTGATACGCCAGACCCAACAACTCAGAAGAGCTGAAGGCCACTATCAGAGCAACCTGGGCTCTCATAACACCTGAGCAGTGCCACAGACTGATCAACTCCATGCCACGCCGCATTGCTGCAGTAATTCAGGCAAAAGGAGCCCCAACTAAGTATTGAGTGCTGTACATGCTCATACTTTTCATGTTCATACTTTTCAGTTGGCCAACATTTCTAAAAATCCTTTTTTTGATTGGTCTTAAGTAATATTCAAATTTTCTGAGATACTGAATTTGGGGTTTTCATTAGTTGTCAGTTATAATCATCAAAATTAAAAGAAATAAACATTTGAAATATATCAGTCTGTGTGTAATGAATGAATATAATATACAAGTTTCACTTTTTGAATGGAATTACTGAAATAAATCAACTTTTTCATGATGTTCTAATTTTATGATCAGCACCTGTATGTACCACCAAATCACAACAAAAAAAGTGCTTGCTAGTAGCCCCCTACTAGCAAGCACTGGGAAACAGTGGGAAGGAAAAACTCTTAACAGGATGAAACATGTGACAGAACCAGGCTCAGGGAGGGACAGTCATCTGCTGCAACCGGTTGGGGCTGAGGGGAGGGAGACAGGACAAAAGACACGCTGTGGAAGAGAATCAGAGATTAATAATAACTAATGATTATTGTTTTATCATTATTCGCATGATTAAACATCATGAGAACCCCCCAGGAGCCTAGACAGCATAACTAAGGGCTGGATCAGGTGACTCTGAACTATCCCTTTAGTTATGCTGCCTAGGCTCCTCGGGGAGCTGGTTCCACAGAAAAGGGGCCTGAAAGCTGAAAGCTCTGTCTCCCATTCTACTCTTAAGTATTCTAGGAATAACAAGTAAGCCAGCAGTCTGGGAGCAAAGTGCTCTATTGGGGTGATATGGTACTATGAGGTCTTTAAGATAAGATGGGGCTGATTATTCAAGAGCCAATGAAGAGAAGTCAATATGGGAGAAATATGCTCTCGCTTTCTGTTCCCTGTCAGTACTCTGCAGCATTTTGGATCCGCAGAAGGCTCTTTAGGGAGCTTAAAAACAATACCACATGACTGTGGTTCAACTATCAGTGGATTAAACAGAGGCTTTTATATCTACATGAGTATTTTCAGCCTCATAATAATAACAACAACACAAACAAATTCATTACCTGCACTTTATTCTTTTACAGGGAAAGTAGCAGCAAAAGAGCAGATACTGGGTACAAATACTTCACACGCATGCAAGGACTGAAATCTGTAATTTGGAGTCACATGCATAAGGAGAAGAAAGTGTTTTCATTTAATAAAAACAATATTCAAAACATGTATACAACATGTGATATGACAGTGATGAATGTGTATAAATATATATTCTCAGCTTTTTAAAAGGATTTTTTTTGCTCACTTCTAGCTTACTATTTACAGTTCTGTATTTTATCCAGTGTCACAAATCACAGCATGTATAGCCAAAGGTGATTCCCTAATTTGAATAAAACACAAATTAACTAGTAAAAATGGTGCAAACAATAATACAGAGGGATTTCTTTATGCAACTAAATCAACTTTGTACAATCTGAATGCATTCAAATGTCCAATTCTCTTTGTTACAGTTTACTGTGCGGTCTGAATCACTGGTTTTGGGTAATCTAAATGCTCATTCGTCCCCATGTCCCATTTTTGGTGTCCAGCCAGCTGCTGGGAGAGTAGATCCCTATCTCTGGTTCCTCCATTTCATCACCGGATGGAGCCAACTCTTCCTCCTCTGAGCTGCTCCTCCCGGTGCTATCTCCCCTCTGACGAGAATTCTCTTCTTTGATTTTCTTGTAGCAGAAACTGCAGACCCTCAACGCTTTAGTGGGGTGAATGTGATTGATAACGATGCACTGCTTGGAGCAGGAATTGCAAACCAAGAAGCCGCAATTCCTGCAGTGGTGTCGGCGATTGGCCCCACCGAACTTCGTACTGAGGCACCGCATGCATTTGCATGCAACGTGATCAGGAAGCCAGGAAACAGCAAATTTCTTATTAGGTTTGTGGTTGCTGCTCGTTGTGAGGCTGGACTGGAATTCACCGATGTGCTCCATCCAGGCCTGCTTGTCCTTGTTTGAAGGGGCTGACACAAAAAAAGACTTGCTCGGTGTCCTGATCAGCCACTGATGCTTGTATACCTCACTGTCCTCAATGTCTTCCAGCTTTATGTCCTCTGAAATGAAAGTGAATTTGGTGTATTGATAACAGCATAATAATCAGATAGATGAGCTGCTGGTTTTTAGTCTAATCAACACTCAGCACACTCAGTGTTTTCTACCTGCCATTCATATTATGAATAGTTCCTCTTTTCACAGTAAAGCTCTCATTAAGTGTCATGTTTAGCCACAGGAGCAGCAGATGAGTGTCTCACCTAAAGGGATGATCTTCTGCTTATTGTACCAGCGACCATTCACAACAATGCTGCCGTACACCAGAATGTCATTGAAGAGGAAGAAGACTTTCTTCTGCATCTTCTTGCGACCCTGCTTGACCAGAACTCCCTCTCCGATCAGAATCCGGCCCGGCTTACACAAGGACTTCCCTGTGTGATGGAATAAATTCTCAACTGCCTGGACACGGTCGTGGTTCTCTCGTTTAAAGGTTGGGTGATCCATCATTTCTTTGGCATGAACCAGTTCTGCAGCTCAAGATTGTCAGTCCTCCCTTTTAAAGGGTTAGTGACACAGTGGGACTTTCAGAGCGCCAAACACGTCATACAGGAAGCAAAAAAGATGGAGATGTGGGGCAGTAGTAACTAGAAATACAGAAACCAGTCAAACAAACAAAGAAACAATTCTTTTCATTAAGGAATTTTTTTTCTTTACGTTGTTTTTAACTAGTGGTACCCCTTCACATAATCTTCACTCTTATTTGGAAGAACAAATTGTGTGCGAAAGGTAATTGACTGACTTCACTTCTTGCTGGAATTTCAGAATTCATTGATCCATCAGTGATGGTGAATCATACAACAAAGTAGCCTCAAACACCACAGTTAAAGCGTAGCTCAGCAAGTCACATCATGCCAGAGCAAACACAGCTGCATTTCTTTATACTGCTGAGTCCTGTTGGCACTGACATGTCAGTTTTTTAATCAAAGGTCTGTGCTATCTGTGCAGGTTAATTAATAAGTCAGCTTTCAGTCAGAATTCAAAAGAAACTCCAAAAAGCAGGAGGGAGCTGTTTCCGTGTTTTTCCCATGCCAATGAGGAAAAGATTTTTCTTTAAAATGATCAGTGAAGTGCAAGGGATTGAGCACCTGTAAATACTGTTGAATTGAAGTGACCCATTTAATGACATTAGCACTGGTACTGAAATACCAATCAACACAGAGCATTAAACACACCAACTAATAGCTGCAAAATTAATTTCTATACATTTGAATACATATTGTTAGATTTTATTGTACATGAGCTTCTTTTTAATCAAAGTACAGCCTACAAAGTCCAGAACACCTGACTGGAACACCAATATCTTATCTGGGTCAAAACTGGAACTGCAATAACTGGCACTTCCCGATCTTAATCTTCCCAAAAGTGTAGAGTCATTTGGTTGTCTGTTTATCTGTTAGCCAGGTATAACACAGATTCTTATTAGAGTAAATTTCCAGAAAGCAGGTGGAGAGGTGGAGCCTGAGAAAATGAAGAACTTGGCACAGATTCAGACCACTTACTGTGCGCTGTCTTAAATTACTTTCTGCCACGGAAGTCAAAGTCTTTCTGGAAGCAAGTGTCACCACTAGGCAGCCATATTGGTAACAACTCTGGGCATTTATTTGGGGAGTTATTTTGAAGCATTACCTAAAACAGTGTTTTTATTTATTTTCCCCTGGAGCTATCCTTCTACCAAAGTCCTTCTGGAAGTCACATGGGTCCTGCTGTACCTGCCACACAGCCACCCCTTGACATGACAATTTGAATTAATGTCTCATCCTTCTTTATGTCACCTGTGTTTCATTGTATAATCGGTCATCTGTGTACACACATACACACCAGTCACTTTACCTGTCATTATGACCACTCACAGGTGAACTGAATAACACTGGGAACCCTTGGGTCCTGCCATCCATGTGGATGTTACTTTGACATGTACCACCTACCCAAGCACTGTTGCAGACCATGAACACCCTTTCATGGAAACAGTATTCCCTGATAGCTGTGGCCTCTTTCAGCAGGATAATGCTCCCTGCTGCAAAGCAGAAATGGGTCAGGAATGGTTTGAAGAGCACAACGAGTTTGTTGACTTGGCCTCCAAATCCCCCAGATCTCTGGGTTTTCTTTGACACACATTTGCATGGATAATTTTTCAAATATGTAACAGCATATTTACTGGAACTGCTCCTTGTTCCTTGACTTGGGCCTGAGGCAAACAGCCCATAATCGTAAACCTCAGTTAAACTTTGCCCACCTTCTCTTACTGTTTGTGTTTTTCATTATTTTTTAAAAATGTCAGAAACACATGCAGAACATTTTTCTCGAAGTGTAGCTTAATTCTGTTTTTATTAACAAATGGTAACAGTGTCACATCTTCTCTAAACAGCCAGCTCATTTCTTAAAATGAGGAATAACCTGTTTGTCTTTTCATCCCACAGAACAAGGAAACTTGTTCTGATTTTACACTTACGGAAATTCACTCTGCATTGATCACAAGTCCTACCATCAAATCTTATCTTGACTCTCTTGTTATTTAAGGAACTTTTTTCCCCATCATCTTATCTGCTCCTTGTGTACCTACATTTTAGGTTGAGCGTGAGCAAGTGTTTGCAGTGCAGTGGTTTGGACTGTGCCCTCACAGCAAAAAAGATCCCTGGTTTAAACCTTCTGGCAAGCTGGGGTTTGCATTGGATAAGCTCCAGATGAGCGCTTAAGAAAAGAAATGAATGCTGGCAAATGCTCTTTGTGTGATCCTGCAACAAAGGAGAAACTGTATTGCATAAACATCACACTGTTACATTCTTGTAGTAGTCAGCAGCTGTCCCCCTTTTTTAATTTTCTCTCTGCTGTGACTATTTTCTGTTTTGAAAACTTGAACAAAACAGCAAAATAAAATGCTGTCTCAGATCCGTTTATGTGGTTGGGACAGGCAGCGCGGTGCATGTGGATGCAGCCAGCCAAAGCCCAGCATCTGAAACAAACTGAGTGACTTTGCAAATTGACAGTGCACGTTGATCCACTAACGCATTTGCAAAGAAGTTATTTCCTCGTTTTGTTGCAAATAACTCGCAATTGTGACTGACTTCAGGAGCTGAAGAGCAGAGCCGTTTGACAGTAAAATAGTGACACCTGCTGGATGAAAATGGACAATGCACAGGTCATAGAGCGGCGAATAAAAAAATATTAATTTGCTGCTCATTTGTAGAGTAAGCTCAGGTTATGGAATCCATTACCTTTAAAACCGAATAAGCTGCTGCGATATGGTTAAGCACTTTGTTCTGTTTTGCTGTATTTTCAAAAAAAAATTTAAGACCAGAGACTAAATATAAAGGAGCAGGAGCAAACTGTAGTCAAAACTGTAAATATTTAAATAATGTGTAAATATGTAAATATTTTTTAAAAAATTAGTCCAGGTTTTAATGAAATGGTTCAAATGGATCTGTGTTTTTGTGATGGTAAAAAAAGTGACTACAATAAATTATTTCGAAACTTTTCCCAACTTTAATGTGATCTATTATATGTATAAGTCAACTGGAAAACAAATCTGTTAAAAATGTAAAAAAAAAATAAGCTGGTTAAATTAATACTTTGTTGCTGAAGCACCTTTTGGTTCAGCATTTAATCTTCTTGGGCAGGAGTCTGTCAGCGGGGAAGAGCTTGACTTGCCAATATTTGCCCACTCTTCCTCGCAAAAGTCCTCCAATTGAGGGCAAGATAAATAATATGTAATATATACACTATAAAAAATCATAATATGTACACAAAGAATCTGGTCCTCCAGTCCAGTCTGTCATTCAAGTGAACTCCCAGGTACCTGTAGCTGTCCACCGTTTCCACGTCCTCTCCCATGATGTTAATGGGCACAGTCGCAGTTTTATTCCTCCGGAAATTGACCACCATCTCTTTTGTCTTGCTGACATTGAGAAGGAGGTGATTTCTGCTGGACCACTACACAAAGCTCCTCAGCAGCTCCCTATACCGCATGCGACTCCTGCCCACACACACTTGATACACCCAGCCACTGCAGTGTCATCAGAGAACTTCTGCAGGTGGCATGTTTCACTGTTGTATTGGAAATCTGAGGTGTAGAAGGTAAACAGGAATGGAGATAGAACTGTCCCCTATGGTGCCCCAGTATTACTAACCACCACATCAGATAGGGTCCTCCCAGATGTACAAACTGAGGCCTAGTCAACAATCCAGGAGACAGCAGAAGTGGTGACACCCCTCTTGAGCAGCTTCTCACTCAGTAGAGGTGGTTGGATGGTATTAAAGGCACTAGAAAAATCAAAAAACATGATTCTCACCATGCCACTAGTACCATCCAGGTGAGAGTGAGCATGCTGCAGCAGGTAAGTAACTGCATCATCCACCCCCACACGAGGCTGCTAAGCAAGCTGAAGAGGGTCGAGAGCATGTTTTACCTGCAAGCTAAGCCGGGCCAGAACCAGTCTCTCCAGCACCTTCATGACATGTAATCTCAAGGCAACTGGTCTGAAATCATTAATGCCAGACAGGGCGACTTTTTTTGGTACTGGCACTAAACATGATGTCTTCCACAGCACCGATACCTTTTCCTGCAGCAGACTCAGACAGCTGAGCAGCACAGGACTTTGGGACCCTGAGACTGATCTGATCAGGGCCTGCAGCTTTGCCTTGGTGGAGTCGCTCCAGCTGTCGCCTCACCTGGTCAGCCATCACACTCAAGCCCTGTATTGGGGTGGGGTGGGGGATTTTTTGATGGCTGAGGAGGTATTAGGATTGGAGTGCTGTGTGAGGAGGGGCAACAGGGAGTCCAGTCCTGAACCTGTTGACAAACACATTTCGCTCACTGGCTCTGTCCAGGCTCTTAACATGCTGGTACATGTTATAAAAATGATAAACACACGCATTAACTTCCTTGAATAAAGTGTTATTCATTTATGTCACTATGTTTTCAGAATATAAATATTCAATAAATGCTCATGTTCTCTAATGACGCTTGCTGGTGCAGCGGGGTTGCAGTTGCTCATTACGACCACCGGGGGCAGCCCAACTAGAATGCAGCCTGGGAAGCATCACAGCCCACCACAATATATAAATATATTTTTAAAAAGTCATGTTACATGTACATATATAACTAAGCGTAATTTTAAATAATAATGTTTGTTTTGTTAATTTAATTTACTATCGCTGCTTGCGTGTTTTGATGACGTCATACGCGCCTTTCCGCTCTCGCTCGCGGCAGTAAACATGGCGCTCGGTTAGCGAAACTGCCGTGTGCATTCAGTCCTAGGAGGTTTAGATTTCTCTTCCAGGACTTATACGATACGCCTTGCTTTGCTTTGGGCATATAGAGGTGTGTGTGGTGGGCGCTGTGCCCTGAGAGTTTTTACTGAATCAAAGGTAAAGTGAATTTTTGCCTTCGGTGCGGCTTTCGCTGCTAACGCGGGCCTAGCTAACCCAAGCTAACGTTAGCCGCTAACTTGCTTTCCAGGCTAACTTGCATGAGTGTTGCTGAAGAGTTAACGGCTCTGTGATGTTTTACAGCTTACGCACAAGTTTCATTGCGCTAATCTGTAACAGAGATGTTGAGGGGCTTAGCCGGGTAAAGAGTCATGCTTTTTGACCTATTTGCTAATAAATGCTAAGGTGTGTATTGCAGGCAGCTTGGTTTAAATAGCATTGTTATCGGTAGTAGAGTTAACAAATTGGAACCTGCAATCTGTCAGAGTCAAATGTGATGTGAAACATTGAATTAAATTAATAGTATTATATAGCGCCAATTCATATCAATCAGTCGCCTCAAGACGCTTTATATTGTAAAGACCCCTACAATCAAAACGACCCCATATGGCAACAGTGGGACGGAAAAACTCCCTTTTAACAGGAAGAAATCTCCAGGCTTAGGGAGTGGCAGCCATCTGCCGTGATTGGCTGGGTGTGAAGTGCAGGAGACAGGACAAAAGGCGCTTGGTTTAATTATTACTGAAGCCTAAATGTGAGGTAAAAATGTGCTCGGATTTTGGGCTTCTATGATTATTTTAACTCCTCCTTTGTTGTCACTGTATTACATGGCAGGGTGAAGGAGACACACCGTCACAATGGGGCGACGCTCAACCTCCTCCACCAAGAGTGGGAAGTTTATGAACCCCACCGACCAGGCCAGTAAGTACTGACAATAAAACTCAGCCAGTTCGATTTGGATTTGATCTGTTGAGTAATAGTTTGTTGTTGATCAGCTGTGAGAACTATAAATATTGTATTTACTTCTTGTTTGTTCGCTTTTACAGGAAAGGAGGCCAGAAAAAGGGAGTTGAAAAAGGTTAGAAACACTCACTTAATAAAAAAAAGATCACTTTTAATGTGATATTCAAAAACAGGAGTTGTGGTGCTACAATGATAACGTCTTTCTTCATTTGGAAATACTAGAACAAGAAGCAGAGAATGATGGTGAGAGCAGCGGTGCTGAAGATGAAGGATCCAAGACAGATCATCAGAGATATGGAGAAGCTGGATGAGATGGGTGAGTTTGTGCAGTTGTGCAGTCGTGTGTGTAAGCATAATGTGTCTGTGTTTCAGCATTTCAGGTTTTTAAGTAATGTCAGCAGAAAATCCATCATAAATTAAATTCTGCAAATAATCTCCTGCTTTTCTAAAGAACAAAATATTGCTTTCTGAACAGAGTTCAACCCAGTTCAGCAGCCCTTGCTGAATGAGAAGGTGTTGAGGGACAAGAGGAAGAAGTTGCGTGAGACATTTGAACGCATTGTCCGTCTGTACGAGAGAGAGAATCCTGAAACCTACAAGGAACTACGCAAACTGGAATTGGACTATGAGACCAAACGAGGGCAGCTGGCTCTTTATTTTGACTCAGTCAAGGTATGTTGGGAATGGTGTGTAGATCCATATGCATGTTTTTATTTCCTGGGTTTGTAATTGATGCATGGATGAGAGGTATATTGTAAGCAAATTTTCCTAAAGGCTTACTTACACATGGTTGGGCTGAGAGTTTTTGTTGTATTGTGAACCTTTGTAGTGGTGAATATAATTTTAATAGAGTCTTAAAAGTCAGTAATATCATTATTTTTGGAGAGACACCAAAAACCATGTGACTCTTGTTTTATCTGTGTTAAACCTGAATGCTTCAAATTCGTTGTTGTTTCTTGTATCTCTCTGTTTACACTTTTGTATGGTGTGTCCTCTTTTTCAGAATGCAGAGTCAGTGGAGGTTGACAGTATCCCTCTACCAGACATGCCTCATGCCCCATCCAGTATCCACATCCAAGACATCCCACTTCCAGGAGCTCAGCCTCCCTCCATATTGAAAAAGAGCTCCACTTTTGGGTAGGAGTCATTCTGCGTGGAGTGCAGTTAAACTCGGTATATGACTCTTCAGAGATTTACTGTGAAACTGAGGGAATTCTGTTTTTATGCATGTCTTAGTAAAGGACCTTCATCATCCTCTGGACCGGTGTTGGTAACAGTCCCAGGTGTCCCACGGTTACCACCAGGAAAGAAGCCCCCTGGGCCCCCACCTGGCCCCCCACCTCCACAAGTCCTGGCACTGTATGGTATTCCTGCTCGACGAAGTTATGGCACAGACACAGGTGAGATGCAGACAGTTTCTTTTTTGATAGTGAAATGATTTTTGCTCCTATAATTTAACCTTTTTTCTTGTTATGTTTGTATTTATCCCTTGAACAGAGCCTTCCATTCCGGGGTTAGAAAAGGACTCTGCAATGGATTTGGGGAGAGATCGGGACAGCGGGAGTGAGAGCGACAGAGATCGGGATGATCTTGATGACGACAGCGACTCTGAAGAGATCAGTGAAGATGAGAGAGACGAAGGGGGAGATTGTGACCAGAGAGTGCGCATGGACAGGCAAGATGATGAGAGAGAAAGAGAGGAAGATAGAGACAGAAATGAAAGGCATGCTGGTGAGTGTTTCAGGCTACTTCTGCACATTTAAGCCTCAGCTCACAACTTTAAGTTGCCTTTAATCTATCTAGTACTAGTAGAATTGTATTTGTACATTGTTATTCCCGATTGTGTTGATGTCTGACTGCTTCAGGTCGTAGTGTACATTTCGCGGATATGCCTGCAGAGGCACCCCGTGAAGGAAAAAGGAAGAAAAAGAGGGTGGTAAAGAAGACCAAGGCCATTACCCCTCTGCAAGCCATGATGTTAAGGATGGCAGGTACTGTCAATGCTAAGCACTAAGCTAGTGCATCTCATTTTGATCTCTTTTTATCATTATATTGCATGATAGATTATTTTTTTGTCCTCAGGTCAGTCAGTTCCTGAAGAGGAGGAAGAAGAGGAGGTAGAGGAAGAATACACAGATGAGTCAGACAGCTCTGACATCGAGGACAGAGGACCGCCAGGGGACAACCAGTCCCATCTTATGGCCAATCAGCGCCTGCCCCCTCCTGCTGGGCCTACAGGACAGCAAGGGCCTCCACACTTGCAGGGCCCACCAATGACTGGTCCTCCACCACTGGGTCCACCTCCAGCACCCCCAATGAGGCCTCCTGGTCCACCCTCTGGTCCTCCACCTGGCCCACCACCAGGTCAGCTTCATTAGCTGAAAGATTCAGTGCTTCAGCTCTGCACTAGATACTAGAATAACTCCCTGTACCTGTTCTGTGAGCTTCTTCTACTTATCTAAGTATGAATGCCCTGAATCATTTAGATATGTTCTGTTATGTTCAGGTGCTCCTCCATTCTTGAGGCCTCCTGGCATGCCTGCAGGGATGAGGGCTCCAATGCCTCGGCTTCTGCCTCCTGGCCCTCCACCGGGTCGACCACCTGGTCCTCCTCCGGGCCCCCCTCCTGGCCTGCCACCGGGCCCTCCACCACGTGGACCCCCTCCCAGGCTACCACCCCCAGCACCACCAGGTAGGCGTGTGTGTGTGTCTAAGTACACAGAGTGGTGAGAAGAGCTGTTGCATGCATTTCTCATCTGTGTTTTGTCTCCTTATAGGTATCCCTCCTCCTCCCCCAAGAGCAGGCGGGCCCCCACGTCCGCTTGCCCCACCACTCACTCTCTTTCCTCCACCTCTCAATTCCAATGTGCTCAGTGCTCCTCCAAACATTGTTCAGCGGCAGAAAGGCCCAGGATCAAGCCAGGATGGTTCACAGACCAACCTGCAACCCCCTACCATGCCCATGCGACCTGGTGTCATGCAGATGCCCCCTCCGCCTGGGACAGCTGCCGCCTCCACGGGCACCAATCCTGGCAGCAATCCCCCCAGCCACCACCACGCAGCCACCATTGAAAAACGTGCAAACATCACCTCTGTTGCAGCTGCTGGAGGCAACCTTGCAGCAGGTGCTGGCGCTGGCGGGGCCACCATCTCTGCCAAACCTCAAATTATTAATCCCAAGGCGGAGGTCACCCGCTTTGTGCCCACGGCACTGAGAGTGCGTAGGGACAAGGCTGGAGCAGTGCCAGGAGCTGCACCTGGGCCCCTGGAGAAAGCAGGGGGTTCTGTTGGAGGAAGGAGGGGAGATGAAGGTGTGGGAGGAGGCCAGTGGCAGAAACAGCACACCACAACAGCTTCTATGGGTGTGGCCAATCCAGCCCAGATGGGTGCTGTGCCTCAGCCTAGCATGAAGACTAAAGACCAGGTGTATGAAGCCTTTATGCGGGAAATGGAGGGACTCCTTTAAGACTCAGGAGCATATTGTGGATAGTGATGATCAGCGGGGCAAGCTGAACAACGGCAGTGTGTTTGTTTAGTGCTATCTGTGCAGAGTTATAGAAGTAGCTGTCTTCAGGGCTTTTTCGTTCACCAACCAGCAAAAGTCCACTTCACCTGCAGCACTGTTCTCAGCAGGCTCATCTTCATTTGATCTGGGTTAAGTTTTTGTTGCATCAACAAGAATGAATTCCAAAAGAAGTCAGTTTTTCATTTCGCTGGGCAACTCATACTTCATGAGAAGAACACTATGCTCTGCACAGAAGGGCTTTTTGTCATTGTTTTTTTTTTTTAACCCTGTAATTTTTCCTCTAGCCAGCTGTTTGCCACATAAAAGCAATCTTGTATGACTTTTTTTTGTTATTAGTATTGGTGATCTCCTAACATCAAAATAAAGTTGTAGAATGTGTTCCAACCACTGACAAAGTACATGTGTAAAACTGTTTGATCTGCAGCCCAATAAATACTCAGAAAGCTGTTTTAACCTCGTTTCAGCCTCAGTTAATACGGGGGAGAAATTACAATGTAATTTTTAGCCAATCGCTAGTGTTGTTGCTGGTGGATGTGTTGTCATAGCCACGCGTGAGTGCAGTCTTACATAAACTCAAACTTCCATCATCCATTGCGGCTTAAACGTGAAGAGGTCTTTGCGCCTGCGCAGTGCGGAGCTGACGACACGTTGGGCAAGAAGCATGGCGGACGAGGAGAGCGTAAAGCCAAACACAGATGAAAAACTCGAGGTTTCGAGCAGTGATGAAGGCAGCAGTCACGCTGATATCGGCGAGAACGAT
Source organism: Archocentrus centrarchus (assembly GCF_007364275.1). NCBI lineage: Eukaryota > Metazoa > Chordata > Actinopteri > Cichliformes > Cichlidae > Archocentrus > Archocentrus centrarchus. The sequence goes on along the minus strand of NC_044353.1, from coordinate 9,926,199 downwards.
GAGACGGTGAAGACCTTCAAGGATCTGGTAAGTTTGCTTCAGAGAGCAAAATGGAAAAAACATTTCAGCGACTTTAACTCTCAGCGAACATTGCCGTTTGAGTTAGCCTCAAACTCCGCTGTTATGTAAATCTCATTTTATCGTATTAAATGTGAATGGGATCTGCCTGTGAACGGTTATAAAGCGCTAGAACAGCATTATCACCATGTTACAAAGACTTGTACCTGGTTTCTACCCCCGACAGGGAGTTACTGAGGTTCTCTGTGAGGCTTGTGATCAGCTGGGATGGAAGAGCCCCACAAAGATCCAAGTGGAAGCTATACCAGTGGCTCTGCAAGGTGAGAGATCACAGTTTTACTGAAATAAAAGTACTGATTTATAAGTACTTCACTACAAATAAGAAGTATATGTCAGTATGCAGATACTATATAATATTATCACTGGTATTTAAGCAGTATTGCAGCAGTTTTTGAGGTTTATCTAGTTATTTACCATTCATGGATTATATGTTGAGTGCTTTTTGTGAGCAGTACAGTGCCGGATTTTCACAGAATTTCGCAGTCAAATGTATTAATTATTATCAGGAGAATAACAAATTAACTGCACCTCAAAAATAAAATAAATGTGATGAATTCAGTCCCTGTACAAATGCAGGGAGAGCTTGGTCCACATTGCCGGCAATAAGTCCGACTCGGATTGGGGCTGCGACTGCAGTGATGTGGACACTCCACCAGCCCACTGTGGTAAAGTGAGAGCTGAGCATAAAAGTGGAGCTGTTGATTTACTGGTCAGTGGTTGGATGGATGCATGGTGATAAATTAACTAGGCCCTCACAAACACCTTTTAAAGAAGAGATGACAACAAGCTGTTTCAGAAAAGGCGTTCAGATTTAGTTTACACCCTGTTCATCAGAGAGTTCACATTATGAGCTATATACCTCGAACAAAGATCTGGAAACTGAAATCTAGGATTGGAAATTAGCTTGTGCTCTAACTTATGCCGTGATTACACACCTCTTACCCTATGTAACATAATGTAATTCCTGCATTATTTATTAGTCATTATAATGAAATGCAGTGTTTCATTCTGACTCAAGAGTTTCACATCATGTTTAAAACTCTAAAGGTAAAAAAAAAAATGAAGTAGAAAGTAAATGAAATGGTCAAAAATAAACAATAAAATCTGTGTTACTTGAGTAACAGTATTTAGTAACTTGCTGCTGCTAAATATGCGTGACTTTTGTCTCTGACCTGCAGGTAAGGACGTTATTGGCCTGGCGGAGACTGGTTCAGGAAAGACTGGTGCCTTTGCTCTGCCTATCCTCCAGTCGCTGCTGGCCTCACCCCAGAGGCTTCATACGCTTGTTCTCACCCCCACCAGAGAGCTGGCATTTCAGATCTCGGAGCAATTTGAGGCTCTGGGCTCCAGCATTGGTGTTAAGTGTGGTGTGTATCTATCAGAGGGTGAGGGTGTTTGCAGTGTTGCAGGAGGCTCCGGGCTCTAAATCTGTCTCATTTTTGTTGCAGCTGTGATAGTGGGTGGAATCGACATGATGTCCCAGTCCTTGGTGTTAGCGAAAAAGCCGCACGTTGTTATTGGTGAGACTATAACAAAAATTACATCACATATTTTTACACTGCTTATGCTAACCCAGTATCATACAATAAAACACATTTATTCTAGAAAACATGAAAGTTAATATAATAAAGATAAAGTGTTTTTGTTTTTATTGTTTTTTTCCAGCTACACCCGGTCGCTTGATTGATCACCTGGAGAACACGAAGGGCTTCTCCCTACGAGCGCTGAAGTACCTGGTCATGGATGAAGCAGACAGAATCCTCAACATGGACTTTGAAACTGAGGTCAGGCATTTTTTTTTTTACTACAAGTCTCATTCACCCAGTCAGGCACAGATTCATATAGCACTTTGATCTGTGCCTAAACACTTTATCTAACATACATATGTTCACGTGCCATTTAGGGGAAATTCAGGTTTGAGTATCTTGCCCAGGGATACTTCGACACTTTGAGTTGGGAATCACTTCGACCTTCCAAACGATAGGCTGTAGCAACTGAGCCACAGCCACCTCCATGTGCCATTAAAGTGGCAATCTCAAAGATTATTACTGAATGAAGTAGCACAAAGGCGATGGAGCCGATGGTCCTCTGGTGAAAGTATGTTAAAGTGGATGTGACATCATTGGGACGAATGCTGCTAATCCAAAAAGTGAACATATCTTAGACTTCACGTAGATGGCCATAAAATGGTAAAAACATTAGGTGGCTTATGTGTTGTTGCTCATCAGAAACATGTCAACATCGTTAAATAGCATTTCATGACAGTGGACACGTTTGAAAGATTACAAAAAGAAGCAGACACGTTGAGCTGTTGGATAAGAACCTGCAGGCGACAGGCCGCACACCTCCGTCTTCTAAAGCTAGATTTGTGGTTGTGAATTTGTGTATTTGTGTAGCTCTTAGGCTATAAAGTGAGAAGATTTTCAAGAATTCAACCAATGCAAGTTTTACGGAGAAGCATTTAGTCCACCTGGGATGTGCTGTGGGTAGGCTGAATGCTGATTTGGTTGAGAAGTTGGCTTTAACAGAAAAAAGAAACAGTCACAGCTGAGTTCAGTTATAGCACAAAGATGGTCTCTGCGTAGGTGCTGTGCAGAGCACAACACAGCACAGTGACAAGCAGTAACCATCTCTCACTTCCCCCTGCCCTGCTGTTTGCACATTCATGCTGTCTGATTGTAGCTGCTCACAGAATGATGGGGAAAAAAGACCCATCTTTGCCCAGCCACAGTGTTTTTATGCCCACTGAATTCTGTGACTTGTAGCATTAAACTGCATTTATGCTGTTACTTACTAGGTGGATAAAATCTTGAAGGTGATTCCCAGAGAAAGGCGCACCTTCTTGTTCTCGGCCACCATGACCAAAAAGGTATGTTTTTGCTCAGCTCTAAGTCGACAGAGCATGTTAGCTCCATTTCTTTTAGTCCACCTTTGTTCTTGCAGCTGCTAGTCCTGCACGTCATGAGGACAGGTAATAAGTAACTGCTAGAATAACCTTTGTCTAACTTTCTTTCAAATATTTACAGGTCCAGAAACTACAGAGAGCAGCTTTGAAGGATCCTGTGAAGTGTGCAGTGTCTACAAAATATTCCACAGTAGACAAACTGCAGCAGTACTACATTTTTATACCATCTAAGTACAAGGTAGGGTGCACACACATACATGCATTGATCATGTGCTGCAGTGCTGATGTTTTATACTCAGTAAGTTTTGCACTTGTGTTCGTTTTCCAACAGGACTGTTACCTGGTTTCCATCCTCAACGAGCTGGCCGGAAACTCCTTTATGATTTTCTGCAGCACATGTAACACTGCCCAGCGGGTGGCGCTGTTGTTAAGGAATCTTGGCATCACTGCTATCCCTCTGCATGGACAGATGAGTCAGGTAGAGCTTCAGAGGTTGATGCATGTTTAAACATGGAGTTTCAGGCTTTTTTTTTTTTTTTTTTTTTTGGTGTCAGCATTCATTATAATGTCTGGTGCTTACAGAATAAGCGTCTTGGAGCTCTGAACAAGTTCAAGTCCAAGTCTCGTTCAGTGCTGCTGGCAACTGATGTGGCGTCCAGAGGACTGGATATTCCTCATGTCGACTGTGTCATCAATTATGACATTCCCACTCACTCTAAGGTGCTTATAACCACGCTGCTGGTGTATTTGATGATTAAATTCACTTCACCCGTGAACTGATCCCTGGAACTGTTTGATCTTACAGGACTACATTCACAGAGTTGGCCGAACAGCCAGAGCAGGACGATCTGGGAAATCCATCACTTTTGTCACTCAGTAAGAAGGGCCTGCTTATTGTCACCTACCACTTCATACTCAATAACATCAGTTTTTGCTTCCTTTTATAGTAATTTTGATACAATTTTTGGCATGATTAAATTATTGCTAATATGTTTTTCTGAATGGTTGAATAAGTTGTGCAATATGTTGCTGTTTATGCACCAAGTGACCGTGAAGTCAGTGCAGTAAACAAACACATCTCTGTTATCCGAGGTATGATGTGGAGCTTTTCCAGCGAATTGAAAGCTTGATTGGGAAGAAACTTCCAGCCTTTCCTACTCAAGAGGAGGAAGTGATGATGTTGGTGGAGAGGGTGAGCGAGGCCCAGAGATTTGCCAAAATAGTGAGTCATCCTTTCTCTGTGATCGCTCTTTTCTCAGTGTTGATCAAGTGTTTTTTTTTTTTCTCGATGAAAATTACATTCTATGTACTGCCTGTATAGAATGTAATTTGGGTGTAACTTGGTCCCTGCCTCCTTCCCTTAGCCTCTTCTGAAGCGCCCATCTTCTGCATCTTAAATTATCTCACAAGAAAAAAAAAAAAAAAGCAGCAGTGTTGGTCCTTTCAGCGGAAGTCTGTTTTTGTTAAGCAGGAGAGGAAGAGCGTTTTAATTTGTAGGTCCAGGAAACAGAATGCTAGTCCTGCAATTGGGGGGTGGGAGGGTGTTGTTCCAGGTGCTGGTACAGGTAGATAGGAGAGGGTGAGGAACACATGCACGAGTGTGTGACTGTGTGTGCGTGTCTAAAAATGGTCCAGCTTAAAGTCACAATACTTTAATGTTGAATGACTGATATAAAATGTTGATATATTGTTTAATACTAAGAAAATACTAAGAAAAGAAAAATTGTCTTCCTCAGGAAATGAAGGAACAAGGTGACAAAAGGAAAAGGCCCAAAAGAGGAGACGGAGACGAGGATGACACGGAACAGGCGACCGGCGTGAGGAAGAAAGTTAGAGGAGGAGGTGGAGGAGGGAAGAAGCGGGGTGGAGGAGCCTGGAGGGGGGGACGCTGAAGAGCCTAACATTAACGGACTGCACAGAACTATGACATACGACGTCTTTAGTGTTTTTGATGTAAAACTTAATTGTTATGACAGCATGTTTTCCACTGCTTCGTTTGAAAGCAAATGACTATTTAATTACAGAAAACATGTTTTTCTCACCCTGTATGAGTTGTTTCCATTTGTAATAAAACTCAGAGCTGTAGGATTGTGTGAGCTGATGCTGTTCTTGCTTTCAGACAGAAGAGGGAGATGTTCCAGAGATGTTCTCCCTCCTGTGTTTTCTCTCCTTTAAGGATATTTTCTTTAGAAAACCTGAGAGGTATTACACAGCAATAACAATGCATTGGTACTTTGAGGGATTTTTGTAATGTGGGCAAGCAACAGTTGCAATAATTATGTTTATTTTTTATGCTTGTCAGTGGTTTGCAGCAAATTGAGGGGTTGGTTTTTTCCAGCCAATGGTGGAGAAGGGCAGAGAAAGACCGCAAAATGAGAGCCCAATCGTTTCTAGGCTGCATGTGGTGGGTGTGCAGTGCCTAGATATTTGTGGGATAGATTTTAAGAGGCATCCACCGCAGCAGTGTATTTATCATCACCGTCTTTATTAATGACTGAGGAGACTGTGACAGGCATGAGGGCACGCAGCTAAAAATTTATTCCCGGGTGAATCATCACAGAGCGGGACAGGGTGGCGTATCGATCTGCGCGATCACTTTCTAAGTGCGCGCAGTCCACCGTAGGCGGGAGCAGCAGTGGTCAAGCCCGCTCGCTTTAGGAGGGGCCCCAGCGTGGAGGCAGCACTGCGCGTTGTGCTGCATACCGAAGCCCAGATACATGCCTGCGTTTCACTTGTGGGTAGCAGCTATATAGTTGCGTTTAGGGTCTAACCAGGGGGAGCTTTGCGAACAGGATCTGACTGCTGCTGCAGGTAAGTTTGTTCGTAACCACCGCGCGGGCGAGGATGATGGAGCGATGAGCGGCGTATATGAATGAATATTAGACCGTCAGTGAGCAGCCTACAGTATAGGGGATGGAGGTCGCTCCTGAAACTTACTTTGGCTGCAGCCTTTATTTGAGTAGCGAGTTCAAAATCCACCTCTTGGTGTCGTGAGCGCTGGCGCTGACCCCGAGGACAGTTTTTCCACCTAGATGCGGGTTAATTGGTAACACCTGAACTCTTTAATACACAGCAGAGAAAGTGGAGGCTGACTGTGGTAAGCTAGCTTTAGGACTACACTTTACTTCGGCTTATGGAAATAATTTTTATCTGTTGTTTTATTATTTAGTAGTTCTCCAGACGAGAATATTTAGCTGCTGTTACCCTTTTTTATTCACCGTGTCGTGACATATTCCGGTTTAACTACTTTGTGCGTGTAGCTAGCTCTGTCAGTTACGCAGGTTTATTACGCAGATATTATCCTGGTATTTGGAAAGCACGACTTCAGCAGCAAGTTTTAGGCGTTCAGGCTTTACCGAGCGACTTGGATAGGTGTTTGTTTTGTATACAGCGATGTCTCTTGGGAAGGAGTGACCCGCTGCGTGTGCCACTCACGACGTCGCTCTGTCCCGTTGGATGTGCTGGGAGAGCTGTGTAGCCTGCGCAGTATGCGCATTATTGTTACGCAGCGTCAGCCTGTCAAACACTGAAGCCTGACTCACAACTTTTGGTTCATTCTCTGAACTGGTGACATATGGTTTCCCTTTCTCACTGTATTACTTTGTTATAGCAGCTGTGAGCCTTCAGTCATGTTTGCTGTCACACAGATGCTCAGCGAATTAGACTGATTTCATAAATATTAGTGCCACTCTGTTAATTATAAAGTTTCATGACCTTTCTACCTTTCTTGAATTTATACTGATCACAGAAGATAAGGTGTAAAATTCAGTCCAATTCTGCATTGGGTGTGATTTGTAGCGCTCATGTTTTATACTAATCCCTGCACCCTTGTCTCTTCTAGGTGGCCATATTGTGGTGATAAATCCTAGTAAAGATGTCTCACCGGAGTGGGCAAGAGGACCCAGAGCGCTACCTGTTTGTGGACCGGGCTGTGGTTTACAACCCAGCCACACAGGCTGACTGGACGGCCAAGAAGCTGGTGTGGGTTCCCTCTGAGCGCCATGGCTTTGAGGCGGCCAGTATCCGAGAAGAGCGTGGCGAGGAGGTGCTGGTGGAGCTGGCAGAGAATGGTAAAAAGGTGGTGATCAACAAGGATGACATCCAGAAGATGAACCCACCCAAGTTTAGCAAGGTGGAAGACATGGCCGAGCTCACCTGCCTGAATGAGGCGTCTGTGCTGCACAACCTGAAGGACCGCTACTACTCTGGGCTCATATACGTGAGTGACTTAGACCTGGAGCCTGCAAAAAGTCGTGTTTTTTGTAACAGTTTGGTTGACTTTAAAATGATTTCCCTGGCTGTGCTGCTTGTATGCAGGCAGTTGTTAAAATTTTAGTCATCTGTCTTAGAGTCTTGGGTAAAAATGAAATCTGATAGTTATCCATCTTTGTATAGGGAGAAAAAAAAAACACCTTCAGAATGGCTCCTGACCACACAAACAAGCAAACACACATATTTGCACAAAGAATGACAGACTGAGCTTACTGGTCTGTCAACCATTGCCAGAGCTCCCCTCTTTAGTGCCATGGCTTCCCTCTCACCTCAGCTGAAGACAGACCTTTGCCATAAACGCTGCTGGTTTCATTTTATTTGTCTCAGATATGGCTCGATACTCCACCACTACCACCACCACCACCCCACCTACTGTGTAAAGCATTTGGCTTGAAACGCAACGGAGGATGGAACTAGTTTGTCACTTTTCTTTTAGCTTTCAAAGTGTCGGTGTTGTGCAGTTTCAGTTCATCAGGATAACCATAAATCTGTTCAGTTCTCCCCATCCACATGACACTACAAGACCAGTTTTTTTTTTTTTAATATATTACACATGTAGTTCCAGTCTGGAAAATCTCTCTGGTATCTGTAAATCAAAATGTAATCCATTTTAGAGTATATGTTTGAATTTTTTACCAAGTTTGGAGTGGTCTCTATCACTGCATTGCTTCTGTCCCCATAATCCAGTTTCACTACAGATGAAGCTGCTCTGTGATGTGCTCTCGACCCATTTAGTGACATGTTTACCAGGAATAGAATGTGGGTTAGTCTTCACCTGAGAGACTCGGGTTCAGGCACTGCTGGGCGAGCTGTCTCACTTAGAAATGAGCCTTTCAGCCTGTAAGACATGATAACTCTCTGATGAAGTCAGTAATTATTTGCGTGTGAACGCAGCAACACATTGCAATTGTTGAATGCTTGAAACTATTATAATTTGCCGCTACTAAAATGGAAGAAAGCATTTCGGCAATTTCCCATATGGCTTGAATTTACACGTCATTCCACCAGCTCCCTCTTCAGTTCCTCTTCACGTTCTCGCTAATACCATGGTGTCATGGTTTCTGCTTTTTCTTGGTTCAGAATTGGCTTTGGTGCTTGTTAATTGTCCCCTTGCCTAAGAGAAATTGAAAACATATGCCTGACTGTGTTGGTTTTCTAGAATTTTCTCCTGTTTAGCTCATTCTTAGAAAAAGAAGCCCAGTGTGTTTGAACTACCCCCCAGAGCTCTGCTACATCTACTGCAGACATAATACAATGCCTTCCTCAGGGCTGTGCTTTAAATTGAGATAATCGGGGTGACTTCTACAGTATATATGAATCATAATATGATCAACATAGGTCTGCGGGGTTTCTGCAAGTTGAAGCCAGTCTGTGCTAATTCTTTTTGTAAACCTATAAAATATTTTTAGCAGTTTGCCTTTAAGATATACTCACTGTTGTTCATTACCTTCATATATTAAAGGCAGTTTTTGTAGTTTTGTCCTCTTGTAATTAGAAAATCCATGTCAATAAGCCCTGATCATAATCCATGTTCTAGCAGAAAACATATGTTGTTGTGTGACATGTGGTTCCTTACTGCGCCGTGTCTTTATGTGTCAGGCAATTAGAAATAAGAGGTTTGTTGTGACTTGATTTATTAGCTTGGGAACACATCTACATAGCTGATGTCTCGTGATTTTTCATTATCTCCTTTTCCATTGTTTAAGCGTTGAAAATTAAAGTTAAGCGGAGTAGACTGAACGAGATGATTCAGTGCAAACCTCGCTGTGCACATACTGGTTTTTTTTTTTAAGGTCACTGTGAAGAAAATAAGTCCTATTTATTGTTGCCTAAACACACAGAAACAGTTAACTGTGGACATCCAGTAATTTTCCAGTGTGTATCTTGTCGCACACCTTTTACCGGGCAGCAAACTCCTGGTTTCCATCTGAATTTTCTGACCTGTACTGTCTCTTTGTATGGTCCTTTGTCCGTCTGATGCTTCTTTCGTGTAACGTCAGTCCGCCTGTTGAGCTCGCTCACTAAATTTGGCACCTTTCTATCTGTACGGTGGTGAGTCACAGGCAAGCCCCCATGCTGCACACTAACAGGGCTACAAGCAGGCCTTTGTGTTGTTAGATAAGCCTCAGCTGTCAGAAAGCCTCAGCATTCTTCCATGGCAAAAAAGACCGTCCGTCTGTCTGTCTCCTGCCGCCTACTTCAGCTCTGCTGCTGCTCAGTGTCTGTCCTATCTTCATCAGCTCGGTTCACTTTCCCACACTCACTCTGACGTGCTTGTCCTGGAGAATAATGGCATAGACTTTCTTTGCTTCTTGGGATGTATTGATGTATTGGTCTGCTATAGGTATCAGCTGATGATTTAGTCTGGTGACTGATATTGGCTTAAAAGGCTTAGCTTTGAGTTACATTCATTTTACACTGGCTGAAAGTTTAAATATTGTATGAAAAAGAGTGGAAAAAAAACCTGGACCAGCTATTGGATATATTCTTATCTAGTTTTGAATATTTGATACATATAAATGTCCCTACTCAAAATTTATTTCCTAAGCTAAAGGTAAAGCAGCATAAGAAAGGAAAAGTGCACAGCCTTGCTTATCGCCATAACCTTGTAGAGAAAGTGGTTTTATATGATTAGATTAAAGTTATCTGTTGACTTCTATTCCTGGAGGAAATTAGGATGTGATGTAAGCTATTGCTGTGCTCTGATTGTGCTTCTTTGACATTATATCATCTTTATTAAGTCTCTGTGATTCTGACAGAAAGAAAGTTTGCTGAAGATGTAGTGGCATTGGTTCATGCTGCATTTTTAATAGCACACAGTCAGTTTTAACCCATGGGCCACACTGCTTTAAAGCTCATCCATTTGATTGTTCTACTGCTGTTAAAGTGATTGGATAGCATGCATTTCAGTTTTTTACTTCAAAAGCCAAGTCTGAAGTATTTATTAGCTTTGTTATGTAATCAGTGAAGCAGAGCCATGTTGGGGGGGGGTCAAAGTCTGATGTAGTCCACACAGATCAATGGCACAGAGGCAGCCTCTGCACTCAAAGTTCCCTTTCCAGCTTTTGGAGTGGAGAAAGCTCCGTCAACGTGGGCCTGCCGTCTGACTGATCAGAGGTGGCAGATGGGGTCGGCTGTTGTGTCTGCTGTTGCCTGTGTGTTGCTCAGCTGTTACTAGGCCACAGCATCCCCTCCCCTGGATCTGATTTCACAGTGGAAATATCACCTTCTCTTTCCTGGACTGGGCCAGGCATGTCTTCTTGGCAGGCGGTGTTAAGTTAGCTGTGTGTTCTGCTAGCTGGCAGCAGCAGTTGTTAATGGTATTGCATTGATCCTGCAGGATATTTCACAATAAGCATATCCTTTTTTAATTTTTTCCACTTTGAAAACTTTTTTTTCCAGATAGTTGCATAAATTCAGGGAGTAATAACAGCTTTCCATCTCCATCACCATCAGTGTATCTAGGGTTAGTGTTGGGTTTTGTTTAACCAAATAAAACACGCATATAGCAACATGATACAGCAAATTTCAAGTCCAGGTATCCCTCTGCCAGCTGCTTACGTGCTAAATGCTGCAGAACCAAACCATGAAAACAGAACCGACTCTCCATTTATAGCAGCTCCAGTTTTCAGATAAGGGGGTTATTAAATTTTCATTAACCTTCGAAAAGGAGAGTGGAGAGTTAGAATTTCAGCAGGCCGCCGTCTCTCTGAGCTCTCTGCCGCTCATGTAGGGAGCAATTTACAGAAAGGCTGAGAACACGGCTCACTGTTTTTTTTTTTTACGCCTCTGCTTCTCCATTGGATTGGACCACAGGGAGCTCCGTCAGCTGGATCATTGCTCCATTCTTCATCTCTGTCTGCCTCTCTCTCCTTCATCACCTTCTTTCTTCTGTATCAGCAGCACAGCATCAGTTGCTCAGTGCTGACTGAGGCCCCTGACTGAGCTGTTACGTAACAGCTACAGCATGCTGTCTGCTCTCTGGGGCCCCTCTGTGATTGTCTGCTGAGTCACTCATGCCCCAGTGCCTTACTCAGCCTTCAGGTGTCGTGATGTTTGATGCGTTGATACAGAAAGATCCCAAAAGGAGATGGCTTTCCTTAATACTGTAGCTTTGTTTAGGAGTTGTGCTATATTAATGTTTGAGAAAGTGATAGAATAAATGGCTTTTTAAATAAATTCTGTCAGAGGTTATGTGATTGGTTGGTTGATTAATCAAAAAGGGTCTGCATGAAAAATATTTACCAGAAATGGAGTTTTGCCCAAATTAGAAGTGATCAACTTTTGGAATGGATCCAGATTGGATGTGGATCTTCAACAATGCAAGACAGGGCAAGATTGGACATTTCATGATTTGAAGAACATCATCCAGATCCTGATATCCTTCTGGACCTTGGGGCTCAATTCATGCATGGTTTAGAGGAACTTTTTCGGCCTCACTGCTTTATAATATTCATCTTGTGTTCAACCTCTGTTTTTTTTTTTTTTTTTGGTTGGTTGGTTTTTGTGCTTTTTTTTTTAAATAAATAAAAAGTGTAAGTATGAGGTATATCTGTAAGTCTAGATACTTTATATTCTGTAAGTTCAGTGGAGATTTGTATAGGTTCCCAGAATAAGCCTAGCATGCCGTGTGAAGGTCATACTACTGTGAAGCAGCCTTTTCTCTGTATCAACCATAGGGGAAATGTGAAGCCCCTATAGTATCTGCAGAATGAGCCACTGCCCCACCAGGGCCCCTTACTCATTGCTGTCTGCCTTGCTGCCTGGTCGATTCAGCCTACAGCATAGCTCAGAAGCCTTCATACCGCACACACTCTCTAGAGACAGATTGTCAGGCTAATTACATAGCCAAATGCAACACCGCAAGTCCGAAAGTAGGCTAAACATTTGCAGAGAATACTGTTTGCTGCACCATGAGTCTTTATAATATTCCATAAACTCCTTATTCACGTTAATTCAGTGCTGTTTTAGATTTAAAAGGCTCTCATTAAGACTCATTGAATATTTCACAAAGACGGACATCTGCTGAGTGTTTCATTTCTCACCATTCCCTCAAATCTGTCTGCTCTGTGTCTGTCACTGTGTTGTGTGCCAGCTACAATGATGTAAGCTACCAAAAAGTGGGTAATGACAAATCTTCCGGCACTGATAAAATGCAGGCCAGATGATTTATAAAGGCAGAAATGTGCATGCGCCTTTTAATCTAAAAGACACTGATGTTTTACACATCCTGTTTGTATCCACTTATGGTTCTGCTGAGCCTCTATTTGACTGTTCTGAGCAAATATGCGAAATAGCCACGACAGACTAATCACATGTTCTTTTAGTTCTTCACCGAGAACTCTCATCTTTGTTTGCTTTGTATTTTTAATTTCAGACATACTCTGGCCTTTTCTGCGTGGTCATCAACCCCTACAAGAACCTGCCCATCTACTCAGAGAACATCATTGAGATGTACAGAGGGAAGAAGAGGCATGAGATGCCTCCACACATTTATGCCATCTCTGAGTCAGCATACCGCTGCATGCTTCAAGGTATGATACACATCTGCTGTTTGTAAGTGGACTTGCGATTTTAAAGTGCTTTGCTGTCATTACTGGTATTCACTGACAAGTACAGCATACGAAAATGTAACAAGTGAGACGCACACACTTAAAGGTAAAGGGTGCTGCCTTGGGTTAACTTATTAGGATGCTTTTACTTTTGTTGGCGAAACAGGTATCATGGAAGCTGAAACATTTTGGTCCCCTGGCATGGGGACCATAATGCAGGCAGCATGGGCTTTGCCTGCATAGTGTTGGAGATCAGTGTGTGAAATATGGTTGTGTAAAGTGTAAGAAAGGTCACAAGGTCAGAGAGGATGGTCACTTGTCACTGAAGGGGTCAAGTAGCAGATTAACCATGTGGCAGGTTTTCCAGCTGTACAGCTGGGGTCATGCGGTTAATTGGTAATTGCAGGGTAATACAAGGCTGTTCAACACAATCTTTATCCTTTAAACACCAGGCAAAGAGTTTTACATCAAAGGTTTAAGTTGCATTGTTCATTCTTAGCTTGTTTCTCAGAAATATTGGCCATTGGTACGCTTATGTAATGTTTTTTTGGCTTTGTATGCAATTATTTCTCCAAACCATGAACTGATTTGTTTCTTTTAAACCACTGCAGCATTTTTTCCAAGCACACAAGCTGAAATGAAGACAGAAGTTTCCTTAATAAGTGGTGTCATTTTGGGAAGAGGCTGAAGATTGGACATAGGTGTGTGAGGCAGGAGTTACACAGTGATCTTAAGATTACAGAAAAATTGAGGGGGACACAGAATAGCACTCTTAGCACTCCTAACTAGGGAACCATGGTAGTGAGCCATATCAATTCAACTCGCCAACTCCAGCCCCGGTAATGCCAAAAGCTAAGGCTTGCGCTCTGTCTCATTCTTTTGATGAGCCATCCTGCCATCTGCAATAGTGCTGAACCACACGCAGGTTTGAAAGGAAAGAATGTGGTGCTTCAGCTTCCCCTGAAATCACAGAACCACTGAGCCATAATCAAGGCAGAGGGCAGAGAGCAAAAATAGGGTAAGCTCCTGTGAATAGTGAGTCTCAATCAATATAGGTGAAAATCAGCACAGTTTGATATATGATGGAAAGTAGCTGATTCTGTCAAATTTATAACAGGAGATAACATTTGTTCTATACCTGAGGTAGAAATATCAGAATCAACAACAGCATTGATTTGTTTCATTACATTACAGTTATAGCATTTAGGTTGCAGCTTATAAACACAATTAAGTCTGTTATCGCTTTGAGAAGGGTGGCAGAAGCATTTTCACACAGCGATTTAGTTTTTTTGTTGTTGTTGTTGTTTTTTTATAGAAAACAGTAGATCTGAGATCCTCTTCAAGCCTTTTTTTTTTCAGTTTGAAAACCAAGATTGTTTCTAAAATTTCATCCGGGTCAGCTAAACGGTGCAGGATATCATTACTTTGTACCAGCAGAGAGGGACAACAGCCTCTTTCTGTGTTTCAGATAAGCGTAACGTGCTGCAAGTGGCGAGGGTGAGGTCTCTAAGCTCCTAATAATGTGTGAGGCGTGAGGCTCGTCTGGTAGACCCGATGCCTTGTGACAAAGGAATTTATAGAGAAAGTAAAGGAGAAACAGAAAGCAGGGGGAGACACAGAAAGAGGCAAAATGATAAAACAGGTTTAAGCAACATCAGTCTTAAGGTTGTCATTAAGTGGACCTGTGGCAGTGATCCCACAGATTGGTTTTCATCCTGGGAATACACAGCATAGTTGCTTCATGTCTTGAGCTACAGCTGCTGCATACTTGAACTTGTAGTAGTTTACGGTGGAGCTGGAGCCCATCAAAATCCATCCCGCCTGCTGAAGGATGGACAGCAGGAAAAGGTTAATAGAGCGCGCTTTTTTGTAAAAGAGTTGTGCAACTTGTTTTGATGGCCTTTTATTGAAGCCCACACCAGTCTGCTCTTTCTAAAAATGTCATCATGTGAGCATGATTACAATATAAAGACCCACAAGACACAAGGCCATGACCCAGTCTGGATACTGATTAATTGTTTTTGAATTGCTGATGTAGAAGAACCGCTGTGATAAGCAGAACCTTTATTAGAGTTTGTCAGTGTTTAGACAGCCTGTCTGCTGTGAGCCATCACTGTCGCTGGAACAACAGCGTTAGCGTTTCTTTTGGGTGTTCTTTCACATCTAAGGGATTTGATTCTTCAAATAGCATGTTTATTTGTACCTGTTTCAGCTTGATATGACACTGCCACTAACTGTCTGGCAGACCTCCACTGCTGCAGCTGTAAAGCTCCAGGGCTCCTGTGTCCCTGTCATTACATGGCCCCAGGCTGTTCTCTGCTCTCTGCTCTCAGTGGCTCTGGCCACTCTAGGGAAGTCAGAACTGGCCAAAAGTCACGTTCAATTATTAACAAATAAAAGAACAAAAATCACCCAAGTTCAGACTGTGTGACAGGGTCCAGCCAGTTTTAGATCTGCTTGAGATACATTATTTTCAACATGTCTTTTAAAGGATTTAAATACTTACACATTACTAAATGAATCAAATCAAATCAGAAGTACTTCCAAATGAGACTCATTATAACTTACGTTCTCTGGGCCGAGCTGGATTGTGAACTCTCTGCCTGCTTTACGTCATGGTTGTTGTTGAAACTTTTCAGGTCTAAATTACGTGTGCTGGGCCAAACACATCGATATATTTTAGAATTATTAAAAAGAAGTTTTTTGTTTAGTTGTTTTTTCATATTAATTTATGTAATTGAGTGCAGAATATGAATTGACAGCCCCGTGTCACACAGATGGTGGGCTCAGATCTAAACCACAGATTTTCATTAAAGTTTAGTTTTGGACCTTTTGAGGTGCCTCATGTGGAGGTTAGACCCTGTAACACGAGGTTAACAAGCCCCTGTCTTTGTATATTTTGTTCAACATGCTTTTTAAACTTTAAATATAGTTTTAGATAGAACCATAAACTCCCCCACACACACACACACTCTCTCTCTTACCAGCCTATTGTGACTTCAGAATGTGTTTGTGTAGATATAGGACACCTCTCTGGTGCCACAATTCTTTTCTCTGACCCCCTTTCTCTCTGTTCATTCTTTCGGACCCCTCACAACAGGCAGGCCAAACCAGCCAGTGAAATGAGGTCATCACTGCTCCAGTTCTCCATACCTCGCTGTGTTAAATTCTGCAAGCTGAGTCATTGTCAAATTCTCATAGTTGTCCGAGCAGCACATTACCCATTGCTGGGCTTCTGTGAGCAGAGGTACATCACTGTGGACACAGATGTGTGTATCTGTATATGCAACCAAAATAACCTTCCCCTGGGATCTTGAGTAGAGGTGTCACTCAGTGAGTGGCAATATTTTAGCTGGCTGTAGCGAGCTGCTCCTTCAGTCTGTGTAACATTTCTGCTGTCTTGGTCAGGATGTCTTTTATAGCTCCATCTCAAACTATTTGGGATCTCCTACTGATTTCTTTCTCTTCTCAGTGAGTAGAGCAGCTGGCCTCAGTTATTTTCTACCCCTTTGCTGTTTCACTAACTAGTTTGTTCAGTCCTTTTCTTTCTTTCAACCAGAATGTTTTGGCTCTGAAGACACTGAAGAGGAAAAATTCCCCACGTCCTTGAAAGCATTTTGGTCGCCTTTCACTTAACATGAAAAATACAAACCGCAGCTCTGCTGGAAGCTCTGTGGCAGCGCAGTCTTCTTTGTTCCTTCTGTCTCGGCCTTTGATTTGGAAACACAGAAGAACAAGTGTGGGGAATGTCCACATTCTCATCCCTCCTCCGTGTCAGGATGTAGCCAGGGTTGCCATGGTTAGGCCTGTGTGTAATTGACAACACCGTATCTCGGTTTTCTCTTATTTCACCTCTTAGCTAGTCAGACCGCAAGGCTCAGTTCATGACAGATTCCCTCTGCCTGCAAGTATGCATTTGTATCTTGTGTTCAGGAGTTTTCATTGCATATTTTTATCATCTTTTTATGACTTATTAGCCTGTTTCCAACTGCAGCTGCTCGGTATGAGAAGAGGGAGACTCACACTCAGGTGGCAACTGTATTATACAGTAGTGTTACTGCCACTCGATTTACTTACAGGGCTGGTGAATGCCACAGATTTACTGCACTCCATAGGAGTAGTAAATCTACATGAAGCAAATATGGCAATATGGGTACATCCATTCATGTGTGTTTGTCATTTCTATAGGCGGCACAGCCTTGTTTGCAACCTGACATCAACAGATTTGAAAAGCAGATTCTACAGTGAGATTTCTTGAGATTATTTTTATGCTGATCTCCATCAGATGGTTGAGATCCAGCGCATCTGAGAACACAGATGGCACTGTAGACACAACATGTTTAGAAATGCCTAAAAAAAGAAAAGACAAACCTACCGTCTCCTTCTACTGTTATTATTTATCACAAAGGAGTGTAAAGAAATGTTCTTCCCTTTGGTGATGTATTTGTGCTTTATACTCCTACTGGCATCAGTGTGATCAGTGTCTGTCAGGGTAAGGAAAATCTAATGTCAGGTGTAAATTCACACAGAAATTAAAGTAACGCAATCACAAAACTTTGCCTGTTCATCTTTGCTTAAGCGTGTCCAGCAAGAACTACGAGTCCCTCACAAAAAAAATTGCAGTGCAGTGACCTTTTAGATGGTATTTTCAAGATAATGTATCCATCTACAAATCATATATTAAAACTAGATGACAAAGAGGCCTGAGAGATGGACTGGAAATGTCCTCCAACACAAGCTGAAATTCATGTAGGTAAGAAGAGGAGGAGAGGAGCCACATTTAGTTTTTTTTTTTTTTTGCTACAGTGTATCCAGGCTGGCCTCCCCTGAATTGGTTTTAAGCACTGTAAGACAAACTGTGGGACCTCTAAATATAGCTGCACTGCAGTATATACACATGCACTGCAGCCCTGAACTTGCCTAGTCATTACCCAGCAGAGGTGCAAGTGAGAACACAAATGTCCAAAGCAGTGAGATTAGACATTAATTAGGTTTTGAACCTGTCATCCTCCCAGTACAACAACTATGTGATGCCATGTTGTGCTGTTTTGTGCCAATGCGAGAACGACACTGGAAAAAAGTCTGATTATTTCACCCAGTTAATGAGAACACAGAGGATGAGAACCATCTCCTGCTGTGTGCTACCTATGAGAAAAGAAAACTTTGGATAATGTCCCAACCTTATTGTCCCAATAGGTTTTCCTTGTTTTTACACATTTACCCAAAGTACAAGCAGTTTTTATTGGTTGCAAATTGTGGTAATACTGTTAAAAGCAGATCTGCAGATATTGGAGAAAGTGCTTCTGAGGTATGTAGTTGGTTTGTCCTTTCCTCCTCTGAGCTACAGATACACCTATATATGAAATCTCTGTCCAGCAAAGCCGAGAAGGAAAATTCAGAGGTAACACAGCAGTCAGAGAAGTGGAAAATGTCTTGGAACGCTGAGATGTGTGTGTGTGTGTGTGTGTGTGTGTGTCGGGGGGGGGGGGGGGGGGGGGCTGTGCTGAAAGAGTTGGGGGGGGGAACGAGGGAACACGGAGGCTTTAATATTAAAGGGGATATTTGGAAAGGGTTGAGCAAGAATAAAAGACAGCAGACCCCAACAGACACGATCAGCAGGATGTGTAGCAAAGTTTAAGAAGGAAAAACTACGAGTGAAGTAGAAAGAAGGCAAAGACTGAAACGCAGACAACGATGGAGATGGGCAAAAAGGAAGAAGGGGCAGAAGCGAAAGAGTTTATGGGGGAAACAGAGTAGAGGATACAGGGGAAAAGCAGAGGGGGCGGCTAGCATTGTGCCTCACAATGGGGGCTTTGTGCAGTCTGAAGGGGGCTGGGACCAGGGTCCTGTGTGTGTGGGTGCAGGCAGGGAGGCCTGGAGTACAGAGTTCTTCCCTGGGAAATGAGGCCACTTGTTGGGGCAGTGAGGGCTCAAGAGAAGGGCTGGTGAGGGGCACACCCAGAATCTGACTGACAAGACAGGTGTGTGTGTGTGTGTGTGTGTGTGTGTGTGTGTGTGTGTGTGTGTGTTGGGGGGGGGGGGGGGGGGGGTGGGGGGGGGGGGGGGGGGGGCTTTTTTTCCTACCTTTCAAAACGACTGCTGATGATATAACTTCCAGGGGAAGGGTGAAGCCTGTTCAAGCAGCATACTTGTACGAGTGTACTGCAAATATACTCTGTCTCATACATGCATACACACACACACACACAAAAATATACATGAGGGGATGAGTCTTTAATGACAGGCAGCTGCAGAGTTCATAGAGGATAAAATCATTTTTCTGTTTGGGGGTCATACATCATTTCTGATTTATGGATACAGTCCTCTTCATATGTAAACACTTAGACTTTTTTCCTTCCTAACCTGGACAGGGACATGGTCAGGAAAGCTGTTCTGTGTCAGTCATCGTTTTATCCTTGGTATCCTTTTTTCAAACTGCAAGTTGATGGACTTTAGACTCTTGGCAGAAATGTGCAAATTCTTCAAGTGTGTATGTTAAGAATAAATGTATTCTTTCTGCTTCTTTTTTTTTTTAAACTTTTTTGGAGGGATGCACTGATTTATTACATGATGCCTTGGTGTTACTTTATATATAGGAAAGTGGAAAGAAAGAGCAGGTGGAAGACACACAGTAAGTGGCCTAAAGGCAGGCTTGAAGCCAGGGAGCTAATGTCTTCTACATTAGCCTCCTGGCATATAGGTCACCTGCTCAACCCAGTGAGCTAAATCATCACACTTGGTGTCAAATTTGAGTGCATTGGGGACCATTTTTGCATCATTTTTGAACATCCAGGGTAGGCTGAGACTTCAATGGGACCTCCCCAAGGTCTGAAATACGCAGACTGAGATTAGAGTCAAATATTTTCTGCTGGTGTTGTCACTTGTGCTCCTTTTTTCCAAAAACCAATCATTTATTAGATGAACCAATCGTATATTGATTGGTCACCATATACTTAAAGCAATGAATCTGTGTAACCTTATTTAGCAGAAGTCTGTGTGTTTTCCTGTTTCGCCTGACAGTTTTATTTAAAAAAAAAGCCTGAGTAAATTGATCCCCACTTAAAAATGGTTTAAAGTATTTTTTTTTATTACAATTTTGTGGGTTTTCCACTCTCGTGGGCTTTCGTAATTTTTTCCTAAACCTAACCAAATAACTTTGCTGACTAATGTTAACCAAAGAGCATCTGGAAAACATCTGCACAATTAGCACCGCGGTCTGCTGGGTGAAAGTCCTCTCTTTGACCTACCTATGCATCCTTAGTTTTAATAGCATGTGCATTTATTTCAGGACCCATATTTATAACTCTCTGGGTAAGCTAGGCATTAGTTACTGTGTGTTTTCAAATATCTCATCAATAGCTAACACTCTTAGGCTCCAAGTCCTGAACACAATGGCAAGTGCTTGAAAAAGGTTGCGAGGAGATGATTTAAGGTGGAGTCACTGTCATATATTCCCCTCGTTCTTCGATAGTGTTGTCATCAGAGATGCATACCGCTGATGCCAGAAGCCTCAGCAGCACAGATACGGTTACCTGGCTGATGCCGTCACGGCGCTCTCATTGACATAAACTTAAAAGTCCACCGAAGGCAAGAGAGAAAAGCAGCTGACTGCTTCACTCTGTCATTGTGTTTAATGAGCAACTGAATACATGTGCATATTTATTCATCTGTAGGGTAAATATATGCACAGCAGTGTGGCTACAGTGCAAGACTGCAAATCACTTTTTCATTTTTTTAAGGTCATTTTGGATTTACTCTCATACTTTCTCCTTTTTTTTGTTTGAGAATTTGTTCCACCTATACTTGTTGCTGTTGCACAACACCAATACTGACTTATATTAGTAACACAAACTAGATACTTGCTTAACCTTTATTGTGCTTTTTTATATATTTATATATTTTCACTCATTTCATCAGATTCAGTCATCACACTGAAACACTTTCCTCCCTGTGACTGAAGCCCTGCTCCCCCCGGTGTCTGGAATTCCTGTGGGGCTGCAGAGCTTAGCGCTGTGATATCAGAGGTGCCAGCATAAACACACACACAAACACGTGAAAACTGCCTTGTCCTGTTGGATTATGGCAGGCCTAGCCATCACAAAGAACCACTGTGGACCAAACAAGCCCCCCCCCCCGATGGCTGCCATCTGCAATCGATTACATTGCCAAATACTTTCTGCCATATCTCCCGCAACTGCATTCTCTCCCCTTTCATTTGGCGTAACGGCAACACCCAACAGGACAAGGCTAATTTTATGCTCACTGTAGGCACACTGTTATGCAGCACTTAGGCTCTGTTAGGAAAAACAAACCTGTGCGTGTGTGAAATCTACAGTCCTGCAGCTAAAGGTCTCCATTGTCTTGCACGTATTTAGTGGACAGATACGTTTGTTGGATCAAACAAGGACCTTTGAAGGGATAATGTGTATTGTATTTCCAGGGGATTTGGAAGAGGTAGTCATTTTTGACAGCAGGTGGAGATGATGAGGTACAGAAACAATCAGGGAGTTGTCCATGATGCTCCACAGATCCTGAGGGAATTGGAAGTATCAGAGTGGGAACCTTTTCCTTTCCATACTTCATTTTAGCGTGTTTGTTACATGTTGGAAAGGTTTAGAGAATCTCTATCAAAAAGTTTTCAAAAGTATACTGTATGTTCCCTACTATATGATGGAGGTTTAAAGTGTAAATAGGCAGGCTGGGCTGCTTGAAAGAGAAGCTTTACCTTTGGACTTTTGAGAAAATCACAGATTTCTCATTTGTGCCCTCTGCAGTAGAACAGTGATAATTTTGTTTTGCCAGGCCAACGCATGATGATCTAAATAGTGACAGATGCTATCAGTAGAGGAGACTGAACCCCACCCTCTTTTGCTATTGTTGGAAATGAGAGCATGACTGTGTTTATGCTGTTTTGACAGTGATAGTACTTTGTCTGGCATGACCACTGTGTTCACTGAACCAAAAAAGTAGCTTAAGTCTCGGTGTTGCTATGTCTCTCTCCTCTGTGTAGTATCCCATGTGTTTGGATGTAGTGTCTCTAAACTGCAGTTCCCCTAATAGCCACTTGAGGTGGACTCCCCAAAGACTCTTTTAGAGTTTGTTAAAATGGCCAAACTCAGTCTGTTTACAGCCTGGTACAAAAGCTTTTATCTTTATCACTCGTTTCTCTCTTCATAGCAACTAAAGGGGATTTTTTTTTTTTTTTATAACTCGACCTTTTTGATTTTGTGGAAGCCTAAAGTTGTAAGGAAGTGGCCCTTTAACTTTAATCCTGATTAGCAGGTATTCAAAATAATATGGCTTCCTGTGAGGTACAGTCAGTCTGTGTTCTTGTTTTGGTGAATGAAATTCTAATATCTTATTAGGCTGTTACTTAGCACTAATCAGGAGGTACCCATGCCAGTGCTTTGGACCTGTACAGTTTGTGGCTGCTAAAATGAGCTGATTACGTAGTACTCCACCCACTGGACTAAATGCGGCCAATTCTGGCTCCAAAAAACAACATGGCAGCAGCCAAAATACCAAAGCTGAGGCTTTGAGATGCAGAGTCCATTAACCAATGGGCAGGCAGTCCAGGCTTTATGTATAATCTATGGTCACAATTCACCAAAAGATTTAGGTAAACTCATGTAAGCGCATGATTAGCTGTGTCCATGGTTGCTGGGATACAGTGCTTTTCATTGTGGTTAAAGGTCCAATTTACAAATCTCTTCGTCCTGTTTATGTTCTGACAGTATTACGAAAGTTCTCAAGATAAGTGGTGATTTGTATCAGGATGTTGATCTCCAAACTGACGTTCTTCATTCATCATGGTCTGGTTTGGACAGCACTGTTATTTATTTAATAATCTGAATGATTACTCTTCAAAGCTGATGCCAAATTTAGATAGTACACGAACTAAGATCGTCAGCTCGCCTGCAGATGTTCACCACACCAGTCCAGTCCAGTCCTGGAGAAATATGTGGGACCTGGGTCTAAACACCTTACTCTCTCACATTCTCTCTGTTGCTCTGTCTGTCTTAATACCCCTCATTTTCTCTTCTAGACTTTCTCATTTCACCCCTGCGTCTGAAGCATTTGAAAAATGTGCTTTGTGGGACTCAAAAAGGGAAAAAATCCAAAGGCCTGTGTTCATGCTCCAGTTCTCTGGAGTACAGCTCAGACAGAATAACACAAGCTGTACATGTCGAACCCAAGCCGACAGGACGTGGAGCTGCAAATATTAATTTGACATGCAGAAGTCTCTACATTCCATTCGTATGCAGTACTTTCTCAGACTTCTTTTATCTCTTTTTTCACAGACAGCTATGCAGTGCT
Source organism: Archocentrus centrarchus (assembly GCF_007364275.1). Lineage (NCBI taxonomy): Eukaryota > Metazoa > Chordata > Actinopteri > Cichliformes > Cichlidae > Archocentrus > Archocentrus centrarchus. The sequence goes on along the minus strand of NC_044353.1, from coordinate 9,903,075 downwards.
GCAAATTGCATTGGGTTTAAGCCAGGTTTTCTTGGCTCTTAGTTTGAAATCACACTGATACTGTCTGGTGATACAATCTAAAACTCTTTACACATGTCAAGTTCAATGTGCGTGCTATGATATTTTGAATCCACATTTACTGTAAGTAATAAATAGTGTATCTTTTATAGGATGGTGTGGTAATGGTTAGCACTGTTGCCTTGCAGCAAGAAGATCCTGTGTTTGAATCCACTGGCTGGCTGGGGCCTTTCAGTGTGAAGATTGCACGTTCTCTCTGGGATCTCCGGCTTCCTCCCACAGTCGAAAGACCTGCATGTTAGATGAAATGACAGTTCTAAATTGGTCATAGGTGTGAATGTGAGTATGAATGGTTGTGTGTTTCCATGTGATAGACAGGCGATCTATCCAAGGTGTATGCTGCCTCTCACTCCACGACAGCTGGGAAAGGCTCAAGCCCCCCTGCGACCCTGAGTTGGATAAGCAGAAAAAGATGGATGGATGGACTTTTATGTTGCCATGAAAAAAGGCTTTCCTTGGGATTAACTTAAGTGGGTGTTATTCCCAAGAATCTTGTTTACAAAGGGTTGTAGATCCTCAGAAGTCCCTCCTATTCGGTAGTTTGTTTGAAAAGAGATGTAATTGGTAGCTGCAGCACTGATTCATCTCAAACCTGTAGCTGTCATGAAAATGCAAATTCCCCCTTTCATGCCAAAGAGAGTTGAACACCATTAAACAGGTCTAATCAGTGGGCATCCAGGTGGTTAAGACACATGCTACACAAGTGTAGTTACATACCCCACTCTTTCCCACTGTGTCCTTGGACTCTCTACCATATGTCTATCTAATAAAGGGAAACAATGCTAGAAATGATTGGTAAAAAAAAATGTCAAGATTTAACATTTTATCAAAAAGTAAAATTGATTCTTGTGGTTTAAAATGTTTGAGAAAAGGAGATTTGGAGAGACAGACAAGGAAGGCTAACATGCTCCATGAGAGGAAGCTGAAGGTGTAAATGATGGAAAAGCTACTCCTCTGCCTCACCCAGGTGGTCCCTCACACACTGCTGTTATTTCCAAGAGGGTGGAGACAGTCTATTTCTGTCTGTGATCTCAGCTGCCAACTGTCATCACTATCCTACGAGTGACACAGAAACATCCTCAGGATTTCATTTGCAAGCAAGTCAGTACTTAAAGCTGGAAAGCTCCTGTTTCAGTACTGTTTTTCTTTCTGTCTGACTGCTATCTCAGTTTCCTCCTGTTCATTCTGCTATCTGGCCACTTTGCACCACACCCTCCTCTCTCTTACTACGCTTCTCCCTCTCATGGGAAGTATTCACTTGTGACAGATGGGAACATCCTGTGACTGTCAGTGGGATCTAGTATAGTCATCACCCTTTTGTTCATTTGTTGACGGTGTGAAAATGATGCGTCTCACTAGCACATTTTAGATTTGTTTTTCTTGGCGCAGAGAGGGGGCTGTATTATTTTGTTTGGTTGATGATGGAGCACATAAATTTCTGACTAGAAGAGCAGGCCTCATTTTCCTTTAATGCCACCTCTGTTGCACCACCAGCCTGCTAAAAACAACGCCTGTTCCACACCCAAGAGGCCCCAGTGCTGGAATCGAGGGAAACCAGGAGCAATCAAATTCCAGGACACACACACACACACACACACACACACACAGTGACTGGTACTTGCAAAGGGCCTGGCATCTCTGTGGGGCTTTCTCCCCTTCTGTTCTTGTGAATGCCTAACTGGCAGCTGGTTCAACAGCGTTACAGTGAGAAATGCACTTGAGCTGTTTAGTCACTCAGCAGTTACAAATGGCCATATGTAAAGAAGCAAACACGGTGTTAGCTCAGATGTGGGCCAGAATATCTTTAAATGTGGCTTCTTTTTTTTTTCCCTTAGCTGACAGTCCTAGTCATAAAGCTCTTCAGTGCCTTTTAACAATTTGGTTTTATGTGAAATAATAACAGCTGACAGTTTTCACTACAGTAATTGAAGAAAAACACGCACATCCAAAAATTAACCAGGGTGCTGGATCAACTTCACTGTTGTTTCCAGTTTTATATGGACGATGTTAAACAATATCATGAGTATATATGACACCGTACTGTGGGACCTTTGTTGTTCCTTGATCTGAGATGAATTTTTTATGTGCACTTCTACTTATTCGTATTTTTCTTTTCCTTATATTCTTATATTGTGATGAGGATTGTTGTAAGGTTGTGTATTCTTAGATGTTTTTGGTATGCTATACTTATGTGAGGTTTTTAAGAATGGTCTTTTCTATGTGTTTCTTATTTATGTGATATTGACTATTCTGGTACATCCATGATTGTTAGTGTTCTTTTTGTCCTGTTTTTTTCTTGGACATTGAATGGCACCTGTCACTCAACTTCTTGGTGACAGGCGGTTATTTAAACAAGTGTGTAGCATTACCTTGTTAAGTCTGAAGAAGGGCACTCCGGCCCGAAACGTCACTACTTTAACGTTATGATGGATTAAAATTTTCCAAGGAGCTCTTTGGTGTGCAGACCTCCTCTTTTTTGTTTATTGAGTTTTCACTACAGTAACATTTTGAATGGGGTGCTTTTTAAACCACTGCAGCTTACTCTGCTTTAGACCAATCCTGTAAGCAACACTGTCAATATACACTAGGTGGACACTTAATTAGGTACACCCTGCTAGTACTGGATTGGACCATCTTTTGCCTTCAGAGCTGCCTAAATTCCTCGTAGCATAGATTCAATTCATCAGACCATGTTTTTCCAATCTTCTCTTTTCCACTTTTGCTGAACCTGTGTGAATCATAGCCTCAGTTTCCTGTTCATAGCTGACAGGAGTGTCACCTGGTGTGGTCTTCTGCTGCTGTAGCCCATCTGCTTCCAGGTTCAACATGTGTGTTCAGAGATGCTCTTCTGCTTCTTTTGTTATAACGAGTGATTATTTTTGAGTTACTCTTGCCTTCATATCAGCTCACAGCAGTCTGGTCATTCTCCTCTGACCTGTGGCATCAACAAGGCATTTTCACCCAGAGAACTGCCACCTTTTTTTCACACCATTCTCTGTAAACCCTACATATGGTCATGTGGGAAAATCTCAGTAGATTCTCAGATGAGCCCGTCTGGTACTAACAACTATGCCATGTTGAAAGTCGCTTAAATCACCTTTCTTTCCCATGCTAGATTTGAACTTCAGCAAGCCATGTTGACCATGTCTACATGCCTAAATGCATTGAATTGGTTGGCTGATTAGATATTTATATTAACAAGCAGTTCAGCAATTGTACCTAACAAAGTGAGCAGTGACTGTAGAAACAATTGTGTAGAAATTGCGTAGAAACAAACAAAAAATTGTGTCTTTACTTGCTACCTTTTTGTTCCTCCATTTCATTCTACATTCATTTTAAAGGAGCTCTCCACAGATGCAGAATAACCTCTGTGCTCTAAAGTTCTGTGATTGTGTTAAAAAAAATAGTAGGTGGTGAAAACATGTGTGCTAAACATTCAAATCAATAAAATTAAAAGCTTGACAAACCTGCAGAGACAGTAAAGATTAGGAGGGAAATAACTTTATAATTTTAGATAAGCCAGAGTCTCCTTCTCCTTCACACAGAAACACGCACTCTAGCTAGTTTACAGCTAACATCTGTACATCTGGTTTATTGGCTGTCTCGGATGAATCCACACAGACTTCAAAAAGGTTCAGCACTCCATTTGGCCCAAAATGCACATTCACTTCACTTTCTGTCCGAACACACATTTAGAGGGAATATGTGACAACATAACCCTGATGATTTCATGTATTTCTTGGCTTGCGTTTGTGGCCTAGTTATTTTTTTTCCCCTTTTATTTAAGCAGAAGTCCGCTTTCTTCTTTACTCCATTCCACACCAGAGATTAGGTTAAGCGACTGTTTTTACTACCTTCATGCCTTATAGAGTGTATGTAGTATGTCTAAATGTGTGTATCTTATCAAAGTTGCTGTTGGAGGATGCAGCATATTGCTCTTCCATGGTTCTCTACTTAACTGTGTTAACTGTGCATCTCATAATCGTTCGGAAGCTTCCAAGTGACAGTTACACACTGCAGGTACCCACAGACACTTCCCAGATCACACTGACTGTTTGCTACTTCCCCTGTCTGGGAATGTGAATGAGCTCTGACACACACACACACACACACACACACACAGTCAGAGCCTTGCTGCTTTGGTTTTAAGTAGCTCTGGATTCTCTCTTTCATCTGCTCTCCTCCTTTATGAGTTATCAGGGCTCCATTTTTTATATTACCTTCATATCTGTTGTGACCCCGGGAGTTGTGTTTGCATGAGCATGTGCGTTTGTGCATGAGTAATCCCCACAACTTATAACAGTTTATGAGAGAGCTGCTCACTGGCCATCACTCAGGATTTCTTATGTGTGTGAAGTGGTTGCCATGGTGCTATGATTTTCACTGTGTGCAGTTGCATTTTACGACTTCTTTTATGAAGCAAATTGTGAGTGCTTGTGATTCAGGGTGGAAAAAATGTGTTACATCCAGTTGCAAAGACCCCTGTTTTAATACCCTTTCTGTAGCTCTTTATTCCTAATCAGAAATAACTGGGTTATAAAGGAGTGTGAAAGCATTAGGTGTTCACTGCCTTCATCTTTTCATCAACCAGAGAAGAAGAGAGCAAGGAGGTGTCAAATTTTCCTATTTTGCCAACGTAATGACCACAAGTATGAGATTATTGAAAATGTGCAGTGTTTGATAGCCGGCTGATTCACGTGCATAAACGTAAAATATCCGTTTGCTGCAATTGCAAGCGCAGTGTGTTGATTTAGACTCGAGCTGCACTGGACTGAAACCATAATGCTGAGGGCCATTGACAGTAAATGTGCACAATTATGGTTCTTGCACTAAGAATGTTTTTGCACACTAAGGTCTGGTTTCAGCTGGGGATGTGGAGAGTGTTTTTGGTGGCTGTAGTAAGAAGATTGGATTTTAAATGAGAAATTTTGTTCCACTCTTGGAGTATGGCCCAGTATTTTAACTCATAGCTTTAAATGAAAGTCCCATTGTTTTTCTTTTCATTTGAACTACAAGTCATTAGTTTACCAGATGACTGCGAGTTTTTTTAAGGTTATATAATTTTTGTATGTGTTCCAAACAGTGCTGTTATGGAGCTTTGAGGACAAAAGATGAACCAGATTAACCAAAGTCGAAGGGAGTAATATTCATCATATTTCATGTATGAAAACTGAACTAATAACTTACTTAGATCCAGGAGAGGGAAGCTAGAGCCATACCGGGTTAAATAAGGTTAATAATAGGGGGTTATGATAATGACTGGGGCTTTTGTGGAGATGGGGGGAAAGGGGGCAAAGCTTTGGAATGTGTGGAATGAGGGTTGGTTTAATCCTCATGGGGGATAAATTATTAGCAGCAAAGGGAAACCCTGCTGCACAATACAAGATCCTTAAGTGACAGTCGTGCATGTGAGTGTGTGTATTGTACACCCTTGAGATAAAAATGTTTCCTTGTGTGTGTGAAAACAAAAACACTAAATCGTTGGACAAAAGGATGTTATTGAAATTTTTGTGACAGAAAAAAGTAAAGTTTACAACAGCCTTTGGAAATAATTGCAATTATATATTCTGCTCTCTTACTTGAGATTGAAGTGTTCCATCACTCAGTATGTCACTGTAGCCATACTGATTAGCCTGAAAGCTGCTTTTGTTCTTTGTTGTCATTCTGAGTTTATGTTTACCTTGTATTCAAACAGTCTGAGCTGTGGTCTAGCCTAAAACTTGATGAATGAACGGCCTATTTTATTTCCGACTCACATTAACATCAGCTAATGATCTGTGAGTTGTGGTGGAGGAAATAACTAAAGCAACTAAAAGCTAAGTTGATGAGGTGATTAAATGGAAAACATCTGTTACTGTGAAAAAGTGATTTTGTCTCCAGCAAGTCCCCCCACCCCCCCACCCCCTCCCTCGTTTGTGGTGTGAGTAATCTGGCTTTGCAGCGTTCGTGGGGGGGAATGAGGGAAACCGAGGCAAAATGAAGCACAAAGGGGAAGATTTAGTGAGACAGTAATGAGCTACTGGAAAGGAAGTGCATGTTCAGTTTGACTGGTCCACCCACGCCTAGCCAGCATGGCATCCTGGGTAAATATGACCCTGCTGATGGTTGCTGTGGTGATTTAGGAAGCAGCAGCTGCCAAGAAGACCAAGGTGGCAGCACAGGCAGGGTGGATGCCCACACTAATCCATTCAGATAGTACAGGTCACATTAAACTGTTTAAGGTTTTTTTTTTTTTTTCAAAACAGCACAACAAAAATTGAAAAAAAAAGAGCAAAATTATACACATTTAAAATTAAATAAAAATGTATACAATGAATATACCTTACTCTCAAAGTACGCAAATATACTTTGCAACAATTTCCTACATGCAGCCTAAACACTATTTAATTGCAGCCACTTAAATATCTTAGTTCCCCGAGACCAGTCAACATCCATCTGGCAACTGCCAGTTGCTAGGGAAAAAGGTGTATTCCCTGACCTGGTTGGCAAATGGTTGCTAGAGGTTGCTGGCAGTTGGATGGTGAAAATTGGTTGCAAAGAGGTAAATGATGTTGCAGCAAAAACCTCCTAGTGATTGCTTTGGTCATTAATAGATTGACACCCGTAGTTTGCATGAAAGACACCAACTTGTCTGCAAACACTTGCCAACTACTTTCAGAGCAGCAGTCTCTACTTTATGATTCCTCATTGTGGCACTTATAAGATTAATGGGGCAAAAATGAGCAGAATTTGCAGTGAAGAAGAAGAAACTCAGAGGGGAAAATGGTTGCCAAAGGGAGATGGCAAATCAAAGGGATAATTAACAAAACTGACACCCTTTAAGCTGAATAATAATGGTGATACCCACACAATGCATCGAGTATCACTGAGTAGCTTTATTGTTATACTGTTACTGTGATGGGTGACATGTTGCGTACTCTCTACTTGATGGATCACTGTGTGTTTGAAAGAGAGGCTTTGCACAAAGTTCCCCTTTGGCAGGTGAAGTCAGTATCACCTTTATTTTGTCTGGCCTCACAAAGGGAAGAAATCAGAAAGGATGCTAGATTAAAGGAATGATTGTCAATAAGTGGAAGAGCTGAAAGGTGTCGAATGTCAACTGAGAAATGCATGGCTAGATAAAAAGTATCAAGAGAGCATCAAAGGTATGATGGGTAAATAGATGTCTGATAAGCAGAGAATGAAGTGGCTGCAACTCTAATGGAAGTCCAGGGTTGTGTGTGTTTGCCAATTCCCTTTTTTTTTGTACAAATGAGATTTTTTTTTTTTTCATTCCCTTCCCATCAGACAGGACTGATAACCAGCGCACATCTCACTTGTCCACAAACACACTCACACAGCTAAACACCACTTCCACTAGTCCATCTGTTACCTTAAAAAGACACTGTGCAGGAAAAAAGACAATCTGCCATTTTATGTTAGATCACATCAGTTGACAGGTGCTGAGGGTTTAGGTAACAAACCAGCTCAACACTTGAGGTAACTGCCATTTGGGCTCATCGCAGTTGTATGAATCATTTAAATACAAAAATACAAAATCACACTGTACTTTTCGTCCTCATCCATTACAGATTGCCGTCAGGTGTTAATTTCAGAAGCATGAGGTCATGCCTTCAGTCTCCTCTGTTTAAACGTGTAAACGCCTGATGTTACTCAGAAGCTGTTTGGTTAGTATGTATTTGGTTTTAATTTTCGTGAGGGCTTACACGCTGTTGCGTGACTGTCCAGTGGGGCTTAAGGGCCTGTTAAAATCAACATGAGGTACATCTGATAAGCACCAGGTCTGGATGGAACTGACTGTTAAACACAGGCAGGACGAGTTATCAAACTTCGACCCAGGTTTTAAAGGCCACCTCATTGTCAGGGGAGATGACACTAGTTATATGTGCATACATTGGTTTTATTTCTGTAATTTTTTTGCATATTTGTGCTTAAATCAGACAAAGTAGACTTTGAGTGGGAAGAGAAAAGAGAATCCCCTTTTAATGAGAGACGGTCTTGAGATTAACAGAGTTGGGCAAGCTAATTTTTCTCCTGTTTTTGTCACTTAAAGGAAAGTTTACGCTTTAGCGCACAACAAAAGGGCATTTCTTTGGGGAAATATAACACCTTAAAGACTGTATGAGCCATCTGTGAAAACTGAGCCGTGTCAGCAAGGTGTGAGTAAATTTCTGTGGTCAGGCCCTTGAGCTGAATCTCTGTGGAGTGGATGGCTTTTAGAGAGACCATTATAATTATCCATCAGGGCTTCTAGTTAATCACCATGTTTTTGTGAACCAGCTTTATTCAGATGTAAAGGAAGAAGCACTTCAACATAAGAGTTTTTTAAACTTGTGAGAAAAACCATGACGTCACCTTCAAGCGTCTAATGTATCCACAGCAAAACAGGCACCGTGTAAAATCTGCTGCTGTTCCCTCAGCCCTGATTTTTTTTCAGTTTCACTTTGAAAAACATCATTTAATCACACGTTTCCATAATTAAGTCTTATTTGAAACCAAAAATTAACATTCTTTTTTCCCCAGCTCATCATTACAGTAAAAAGAACCTGTGTGCGTACGTGTGTGTAACACACGTTATACATATTCTGTTACCTTTAAAGCATCCACCCTGTATCCTGCAGCTGCTCCTTGGCTCAGTGCATTTTTTTACCCACTGGCCTTTGTCATAGGCACATGTGATGAGGTCATTTCATCAGTGTTTTCTGTCTCCTAAAGGGCAAAGTGATGATGTCAGGCTTCATTCTTCACATAGTACACAAGCAGATGGTTTTGGAATGGGTGCTCTCATATGAACTGGTAAATGGAATAATGAGTTATTTCCATACGCTGATTATTGGAGAGAAATATGTTTGATTAACAGTTTTATATATGTGAAGTTGTACTTGAAGCTTTCAGTAGGTGTAAAGCACAATTGTAGTTTGTTGTAAAAAACTGCAAAAAAAAAATCATTTTTTACTGCAAATTGTTCTGCAGAAATTAATGTTGTTTTCACTCATTTTCTTGTACTTAATCTCATGAGATGAATTATGATTGTTGACCTGTAATCAAGAAGGCCTTAGTTTGACCAAGCCAGGTGGTTTTACCTTTGCCTTTTAAGGCATGCGTGGAAAAGTCTGCCTAAACTCAGCACAGTCTCACAGGAAGTTTAGTTTGTTAAGAAACTGAAAAAGTTATTGTTATGTTTTTGTTGTTGTTGTTTTTGTTGGTCCCCATTTGCCAAGACTTGGAAGAACAATATTATGAAAATAAAAATGGCATATTCTGATTGCCTAGGATTAGGGTTAGGGTTAGATGAAGGGTTGTCATCGATGACGACTTAAAGGTCTGAAGGTTAAACAATATCCACATCCCTATACAATTTACAGTCCCTTCCCAAGATCATATTTATAAAGGCATGACTTTACTGCCTGATAATCTGGAGAATTAAACCTGCCATATTACCAAACCCATCTTGTCTTCTTTAAATATAATTATCTTACCTTTAAGTTAGGGCATGCTCTGATTCTGGCAGCATGAGAAATAGCTCAGAGTTTCTGTTAGATGACAAGCATGTCCGTTCCCTGCTGGTTCTGGTCTTTGTAGTTCTCTGCTGTGCCCTGGAGGACCTTCAAAGTTGAGAGGTCACCCACTTCAGAGGGCATAGCTTACTCTGTCATCTGGACTTCGGTCTTCATTCCTGTGTGCTGAAAGGTGTGAGAGCTTTGGTTAGTAGTCAGAGTGTCAGTTTATGCCATTGTGCTGCATGGCTTTGCAGCTGCAGGCTGTAAAAAGTACCCTCCTCTAACACTCCATCTATGTAACTTTGGTGTCCATGCAGCAATATGTGTGTCCTGTTCTTCTCAGGAAAAGACAAGTTGTGTTTATGTAGGTGTGTGTACTCACAGTCAGCTCCAGTATGTGCCTATTGAAAACAATTAAACTATTGTGTTGCATTGTATCTTAACAGCTTGGCCACTGAATGCTGTCCCTGTAAGTCAAGATGTAATGAAGGACAGAACCAGGGACAGTGTTAAAAGATGCTGACTTTCTTTTTCTGTTTTCTCTGAACAGATCGTGAGGACCAATCAATCCTTTGCACGTGAGTACAGCAGCTCTTAACTTCTTATTTTTGAAGTAACTTCTGTGTCAGCACAGATAGTTGATCTGGGCTTAAAGACAGTTCTGGTGATGAAACAGCTTGATGAACTGGAAAATGAAACTGTCTGAAGACAAGGATTATATAGCCTCACCTTAATAGAGTTACTTGACTTAAAGACAAGGTCTCACTTCTTGTCCTTGAAATGCCTTCAAATATAAGTATCTTTTACAGTTATGAGTACTTTACGAGGATCATTTCTGGTTATTTTCTATCCATCTCCTTTCATGTTCCTCTCATCCTGAGTCAGTTGGCCAGCTCCCTTTATCCTGCCATGTTTTATTTAAAGACTAGTTTCAAATAGCTTTTTGCGGATGCTGGGCTTTTACAGCGGCTCTACCCAGTGCCGAGGGAGTTATGAGTGCGGTTTGGTGGCCTGCCTTCATCTTCGTTGGCAGAGGGTAATTAAGTGCCACTGTCTTTCTCGGGGTTTGATGCTGCCAATGAACAGACAAGAAACAGTTGCATAATCTGTCCTAAATTCTGAAAACTACACCCCCTGTTGGTGAAAATGCACCCTATTAAGAGTTTCTCCCCACCATTTAGATGGTCAGCCAGTTTAGAGAAACCCCTCCTCCTCCAAGGAAAATTACCCCTGAAGAAGCACAGATTTTAAAAAGTTGTTTATGACCTACATTTATGCAGCTCAGTTGTAATATAGACAGGATATCACTTTGATCCAGTTAAAAGGCCACCATGCCATTAAGCATAACAAGCATAGCACAGAATTATACATAATGCATAGTTTAGAATAACATCTGCAGATCCAGGTCTTGTGTGAGCAGTCATTCTCTGGGATGTAATAATGAATAGTGTCATATAAATGTTCAAATGTGGGAAGAAACCATATATTAAGAACTGTTCTTTTGAGTGATTTCATCTTTAGGTACTGCCTGTTCAAAGGTAGCCACTGTGTTACATAATGTTCATATGGTATATCTCATAGAATAGAACAGGGAGCATCCAGGAAGACTTAGACCTCGAAGAATCTCTCATTTAAGATTTAAAAATATAGTTCAACTCTCTAACACATGAGATCTGTGAGAAAATGAGAGGCTAGACATAAAAATAGTTCACAAAGTCAAAGGTCCTTTAAACCACGTTTGCAGAAAGAGAAAAGATGTAAGAAGCAAATGATTTCTGTGAAACTTATTCAGAGGATTTGTGTCTTTATAGTAAAACAATGAGGACATCAAACCACACTTGGATGAGTACCTGTTTGACCTATATTTCTACGCACATACACTGCATTCGAGGACTCACTCGTGCACTTCTAGTGCTGCAGCTAAAACTGCAGTGGGCAGCTAATAGTGAGTTAGACTAAAGCCACTGGTATGTAGATGGATGTAGTGTTGCTGGCTTCTTTTCGCTGTTGGCCCTGGTTTTCTGGGCTCTGGGACCCGACTGTGGGAGTTGCGGATGGCCGTGCCTGAATACGGCTATCATTAGGGACAGCCCAAAAGCGGGATCTGGAAACTTTGGAGACTGGCTCTCCAAACCACAGCGTTCTCCAGTGAAAGAGACTAACAAACAAATGGATTGATTTTTTAAAAACAGATAGACTGATGGTTATTCATCCTTCCTTTTGTTTCTATTCATTGTGTACTTAGGATTCATCCAATCACTCTTAACCACAATAATGATGAGTGAGAGTTATTTTGGTTAGGGTTAGGGTTTTAGGCTTGTTTCGTCTGTACTCTGTACAACTCACACAGAATATTTCCTGTAATGTGGCTACGCTTCACCAGTAAAACCTTGTAATTCAGGTCAGAAACAAAACTTGTTTCTCTCACTCATCATGTATCGGCTCGCTTTTTCTCACTGTGCTCATGTGTATTTGTCTCTTTGTTTTCAGAGGTGAATCAGGCGCTGGCAAGACAGAGAACACGAAGAAGGTCATCCAGTACCTGGCCCACGTTGCCTCCTCACACAAAGGACGCAAAGATCACAACATTCCTGTGAGAGCCCTACTTCCTACGTGGTCCTACACTAAACATGGTCAAGCCCAGAGCGCTTCCCCTCTCCTCTCCTTTAAACTTCATATCTATTTAGGAACTATTTTTGTTTAGTATAGTCCATCTTCACCTTAAGTGAAATACTTAACATTATTACTGCATTTTAAAGAAATGCCAGAAAGCTTGAGAAGGTTACTATCGCTCTCATACAGTGATTGTATCTTAAATATTATATATTTAGCAGCCTATTAATTCAGCTTCACACAAGTCAGGAAACAGCTAGCATGGCTCTTATTTGTTTAATCCATGCAAAAACTGAAGTGTAATTGAGGTATTTATGTGCAAGACGTTTTCTTGGCTGAGAGTGCTGACCTGCATGAACCACTGCTGGTTTTCCTTTCAACTATTCAGAGGCAAATAATAGTCCAGCATGTAATGTTCCATAAAAAAGGTGAAAAGTCATTATACTGTGGTTTCTGCATGGATTAAACAAACTTGAGTAGTTCATTAGGGATGTTTATGCTATAGTCACACTAGGGAAAACAGTGGTTTCATACAGCAGCACGACCAAAATTATTGCATCCATGTGAAATGAACTTAGTGATCTCGTTGCCTTTGAAATGGTTGGTTGGTTCAAAGACTGGGACCAAGCATGTGACCACTTGAGATATGAGACAAAAGATCAACATCTCAGCTTTTATTTCCAGGTATTTACATCTGGATCTGATACACAGTTCACAAGATAGCACCTTTTCTCTGAACCCACCCATTTTTCTTGTGAGCAAAAGTATTAGAACAGATAAACTTATAGCTTAAAGTGAATAAGATGTAATTTTTTTAAGTTTTTTTTTTTAGTTGCAGATCCTTTGTTTGCAATAACTGCATTAAGCCATCACCTCCACTGTGTTTCCACTGCTGTTTTCCTCAGTGTACCTGTTCCACATCTGTTAGTACACCAGTGATGACTTTCTTCTTCAGGATGTTCCAAACAGATGTATGGGCCGATGTTTGTGCAATGGCTCTGATTGATTTTCCACCTTCTCTCAGCTTCACAGTTGCTTGTTTTTCACCCATAGACAGCTCTCTGGTTTCCATGTTGGTTCCATGTTGGTTGGGTTTCACACAGGCAAAACCAAAACTGAAACTGAGTGCAGACATTCAGCGCTATTTATTGTGTGAACACTCAATGTAACAGGACACACCTGGACAACAAACACACCTGTCACATGTTCCAATACTTTTGCTCAAAAGAAAAATGGGTGGCTCCAGACAAAAGGTGTTATCTTCTGAACTGTGTATCAGATCCAGATGTAAATACCTGAGATGTTGATCTTTTGTCTCATATTCATCGTTTAATGTAAAACCCAAATGTTTTCAGTCTACAGCAAAAATAAAGGGACTAGACTCACTGTTCCAGTACTTTTGGAGGGGATTATATGTGCAATCTGTTTTTAATAATATGATAATTAACAATGATAAATTGGCAAAACCACAAATATGTTGCCATCTGCATATACTGAAAATTCACATTATACAGAAATTGACATTAACTACTTACAGCCAGCAAGACCCTCATAAATAATGACATAGTTGCTGCAGGACAGCAATTTAACCGCAAAATGATATAGGCACTCAGCAACCTTAATTTTACATAAGACTACAACCAGTTGGCAACCAGCTAAGTCTAGTCCTCTAATGCAAAGAGATGTGCCGCAGACGAGTTGCACTCGCTGGTGTAGACTGCTTCAGATTGGTTGCAACATGTAGGAGACAGGTTGCCTCCCACCAGACAACCTGTGCAGTCACCTTGCGATCAAATGTTGGCTGCCACATCTTCTTGCACTTGGTTGTTGAACGTGAAAAAATTCAGTGCAGTTACTGTGCAACCACCAAAATGGATTGCCATCCTGTTTTTCCTCTAGTGTGACTGAGCCATTTGAGCTGCTGGTTGGCAGAATCCATTACCTTTGGACAATGCCATGCTAGCTGTTTTCTTGTTTAAAGTGATTGTGTTTAAGCTAGCTTAGCTCTCTGCCATAGAGTACATTTTTTATGCTGTTGTGTTTGACTTAAACCTAAAGTGCCCACCCTAGTAAAAGTTAACCTAATAGTTGTTGCTCTTGCTGCTAATGCTTCTGTGAGAGGATAGCCAGCGTTGGGCTAAGTTTATACTGGTGTTCTCTTTCTCATGGCTTTTGTCTGACTTAAGCGCTTCAGGTTTTAACACTTGCATTTGTTTATCCATAACAAACAGCCCGATTCTCCCAAAGCATTCAAACTACAGGCAAGTGTATCTCCGGCTTTCTCCAAAACAGTGTGCAGTCTTTGTGTATATTTGCATGCCCTTCTCTCTAAATCTCTGCTGCTTCCATAATGATGATGATGGACTAATCTAAGCTTCTTTCTTTATGAGGCATTTGTTTGTGCTGGCTCGGCCTTCTCACATGATTATTTGAAACCAAGTGAATCTGCCCGTCAGCCTGCAGGCTCATATTAAACACTTTGTTTTATCAGTTGGTTTGGGTTTATTAGAACGGAGGGAAACTGAGAGGGTTTTATTGGAAACACATGTCAGTCAAAAACCTGTTATTAAAACTGTTCATTGAGCACTTTGGGAGCTTAAATGAACACTCTGTAGCACAGTTCTATGTTCATTCTCATTTTAAATTTACAATTATTCAGAAAGAGCGGTGTGAAAATCACATGATGGCCACACTAAACATCTCTCCTCAAACTTCATTTTTCATATTTTGTCCAAGTAAATGTTTTTTAATTTCAAATTCCAATGTGAAAATGAGATTTAATATCTAATTTGCAGCTGCATGTGATCAAATATTCGGCATATTTCTGCATGTTTTCCTTTCTCTATGTGTGCTTGATGCATGTTTGTAGTTTGAAGAGTATTATTATTATTATTGTCTTGATTGAGTGTTACGGCCTCACGTGGATTTTCAGGTATTAATTCACATATAAGATTGCAAAGTACTGAAAACTCCCAAATTCCATCTTCTGTCTGTTGTGCTTTCTCCCAGACTATTTTCTGGCTCTCCTCATCTAAACCTGATTTATCTGGTAGCTGTTTGTCTTTCCCCCTAAACTACTACCTCCTGTTTTTTTGTCTTGATGAAATCTAATAACTGTAGAAAAAGAGGGTTCATAGAAGTCCAATAACATGCAGTTTGTGCAAACGCAATCTGGGTAAATGCCTGTTTAATATGCTTTCAGTAGCTGAGAGTGAGTAGCTGTAACTAAGTGCCTCAATGCTCCCTTGCCAGAGTACACCATCCACACTGACCTCCTTAATGCTGCTTTGCCTCTGCATTGCATTAGAGTGGCCTCTGAGCACAGGCCAGAGGAATGTAGAGCCAGGGATTGAGGGGGAGCAAAGATATGAAGCAGGAGAGGAGATTGGAATGGGGGTGAAGAGGGAGTTGGTGAAGAGGTAAAGCAGACCTGAAGGGAGGAGACAATATTAATTTTCTCTGTGAGAAGTATGAATGGAAATGCCATTTATACCGATATGTATGTACTGCTTGGAATCAGTTACTCCGTGTCTGTACTTGAATGCAGAAGAGCCCCGAACAGCTCGTTAGGCAGACGCAGCAGACTGCACGCACATACTGAAATGTTATATGAAAGTTCAAACTGTTCAGAATGTTTGTATATTTTTCTACATATTGTATTTCCATGTGTGGCCCATATGTATGTTCAGAGAGTTTAAATTTGTATTTCTTCTACTAGAGCTCAGCATTCTTAGTCAGAACCCTCTTTTTTCCCCCTTGTTGTACCGGTTGAATTATTGCTATCATTTGGAGCCGGGAAAGACTTAAAAGATGTCCTTCCAGAAGTACTTTTGTTTTTCAATCTTTTCACTTATTTGTACCATTCTGTTCATTCTTATTGCAACACTGAGACTATTCTTTTTGTGGATGATCAGTAAAATGTAGATGATCAGATCAGATTGCTCTCAGTTAGTCACAAGGCTCAGATATTTTTTGATTTACCTTATTTGTTCTGTTTTACTCTTTCCCTGCTCCAGCTCTGCTATAAGATTAAGTACTATTGCCTCTTTGTCTTTAAAATATTATTTTGGGGCCGTTTTGTCTTTATTGGATAATGTCGGTAAAATACAGACAGGAAATGAGGAGAGATATGCAGCAAGGGGACAGTCAGGAGTCGAGCCATCGCTGTTAAAGTGGTATCCACCTTAAACAGCAGGCTGCTGAGCTCCTGTTGTCTCTCTTTATGCAAGTCTCATTTTTTTTAATTTAAAGTAGGCCTGTTGGGCTTTTCCTTGTTTTCCTGATCTGGTAATCAGTGCAGTTACCATAAGGGTAGGGTTAAGGCTGTTGTTGGGGTCTTAGATGGCTTAATGTCACTATCTGTGACATAGCTTGATTGTTGATTGGCTGGAAGAAATCCAAGTGGTTCTATGACCTCTTGGAAAGGGAGCTCAACTCAGATTTTATTGTGAAATTATGTTTTTTTTGCCTGAGAAATCGTATTTAGTAGATAAACTAAAACAGGTTGTCCCAGATTGAGGATCAACTGAGGAGCTTATAAAGAGATTATAAAGGATTATGTGTGAATCATGCAAAGCTACTGTAGAAAATTCCAAGAATCAAATTATAGCACTTGAAATAAGCTTAATAATTTCACCTTAAGAACAAAGATGGCTACCTACCAGTAGACCCATATTTCTTTTCATGGCCATTACTGGCCAGCCTACAGCAAGTCAGAGTTTAAGCATAACTTAATCTGTTCCCACTGGGTAATCAAAGTCCAGAGGAGTATCCTCAGTTGAGTTTAACCACACTCTGATTTGCAGTAGAGATTATTTTTGTGCTGCCATTGCCCTGGATATAGGAGGTTATCTCATGTGTTGGGGAGTTAAAGGTTTCATGGGAATGTCCCATTTCCAGGTTTTGAAAAATGAAAGGAAGCCATCATTATCACAGTTTTAGCAGACTTTTTGGACATACATTACAGACAATATTATCACAACCAAAGGAATGTGAAGGCTGGAGGAAGTCTCTCACTCATCAACCCAAGCTAATCACTCACTTTAGTATATGTGCCAAAACACCGTCACTGTAGTACCTTTGTGGTCTCATAAGCTCTGTCAAAGTGTTTGGTTGTTTTGGCCCCCCGAGAAAATCACATTGTACTGCAGCTGAGTAAAATAAAGCCAGCAGAGTCATGATGAATGGCTGATTGTCAGAAAGATTTGTTTAGCATATTGACTTTGCTACATTTTTCTCTCTCTGCTGTGTTGTGAAGATTAGACTTTGCCTTGCCAATTTGTATTTTGGAACATAAAAACAAAATGTGATAAATAGTGATAACAAGAAGATATTCAGTTGTGCAATGCACACGTTTGACATCTAGTTGGCTTCTTACCTTTCTTTCTTTCTCCACAGGGTGAGCTGGAACGCCAGCTCCTACAAGCCAACCCCATCCTTGAATCCTTTGGCAATGCCAAGACTGTGAAAAATGACAACTCATCTCGCTTTGTGAGTTCATATTTCGTGTTTAAATGAGCATTCACCAAATTTAAACACAAGAACAGATACCCAGAATGGAAACACTGTTATATCAAGTCTACTGTGAGGCTGTAAAAACATTGTGCATTTGTGTTAAACAGCTTTAGTATGCAATATTTGATTCTGCTCTAGGTTAGAAATATAGTCTTTTCTAAATGTTTAATGCATAAAACCTAGGCTTGCCTTTAAATCCTCCTTTTTCCCCTGAGATAAACTGATATGCTTTTATTTGGGGTAAAACTAAAACAATGACAGTTTTTGGTAATCCAGACATACTGTAGGTCAGTTTTACGTGAATGTTCCTCATGGCTTCATTCAAACATTCCTGCAGCGTTGACAGATCGAGCTATAGTACTCATTTAATATCATGTACAGCAGTGTGCAAAAGTTTTCCACCCACAGAAATGTTTATTTGTTTGTTAAGCCACTTAATACTGACCTATGAGTCATTCACACATAAAAAAAGGCACCTAACTCAATGGATGAACCATCGTTGTCTGCACTTAACAGACACCTTCACAAAGATCAAATTTTATATCTATATATAAATTATATCGTTGTCCACTTTGTTACTAGCACCCTGTCTCATTTGTTCCCATTCATTTGAATCTGCAAAAAATGCCAAAAGTACAGTTTGAAAGGTATCAAATAGTATTTTTGCACCAACAAGGTGATTCCCAAAGAGCTTTTTGCCTAAAACTTGGCATATCACAGGAAAAAAATGAAGAAAATTCCTGCAAAGACCTGACACAGGACCTGAGCGGTGCGTCTGGCCCTTCATTAGGGTCAGTGACAGTTCACACTTGTGCTTGTTGAAAGTGATACATAAATGTTACCAAGTTCAAGAAAGATTGTCTTCTGAACGTCTTCAGAAAAGTTACCAAAGAGCACATTCACACATGAAGCCGATATGTTCAGCTTCTGTCAGATTAAACGAGAGGGGTGCATTTCTGAATGGGGCTTTTGTGAGATATTGATGGGTGTGGTTGGTGGATTTTGTTACATTTGCACAGATGCAGGCTACTCGGTTCACTCTGTTCCTCATATTCTAGCTGAGAGCTGGATCAGTCTTCTAATCTTCTTTTGTGGCTTCTTTGGCTAACTTTAGAATATTTAACAAAAATAGAAACGTTCGCAGGTCTTGTTTCATAAGTGGACTGATGTCGTGCTTCTAATATTTGCTTATCTCTGATCGTGTTGAGACGAGTTACAGTAATCACACAAATTCTTGCTCTAAGTGTTTTAACATTTTTTTGTGACTAAGTAAACCATGTGGTCAAGATTAACCACCATGGTGCCTGGGTCCTCGTGAATCACCGTCTGTCTCTGATGGGGAGAAGTGAATGCCAGTAGACACATGGGCACAAATATTCACACACACTTGCTCACAATCACTGTCAGGAAACCGCACACATGCCTGAGATTCTTCCTGACCTGTCAACCTGGTATTTCCTAATATAGGCATTTTGTTCTTCACCACATTTCTGTCATCGGCAAGAACCCACAAGGTGTTACTTAAAACACAGCTGTGCCCAGAGGGACAAAAAAATAAATAGATGACAGCTACAGACACACACATACATACATACTAATGTATAAACACTCATGCATCACAGGCTTTCCACAACTGTCTTAATTTCTAACAGAATTTTATTTCTTGCAGGGAAAGTTCATCAGAATCAACTTTGATGTCACAGGCTACATTGTTGGGGCCAATATTGAAACCTGTATCCTTATTCAATTTTATTTATCCATCCATTTTCTTCCACTTATCCTTTTCTGGGTCACGGGGGGCTCTGAGCCTATCCCAGCTGTCATGGGGCGTGAGGCAGTGTACACCCTGTACAGGTCGCCAGCCTTTCGCAGGTTGATTCAGAGAGACAAACAACCATTCACACCTATGGGCAGTTATAGAATCACCAATTAGCATAACCCCAGTAACTGCATGTCTTTGGGCTGTTGGAGGAAACCGGAGAAAACCCATGCAGACGAGGGGAGAGCATGCAAACTCCACACAGAAAGGCCCGGGCCAAGGTGGATTCAAACCCAGACCGTCTCGCTGTGAGGCAACAGCTCTAGCCACCAGCTTACATGCTGCCCTTTTTTTTTATATATATATATATATATAGCGCCCAATCACAAAAGTTGCCTCAAGGTGCTCTTTAATGTAAGGTAAAGACCCTACAATAATTACAGAGTAAACCCAACAGTCAGAACGACCCCCTATGAGCAGCACTTGGCGACAGTGGGAAGGAAAATCTCCCTTTTAACAGGAAGAAACCTGCGGCAGAACCAGGTTAGGGAGGGGTAGCCATCTGCTGTGACCGGTTGGGGCTGAGGGGAGGCAGACAGGACAACTGCATTCCCTACAAAGACTGAAGAAGCAAAGGGATAAGTCGATGTTTAAAAAAACACACGGAGAGTTGAAAGATTCGATGCTCACTGAGATAAGAGATCAATGGGAGGGTTGTACATATCACCGCAGCCTAGACTTAACCACAAGAATGTTATTTCCATAGAAGAAGCATGACGACACTGAGCTGCAGAGAAGCAACACTTTCACTGTTATTCCTCATTTACATTTCTTTGTTATTCATGGAAAAAAAAAAACGTGTCCCTTTCGGGTGAAATTTCTGTGTTCTTACAAGTTAAAGATTAATTCCCAACTTATTTGTAGGCCTCCGCTGACAACACAGGTAAACTTTTCCAGTCAAACTGCATGTGGCAAAAAAAAAAAAAAAAGTAGCTTCTTCCTCATTAGTGGAACAACATTTGCTTTTTTTTTTAATCTTGTGATTTCCTTGTCAGGCCTTAACTTTAATTCTCAGATCTTCTGGAGAAGTCAAGAGCCATTAGACAGGCCAAAGATGAGAGGACCTTTCACATTTTCTACCGCCTGCTGGCAGGGGCTGGAGAGCATCTTCGAAGTGAGTATAGAGTGTTTTAAGGAGTATCTAGATAAAGAAAATTTTCAGAGCACTGACAGTGATGTGATTAACTCAGTGTATTTGGGATGCTTTTGTGCTATTAATATTGGAGAGAAACAAACTGATTTCTTCAGCCAGAAACAGGAAGTTTGTCAGGGTTTCAATCTAAGTCTGACTTTATTTAATATGCATATAAAATGAACTTGCTGCCCCTGGCCTCTCCCTCTTAAATAGAAATGTGAAATCTCTGTTTCATGCTGATGGCCATGTTCTCTCTATTACTGAACAAGGACTACAGCAACAGCTGGGCAGAGTAGATAAATACTGTCAGAACTGAGCCCTAGCAGTAAATATGAAAAAAACTAATGTCATGATTTCTCAAAACAGTCGTAATATCAGGATGCAGAGTTCTGCAGATACATTTCAGACATACACAGAAATGCCCGGTGAGCAGAGTTAAGCAGATACCAACTGATAATTAACATTTAGAAAGGAGTGCGCAAATTTTTTAATCACCTTAAATCAGCTTCCACGACACCCTCCATTCCAGAGCCCTCCAAGCCCAGAAAAGCCCAGAAAGTAGTCTCTTATGTCAGATGGTGCTGAGACTGTCTCCTGTCTCACAACATTGCTTTCTAAGCATCAGTCAAAGTGAACCAAATTATAGTACAATGTAAAGAAAGACTGGAGAACAGAAACAAAAAGCCAGGCCCTAAAACAGAGATTATGAATTGACAGAATATCTCTCAGCTGCCAGAGACAGATCCTAACCAAGTATGGGCTCAGTGACTGCAAACTGGCAATCAAACAAGGGAGACACAAAAATAATGTCATCAAGCAGAAAAAATGAAACATAAATTCTTTAAATTGTTGCCTTTGAAAACAAAATAAAAGCCTTTCATAGTCCTCATACACCGTGGAGATGCACACAATTTCAACTAAAGAAAAAACAAAGCAGATGTTTATTAAAATGCCTGTTAGGATAATTCTTCATTTGAAAAATGAACTACAGTATAAAGAGCATCTCGTTTTCCTTTTCTTCTTTAGCGGACCTGCTTCTCGAAGGCTTTAACAACTACCGTTTCCTGTCAAATGGCAACATTCCCATTCCGGGCCAGCAGGACAAGGAGAATTTCCAGGAGACAATGGAGGCCATGCACATCATGAGTTTCTCCCACGACGAGATTGTCTGTGAGTAGCAGTTACATCTTCTTCTTCTTTTCTTCTTAGAAATACGTTTCCCCCTCCTCTTCCTCTGACATTGCCTGGGATTCAGGAAAGGTTTATCTCGTCCTGTCTTTGCAGGCATGTTGAAGGTGGTCTCTGCAGTGCTGCAGTTTGGCAACATTGTTTTTAAGAAGGAGAGAAACACCGATCAAGCTTCCATGCCTGAGAACACAGGTAAACGCTCCACATCCAGTCAAAATAAACACTGCTACTCTTCTCACAATTTCTGATTTCGAAAAGCTTCCAGCACAGCAGCTGTCCTTTATTCCCACATATTACTGTACACACTATTTTTCTTCATAACACTCAGCTGTCAGATGTTTAAATGTTCCTGCAATCTGGGCAGTTAAACCAAGAAGTCTGAGAAGTCGAACCAAATGCACAATACAGCTACTGATAATAAAATCAGCTGTCTGAGGTCCAGGTCCTTTAATCATTCTCTTCCTAGTATTAAAGAAATAACTTAACCCATTAGGCATCTCAATCTAGCCAGATTATTTAAAATTAGGGTATCATCCTACTTCCTGGATTGTTAAAAAAAGAATGTTGGCTTCAAGAATTTATGATCTAAACGCAGCATCACACTTAGATTTTCAACATAATTACAAACACAAAGCTGGTGTTATGTTACAAAACTTTATATTGTATTCTGTATTTGTGTATGTCTTAATTTACATATAAATAAGAGGCATGGTTTGTTCTTCCTGCTTCTCCCAGCGGCACAGAAGCTCTGCCACCTGCTTGGGATGAATGTTATGGAGTTTACCAGAGCTATCCTCACACCGAGGATCAAAGTGGGACGAGACTATGTGCAGAAGGCACAGACCAAAGAACAGGTAAGGTGCCATCTAGGGTCGGGATATACCAGCTTCCCGACAGCTTCAGGAAGTCCACCTGTAGGATGTGTTTGTAGTTCTTGCCTTGCAGTGTACGGACTGGACCACCTGACCTAAAAAAAATGAAGGGCATGCAGACGTCCACACGGAGCCTCACATTTAACCTCTGATGACAAAGTTTTTGTCACTCTGTCACTACTTGAATTCTTCAAGTAGTATTTATTGCATGACCAACAGTATGAAAACCCTGAGAAACTCCTGGAAGCCTGAGTCTGAAAATTATTTATATTCGTGATTACAAAGTATCCAAATCAGTTTTCAAGTTGAGTCAAATTCTGTTGGTGCAGTTGGTCATTTTTAGAGGTTATCTAATAGAAACAATGAACATTGTATTCATAAATGTACACTGATTAGTGATGCATTGTAATAAACTTAGAATTAAACCATTAAAAATACATATGAGCAGGTGCAGGTTTGTGGAAGCCGCCATGATGCCCCGCCATCTTGAATACTTTGGCTCAGATGGACATCACCGTTCCACCAGCCACATACATAGTACGCCTTATAAGTTATTTTTAATTTGAACATCACAAATAGGCTAGCTCTTTCAAACTATAAATGACAAATAACAATTGTACACATATGTTTTCATCATCTCTTTCTTATGTCTTCATCCTCCTCCACCATTGCTCTCTCCTCCTCCGACATTTCTGAAGTCAGGGCTCTAATGCATGAAAACATGCATAAACATGCTTATTTATTCCCGATATTGTTGCAGTTACTTATTGTCAGCAGATTAAACATGCACCCTCCCATCACCAGACAGCTGACAAGAGCCAGCTAAGCACCAACAACAGCTGGTTATAAGCTGATGTCCTAAAAATCACACTTTCCCTCTGATAAACAGTTTGATGACATTCTCACATCGTATGAGAGTTTATTAGCTAAGTGTGCGAGTCCAACATTATTAGATCCACGTCAAAGAAAAGTTTCAGTAACGCCGACTAACAGCAGCAAAAACACCTTTAAGTTGTTCATCTAATAAATTAATAAACTAAATGTTGTGTAATAGCTACGTTAATATTCCATGGTTTTTGTTTTGCTTTTATTTTTGTTTATTTTTTATTTGCAGCTGGTTAAGGTAAAGGTTCCAGAGAGTGCTTAAGGCTACACTTCATTTTTGTAAACTGAAAGCATATGTTTGAACGGGTCATCTCCACCATCTGGCTAATGGACTGTCCTAATTGTGGCCCACTGTCTGACGTCATGCTACAACACTCCAGACTAAAACAACAACACAGTGTTTTCTTATGTTGCACTCATGTCTGTCTGTCTTATGTATAATTCATGTTGCTCTCTCCATGCGGTTCTGCTCTCTTTGTTTTACCTTAGGCTGACTTTGCTGTCGAAGCCTTGGCCAAGGCGACGTATGAGCGGCTGTTCCGCTGGCTGGTCCATCGCATCAACAAGGCGCTGGATAGAACCAAACGGCAGGGGGCATCTTTCATTGGCATCCTGGATATCGCCGGCTTTGAGATCTTTGAGGTGCTCATTGTGGCGCTTTAATAGTGACAGATTCTTTTCCACAGCATACAAAGTATCTTCTGACTGATGTAGTTTTGTTCCTATTATAAGAGCATTAAAAAAGCTAATGATCCAGCCGTATGATAAGCGAAGAAATGAATCACATTTAAAGAAAATAGGGAAAATTCACTTGTGCTTTTCGCTTTCCTCCCAGCTGAACTCATTTGAGCAGCTGTGCATCAACTACACCAACGAGAAGCTGCAGCAGCTCTTTAACCACACCATGTTCATCCTGGAGCAAGAGGAGTACCAGAGGGAGGGCATCGAGTGGAGCTTCATCGACTTCGGCCTCGACCTGCAGCCCTGCATCGACCTCATTGAGAGGCCGGTGAGTGTGCTCTCCGTGCATGTGTGACATTGTGTTCATGAGTCTGCTTTTAAATATACTCTAATTTACTAAATATATCTCCTCAGAATAACCCTCCTGGCATTCTCGCTCTGCTGGATGAGGAGTGCTGGTTTCCGAAGGCCACAGACAAGACGTTTGTAGACAAAGTGCTGCAGGAGCTGGGCACACATACGAAGTTTCAGAAGCCACGTCAGCTCAAAGACAAAGCTGACTTCTGCATTATCCACTATGCAGGGAGGGTATGTATATCAGGCAGGGAAGACAAAAACTCTAATGAAAACAATTATCCTTGTCTCCTTTATAGTTTCAAATTCTTCTGGGATCTCTGTGGATTCCTTGTGCAACAACTTTGTTGCTTTTCTCTGTGGCACAGACTTTTAGTGGCGTAGTTTAACCAGGTCACTGCATTAAAACAATAGCCCAGTTGTTGTGCTGCCGGATCCCCCACATCTGGTTCACATTGGTGTGAGACTGAGTGCCTGATGCCTTGCGGTTGCATAACTGAGATTTTCAACTTTCACCTTTGTGTGGTATTCTGCCATCTGCAAGGAGAAAATGATCCTTCACGGCATTCCAGAGGAGGTGCTTGACATCTGATATCACAACTAGAGGGATATGTTTATTATTATTTACCTGCTTCTTTTTCTGAAGCGTGTGTGCATATTTTTATGAGCTCAGTGAAGAATATCAGTCAGCTGTGTCTTAACATCAGTCAGATGTGTGAAAACTGTGGATTCCGATAAATACTTCACATCCAACTCACAAAACTGTGTCCAACAATGAATTTGAGCAAACAAATCCTGCATGACGGAGTGATTCCGAAGAGGAAAATAAGTAAAAACATAGTGAGTTTGCTTTTCCTGGATTTTGATTAAACCCATATGCGGCTCTTGGGTTCTTCATGTTAGGTCGCCAGGCGTGTAATTTACTTGTTATGTTCCACTGTACGTAGTATGTCACATATCGGGAAAAATACATACAAGTCATTATCCTGTTTCAGAGACTAAATCCAACCCAACTGTGGTTCTGTGATTCCCGACTGTGCTGCCAGTCAAATGCAATATGCAGGTATAATCCAACAGTGATTCTTGCAGTATTATATCAGTATGCGGTCTGAGACAGACCCACACAGCACAACTGCAGCGCGGTATTTGGAAACAGTTCTAGCACCAGCTCTAGCTGTCACTTAAGATTGCAGACAGATGAAGCAACAGAGCAGAGGCAGTTAATCAGAGCCTGAAATCCAACCCTCTGAGGGTGGATTTTGAAAGCCTTTTATTATTTATAAGGTTCCACTGAGGTGTAAGATAAAAGACAGAAAAGAGAATGAATGGCATGTAGCCAAATTTGCATAAATGAAGCCTGATTTGGTGCGTGGTTGTTTTGTTTTTCCTGCGTGGGTTTTTTTAGGTGCAGGTCACAGCCCTTATAGTATTCTCATTTTTCATTTTTTTTACATGTATAAAAACACTTGAAAGCGTTTTTGTGCTAAAACAATGCTGTGTTTGTTTAGGTGGACTATAAAGCTGATGAATGGCTTATGAAGAACATGGATCCTCTGAATGACAATGTAGCCACGCTGCTGCACCAGTCGACTGACAAGTTTGTGGCCGAGCTCTGGAAAGATGGTAAACATTTAGCAGTTTTTCTTGGCCTGTAAAAGCTCATTAAGTTTTTCACCGGTACAAAGTATATTTATGTGTACTTTCCTGTTGTATAATCATCTTTGCATTTATCAGCATCAACCCAGACAGACGTTACACACCGTGAGGTTCAATGTGACACGCTGTAACTCACTGAATGTCATTTTTAATGAAGGAAAATGCACTTTCTCTCCTTTCACACTTCCTCTCAGAGCCAGCGGTGTGTTTTATGAGTTTCCTAATGTGGGGATAGATTTTGCCAGTAAAAACATGAAGTATAAGTGAGTTAAAACACAGCCAGCGCCCTCGCTTTTCAGATCTGAATGACACATTTATTGCTAAAACTGCATATTTTACACCAGTAAATTAATGCACTGTTAATGTTTCAGGTGGTAACTGTGGCCCTTATAATCTTTATTCTGATTTTATGGATTTAAGACTTTCTTAACTGATTAATGAGAAGCTTGATAACACGGCTTTGGTAATAAATACACTCATTCTGTAATACTGCAGTGGATGCACTGATATTTACTCTTCTGTCTTCTTCCGTCTTTTTTATTAACAGCTAATCAATGCTGTGAAACTTTGTATGTTTGTGAGAGTGTGAATGGTGTGTGCGTGTGTTTGCATGCTTGCTTTCTTTTTCCTCTCTCACGCTCCTGCCTTCTGTCTGTGTCTCTGTTGCTGTAGACATTCAGACGTTTCAGAGAGCCTCTTTCTATGACAATGTGTCTGGGCTCCATGAAGCTCCAGGTGAATGATAGTAACACTTAACCTTTGTGTACCACTTGCTGCTGTCATGCTCTGCACTGGCGGTCTCATTGGTTTCCTGTCCTGTCATGACTGCACTGTGCACCTGTCCTAATAGCTCTCCTCTGGCTTTGCATGGCTCTAAAACCTCTCATACTTAAAATGCCCCTTCTGCTACTGATGAAGGCGGTGTACGGACACGGCAGTTGCTCCTACATCTATTGCTTGTGAAGTCACACAATGAAAAACAGGCTTATTTTACAAATGGTGAAAATCTGAGACACTGAATGTTGTTAGTGAGTATATACCTGGTCAGATGGAGGCATTTAGCTGATTCAGGCTCTAGTCTCAGAATCAGTGTCAACACTTCAAAAGGACAAATACCTGCTAAAGCCAGTCAATCTTATTACTCACAAGAATCAGTGATTAACAGTCCACTGCTTTTAAAAAAAAGTATTTCAATTACTGTGCAGTCACTTTCACATGAACATGAAAACTAGCAGCAGATTGAAAGAAACAGCAGTCATAAATCACTTTGGGGGTATTTTTCTTTTTGTGTGTGAATCTAAAGTTTTTAAAAAATGACATCAGGTAGCTCAACTGTTCTAATGTAGTTTTAACAGAATAAAAAAAGTCAGTAGAAGTGTGTCTGTAATTGCTTATACACATGAGATTTTTAGCACTGCTGTTATCTCTGGCAATGTTTAGCTTTAGATGACCAGATTATGAGCCTGGATTTTAAAAATTATCTATGAAAGAAGATGTTTTTTTGGGGGGGGGGGGGGGGGGGGCAGGAACAAGGCTGAGAAACTCAAGAGGGACTTGAGTGAGGAGCTCGAGGCCCTTTATCACGTACAGTCATCTAATAATGGTTTCACACTGTTAACTCACTAAGCTGTGCTGTAATCTAAAAGCAAGGGCAGGAAAGAACCAGACTGCAAGTAACAACAGGTGTAAGAAAAGACTTTTAAAAAATCAGCTTTGTAAATGTCTTTGCAGTGGGAAGTGCATTTGATACATTTGATACATTGTGTAACATTGATACAATGTTATACAGTGTATCAAATGTATGATATATTGTTTCTTTTTTTAAATGGAATTTCCTTTTTCTTTGTTAAGTGACAGCCAAGTGTCACCATATATTAAAATATATAAATTAAAACCACCAGGCTACACCCAAAGCAGGACATGTGATTGTATATTAATTAATTTTGTCCAAAAATTAACACAAAAAAAAAAATCTCTTGAGTCATTTATACCTAGATCTAACTCAGCAGAAAAAAATGAATATTAGTTTTTCTTATTCCCCACCATACCCCCATTTTTTATCTACATTTTAATGTATGGATGGTATTTCCATAGGTCATTTCAAGTGTATTAGTGCTGCTGTGTGAAATTAAATCTGGTAGATCCTGTTTTAAAAGCATTTAAGAGTAACTGGCTGAAATGGTCTTCGCTCACAGCTGGTGTAACAATGTTGTCTGACTTCATGCTTTATTATAAAAAACAGAAAAGAGCAAACCCTGCTGAGTTGAACACATTTCAACTTTCTTTCTTCAACATGTTCTGATGAACATTAAATTAGATTTAAATACACATAAAATAATTTGCTGGCTTTTCTCTTTTCTCTTCATGTAAAAAAGCACAACTTATCTATCAATAAGCCCATCCCCAGAAAAGGCGATTCAGCTACGTGTGGATTCATTCATTAATCCAGTTATCCGTATTCCTCTTCAACTATTTTCATATGACCAGTTGACCGGATTGTGGGTCTGGACCAGGTGGCAGGAATGAATGAGACAGCATTCGGTGCTGCCTACAAGACCAAGAAGGGCATGTTCCGCACTGTGGGGCAGCTGTACAAGGAGCAGCTGTCCAAGCTCATGGCCACACTGAGGAACACCAATCCCAACTTTGTCCGCTGCATCATCCCCAACCATGAAAAAAGGGTGAGTCTGAAGATCTAACCGTCATACATTCAGTGTGCATCACTACCACTAGATGTGCACATTCTGTGGGATTGTTAATAGATGTTTTCACTCATTTATGCTTACACTGGGATGAGATGCATTTGTACTGGCTGCACTGGGTACAGGTAGTAGCAAGAATCACTGATAGTTTAGGTTAAAGAAGAGGACACATGCACTGCAGTGTCATGGAAACAGATTTCACTTAACTCCAAATACAAATAATTATATTTATACAGTTTTACATAATGTTTTTCTTGCTCTCGTGTTTTTTTCTCGATCTTATTTTTTTCCCTCTCCTTGCTTTACCAGGCTGGTAAGCTGGACCCTCACCTGGTTCTGGACCAGCTGAGGTGTAACGGTGTGCTTGAGGGGATCCGTATCTGCAGACAGGGCTTCCCCAACCGCATCGTCTTCCAAGAGTTCAGACAGAGGTGATTTTTTTTTTTTTTTATCTCTCCCTCAGTTTTTCAACTTTGATTTAAAAAAAAAAAAAAAAACACCGTCGTGCACTTTTGGGAATCAAATTAGTCATAAATGCATCCAGTCATCCATTTTCTTAAACATTTGTCCAATTCAGGTTTGTGGGGTGCTGGAGCCTCTCCAGCTGCCACTGGGTGAAAGGTGGGGTACACACCAGACAGGTCACCATTTTGTCACAGGGAAAACACAGAGAGACAGACAACTACAAACAGTGTGATTTATATTACACATTCACTGGCCACTTTAGTAGGTCCACCTTGCTAGTACTGGATTGGGCCCCCTTTTGGCTTCAGAGCTGCCTTAATTATTCATAGTAGAGATTCAACAAGATGCTGGAAACATCTCTCAGAGATTTTGGTCCATGTTAACATGACAGCATCTCACAGTTGCTGCAGATTTGTCAGCTGCACATCCATAATGTGAATCTCCCGTTCCACCACATCCCAAAGGAGCTTTATTTGATTGAGATCTGGTGACTATGGAGGCCATGTGAGTACAGTGAACTCACTGTCACGTTCAAGAAACCAGGTTGAGATCATTTGAGTTTTGTGAGCATTATCCTGCTGGAACGAGCAGCAGAAGATGGGTACACTGTGGTCATACAGGGATGGACATGATCAGCAATAATACTCAGGTAGGCTGTGCCCAAAGTGTGCCAAGAGAAGCCTGAGCTGATGATACAAGGCAGGCTTCTGCATACTGTGGTTGCAACAAGTGGTTATTTGAATTACTGACCTCTGACATCAACAAGGTATTTTCTCTTCTTCAGACCATTCTCTGTAAGCCCTAGAGAGGGTTGTGTGCAGCTACTGAAATACTCGGACCAGCATGGCTGGCACCAACAGCCATGTGACGTTCAAACTCCCTTAAATCACCTTTCTTCCCCATTCAGATGCTCAGTTTTAACTTCGGCAGGTTGTCTTGACCATGTCTGCATGCTTAAATGCACTGGATTGTTATCATGTGATTGGCTGAGTAGATATCTGCATTAACGAGAAGTTGAACAGGCCGGCGAGTGTATATGGCTCTTAGAAGTGGTTTGCACTCTGTAAATGTGCTTATTTTTTGTGCTTTGTATAAAGGTATGAGATCCTCACTCCTAATGCCATTCCCAAGGGCTTCATGGATGGCAAGCAGGCCTGTGAGAGAATGGTAAGGACCAATCCAAATTCACGAGGTTTATCTTTACAAACAGCAGTCTAAGAAGTAAAAGTCACCTGTTATTAAAGGATTATATCTAAACAGAAAACACTGTTACTCCCATTTCAAACACAACTTCACCTCATCTCCCACTCTATGGTAGATTCAAGCCCTGGAGCTGGACGGAAACCTATTCCGAATCGGCCAGAGTAAGATCTTCTTCAGGGCCGGAGTCCTGGCCCACCTAGAGGAAGAGAGGGACCTGAAAATCACAGACATCATCATTTACTTCCAGGCTGTCTGTCGAGGATATCTGGCACGCAAGTAAGGGTTTGTTTTATCGTTGCTGTTTGCATTTGAAATATGCTGAACCTTCAGTCGAAACAGGGATGTTTCTATATATTTGATCCAAAAGTGTTACTGTGATCTCACTCAGTCTCGCTCCTTTTCTTCTCTGTTTACTTCAGGGCCTTTGCTAAGAAGCAACAGCAGCTCAGTGCGCTAAAGGTTCTCCAGAGGAACTGCGCCGCATACTTGAAGCTGCGTCACTGGCAGTGGTGGAGACTTTTCACTAAGGTGTGTAACTGTAATTTTTCAGTAGAGATAATTATTTACAGATTTACAGTATAGTCAGTAGCCACTGGATTCCCTTCCAGTATCGCTTCTACTGTTCATGTGTACCTGCAGGTGAAGCCCCTGCTGCAGGTGACCAGGCAGGAAGAGGAGTTGCAGGCTAAGGATGAAGAGCTGGTCAAAGTGAAGGAGAAGCAGATGAAGGTGGAGGGAGAGCTGGTGGAGATGGAGAGAAAACATCAGCAGGTTAGTTACAGCTTAAGCAATACCATGAAATGTTAACAATAATATTGGCCTCTTTAAGGTGTATAATTGACGCATTTGTTCTTGATGTGTAGCTGGTGGAAGAGAAGAACATCCTAGCGGAGCAGCTGCAAGCAGAGACAGAGCTGTTTGCAGAGGCCGAGGAGATGAGAGCTCGTCTTGCTTCCAAGAAACAAGAGCTGGAGGAGATCCTCCACGACCTGGAGTCCAGGCTGGAGGAAGAAGAAGAGAGGTCCCAGGAGTTGCAGAATGAGAAGAAAAAGATGCAGTCCCATATCCAGGTATGCCTGCAGGGCATTAATGCAGGTAGAACATTATTTAACAATGGGAATCAACAGTGATGCGACAAAACATTATTTGTCTCTGAATTGCTTATGTAACAGTAGGGGATGCCAATAAAACAAGTATATTCTAAAAATTTAGCTCCTTACTGAGTACAAAAATATGCTTATTGTGTTTGCTGCTGTGCATAGGACCTGGAAGAACAGTTGGATGAGGAGGAGGGTGCCAGGCAGAAGCTGCAGCTGGAGAAAGTGACGGCCGAAGCTAAGATGAAGAAATATGAGGAGGACATTTTGCTACTGGAGGACCAGAACTCCAAGTTCCACAAAGTGAGAGGGAGAAGGGTCTAAAAGTCTGGATGGAAAAGGGTGTTACATGTGAGTTTTGAGCCGGGATGCTAGCTGTCCATTAAGGTGTGTGTGTGTCTCTTTTCGTTTTTAGGAGAAGAAGCTGCTCGAGGACAGAATCAATGAGATGACCTCGATGCTAGCTGAAGAAGAAGAGAAGGCCAAGAACCTGGGAAAGGTCAAAAACAAGCAGGAAATGATGATGGTCGACCTGGAGGGTAAACAAGTGAACTACAGCATCTACCACAACTATAACTTCTACCACACCAAAGTGAAAAGAACCGTCTTACATTAAACCAATGTTTGCTCTGTTTCATAATTAGAGAGGCTGAAGAAAGAGGAGAAGACACGGCAGGAGCTAGAAAAGGCTAAGAGGAAGCTGGATGGGGAGACCTCCGACTTCCAGGACCAGATATCAGAGCTGCAGTCCCAGATAGAAGAATTTAAAGTGCAGATGAGCAAGAAGGAAGAGGAGCAGCAGGTGATGCAGACGAGGTAGGATATAGTAGCACAGCTGCAGAGGAGAATGAGACCTGATGAAATCAGTTCAAGAAACTGAGCTAAATATGGGTTTCAGAGTCATAGAAGCTCTGAGGTGATGAGAGTCATGGTGAGATAAGTGTTGCATAGCATTACGAAGCAGTCAGCACACTGGAAACATTCACAACAACCATTTTATATGGAGCATTTTATGAGTTTCCCAACACTGCAGAGCTGTGTGCAACAGTGGTCTTATTGTGAGAATTATCTTTTTGTTGTTCTGCTTTGTGACCTGGCACCGCCTGCTGTTTATTAACCTACTCTCACAGCACTGGAATGTGTGTGGAGTGTGCGACTGCAGGATTGTTATTTGTGAGGTATTAATGGTCATTTATAAGTGTGAGATCATGCTACATTCATACAGCTCTTTTAATTAGAATCAACAGTGAGCCTTCCTCTGCTGCCACACGCTGGAGACTTTCCGTAACAACACGAGTTCATTCAATGGACTTAATGTGTCTTTTATGTTTTTGACCAATAGTTTATTTAAAAACACGGCAGCACTATGATGAGCAAGGAGAAATCTGAATAAGCACTGAAACTATAAATCGAGAGATATTTATGTCATACTTGGCATTCAGAATAATTGAGTGTTGCATTAAACCATCTTACATTAAATCAATGTTTTCTCTGTTTTATAATTAAAGAGGCTGAGGTAAGAGAAAAAACACATTGTGGAATGATTGAAAACGTTTCTAGTGCTGATAGAATAGTTGAGATGGTTTCTTATTTTTAGTGGAACACTGAGGCTGTCATATATCTCCAGAGGTACTGTGTTATTTTTATTATAGCCACAATGTTGTAACTGCTTTGATTTCAGGGGTGAGGAAGAGGTGAGCCAGAAGAACAATGCTCTGAAGCAGGTTAGAGAGCTGCAGGCCCAGCTGTCTGAGCTGCAGGAGGACCTCGAGTCTGAGAAACAGGCCAGGAACAAGGCTGAGAAACTCAAGAGGGACTTGAGTGAGGAGCTCGAGGCCCTCAAGACTGAACTGGAGGACACCCTCGATACAACTGCAGCCCAGCAGGAGCTCAGGTACCGTATGCTACATTTGTCTCACCTGTATTTTAAATAGTGGTGCATTTTGGAGAGCTTGTTATGTTCTCTGTAGGACCAAGCGTGAACAGGAGGTTGCAGAGCTGAAGAAAGCCATAGAGGAGGAGACTAAAAACCACGAGGCTCAGATCCAGGAGATGCGACAGAGGCATGCCACTGTCTTAGAAGAGCTGTCTGAACAGCTCGAGCAGGCCAAGAGGGTAGCTGACCTTTTCACAGTCAACAGAACAGTCTAATATCACGGATTTAGAAGTCACTGAAGGTGCTCCTCTGTCATTTCATAACACTAATGTTTATGTAGTTCAAGGCTAACCTGGAAAAGACCAAACAGAGCCAAGAGACTGCCAACAAGGAGCTAGCCAGTGAGGTCAAGACCCTGCAGCAGGCGAAGCAAGAGTCCGAACACAAGAGGAAGAAGCTGGAGGCTCAGCTGCAAGAATTCATGGCCAGGGTCACCGAAGGAGAGAGGGCTAAGGGAGAACTGGCTGAGCGCACACACAAACTGCAGGTGAGGGGCAGATGTTTTAACAGATTTTAACAGAAAGTAGTGTTCAGTCGTAGCATGACTTCAACATTAGACTAAAACATATAATCTGGTTTTCACCTCTTCATACAGACCGAGTTGGACAATGTGTCTACCATGCTGGAAGATGCAGAGAGGAAGGGGATCAAGTTGGCCAAAGATGTCACTGGGCTAGAGAGTCAACTGCAAGACACTCAGGTAATGTGCAGGATCTCTGATATTAAAGAGGATTCTTGGACTCTACAACTGGGGCAGCACGGTAGCCTCACAGAAAGAAAGTCATCCACCAGGACCTTTCTGTGTGCAGCTTGCTTGTTCTCCCCATGGGTTCTGGCTTCCTCCCACATTAGGTTAGGTTAATGTGGGGTTAGATTAATTCTAAATTGCCCACAGGCATGAGAGTGAATGATTGTCTGTCTCTCTGTGTTAGCCTTGAGACAGACTGGCGACCTGTCTAGAGGGTACCTCGTCTCATGCCCTATGGCAGCTGGGACAGGCTCCATCCCACACCCCTCCACCATTACTATGTATATAATCCATAGTAGTTATTAAATGGTCTTTAAGAAGTGGACCTTTTATCCTCAAGATAAGATTAAAAACTGGACCCATTTTCATTATTATTAGGAGCTGCTCCAGGAGGAGACGCGTCAGAAACTAAACCTCAGCAGCAGAATTCGGCAGCTGGAAGAGGAAAAAAACACTCTGCAGGAACAGCAGGAGGAGGATGAGGAGGCTCGCAAGAATCTGGAGAAGCAGATGTTTACCTTACAGGCTCAGGTAGGACATGATCTCTGCTGTAGGAAACACTTTTAAGTAACATTATTTTCAGTTTTATTAAGATTCCTTTTGTGTGTGTGGATTAGCTGTCAGAGAGCAAGAAAAAGCTTGAAGATGATGTTGGAACAATCGAAGGCCTGGAGGAGACGAAGAAGAAGCTGCAGAAGGACCTGGAACTGTCCAACCAGCGTCTGGAAGAGAAGACAATCGCTTTTGAAAAGATGGAAAAGACCAAGACCCGTCTCCAGCAGGAGCTCGACGATCTAACTGTAGACTTGGATCACCAGAGACAGATCGTCTCCAACTTGGAGAAGAAACAGAAGAAGTTTGACCAGGTGAGAACCGGGTGGTCTTTCGTTTTAAAGATAAGGTGTTATAGAAGTCACTATTTAATTTTCTACCAACATATTAATGCTCTCTGTAGATGCTGGCTGAGGAGAAGAGCATCTCAGCTCGTTACGCTGAGGAGCGTGACCGTGCTGAAGCTGAGGCCAGAGAGAAGGAGACCAAAGCCCTGTCCATGGCCAGAGCCCTGGACGAGGCACTGGAAGCCAAAGAGGAGCTGGAGAGGATCAACAAGCAGCTCCGTGCTGAAATGGAAGATCTAATGAGCTCAAAGGACGACGTGGGCAAGAATGTGAGTGGCACAATGCTCTGACAGTCTTTTATGTTTCAAAAGAGAACATTTTAAGTCTGCATTACCATTTGTTTTGTTTTTTTTTCCACTCACCCCTTCTTTCTCACACAAATATCAGGTTCATGAGCTGGAGAAATCGAAACGTACTCTGGAGCAGCAGCTGGAGGAGATGAAGACTCAGCTGGAGGAGTTGGAGGACGAGCTGCAGGCCACAGAGGATGCTAAGCTGCGCCTGGAGGTCAACATGCAGGCCATGAAGGCCCAGTTTGAGAGAGACCTTCAGGGCCGGGACGATCAGAACGATGAGAAGAAGAGAGCACTGGTCAAGCAGGTGCAAATTAAACTTACAGCCAAGTAATTATGCTGTAAGTGGTACGTTTCCTATAATTTCCACACTAATTATTTGTAATGCCTCCTTCCAGGTGCGAGAAATGGAGGCGGAGTTGGAGGATGAGAGGAAGCAAAGAGGTTTGGCTGTTGCTGCTAAAAAGAAGCTAGAGATGGACTTGAAGGACATAGAGAGTCACATAGAAGGAGCCAACAAGGCTCGAGACGAAGCCATCAAACAGCTGCGCAAGTTACAGGTGCAGATTTTATTCATGTGTTTGTGTCAGCTATAATTCATACATTATTCTCCAGTCACGTCTTTATGTTGTCTCTTTCAGGCCCAAATGAAAGACTACCAGAGGGAGCTGGAAGACACCCGAGCTTCCAGAGACGATATTTTTGCCATTTCTAAGGAAAATGAGAAGAAACTCAAGAGCCTGGAGGCGGAGATCGTGCAGCTACACGAGGTCAGGAAAACCTGAAATTCAGACATTTTTGGGATATTTGTTGAGTTGAAGGGGGTAGATTCACAGTTTACAGCAGTTATGCATTCAGCGGTCCCTCATAATGTTAGATGATGCACTAAGAGGTGCTGATAGACTTTTTTTTTCCTGCTCTGCAGGACTTGGCAGCATCTGAGAGGGGACGGCGCCACGCGGAGCAGGAGCGGGACGAGCTGCAAGATGAAATCTCAAACAGCACCTCTGGGAAGTAAGTTAGCCTCAACCTCATGACCACATTTTAATTTCTGTCAGCAGATCCATCTGTTTTAAAAATATTTCACATTTTATGAATTTTATTTTTTCATTTGAAATGAATGGAGAAAGCTTCAACCCATCATCATCCACTGAAGAATTTCAGCTCCTTTTCTTTTTGTGTGTGTGTTTCTGCTCTGTTCCCCTATTGGCTATGTACCACAGGCTTTTAAGGTGGCAGTAATTAAAGCGTTAGGGGAGAGTGGGCTAAGATGAGCCACTTTTTACTTTTTTGGGTTCTACAGACAAAATTAAATGACAAGTACAATGAAAACATCAACTTATAATTTGGATTGTTGTCTAACAAATGAAATTATAAGAATGAGTCTATAACAAACAGCCTTGGAAATATGACATCACAAAAAAAAGTTTTCCAGTGGCTCAGTTTGCCCCAGGCACGGGGTAAGTTGAACCAGTTCACAGGGTAAAGTGACCCGTCTATTTTTTTCCAGTATTAAAACAGACATAAAAAAAAAAATCCAGACAAAGCCATTTCAATTTAGGTTACCTGAAACAACACAAAACCAGCTGGGTACGGTTTGATTTTCTTTTATTTACCACTGATAAACAATATCTTTAGGGTGAGGGTGTAAATGGTCCGTGTACTTTCCGGCCAATGGATTTTCATTTAGGAATCGGAAAACAAAAATCAGAAAACGACTTGTTTCGTGATTACCATTTCAAAATTGGTAAACCAAAAATGAAAAATGAGCCATTTCCCATTTTTTTTAATTTGTCAAAAACAAATGGAAAACAAAAAAAATGAACCGTTATCCGATTTCATTTAAGTGCTTAAAAACATTTAATTCTGGATTTTAAAAATCCGGTGTAGAAATTTTATTTCTCGTTTTGTGGTGAATTTTATACATTCTTAGCATAATAGCTCTTCTGCAATGTGAAAAAATATGGCTGACAGTTATTGGCTTTTGGCAGGGGTTCAATTCAGTTTAAACACTGGTTCAACTTACCCCCTGGCCTTTCGCTCACTTTGCCCCATAGCAGCCATTTTGGACAGAATGGTCCAGTTTAGCTAATAAGTCTAATCTTTAATAAAATGATTGACATGGTTTTATAGTTTGGGAATCCACCAATATATATCATGGATAATAATACCTTAAAATAAATTCATCTTTATATAATTTTCATTAAACATGAAATGCTAAAAATTTACTTTGACAAGGAAAAATTGGTTATTTGTGGAAAAAAAATCTTACCACTTGTCAAATGTACTCCTGCCTTTTTCAGTGGCTGGGGGAGAGGGAGGCCTGGGCTTCTCTGTTTAGAAGTCTCTGCTGTGACCCAGCCCCAGAAAAGCGGAAGAGGATGGATGGATGGATGGATGGATGGATGGATGGATGGATGGATGGATGGATAAACTTATTCAGCAATTTAAATTCAATTTCATTGAGAATTTGAGCTGTTTTGCTTTTCAATTATTTTTTTTTTGTCTTCTTCAGCTGTTTAAGCTGATTCAGCAAATTAAGATTCAGCTATTTTAACCATGTCTGGGCATTGCAGCTCAAATCCAATACTGCCCTTCATAACTGTCCTCCTGACTCCCTCCACCCACTCATTCAAGTTTCAGCTCATCAGTCCGTGGAACATTCTCCCAAAAAGAATGAGGGCCATTGAGGTGTTTAATCAAAATTCATAATAAGCCATCTTGTTCTTCTGGGTTAGCTCTGTTTTCACCATGCTAATCTATGGATGCCATTTTTGGCCCACATCTCCAGGATAGTGGTTTAACTGACCTTTACTGAGGTTAGAGAGGTCTGTGGTTCCTTTAATGTTTTTCTGTGATCTTTTGTGACTCTGAGGGTAAGCCATCAACACTTTTGTTCCAATTCATCTACATTTCTCCAAAAACTTCCATTATGCATCCTGGAAATATCTTTGTAATCATTCCCAGACTGATAAATTTAATCACCTTTTTCCTCGTCTTATCTGGGATTTCTTTTGATTTTGACAAGAAGTATTTTCACTTCATATCATCCACCCCTCTACAAATTCCTGAGGAGAAAAAATGTATACATTAATGTAGTCATATTTCCACTGCTCCACTTTTTCATGGGCACCTTATTTTCCTCGCTGTGTCAGGTCTGCTCTGATGGATGAGAAGAGGAGGCTGGAGGCTCGCATCGCCCAGCTGGAGGAGGAGCTGGAAGAGGAACAGGGCAACATGGAGCTACTCAATGACCGCTTCAGAAAGACAACCATGCAGGTTTGGTGTCATATTGTAACAGAACTGTGTCTTTATTCATCCTTGCCTTCATTGGAGGACTAATACTATGTTTACTGAGCCTTAGGAATTCTTAATTAGTGAGTTACCACATCAATGTTTCGCATTCACTGCTAACCACTGAAGATTTTTTACTGCACCTTTTTCACTCTCCCTCAGGTGGACACTCTGACTACAGAGTTGAATTCAGAGCGCAGCACAGCTCAAAAAAGCGAAAATGCTCGCCAGCAACTGGAGCGTCAAAACAAGGAGCTGCGGGCCAAGCTCGGCGAGCTGGAGGGTTCTGTGAAGAACAGGTTCAAGGCCTCCATCACTGCCCTGGAGGCCAAAATAGCACAGCTGGAAGAACAGCTGGAGCAGGAGGCAAGGTGAGAAATTATTGCATCGCTCTTCTTGCTTAAAATAATGAACATTCTGCTTAATCCTGTTTAAGAACAGTTACAAAATGTTAAACTATCTTCTCCACTGAAGGGAGCGAGCGGCAGCCAACAAGATTGTGAGAAGGACCGAGAAGAAGCTAAAAGAAGTCTGCATGCAGGTGGAGGATGAGCGCCGCCACGCCGACCAGTTTAAAGAGCAAGTATGTCCGTCACTGCTGCCGCAGAATCCCTGTGCAGGAAATAAGCTGCATTTATCAGTCACTGTGTGTGTTTTCAGCTTCGGCTTAACAACAGCTGTATGTCTTGTGTGTCCGTGTGTGTGAAGGCAGAAAAAACCAACTCCCGTATGAAGCAGCTGAAGCGGCAGCTGGAGGAGGCTGAAGAGGAGGCCACGAGGGCCAACGCTGCACGCAGGAAGCTGCAGAGAGAGCTGGATGACGCCACTGAGGCCAGCGAGGGCCTGAGCCGTGAGGTGCACACGCTCAAGAATCGTCTCAGGTACAGTGGGGAGGGAAAAGGTGTCTACCATCACACATTTGTTTATTTTTTGTTTGTTTTTTAGAACCAAGGAGTTAACTTACTTGTCTGTAAAAGCAAACGTTTTCCTTTTGAACTCCTCTCTGCCTTTTTTCTTGTCAGTTCCCTCCTCTCACTTCTGCTCCACTTCCCCCCCCCACAGGCGTGGTGGCCCCATCAGCTTCTCCTCCAGTCGCTCAGGCAGACGTCCGCTGCAGGTAGAGGGAACTTCTTCTTTGGACCTCCTGTCCGATGATGAGCTGGAAAACAAGATCACTGACAACAATGCCAATGAGACCCCGGCGCCACAAACGGAGTAGAAGAAAAGACGCCTTAACCGTTGCTCTCCCTCAGTCAGCCCTAGCAGCCACACCGGGACTCTCACAGCTTAAATAGGGACCCTCTTCTTACCCCTTCTACCCACTTTAGTACATAAAGTTCATAACAACCCCTGTTTGAATTGCCTCTTCAAACCATGACCGAAGCCATCCTGACCTCTCTTTTCAACCTTAGCAGACACCAGCAGTCGGGCCCCCGAAGCTCTCGCCACCGCTCCACTTAAGACTGTAAGAAGCGCCTTACAACTCTGAGCACGCATTAGAAATAAGTTCCCCTTTTTCTGATCGAGGTCAGCTCATAATTCAGTGAGTGCTCATGTGACTGTCTGGATGATGATTATCTTCTGCTGGACCACTGTTTAGCTGTTCAGAATGCTAACACAATAGCGCTGCACTATTTGAAAGGAGCACATCATAATGAAAGCAGATGCTATTTTTTCACACATCTACAGTACGTGCATCATGTGACTCGGTTTAGTTTTGTTAGTTGAACTGGAACTGATAATGTTTCTTTGTTTTTTTTCCAGTCCTATGCTAGGATTGTTTGCTTGCATATGAATATAAAATGTGACTGTAAGCTGCTTTGTTGCCTCAGCACTACAAACGTTGCTTTCTCTTATGTTTGACAGTAGGTCAGCGTTGACTTGTAATTATTTGGCGTGTGCGCTAAATCGCACTCGTGTCCTCTTGCTTACTTCTTCTTCTGTGCCTTTTTTCGCTCTCTACAAACTCTAAACCCATTTATGCCACATATACTGTTCATATATTGAACCATGCTTAATTTCCATGAAGGTATTTTCATAAAGAAAAATCATAAATTTACATTTGTAATGGATTATATTAGTGGAAACCTGATTTTCTTTGACATGTACGTCTTCCTGCAGCGTGTATGTTGCCATGATGATTGATATGTCAGCCGTGTGGGATTCTTTGTAGATGGGTGCTATGACTTTTCTTATCAGTAACTTTTATACTTTTTGAGTTATTAAGATTTAAAAACAGTCCAATAGACATCAACTGTATTTATATCTCTGCTATTGTATACAAGACAAACTCCATTCATATTTCAAAATGCTCAGTATTGCACACTGCTCAACTGTACCTTTGCTCATGATCCTGACGTGTACAGTTTATGAGTCTTTAGGAATTCTATAATGCATTAAAGTCTATGGAGCCCAATACTCTCCCCGTGTTTTTGTCCATTTTTGTCCTTTTACTAAAGACAGTTTAGCAGGACTCAAACCAGGGATGTCATATCAAAGCATCTAAGCCAGCGGGGTCAAACTTATTTATTTGTGGGTCACATGCAACCCAATTTGTGGAGTGGAGTTTAACAGAAACAAAATGTTTGGCGCGGGGGGGGCCTCTGCTGTCCCGGCCGCGCCGCCGGGTGGGGTGGGTTGGCCTGACGTCGGGATGTCCGGTCTACGCTTTTGGGGCCCTGGGGTGCCTGCATTGCAGGGGGGTGGGGTGGGGGATGGGGCCGCGGTGGGGTGGTTGGGGGGGACTGGGCACTGCATTTCCATGCCCAGGCCAGTATGTCCTGTCGCCTGTTTGTGTCTATTGTTGAGTGAATGGGCATCTAGGAGGAGCGGGCCGCCCTCTGCGGTGGGGGCGAGGGCGCCAACCTCGGGTGCTGCAGTGCTCCGGGATGCTGTCACCGCGGCCCCGGGCTCACCTCCCCCTGCCCTGTGCTGGGGTGTGGGAGGTCGGGGTGCCTATTGAGCCAGCGGCCAGCTGGCTCTCTTCTTCCAGGATTTTTCCTGGTCATATGCCCCCCCCCCCCCCCTCCCCCTCCCCATACACAAACACACACACACACACACACAGAATACACATCACTCACAGATGTAGGATGGAGAGGCCACGTGGAGAGCTGCACCACCACTTGCCTCTCCGTTTTAATTGCACTTTAGTCATTATAACTCACAACACATACACACTTACACCCTGATACACATAGGACCTCTGGGGCAGGCATGTTACTCAGAGGTTGATGAGATGGGCCGCTGAGGTGGCCCCACTCGGATCCTCGTCACTGTCTGTCTCCAAATTTTATTTGCACTTTAGACATGGAGGGTTTTGGGGGGGCAGTGTGGGCAAGCGCTGACGACCAACAGTTGGCGCTTGTGGCATAACTGTCCCCTCAATTTTAACTGCACCCTATACACCTCATTCACTCACAAACATTAACACATAGACCTACAAGTTGGGGAGGAGGAGGGGTGGATGGGTCATCTTACACCCCGATTTCTTGCGTCTCGCCCGGGGTAGGGGTCGGGTGGTTCCTTGGGGACCGGGCTGGTGGCGTCCTGGGGTCGCTGTTGGCCCTGGGGTGGTTTCCACTTGCCCCGCCTTCAGAGGGTGGGTAGCTATGGATGAATGTGTGTCTTTGTGTATTTGTCACCGTCTCCGTGAGTATGGGTGGGTGAGTGAATGTGTATGTATGGCATATCTGTGTGTGGGTAAGTATGTATGGGCATGTATGAGTATCTGTGTATAAATGTGTACACGGGTGTCTGGGTGTGTTTGTATGTATGGCTGGACCTGGGTCTGGGCCTTGTGCCTTGCCTCCTGGCCACTCCTTGCTGGTTGCCTCCTCCCCCCTACCCCCCTGGGATGGGGGTGCCTCGGGGTTCCTGGGTGGGGCTGGGTGTTCTGGCGTGGGTACTGGCCTGCCCCCCTTTGGGGGTGCGGTGCGGGGCTGCGTTGGCTTCTTCGGCGTGGGGGGGGGCTCTGTGGAGGGTCGGGCGGTCCTTGGGTGCCGTGGGCCCGGGAGCCCTGCCGCCGGCCAGTGCAGGGGGCTGGCCGCTGGGGGGGGGCTGGCTTCTCATCGCCTTGGGTTCCCTGGAGCCCTCGCTCCTCGACTGGGGGGGCTCCGTCTGAGACCACCCTCTCCCGTCTGCTGGGGTAGGTGTGCGGTTGTCTTTGGACTGAGTGGCCGGGGGTCTTCCTGGCTCTTGGTGGGCTGCTGGTGGCCTGGGGTTCCGGGGGCTTTCCGTACCTGCCTCTGGCTTCTGATGGGTGGAGCTGCAGCGTTTTGCCCTCATTGGTAAGTACGTTCCATGACACAGACACAAACATGACACAGACACAAACGCCCACTCAATCACAACTCAACAAAATTGTTGGTGTGCGTAACATGCTTTGTTAGTTTTGTTTTTCACACACAAATTTATTTTTGCAAGTATTGATAGTATTTTTTTATATGTTAAAGTGATGAAGTATCTGATTAATAGACTTGTGCTCTTTCCCCTTTTTTTTTTTTTTTTTTTGCTCCCTTTCTCTCTCCCTTTTTCCTCTCTTTATTTTCCTCTTCTTCAGCCTGTCAGCTCTGGCTGTTACATAGTATGTGGAAAAATAACTCAGATAAATAAAATAAAGGGTTAAAACAACAACAAGAAGAGCCTATTGAGAACCTATAGAGCTCATCTTGAAATAGCAAATATGTTTGGCACAACAACGCATTCAGATAACAGTTCTGCTTGCAAGATCTACCAGACATGACAGGCTTAAAAAAAAAAAAAAAAAAAAAAAAAGAAACAAAATGTAATTAAAGTCCAAAGAAATGTAAAGCGACTATATCAGTCATATAGAATAAAATGCCAACGCCGGGAAGAGGCCCCGTGGTAGACCCAGGACACGCTGGAGAGATTATGTATCTCGGCTGGCCTGGGAACGCCTTGGGGTCCCTCCGGATGAGCTGGAGGAGGTGGCTGGGGAGAGGGAAGCCTGGGCTTCTCTGCTTAGGCTTCTGCCCCCGCGACCCGGCCCCGGATAAGCGGAAGAAAATGGATGGATGGATGTACAATGAGATTGGAGGGCCACTCCTGTTCAGTGCCATGCTGTAAAAAGTCACACTTTCTAAAAAAATAAAATAAAATAGATAAGTATATACATATAAACATGAAGATGGG
Source organism: Archocentrus centrarchus (assembly GCF_007364275.1). Taxonomy (NCBI): domain Eukaryota; kingdom Metazoa; phylum Chordata; class Actinopteri; order Cichliformes; family Cichlidae; genus Archocentrus; species Archocentrus centrarchus. The sequence continues at coordinate 9,858,989 of NC_044353.1, read as the reverse complement.
TGAGTATTGCACTTTGGTGAATGAATATTGCACATTATAGGGGTGATGTATTGTTCAGTATGAATGATATAACATTGCACAGAGATGTGGGTATTGCACAGTTAGAGTGGGTGAGTGTGTGAGTTCAGGGTGGTGATTGCTCTGGAGAAGAAACTGTTCTTAAGTCTGTTTGTTCTGGCTGGTGTTCAGTGTCAGGCTGTTCTCTGAGCACCAGGCTGTCAGCTTCAGGACCTCCTCTCTGTAGGCTGCCTCATCTCTCCTTGAGATGAGCCCGACCACTGTGGTGTCGTCAGCAAATTTGACGATGAGGTTGTTTTTGTGGGCCGGACTGCAGTCACGGGTGTAGAGGCAGTACAGGAGGGGGCTCAGCACACAGCCCTGTGGGGAGCCAGTGCTCAGTGTGCGGGTGGAGCACTCATTGAAATACTTTGAAATTCAAACTCCAAAGTAGTAAATTTCAACTTTAGAGTGTTATTAGGGGACATAACAAGACTTAATTAGCATGTGACATTTTTCAGAATGTTTCATTTTCATGCAAAAGAAAAATCCAAGAAGTATATATAAAAAAATACAAGAAAAACACATATATGGAACATCTATTTTAGAACACAACAACATACACATTATAACATTATATCATATTAGGCCATTCGTTCATGCCCACATGCATCTTAACCTCACTGAGATGTGGGATGGGCCTCATATATAAAGTGTGTGGAAATTAACAAAAATAGTCACCTCCCCTATAAATTGTTAAAAGAAAGAAAATTAAACTAAACCCGAACAAACACACGCACCTGCCTGCATACACAGTTCGCTGTGACAACAGGTGTGTTTCTTCTGCTTCACATCCTGCCTGCCAATAGGATTCATATTTATATATATTTACAGGGATTCCATGAAAAATACAGAAATTACCTTTTTTTTTTTTTTTACCTGGATAAATGACAGATTTAAAAAAAAAAGTTATCACTCTGCCAAAAACTGATTGCAGCTTCTACCTGGTGACGGGAATGTTATTGTTAGCTCAAAATGATTTCATATCATTTATATGTTTGACAGATCATAGGTCAATAAGTCATTTACAACAGATTAAATACAGGAAACCGTTCTTTAGCACAATATCTGAATGGAGCATTTGGTGGAGCTGAATACATCAGCATTCCCACACTTCAGCAGAGGTTTTTCTTATACTCTCTTGCTGACCTTTCCCCTCCACTTCTTCTGTGTTGCCCCTTAAATCCTCCAAAGTAACTTTATAATGTCAGCTCACAGAACACCTGTTTGTGTGCAGGATTTTTTTTTAAGCCACAGAAACCAAACTGTGAACACCAATGGTGGGAAGTATGTTTACTCCAAGCTTCTAAGCAGTTTTTACTTTACCTAGCATTTTCATATTTTGCAGCACCCCAACTATCTCCTGATGATGTCGGCCCACCGTTTGCAGCTATAAAAGCTTCAACTCTTCTGGGAAGGCTTTCCACAAGGTTTAGGAGTGTTTCTGGGAATTTCTGACAATTCTTCAAGAAGCTCATTTGTGAGGTCAGACACTGATGCTGGATGAGAAGGCCTGGCTCACAGTCTCTGCTCGAATTCATGCCAAAGGTGCTCTATCAGGTTTTATTTTTTATACATTGCTTTGTTCACTGGTGTGCAGTCATGTTGGAACAGGAAGGAGCCATCCCCAATTTGTTCCCGCAATGCTGGGAGCATGAAATTGTCCAAAATGTCTTGTATGCTGAAGCATTGAGTTCCTTTCAGTGGAATTAAGTGATTCATCATTCCAGAGAACACGTCTCCACTGCTCTCAAGTCCAGTGGTGGCGTGCTTTACACCACTGTATCAACCACTTTGTATTGTGCTTGGTGATGTAAGACTTGGATGCAGCTGCTCAGCCATGGAAACCCATTCCATGAAGCTCTCTACATGCTGTTCTTAGGCTAATCTGAAGGCCACATGAAGTTTAGAGGTCATTTCATGTGGCTGACCACTTAATGGCTGAGATACTGTCATTCCCAGTCGCTGTAGAATATTTAGTAGTGAGGAAATTTTATGACTGGACTTGTTGTACAGGTGGCATCCTATCACGGTACCACGCTGGAATTCACTGAGCTCCTGAGAGGGACGCATTCTTTCTCAAATGTTTGTAGAAGCAGTCTGCATGCCTAGGTGCTTGGTTTATACACCTGTGACCATCAAAGTGACTGGAACACCTGAATCCAACAATTAGGATGGATGAGTGAATAGTTTTGCCAATATAGTTTAGGTTCACTTAAAGATTGGATGACTATTTTCCCGTATTTCTACCACAGAGAGATTTCACCTCTAAACATTTTACATGATTTCATTAAAAGCCCAGAGATAAAAATGACTGAATATTTGCACCTATCTGGAGCACCTACTTAAGTGAGCAGTCATGGTGATGGTGTGTGTGTGTGTGTGTGTGTGTGTGTGTGTGTGTGTGTGTGTGTGTGTGTGTGTGTGTGTGTGTGTGTGTGTGTGTGTGTGTGTGTGTGTGTGTGTGTGTGCTCATGGACTGAGGAGATAAAGTGTCTGTAATGCGCCGAGTTGTGGAAACAACTTCTATAATCCTTCACCATGTGACTCATAGTAATAATCCATAATGAAGAGAGACTTCTGCCGCGCATCAGGTGAGACGCACAGCGAGAGAGACGCAGAGCTGTATCAGCAGTGAGTCCATAAATCTCCACTAACTTAAACCGCAACACCTTCCAGTAAGTATCACTTACAGCCAAGTTGTTGCTTTAGAAAGTGGAAAAGTGATGGGTGACAGAGTGGCGCCAGGAGGTGTAGGCTTGATTTATTATAATCTGCTTCTTATCAGACTTTATTGTACTGGGCAGTTTATTCAAGCGCGGTAAAACACTTAACCAAACGCGTGCCACCTGCAGCTGCTCCAGGGGCGGCGTGCCTCCCTGTAAACAAACCAAAAATAAGCCAGTATTGTTGGTTCAGTGAGTCATCAATTATTATCTGTTTGTTGGTTTTAGTGGCAATAACCACGCGGCAACAATAGATTCTGTTAATTGCAGGGTTCAGCAAATGGATCTACACAGTTCATTCACTGACATTTAAAAATATTCAAATGCAAATCAGTTGGTGAATCACAGCTGTGAGATCTGTTCTATAAATACGGATCCAAACCCCTCTGTCTTCCTCGCAGGGCCCGACAGAGGTGATCCTGCTGAGCAGGAGAGAAGGAGAGCAGAGAAGGAAGTTTTGGGGAGAAGAACAGCGCAGTATCGTATGATGTCAGTTGTGGGCGCGCAGCCTTTCATCAAACCTATGCAGTCCCCACCTTCAGTTTCGCCCGGAATCCAAAGGAGACACACGCTTCCCGCGAGTGAAGTCCGACCGCTCAACACGCAGGATGCCATAAGCGTCTTTGAAATCGAGCGAGAGGGTAAGTGATCCTTCCTGCCGGTCATATGCTGACGCACAAATCTGCTCTGGACTTTTGCTGAGTGAAAAAATGTTATTGTTACTGTATTTGCATAAATGTGTGTTGAAATGTGGCGAATTTAATTTATTGAATGTAGTCACGTGATACACCTTCCTTCAATTTATGCGCTGTTTGGTGTATTGGGTACATTCAGTCGGTCAATTGAGCGATTTGGGCTGTCTCATGCGTGCGTAAAAGTAGTGCCAAACCATTATTGCGCACGGGCCACCAACCCCCCACCTCTTCTCTCTCCCTCCCAGCATTTATCTCAGTGTCGGGTGAGTGCCCCCTCCACCTGGATGAGGTGCGTCACTTCCTCACACTGTGCCCAGAGCTGTCCATGGGCTGGTTTGAGGAGGGTCGGCTGGTGGCGTTTATCATCGGCTCTCTGTGGGACCAGGACAGACTTACCACAGTAAGACATCCTTTCAATTTTCGCCACTTCACAACTAAAATCACCAGTAATTATTAAAGCCTATCTATCTACTTCATTCCAGGAAGCGCTGACGCTCCACAAGCCGTGCGGCTCCACCGTCCACATCCATGTCCTGGCTGTCCACCGCACTTTCAGGCAACAGGGTAAAGGTCCCATTCTCATGTGGCGTTACCTGCAGTATCTCCGCTGCTTGCCCAACGTGCGCCGAGCAGTGCTGATGTGCGAAGACTTCCTCATCCCCTTCTACCGCAAATCAGGCTTCAAGGTGCTGGGGCGCTGCGCCATCACTGTGGCCAACCTAACCTTCACCGAGATGTGGTACCCCATTAGCGGTCACGCATACATGCGCCGCAACAGCGAAGCAATCCGCTTCCCTCAGCATCCCTTGACTTTGCCCCTGACAAAGACTGATGAACGGGTTGATGTATGAATTTCTTCCTGCGAGCTGAGCAGGCTGTGTTTAATCTAAAAGGAATTAAATCAATGTTGTTCTTTGTAGGATCTTTCAGGGTTTGTCTCAGTTTTCAGCTGTTTCTCTGATTTGTTGGACTTTCTCTTTTTCTCAAGTCTCTTACTGAAGCTCAATCGATCCCATGATTTTACTATGTATAAAAAAAAAACAAGGATGTACTATATACTGTAATGTGATGTGTTATATATGTGAGAAGAGTAAAGTAATGTGTATCTGGAGTTAAATGTTGCATTTGTGGTAGACTTTGTACTTGGGTTTAAAGCTGTCTCCTGCTCAGCACCTTCCTGGGCTTCCTGCAACTTTGGACTGACGTCAGTAAACCAGGCTTTAGCAGCTCAATAACAGCTCCACCATCCTCCAGCTTTAGCTACTCTAAACGCCAAGGGGGGATTTAGACAAGGATCCAATCATTAGTTAACCTGTAGGACCAACGACCTTACCTGAAGCAGTATGAACACTGCAGATTGTGGTTAGTTGAGACACAAGTTTGTCAGATCATGTATTTTTAATTTCCTTTCTGTTGCAGTATTTCAATAAAATGTTTTATACTGGTTTTTAAGATGAAAAAAGTGTTTTGTTTTTTCTCAGATATTTCATATTCTCTTTGCCACTAGATTAAACTTACCAAACTGGAAATCATAGCCTACACATCTGTTCTCTGTCTTGAGCCATCCCTGAGCTGCACACTGCAGACAGTGGGAAGCCTTGTGCTATCCAGGTGAGCTGTAATCCATGACACAGTCACCGACTCCAGTCTAATCCCCTAACGCTCCAGGGCGAGCTGCTCCCACCCCTTTGAAGGACAAACCTGGTAGCGGTCACCTCAAAAATGACCTAGAAGATCAGAACGTGGTGAGAATGCTATGAATGTTTGATGCCAGTATGTTCATATTTCATCTGCTACTAATCCACAATACAACCTCCTACAGAGTGGAAGTCTGCATGTAAACAGTTTTATGCAAATCCAAAAAAGTATGGAGAGAATCATTTAAAATTGTCTTTAAAATTTGTACCTTTAAGAATGGATTCTTATTTAGACCCCTGTGTTTTTGCACCTCATGAAGGTCAAACTTTAACCTCCTTGTAACTTACCGTAATAGTACAAAAATGTGCTTTTTGAAAGCAAAATGATGCTGCACAGGCACAGAGGCACATCCAGAATGAGACTCATCAGAATTTGAGATCAGATCAAAAAGGAAGTCTGAAACCTTAAAATATAATCCACCCATTTTCTTCTGATTACCCAATTCAGGGTCACAAGGTGCCAGGCCATGAAACATCAGTCAGTGTCTCTCATCTGATCACCTCAGAATCAGCTTTTTGCTGCTGTTGTACAGTAATTTTAGCATATCGAATGAAGGCAGGCTAATTTTTTCCCAGCACTTTTCCCAGCTCTGATGGATGCTCTGGAGGACACTGCTGTATCACAGCAATTTGATGTTTTCCTCTAAGTTTAGTAAAGTTACTAAAAGGAACACGTCGCCTTGTGCCAAAAGAGAAAAAATGCCACAAGCTGAACAAATCATGATGAGAGCTTCCACTGATCCTGAGACAGTCTGTGATCCAGGCTCTTCTGTGTCCTCATACTGCAGAGCAGTCATGAAAACCTTCTTCAGGACCTAAAGTCTGATCTGTCCATCTGATCACTCTTATTTCTCCACTTCATGAGAACAAGCTCCATTTGTGAGTGTTAAAAAAATGACTATAACGGAAAGTTAGTTTTTCCAAAACAAAAAACAGGGATTCACAGCTGAAAGATGAGTCTGGTATCAAAATGTAGGTAAAGGAGGCCTTTTCCAGTGAAAGCAGTCAAACATCTATGGCAGCAAATGCTTATTTCTCTTACTTTAAATCACAGACATGAATTTGGTGCAGTTTTGCTATTGTAACTATAATATAGCCCATGCATACCACGATACTGATGCTCATTATCCTGCTGGACAAAAAAAATGATATTGTGGCACAGATATAATTACAAATAAATGTAAAACTGTTGTGTTACTGTTATATACCCAACAGCCACTTCATTAGGTACACCTGTTCAACTGCTCGTCAGTGCAAATATGCACGTGGCAGCAGCTCAGTACATTTAGGTACGCAGACATGGTGAAGATGACCTGCTGAAGTTGATTACAATTTTATGTGGCCGTCTTTTGTACTGTGTAAATACACACCTGACAGATACTGCGTGAGTACTGTATCCTTTTTTTTTTTCAGGAATCAGAACGATTGTGACTCCTTTTTAAAATCTGGTTGTTGAATGAATGATGGGAATGATTTTTCACATTCATTCAGTCACATGTTCTCTCACAGCAGAAATCTGCAGAGCGAAGATGGCTCGCAGCATTATTGGTTTATGGATGATGTATCCAGCTGGCATCTTTGCGCATTTCACTCCCGGTGAAGCTAAGCTTGATGGGAGTTTCTTCCTTCTGGCAGAACATTTTATTTTAATCTTGTGATAAATATACTCTGAGGTATTCATGAGGCCATGCATGCTGTTTATTTAAAGGTTTATGTTTAAATGCTTTTAGTAATGATAATTTTCTAGTAGCAACAATTGACTCAAAATTGGCTGGCCACATTTATTTGAAGAGTGAAAATGCCAGATAGTGGTGACTGAATTAGAGTGTTCTAAGCAGTAGTTGATATGTTGCTGGCATGATTGCAGAGCAGTTGTATGTGATGCTTTTCAACCTTCATTCACGGAGTTCAAATTGATTCAGAGAGACTCATTGTCAGGGTTTAAAACCAATAGCGCTGCAGTCTAGAATTATAACAACAATAATCATGCAAAACAAAGAGGAGCTTCCAATTATCACATACGTCACTCGGGCAATGATCAGTCACTGCAAAGGGGACGCTTTTGCTGCTGCATACTAGCAATGCTGCCATATTCTGCATCATTCAGCAGGCTTTTTAATAGGCAGGCAGTTATTACACATGCATTATGCCATTAGACACAAAAACATCCCAAATCTACAGTTTAACTCCAAGTGCTAGTCTAAAAATGAGAATTTACAGTACAGCATCTTGTGAGCCAACAACATTAACTGAGGTGACCCAACCATCAGGGAACATCCTTTAACCCCCGCCCTTTGGACACAGAGTGGGGCTACTGCAGTCTCCAGACAGGCTCATGGGCAATAATCCCACAAAGTCCTTACAGCTGCCGAGTAATCTGGCAGGCAGACATTCCAGCACAGAGGCCACACATTCCCAACACCGTTTGCTGTCACCACAGCAGAATCAGACCACAATTTTGACCCATCTCTAACACAAATCATCTTCTACATTGCTCCTCTGCTCATGCGCCTGCAGACAAGAAAGTGTGCTTTGATATTTTAGCTGTCAACATGTTGCTGGGGCAGTCTGTTATTAGACACGCGCCTCATCATTACTGTGGAGTGCGACCTTGTTAACCTTAACACACTACATGCTCTTATGTGACTCATGTTTAATCTGTATCCTTAATCCACCATTTCCAAACATATGACTCGCTGGGGCTTTACAACCTTGTACAGCTATTTTCATGAGGGGAGTATTTACACTTAATACATGAGTCACTGTCTTATGAAGAAAGCAGTTTCTGGAAATGAACTGCACATCCGTCATATAAATGTGAAAACCAAGAGTCCACAGAGACAACTGAGAAAGCTTCCCGCTCTAAAAAGTCAAGCCAGTGTAAAGTGGCTTGAATCTGCATTATTTCTAATGGCCAGCAGGGGGCCACAACTGCAGCTCTGTGACCTCAATAAACCTTGCTACTTTAAAATCATAAAAATGAAACAGAAGACCACTTTCTAAATGATATGGTCCCAGGTATCATAAAGCAGGGTATGCATCACTTTGTGACTGACAAGTTGTTAGCCAATGAGCCTACAGCATTCCTCAGTTTCACAGTCAGATACACGCTTCACTCTTGACAGCTGGGTTCAAAAAGCTGCAGTGGTTAAAACGACTTCCTAACCAAACAGGTGATGTTATAGTTTCATGTGCACGATTGTTCGACTAGACGCTTAAATGTTACTGACCCTGGTGGTCAGCTCAAGAAATACTAGTTATTTTTTATGTCATTCTCATTTCATTAATGTACAGCAGCAGTTGCCAGTTCAAACCTGCAGCCCTGACTGCGGTTCTGCAGTATTTGATGTCCAAGTTACACCAAACACAGGTCGCCAGTCTGTCACAGGCTGCAGCTGATTGTATTTTAAATAACAACGCAAAAACAAAACAAAGTGAAGGATTTTAATAAGCCCTTATGCAACACATGCATAACAAAAAATAACTTCATTTTCACAGCAGGCCAAAAATAGAACTGAAAAAGCAGATTAAAGGGTCCACTTCTACCGGATACACTTTTTTCCAGTGTTTTCAAAATGTTCAAACACCTCTGTTCCTCTCCCCCCCCCCCTAAGCATATCAGTTAATGTTTTCATGCACCCTCTTTCACCAGTGTCTGTACAAAAACTAGAAACGGAACTTTGAGTATGATGGAGTAGTTGCAACATCAGTGGAGGTTGCAGGAAGGAGCAGGAGCCCCGTGCTGGTGTCTTTTCTGCACCGATCCATCGCCTGTTTGTATGATATCTTCTCTTTAGTAATGGGGTCCACCAGCTCCTTTGTGTGGGAAGCCTCATCTTGCAGATCTTTTGCTGTTGTGCTGTCAATCAGCTCAGTGGCGAGAGCTTCCTCAATAGTGAGGCGGCCTGCTTTGCTGGGATCCACCAACCCACCTGTCAGGTACTGCGCCTCTAAGTACCTCTTGGCATTTTCTTGGGGTATGAACCCTTTCTGTGCTGCCTGTCCTACAGCAAGACGCCGTTTGGTCGCCGGATCCTCGACTCCAGTGAAGGCTTTCTGGGCATTCAGAAGCTTATACTTATGATTTTGGTCAATGAGACCCCGTTCAGCTGCTTTGTGGACAGACACCTTGTCCTTTTTGCCCAGATCAACTATTCCACCAGTGGCTGCTTGTGCCTCCAGCAGCTTTAGAGCTGTGTCAGGATCAATGAGATTGCGGGTGAGGGCACTTCTCACAGACATGCGGCTTTCACTGGTGGTGTCAAAAATGCCAGAGATTGGGAAAAACTCATCTCCCGATGAAGCAATAAGGTTGTTCAGACTGCCGCTATACTGAGTGGTGAGGTTGGTGTGGGAGGACCTCAGAGATGTAGACATGGAGCTCAAGGGAGAAGCTGAGATTGTTTTGGTGGGAGAGGTTGGGAATGGTTTGGTGGGAGATTTTGGCATTAATGGTGGAATGTAGGGCTTGTTTACTTCGCCTGCAACAAGGAGGGCAAACTCAGAAACGGGCATTTTCCCTTCCCTGTAGCGGTTCAAGTCATGCCGAGTCAAACGACCATCCCGCAGAGCATCCTTGACTGAATACTGCTTCCCACTTTTTCGATCCTGCAAAATGGTTGTATCTCCATCTGGGCCAGTTGAAGTGATTTCTTCCCAGTCGCACTCCAGCTCCGACAGCTGAATGTACTGGTTTCGATCAATTAGTCCTTGTAAGTAGGCGTCATAGGGTGACATGTCTTTACCAGTTTCTGGATCGAGGATGGTGATCCTTGTGGAAAGATTTGCCTCTCTGGTGTGAGTCTCTGAATGGTCCTCATTCTCTATGCCGTTCAGCAGCTCACTGATGAGTCTCTCTCTCTCGTGTATTTTGTCCTTCTCTTTCAGGATCTCTGTCTCCAGCCACTGTACTTCAGACGATGTTTTAAGACTTCTCTGCCGTGCCATCAGGTTCCTCTCACTCATCAGCTTGGACTGTTGCTGGAAGGTTATGCTAATGCTCTGTCTCTGAGACTCTAAGTTTCTGAGCTGTTTCAGGAGATCTTCCTTCTCCCTTTGCATGGCATCTCTTTGGGAAATGAGTACCGTCTCCTCATGAGAAGTTGTAGACTTTGATGTCTGCAGATGGGTTATTTTGAGGTGGATGTTTTGAAGGTTATCTTCTTGGTCCCGCCTGAGATTTCTCTCCTTCATTACTAGATCTCTGAGTCGTTCCCTTTCAGCTTCCACTGCCGGATCTTTCTCAACACGGACAACTTCTCTGTAAACGACCTTTTCAATGGTCTTCTCCTTTTGCAGGATTTCCAACTTGAGCTTTATGTTGGAAATTTCTCTCTGCAAACGATTGATCTCGTTGCCCTCAGTCTCCAAGCTGGCATGTATATCATCAATGACTTTATCCAACTGAGGGTCCTTCTCTATTTTCAAGACCTCCTCGACGATGATTTTTTCCTCGATGGGCGGTGGAGTATTTTCCAGCTCAAAAATACGAGCTTTGATCTGTCTCAGTTCCGACTCTACTTGGATCTTCTTCTGTCGATCATTCATCTGAGCCAGCATATTCTCTTTCTCTTGAACCAGGACTTTGAGTTGTCTGACCTCTAGTTCAAGCTTTCTGCGGGCTTTCATTTCCTCATCCAATGTCTTGTTTAATTTTTCATGCTCCTGCATCTGCTTGGGGTCCTTCTGAAGGCGAATCACCTCCTGTGTCACAATTTTCTCCTCTGGCTTCTGCCTTTCAAGGATAATGTATTGGTTCTGTAGGTCAAAGAGACATTCCTCCAAAGTTCGTCGCTCGTGAATCTCTTCTCTGACATTCTTTCGAAGCCTGTCAGCCTCTTTCTCCAAAAGTGGATCATTCTCATATTTGATGACTTCTTTATTCACTAGCTTTGTCTCCACTTTAGATTTTTCAGCTTTCAACTCATCCCTCTCTTTACGTAGGTGGGTCAGAAGCTCTAGGGTGGTGTCATAGTTGACTTGCAGACGGCTGTCTTGGTTGTTCAGCCTTTGTAATTCCCTGATGACCTCTGGGCTCTTCTCTTCTTTGACCACCTCTTGGGTCACTTCCTTGTACTCCACCTTGGGCTTCTGAGCCCGCAGTGTAATCAGAGTTTCTCTCACTGCATCGATTTCTCCCTCCAAGGCTGTACGGTTTCGGCTTGAATCCTGCAACTCTTTCCTCAGACGCACCAGCTCGACTTCTGTTTCAGGGTCAACTCTGTAAATCTCATTGACAATTTCCTTCACCTCCACTTTTGGCCTGAACCTCTCCAGTTCACTGTAACGTAACTGAAGGGTGGTCAGGTCTTTCATCAAGATAACATTCTCATCCTTCTCCTCTTCCAAAGCCATCTGCAGCTTCTTTGACTCTTCGACCATTTCTGGATCTTGTTGTACTTGCTTCACAACCTTGGAGACAATCTTGGGTTGGATGCTGGGGATGAGCCTCTCCAGTGTGTTTATTTGGCTCCTTATGCTAAAAATGTTATCATTGAGGGTCTTGCACTGGAATTCCTCCTCTGCAATATCACTCTGGAATGTGAGAACAGCTTTCAGCATATCTGGATCTTTCTCGAGCCTCACCACTTCCTTTTTAACAACCTTCTCTATGATTTTTGGCTTCTGCTGAGCCAGAAGTGTGATCTCATTTTTCACTTGAACTGCCTCTGTATTCCTCGTTTGGAGCTCCAGGCGTAACCTTTGTATCTCGTCTCGAAGCTTAGCGGCTTCTTTATCAAGCTGCGGGTCCTTCTCGTATTCGGTGAGGATCTTAGTGATTAGTTTAGGTTCGACTTTGCTCAGCTGTACCTCCAGTTTGATAATTTTCTCACTGATAATTTCGATCTCTGATTGGGTGCTTGACCTTTTCAGTGCTTCATCCTGGATCCGGCTTTTCAGAGACTGCAGTTCCATCTCCAGTTTGGGATCACGATAATATTGCACCACCTCCTTCTCTTCCAACCTCTCCACTCCTCTCCTGCTCTTCAGAGACATAAACCTCTTTCTGTATGCTTCCAGGTTGTTTTCAAGATGCAAACGCCTGCTGATCTCCTCGTTTAATTCCTTTTTCAGACTATCACTTGTCTCCAGGTCTTTCATCTGGGTCTGGAGCTGCAGCTGCTGAGTGACAGCCACCTGACTGACTTTCTCTTCATTCTGCACATAAATAAAAGGACATAAAAAAGGAATTTCTTTTGGAAAAAATAAATAAAATGCTGTGAAAAAACAACATTATAAGCACAGCTGAAGACATTTTAATTCCACAATATCCTACCATAGCCATCATGTTCTTTGCTGTCCTCAACTGACTGAGGAGCTGGTTGTTCTCTGCAGACACTGCAGAGTAGTGGTTCAGTAGATCTTTCTCCTGTAGTAAAAGCAGAGGGCAACATTAATTCAGTAGGGACCTCTAAAGTCAAAAGAAGATTGTTGTTTCCATCTATAGTAATATATATTAGGTAGTGTGGCACTGCCACATGCTTCCAAGCCAGGAACTGGGAAAGCAGCAGCAGCAAGACCTCCACAGAGAAAAAAGCAGAGAACAGTCACAACAGATATGACAACAACTGAGTCCAATACAGTGTGGAAAAGAGGCGGGTTGCAAAGCCGCTTGCAGATTCACACATTGGCTAATCTCATGTAGCAAATCCTACATGAGATTAGTCAGTTGGATGTGCGCATTGTAGATCAGCTGAGTTTGACCCTGTGGTCAGCTTCAGCTTGAATGATGGAGAAAAACATTTTTTTGTAACTGCTTTGCAGCTGTGTGAAACCATACCGTTCTCTGTACAGACTGAGCCAGAGTGGAAGCCTGACGTTTCACTGAAACTGGTCCCTCATCGACGCTTTGTTCATTCTCATCCTCATCATCACCAGCATCATCGGTCAGAATGGCACGGTAAGTGTTTGACTTAATTTCATAGTCCTGAGAAGAGATATATTTAAACGTTTAAGAATCAAACACTTTGAAGGGTGCGCTTAATCTACAGTAAATATTTTTGCTATATTTAGGTCATATTCTCAGAACTCACATGCAAGACATTTTGCAGATTGCGGGAAAGGTCCTTGACTCGCTCTAAATCGTCTGACTTCTTCTTGATGTCCTCTACCACTCTCTAAACCATAACCAAAAACAGACTTGAGTTATTTTGTTTATAGACATCAGAGTCTCGTTAACGCGTGGAAAGAAATACTTCCACTCACCTTCTGAGAATTCTCCTTGGTTGTAACTTCTGCCACTCCGTCAGTAGGTTTGATCTTATTATCGGGCAAATTGACTAAGAAAAAGTCCAGTGACTGAACAGCATTCTGGAAATCCTGGTTTTTATTGGCTGCTTGCTGTATGAGAGCAGACCTGAAGCAAAATACATACATACATGTAAATTACAACAGCACACAGGTGCAGTACTTACAGTAATATCTGATTTGGTTTTATTTTCCTCTCACCTGTCCTGGAGTTGATTATTGACATTTGTGTAACGGTCCTTCAGGTTCTTCACCTGGTTCTCCTGCCGGCGGATGTCGGCACAGTATTCACTGAAACTCTGCTGCAGGGAGCTGCACGCCTGCTCTGTCAGGTCCAAGTCTCTGCCTAATTTTTTCAGTTCATCTTTCCTTGAGGCAACATCCTTACTCAGTGTCTGTTTGATAACACAATCACAAAGTACAGATGTGAAAAATGGCACCTTTTGCTTCCTTCGGAGCTTCTAATGAGTTATGCTACTGTATAATTTTTAGGTTCATTCACCACACCTGAAGCCTCTGGTTGCGACTCTGAAGAGCATTTGGTTTGTCAAGGATGGTGCCATCTTTCGCCAGTTCCTTCTCAAACCCAGAGACAATACCTTCTACCCTTTGCATCTGTTTCTCTAAGTACATGGAGGCTGTAGCTCTGATGAAAGGAGAGAAGCAGCAAAGTTAAATAAAAATGAAGAATACACCACGAGAACATGGTGATCAGATCAGACACAGCATAATAAAGGAGGAGCTGGGGCAGAGAAGGGCTGCCAAGTGGCGTATCAGCTAAGAGGAGAAGAAGAGAAGAATAATCGTTATACTTTTTATTATAAAGGTCGATAAGTGAGTTGACGTCGTCAAACTTTTTGTTGGTAGCGCTGAGTTTAGGTGGCAGGGCAGAGGCGGTGGGTCCCAGAGGTTTCTTAGCCAGAATAGGATCCACCTCTCTCTGGATGGCAGACTTCTGCGACTCTAGCTTCTGCACAGCGAGAGCAGATTTCTGGAGGGCAAGGAAACATGTTTAGAAAGGAGGTAATTTAATCGCATTGTGACCTGGATCATTTCTTTTTTTTTTTTGGATCATTTCATTAAAGTATAATTCTCTTCATGTTCACCTCGAGCTCTTGCACCCGGTTCACCAGGTCCTGAGTGGGGCTGCGCTTGTCTAGTGGGGTCCTCTCTCGGCTCAGGATTTGTTTTTCGCTTGTCTCCAGGGCTTTATTGAGCTTATCTAATTCACTGAGGAGCTCTGCAACTCTGGGATCCTCGGGAGCCCTTTCAGCGGTAACTGAGGAGGAGAAAGGAAAAGTTAGAGAAGCTGAAACATTCCAGAAAAGACTTCGGTCCTGCTCTGAAAGTCAGGGGAAGCGAGAAAAGGTGAAGTGCCTGTCTTTCTTCTCACCTGCCTTCTGAGGCCGAATCACCTCTACAGTGGGGTTCTTTAAGGAGGCTATCAGAGCAGATCTACGACTCTTTAGGTCTGTCAGTTCTCTGTCCAGACTGAATACACACACACAGACACACAATGCTGCTTCAAAATCTGCTAAAACAGAGAAAAGAAAGAATGCTGAAGGAGTTGTGATTATACCGTGTACCTGCTCACTGTTTCCAGGGCCTCAGCATCAGGCGGTGGGATCATGAAACATGCACCAGGGAGGATTTTGGTCTTTCCACTGCTATCCTGAAGCTTCCAGTTCTTATTATTAGCGTTGGACTTCAGGATTAGCTTTTCATCACGTTTCACTGCACCCTAAAGCAGGTAGAGAAGGGAAAAAAATCCCTAAATTTACAATCTCCACTATAAGGTGGCTGCCTGTAAATGACACCTGACAGCATCCTACCTCTTCATCAATCCAGTCACATAGGGATACTACAGTGGTGGGTTTGCTGGGCTGGACTCTGCGTAACTTCAGAGGCATGATGCTGCTGCTGAGCTCCCTGAGGGCAGCCAGACGCTGCTCATTCCTCTTCACTGCTGGTTCATCTCCCTGAAAGTGAATTTCAAAACTGTTTCAGTACTGCTTCCGTATTTCTCCACTGCCCAAGTAGCTAGAAGTACAGTTAGTTCAGTCTGCAAACTGGATTCTTTGGGCCTCTTTTGGAGTGCAGCCTGACATCTGCATGAACATGCAAAATAAAACCTTTAACTCCCTCAACCTTCTGAGTCCCAAAAGCCAAAATGTAACGGCCTCGTATGAGGATGCTGTTTCTCAGAAGGTTCAATCTTAAACACGGGCTTAAAAAGCTTTTCTGGTTTAAACTCAGAAAAGTTTATCCAGATAACTGCAGCAAACCTGCTTTTTGGAGAATAAGATGCAAACACTCAACAAACACACGAGCTGCAGTATGAAAATATAAAGAATAAAACTTGGAGAACCAGACAGGTTACTTCTCACAGACGGATTCCCTTGTTTTAAAAAAACAGCTTTCACTATTAAATACCGTAATATGTGAGCCTTAAATTCAGCGGCACAGTGGCGTGGTCGCTAATAGTGTCGCCAGGCAGCAAGAAGGTGTGTGAGGTCTGTCAACTTTAAATGCACTAATAGAGCTTAGTTTAGCCGACTTACGTGCAAATCAACTTAGTGTGATTATGAAATTAAAAGTACACAATGTTAACAGCCAGGAGACAGAGATTTCAATTTTGTTATAACACATGTAACAACATAGTAATAACAATCTTAAAGTCCTGAACATGATAATTGGCCTAATAAAATCATTATCAACTCAGTCATCATAATCATAATTCAGTCATCATAACAGTTTGCCAGCTGCATGACCTCTCTGCTGAAGCCATGTTGTTACAGTGCAGTCAAGTCTTCTAATGCAGGGTTATGGAGGTCTGTCTGCACAGAAATCACAAATTAAAAAACAAAAACAGCGTTTTACCTCCAGTGCCAGCAGGACCTGAGAGTTACTCTTGTTCTCCATGGACTTTGGGTCCAGAGTAGACCTGAGTCTCTCCAAAGATTCTGACAGCCTCTCTGCATCCAGCTGGAACTGCATTGAACAGTCGGTTGTTAACAACGAGATCTCAGTGAGCTGGAAAAGTCTAATTTTCATCGCAGCTCTTTACCTTCTTGTAGGTGTCAATATTCTCCAGGTGTACTTCCTGTGCCAGACACAGGTTGAGGAAGGCTTGCCAGTCAGCCTGCACCGTATCTCTGTGTGCCTGACAAAAAAAATCAGCCTCAGTCAAATTCAGATTCAACAAAGTTATATCACACAACCGTATAGGACACTAGGATGATTCATCACAGATGTACTTTAATGGTTGGACTGCCGGGGTGTTTCCCATTAAGGAGACGATCTCCTTCCTCCTGCAGCAGGTTGACCTCTTGCTCGTGTGCTAACAGTGCATTACTTTTGAATTTCTGTATGAAAATAAAATATGAAAGCATTAAATTCAAAGTTCCTGTTGTACCGACAAATAATAAACAAAGAGTTTAACTAATAAATATAATACAATAAACACAATGCTGGATTCTTACCTCATACTCCATGCGGACGCTCGGGGGGTCGACCATGCGATCGCTCCAGTCTCTCTGGAGGATCCTCTCCTGCTGGCCCGACAGGTAGATGAGCTCCTTGCTGCAGCTTTGCATGTACTCGTACAAAGAGGCCAGGTGGTTGCGCCGTTGCTGGGAGCTCTCCTGCATAAGATGCAAACAACAGATGAACACTACACATCCCTCCTTGTCCTTAACTCCAAGCAACACAAGTCACACATGTAAAAATGAAGTCAACTTACAAAAAGTTTGGCATATTTCTCTTTGAGGGTGGCATACTGCTCCTGCAAACAAAGAAGGAACAGGTGAATGATGCAACCTGCATGCAGAAGTGTCGAGTACAAACATGCACAGCTTTGCGCTGCTACCTGTGAGGTGGTGGTGCTAGGTTTCAGCTGGTCGCTGTAGGCCTCGATTTCCTGATGGAGAATGTTGTGAGCTGCTATCTGCCTCTCTACATCAGAAAGCTTGGGACCATATGCTGCTTCTCTTAACTGCTTCTATAAAACACAGCAGAAATTTAAGCATGGAGGTGACCGGCTACTAATACCCAAGACTGGCTTTAAGATTGTAAAACTTTTTGTGGTTCAACTGACCAGTTTTTCATCAAACAGAGGACCCCAGCCAATCTTTTGTGTCAGATCCAGGTCTTGTACCTGGTCATACACTTCCCTGTAGATGGCGCAGTCCTTGGCCCAACGATCATGGAGATTTTTCACACTGAGAGACACACACATAACATTTAACTTAGCAGTGAAAAAAAAATGGGTGGGGAGCAAGCAAGAAGAATTGTTTGTGGCGAGCATGGCTCAGTGGCATGGAACAAATCAGGTTCTGTCTGGCATGCATGCTGGAGTTTGAGGACACTTTAATTTGGCCATGACACTCCTGAGCAAACTCACTCGCTCTCTATCTCTGAAGCCTGAGGGTGCTGAAGCTTCTTGGCTTTGTCCACGTCCATGAAAAGTTCCTTGAGCAATTTCTCAGCCTGAGCCAGGTTGTCTGCATTCTCTTTCCTGTGGATCAGTTGTTCATTCTTCCCGTCTCGCTCTTTGTCCTACACAGAAGCAACACAAGTGCAACGCTGTCACGTTTCAACCCTTTTTTTAATTTCTGGATTTTTCTTTTTTATTATTTTCTTGCAAAACCTTTTGTGGAATCAAAGTGTCTTAAAAGATTAATGCCATGTCTGCATTTCTAACATATACTGCCTCCACCTCTGATGCATGAGCACTTCTTACCACAGCCAGCAGCTGCTCTGCTTTCAGGATATTCTTCTCCACTTGGTCTGCATTCTTTTGCATGCGAGAAATCAGCAAGGCCAGTTCTTGAGCCTGAGTTCTGGGTAGAAACACAGAAAGATGACTGTCAAAATACTCCCGTTTAGTGGCTTCATTTAGCTCCTGAAAATGTTTCCCAATATACCTGGAAAACATAAGGAAACCAAATCCTTAAAGTAGGAAAGTAATTAGTCATGTGACTGAAGGTAAATATCAGATTTGTGCATGTATGCATCAGAATACAATCAGACATTTATATGTACTAAACATATAACAACAGGAGCAAAAAGTCAGGGGGGGGGGGGGGTATTCTGCTATATACAGATTCAATAAAAAACACATTTGAAGAAATCACTTCAGCTGTGAACATAAAACCAGCTCAGCAGCTCTTCATGGTGTCACTCATCAAACCTTTTTCCACAGCACTCTTTGTTCTCACTAAATGTGTTTGTCCTGCAGTTCGTTCTTGGCCGCGGTGTGACAGACAGCTATTTATCCTGACACACCCCACAGGAAGAACCTTGAGGACACATTGCAGGGTAGAGGGGAGTGTCCCCCTGTTGCCTCCCTTTAGCAGACAGGAATGCCGTCTGTTCCCGCTGCACCTTACATCGTATGAATGGAGCCACTGATTGACATTTGCAGTCAGACATGATGGCTTCTAGTAGGGGCGCCGATGTAGAAGGATTAGGTCTGTCAGTGTATTGTTTTTATTGCTCCCAGAGGTGAAATACAATTAAGTCAGGTTTAACTGCTTTTTATATTCACGTTTTGCATGAAGAGCTGATAAAGAGTGAGGTTTGTTGTGGATTAAACCACTCCACAGTATACACAAGGAGAGCTGAAACCCTTAAACATGTTTTTTTTATTATTAATTTAACTATTTGAAATTGATAGTGATATCAATCCATGCTAAAATAAATACATAAATTGCAGTCCTATATAAAATAGCCACATCTTGCTTAACTAAAATGACATAAGCATATAAAATAATTAATAACAGTCCAACAGTATGATATAAAATAGTATTTTTAAAAAAGGTCTTCTTTTTGTTGTTTAAAAACCTTGTGATCAAATTATACAGTAAGTAACATTTTCCTTTCAGGATTTGTCGTTTCGAAGCACTTTTACTTTTTAAAAAAAGAGGATCTGAACAGAATCCTTCCCCCAACCACTCATTTCTCCTTTACTCAAACAGCTCTGTACCACAAACATCTCACATGTGGGCGGCTCGTTTTATTTCTGAGAATGACAGTGGAAACACGCGGCGCCGCTGAAGCTCGACCGCTCTTGCCCTAATCGTGACCATTCAGTCCTGCGTGTCAGAGATGATGTCAGAACATCCACTCACTTCCGTTCAGGCTCAGGTATCACTGTGCTGATTAAGACAGCAGTAGCAGCAGGAAAACCCTGCCCTGCTGCTCCTTCATGACTTCTTGCCAGTCACACTCTCAGGTCTTTAGTTTCATGGCACGCCCCACTGTGACAGTACGTGCCACCACCACTACCCCACCCTTGATAACAGATCACTCCAGGAGGAGGTAAACCCCTGCTTAACCCTTTTACCTCCACAGGGGTCACCGGTGACCCTGACCCCTGTGGTAGTAAAAGGGTTAATCGCTTTGAGAGTCCACACGTTTAATCGACAGGTTCAAAACGTGGAGAGTCAACTCACTCTTCCACTCAAACAGCCTCTACAAACCAATGTCAGCAAACTACACTCAGTACATACTGTTATACTCCCCTGCGCCGCTGCATGAAACAGTAGGGACATTGTTGACGTATCGGCTCAGTGAGTCACAGATCCAGCCTATTGAGCGCCACCAGAAATTGATTTAGTGAGTCAGTGAACTCTGATGCTACACCCCTTGGGCAAAGAAACAAATGAGTACACAGGCAAACTGAATTTAAAGGTAGTAACAGGGAGGTATTATCAGAGCATACAGGGAAAGACTGGAATATGGCATGTTCCTGCTGCTCCTGTAGCTCTTTAGGAATGAATGACAGACAGACAGTCTGTTTGCACGTCAAACGCTGAATGTACTCTAACACTCATTGTCACTTTCATACAGCGCCTGAGTCCTGCGGTGCACTGTTATTGTCAGGGAAAGTGAAACAGCCCTCTACTGTGCAAACATAAATGGAGTCATGGTACAAAAATTGACCCTTCAGGAGGGGAAAGAAAAAAAACATCATGAGGCATTTAAAAGAGAGAAAACAAGACAAGTACACTCAGATAAGAACACCTGGCACACACACATACACACACACACACACACACACACACACACAAAGAGTAATTCCCAACTCACTTGCTTAACTTTGCGGTGCCAGAATCCTTTTTCTTCAACATCTTGGGACGCCGTGTGGGGTGTGTGCGTGTGTGTGTGTGTGTGTGTGTGTGTGTATGTACGTATAATCTGAGTCCAAGTGTGTTTCTTCCAGCTGCTCTACTCTTTCCTCTCCTCTTCCTCTCAGTCTCTTCTTGTCTCTTGCAGCTCCTCACCTCTCAGTTAAGGGAGCATTCACCTGTCTCAGCTCCTCCCAGGCCGGCAGGTGTGTCATCAGAAAAGCAGCGAGCGCGGCAGACCGGGCAGACCTGTTCCACTTTTGTGCAACCTCATATTCTAGGAGAATTATTGCATTTACTCTTGTAATTTTGCATGGTTATGCTTTCTCAGAAGTGTGAGAGTGCTTTTTTTTTTTCCAACAGGATCTCATTTTGCTCCTGAATCACACTTTAAAAAACAAAACCTTTGTGGTTTCAAGTCAGCTCAGTGGGTTTTTCCTCATTTGAAATAACTTCATCACAGTGATGGCCTCTTAACATGATAAAGTTGTTTCTCTGGAGGGATATTATACAAAGCACCCACTGTCCCCACAGAGATGATCTCAGAGGAATGTAGAAAAACTGGCCACTTGATGGATATCAGGCTCATCTTTAGGACTTACTCTCTTTGTTTAGATGGGACAATTAAAGGTCTAACCTAGATTTTCATGCACATTCTACATATCAGTGTATCAGAGCAGAATATGAAATATAAATAATATACATAACTTTATTTTTGTTAAGGTGATAAGACTGATTTAGTCAGAATGTGGTCCACAGTGGAACACATTTAAAAGATGAAATAATAACACAAAAAGTACAATAGTTATGACCTCTTACCTTACAGACTCAGAGCGGTGGAGCATAATAATTTCAATAGTGTCAGTGCTTACACACACACACACACACACACACACACACACACACACACACACACACACACACACACACACACACACACACACACACCCTGTGAAATTACCTAACAACAGTCAAGGTCTAATGTGGGGAATGCAAACTTCACCTGGTGCCAAAAGAAGGAAAGAAAGAAAAAAAAGGGCTGATAACAAAGATAAACTGTGAGGCTGCAGAGCATGCATTGCTCTGTGTATGTGTGTGTGTGTGCGTGTGAGATCGAAGTTGCATGCACCTCTGCTCGTAGAGTCAAACAATGCGAGCTTGTAAAAAAATTAGTTCAGCATGCTGCTCCGTCTCATGCTTGCAGTAGGTGTGTCCGATGCACACCCAAAGCAGTTACCCGACAAACCAACGCCCACATACCTGCACGGGAGGGATTAAGGAGAAGGAAGAAAAAAGGTAAAAGGAACCGCGAGATCAAACACAGAAGAGAGAGTGGTGGGACGAGAAAGGCACGGGGTCATAGCTGTGACATTTTGACCCCCGTTGCGGTTTTGGCCTAAATGAGCCATGTGCCAACTACCTGGTGAACATCACAGAGTTTAAAGAGCCAGTTTTCTACCATGTTAGAGACCAAAAACAGAGCTAAACACAGTGGTAATACCGAACAGCTTCAAACGCATTCTGATGTTGCTCCAAATTTCACACATAAACCACACTGATGTTGAAGCAAGGGTACAGATAAAGGAGTGGCCTGGAGGGCCCCCTTCCCCAGATGGGGTCTGGATCCTCTTTTTCTAGGAAAAACAGTGTTTTCATCCTCAATGCTGGTGGTGCTGGAACCTATCCCAGCTGCCATAGGGAGAGAGGCAGGGTGCACCCCGGACAGGTCGCCAGTGATGGACTAGCAAGTTGTCCAGGGTGACCCCAACCACGCCTTTGTACAACAGGGATAGCCTCCTGCAACCCGGACTTGGAGAAGCACTAAGAAGATGCCCCTGAAGCGAGGTTATTATAGTAAATGAAGAGAAAATATTGTAGAACTAAAGAAAAATAAAAAGCTTGATCACAAGTGAAGGTGGTATTATCAGTGGCTTTCAGGTGCATGTTATTGTGTCCACCTCTGCTCTCGAGCACAGCCCATCTGTTTAAACTGCACATTATGCAATTCATGCAAGATAAGCCCCCCCCAATCAAATGTACCTGCAGTAAATCGTGTACAACCTGTGTCACCTTCAGTTCATTGGTTTCACAACGTAAAAAAAGCCCATATAGAACACACGTGTTTTCTTTTTAGGATAAAGGTGCTGTCAGCATCAAGGTGTGCCCCCCCGAAAGAAAAAGCAATTCTCTGGCTCAAATAAAATGTTCTGTAGTATTTAAACAGTGTGCGTTCCTCACATACTTCTATGCTGTGGTTCTGTAAATATGTGAAAAGCAATTTAATCAGCCGCACCCACAGCAGCACCCGTGAGCAGCAGGGACTTTTCTGATCTGTAATCACTCTCACTGACCTGTGACCAGGTTTCAATCTCTGAAACATATACATGAATAGGGTGGAGCAGCATTTCTGCTATGACACTTAGGACCCTTCTCATCTGAACAGGAAAGATTGCAGCCTTACTAGAGCTGTGACAGAAGAAGGGCTTTGCTTCTTAATCAAAGAAGCAGTTAATCAGCATGATTGATAACCATATTTTTATTTACTTATAGTTTGTCCCTAATATTCCCACTGCACAAAATATCTTTAACCACAACTACTTACTTTAAATATAAGGCTGCAGTCATGAATGTAATGTCTGCTTGCCCAAAGGTAGATAGATGTATAACACTGTTGAATCAAATGGCTGAATTACCTCCTCAGTATGCAGTCAAGTTGTCCAGAGTCCTGCTAATGATTTCTATATTTGACTCAGGTGTGTTGGATCAGGGACACATCTAAAACCTGCAGGACACCAGACCTCAAGGCCTGGATTTGAGGATCCCTGCTCTAGCAGCAGGTGTAGACACCGTTTCACTTCTGTCTCCTGGTAGATGTAACAGTATTCATGAACAGAGTAGTTTTACAGTCATAAATTTAATACAACCCCCATTGTGTTTTACAAACCGTGTCATTAGGACACTGGTAGCAGGATGCAACCCTGACAAGTGTTTACCTTCACCAGCATGTGGGAGGACTGACAGGGAAAACTAGTCTCCCAGTCCTTGCAGCTACTAACATAAGCCTGTATAAAGGGAGGAAGTGATGTGCAGTCTTTCTTGCTGTTATGGCAACATCAGTAACACCAAAACCCTGTGAATGCATTTTGCACATCCAATGTCAGTATGGAACATGAGCTACAGTGCACACATCTCAGGACAAATACTGGTTTAAGAAAGCACCACACTAATTATTTCATGCGTGACTAGTGACACCTGCTGGACATTGAGAGTAGTACCAGTACTGCTGGTCCTATTGTCTAATGACACAATAAGCCTTCACATTGTTGTAATAAAGAGGACACAAAAGTCTTTTGGGGAGTTTATTTGAAAGATCATGCAGTGCAATTCCCAGAAAGGAGCTTAACATCACTTTCAATGATACACGTGAAAACCAATACATCTGTAATCAACTAGTACAAAATTTAACTAAACATTACAGAGGAATGTAACAAATTAAATAGCAATAGGAAAAACGAGTGTACAACGCCACTACGGCTGCACTGCAGATCTTAAAAAGGCATGATAGAGGTTGGAGTTGTTGTAACCCTGTTGTGTAAATAGAAAAAGAAAAAACAAAAACAAAATCTGGATCAAGTATACAACTCAGACAAAAAGCAATAAATTACTTCTTTCAAGTGTACGGCAAGTTTACTGTGAGAACTGAGGAGGCATGGGATACGGCACCAGTGGTGGTGGAGGATGCTGTTGCTGCTGTGGCAGCGGCGGAGGAGCCTGTCCCTGGGGGAAGGGGAATGGGGGATGACTCACACCGTTCTGCACAACAGCCTTACCAGCACCAAACTGTTGGCCCTGGAAGCTGCTCTGGCCTCCAAATGGCCCATTCTGGTTGTTACCAAAGTTTGACTGTCCGTTACCATTGTAGCTTCCTCCATTGAAGCCATTGCTGCTGCCGCTGTTCCCCCCATAGCCTCCGTTCTGAGAATTCATGCCATAGGACTTAGTTGGTCCATTATCCATGCCTCTACCGCCATCCCTGTCCCTAAAACTGCCAAAATCACGCCGTCCTGAGGAATACCTATCCCGACGGTCATTTCTATAGTCACCACCTCTGCCTCCCCTTGAACGACCTGAAAAGAAAAAACAGTAACATCAGAAAAGCAGCGCAGGCAGACATGAAAACAAGTAACCCAAAAAAAAATAATAAATAAAAATAATAAAATACCATCAATTATGATAAAGCAAAATAAAAGTTTCAAAAGAATTTCAAAAGAAAAGAAAAGCAGCAGATTAAAGTGTCATTACTCATCACCATTTTTGTATCTCACCAATTAGATTTACCTCCTCTGTCTTCTGCCATTTGGAGGAGCTTTGGGTTGATGGCCTGGTTGGCCTCTCGAAGCACAGAGATGAGGTCGCCGGCCTGTCTCATGTTGTTTGGTGTGAAGAAGGTATAGGCTGTGCCTGTCTTTTGGCTACGAGCCGTTCTGCCAATGCGGTGGATATAGTCCTCGGAGTTGTTGGGGTAGTCAAAGTTGATGACAAATTTGACGTCTTCAACATCTGTAACGTTGCAGTGTGGCATAAAAGAAGAGGACAGCACACAAAGATGTGCACCGGCGCCACCACAACAACCAGATCAAAAACATAAGAGGGCAAGTTAGTATGGTCATGACGGTGGGACGGCTGGTTAACTCAAAGGCTGCAAAAAGACTGCCATTAGTCAAGTATGTAATCCTTGGGGAGACTACGGTGGGAAGAGAGAAACGATGCACACTCCGTTAGCTTCTAATCCAGTGAGATAAAATAAAACTCTCCTCCTGAGCCACTGCCAAACCACACAAAAGAATGGATCAGCAGCCTTACCATTCTTGGAGTATGCATTCACTAGTCCATTCCCATTGCAGAACACGCCCCTCATATTGTCAAGTGACCCTCACGATGTCTTTACACAGTAAGGCTGTTATGCACACTACTGCCTCCGAGTGTGCTCGAATTAGCTTTTTACCAGGGTCCCTTTGTTATGCACACATGAGATGTTTGCTACAAAGCTCACATGTACGTCTCTTGGCAAGAAACTGTAGATCTGAACCCATTTGCAGGATGTCTACAGTGCACCCCTTCTCAGCATTTCCAGACCCACTGTTCACTTGATCATAATGTCTCTCGTTGGCAGGTCTCGACATGACTTTGAAACGCAGGCGAGGGAGGAGTGTGAGCTTGGATTTTGTCCAAGTTTGTCCAACTAGCATGTCCCACTGTCACCAAAAGGGTCAGTAGCCATGTCTTTACAGAGGTGAAGGTATGACCGATCTGACAGACTGCTCTTCAGACAGAAGTTTAGGGAACTGCAACATTAAGCCACCCATGCTTTACAAGTCTAAAACAGAAAGCACCTTCTAAATAATTCAAATAACTTGCAATGCCGTGCCCAAACATACATGCAAGACAATGAGAGGCTGTGTAGGTGGGCTTTGAGCTGGTACAGTTAGAGCCTGGGTGTGTGAAGCAGTCCAAACCATTGCCAGAGAACAGATGACCATATGGGGGAACCTTCAACGTGACCCCCCCCTTTTTTTTTTAGGCAGGCCAGAGCGTTATGCCGCACTTGGGCCTGGTCACCTCTGTACATCTGCACAACTGGGAGACGCGTGCCTCGCCAGTCAGGACACCTCCAAGAATCCTCCTTCCCCCTCTGGATACCTGGGCTTGTCATGCCAAGGCCCTGCCATACAGACTGCTCCTTAAGGTCAGGGGAGAAACTCAGAAAGAAGCAGAAGAGTTAAAGAAAGCAAATACACTTTCTTTTAGAAGTACATTTATAGGTAATACACAGATCAGGTAGGATACTGACCTAAACCCCTGGAAGCAACATCTGTAGCAATGAGAATGGGAGCCTTCCCATATTTGAACTCTAAAAGAGGAGAGAAAAACACATGGTAAGACTCAATCATGATGTGTCCTGTAATTCTACATCTCAGTTTAACCAGTGATATAAATTTACCATTGAGCACCCAGTCTCTTTCTTGCTGGCTTTTATCTCCATGGATTCCCATAGCAGGCCATCTAAAAGAAATGAAGGTTTCAGATTTAGTTGTGTTACTTCATAGTAGTTCACATATGAAGTACAAGAGCAGTCACACTTGAGAAAAAAAAAAAAAAAAAAAAAAAATCACTGGTCACATTTCATTACTTACCCATCCCGTCTCATCCTCCTGGTAAGGTCATCGCACCGCCTCTTTGTCTCTACAAAGATGATGGTCTTGTTCTCCTTTTCACTCATGATTTCCTCAAGCAGACGAATGAGCCTACAAGAAACCAGACACTCGGTAACTAAAAGTTCAAAAACAGAAGAACCCCACCTTACTCTTAGCACTTAATTTTACTACTATGGATCAGTTACTCACTTGTTCTCCTTCTCGCCATCATTGCACACATCAACTATCTGCAGGATGTTGTGGTTAGCACTGAGCTGCAGAGCGCCGACGTTGATCTGAACGTATTCCTTCAAGAAGTCTTCAGCCAGCTGGCGAACTTCTTTGGGCCAAGTGGCACTCCACATCAGAGTCTGCCGGTCAGGCTGCAAACAGAACAGTTTACAACACATTACACATCTAGCAAGGAATCATTTTATTTTACAAATCTAATGTTAACCAAGCCACCCAAGTAAGACTGTAGAACATACTCTGATTTGGTCAACAATTTTCCGGATCTGTGGCTCAAAGCCCATGTCCAGCATTCTGTCAGCCTCGTCAAGCACAAGGTACGTGCATCTGCGGAGGTTAGTCTTTCCTGCCTCAAGGAAGTCGATGAGCCTGCCTGGAGTGGCGATGCAGATCTCCACACCTTTAAAATAGAAGTAATCATGAGAACTCACATTTTATAAACTATATTTCAAGCACATGACAAGCAAAAAAAAAAAAAAAACAAAAAAAAAAGTTACAATACCTCTTTCCAGGTCACGGATTTGGGGTCCCTTAGGTGCACCACCATAGATGCAGGTGGACTTTAGACGAGAAGCTCTGCCATATTCAGCGGCCACCTGTTGCACCTGCTGTGCCAGCTCTCGGGTCGGGGCAAGCACTAAACACTGTCAGAGGAAGATAACAGCTTTTTATACAATGATCAGGGAGGCTACACATTTATTACAACACTGGAAAGGAAATAAAAGTCATGACTTACAATTGGACCATCTCCGCGTTCCAAGAAAGGCTGGTGGTTGATGTGAACGATTGCAGGCAACAGATACTGCAAATGCAAACAGTTTCATACGTAAGAGTATAACACTTAACTGGCCTGTTCTGGTCAGTTCATATTAAACCTGCACTTTGTTCAAAGACAAAAAAAATATTTAACTTACAGCAAGAGTTTTGCCAGAACCAGTCTGCGCAATGCCAACCATATCCATGCCACTAAGAGCCAGAGGCCAACCCTGAGACTGGATGGGTGTAGGTTCAGACCAGTTCTGTTTGTTGATCACATCCATAACATAAGCTGAGGGGAAAGGAATTGACAGTTACTAGAGAGCTCTTAATCAGTGAGACAATATTGTAAGGAGTTTGTTTTAAACTTACAGGGATAGCTGGCTTCATGAAACTTTGTGATAGGATTTGGGCAATCCCTCCCTTTCACTGTAATTGTTCTGGACCTCCTATACTGTTCAACCTCTTGCTGCAAGACAGTGGAGAAAAAAGTAAGTTCAGTGGTCTCACACAACCAGTTGCATAACTTCAACACGTGCAGGGCAAAGCACATGTTGGGAGGCGTTACAAAACACGCGATACATACCGGAGACCTCCGGGCAACGTCGGGATGCTGCTGATAGAAGTTTTTCTCAAACTTCGGGAGCTCGTCCAGGTTCCAGTGTTTTTTCCGCAGTCGGTCACCGGGATTGCCGAACTTTCCTCCACCTCCACCTCCACCACGGCTTCCACCAAAACGAGGAGGACCGCCGCCAAAACTGAAATTAAAGTAGTTTTTTAGTAAAGTCGTATCGATGCTCAGCCAGACACCTTTCTTATTAAACAGGCCTAGATCACTTACTTTAGACACCGGGAATCGGTCTATAAACCCACGTATTAACTGCGTCATTCTCTAAAATAATATAGCTGCTATATACTTTCCAGCCAGCAGAGGAACAAAGGGGGGGAAAAGCCGGCATTTTGTATCCGCATTCACGCTGCCACATGGCGAAAAGCCGACTAGCCAGCTGTGTTAGCATTACTAACGTCACTCCGCATTCGCGGTTACCACATTGTAAGTACGTAGAAGCCAAAAAAATTAATCATACTGGTGGGAAAAGCCAGTAAGAGTGGCCAAGCGATTTCCATCACCGACATTTTGAATAAAGCTTCCAGCATCCGGATTCACTTACGTATCCCGAAGCTAACGAAAAGCCGCTGTGCCGGGGCACGAGGCCAAACTAGGCCCCGAGCCAAAGACAACGACAGCGGGCTCCTCTCACCGGCCTAGGCCTTAAACGAATAAATGCCGGTTACAAGCCGTTTTTCAAAGCGCCACACTCTCCGCTAATTCTCGTGTAAATTCTGCCCACTTTTTCCATTGACTAAAACCTAAGTATTTAGTTCAGTGGCTCATTTTTTGTCGGCGTGTAAGCGCTTCAGACATTTTCCGGACTACACGATCGTAGGGGGCAAAATCGTTTAAACAAATAAAGCTGTACTTACCCTCTATCTCTGTCCCTGTCTCTGCCACGATCTCTGTCGGAATATCCAGGCATTTTTGTATACAAACTGTGTAAATTTAAAAAAAAAACCCTAAATATTACGGAGTTAGCCTGCCGATTACCACAGAAACCAACCGGCACTGACACTGAAATGCCGGTAACAGAAAAACGGGGTCCGGTTTATATAGCAGGAGGAAAATCCTCCCCCCTCTAATGTATTCATCCGCCACACGGGTTCGACTTTTCATGTTCATAACATGGATAAAAGACACAGACACACAACAAAGAAGTAAATTCACGTAAACTTTTAAGTTAAAAGCTGTCTTTGGATCCCCAAAGTTTTATCGAATACATTTTATGAACTAAATTTGGGCAAAATAGAATAGGAGCTTTAAAAGAATAACGTACAATTGCTGTCTGTTTATTCCCAAAAAACATGTTTTATTATTATTATTATTATTATTGTTACCTTTTAAGCTTGAAAACAAAAGCTAGAAAAGGACGAAATTCGGTTTCCCTTTGACACAGGTTACTGTAGCATACGGCGGCGAATACTGGCGGAAGAATATGTACAGAAAGCGGTGACCCGGCTTGCTTGAACTTCCGACATATTACAGTAATTTACGTCATTAAGGTGCTCAACACGTAAAACAGACAGGGTTTGTTTTTTGTTTTGTTTTTTTTTGGGGGGCGGGGGGGTACTAAATATGTAAAGATTTAATTTTCGGTCAGACCCCGCGTAGCACGTACAATAAACTTTAATCTGACATCTCCTCAAACGAATGAACTACAGAATGTTCAGGAAATATGACACGTTTTTGAGACAGAACTAGCATGCTGACTTTGAAGTGTAGCGAGAATTTTTTTTTTCGTAATAAAGGACAGTCTACCCCTCAGCACCAAAACACAGAGCTTAAAATGGATGAAGGATAAAAAGTGACTAAATGAATGATTATGGAGATGTAACTTTGTATCATTAATGAAAATTCCTATTGTCAGTGAACGTGTCAAAAACATGTCTGACTACAGCCCAGACATTGTTTGTTTACATTTGTTAGCTTTGATTTATTGACCGTTTGTAGCGATAACAGACTTGTTTGGGGAAATATTGGACCGACTGACCAGTCAGCTAAATGGTCCATATTCCAGTTCTCTATTACCTTGTTATTTATTCCAGTGTTTAACATTTTTGAACCAACATTGACATGAACAGTAATTTTCTTTTTTTTATGTCCTGTCTGCAAACATTTAGACGTCAGTTGTGAGCTGCATATCTGTGAAACAAATATGGCCCCCCACCACAGGGCTGCCTGTGACAGTCTGGATGACTACACGGACACTGTAACCTCGTATATCCACTTCTGCGAGGACAGCATTGTGCCATCACGCACCAGGGTGTGTTATAACAGTGACAAACCCTGGTTTACTCCCAAACTGAAGCAGCTGTGGATAGAGAAGAGGGAGGCTTTTAAAAGTGGGGACAAAGACTGCTACAAAGAGGCCAAGTACAGGTTTAGCAAGGAAGTGGCCACTGCTAGATCACATCACTCTGAGAATATACAGCAGCAGATCTCAGAGAACGACGCGGCCTCTGTATGGAAAAGTTTTAGGCAGATTACCAACTACAAGCCTAAAACCCCCCACTCCAAAGACGACCTACAAACTGCAAATAGACTGAACGAGTTCTATTGTCGTTTTGATGGTCAGTTCAGCAGCCTTCACACCTCCACCAGTCCCAACCACAATACAGCCAACACAAATATTCACCCCCCAACCTCCCCCACTCCCCACACCTCAGAGAAGCCCACATCATCAAGGACTCCCACCCCAGAGTCCCCCTCCTCCCCCACCCCCACAGTCTTTTGTATTAAAGAGGACCAGGTGCTAAAGCAGTTCAGGAGTGTCAAAGCTCGCAAAGCTCCAGGTCCAGATGGTGTCTCACCTGCCACACTGAGACACTGTGCTAACGAGCTTGCCCCATTGTTCACGAACATCTTCAACTCCTCACTGGAGGCTTGCCACGTGCCTGTCTGCTTTAAAACCGCTACCATTGTTCCTGTCCCCAAGAAGCCAAGGATCACTGGACTAAATGACTACAGACCTGTGGCACTGACTTCTGTGGTCATGAAGTCATTTGAGCGTCTGGTGCTGTCCCACCTCAAGTCCCTCACAGCCCCCCTTCTGGACCCCCTGCAGTTTGCCTACAGAGCCAACAGGTCTGTGGACGACGCCATCAACCTGACTCTGCACTTCATCCTACAGCATCTGGACTCCCAGGGAACCTACGCCAGGATCCTGTTTGTGGACTTCAGCTCTGCCTTCAACACCATCATCCCTGATCTCCTCCAAGACAAGCTGTCCCAGATGAACGTGCCAGATCCCATCTGCAGGTGGATCATTGACTTCCTGATGAACAGGAAGCAGCACGTGAGGCTGGGGAAGAATGTCTCGGACTCCCGGACCATCAGCACTGGCACTCCTCAGGGCTGTGTCCTCTCTCCTCTGCTCTTCTCCCTGTATACCAACTGCTGCACTTCTGACCACCAGTCTGTCAAGCTTATTAAGCTTGCAGACGACATGACTCTCATCGGACTCATCTCAGACGGGGACGAGTCGGCCTACAGGATGGAGGTCAAACGTCTGGTGTCCTGGTGCAGCCACAATAACCTGGTACTGAACGCCCAGAAGACAGTGGAGATTATAGTGGACTTTAGGAAGCACACAGCCCCTCTACCCTCCATCATCCTGACTGACACCCCCATCACCACAGTGGACTCTTTTCGCTTCCTGGGAACTACCATCACCCAGGACCTCAAGTGGGAGCCCACCATCACCTCTGTCATCAAAAAGGCCCAGCAGAGGATGTACTTCCTGCGGCAGTTGAAGAAATTCAACTTGCCAGCAAGGACCATGGTGCAGTTCTATACTGCCATCATTGAGTCCATCCTTACCTCCTCCATCACTGTGTGGTACGCTGGAGCCACCACTAGGGACAAACAGAGACTACAGCGCGTTGTGCACTCTGCTGAGAAGGTGATTGGCTGTAACCTCCCATCTCTCCAGGACCTGTACACCTCCAGGACACTGGGGCGTGCAGGTCGGATCACAGCCGACCACTCTCACCCTGGGCACAGACTTTTTGACCCTCTCCCCTCAGGCAGGAGGCTACGGTCCATACGGACCAGAACCTCCCGCCATAAGAACAGTTTCTTCCCCTCTGCTGTTGGACTCATGAACAATAACCCTAAGACTGTTACCACCACCCTCCACAAACGCTGATGACCCTATGTCTATGCACCTGTCTGATTGCACTGATGTACATATTAGTGGAATATAGTTTACATTCTTTTATCTTTTAATTAGTCTCTGCACTGTATATTTTGTAATTTTGTAATATTGTGTTATAGTTATAGCTCTAATATCTCTGTATATTTGCAATTTGTATACTTGTATATTGTCTTATAGTTTTTATACTTATTTGTTTTTTCTGTAAGCACGAAGAACCGCAGCAATTTCCTAATGCTGTGAACCTGTTCACCCATATGGCAATAAAAACCTGATTCTGATTCTGATTCTGATTTGAGCTAGCTACCAGACCTTTTAATCTGGAGTGGTCTCAGTGGGTGGTCACACACTTATCCCATTCACATGTAAAAACTAAGCCTTTGCACACCCACTTGACAGTTATTCTTGTATTGGGCAGTGCTAAAAAAGCAATCCAGTGCAAATAAATCAATTAAGACAAAAGGAGCCCTTTAAATGCAATACTACCTGAAGTAACCCCAGTAAACATCTTGAGAAGAAACCACAGGATATCTCTTTGTACAAGGCCTTACATTGTTAGACAAAGGCAAGTTTAATTAGAACTAATTACACACAAAAATAAAATACTCTTACAAAATGATAGTGTTAACATACATCAAATTGCATCAGTCAGCTATGAGAGATATAGTCCTGCTAGTGGATCATGCTATTAAAAAACAAAAAAGCGGCATCTCTCAACTTGTTGAATGAGAAGTGTAGTTCAATGGAGAGGCAGCTATGGGGCATTGCTGAGCGACATAGTGTAGAAAGAGACTGTAGGGCAATCAGCTTGTGCACTGGACTTAAAGGTGAAAGAATATGTGGTACAGAAGTCACCGAAGACGAGGCAACTTCATTCTGTTTGTGTGCAATTCCTCTATTCAGTTCGAAAAAACGTCTTTTTTCTACTTAAGTTAAAGATAAATTACAGTTCGTTTGATCCACATATATGAACAATATTTTATTACTGTACAAAGCACCATCAGAGGACACTTTTCACTTTGCAGACACTTGTCTAAGTGTATTTCTTTTTAAGTGTATGCAAACGTTAAGAACAGTCCACGGTCGTAGAGATTGCTAGACAGGCAGCATCTTTTAAAAACATTCAAGAAATTTCAATTTCAAAATCGTAGAAAAACAATCCCCCCCTTTCTCTCTTGATTAAAACATTGCGGATAGGACAAGCAGGCTAAAAACAGGATTTGTCTCATTCAGTTCACTTTCAAACAAAAGATGGAGACATGCATGCAACAGTTAGTGTAGGTTTAGGGTCTTCTGTGGGCACAATGCAAATAACAAGACTTTTTAACCCCTTAAAGGGGACCCATTATGCTCATTTCCAGCTCCCTGTTTTATTTCTTGGACTCTAGCAGAGTAGCTTTGCATGATTTACAGTTCACAATAATCCTTATTTATCTTATCCTGGGGCTAGGGGCAGCCCCTCAATCCATCCGCTGCCTGAGACAAGCCAACTTTCCTCTGATTGAAGTACAAGGTTTCAAGATCAGGTGAGCAGGGCTGTGTGTCCAAAATGACCATATGAGGAATATCCCCTCTCAGTGACATCACACAGAGCCAAGAGTAGGAAAAAAACAAATGTAACTGAGGATTCAGAGCAATCTGAAGACTGCGCTTGTGTCTTACTCAGTGACCGCTGCATTTGAAACTTTACCCATTCTTAATATGAGCACACACTGACTGTAACAGCGCACACATGACAGAAAATAAGGAACAGCATAATAGGTCCCCTTTAGCATTCAGGAAATCAAGACAGAGAATTAGTTTCAAATCAAACTAACATTGCAATCTACTTATAACATCTCCTGAGAACGTGGCTAGGTAGAGCTCTTGGAAATGTGTGTCCGCAAACAGGTGTGAGTGCGAGTAGTGTATTGTGCACTTCAAGCAGTAGTATGTCAAATGAGCAAAGACACCAATATAAGACAAGTGTTAATGCTGTATAGCACCACATGGCTAGAAGGTAGTAGAGGTTTTTCTTTTATCAATAAGCAACATGGAGGCAGCGCAAAGTGGACACAGACAGACTTTGGACACCTTTTAGAAATTAATGGCAGGCTTCATGCCGGAGACATTACCGTAGCCCAGCTACAAATGACTGATAGGTGGGTGGGAGAAATGTCACATCACCACATGTAGCTCCAGGATGAAATCAGTAGAATTTAAAGGGTCAGCTCAATATTTGCAAAGATCCATTCATTAAAAACAGGTATGGCACTCAGAGGACATTGTGTGTTTAAGATTTTTTCACTTCTTTTACCCTTAAGACAAACCTCGCCCCGTGCAGTATGAGGGGTTATGTCGAGAAATAAACCACAGCATTCTTTAGTGAAATTCAGTCAAGCTTAATTCTGTTTTTCACAAATTGTCTTCTATAATTTAAACAGCAACACTTAACATTTAAAAGATTTTATTTTCTGAAACAATGGAAAGGGGTTTCTGAAATATAACAGCAATAAATTATATATATTATATAGAATTTTTTTTATTGTTTCTTTCTCAATTTTCCCTGTTATATAAAAATAACACATTTCAAGCCATTCATTCATTTTCTCTTTTTCGAACACGGCTGCCAAACGCGTGAAAACAGGCTTTTCTGGAAACGCAGACTCAGGGGCAGTGGTCCCCGCTGCTGTCTTTGGAGAAGGTTGTAAACAGTCGATTGTAATTCAGTCTCGAGTCCCGCCTTCTCATTCGCACACATCCCAGTTTTCCCATCACTGGCATTACAGATAGCCCCAACGTGATCACACTGAGGCACCACACAGCCCAAGTCATGCACACACAATGCATCCAAATTTAGTGTTTGTGTGGTGACCACCTGTAACCCTGTGCTCTAGCAGACAGCGGCCTCGTTAATGTGGCCGCTGCTTCAGAGCGGACTGACCTTGTTTTCTGCTTGGCAAGATCGACAATTGCTACATGAAATATGGTGTATTTTTTTAAATGCTAAAATGAACTTAGAAAAGGGAAGAGCCAGCAAATTTTGCAGGTTCCACAAGTTAGTAAATAGTCTGAGTTATTAGCAGCTGAAGAGATCCTTTTCAAAGATAAAAATAAGATATTAAGGAGGGCTGGGGGGCAGTAGGGGTCTTAAAAAAACAAAACAAAAAAACAACCCAGAGTCAGGTGACATTTTGAGGTCTTCTTTGCCCACCCTCCCCTTAGCTTGTCCTCTGGGAAGTATGAGCACCCCTGGGTGAAGCAACCATCAATGAACCCCCGCTGGAATGGACGGGGGCTCATTGTGGCCGAACCACGTTGCTTCTGGTTGTTGGTGAGCTCTGCCGGCATTGGGCACTCACTCTACAGCGAAGCCACACGTCTCCTCGATGGCAGTGAGCAACTTGTCGTACAACTTGTCATAGCTCTCATAGGGAGGAATGTCAATCCGGTTGAAACTGGAAGACAGAAGGGGAGACAGATTTTTAGGATCACAGGACACCTTTCGATGGACTGTGTGACATGATCAGAAACTTTCAGAATATCTATAGTTCCTTCACCAGGTGTGGGCTTTGGGCAGGTTGTTTGTGCTGGCATCAATCTGGTGAATGGTGAAGAGTCGGGGGCCAGCAGCACCTGTATACAACAATAATAAAAAGGACATTTACATACCAGCATTTCACTGTAAAGAATTGCTATATACAGAACTGTGGAAAAGTCTTGAGTCACCCCTCATTTCTTTATATTTTTTTAAGACAATCACAAAGATGTGCAGTGATTTATTGAAACATGCAAACATACATTGAAATACAGTTAAAAAACAAAACAAAAACCAGAACAGAGTTTTTATAATTTTAACAAGCTTGAAAGTCAATATTTGGTGTGACCACCTTTATTCTTCAGCACAGGCTGAACTCTCTGAGGCAGCTTTCTGCTCATTTCTTTAAGCAGTCTTCAGGAATAGTTCTCCAGGCTTCTTGAAGGACATTCAAAGCTCTTCTTTGGATGTTTCTGCCTTTTGTTCTGTTCTCTGTCAAAGATGATCCCACACTGCTTCAATAATGATGAGGTCCGGGCTCTGGGGAGGCCAATCCATGACTGATTGTGTTCATATGTGTTTTTCTGTCCAGGTATGATTTTACTGCATTGGCAGTGTGTTTGCGATCATTGTCGTGCTGAAAAATGAAGCTGTTGCCAATCAGGAGCTTTCCTGATGGTACTTTTCTGTGTTCAAATTCCATAAATTTTGACAAGCTCTCCAACACCACAGGCTGAAATGCAGCTCCAAACCATGACAGAGCCTCCACCGTGTTTTACAGATGACTGTAAACACGCACTGCTGACCTCTGTCACTGATTTTCAGTCCAGTTCTTGTGTAATGTGGCATACCTCAGCCTTTTCTCCCTGCTTCCCTTCCTT
This sequence comes from Archocentrus centrarchus, assembly GCF_007364275.1. Lineage (NCBI taxonomy): Eukaryota > Metazoa > Chordata > Actinopteri > Cichliformes > Cichlidae > Archocentrus > Archocentrus centrarchus. The sequence goes on along the minus strand of NC_044353.1, from coordinate 9,822,071 downwards.
AATGTCTTCTTGACAGCCACCCTTCCACTGAGACCATTTCTGATGAGGCTTCAGTGAACAGCAGATGGATCATCTGAAGATCCAGGTGCATCTCTCAGGTCCTGTGTCAGGTATTTGCTGGATTTTTCCTTGTTTCTTAAGGACATGACTTTCACATACTGTTCATCTGCTGTACATTGGCCTGCCACTTCTTTTGTCCTCCATTTTTACAGTTTACTCAAAAAAAAAAAAAGAAGACATACTGCACACCATGCTTAAGTATGCCAAGTTTTCAGCTAAAGGTTCTTTGGGAATCACCTTGTTAGTGTATAAATTTTATATCTGTCAAACTGTGTTATCTTTGGCATTTTTCATAGATTCCACTAAAGAAATGGGAACAAATGAAGTTTTTGTGAGAGGCTGCTGTAACAAAGTGCCTAAAGAAACAATTTAAAACTGGTTCTTTGCTAAGTTGTCTGTGGTGTGTAGACACAACAGTGGTTCATCCTTTGAGTTAGGTGCCTTTATTATGCTTGAATGATTCGTAGGTCAGCATTAAGTGGCTTCGCAAAGAAAAAAAAAGAAAAAAAAAAAAAGGCATTCCTCTAAAAATGGTCAGGTACAAGGATTGGACTGAAATGACTGAAAAAAGCAGCAGCCAATGTCCAAAGAAAAACTTTGAAAGACCTTCAAAAAGCCTGAAGAATTTTTGCTCAAGAGCACTTAAAAAAGTACAAGAAAATCTGGCTCCTTGGAGGTAAAATATAAAGAAATGAGGGGTGGCTCAAAACTTATAGCACTATAATGAAAAGAGTTTGGAAAATATTTACAGAACTGTTTCGCTAAAGCATAAAATCCTACGAGAAAATTAATACTTTAAATACCACTAACGTCATAATAAAGTTATGGTTAACATTTAGCTTTATGTATGCACTTTGAAGTCTCTCTGAAATGTCCACTTTATTTGAAGAGGAAATTTTTTTTCTTACAGATTCACATTTTTGACTCCAAGATTCAAGCTCCTAATATTAAAAACTATTTGCAGATTTGTCTGATTCAGCGGATTCATTGCCCAAATTCACAATTTAAAAAAATTCCAAAGTGAAAGTCCAGGTTATCAGTCTGAAAGTCTGAAGGCAATCAGACCTCTGACATCAAATCACTCATTATTCTTTTTGCCTGCATTAAGTTAGCTGTGCTAAGAGGCTGACTTTGTCCCTTCACTGCATGTGCTGCCACTATGAGAACAATTTTATGTGAGAGTTGTTCTGGGTTTTTTTTTTTTGGCCTCTGCAGATATTTTGCCTAAGACAGGATGGTCAGTTATATAAGGTGTGGATGGGTGCTGTCTGCATGTGGATCACTGTGTACTCCTCATGCCTGGGTGCTCCGTCTGTGCACGGCTCTGTCTGCCAGGATGGACCCACTGAACCAGGGCACCGGCTCAAGGTTCATAGCAGGTCAGCGAAACCCAGACGCACAGAGGCAAAGACTCCAAGCGCACGCCCACAGCTCTGCTGACAGAGCCTGTGAATGACGATGTGTGCAACAAAGGACAGTAAAGCCTAGACTACCACACCTCTGCATTTTATCCACCTTTCACCTACATACCCAGGCTGCCATTTATATCTTCATCCTGGGTGTGATTACCTTGGAGAGCCTTAAAACCTTGGAGGGGAACCCTGGAGGAACCGGTGACAAACTGCAGCAGCCGGGCTCGGCGCTCCTCATCGAAAGACTCCACAGCTTTCCAGAACCATTTAACGATGTTGCTGTCTGGAGTGCAGTGCTTGAGTCGTGTGTTCGACTTCCAGTCGTTGATGTCGATTTTACCCAAGCCGCATACAATCAGCTGCAGAGAGAGAGAGAACGCATTAACTGGAATAAACACACCTGCAGATAAGATGAGGAATATAACATCCTCATGTGAATAAGGAGACATTAAGCTACCTCTAGCTCCTTCTCATCAAAAGCCTTGAGAAGGTGTTGGGGGATGACCTCATTGAAACCTTTCTGCAGAGCCAAAAACTGAGCCTCTATGCCTCGCAGAAAACGCCAGTTTACGTAGAGTCGCACGTACTCTTTCTTTGTGTCCTGGGTGACGGGGATGCTTTTACCATTGGGCTTGAGCTCATGCTGGATGATCTCTCCATAAGCATTGTGCTCTACACAGAAGGTGTGGTCCAGCACACCCGTGATGTCATTGTCCCTGTAGGCAGAAAAACCTTTAAATTATTTTTAAAGGGGCAAAGCAGGCTTCAAAAACAGGAATCATCAGTAAAAAGTGAGGAAAAGCAACCTCATATCGTCTAACCCCCCCCCCCCCCCCCCAAAAAAAAATAAAAATTAATAATCTTTCTAATAAGTATTAATCGGTAAAACTAGCAGGCAGAATGCTAGGTTGGACGAATGGTCTGAAAACATGTGCTTAACAGACCACTGATGTAAAAAATGGTTTTAAACCCTAGGGGGCACTGTCATCAAAGGAAGGAGACAAACACAGACAGCTAGTCCCACCCTTTTTTTGTAGCATGTATTGACAGGACATAATGGGCATTTAAAAAAAAAAAAAAAATTGAGTGATATGTTATAATGAACCACAAATCACAACAATAGGGGGAAAAACGCTGCTTTGACGTGTACGTACAGGATCCAGACAAGGCTGTTGTGCAGGTCGGGGTCAACAGACTCCATGTCGTCCAGGGTGATGGGTTTACCCAGCAGCTGTTTGTAGAAGGGTAACGTGAAGCCCCCGTCTATGTAGTGGCCATGGAACACCGCCATCCCCATGATACGGCCCACGAAGTGAAAGTATGACAAGTGCTCCTGCAGGCAGACAAAACATCTTTAGTTTCCAAATGAATAGATAGCAGTGAGTTATCAGCAGACAGGAATGTTCACAGTGTATTTTGGACTCTTCCCCAGACTGTATGTAACATACACACAGACCCCTCTAACAGAAGGAATTTAGCAGAGCAGTAAATAATGAAAGTGAATCTACATCCCAACAAAACAGTAAAATACACTATACTGCCAAAAGTATTCACTCATCCATCCAAATCAGTGAATTCAGGTGTTCCAGTCACTTCCATGTCCACAGGTGTATAAACCAAGCACCTAGGCATGCAGACTGCTTCTACAAACATTTGTGAATGAATGGGTTGCTCTCAGGAGCTCAGTGAATTCCAGTGTGGTACCGTGACAGGATGTTACCTGTGCAACAAGTCCAGTCATGAAATTTCCTCACTACTAATATTCCACAGTCAGCAGTTAGTGGGTTTATAACAAAATGGAAGTGATTGGGAATGACAGCAACTCAGCCATGAAGCGGTAGGCCACGTAAAATCACAGTGAGGGGTCAGCAGTTGTTGAGGTGCATAGTAAGCAGAGGTCACCAACTTCCTGCAGAGTCAATCACCACAGACCTCCAAACTTCATGCAGCCTTCAGATTAGCTCAAGAACAGTGTGTACAGAGCCCTGCACAGAGTCCTGACCTCAACCTAATAGAACACCTTTGGGATGAATTAGAGTGGAGACTGTGAACCAGGCCTACTCATCCAACTTCAGTGTCTAACCTCACAAATGTGCTTCTGGAAGAATGATATGCATATGCATGTGAAGGCAGACAAGCAAATACTTTTGTAATAGTATAGCTTCTTCACTCACACAAGCATGAAAGTGCTAATGTTAAATGACACCAGCTTAAACATAATGCAATGATGTTGTGTAACGCAAGACAAAACGCTGGAAAGTCAATGATGGCATCTGCATGGCAGGACGTTTTAAAACGCAGTTTTTAAAAACACTGACACCGTAAAATCAGAAAGCCCTGAGGAGTAAATGCATTTAAACAATATATTTAATTGAAAACAGTACGAAGTTATAGAGGAAAGGCTGAGATGGTTTGGACATGTGCAGAGGAGGAAGAGTGGAGCTGCCAGGCAGGAGGAAAAGAGGAAGGCCACAGAGAGGATTTATGGATGTAGTGAAGGAGCGCATGCAGAGGGCTGGTGTGACAGAAGAAGACAGGTAGGGATAGCATGACATGGAGACAGAAGATCCAGTGTGGCGACCCCTGAAGGGAGCAACCGAAAGAAGAAGAACTTGAAGCCAGCAACGGGTTCCAAAAAATGGCCTTGCTCAAGTAAGCAAGACCCTCCCTGAAAAAGATATTGCATGCATGGCAGCATGTGTTAATCCAAAACCTTGAACCATTTGATTCAGCATTAATACTGCCTTCACATACATTGTATGGACAAAAGTATTCGACCACAACTGTTAGTCATTGAATTCAGGTCTTTTCAGTCCTATAGCCGTAGGTGTATTTAAAAAAAAAAAAAAAAAAAATCGAGCACCTATTCTGCCTTTACAAACATTTGTAAAAGAATGAGTCGTTTGGTCATGGCTGCTGGTTTAATGTGTGGGTGGCCCTGTACTCTTGTCCGTATAGTGTATGTGTAACCTACTGATTCCATGTTTGCTAATGCACTCCCATAACATCAGAGATGGTGGAAGACATGGCATTGATCATTTTTTAAATGGTCTAACCACAGGACAGTATTCTCAGATTTAGTTGAGAGATGTTACTCTTCAGAGTGGTGAAACCCCCCATCTTCACTAAGCCTATTTGAGATGCTCTTTTCATATTTTTTTATACCCATAAATGATAATTAATTTCATAAGCCACTGAAATGTAGCCTTAAATGATTTGTGAATCATTTCATTCTGTTTTTATTCATTTAATTAAAAAAACAAAATCAAAGTATTTTGGGACCATGGGTGGGACACATGGCTGCAGGTTGTGACTCACAGGATTGACAGCAGAGTCTGGGTTAATCTGCAGTGTGTAGATGTCATCACGGGAGTACTGGAACAGGCCGTAGTAGGGGTTCAACATCTCATGTGACAGCAGATAGAGCCACTCCCTGCACAGGGCACACCACACAAGTAAGAAGAGAAAAGAAAAAGCAGTTACATTCTCAGCACTGTAATCCAGGGCCTAAAGAGAAACGCACCCAAACTGGCAAAACAACAGTGAGTAAAAGGCGGCAGCTGCAGCATTCATAAGACCAAACAAGTCCGGTGCTTGCTTTTACCTCGCCACTCCTCCATAGTCGAGCCCTTCTTCACCTCTAAACTTCACCATCAGCCTTTTCCACAAATCCTTTGGCCTCATCTTCATCACTTGTCGATATGATTCCTGCAACACAGACAAACACCTCAAAGACATTAATTGCATCTCCACTATTATATGCTAATGCTGGAATCACTCGCCCGACTCTGTGCACACCTTCAAAAAAATCATGTGTGGCCAGTTCCCCCGATGTACCCTCTACCCTCCAACACACATACAAAAACAAAGATTTCACTGGTGATTCTATACATGCAGCTTTTAGTTATCTGTGGCCACTGAAATTAAAGATGATGCCTCAAAAGCTGCGTGGAGACGTTTCAAGATGCCTGCTGAGTCGTGCCACTTGCTTCTAGAAGGACTTTGCATTTAAACTAATGTAGCAGTGTTTGTTTTTTACAACAGTCATTTCCAGCCGCTCCTCTGTTGTGAGGCCGACCTAAATCAGTGTTCCTCCCACGTGTGCACGACTCACGGCACCAGGGGGAGGGGTTCATTTAAAGTGGATTAGGGGCAGTTATAATAAACACAGCCATAAGACTATAATAACACTGCCTCTTCCACAGCCAGGTTCCACTGTGCCCTCCAGACAGAGCAGACAACTGTGGAAGAAATGGGAATGTCTTATCTGTACCTAAAAGTACACAGAGACAGCTCTGACAGCCCACCAGCTAACACTTGCCTATTCAGTCATAATTTAATGCTTCAGCTGGTCTGGAGAAGCTATGTAGTTATGTCTCGCTCAACCTCAAGACGTCCTCTGCCCCACTCCCCCCCCCCCACCACCACCCTCTCTCTCACACTGAGATCAGCCAACAAAAATGTCTTCGTTCAGATTAACAGACGTGGCCGTTCCAGCACATTCCAGTGCATATTTTATGAGGGTCATGCAGTCTGTTGCAGGTGTTGTTGTTCTGTTGAAGGCCCTGCACGTCCTAAATGCAGGGGGGGAGAAAAAAAAAAAAAAACTCCCCCACTGAGAAAATGTACTTCATCTCAAATAAGAGGTCTGCTTTAGATTTTGAACAGACTGCCTTCACACATCATAGATAACCTTGTGTGTGTGTGTGAGAGAAATCACTCTCACAGCCAAACTGCTACGGGCAACGACCTTTATGGGAGTACGCAAGAAGAACAGGGGAGAAAAATACCTATAAATAACTTGTACAACTACAGGCTGCTCAGCAGGTACAAAAGTAATTGTGGTGGTTGCTCAGCTTATAAGTCAAATAATTTTGCAGCATTATTGAGAAACTAAGGGCCAACACTGATTTTTTTTGTTTTGTTTGTTTGGCCAAATGTCAATATGCTGGCTGGAGTTTTGGAGAAAAGCAGATCAGATGGTTGTGCAACACAGCATATTTATTATCATCGCAATCACTAACACTTTGTTGTGCATTTGGTTTCACACATGCTCTGGCTTTGGGTTAAATCATGTACAAATTTCTGAATCTGTGAGTTTTAGATGTAATGAGGACACGACTTAGCTTTTTCCTTCCTATATTCACCTCAAAGATCTCCTCACGGGACACCTCGATGCGACAGTGGCCAGCCTGAGGCTGCTGCTGGGACAGTTCCTGGCGAAGGATCTTGAGCTTCTGAACAAGGTCTCGCTTGTACTTGGGCACCGTGAGGCACTCTGCCTCCTCAGGGAGCTGACCAGGGGACACCAGAGCCTGCTGGGCCTGATCCTTCAACTGGTTCTGACGACTGCAGGGAAATCACAAGGAGAGGCAGAGGAAAATGAGAGCAGGCCAAAAGAAAGAGAAAGACGGAGAGATCACTTGTGAGAAAAATAAGCAAGCACTAGTGCAAGAATAACAAGAGAAAAGCCAAAAGGCTCAAAACAACACTCTCAGAGTCAGCGTACTTTCTTAGTCCTTTGCTGACTGCAGGGAATGAGGAGTAAACATACTGAGGTCATCTGGGAAGAACATCAAGTCAAACAGCTGCCTCAGCCCCTCACAGACATACAGACATACAGTAGGTGGAGGTGGGATTACTGAAGGCAAGACATCTCCCTCATTCACTCACAAGCACGCACACACACGCACACACACACACACACACACACACACACACACACGTTCCTCTGCACCTGGCAGAAACCTGATAGTCTCACACATAGATGACTGAATTAAAAAAAAATCTTTTTTTTCTCCTCTACTTTTTTTTTTTTTTTTTTAAATGTACTGTTGCTTTTGACTCATCACATACACTTGAGGTAATGTAAGGTCCTCAAAGCCATCCCTCAGAAGTGTGCCGGCACATTCTGACAGGTCCAAAAGTTTGTCACCAACAGTCAGTGAGAGAAAATACTACCTGCACTGTGATGGACTGCAAGTCATACTGCGTACTGGCCTACAAAGTAAAAATGCACCAACTACATATTTGGTCAAAACTGAGGTATGGCAGGATTTATCATCTGTTTTATAATATGAAAAATGCTCTGAGGAGAAAGAAAAAAAATGCACAGAAATGCATCATGGGGGACATCTACACCGCTAAACAGGAAAACTAGCAACTAGCCTTCACCAAAGCTGAATTTACTAAACATACATATTTCCTGAAAGAAAGTGCACCCCTCTGTCAGTTCTAAGGTTTATATATCAGGATATAAAACTGATCTGGTTTTTAGCAGGGCTTAAAATTAGGTAAAAACAACCTGAAATGAACAACAGAATGTGACAGAATTAAACGCGACAAAATGCAGAAGCAGTGTGTGAAAAACAAAGTACACCCCAATAGCTTACAGAACCACAGTAATCATTTTCTATACGACTATCAGTCTCTCACATGGTTGTGGAGCAATTTTGGCCCACTCTTATTCACAGCATTGCTACGGTTCATTGAGGTGCAGGCATTCACTCATGCACAGCTCTCTTAAGGTCCCACCGCAGCATTACAGTCACATTAAGGTCTGAACTTTGGGCCATTGCATCACCTTCATTCTTTTCTTTTTCAGCCATTCTGTTGTAGTTTTGCTGCTGTGTTTGGGATCATTGTCCTGTTGCATGACACAATTTAAACCAAGCTTTAGCTGTCAGACGTCCTCACAAATGACTCTAGAATACTTTGTTATACAGGGGAACTCATGGGTGACTCGGTGACTGCAGGGTGCTCAGGTCCTGTGGCTGCAAAACAAGCCCAAATCATCACCCCTCCACCTCCGTGCTGACAGTTGGTATGAGGTGTTTGTGCTGATATTCTGTGTTTGGTTTTCACCAAATGTCGTGCTGTGCATTCTGGTCAAACATCTCCACTTTGGTCTCCTCTGTCCAGAGGACATTGTTCCAGAAGTCTTGTGATTTCTTCAAATGCAGCTTTGCAAACCTAGGCTGTGCTGTCATGTTCTTTATAGAGAGACGAGACTTTCTCCTGGCAACCCTTCAAAAACAAGTCATACTTGTTCAGTTTTTTTTTTCTAATTGTGCTGACATGAACTTTAATATTTAACATGCTAACTGAGGCCTGTAGAGTCTGAGCTGTAGCTCTTGGGTGTTCTGCAGTTTCTCTGAGCGTTGCATGGTCTGACTTCAGAGTAAATCTGCTTGGACATCCACTCCTGGGAAGGCTGGCAGCTGTCTTGAATGTTTTCCACTTCTGAATAATCTTCCTCACTGTAGAATGATGGACTTCAAATTGTTTAGAAATGGCCTTATAACCCTTCCCAGATTGATGGGCAGCAACAGTGGCTTCTCTAAGATCATTGCTTATGTCTTTCCTCCTTGGCACTGTGCAAACACACACCTGAATCCAGACCTGCAAACTGCCAAACCTCTGCTTTTATAGCAGCACCTGACTTCCACTGAACCTGTTAATTCCTATGGAAGCAGTAAGGGTGTACTTAGTTTTACACACAGCTTCTGCAATTTGGCTTAATTTTTATTAACTAAATAATGACATGCTGTGATATAATGTGTTGTTCATCTGGGGTTATATTTGCCTAATTTTAAAGACCTATTAAGGACCAGATTATTTAAAATTTTTAAAGAGCGTGGACTTTCTTTTTACCGTGACTGTAAATGTTTAGGTCTCTGTAGTTGCAGTAGTGTACAGGTGCATTTTCTTTATAACTCACCCTTTTGAAACTGTATAAATGCTTCAATTTTTGTATTATTAGGAATGTGTGCCTTTTCAAGCATTTGTAAAGCACCTGTCTGTCAAATAAGATCGCTGTGTGGCTAACTGTACCAACAGCCCACCCAAGAAATCTGAAATTTTTAGTATTTCATCCAAAATATGGTCACTTCTGGCTCAAAAAAAAACAAAAAACAAACAAACAAACAAAAAAAAAAAAACAGTAGGTGATGTCAAAGTGGTTACATTAATCTTTTTTTAGATCTAAATATCTGCATTAGACTGCTCTGCAAAGATGGAAAGTAAGCAGAGAATGAACCAGAATTGTTTTCATTTAAACACTGCTGCCTTTAAAAGTTAACCACAGGATCAATAGTGAGGCTGTGATCTTTGTCTGAGGCTAATGATGACCAAGCTCCCGATTCTGGTGGAGACCAGTGTAGAGAATACAACGTTTGAATTGGGTTTGGGAAGAACGCCTCAGAGGGAGGTACACAACACACACACAGAATCAAAAGAGTCTTTATGGGGCCTTCACTAAAGGATTATTTACACAGTGGCCTTTTGCACTTCAGCGGGGGTGGGGGGTGGGGGTGCCTGCCCCTTAGTAGGGTCATAAACACCAGACTCTGTAGCTGAGCACAGAGGGTGGTGGAAGCGCACACACGCACACATACACAAGTCTGTGGGCACGCAGTATGGATATGTAGGAAATAACACTCAAAAGTGATGCCAAGGTTAAAATAATCACTTTCATGCTAACATTTGTCAGGTACTTAAATCAAATCACTGAGTTTTCAATGGGACAAAGAAATACAGGGAGGAGAAACTAAAACTGTCAGCCTGTTCACACTGTCAGGACTTCATTTAGCTCAACACTACTATAAACTATCCACCCAACAGCTCGCATTCTCCGTCACCACAATGACAACTTCTCCTCAAAAAAGTGACTGAGTTTAGTTTTGGTGTCTGCCCAGTTTGGCTTTTTCAATCACTTCCTGCTAGCCCAGAAAGCCACAGGGCCCCATAGAACACTGAAGACCTCCTCGTGAATCCCTTTATTTCCTGCAGACTAGACTTAGAGGGAGGGAAGGCAGGGAGGGCACTCTCCTGACAGCACCCAAATACTGTAGACACTCAGAGGGCGGGAGGGAAGGAACAGGGAGAGGAGGTACAAGCATCTCTCCCTGCACTTTCACCCATAAATCAAATGTCCCTGCGCCGTCTCTCTGTCTCTTTCTCTCACAGTCGCAGGCCCCACAGCCCTCTGTTCTCTTTCCAGAAGCTTACTGATGAGCATGACTCTGGTGCATGTTACCTGAAGACTCTCACTGCAAAGACAAGTTGTTGCAATAAAAAGCAATGTTTTTGCTGCGCAACACATCACAAACGTCTGGGAAAATACAGTTATTTCTCATGCAACTGTACAGATGGGCAATTCTGTAGCCAGGTCTTAAAACCAGACAAGGCTTCAGTTACCTATTGGACAGTGACCTTGACCATTCAGGGCAGTTGGATTCTGCAGAGGACTGCAACATCAGAGAGGAGGTTTAACCAAAACCACACTCTCGATGCTCAGGCAGTGTCTTTAGCAAATAAAAAAAGGCAATAAGCTGTAACACTGACAGATGTATATATAAATATATATATATCTCAAACATTTTTGTGGGATGACGGCAGATGAAGGGTGAAAATTTTTTTTAAATCCCTGACCTGATAAAAGGCAGATGTTTTGAAGGAAATGCATGAAGAATGATGTGTTTTCCAGACTTTTGTCGCAACCTCGAAAGTCATTTCAGAGCTGTGACAGAAAGTAAAAAGCCTATAGATGATCTATTAGATGGTAGTTGTAAAGAGAAAGGATTAACATAGATTTATGAAGGTTTCACATATCTCAGACCAAAGTCCAAGTCTTCTTGAGTAACCAGGATTTAACACACACCAAAAAAAAGTAACCACACAGTACCAAGAACTCCCCATAGCTGCAGAGATTTTTCTGTATTACTTTAAAAACACACACACCCACTTATTAACTAATCTTCCTATCATAATTTATACACAATCAAAATTCCATGTTTGGGTTTTTTTTTTTCCCTCTTTACACATCTGGTCATAATTATGTGTATGACAAATTATTATAAACAAATGTGGCGTGCAAACCAACATTTTTTTTTTTTTTTAACAATCTTAGCGGGCCATAGGGCCAAGCTAATCCAAAATCTTAAACACGTTCTTTGATCCATCAGAAAATGAAGGAAAAAAAAAAAAAAAAAAAAAGAGGAAACTTGATCTCCGTGTCGATGCATTCCGTCTCTGCACGGAGCAGGAATGAGGTCAGGCGGAGAAGGCCCACCAAGGCACCCGTACACCGTGCAGCTTTTGTGGAGCAGAGGCCTCTGGGTAATTCTATGGCTGCTGCCACTTCACAGTATGTGTTTGAACAGCTGCACAGAGGAAGAAATCCTGAGCACGTGCTTCCCTGCGCACCGACATGCACCGAGTGCACAAGCATGAGCCATTACGGTTCATTCGTTTACTTGGGCGTAGAATTTATGCTTCCCTTCCTGGACGTTAAGACGCTCCTCAGCCACAGACACGCCAGCCTTGGTTTCCACTCTGCTATTTGATGTCGGGCCAAAGACAGCTTTGTGACGGATTGTGTGCTAAAACGCATTTATGATCAAAAACCTCTGCAGGACTGAGGAATTTGGAAATTTGAAAAGAAAGAGTGTGAGGGGAAGTGCCCTGTGTATGTATTTCTGTGGGTGAGCGCTTGCAGACGTCTGCTCAGCAGAAGGACTACGCTGAGTGCTGAACGTCTACAGGTGGTGGTGAACACACAGGATCTTGGTGCAAAACATTGGCTGAGGGGGAGGCAAAGTATACGAATGATGTCTGGCAGTGTCTGCTTTTGTGTGTGTGTGTGTCAGTCTGTGTGCAGTGAGCAGTGCTGGCACAAAGCCCAAACCTTACCTGACATTCTGACTTTCAATGCCTCCTCGAGAGCCATTTGGACTTGGACTGCAAAGACAAAATGGAAACAAAAATAAATCTCTGCTTTTTACATTGGTCTGCTGCACATTTTTCTGAATTAATCGTGCTGTGCTTACTTTAGGACTAGATGCAGGTTAGCGGAGAGGCGCGGGTCTGTGAACTGTGTGGTTCGGTTGTTGTGATCGACAAAGTAAACTCTCCCGGTTGCCGTGTTCCGTATTTCCCATCCCGGAGGTAGAGGACCCAGTTCCTCACAGTTTACATTACTGAGATCTCTGAGGGGGACAAGAGCAGCGCACAGCACACAATAAAGAGTTAGAATGCACAGATTTGACAAAAAACAAATGCAATGTAGTGGAGGGATAAAGCATACCAAAGCACTGAGCACTGAACTGGATTGGAGCAGACAGCAGGACTCTGAATGTCTGAGAAATCACTTTTATTCTCTTTGTCCTTCTTCCTCCCATCGAAAACTATTTACTGCTGCCCTTCACCCTTTCAGCTGGAATCCAGTGAGACCAAAAGGTTCAGAAATTACAGCTACACTGGCGCTAACCTTTCTATTTTAAAGATTTGAAGCCAAAGTGGCCAGAGCCTTGCGAGGAGTGAGGGCTTGGTTGAGGAGCGCTGTTTAAGGTGTGGCGTGACTGATAGGCTCCTATCGAGAGCAATAAAAACATCATCTATCACTCATATACTGATAGGATGCAAGAGAGAAGTGATCAGTTATGATTTATTAAGGGAGCACACTGAAGGCTGTTTCTGCAAATGCACACGTAGAGATTGTGCATTCTTTTAGAATACGGTAATCAATAAGACACACATGCCTCGGTGAGCATTGCTCAACAGCCTCTGGTACGACTGAGTGAGACCTGTGTGCTGCGGGCCATGTGGTTTGGGCCTTTCGGTGCTCGTGCCAGAGGACCGAATTGCTCTCAGGGCCCCGTGACATGGGTCTTCTCACAGCATGTCAGACTCATAATCAGCTCCAGGTTTACGGCTCGCTACAAGCAGACCAGGAATAACACAAGCTATGGATTCTAACAGGAGGACTGAAGTATTAGAAAGAAGGATAACTGATCTAAGTGTCATGGAACAACCCCACGCCTCATTTTACTATAGTGGTGTTTTATAGATTTTACAACATATATATTTTTTGTGAAGATAGTAAAAACAACACAATGCATCTATAACACTGTAAAACAATTTTTTAGATGATGACATGTACTGTTTCTTATGGATTCTGATGAATCCAAATATTAAAAGGAGCTGTGTGCAGTGACTCAAACTGGAACTTTTTTCATGAAAACTAGAGCCAAGCGACAAGTTTGACTCCACTTACTTTGAAAGCATTTTGGCTGTAAACTGATGTGTGTATGCATTTGCGGGTCCTGTTGAGTATATACCTGGGTACCCTGGGATCGTGCCACGTGCTGACACCTGTCTGGGTGTGGAGAAAGTAAACTTGTCCTTGCTGCGTTGTCCTTTGCTCTGTAGTAAGACACAAAGAGGGGCTAATTAATTGTTTGTTATATGTTGGTTTGAACACTTTGTCAGTACATCATTACATCAAATCATTCAGACACACTTCAAAATGAAACTGAGTTGAATTTGTGTGCCACAGGATGACCCCGTCTGCATTCGAGTGTGATAGACAGATGGAGTTTAAACGACGTCCGTGGAGATCCCAAAAGGCAGCGTGAAAGTGGTGGGGCGGGGGGGCTGGAGAGGAAAAGAGAGGAGATGGGGGGGTATCTGACTCTTCAGTTGGTAAGCTCATTCATCATGGCCTGACAGATATATTTCCACGGAGCTGCTTGCCAAGAGAGCTCTTCACTGGCATCCCTTTGGATGTACCAGCCTGCTTTAACACGCATGCACACATAACCTTCCAAACCCACCACTTAGCCGATGAGCACACTGCACACTCCACACATGGGGGTGACATCTCTTTGGCTCGTGCAAGAACCGAAAGCTGCTGACAGGTTTTACAGGAAATGTCAAAGAATTAACAAAGTAAGGGCAGAGTGAAGTCATTTTTACTTTGCTGGCTTTGTCTAGCTCAGGGTGCTATTTCAGTTTATGGGCTGCATAGAGCCCAATCTCAGAGAAACACCACTGTCAAATCAATTCACAGATTCAATTCTCCAAAAATTACATCCTCCCTCTGGAAAGCCATCTAAATAGGCCAGATTGGATCTTTTTGGCAGGACTGTTTTGTCCCACAAGGTGTTCATTTAACACCCCTCGCTCTAGCAGCTTTGTTTAATTAAGTCACAGGTGACTTTTGGTAATGTTCCTTAGAGCTTTATTCAGACATGCTAAGGAAGTACTGGAAGCACTCTCAGGCTCCGGTTACACTGGCTGGTTGTCTCATCTACTGTGTGAAGGAAGGGTCGCTCTGATTCAGAGGCTTGTGTTGCCCCCCCCCCCAAAAAAAATAGACTCTCTGAAATTATGTCAAAACATCATAATCTCTGGGTGGAATTCTGACTTGTTTTTATTTCAAAGTTCAATGTTAAATCGGTCTAATTGAGGTCGCTTCTTCTGCCAGATTAAGAGAAAGGGGTACACAGGAGAGGGAGATGGAGAGCTAAGCATAGTGAAGCTAGGAGCCTCCTAAACTCGAGACTGAGGGCAAAGCTGTGATACACTTCTATGGCTCTGCAGAAGATGTTACTGTGAGGATAAACAAAGTTTCCTTGGGCTGTGTGGGGGTCACAGCCTGTGTGTGTATATGTGCGTTTGCTTTTATATGAATGCATTTGATTGTCTGTGTGCAAAAAAAAGGAGAGCAGATGGGGAAGACTATGACTGCAGCCAGCTTTTAACAGCTAGATCAATTCAATTAGATCGTCTAAAATGGAGCCAGTATTTCGGGCTCCTTGCGTGGAGCTGCAGAGTCATGCGAGCAGCACCAGACTGAATGAGGACACAGATTAGCTGGGCTACTGAGCTCGGCGTTGAGTAGGGAGGAGGGCTAAGGCGAAGCAATTAACACAACAGCAGAGGAATGATGGCACAATTCGTTGTGGAGGCGGCTTTCACTGGAGATTTATCTGTATTAAGATTAGAAAATTTGGGTCAAGTGCAGCACTATTAGCACGGCGCATTCATTTTTAACCACCCAATCCTCTCAGATAACCCAAGTTCTCAACACCACCATGTTAAAAACTGCAGAACTGAACCGATTTAAACTCGATGATATTTCACACAGTTACTCAGCAAACTTTGGCATTATTTCCTCAGTCAACATTAATTCACACTGATGGAAAAAGGCACCACAGACAGATCATGTAACAAACCAAGAAAACTGATCGTAATAAACAAAAAGCATTTAAAGTAACAACTTACTGCACGCTCACACGGCAATCAGTGTGTCTGTCAGTCAGCTGAGTAGGAGCTTTTGCTGCTTTCCAATAACAATTGTTTCAGCTGATTTAGTCAAATTTTTGGTCACAGCACCAATAACATCCTTTAAACTGTGACTTTAAGTGATTAGTCTACTGTGCTCACTTGCTAATGAGTTCATGATCTCTTAACTGTAACACAGAGTTTAAGTGTTATAGCCCAGACTAATTATGTGGATATAAATCTGTTTGTATTTATTTCTTTATCTTCATTTTAATAACTAGCTGCCAGCTGCAAATGAGATCCCTGTGGTGGAAAAACCCCCTAGTTATTGACCGATATAGGACTTCTTTCAATGCATTTGCGGCTAGTAAGGAAAGATAATTTGAGGCTCTTTCCCCAATCTGTCAGGCCCAGTAGGTGTTCTGGTTTAATCTTTTACGAGCACTTGGCAATTTATAATTTTATTCAGAACAGTGCAAAACCTGCAAAAAGCATGTAAATGTAACACTGTTAGCCTCTGTGCATGTTCACAAATACAGCAAAGGCGTACTCTGTGGTGCTGATACTAACCGTATCCCTCAGGAAGGTCAGGGTGCGTGTGCAGATGGGTTCTGCTCATGTAGTTGCGGTGCCTCTGCGAACGGACCCGTCTCTCCTGGGCCCTCTGGTCGCCGTCACTCGGCGGTAATGCTGTGGTGGGAGTGGCACCATTCGTGCTAATGGGCGTGTTCTCATCCACGATGCAGCTCAGTGGACGGCCGGGGCTGGAGTACTCCGATGCCGGCCTGAGAGGGGAAGAAGGCAGGCAAGAGTGTAAGAGTTAATAGATGAAAGTGTGTGTGAGTGAGGTCAGAATTGAGTAATAGATACAAAAAGTGGTTGCTTAAGACAATAAAAAGAAACCTAAGCACAAAAGACAGAGACAGAGGAGAAAAGCGATGCCTCCATTTCCGCTCTCCTCAGCTCCTGAGACTTCCCTGGCTCCTCCACATCATTTAACACCACTGTCTGAAGCAATCTGTCTGACACCTTTTTTTTTTCCTCAAGGAGCCCACTCAAGTTTTCTCCAGAGCTCCCCAGTTTGGGAGCACTGAGGTCAGAGATGAGGATTTCCATCAGCCCGCTGCTGTTTGATTTAAGAGGTCTGGCTTTGAGATTCTGTGGGCTGCAGAGTGTACTCACCTGGTAGGCCTCTCCCACTGTGTGGTGCGTGTGATGTGGTTCAAGTACTGGATTCGCCCAGACGCGGTCCTCCTCTCCTCCCAGCTGGCAACAGAAACATACACGGCACACGGCTAAGTAGATTTGCTGCTCTGTTTCACCACATGCAGATATTGTATTCTGATATGAATTTCAGATTAATATCTCTACCCCACCTCTAAAAAATAAATAAATAAATAAAAGTCCTTCTGAGGTGACAAGAGACTTCCCCTGACTCACTCACCCATCTGGAAGATCATTGTCAAACAGCCGACTGCAGTCCACCACAGGACCTCCTGTGCCTATCCGGTCCCTCGACTGCAGACTCACTGCAGCAACACATGGCAGACAGATGCGCACACGCACACGCACACGCACACACACACACACACACACACACACACACACACACACGAGTATTACTAGACAGCAGATCACAGCGTAGGCACAGATATTTTATCCATGCACAAAATGGAGCTATAGATCTTTATGAGAAACAGGAAAAGGGCTAAAAAATGTTTTTAATCAGAGGTACGCTGGAGGGTCTGGTTAAACAACAGTGCATTTTCTTCCAGATTTTTTTTCCCCCTTCTGCAGGGAGCATGTGGAGAAGCTTTAATGATGTATTTTGCATTAATGACGCAGGACTTTAATAATGTATTTTACACAAAGAGTGACTAATGGAACAGATCTTCAAGGAACAATAATAAGCAACATTTTGATCTGTTTATACACGTGAGATAGAAAACAGAACACTGAGGGTCACTGCAAGCTCTGATTTCTACAACCTCTGTCAAAGGAAGCCATAAAGTATCGCTGAATAGTTTTACACCGGCTACACAAATTGTACTCACCCACTATCTGGCCCCTGACTGTGTCACTGTCGTTGGGACTCAGTTTGTTCAAGTCTAGTCTCTGATCTGTGCAGGACAGGGCAGAAATGGAGAGAAGCAAAAAGGAGCGAAAGAACCCAATCAGACAGACAGGAAATGAGGATAGAGATGAAAGGAGGAGTGAAAAGACACAATAGAAAGGAGGATTCATCAACTTCAGAAAGATACATGTAAACTAGAATGTGTTTGGATGCATTTCCCCCCCTTGGGACGATTCCCACTGCTCTGTATCATTTACATCACTCAGAGTCTCCGTCATTATCTGTCTCTCATTCTTTTGTCTGCACACCACAGCTTGGCTGTGCCCTGGAACAGATGGTCTGGTCTGCGGAACAGCCACTGGCAGTAAAAATCTCACTGAGCATCGGTACAGAGCGGGCTTCAGTTCAAATGCAGGGGTCAAACATTTGACAAATTTCAGTACAAAGCCTGCACTATTCCGCTCAATCTTAGCATGGACATGAACTCCTGCCAAAGTCTGGAAACTCTTTGTCTGAACTGCTTAAAGTCTGCGGAATTTGAGAGTGAGTGAGAAACAGAGATCAGGGAGAAAGAAGAGGAAAAAAAAAAAAAAAAAAACGTCCAAGTTGCCTGCAGACATGAGAAATGCCACTATCTGCTCTCTGTTGTCTGGGTGTCATGCAGATCAGCTCAGGATGTCTGTCTAGACTAAACAGGGACCAAAACTGGCAACGGTCAAACCGTTACGAGGCTGGCCGGAGGTCAGCAGCCACAGAGAAAACAGAAAATGTACGCAGGGAAAGTGCACTCTTGCTGAGATGGATGAAAGTGTACACATGTAAATACTCGCACAGTCATATGCAGGAAGACACGAAACACAAACGCTGCAATTATATATAAATGTTACAGTCAACCCAAGACGCTCTACAATTATACACAAATGTTGTACTCTGTGCCCTCGGTATGGCTTGTGGAGGGGACAAAATGGCAACTGCTGGTAAAAGCGCGCGCACACACACACACACACACACAAAAAAGGGAAACACAAACAAAAAAAAAAAAAAAAAAAAAAAAAGAAGAATGACAAACACACAGGAGGGGAGAAACCACAACAGAGAGAACACTACATATCTATGCTTACACTTAAATAGCTGCACAATTATGCATGTCTGTGTGAAATGACCGGTTGTCTAGATCGGCGGACGGAGATAGTGGGAGGTTAGTCACAATGGCATTTGTGTGTGCACACGCACACACACATGTTGCCAGTCTACGGAGGAGATGTGAGGAGAAACCCGAGGGGTGAGGAGAAGGTGAGGACAGAGAGAGAGAGGGGGGGGGGGGGGGGAGCAGAGGCAAACCACTCACAGCTGTGGCACGAGGTTCAGGTTTCCTGTGTCCCTCCAGGAAAACAATGTCAGGGGCTTCTAGGAAAACTGGTGGGATTCTTTCACGGTTCTGCCAACAAGACCGCAGACCCACAGAGCAGGTACTGGCTCAAACTCACTCCAGACTGCTTCGCTGAAGCTACAACAGTCTGGCACAGCTTTTACTAGCAGCCATTAACTAAGGCCTTCATCTCATTTATCCAGTTAGCTTCTGACATGAGACATTTTTACTGTAATTGCTGGGTGATGTTAAATGGCTCTTCCTGTTCTGGCAGGGGCAGAGTGCTGACCCCTCTCACACCCTGGTCTGGCCTCTGTCAGGCTTAGTGAGTGAGACAGGGCACTAAATGGAGCCACTCTAAGTTGCAGTCACTTAGCTCTGGCAGCAGCATTGTGGCTGCACTATGGGTATCAGACTGCCTTGACAGATAGTCCAGCTTTGGTGAGCTGTGGAAGTCTGATAGCTGCAAATGGCAATTTAACAGTGATCTTCTTCTCCAGATGGTAATGACCTGAGTAAATCAAATAACACATAAACAGCTAATAGACATGTGATGGGAAAAAAGCAGAGGTGATCCTAAGGATTATTCTTGAGATGATCCAGGCATATTTTAAAGCCCAAGTTCCAGATAAAATAAACTTCACCTCAGCCTGCTGTTGAAATCCTGCCAGCCCCCACAGTGCAGCATTTCACTATAAAAAATACAAGTTAAAATAAAATAAAAAGGTCTGACCAGCAGCTGGGTGGGACCATGTGCCTGAGATGACCATAAGAGGATCGTGCTCTCACTGACATCATACAGAGCCAGGAGCAGAAACAAAAAATTTCTGAAACTGAGCTTTTAGAGCAGACCATGCATCATACAAACATGTAACAGTGCATATGTATGACAAAAATAAATAAATAAAATTTATAGTCTTCAACCAGGACCTGCAAATCTGGATCATGTGGCTCATGTAAATCAAGGTGCTTGCTGTTATTTCAATTTGTCAAATATATGTGTAATAATAATCAACAAACACCTATTAGCAAGTATCCTTCCATTAACTATGCACCAATATATTCTTAGCTTTTACAATTCTTTAATCCTTGGGAATTTAGAGCTCCTTCTTGATATCATCCCTTCATCAAAGTCTCAGCAGTGCCACGCAGACCTTCATCTCCCCTGCTGCTGCCTCCAGCTCTTCTGTGGGGATACTGAGGCATTCTTAAGCCAGCTGAGAGACCGATTTTCTACAGTCTGTCGTGGTCTGCCCTCGGGTATCCTCCCGATTGGACATGCCCACCTCACCTACCCTGGGAGGAATCCATGAGGTATCCTAGCCATCTCATTTCAGAGGAGCAGCAGCTGTACTCTAAGCCCCTTCCAAAAGACTGAGCTCCACACCTTATCCCTCATTTTTACTGCTTGTAGCTATGATCGCCCCCCCCCTTTGTTTCTTAGGTCACTAACCAAGGCTGCCATCTCTTCACATGACAAAGGAAAAAAAAATTAAATGTGTGGCTGCTGCACTAAAGTATCACTGACACTTACAGCCTGTGTCTTTAAGGCGGTTGATAGCATTGGACAGAAGGCGGACACAGCCCAGGAAGCCAGCTCCTTGTTTCTTATGGATCTTCTTGTGATTCCACACACTGATAGTGATGGAATCCGATTTTCCAATGTATCTGAGGGGAAAGAGAGAAAGAGACAAAGTACAAGCATTCAATAACATGTACCATAGAAACACTTTGTTGCTGCTCAGCAAACAGACATCTGGCAAAAGGTACTACAAATCCTCGCTCAGGATTTCCCCAGCACTACAGCAAAGACACACATCCACCACAGAGGTTACTACTAAGATACGGACTCCAAAACAAGACCGAGCTGGGACACGTGGAAGAGGAGGAGGTTGGTGAGCAAGCTCAGAGGGATTTTCTGATCCTCAGTAAGTGAGTAGGAGACAAAGCACCACGAGTGGAGTGGGATTCTCTGAATCATTTATCATATTCACAGCAGTCATCCTCAATAAAAGTGGGACAGGTGGCCATGGTATTCCTGTGGTGACACTGCAGCAACAAAACCACTTTAACTATAAAATCTGACTTTGTTTTCAGTGCTCTGCCAGTCGTTTTGCTAGAAAATGGCTTTTTAACTTAGGCTGACATCAAGTTTTTCTTTTGGCTTATACAATTTACACACAAGACATTTTAAGAAAACCATTTTCTCCCAATATATGAAAAGTACAAATGACCTGCTTTGATCAAACCAACATCACTGAAATTATGATTAGGTATAAACAGTCATTAACTCTGCTGCCAAACACGGAGGGCCGTAACATGAGTTATATAATTTGAAGGCTGTTTGCCTCAAAGTAAACTACTTTAATTTATGAGTTTATGATGAGTTAAGTAGTTCAGAAACTGTACAGTAAGTGTGTGACATAGTTAATGTGAAAACTCACTCTAATTTTAGCTGAAGCTGGTTAATGACTGCACTTAAAGTGGAGGAAAAAAAACAATGACCATCAATAATTATAGGATGAAATATCATACACTAACACTGACACTGCAGCAACACTAGCAACTCTGTGAATCAGCACTGAGGGATATCACCATTTCAAACATCATAAAACCTGATGTTTGTCAGACATGATGCTGGGCTGAAGGTCTGCAGTTGTTTTCAGACGTGCACCGCAGGCCTGAACGTTTCTAAACGCCAGCTGAAGGAGATGCACGTGTAAATGCAGCTCCCTAATACAAAAACCTGATTCTTCTGACATCCTACAGAGTTCATGAGTGAAAACAGCTTTAGTCTCACTGTGTGACTTATTTAGAACTAAAAATAAAGCACAACTGAGACTTTAGACTGAGAGGCAGTAGAGAGGGAAATCATAATATAGGTACAGAAGTTGGGGGGGGGTTGTTTGTTTTTTGAGGTAGAAACCAAACCAAATTACAAAGTGCTTTTACAATAAAGTCAGTGAACAAGTGTGTGAAGATTGCATCTTTGGTGTGAATTTGAAGAGACACTGATTTCCAGAGATTTTAAGAGAACTTGACCTCTGACCTTTACCTTTAAGTCAAGGTCGCTGAGATTCGAACTCAGAGATTTTTAGTAGATGCACCTATGGTGTGAATTTGAACATCCTAGGTCACATTGTTCTTGAGTTATGGCCAACGTTAAAGTTTTTGTGTAAAAGACAACGCCGATGACATGGCTACGACAACAACTCGACTTTCTCTTCGAAACAGCCGAGCTAAAAATAAACTCTCGTCGAGCCCAATCTAAAACAAAGAGCTGGAAATGGGCATAATTTTCCTTTTAAAGGATTACGTGGTCTGCCCGCTATGCAATTAAAGAATATCATCAGGTAGTTATATTGCACACACACACACACACACACACACACACACACACACACACACACACACACACACACACACACACACACACACACACACACACACACACCTAAAGATGTGTTGACCATGAGAGACATGTCTAAATAAAAGTGGAATTATTTCCTTATCATGTCTGTCTCCTTGTGTGCCAGGCCACAGGGTGATAAAAATGTCAGCATGTAAACCTGTTGCGGCACATCTGCTCGGGTGGCCTCCCTCCTTCGGTCTAAAACTAATCATCTGTACAATTCGGAGAACTGCATCCCAACTGTAATTATCATGCTGCTTACCAAAAGGGATATGAAACAATGAGGCTGTGAGTAAGACGTCTGGACATTTTGAGTCAGTGCCAAATGCCTGTCTGGGGTGCGATGTGAGAGGGATACTATGTCAGACAGACATGACGGGAGGGAAGTATTATAACCAAACCAAAGTCATCTGGATCCTTGTAATAAAATTCATTAGTCTGGCTAAGATTTTTAATACAGTCATAGGCAATAACACACACACACACACACACACACACACACACACACACACACGCACACACACACACACGCACACACAGGCACATAGACACACACAAAAATTAATGGGAAAACTGCCATTAAAGGAAAAAGGAGCAGATTTAAAGAGTCTGATATAAACTCTTAATACACCTTTCATTTAGTAGAGGAATCTTTGGCCTTTTTTTTTTTTTTTTTTTTTTTTTAGTAGTTGTTCTTCTGCCAAGAACATTCAGTTAAAAGTTTAAGAAAAAACATCAACAAAACAAAAAGTTCATAATCTGAGATATAAATGCAACAAATCACAGTGACACTGATCTTTTTGTTGTGGACTTGCACTAGCAACAATAAATCTGTTTAAATTAACAAATATAAAGAGGGTAAACTGAAGTATTTTAAATACCGTTCTAAATGAAACAGTCTTTGAGACCCAAACAACTTCACCATACAGCACAGCCTGCTTTGGAAACAGTTCCGGCTTTAACCACAAAGAGTAATTATTCAAGTGATTTGTTGTTAGACTTGAATCTTTCCTGTAACCTAACAAGCAGGCGTACCAGCAACGCTGCCTTTAGCATCCTCCTCACGGTCTCTCATAATGTATTACAGAATCCTAATTGTTTTTGGTACATTTGTCTGTTTGTTTGCTAACAATATTACAGCAAAACTACCCGTGATTTGTACCACCCGTCAGCCTGGCGTTGGCTGAGAATTGCCGCAGTTAGCAATTGGAAGGAATCACACAAGCAAAAATGTCATCAAAATATACAGCGGAGGTCAGGAGAGAGGCACAACAGTGAGTGTGTACAGCCAGCTGTAAAACACGGTGGAGGCTCCGTCATTGTTTGGCTGCATTTTAGCCAGTGGTGTTGGAGATCTTATAGAAAGAGAAAAGTATAGTCTGATTTTGATCCACCATGCAAAACCATTTGGAAAGATCTGATTGGCAACAGCATCAAACACACTGCCAATGCAGTAAAATCATACCTGGATAGAAAAAACACTCAGTGGAACACTATCAGTCATGGATTGGCCTCCCCAGAACCCAGACCTCAGCATTACTGAAGCAGTGTGGGATCATCCTGACACAGAACAGAACAAAAAGGCAGAAACATCCAAAGGAGAGCTTTGAATGTCCTTCAAGAAGCCTGGAGAACTATTCCTGGAGACTGCTGCCTCAGAGTTCATAGGTGTTCAAGAATAAAGGTGGTCACACTGCAAATATTGACTCTGTAGAATTGTACAGACTTTGTTTTTTACTGTATTTCCACATATGTTTCAATAAATCACTGCACCTACTTCCCATTTCTCTAGCAAAATATAAAGAAATAAGGGGTAAGTCAAGACTTCTGCAAAGTAATGTAACCTTGGAAAGCTGAGGATCTGGTATAGCCAGCTATTAGTTCTTTTTAACTGGTTGCTTCTACAGAAATATAGCTCAGATGGTGGGAGGGAAATGAATAAGCACGTGGGTGTAAATAATTTGAGTCTAGACTGGGTACTTAATATTGCAAATGTATTATTTAATAATGCCATATCAGAAGGACTCTAAATAAATGTGCCTGCGTGACAAGAGACTGCAGAAATGCAGGAAGCGACTTCATGACACTTACTACAAAGATAAAGGTCCTCCAGATAAATGATTTTATTGCTCATAATTACAGCATCCTTGTCCTCTGAAATAAAGGAAATCTAAGTTAAACCACTCCTGTTCCTGTTGATTTGTAGAGATCTGTTTTAGAAACTGGGGGCAAGCAGAATGAGTGTGAGAGACAGGCCGCCAGCTAGACTCTGTCTAGTATTCTTGGTAAGCCAGCCACATCCTGTAACAATGCTGAAGGGTCACAGTTCATGGGCCAGTTTGCTGTCTGTGGCACACCAAAGAAATGAAAGTCCCACACACACACACACACACACACACACACACACACACACACACACACACACACACACACACACACACACACACACACACACACACACACACATGTAATTTCTACACCCTCACATACAACCAATGAAGAAGAAGAAGAAAAAAAAAAAAAAAAAAAGTCATTGCCAACAGCTTTAATGCACTAGGCTGTATTGGGAACACCAGGTGTTGCAGGGCCTATTTTAACAAGTGTGAGCCAGCCAGACAGCCAGAGAAGCTGCTCTCAGTCAATTAAAATCTATCTCCTCCAACATACCACCTGAGGGTCCTTCTGCTGTTCGCCATAAGAATAAACACAGACATTAAAATGGGGTACAGTCATGGTAAACGTATCACTGGCACAGAAAAACCCAAAGTCATTTCCACATAAATTCCAGTCTACTATATCTGCAGGCTCTTGGGACAAATTAGAGCAGAGACGTTCCACAGACCCACGAGTCTGTGTTCTTCGCTCCATCAATTCATCCCTGAGGTGTGCGTACATGCGCGTGACTTTTTCCTTCTTGTCAGATGCGACAGGAGCAGGCCTTGTAGAGAGAGGGTCCTGTATCCCCAGCAACCAAACAAACGGAGACACGTGCTTCCTCTCGCTGTTGGCTGCGCATGACGGTTTGGATAAACACTGGGCCAATACTGGAAACTTTCACTCTCACATTTTCACTCACGCTCTGTCTCTGTTTTTTTCCAGGTTACTTTCACAGGAGACACCATCTTTGGGAAAAGGCAATCAGGGTACAACAAGACATGCACGTGTTTCAGTCAATGGAAGAAAATACTATTGGAGACGGCCCTCCTTTTCTGATTCCTTAAATACTGTTCCAAGGGACATTTTTAGACTGAAGGGTTATGTCATTACAGAGTATTTAAATAAGTGAGAATCCAGATGCAAGAGCTGTTTTCATCTGTTTAGATCCTGCTAATGGCAAAGTCTCACACATCAAGGTTAAAAAAATGAAAGACACTAATTGTGAGGCATTCCAATAAGCCAAGCATGGCCTCAAACTGCTGTTTGTAATCAGACTTAGTCTGCGGGTAGGTGAGAGATATTCAAATAAACCGAGGAGGACTTTTTAAATCCTTAAAAACAGATGTCAGAAATGATTCAGTGAGTGCTATTAAAAAAAAAAAAATTTTAGAGACTCACAGATCATAGTGTTGGTTCCACTTGGGGTCAAGTGTGTTCCTCACAGTGTCTGTAGAGTGGCATTGTCCTGAACCATCCACAACAACCTTGGCAAAGGGATCAGGAAGGCCTGTGGGGAGAAAAGAGCACGCCACCATGCAAGAATAAACAGTTTAACAAGACACAAATACAAACAACACAGCACAGATGCCGTCATGTACACAACACTGATTTCCGCTACAGGACCGGTCTGGATAGGGTACAGATTACCGATTTATTACCTCCACAAACTTTTCCTATTCTGATGCCAAATGAAATCCTCTGGTGTTAATGTGGCTGTGAAAGAACATACTGGATTTGTTGCTCTTGCAAAAGATTGGTGACTATTTTATACATCTTATATACAAAATGATCACTTTACTATACAATAGTGTAAATGATAATTACAGTTCTATAACTAATATGCAGGACTTGTGCTTAAATCAGCTGAACAATATGGGCCAGTGTTACCAGCCTATAGTGGACCATCACTGGTTGGTGTATATGTTCTCCAATATTTTCTGATATGGAGAAAACAATGATTAGGGTAGTTTGGCAATGGTGTCATTGCAAAGTTTACCCAGCAGAGTGGCTCCAACTGCATTTATTACACTACTCTCAGTACTGTCTGCAGTACATGTTGCAGAGTAGCATCACAGCTGAGCAGATGGTGAGCAGGGTTTCCCACACAAAGACTAGATTTGAGACCTTTTTTTTAAATCTTTCTGTGACGTATTTAGTTGCAGTAAATCCTCCTTGCTTTTGTTTTGAAAGTTATTTGCTGCTAACCAGCTAGCATTCTGGCTGGCTCACTGGCCAGGTTGCTATTATGGCACTCCCTGTCATTTAGATCAGTACACGTACAAAGCACAATGTAATGCACCACATGAGCTAAGTTCATACATTTATCCATGTTCTCAGTGCCGCTCGCCACCTAACTGAATGTTTGCTCAGCTCCTGAGCACCGGCATGGGAGGAATGGGCACCGCATAAACCACCTGAGCAAGCAGAGGGTCTTAGATGCTCATTCACCATGACAGCCTGCCCCAAACACACCAAAACACGACGCTACAGACACCTACGCTGAAGAATTTAGTAAGCAGCAGTTGCAGAAAAGCCAAAGTTACAGCTACAATGTTTTAAATGGAATTTTACCATAAGGGGCAAATTTTATCACACACTGCACATCAGGAACATTTGTAGAAAAGCATCTACATCTGTTGAAATATATAAACCCTAGCATGTTGGCAAACAATGGGCTCTTTGTCAGCCAAAAGTGATCCACATTTCACTTTCACTTTCATATCAAGTTCAAATCCAAAAGAAAAAGCCTAAACAAAGTTTGAAAAGTTTATGATGAAAAGATAAATAAAAAGGTGGTAGATACTTACGGAAGAAGTCCTTCTTCACCAGGTTTTTTGCGCAGAGGACTGAAAAAGAGAAGCAAAAGTCAAACGTTACATATATGTTTAATATTCATGCAAACAATATCTGGTTTGCAATATGCAACTTTGCAGCCTAAGGGGAAAAATCTGCAGCATGTTTTTTTTTTTTTAGCTTTTTGCTTGGAGTTTTTTCCCCTGGTTAGAAAAGTGGCAGGAATGTGCATGGGTAGGCTGCAGGAAATGATTCGTCTAGTTTGGGATTCAAGTCGGAAAACACTGTGCTGAGAACGACTACATTACAGCTGCGAGCCAAACACGAGCCAAAGCTGGTACAGATTACACAAACAATCTTTCCTTTGATTAGACTGCGTATTTATAGCACATGTCGACAACAGCGGGGGGAACCAGCTCCCTTGCTGCAGGTTTAAAGTCGAAGCTTTAACACAATTAACACTTAGTGTCATGAAAATAAAGATGAATATTAAAAACATCACGTCGCACTCTTCGTTATAACATGATTTTAAGCTGCAGGAGGGGGTGTTTTTTTAGTTCCTCTTTCTCCCTTTCAAACCAGCCTGTCCTGCAGACAAGAGCTCAATAGTACTGATGTACTCTGAGCGTCTTGGTGGCGGTTGCTGAGGTGATGAGGCAGAGCCACTTGCTCCCTTTTGTGCGAGTGTGGATGGATTAGGAAGCTCAGTAACCACCTGGGTGTCTGGAGTTCACAGTTGCAGCCAGTGAGTCAGGCACATGGAAACAGTTTTGCTTTTCTCAGGAATAAAGTCCTTCTGCCAAGCAGCCCCCTAATTGGTCTGGACATTGATGTGGCTGAGTCATTGGTTCAAAGAGGGATGATACATTACAGCAAAAGTAGTACAAACAAACAAAGACAGTAAAAACAGTGAAAGTCTGGTTTATGATTCAGTCACTATTAGTACAGAGGGAAGTGCTGCAAAGTAGTTTCATTTTGAGGAAAATGTGGCCAAAAAAAATAAATAAATAAAAAGAGTTAGCTGCTCAAAGTACTTAACATGTGACATCTGCTCGGCAGCACTTTGAAATAGCTCAGTATGACACACAGTTAATAATCTGACTACTGCAACTTCAATGATGTACAGAGTGCAGAGTTGAACACCATGTCTCTGTAAACAACTCACACCTGTGACATCAAAAAATTTGAGGTGTACCACCGTAACTGACATCACAACTAATTTATATTACACAAGTTAATTAAAAACAGCACATACTCTAGGGCTGTGCCGTTTCATGCATGTATAAATTCCTAAAGTGTGATATTCCAATATCAATTGTATAGCAACGCCATGCGTTTATGTTCCCTAGCACACAAAACGAGAAAGGCCCAGAAATGTCTGAGAGCGAGAGCACCGTGTCAGCCTCCGATGATGATTTAAGTCCCTAAAAAAGGGAGCTACTTCAACAGCCTCCAACAAAGCACAATACTTGGCAAAATATGCAAGAAAACTGTTACCACTAAAGGTGGAAACAACACAATTGTTTCACTATTTGAGGCAAGAAACACATCATTGAGCACAAACCGGCTACAGAGGCATTCGAGTAGGAGACACTAGCAGCTGGTGACTCACCCAAGCACCGCTGGAGCACTCACTAGTTGTGTTCTTTATGGCAGGAAGAGCAAACGGTGGCTGATACATACATATTACATATTGTTACTACATCAAATCACGTATTTCATATTTTAAAACCACGTTGAGGCTTCCTTTTTAACTCAAATTTTTACCAATCCACAGCATTAGGAAAAGTGCTGTTATAGTAAGTTTTGTTATTGGAAGTTATAGTATGCATAGTATAGAATATTTATGCATTTGTGGTGTGAATTCCAACATCCTGGGTCACATCATTCGAGTTATCGCCTTCACAAGATTTTCAGAAAACTTGACCTCTGACCTTTGCCCTTAGGTCAAACTCGAACTCGTACAAAAATTTTAGTTAATGAATCAATGGTGTGAATTTGAACATCGTTCTCAAGTTATAGCCAACAAAGCTTTTGTGGAACAGACCTATGACAATACCTTGACTTTGATATACAAGTATCAGCATTCATAAGAGCCGATAAATAAAAATTTAAAAAGCATAGAAGAGACAGGAGAAACACTCTTTAACCATATTATGAGTGTTGATATTGCGTAGTTTGTTCGTCAAAGGGCACTAACACAACCACCAGCTGACCTGAGCAGATTTGGCCCTTTAAGTTACTTTTCTGACATTTCGCTTAACCCTCTTAATTGGAGGGGAAGGCGAAATGTCAAAAAAGTAACTTAAAGGGCCAAACTGTATGTTATTTTTGACATCAATTCACGGACCAGAAGTGGGTGGGGCCGGAAGCAGCACACGGGCTACAAGTTTGGACACCCCTGGTTTAAAACTTTAATTCAAATGTACGGGAAATTTTGAAAGACATAGTTGGGGTGGTGCTGAATCTTAATGCTAGGATGTAGTCAAATGTTACTAATATACACGGTAAGGACAAAAAAATAACACAGTAGCAGCAGACTGGCCTGAGGGAGGCTTCACATGAATGTGTTTCAGGCTTCAGTGATCTCACCTCTCATTCACTTTGGTGGCTCGGTTTGTCCACTCTCCTTAAGTGCAGGTGAGAGGTCTCAGACCTTACGCACACAAGTATACAAAAAAGCAGACTGCAGGTTAAGTTAAGCCATTCAGTGTGTAGCCACTGCCTGTTCTGCTCCCCCTCTTTACCATGCCGTGCATACTCAGACATGCACCATGTCAAGTATCAGTCTGAATCGCTTTGGGCTTGAGCTCAAAGACTTTTACCACATGAAATCAGAGGGAGAAGGGCATATTATCTGCATGCTGCATGGCCAAAATTAAACAATCTGATAATCAACTTTACAAACCAGTATCCTCATAAGCTTGGTGTTTATAGACACAGAGGTGAACAGGCATGTGATATTGAAAACAGCCAGCTAAACTGAAGGCACAGCCGTCTTGTGGTGCTGGTGTTGGTGGTGGTGATGGCGGCAGGGGTAAAGAACACGCTCGACAGATGAGGAAGAATTTCTTTCCGCAAACATCCCTGGGAATGCGTTACGTTCCAGCGAAACCCACCTCATTTCTAAAACATCTGGTACACATCACATTCGGTCACATTCTTCCTGAACACAGAGGAAAGCATGTGAGCACACACACAGGCTCCCTGAGACACATCCCTCTCCCCTCCAACTCCAGTGATCTAATTAATTATTAACAAGAACTGGGGAATGAATGCATGGGTTTGTGTGTCTGTGTACAGTGCAAGGCCTGACTAAGATAACAGGTGAAGGTGTAGTTTCCACAATTACTCACACAAGGCACCGAAAACACACACAGTATAGTGAAATGGATTTAGGCACTTTTGAGCTTTAGATTGTACCATCACAGAGGAAATGAAAAGTGAAAGACAGAGATAGGACTCTTCAGCAGGGAAAGGTAAAGACAAAACATCTAATTAAAGTCCAGGAACAAAGAAGTGAGAATTAGGACACTAATGAGATCCACTCCAGGGAAATGCAAGACAACCACAGCCAGTTAAGCTTAAAGCAAGTTAAGCTGAGGAAAAGCTGCAGACCCTCCTGTAAGTGCATAAGCAGTCCTCAGCAAGCCACAAAGCAGGAAGGCAACGCTACAATTATACCTATATAGGCTCCTTATGGAAACATACAAGGGGATGAATAACAGCTGAAAACAGCAAACGGAGAGAAAACCGCTGGAATGGTAGATGCACAGAGACAATAACAGCAAGTAAGCCAGTTAGGTCTGAGGCTGCTGAGCAGTGAGAAGGGAAGTGCAAGAACATCAGCCAGGATGCAGTGGAATCCAGCCATCCATCCAAACACAGTCATAAAAAAAAAAATTTTTAAATCTAAAAATGTACATAAACCTAAGTGGAGCCATATAAATATAAACAGAATCAACACTAGAAAGATTAAATATGTGCAATCACACCCTCAAGACACACATCGATCGCCTTCTCAGCTTCTACATGCAAACAAATGAACTGCCAGCCACTGAGCGCACTACTTCCTTTAGTTAACCCAAAGGCTTCAATGAGAGTATCAGCAAAGTCCTTCTGTCTTTGTGACGCAGAGTGATTGATGCTGCGAGCGTTGAGGACTCAGAGTATTCTGAGTAACATAAAGGGCGGGCTGGGTTTTTGGGACCCTTGCTTTGAAATGCCTGTCACACTTTGTGGCAGGGTTGGCTTCATTTATGTTTCATGAAACTTCTCTAAGGGTTTCTGCCGCCTTCGCTCTGACAATCATTGTCACTCGCTGCAAACATAAATCTGAATTTCACACACCTCCAGCTTGTAAAGTCTCTCTAATGAGATTTTTGTAAGTGCTTTCTGTGATTCTCTGATTCTAGTCTGAAAAGAAGTCAAATAAACAAACACGGGGAGGAGGAGTTGCGCGTGGGTTCTGAATGTAGGACTGGCAGGCAGGGAAGTGCAAAGTGTAGAGAGGAAAATAACAAAGCTTAATTTTGATGAGAAAATTAAATTCATACACCCACGCTTAGTTGAAGTATCACACACCACACACCTTTACTGTACATCGAGAGCTTACATGAGCAGTAACCGTACCAACAGCCTATTCAAAGCAGGAAAAAAAAAAAAGCCCTGTTGGCCATGTCTGGTAGACCACCAAAGGGAACCACCTTAACTAGCTCCACTTCATTTGGAGCAGGTCTACCATGAGCCCATGCTGAATTTTCGAACTTCTCATCCAGTCGTGGATGAAGCTCAGCTGCCCTGCAAAGGAAACTCCATCAAGCAACCTGTAGTCTCAGCCTTGTCCTTTCAGCCCTTTGTTTAATGGCTCTAAGTTGCAAACCAAGTAAGCAAAAAGCAGAGCTGTGACCTCCTGATACTTATGTCACATGCCTTCCTCACTGCAGCTATTCCTGAAAGCCTACCCCCTAAAACCCACAAACAGGACTAGAGACAAAGTACAACCTTGGCAAAGTCCAACGGCCACAATAAACAGGTCTAGTTTAATGTTGTAGACGGGATGCAAAAGTGTACTCCCAAAGAATCCCTCAAGGAACCCTCTCATAAGTCTTATCCAAGTTTATAAAATGTAGACTGGATTGGCAAACTCCCAGACACCCCTCCATCACTAGCGAGACAGCAGAAAGCTGGCTAACTGTGCTACTACCCAAGTTAAATCTTCATCATTTCTCCTGGATTCAATCTCATCTCTTGGTCAGTATTCTGCCACAGTGTCTACAGGGAAGGTGAAGAATGGGATAACCTGGTACACATACTCTTCTTTAAAAAAAATTTTTTTAAAAATAAATAATAAAAACCCCACAACACCCCAGTCTGCCAATCTAGAGGCACTGTCTGCAAGGTTTATGCAACACTGTCCAGTGGTTTCAATCAAAACAGCCTGATAATCATCAAGAGCTTTCAGCAACTCTAGGCAAACTTCATCCACCGCCAAGTCCAACCCCTCCAGCTTTACACACAAATATTTTAATGCCATTATTCTGAGTTCATGATTGGGTATTACCCTCAATGCTTTTGGCATGGCCTACAGATTTATTTGAAGAGCCTCAGTAATGCTGAACCCCTTGCAGAGATACTGCACATCATCAGTAGCTAAATGACTCAACATACAGTAAAGGCCTTTAAGTGTTTTTTTTTTTTTCCTCTGATGCAAATGCTTTATGTAATGGCATTAAGTGAAATGGCTTTTCACTCAAATTTATGTCATTATGGGAAATGATGATGATGATGACTGAAACCTTTTCTAAGTAAAGGAAGTGGGCGAGCGCTCACCTACAGGGTCGTATCGTAAATCTGTTGTTTTATTGGTCAACCCGGACGGGCTTTCTCAAGCTCACACACAGACAAGTGTAACTATGTGAGCTTTCTCTCCATGTACATAAAGATGGAAGAAAGGCACATGTAATCATGTACACAGAGCGCCAACCCCACAGTTTGATGACCGCATACACATAGCAGCAGAATTTTTAAAAAATGATGGAAGAAAATACAGACTTCCATTTCTTCCATATCAGAGGCCAACTAGACCACTCCATGGCTATACTCTACTATTTGTTTTAGGGAGTTGCAATTTTAGCTCAAACAAACAGCAGACACAGGACCAACTTCATTATATTTTGAAGGTGTGGTAGTTGAAAAGTCCCCACCAACCCCCACCCCCGGCAAAAAACAAAAAAAAACAAAAAAACACCCAAAACCAAGCCATGAAATATTTATGGCAACAATCTCAGTGGTGCAGCAACATGGTATGCCACAATATTTCACAATACAATAATGAGACAACATGTATCATAAACTGAGCTTCTATGACAACTAAATCTTCAGGATTTTGACAGTTATGTTCTTGCCCTCGGTGGGAAATAAAGATTTCACAGATGCAGATGCAGAACCTAGAAAAGTCAGCTACGGTCCGACAGATTCTCTTCCTAATGAGAACATTCTTATCCATTTTTCACTCTCAAATATCACCTGATTCCCAATTATTTTCTTAATTAATCCATTCCACTTTAAAAATGTTAGAAAATCCATTCATAGTTGTGACACCTTCTCCTTATTTTATCCAAAATTCCTACAAAGTTGTTTAAATAACTTAACACTAATACTGATAAACAAAAGATATGACCAGAGATATTTGTGACCTTTTTTTTTTTTTTTTTTGGCTTGAAAACTCACTGAAGTGACTATTTAAATAACAGCTCTAATAAGTTAAACAGTTTTTCCCAATTTAGATATCTATATTAGATCTTATTTTCATTTTGCACCAAATTCTGTTACTAAAACTTACATCGGAGAGTCAAACAGTCTTAGCATTTAGCAAGAAGAAATTAGGACACTTGTGTTGACATAACGCTGAGCATCTGTAGCAGACTATGGGATGACTGTATCATTGCACTCCCCAACAGTTTCTGACTTGCTCTTCTATCACATGAGCACACAGACGCTCACTCCGGAAAAGCATCAAATAACCCCTCGCATCTCGGCCCATCTAAAACCCTCTGTCGTCATAGCGACGGCAAGTATCGAGGCAAGGCTGAGAGAAGGGTTTCTCTGTGCTGCCTGTGTTTCTCATTCCGGTCGCAGCGGCTCGCACAGCAAGGGACTGCGGCGCTGACTGATAGGGCTGAGGGAGGGGAGGTGGAGAGACACCACTGCGGAGAGACAGGATGAACACCACTGAGACACTCGCAGCATGATGGGTACAGATATTTAACATCACAAATCAAAAGGCAGCGAGCATTTACACCAGAACGAACAACAAGTCGGCATGCGGTTATTCCACAGCAGACTGGTGCCTGTCAAACTGCAGAATCTGAATTTTCTCACTTTGAGGCGTAATTTTACAATCGTCATGTTTCAGTTTAGTCTGCCGGTGGGAGCTACCACACATCCTCCTGTCATTGCTGCCTTCACAAAATGCTTTAGAGGGGAAAAAGGGATCACATACACTTCCCTGCATCTGATAAATGACCAAAACCTTTTAGCCTGAGAGCCCATTTTACTTTCTTAGTTTAGTAGACCACAGAGGATGGAAAAGGGAATCTGAGGACTGCAGACAGACAAGCGCACACGCACGCACGCACGCACGCACACACACACACACACGCACACACGCACACACAAACACACACAAAAAAAAGCATGGTTAACACATCAAAACTCTGTTAAGTTCCACCGTCATCCAACACTCACCTGTAGATTTAAACACTACAACCAGAAATAAATAAATAAATAGTGAGTGAGTGGAAATGCGACTCGAATGAGGAATGGCATTGTCGTGTGTATGCTCTCGGCTGCCTCAGCTGACTGCAACTTATAAGTCACATAATGGCTTTTCACATTACAGCCCCCCCCCCCTCCCAGGACAGCTGGGAAAGCTAAACAAACACAGCATACAACTGATTATCAACTTGTACTGACTTAGCTCCTTCCTTTGCCAGCCTGTCTCTTCATAAAAAAAAAAAAAAAAAAAAAAAATCAAATACACGGAGTGGCAACAGCAGCTCCGTGCAGCCAGAGACTGAGACCCTGGGGTGAAGTTAAAAGTCCCACCTGTGGGGAGAGGATAGGCACAGTTTCTCACAGGCTGGCACACAAAGAGCCCTACTGTGCAGGCGAATCAATGAAGATCACCAGACGCAAGCCAAACACCTGGGAGGGGGGGGGGGGGGGGGTCACGTGATGTCTAGGGGACATGGGGGGGGTCGTGGTACTGATCACTGGTCAGGACAAGAAAAATAAAACTAGGAACTGACTTTGGTCTGTTGTGAACTAAACATATGTCGGAACTATAATTGTTACATTCACACAGAGCAACACAAAAAGCATGGGAAAGGAACACAACACCATGGGGAAAAGAGGGCTCACACTGCCTCTAGTCTGTTGCTCTGCGGTTAACCATTACACTGGAGCTCATGAGGTGGAGGAAATGGGGGGTGTGGGAACAGAGACAACCGGCTGGTAATATTCCATCATTCCCATCCCTATCCACGAGTTTATATAAAAAAAAAAAACAAAGTCTGGAAAAGCAGTCTAGTAAGAGGAAGATGGAGAGCGGGAGCTGATGTCTGGTTGCGTGAAATCTCTGTAAGTCTGCCAACTCAGGTTGACCGCATTCTGAACATCCCTTCCTGTCCACCTGGTCCCTCCAGTTCAGTGCACTGACCCAGCATCGCCAGACAGTCTGACATCTTCAGGGAACGGCACCCCCCCACCTCCTCCTCTCTCGTCCAGCCCCAGACCTTTCCTCTGCCTGTCTGCCCTGTTTTGACTCCGGGCCCAGCGCCATGCACTCTCATGCGCTGCATTGTTCTTCTATAAACAAAGAGCTTCCTTTTCCCTTCTCCACTCCTCCCTAACCTTTGTGGGATTTAAAACTGGAATGGAGGGAGAAAACCAAGATGAAGAAACCTGCCTTGTCACCGACTAGGATCTTCCTAATCTTCAAGTTGCCTCCTTATAGGTCTCCAATGACAGCATGTTTAGTCTTGAACACTGTCTCTTTAGACCACTATCACTGTAACTGCAGCAAAGGGGAAGCTGATATTAGTTGGGTACTGGAGCTTCCACACGAGACAGCCTCGCTGACATGCAGGTACTGAGCCAGAAACAAAGAGGAAATAAAGCAGAGTCCAGCAGGAATGACTCCAAGTTCATTTTGAAAAGAAATGACTCAGTGACGTACAAACTGCTCTTTTGATAAAGTTCCAGGAACTGCAGAGCCAGAGAAACTAAAGCAAGAATTAAAAAAAAAAATCCATTATTATGCATCTTTGTTTGAGTTTTCAGAGTACTACAAAGATTAAACCAATAGCAAAACACACATAAAGAAACAAGAAAGTCCTCATGATTTGTTTTGAGTTGATATTTGTGAAATTAAATCTGCGATACTGGGGGAGACGTCAAACAACTACAGGCGAAATAACCGCGAAGTGGGCGGGACCTGAGATGAACTTTTCTCAAATTCCAGGCGAGTGATTGAAGCGACTCCCAATGAGACTGCAGGATGCTGCTGATTGACACCTGGCCTGGTAAATACATTAGAGGGTTACCTAGGAAACCGGAGCCTGGAACGTCTACACACTTTTGAAGCGATGAGCGAATCACTTCCAGTGTTGGTGCAGCTTGAAACCCTGTTCAGACAAATTAAAGGGAAGGCATTCTGTCATCGTCACCTACATCACTTCGATGTCAACGTTCGGGGCTTTGTTCAGAAAGCAGACACTTGTGAAAACACACAGCATACCAAGTGAAACACAATGCATCAGGTCAAGTTTTCTTACAACACCACGATGGCTATACTCTCGTACACATTCTGCATGTAGTTATGAGAACACATGCATGAACACTAACAGAACATTTTGTCAAACATTTGGTTCATTCATTACCGGCGAGACTCATTATTCTGACTCTCTTCATTGTGGCCAACCTTGTTGTATAAAGTTGCATTTATAGACTTTTCAATGCTTAAAAGAGACGAGATTAAGTAAGTAAATGAGGAAAAAAAACTCAGCATATTGAGATGTTGACAATGTAGGAGCAAGTGAGTAAGGCCCCAGTCATACAGGCTTAGAGACCGGTCAGTGGCCATCTGGCAACCACCCACTGAGATGAGAAAAAAAAAAGTGCATTCCCTGACCGGTTGCAAGTGGTTGCTGGAGGTTGATGGCAGTCACTGGGAAAATAATTGCTAAAGCACCAGTCACACAGGCCTAAAGACCAGTCAGTGACCTCCATTTTTCCCTAGCGACCCACCCGTCACTATGGGGTGGGGTGGGGTGGGGGGATTCCCAACCGGTTGGGAAAAACTTTGCATATTGCTGCAGTTGCCTGCAGTCTGCATGGAAGTGACAGACTTGTCTACAAACACTGTCCAGCTGCTCTCCCAGCTATAGTGAAACTGTGAAAAGTGCAACATAAACCAGAACGGGAATCATTTGCCTTCAAAGTAAAAGTTGCACTTTTTGAAACATGCTGGCTGCAGCTCTGAGGCACAAGTTTTACTACAACTCGGCTAATAGCTGGCGAGTGTTTGCAGACAACCATGAAAAACTACAAGCGACTGTGGAAGTCTGCTAGCAACCGTAGAAATCATCAGGAGGTTTTGGGTGGAAGAGCCTCCAGAAGCCACTGCAAACTAGTCGGAGAATACAGGCTTTTTCCTAGCAACCAGTCGTTGCGTCACATCCAACATGGCGGACAAATCTTGAGGAATGTGAGAAACAATATGAAAGCAACTTAACTGGGACTAAATTCCTTGAAAGGTTCATGGTCTTGTGGGAAACGGCATATGCAGGACCAATGGGCTAAAAATTCCAATTAATTTCTCATCTTTTCCATATTGTAAACATGTTGGATACAAATGGAAGAGCCTAATTATCTCTCAGATAATCAAAGTCTTAAAAAGAGGCCCTGCTTTACGTTTACAGTATGTTTGCCACAGAGGTGACTGCACCTTCTATTTACAAAGCGCATTCAGTGCTTTGTTTATAACAAAGTGGCGTTACTTTTTAAAGGCTCCACTACTTCAGCGTTAGCCCTTAAACTGCAATCAGGCAGAACAGAGTGAGGAAGCAGGGTAGAATTTCAGGAGCTCCATCCAACTCTACATGGGGTACAGACTTAACTGGAAATGTGGTTAAGACAAACTGACTTGTAGGTACTGGGAAATAACTCTACTTAGCAGGTTTTTATATCTTAGTAAATCCACTTATGTAATATGCAAATCTGATAAGACCTCTGGTCACAATATACAGATATTAGAGTCACTGGTAGCAGCGTGATCATGGAACGGCTAACTGCCAGGAAAATCTTTTTAAAAACTTCCAAACAAACCTGCAATTTCAAGGGTTTTGAAAATTAGAAAGGAAAAAGAACAGCATAATATCCCCATGCACCATTTTACACAGAGAAAAAAAACAAAACAGAAAAAGGTGAACTTTCAAAGACGCACGTGTCTTGAGCAAAGAGGGGAAAGAGCAATCTTGTCAACAAGTGAGCAGTGAAATGCACTAAAGAAACTCCCTGTGACATCCATTATATGCCCCAAACAAAGATGGAAAACTGTGATTCCCTGGACTCCTGTTACAGGAGGAAAGGATGACCGGGGACATCTGCTGCACCAAATCAGTGTGACCAAAAGCATTAAAGAAAATGATGGAATTAGAGGGAAGAAAAACAGAGAAGACATAAAATCCTCCCAGAGCTTCGTTTTCATAAAAAGGATAAAAGCCCGTGACTATGAGAAGCCATATATCATCATACATCACACTCAGCACCTGCTGGAAAAGTGATGAGAGAGCTCGTGAAATACTTCGAGACACTCAGAGGAAGCAGAGACCTGTTCTTCCAGGTGGTGTTGAAACACGGACGGTGTGACGTGGTTAGAAAACAATGTATTAAATTCCACTGATTGTATGACACTGCTAATGTTTGGACAACCAGTCAAGATGAGTAATTAGGCAGGAAGATAAGCTCAGCTTTGGTTTTATTTTAAGCGCCACGATGCAGAACACAGACTGCTGTCACCACTGGTTTTACTGAGATTTAACACTAACAAAAGACATTTGGGGAAGATTCACCTTGGGAAAGACCTGATGGGCTTTTTGGGGGTTTTATTTTACAGACAAAAAGCGTTAGTGCAGCTATTTGCCCTGCTGAAACCCATTTTAATATACTTGACATCATTTTGAGTAAATTTTTTTTTATTATTTATGTGGCTATAGTGCATGTGTAGCATTCATTTAATTGTTTAGTAAAATTCTTTTAAATGGTTTCGCAATTAAAAAGTTTTTGTTTTGCAACATGACCCCACTCTACCCCCCTACAGAGTTTTATCAGAATTTATTCAAAACTTTTTGAGCTACCAAAAACCATAACCCATGTGGTGGAGGTAATAATAAAAAAAACAAAAAAGTCTGAACAGTGGTTATTAAAGCTGGGTCTGAGGAGGCAGTGAAATAAATTGCTATAAATTGTGCTATTTAATTGTGGTGCATCATTAAAAGGTGCACACAAACAGGGACCATTTACACCAACAAAACGAGTATATTGTGCCCATTCCTTCCTCCCATGTTATCTTATTGTGACACATCACTCCTTAGACGGGGATTACACTTGGTTGCGGACACAGACAGCTGCAGACACCATGGAGAACGAGTAGAGTCACTCCTGTTATATTTCTTTAAAGTCCGCTTGAATCGGCCTGAAGGGAGCATGTGTAGCTGTTGCTTGTAGTGCGGTAGCAAAAATTTGGCCAGGGTGCAGACATCCACACGGAACCTCAGGCTCACCGTCTGATAACGAAATTTGTATCACTTGGACAACAAGCGGACTCTACCGTGCTCGCAGCCACAGAAAGGATCGCATGACTTTTAGGGTGTAACAAATGATTATTGCAGCTGTATAGTGTGGACACACTTTCTGACGCTTTCAAGTGACGTTAAGCTCCAAATTTTCTCTTATGTAAGGGCTCCTGGCCACAAAAAGCTTTTTAAACTGATACAAAATGCTAAAGAATGAGGCACTTGTGAAACTAAGGTCACTTTATAATCAAACCTGTCTTTAAACAAAGAGAAGGTCCAGATACAAAGATGCACACAAAGTGATACCATCAAAAAGATTGTGCCTTTGCAAAAACTTGTTTGATGACATGGGGAAACTTGCCACACACATCCACACGTGAGAGGAAAGAGGCTGGCAGCATTCTTATTGTGAGAACATTTCATCCACCTCACGTCACCTTTTCCCTCCATGATACAGTCCACTGTAATTGCATAACAGAGGAGTCCAGCCCTCCTATTTTCAGTTCCAAATAGTAGGAAACCATGCCACAATGGCACTGTGGCATTCCTGCTTCCCCCTGCATAGTACATCACTCTCTCTTTCCACTCTGTGTGCTACAACGTGCCCGAGAGAGCCATCCAGGCGAGTAAAGTCTTCCACAGTACCATCACTAATAAGCGAGAAGTCAAAACAGTGAGCACAGCAGAGGCACTGCTCGGGCTTCTGCAAGCTTGCACCACTGTTGGCTGGGACCCGAGCTGTTTTGAGTGGCTGCGTGGCTCTCCTAGCTTCTTGGCTCCTTTGCCCGCTCTGATGTAATGGAGGAGAGAGCAGAGAAGAGGCTCGGATCAAGCTGCAGTGGAGGGGTGCTTAGCACCAACCTGTTTAACAGAAGCTGAGAACCACCGCACTTCTGTATTAATTGCCAGAAAATACTGCTGCAACCCCCCCTCCCCAAAAAAAAAAATTCCTAGGGACTTTTAGTTTGAAGGAATGATTTCACAACTTCATCTGGGAGCAGTGTTACATCATTACCACCCAGCCATATTTTCCCTTCTCTACTCTGCCAATGGATGTGTTGCACTGAGAGGAACTTTAGCCACTTTTAAGAATCGGGACAGTAACAGCATGGCTATCATAGATGAAAGCAGTCCACAGCATACGAGTAATGCCCAACTGACGTGTCGTCACATATTCATTAATCGTAATTGTCAACATTAACTAGACCTGGTGATTCAAAGAGATGCAGCGGTGGTCCCTTGATCAAAAGCCATGACCGAATGGCGCGGTGTGCAGGTGCACGCCATAAACAGCTTTTACAATGAGCTGCAAGTCATGTTTAAAGTGCCTGACATGTGTCAACAGGACACGCGTCATCATGTCTGACCCAAATTTAGCCACGCTGAAACCATTTGTCAAAGCATCCATGTGTGTGCAGAAGTGAGGCACACCCATGCTTTACTAAATTATTAATACTGGTTTAAGGTGCTCCTTTTTTTTTTTTTTTTTTTTTTTAAATAAAAGAAGACATGCTTTAGCCCAAAAGTTGAGACCCCTATGTTACAGCAGCCAAAGTAATACCTAGAAATAAAAGCTTAATAAAGTAGAATTTAACAGCAGGTAAATAAATGATGAAAGCATAATCCACCACCATTTCTGATAACTCTCGTCCTGCAGAAAGACTCCCATAATCTGGACTACAGCTGGCAAAGGAAACCCTTGCTCTGCTCTGAGGCCTGAGTGGGCTTTGTGAATACAGCTTTGCACTGGCTGCAGGTTCTCCAGCTATCAGTGGATTTCCAGAGCCAAAGCACAGTCCCCAGCTGCAGTTCAAAATGGTGGAGCTGAACCGTGTCTGACCATGGGATGGGAAGCCCTCTGGAGAGACAGCAGAAACACGAGATGGAGAGGCCGGGGCAAGCTGCTGAGCAGCAACTGAGCTTTTAAAATAAGACTGAGGGGATCATCCACGAGTAAACCGAGCGCAGACAGAATTGCTCTCTCAGATAGGTGGAAAAAACGCTAAGCTGAGTCTCCAAATATACTTTGCTGGCTACATTGTAATAAAGTATGTGAAAGAAATACTGCAAACCAGGGCAAAACAGATTTGCTCTGCATAAAGCGATATTTTTGTTGGGGGAAAAAAAAAAAAGCAGCACTGTCAGTGGCTGGCTGTATCGCCAGCAGCATAGAATATAAAGCTGGCACTATACACCCGCAATACCAGTGGCAGGCAATTTAGGCCTGGAACAATTCAACAACAATAATGGCAGAGAGTTTACAACCCAGTCTGGCAACAAAGTCAACGACTTAAACTGTCTGAGTCCTGTTTGGTCAGCAGATGAAAGAAACTGTGCCGAATAAATAATGAATAGGCATGCACTCCCTGATGGCTTGATTATTTCCCGTTTCATGTTTAGAAAAACATAAGCACCCAGCTCAGGGCATCAAATGTTCATTCTCTATATAGCTTAACCCATTTTTTTACATTTGTTACTAAGGTGTATAGGTACGCAGATGTTTCAAAGACATGCTTAGACATGTTTATCTATAAAGAAATGTACCTAAGCAAATAGTTATGTCTCTCACTCTTTTGGCTTTGCCCTCTCGTTGATGTAATACAACACTCAAGCTTCATTCAGCTGTAGGAAACTCAAAGAAAAGGTAACATGAGGATACAAAGTCTTTTTTAAAAAAAAAAGCTCTTTTGGTCTTAAGCAATTTGTACATCAAGTGCTTTGCCCATAATAATAGAGATTAATAGCAGATATCAGGCTACATCTCTAAACATGAGTGACTTCAGTGTCTGTAGCATCTGCCCGAGAGCTGACTCATCAGGCACTCCCAGTTTTGCTTGGATCT
Organism: Archocentrus centrarchus; assembly: GCF_007364275.1. Lineage (NCBI taxonomy): Eukaryota > Metazoa > Chordata > Actinopteri > Cichliformes > Cichlidae > Archocentrus > Archocentrus centrarchus. Next base: position 9,779,025 of record NC_044353.1, on the reverse strand, counting down.
GAAGTTTGGTTTCTTAAGTGACTTCCTGAGAAGCAAACCGCAACTCTTATCAACCAGACAGTCATTTGAGAGTAGACAGGATGGTGAGTAACTGAGAGCGTCTGTACATATTTAGGATATTTCTAAATCTAAGGCAAGTATGTTGGTGAGTACAAAAAAAAAAAAAACCTGCTGAAATATCATATTTACTTCTCTGTGCGCACGCAGTCAGATTTTTTTTTTTTTTTTTTTTTTAACTACACAGGAATCTAGTGGTGTATTTGTTCAACTTCAGAGGAGATGCCATTTGAAATGTGATCTAGTGTGAATATAAACATCTCTCTTCTGATCCCGTCTCCTAAGAGCACTCAAGGGGGCTCAAACGTCAGGCTGTAGCATGAACAGACATTTCCAGTCAGCTGTTGGCGTCTTGTGGCTTTAGCGCCAACGCCCCCCGCCCCTTTCAGCTGGAGACTAGAGAGCACCCCATCTGCTTGAGGTTAGTCAGTTACACAGATAATCTTGTCAACCCGTGTCTGTCCAAGTTTAAAGCAGAGCTAGCACGTCAAAGAATTAATCTCAGGTTACCCTCCCCACCCACCACCACCTCCGTCAGACAGCAGGGCAGAAATTCTCTGACCGCCTTGCCTCCACCTCTGTTTCTAGGGAAAGTGAAATGACCCTTGCACGCATGGATGTTTATCAGTGATAGTGAGACTTTGTGGAAACTTGCTGAGTGATCTCACCTGGGCACACTGCTGAGTGATGACAATAATAATCGCATACATCCTAAAGATCAGATGAAAGGGAACACGAGCTTCATGCAGACTTGGGTACTCCGACCAAACTTACACCGACTCTAATTGTCAGTAAAATAAGATATAATGATAATGTCTGGTGCAAAGCATACTACTCTTCATTATGCGCTGTTTCAGACATCCAAGAGCATCTAAAGTCAAATGGGGTTCTGGTCTGATATTGGATATGCATGCAACTCTCTAATGGAAAAAATACCCCCAAGTAGAGTTTCTAACTTCAAAGGGAGACCTAGTTTGGGAAGTAGGCAAGAAATGGAGCTGGGGGTGGGAAGGTTGTGCTTTTGGGACGGACAGCGTGTATAACAGCCAGGAAGGGATGATAGGAGAAGAGCCTGCGGGCAAGAAACTGTTTAGTTTTCACTGGAGCTTCCCTCCCTCACGCTCACCACTAATCCAATTCAGGCCCATTAACCACCACAGCCAGGTTAAGAGAGCAGGCCTTTGAAGAAGGTCTTCCCCAAACCACCCTGCAGGATTAGCACTTCTCCAAGGCCAAAAGAGATGGCCTCACTCTGTGCTCTCATTTGCTCTGTCAGGCCCGCAGAATGCACGCTACCAGTGTGAGTATAGAGATCCTGATCTGACTCATCCTAGACCTTAAATACACACAGCTAATCTAAATTCTTTATGAACTGTAATTAACCATGGCTTCCAGCACATCGCCTGCATAAAACATAGAAATAGAGATAGATGGGTACTCCTGTGGGAAAGTGACAGTTAAGCCCAAAATCAAATTTACAGATTTTTTTGTCTGATCTGGCTTTTAACCATCTAGATTGTTGCCTGGGCTGGCACTGGTGTGATTCTGCCCCAGGCTCTTGTGTGCCATTCTGCCCTCCATAGCTCCACTTTCCTTTCTATCATGACTGCTGCTCTCAGGCCTGCAACCTCCACTACAGGAAATCTGGGGCGAACAGAGCGCCAGACAACAGCAGACTTGCGTGTCTCGGGAGACCTGAGCTGTCCTCACAGGGAGACCGACAGAGACGTGAAGTCGATGACCAAGTGCTGCATGTCGCAAAAACCTGACCACGCGAGCGACCCAGAGACAAAGCAGCTGCATGGAACTATTAATAATCTTTCCACAGGTTCACCTAAGTAACCCTTATGAGTTTTACTTCCTCTAGACAGATCTTGTTAGCTGCAAACTCTTTTAGTTATCTTGGATGGAGCTGAACTGAACATCAAGTCTGGCTGGGCTTTTAGGGAGGGGTATAAGTGCGGCACTATAAAAGTGGTGCGCTTGATTTATAACACTAGAAAAATGATAATGCAATGAATTGGTTAATTGTTTTATCTCACTTATCTTGTTTTAATAACCATCAAAAGCCAAAAACATAATGCAAATGAAATTTTGATTAATCACCAAGTCCTATAAGGAATTCTGGCATGTTGACCCTTTCAGTTAAAACCTGATTGGGGTATAACTGAAAGCATCAGCTCCACACTGAATTACTGGATGAATACAGCTAAGGTGTTCTGCTGCACACAAACACACACCTTTAAAAATGTACTGACAATCACCAGCTGTGGGACTAATGGTGGTAGTTGGGAAGTTTTAACACAATGTCCAACATGTACTCAATGACACTTTCTCTGAGTAACTAGTTAAAAATCAGACTGGGCAAGCTCGCATTCATACCATTAACTTGGATTAATAGACATTTGCTGGAAGTTTTACTATTTAAATCATTTATCATTATTGGCTATTAGCAGAGCTGTTATAAGAGAGAGAGACAGAACTCACCGAATCCTGAATATAAATCTGTGAACGGTTTTCCCACCACTCTCACCAAGGAGCCAATCGGCAGCTGAACCAGTAAATATTTTGTAAGCAGTTGTGTTATTGCACTAAAGCATGGGCAGTTACAGTTCTCAGTTTCAACTTTGCTCAATATTACAGTAAAGATATACAGTAAAGATACAGGTAAGAACACTGGTGTTTTGGTTTTTTTCTTGGTTTACTGCATCCATAATGTGAATTAGCACTGCATTTGTGCGGTACTCTGCTTGGACAACCCGGAGACCGTGGTCTGCACTGAGCCATTAGTGAAGCTGTAATATTGGGTAATGTTACATATATGTGTGGTAGAAGTATAAGCTGTGAGGGAAAGTGTTTTAATCCTTATTTTGGTGCAAAGTCACCAAACTTTAAAGCATTTTGTTAATGAGATTTGACCGGTGACTCTAAATGTGCAGATCTTATGACCTTTGAATTTACAGCTATGACTCTCTACCCTTTCTTTTAAACATGGGATTCAAAATTACTGTTCAAATATCAGCTCTGGACAAGCTACCAGGATGACTTCACTATGAGCTTTGTACCCCACTAGTAATTGCAGAAGTAATCCCCTGGGATGCAGGGAGCCCTGGGTGAGAATCAGTAGGTGATTTACTCTGTTCTTTCAAACACCAAATAAAACAGTGTATGTGGATACAGGAAAATACTGTTTGTTCAAATATTAATATCACAAAGCAACAAATATGAAGTGTTGAAGCTTTGCTCAGCAGGAAGAGCCAGTCTCCCCAAACCACACACGCTGCCCACTAATCAAACCCATGCACACTGTTATAATTCAGTGAGAGGATAAAGCTGTGAGCCACCCAGTGACATAAGCAACACACAAGACGCCTGAAGTCCCGCTGAGTAATATGACTGCAATTCTGCACTTTACTTATTATCATAAGTGAACCTCAAAAGAGGGAATCCAGACTGCTCTGCTCCCCACCTGTCAGGGGTGACGTTTGGACAAGTGTTCGAGTCTGGGGAGCACTTCCTTTCTACAAAGCTGCCCACTCTTTTCTCCCGCCTGCTACATCTGGTCTCCTCTGGGCCGTTGCTGGCGGCAGTTGAGGGTAGAGCAACCGCAGAAGGCTTTGTCCTCACCGAGGAGCAGCTGAACCAACAGGAAAGCCAACTCCAGCCAGTCAATTAATTGATGGGACAATTTAAAATTATGGGAGACTCACAGCAGGGAGAAGGAAAATGTTTACAAATGATGTGCCGTAATTGCTCGTTACATTCCGCCTCCCCAATTCCTCCACCCTTGTTATTTTTCCCCCCCTCCCGGTCTTTTTCAGCTATTATTTTGTTTTCTTTTACAACCTGTCAAAAGCAAATTGTGGAAATGTTTGCTCAAAATGCATGACTATGATGGGCTGAGCAGAGTCAACATTTCACCACATGCAGCTAATCACTGTGTATTTACAGTGTATCCTGTCTGAACACCCAGATGAACCCAAATCACTTCCATACAGCCACTCTGTAAAAAATGGCCTCTGACTGAGACCACATGAATGCACCAAGCGCCAGCTCAGACCACATTAAAACATTCCTGATGATCAGGTCCTGTGCCTCCACAGCCCCATCTGTGCCCAGCTGTGGGAGTTTCTTCTTCCAATTAACCAGCATTCAAAGACACCCGTCTGTAGATGACAGTCATACCGAGCCACACTGAAAAGCGAGGACTCACAATAAAAATAAAAATAAAAAATAATCATAATAAAAAAAGAGAAAGAAAAACCTAAACCTTTCACTCCAAGCCACACTGGGCTGTTGTTGCATCTTTAAAATAAGTCTGTTTTATTCCCTGTGTTCATTCAACAGGCATTTTTGCAAGCACTACAACAAAAACCTGCAGCAAAAACCTGTCAAATCCTGATCATTTCTGATTATTAAAAAAAAAAGAAAAACTAACAGAGTGCATCAAACAGAAAGAGGATCGGAGAGTGTGGAGGAAGCTCAGTTAGTAAGGGTGGGAGTGAAATATGCTTTGGACCTGGTCTGAAAGGGAAGAGGCTTACAGTCGGAAAGAACAGGAGTGACTCAGAGAGGAAGAGGTGGGAATGCGAATGGAGAATTCTAGGGAATCCCACTGAGATAGCTCTCTTCGCTGGTCCGCACCGCGCCAAAGAATTCAGATGAGCAAACCATATGCGTAACAAGTCACATGTAAACGCAGAGCTGAGACAAAACAGCAATAAAACGTAAAGAACCCGACCAGAGAGAATAAAAAAAAAAAAAAAAAAAAAAAAAAAAAATCAATAAGCATCAGCCTATTTATTATCCTCCTGCACATCTTTCCAGATAGAAGCATTTTTCATGAGGCATCGCTGACTGTGTGTGATTTTTGACCATCTCTGGTTTTATGGGTCTCATTTCACTTCTGTGAGAGGCAGCTTGTGGTTCCACATTTGCGGCAGACAAGAGAGATGAGTTCTCTTTTTTTTTTTTTTTTTTTTTTTTGCAAAGGCACGGATCATGGAAAGTGGCCCAAGTTATGCCAGAAGCTTTGCGTGCATGGCAGAATTTAAGAATGATGGACAAAGCCGAGCCGTGCCTTAGTGATTTAATTTATGCGCGCATGATGTAATGTTACGCCACTAGCCGCGTTTGTGTCATGACATAACTCAGCAGACATCAGCTGTAGATTAGAATGGAAACCTGCCCCCAGGAGTCCGACGGGCAATTCTCACCCCAAGTGTTGGTTTTAGCAGCTTGCTTGTTATATTTTTTTCCCCCCACTTTAATAGCTGGCAAACATCTGCAACATCTGCTTTAAATGGACAGGAGGCTTGTCAGCGAGGAGAGACGCCTACAACACAAACACTTACAAGCCTGTTTAAAATGTAGAAACTCATCATTCACAACCTGCCGGGGGAAGGAATTAATCAGCAAGTTATGTGTCAAAAAGAAAAATAGGAAAAAAAAAAATTTACTCCAGTGGAGATGACAACATGCAGCTACGATGTAGCAAAGACACTCTCTGGGCTTGTTACTTCTTATGTGGCAATCTAATCAGCCTAGTATACACAGCTGTGCAGGGCTAAACAAAGAAACACATAATGACAACATGGAGCAAAGTTTCTCGTATGAAAGTGAGGACTTGGGCTGTCTTTCTACAGAGCTTCCTCTGAGCTCTGCTCCGCACAAGCTGGAGAACAACAGAACACAATGTCCTGAGCTAAGGGACAGAGCTGACCATATGGATGACATGGCACATAGCATATTACATAAGTCTGGAAAAAAGTTTCCATGAGGGATGGCTGGTGTTACTGGGGGAAAAAAACAAAACAAAAAAAAAAAACAACACAGCATGCAAGTACACTGGAAGACAAACAGATATATATAGGCAACTACTAGCTTCTATTGCTTGTAAAAAAAATATAGAATATTGAGTCTTGATGGGTGTAAAGTATCATTAAGCTTCAACAGGAGAGGTGGGCTGCGAGGTCCTGCTCTCACCATTTTTTTTCCACAGTAGACTCACATTCTTAGAATTCCACCAGGAGACGACCACAGCGACAAACTAATTCACAACCAACAGACTCGTCTGGAGTTTTAAAGTGTTACGCTCACCTCCACTTCTTTTACCCTTCAAGTCTAGTAGAGTAGCTTTGCATGATACGCAGTTCAAAATAATCCTTATTTTTCTTTCGTAGCTACTCAGTTCATAAACTATCTGAAACAAGACGTTTTAGCTCCTGACTGGCTGCACCTGAGGCTTCTAAGCCTGAAATAACCATATTAGAGATACCCTCCTTTTTTTTTTTTTTTTTTTTAAAATGACATCACACAGAGACAAGAGTAGAAAAAACTGGCTGAAACTCAGGCTTCACAACAGTACCCGGAGATTACTCGTGCATACAGTGACATTATTTGAAAATTTGAACATGTTACAAATTAGCATCCACCTTTGCAACAGTACACAATATTATATATATATATTATATTATATATATATATATATATATATATATATATATATATATATATATTATATTATATATATATTATATTATATTATATTATATATATATTATATTATATATATATATATATATATATATATATATATATATATATATATATATATATATATATATGACAAAGTAAAGAAAAGCACAGTAAGTCCATTTTAATTTAAAGCTTTGTGCCTAAAAAAATGTAATGGCATCTCTCTGAGGAACATCACTGAAGAGACAAAGAAAGCAATCTCAAATACATACTCCTGTATAACTGTATGAATGAGGGGTGCCCAATTTTCACTTCACTATGGAAAGAGAACTGAAACTGTGGCCACCCTGCATCTCTGCCCCTCACCTCACTGCGATCCCCTCCTTGTTATCTCCACTTGTTCCTATCAGAAACAGCACCAACTTAAATATTTCCCTCGGCCGTTCCTGGCGGAACAGACAGCCATTAAATTGGAGTCAGGTCGGACCCTGGACGCACATCAAACAAAAAAAAGGGGAGCAGCCGTCTGACCCCCTCTCCCAGTCAAAACAGTGTGCTGCTCTCATGCAAACCTTTTTCTCCTGATTGTGCTGAGGCAGAGAAAGAGGGACACGTCCAAACAGACCAGCACAACTACATGTTACTCCCTAACAAATTGACATTTAAGTGTTTCCGAGTGAATCATAACGTACAAGTAAGAAGCGGAGGGGGGGGGGGGTCATGGGTTCAGGACTACAAGTTAACAGTGACCTGCTTTAACAACGACAACAAAAAACAAAGGGGGCAGTTGTGTGTTGGCTCTGGCACACTGCTCGCTCCCTGTTCAGCCGCAGACTCCTGCGACCTGAGCTGCTTATCATCGCTGTCCTGGCATAAAGGCTTGATTGCAGCTAACTGGGAGCCAGTCTGGCTCATGCTACCTTCAGCTAGCCAACTTTAACGTTGCAGTTAAAGACAGTTGCAGAGCTTCCTTTTTTTGTTGGAAATAATGACACTTACGGGTTGAATATGAGTGCAAGACATTATTACACGTTATGGTTATAAGCAGCTAAAGGGAAGGCAGCTTATTATTATAGCTACCCCCGGGTACCAGTGTTACTGCTGGTGGGGCTTAACTGGCGATAATCACAAGGCTGAGACTATTTCCAAGAGCAACAATGTCCAAATTAAGTACTATCCCCACATATTCTGGCCCGCTTTTCCTGCATGCCTTAGCATTGTAAAGTCAACTGGTAATTTAAATACATCGTTCCTGTTAAGAAAACTGTGCAAATGAGAGTAGAGAGAACCGGCGGCAAGCCAACTCCGTAGCCCATGGGAACAGCTCCCAGCCAGCAAATACACCGAGCCTTCTTAGCTAGTGTGTGTGTGGGAATATTGGGGATTTAAAAGCGTTGCAGGCTACCTGTTAATCGCAGCTTCACGGGGCCATTCCGCCGAACTCCTTGGTTAGACATCTCCTCTGGACCCCAGCCTACACTGCACGTACAAAAAAATGTCTCTTTAAATGTAAAAAATGACAAGGTTTATCAACCTCTCCGCCAGTTTTAGACAATAATGGAGTCAAAGCATTGTGGCCCGGATGTGGACTGAACTGCCACAGCGATCGCTCACAAATGAGAAAAATTAAGGAAAAGGAAAAAGAAAAGCGCGAGTGAAGCGCTGTTGCAAATTGCATTTACTAGAAATGACCGCCGCCGTTGGTGGAGCGTGTGAACAGAGCTAGTGTGGAGCCGGGGCGCCGCTTATCTTCACATCCTCGGAGAGAGCCTCTGCCTCGGACTGTGAGTCCTCCTCTGCTCGTCGAGAGTTGAACTGCGGAGCCCTCCGGGGTAGATCCCCCTTCAGGAGGCTGCTGCTGGGAGCTGACCGGTGACGACAACACGCTTTGTGGGAGTGAAACATTTCTCCAACATGTGGCACACAACTATGAATCACACACAGCCCCCCCCCCCCCCCCCTCCGTGTGTGTGTGTGTGTGTGTGTGTGTGTGCTTGGGTTGGTGATGAGCAGCACCCGCCTTTGATGGCACGGTCAAGCCCGGCTCCCCGTGTTTATAACGCTTTATGACTTTTTAACAGGGGCGTAGCCACAGCCTGCAGGGCCATAGGCACCCAGTTTGTAAGGATGGCATGCCAAAGTATTTTGCTCTTATATTTAGTTTTATAGGCTGTGCCTAATTTAACCGAGCTCTTGTCTTTTGTGTAATTTTTCTACTTCCAATTTGATGGATACCGTGGCTGTAGCTATAAATAATAAGTTGTATTCTTCATTGTAAATAAGACACAGAATTATTCCCCAGCAAATATTTCAACACTGAATAACCGTGACCTGGCAGTCTCGTTGTGCTTGAAGAATAGTTACAAACCAACACTGGTTCAAGGTATGTCTTCAAAGTCGCCCAGACGTCTTTGTTAGACTTTCTAGTGAGAGAAAGCTAAGAAAGATAAGTAATCCCTTTATTAGTACCACAGTGGGGAAATTCAGTGTAGCAGCAGCAAAGGTCAATACAAAGAACACAGGTTTTAAGGCACTTCTGCATCAGCTTCACTTTTCAGACCTGGAAGCTCTGTCCATCTTTTATATACAGTCTATGGTTTTAACACCAGATTTCCTCACTTCTTTTTAATCTTTACATTGCAGCAGTAGGCTGTATTGAGTGAGCTTCTAGCCAACTTTCATCCATCACATAAACAAGAAACCCTGATTGGAAAAAAAAATCACAAAATAAGGGAAATATGAAAAAATATTGGGAAAAAAATGTTTTAGTGCTGCTTGAAGGTGGAAAAACTGTTTCTCCAAAAGCAAAATATGACAAAGTGCACTGGTGATAGACCTTGGGAATACTAAATGGAGACTCTGCAGACTCCAAAGAAGACTCTATAGCCTTCAAATTAATATTTGAACAAGAATAATGACCAGATTTCCATTGCATTTTTTTAATGACATCTTTCTGCTCTTTGAGGCTTTTGAGTTCTGGGCTTGAAGAAGGTTCAATCTCACCCCTGGATGGCTCACAAAAGTGTGAAAATTGTAGTGAAATCATTCATTACTGTGTTTTTAATAAAATGCACTGATATTCCTGGTGTGGTGATGCCATGCGGGCATTACCAAACAGGGGTGAAAATGTACGGAAAGTTGAAAGTATTTTTAGATCTGGACAAAATGTTTGAAGGCTAAAGACATAAAAACTGATCTATAAATGGGAATGTGCATAATGAGAGTAAACCCACTAAATGTGGAAAAATAATTTCTGTTTCTTAAACCATCTCAGGCTGTTATATATAAATATACATATCTTTTTTTTTAATGGATGACTCATCAAATGTGAAAGTTTCAAAATTCACTTGTACATCTGTCGACTTATTAATGAAAGAAGAAATTCTGATGTTTTTCTTTTTTTTCATAGGCTATTTTTGCAGTTCTTTTTACTGGTCTCTGCAACTTGGGATGAAACTGGAATTGGCCCAACTGGAAAATTTGCTTCACCAGCTGTTTAGCTCCATTTCTACTATATGTATAACAGTACAAATGGACCAAACACATTAATATACACTATCGGAAACATTGTGTATTTGGATGAAAACTTTAAAATTCATTCTTTCTGACCCACCACACGCACTGCAGCAGTAACACACTCCCAATTTGACGCTCTTCATTTTCCCAAGGGGCCGCATGAGAAACTGGGCCTGTTGTGGAGGGCCGCACCAATGAACTTATAAAGAGATGAAGTTATGAAGCAGAACTGAGTCCAGCTTATTGGTGGGACTCTCCACAATGGTCCCAGTTTCTCATGCGGCCCCTTGGGAAATGAATCGCCTACCACTGCTTTAGACCAACAAATCATGGATTTTCTGGTTTCATTTCCTCCTGCAGTCATGATCTCATTTTGGATAAAGTTTGCTTTTCTCTTTTGAGCCAAAGTTGTTCCATACTAAACCCCTTCCTGTACATTATATATGGGGAAATCCCAAGGCAGGTGCTGTGAATTTCATTTGAAATTTATACTTGTCAGTGTAAACGATAGAATTACACCAGGAACCATGGACCTTCATCACATTAAGTGAAAAGAATCCAGACAATTTTGGACCACACTTGACTGGGAATCAGCTCCAGTTAGGCTCAGGCTTTCATTGACACCCAGAATTAAACCACTTCACCGGAGCATCGTTCATTAGAAGACCGGGGGAAAAAGTAGCCACATGAAAACTTTGGTTACTCATAGAAAGGCTGTTGTAACCTGACACACACAGTAACCACAATAGCCTTTATTATCTTATCCCAGCCTACTTTTCCGTCTCACACACGTAACAGACGGGGAACTCTTAATGAGAAACGCGTAAGTTTTAGTGTGAGCTCCAGAGGCCTGCGAGAATCTCAACATTTTTCTCCATCTTTTTAAAAGCTCTTAAGACAACAGCTGCTACTCCTAAACCCCTGTATGGCTGGGGATTCTCATAATTCTCAGCTTTCCATTTTAAAGTCATTCTCCAATTGAGGCCAGGACGCCCCTGTCAGGATCTATTGCATTAGTGCCACTATGCTTTAGCATCTTCGCAGTAATCTTTGGGTATTTTTTAGCAATTTAAGTTAGAATTAGGATGCATATTGGAAATTATACTTGTATTTCATGTATATTAGTCATGTGGGCATTTATAAGCTCTGCATAGCTTTTGGAGAGTCCCTATTTCACAAGTAACCATTTTACATCCTGAGTATAAATGACACTTTAAGTGTTTATTTTGTAAATAAACTTGCTTTGATTACTGTAAATGCCCTACAGACATCTGCACCCATACAACAAACTGAAACCACACACACATGACCTGACAACTTTATTTACAAACATCTTTTATCAGTCATGTTAAAACAGTATGTACAATACATACAAATAGAAAACAGGGAAACTTCACACAGACATGAACAAAGGACGCACACTAGCAGTGATGGTACAGCAGGGAGGGGCGAGGTATTAGAAAGTCATCTAGAAATTGAAAGTGCTCTGGTTTTCACCGATCTGGAAGGCGTAACCATCACTGGTTGCTTCTGGGGCGACACTCTGCACAACCTCCTCCTTTAACAAAAGAAATTATAACACATTAGAACATTTGTCAGCACAGAAACGTTCATTTTGGAAATGCGTGCTCAGGATTGTGCCCACCTCTTCAGAGAAGTATTTCTCAATCAGGTTGAGGGCGGCTCTGTAGACCATCTCGTTCTCATGAGACTGCAGCGCCTCAATCTTGTCCAGTCCGCCGCATTCCTCGATCATTAGACTCAGCTTGTCAGACTCACCAATTTTATCCCCAGCCTAACATCAAAACACATGAACACGATCATTTTTCAGCAACCTAGCAACGAAGAAAAACAAATGGACTCAGCAAATCTGGAAAAAAGAAAAAGAAAAGGTTGGACTCACCATGAAAATATTGGTAATGGCATCCAAGATGACGAGAATAGTTTTGCTGTCCTTAGAGGAGAGTAGACTCAGAAGAGGCTCAATCACATTGGCTTGAACAAGATAGATCACCTGCTGAACATTGCCCCCACTGGTGAAGTTTGTAACTGCCCATACAGCTTCTTTCTGAGTTTTGTAGTCTCCCTGCAGACAAGAGGACATGAGTCACTAAGCATTTAAAAAACAAAAAAAAACAAAAAGGAGAAGTATATTCTTCACTAGTGACACAAATACAACAAAACATACCCGCACAAGCAGATCAACCATGTACGGGACGAGGCCTGCGTTGATGACCTCCTGGATTTGGGAGTCCTTCCCTGCTGTAATGTTGGACAGAGTCCATGCTGCCTCCTTCTGAATGTTGGCCTTTTTGTGGTGAAGAAGTGGGGCAAACATGGCCAGGGCTCCAGCATCCAGCACAGCCTGCGTCTGCTCATCTGTCCCAGTCACAATGTTGCCAATGGCACGGAGCGCAGGAGTCTGTAGGAAAGGTGAGAGGGCACGTTATAAAACCAGGGCCTACTAGGAGCTACACCACAGAGAAAAAAAAATAAAAAATAGAAGTTATGCCCTTCTTATGTATAGAAAAACAACACAAATGAGACTTTATACATACGACGACAGGCAAGACTTCAAAGCCAAGCAGCTTCACCAGGCAAGGAATCAAACCGGTTTGGATCACCACCTCAATGCGTTCATTAGGGCCATCTGTCAGGTATGAAACAGCCCAACACGCGTCAGCCAGCACCTCCGGGTCATCGTGGTGTAGCAGACGGATGAGAGCGGGTAAAATCTGCTGGATGGCAGGCATAGGAGGGGAGGGGTTCTTGTTGCGGCAGAGGTTTGACAGCGTCCACGTTATATTCCTCAGGTAGCTAGCCTGCAAAGAAGTCAGACACGAGGTCAGTTTAACAGGAATATTTGAGTTAGGAAACCACCTAGTGGCCAATGAGGAGAATAAATGAGTGACCATTTCAACAGCATTTTTTTCTTGATACAAACATGAATTAAACCAAAAAGACATAAAAGTCAAAACTTACACTGAACACATTGAGGTCAGGGACTGCCAGCAGACTGAGCAGAGGGGTCACAGCTCCAAACTTGATGACCTTGTCTCTAAGAGCTGATCCATCACCTAAACAAAAGGAGAAAAAAAAAAAAAAATATGATGAATACAAATCTGACTCAATCACAACTGCAATTAAAATCAAATATGAATATTTTCTATTAATTACCGGCAATATTTCCAAGGGCCCAGATCGCCTGCTCGCTGATGTGCTGGTGGGGGGATGTGACCAGGCTGATAAAGGCAGGAATGGCCCCGCCTGCCACAACAGCAGCCGTCTGGTCAGAGGTCCCCGAGGCGATGTTAGTCAGAGCCCAGGATGCCTCAAACTGGATTGGGGGACAGTCCGCGCATCCCAGGAAGGAGACAAACTTAGAGATCAGACCAACGCTGATCATCTGGTCAATGGGAGGATGTTTGTCACGAGACAGCAGCTTCCTGCATTCAGGACAATACAATAAGCGTTAGTGTGCCAGTAATTATTTACCCTTTAATGAATAAATATGTTTCTTTAATGGATTGTCATTACCGTGCAGCCTGTGTAGCCTGGAGCTGGGACTCAGAATTCCCACTGTTCACTCCTGACACAATCTCTTCAACCGTCCACTGCCTGAGCCCCTGCACAAAACAATAGAATTAGGTAAATCATGAGGTGCACTTAAAGAGGAAGGTTTATGGGATATGCAAACCACTATAAAGGTTTCAATCTGAAACAGGCTTTTGTAGCACTTTAATTTTGTGTGGAATCAGTGAGCAGACTAATGCCACGCAAACCCTTTCAGCTCTTAACTGCTGGGTTAGATTGCTGTTGTACTGAATGAGCACATGGCACGTTCAAAGGCTCACCTGACAGTTCTGGCTTCGCTCTTGGAGAGGAGAAGTGGCCTCGTCAGGGACTGCAGTCACATTTCTCCTCTTGAACATCTGGTCATCTTTCTTGGCCTTGCGCAGCTCGACGTTCACATCCACCCTCCTGCGTCGAAGGTCCTGCATTCAAGAAAATCAAGTCACACACCTTCAGGTCTTCAGCTCACAGTTGTGAATAACGCAGATGTGATGTGATTTCCGATTAAACTCACATTGACATCTTTGCCTTTGTTCTTGAACTGGTTCAGACGCGCGGCGTTCTCAGACATTTTCACAGAGGAAGTAAGCAGCAGCGGAAAACAGCAGCGGTTATTCCTGCAAACACATTTAAAACACGTACTTTTAACTACTCTGAGCTGCCTCGTGATCGCGCACGAACATAGACGGCATTTAGTACTTATTCAGCATCCGCAATCAGGCAGCCGGGAAACACAGTAAATACCGCACAGAAAAGCACCAACTTTTTTATCAATGTAAGTCAAAATACTGTTTAAAAAAAAAAAAAAAAAAAAAAATGATGCCTAAGTAGTTAACGCGTGCTTACCTATTGCTCGAGCAGAAATTGTAAAAGGAAAACGCCGCACAGACCTTTAAATTCCTGTTTTAAAGCTTTCTGATTGGGCCGTTCAAGCGCAAGCATCCAACCGCCTCCGCTTATTGGGCCATTTGAAAAAATTACGGTGCACGCAGGAAATGTCGTCACTAAAATATCGCGAGAATTCGGTAGTGAGGGCTACAATACGTAATCTGACTGTGGATCGGTTTTGTACTGTTTTTGTCAGTTTTTTAAGAGGAGTGTTGGGAACGAAGCACTGCTCCCAGATCTGTGCATTGTAGTACATGGAAATACAACAAAGAAAATACTCACAAAAGAACTACATGTACGTCCCAACTAAACTGAATTAGAATATAAAATTATATTAAATTGTATTAAAATTAATAACTTTAGTCAGAATAAATACATTTTTCATTTCTTCTCATTTAAACAAAATCTGATTATTTAATTTCCAATGCATATTAACAATTGATCTGTGTTATTTTCATTGTTAAACCATTGTGAAAAATACCAGAAAATACAGCTGTGGTCAGAAGTTTATATCCACTCATCACAGGATGAGCAGATGCCAATTTTGGGCTTTGAATTATTTCTTTGAACTGTTCTTGTTTCAGGGTGGAATGATTGTACAGCATACATCTTTAATGACATTCAAAAAAACAAGAATTGGATGCACAAGTTGGAATTTACGTTGGATTTTGTCAAAACCACACAGGGCCAAAATTATACATACAGACTCAAATGCACTATTTTGCCAAAAGTGTTCACTCGTCTGCCATCACACATAAATTAACTTGAGTGACATCCAATTCTTAATCCATAGGGTTTAATATGATGTCAGCCCACAGCTTCAACTCTTCTGGGAAGGGTTTCCACAAGGTTTAGGAGTGTTTATAGGAATTTTTGACCGTTTCTCCAGAAACACATTTGTGAGGTCAGACACTGATGTTGGATAAGAAGGCCTGGCTCACAGTCTCCACTCTAATTCATCCCAAAGGTGTTCTATCAGGTTGATACAGTGGTTCTCAAATCCAGGCCTCATGGCGCAGTGTCCTGCAGGTTTTAGATGTGTCCCTGCTTCAACACCCCTGAGTCAAATATAGAAGTCATTAGCAGGACTCTGGAGAACTTGACTGTATACTGAGGAGGTAATTCAGCCATTTGATTCAGGTGTGTTGGATCAGGGAAACATCTAAAACCTGCAGGACACTGGGCCACGAGGCCTGGATTTGAGAACCACTGGGTTGATAGATGCAGTCAGATGAGGACCATTCTCCTGGCAACCACCAAACCCAGATTCAGCCACAGGATTGCCAGATGGAGAAGCATGAATCGTCACTCCAGAGAACACGTCTCCATTGCTCTTGAGTCTAGTGGCAGCGTGCTTTACACCACTGTATCCAGTGCTTTGTATGGCACTTGGTGATGTGAGGCTTGAATGCCATGGAAACCCATTCCATGAAGCTCTCTACACACTGTTCTTGAGCTAATCTGAAGGCTGCATGAAGTTTGCAGGTCTGTAGCGATCGACTCCGCAGAAAGTTGGTGACCTCTGCTTACTATGCACCTCAGCATCCAGTGACCCCTCTGTGATTTTCCATGGCCTAACACTTTATGGCTGAGTTGCTGTCATTCCCAATTGCTTCCACTTTGTTATAATACCACTAACAGCTGACTGTGGAATATTTCATAGTGAGGAAATTTTCCAACTGGACTTGTTGCACAGGTGGCATCCTTTTACGGTATCACGCTGGAATTCCCTGAGCTCCTGAGAGCGACCCACTTATTCACAAATGTTTGTAGAAGCAGTCTGCATGCCTGGCTTATACACCTGTGGCCATGGAAGTAACTGGAACACCTGAATTCAATGATTTGGATGAGTGAGTGATACCTTTGAAAATATAGTGTATATACATACATTATTTAAATCTTTTAATTGGTGCTGACAGTTCTACAGTGTCTTAACTTGACAAGGCCAAGCCCTGTTCTCAGTAGTAATCAAAATTGCCCACAACGGATAGTTTCTTTGCCAAGAAAAAAAAAAAGGATTTGTTTGACAGCACTCATTGGATTGACCAATACTCAGAACAATGGGAAAGTCTAAGGAACTCAGTGAAGATCTAATAATTGCAGATTTACAGAAGTTGGGAAGTTCTCTTGGAACTACTTATAAACTGCAGATTCCAAGAGCATCGGTTCAAACAACCACCTGTTAAGTATAAGTTATTCAGATGTGTCACAACTTTGGGTCTTCTTCCAGACCTTGGCAAACTGTCACCCTCAGATGAGAGGACATTGGTTAGGATGATCAGGAAGAACCCAGGAACCACCAAGGCTCAAGCCTGCCATGAACTGGAAACTGTTGGAACACCAGCATCACCGTCCACAGTGAAGCTATTTTTACATCACCATGGACTGAGAGGGTGCTGACCAATCGTGCTCTGGGGCTGTTTTGCTGCCAGTGGTACTGGCATGTTGCACAAAGTTGATGGAGGACGACTCCCCCCTCCAAATTCTTCAACTTCACCTCAAATCAGCAGTGAGATGATTGAAACTTGGACACAACCGGGGTGTTGGAACAGGACAATGATCCCAAACACACATCAGAACTGGTTTTGGAATGGATAAAGCAGGCTAACGTTAAACTTCTGGAATGACATTCCCAAAGTCCTGACTTATGAACTACTCTTAAAAGCCAGGTCTGTGCCAGGAAACCATCCAGTTCTGGCAAACAGCGTGGTCAAATTATGAAGTCAACCAATTTATTTTCTGTCAGTTTTTACATTATAATTTATGTCCGTTATCTATTTTTAAAAGATTTCTGCTTTTTGAAGTTTAGAGATGCTAAACAAATGCTCCCTTTGTGTCAAAATCAGAGGAAATAAATCGTTCTTTTCTGTTTTATTAAGTTCCATATACATCAATATTTCTTCAGCTGTAATACAAAAAAAAGGAAAAGAAAAATCAAGTCAAAAAAATCTGGAGGTTTTTCTTTTACAAACAGGGCAGGAACCTTCAAATACATCAACCTTCTCTGTCAGTCACTACTTCAAAGCAACTCATTTACAATAGCTTATTACTTTCAGTAGGTTATAGAAGTTTAACCAAGCAGACAACCGATGGCCAGATAATTAGTACTTAAACGGTCTTTCATGCCACATCAGACTAAACAATGAGCGGAAATGGGAGAAAAACATTGCTCCACTGTGATATATGAATTTGGACACAAAACTCTCGATACATGTTGCTCAGTAAAACCTAACCATTTGTATGCCATTATTCAGTTTCTATTACATTGGACATGATGACCACAGGAATGGCCTGAGGGACTTTTTTTTTTTTTTAATTCATCCAAGTAAGAAAAAAATAAAAAGACTCAGATCAAAAAAAAAATAAAATAAAATAAAGTACATGGAAATATGAGAGCTCATAAGAGTCTTTTCTCCGAGGTAAACTTTCTTCTGAAATGCCTCAGTTGTTCTTGCTCCTCTGATGAAAGCAGGTCCATAAAACAGGTCCCAGCTGAAGTGAGCAGAGGGCAGCTCTGCCTGGAAAATAAATCCTGTGAAAGCAGCAAGTGCTGGTTGTCCAGCACCCCCAACCACCCACCCACCCTCCTACTCCTGTTGCAGCAGTCAAGAGGAGCAAACCCCAAACACAGGGTGAGGCCGAGTCCATCACAGAGTTACAGTTCAGAAAAGCCATATTCTTGGCAAGTGCATTTTTGTTTTGCGCAATGTGCGATGTTTCCTAAGAGGCTGAAGAAGACTGAAGCTTGTTGTTATGAGACCTACAGAATGTGGAGAGAGGGGAAAGTTGAGAGCCCTTCGCAAGTTTGCTTATTGCTCAACAGTGATCAGACAGAGACAGAGGATGCAAAGGGGTCTGCATGAGATCCTGCAGCCATGTTGGTGTAATTAACTGGGAATGCTTTTTATTAGTGAAGAAAACTTCCACAACTACAAACTGAGGTTTACTTTGTCAAGTGAGGAACAAGGGAAGCTCTAACACCTCACTCCTCCAAGTACATTTTAGTCTCATAAAATAATACTATCTAAAATTATTTAAAACAGTCAAATACAGTCATATCTTACAATCGCTGTACATGATTTAAAAAAAAAAAAAATATTTACATTCAAGACAACCACCTTAACAGCCAGGAAAATCAAACTCAAGGATGGAGGCAACATACAAAAACGTCTTATAAATATCTCTCTGTATTAAAATATGCAGCTTTATATAGTTTAGTTAACATTCCCAATTCAACTCGGGTGTAGAACGGAAATAAATACAAGTGAGAAATTAAATGCATATCCTACTGAACACAACCTAGTTAGTGTGACTGATTGTTCATAAAGGCCAAGTATCCTCATTTGGGATCACAGACTGTGTATAAAAGATGGAAGTAGTCACCATGCCTCACTATTGTCAGCGTTGACACTAACAATGCATTCAATATAACCTGAAACTAGTGAGTGAAACCATAAACTCAGTGTTTTTTTATACAATCTGACCTTTTTTTGGTAACCTGGAGAAGTCACTCAGCTGCTGGCCTTTAGAAAGAATGCAGATATAAAGTTGAAGTTGGAGTCTACTTCCATTTTTAATTTACAGTCTATGTTTAGGATGTGAAGACAGCATGCCCCTCAATTACATCATTAACACGCATCAACATGGCTGCCATTGTGTTGTCACTGAAAATCCTGATCACAACTGGTTCCAGAAAACTTTCAATTGGTGAAATTGACATGAAAGCACATTTGGTGTTTTTTTTTTGTGTGTTCTTGTGCCATTTCTTTTTATTCTTTTAGTTTTCCTTTCATATCATTATTACTAGAGACCCCAGCATCCAGTCCAGACTCCAGCTAGACTGGCCCACTTAAGAATCTGACAATCTGTAAGAAAGAAGAAAATGGGATGGCATAAATCAAAGGCATGCAGCAAAAGTGAACAGACACAAATGCAAGATGATACACAATACAAGATGTAACATGACACTAAGGTCTGCCAAGACACTGGACGCACTGGCTTAACGTCTGTCAGCTCTGTTGGGGTTTTTAGTACTGCCAAGCAACGCTTAAACATTTAATGGCAACTACAAGTAAAGCACATTCTACTGTAAAATACCATCACTACACACATGCTAGTGCTACAAAGAAAAAAAGGAAAAAGAAACAGTGAATGGCAGCCAAAAATGCACACATTAAAGGGAACCTATTAATGTCCAAAGCCTGATTTTCCATTTTTGGACTTCCGTTCTTAGAGCAGCTTTGACCCTTTGAGATCAAACTATCGTTGCCGACACGTTTGCGGAAACGCACACTGCATTAGCGTAATTACGCGATGGTTTATCCTATCGGAAAGATTCAAATGGTTTCTGAAAGCTGAGTAATTGCGCTTCACAGCCAACACTGGTTATTAGGCGTGGAAAAACGCCACACTTTTTTAACCCTGTCAGCGATAACACGCTCATTGTTAAAGGGTTAAACTGGGCCTTGTGGCAGCCCCACTCAGTCCTGTCCCTTTAAGCCAAATTTCTGCTGATTGGCTGCCCCTCGTAATAGCAGTTGTGTAGATTTAGACACAAATCTATGTCTGTAAAGACCAAATTAGGGAGATCCTCTTTCACTGACATTAGAGCCAAGAGTAGAAAAAACAGGGAACGGGTTACCTGCTCATTATTTGAAACTTTGGCTGTGTTTATAGTGTGAGCATGAGTAGACCCCAGCTGATACATTGGCCGATATTAGTTCTCATCAATATACTGGTATCAGCATTTATAACTGCAGATAAATGAAAATTTAAAAAAGTAAAGAAGAGACGAGAGAAAAACCCTTCGTGTTAATGTTGCACTGTTTGCTCGCTAGAGGGCGCTTCAGAACTTCCCTGTTGGCAACACGTGTTTGGACTGCCACAAACGCAACAACTAGCTAAGCCGATCTTAGTAAGAACTCATATAACTACGCATAACAAATGTTTATGTTTCATGAGTCTGAAAGAAAAAAAATATTGGCCGATGTATCGGATTTTTAAAAAACACCAAATATCGGTACTGGAAAAGAAAAAAAAAATGCTATATTGGATAGGCTCTAAGTATAAACTATTGTAACAGTATGGCTATGACGGATGGAAAACCATAATAGGTCCCCTTTAAGGAAGAAACAAGTGAAATGACAGAATTACTGAATAAGTCAGTGAGGCCAGTCCAGTCTTTACAGCAAACGGACGAGCATGGAGGAGAGAAACCTGGAAACCGAGTCTGCGGCAGCAGCGGCAACTCAACTTACCTGCTCGCTTTGAAACCTTTCAGCTTCTGTACAAAGAAGGCTTCGAGCATCTCGGCGCACTGATAGAAGGGCGTGTCGTTGGGGTTGTAGTAGCGGCAGTTGTCGAAGATTTTGGTCACGTCTGCCACAAACTCTGTGAGCTTGTGATAATGTCGCTTTTGCAAACGGGTTTCCATCGTGGAAAAGTCTACGAGGGAGGAACAACACGAAACATCGCATACAGTCAAAAAAACAACATGAAAGACACAGAATGGGAAACATTTTTCCTTTTAACTCCTTTTCTAACCACTTTTTTTGCATTTTGAGATGTGCAGGAGGAAATAAAAGTACTTCAACGTGCCATGTATTGTACTTTAATAGATTTTGATGGGAAGTATGTTTTATCAGGTATATCAGGTAAAATCTACTCAGTGTTCGTGACAGCGTTACAAAACTGCACATTTTTGCTCTGTGGTTAATCATGTAATCAGTCTATGCAGACTCCACAGAGACACACAGACAATTTCTGTGCCTGAAGAAGAAACTAAATGATTTAATTAAATCCAGTTTCTATTACTGGAAATTGAATACTCAAAAATAAAAAAAATAAAAAATAATACTCCATTCCAGTATATGTTGAACTCCCACTTGAATACATATTTTAAATGGATTTCTATTCTTCCTTCTTTGTTTCCTAGATCACTTTCTATCATACAGACTTACCCATTGGCTCCTTGATCACGCGGTAATAATCGGGTGCGTCATGAGGATCCACTGGCTCCAGGAAAGGCCACGCCATTTTGTGAGACTGAGGGGGGAAAGAAAAAAAAAAAAAAAATTCAGGAATCGATGCCAATTTTGTTACTGCAACTACTTTAGGCAGCCTTATGTCTGAAATAAACTTCACATTCAACATCCTTTGAGTACACAGACAAAAGCAGCATCAAAATCACTTTAAAGATAAAGCAAGTCTCTTTTTTTTTTTTTTTCTTGTTGCCATGTTTGAATCTCAGGAAAAAAAAAAAAGACTTTCACTATTGTGTTCTGAACCAATCACATGCTGTTTATGGATTTTACAGTTCTGGTGCCAGACGCCCAGTTTTGGCGGCATCAGCTGTGCAGGGATCTGCGCTTTCTTGAATATAACAGACATAAATGACGGCTGCCTCAAAATACAAATTTGAAAAAAAAAAAAAAAATTAGCTTCAGTGCCTCTTTTTCACAGTTTTGATCTTCTGATGATTTAATTGTTGGACTCTATTCTCCACTGACAGCTTTATTTCCAAATTAAATTTATTTCAACTAAAGATAAGATATCGAGGCGCCAGGGTGGCTCAGTGGATGCCCAGGTTCACAGCTGACCTCTGACCCTTTCCTGCGTGACTTCCCTATATCTCTCTCTCCCCACTTTCCTGTTTCTTTTCACTGTACACTATATAATAAAGGCCAAAAAAAAAAGAAGAGTTTAGAATATGTCAAATAATATATCAAAAATATGTCCGAAAAAGAAAAACGATGCCAAGTCCCGGCTTTGTTTTCGTTACTTAGGGTTCTTTGTAAAATGTAAATACTTCACAGGAATTTTAAACTAAATTATAAAGCCCCAGTAAAATTTTAATAGAAAAATCTACTGGAAAGGACTTTATCTTGAACCCAAAAAGATAATCATTTGATTCAGTTTATAAATGTGCATCTTATCCAATAAGTTTATTCATAAAAAACTGACTTTTAAGATGAAATATTGATATCCAATTTTAAAATCTTATAAGAATTTCAGTGAACTGTTTTGGGGAGAGAGGAGAAGAGAAAAACATGTAAGAATTGATGGGTCAGTGGGTAACACCTTCGCCTCACACGAAAGATCCCTGATCTGAGATCAGAAGGAGACACAAACCCAAACTTAGGGCATAGCAAGCTCCTAGTGCTGCTTTCCACCCCTGGTAAATGGGAGGGTGTGATTACCCCATGGGAAATAAGGGAGCAGCTGAAAGCACCTCTCACTGACCTCTCAAAGCCCACCTGCAGCACCAGCCCACAGGTCGGAAGTCAACATTTTAGACTAAAAAGGTGTTACTGTTAATATAAATATACACACACAGTCTTGCATTACAAAAGTTTCATACCTGTAACGAGCGTAATATTCTTTTCAACCCTTCATAGTCTTTGTCAGTGAGCGGCGTGAGGACCGTCATGGCGTCCTCTGTCGACTGACACTGCGGACACACGTACACGTCGATGTGATTGGCTTCGCTCTGCAGGATGCCCACACAGCGGCCGTGGTACCAGTTCTGGCAGCGATCACAGCCTATGTAAAACCTGTGGGTGAACGATGCACACATCCTGGTTAGTACACCGACGGAAGGCCGCACATCAATATGAAAATCAGTGCTGTTTTTAGAGGCAAGTAGATTTGACAATGCTAATGTTTACAGGCGACAGTTACGCCACGCATAAGATGACTTACTGTGACTCATCGTATGGTGTCCTGCAAATGCAGTACAGCTCCTCATTACTTCCTCCCTCCTGACCGCGTTTACAGTCGTTACACACAAAGTCTTCTAACTTCTTGGCCTCCTTCTCCGTGATGCCAACACAGGCGCCGTGGAACCAGTTGGAGCACAAGTCACACCCGATGTAAAACCTGAGAGAAATCGAGCCATTTAGTGACAGCAGTGTGCATCACAGTGATTTATTAGAAAGGTCCCCTCCCACTCCCAGAGAGCTCACTTTGACTCGTCATAGGGCGTTTTGCAGATACAGTACAATTTGGTGTCCTTCTTGTGATCCTTTGAGGTAGAAGACAGCTTCTTCTTCTTCTTCTTGTGTTTTGATGAGCTGGAATCTCTTTCCTTGTCTTTGTCCCTATCTCTGTCCTTGTCACGCTCCCTTTCCCGATGTCTGTCCCGATCTCGGTCTCTCTCCCTCTCCCTCTCTCGATCCCGGTCTTTGTCTTTATCTCTGTCTTTGTATCGGTCTCTGTCCTTGTCCCTGTCCCGTTTCTTACTCTTGTCGTGATGCCTGTCTCTATCCCTGTTCCTGTCTTTGTCTCTCTCATCTTCTCTCTTCCGCTTGTGGGATGATGACGGTGAGGTTGCTGTGTGCGTGCTATGAGAGGAATGTGCGGAGTGAGAGACATGGGAGGAGTGGGAAGACTGGGAAGAGGCTGCCTTGACTGTTGCTGCAGCAGCCTGGGCAATAGCAGCTCGAGCTTTCTCCTTTTCTCTCTGCAGCCTGGCTATGTCCCGCCTCAGCTCCTCCTAAGATGGAGACGGCACATGTAAGGAATAAAAATACAAAAGAATACTTTGACTCCCTTTCTCTACATAACCATGTTTGAGAAAGCTGGATGTGTGCTCACCTGCACTTGCAGCTGCAGCTCTTTGTCCAACAGGGCCCTCTTTTTAAGAATTTCAGCCTTCAGATGTTCTTTGTGCTTGTACAGGAGCGCAGTGAGCTTGGTTGCATTCTGCTTGGATCGTTTCTGCTCCACCACCTCTTCCTTCTTTCTTTTCTTAGCTGCCTGCTTCTCATCCTTCTCAATCTTGTCGAGGATGAATTTCATCACCTGGTTGCAGACGATCATTCTGAAGAGAGAAAACGGTGATTTAGTCGGTGGTTCAACTGCATCACTGTTTTTAATAATTCTGTGACCTAAGACCCCGAACCTCTGGTTCTCCTCTCGCTCAGCTGCAGCCAGGGTCTTCCTCTGTTTCAGCTGTTCTGCTGTTGCGTTCTGCTTCACTACCACCTGACAGTCAAAAAAATGAAAATCAGTTAATATGATTTGATTTTATTGTTGTAGTAAGCCTAAAAACAGGCTTATAATATACTAGGTATGCCTGTTTTTAAAACTCTAATTTAATTAGTCAATTTCTTTAATGTAACCAATATGTGCACACAGGTCTAAATGTTGTGTGTGTGTGTGTGTAACTGTTTTGTTCTTCCTTTGACTCGTACCTGCTTTTGGATGCCATCTCCAGGGCTGACCACCTGTACATTCTGCTCCTTCTGTTCCCTTTTAGTCTCATGGTGTTTTTTCTTCTTTGGTGTTTGTTGGAGTTGCTGTTGTTGTAGTTGCTGTTGTTGTTGTTGTTGCTGCTGCTGCTGCTGTTGCTGCTGTTGCATCCTTTGAAGCTGCTCCTGGACACTTGCTGGTGCCTGTATAGTCACCATGTTCTGGATCTGGTGGGCCTGAATTTGTCCCCCGGTTTGCTGGATCTGGATTGGCAGCTGCAGTTTGATCTGCTGGGGAACTGTGCCACCCTGTTGCTGTGCCTGCGCCTGGATCTGGGCTTGGATCTGGGCTGCAACATGGGGTGGCAGAGCTGATAGCAGCTGGACTGGTTGCTGGAGACCTGGAACTGTGATGAGTTGATGCCTGATTGGAGATTGGACCTGAATCTGAGGTTGTGATTGAACTTGAGATTGATTCTGAGGTTGGAACTGGACTTGGAGCTTTGCTTGGACTTGGGACTGGGCTTGAACCTGAAGCTGTTGTGGGACTTGGGTTGGTTGCGATGACTGAACTTGAAATTGGGGTTGGGTTTGGACTTGAGCTTGAATTTGTGACTGAATATGAACCTGCGGCTGCTGAGAGGCCTGAGTTTGAATCTGGCTTTGTTGCTGGAACTGAACCTGAACCTGTGGATGGAGTTGGGCTTGGATATGAGGCTGCTGCTGAAGCTGAGTTTGGGCCTGAGACTGAACCTGAGGCTGGGACTGAACCTGAGGTTGCAGTTGGACCTGAGGCTGTTGTTGAGCCTGAGGTTGGGCTTGTGGTTGCGTTTGGAATGAAGCTTGTACCTGGTGGTGGTACTGAGGTTGGACCCTCGGTTGGATCTGGGCCTGGGTTGAAGCCTGAACCTGGGGCAAGGTTTTTGTTTGGGTTTGAAACTGCACCTGAGGTTGAATCTGAGCAAGAGGAGGTACTTGCCCTGTGGGTAATGGCTGAGATTGTGGCTGAATCTGTGGCCGTGGCTGAAACTGAACTCGGACCTGTGGGTGACTTTGAGGTTGTGCTTGGAGATGCGCTTGAGCCTGAATGTGTGGCATCTGCTGGACCTGAACCTGTGCATGGATTTGGCCTTGAGAGGGGGTTTGAAGCTGAGGATGGGTTTGGGGCTGAAGCTGAGGCTGAGTGGGTCTCATGGTGGTCACAACAGAGGAGACTGGTAATCCTTTCATATGAACCTGCACTGCTGAGACTGGCATTTGAGCCACCTGCTGCACGGACACGACCACAGGGTGCTGGACTTGTGCTTGAGACTGAGGAGTCAGGGATGATTGAGGCAGTGGAGTAATGGGGGAGTGAGTGGAGATCGGGGCAGAGGCGGGTACAGCGGCCAGGGCAGGTGGCTGAATAGGATCTGCTACCTGTAGAGCTGGCTGAACTGGAGTCTGCGCTTGAGGTGAGGTGGGAGTCCATCCTGGGGGCTGAGTTGCCCTTTGCTCTGTCAAAGCTACAACAGAACAGAAAAGCAAACAATATAAGAAAATGTAAAACTCACTAATACAAAACCATTCAAATTCTACAATTGCTGATGATGGTGGTCTGCGAGCACTTTACCTGGCACTGAAGGTGTCGTTGAGGTGGCAGTGACTGGTGTGACAACAGCATTTGCCACAGCAGCATGAAGGGGAACAAGACCTGTGGCTTGGATTTGAGTAAGAGCCCTGGCTGGGGGTGGGACAGTGATTTGAGTGGACACGACAGCTATGACGGGAGCAGAAACAGGTGCAAGGGCAGGGGTTGGAACTTGGACAGGTGAAGGAAGAGAGGCAGAAACTGGCATCTGAACAGAGTTAGGACTGGCTGCTGCAGCAGCAGCAACCTGAGGAACGGCTTTGATTGGTACAGGGGATAAAGCAGGAGATGGAGCAGTGGGATGCACCTGGACTGGGGAGGAGGTTAAGCCTGGGGCAGAACTGAAGGCATGTGCCTGGACTAAGGATTTGGGGACAAACTGCCCTGGGACTGGTAGCGAGACTGCAGTTTGGGTTTGTGTAGGGAGTGAACTGGGTGCGAGGCTGGAGGCAAAGGTTTGGACCATGGGCTGGACATCAGCTTGTGAAGGAGCTGAGGTGAAAACCTGTTTCTGAGACATAGGTGGGCCTGCATTTTGTGATGGGGCTGGAACAGATCTTGCCAGTTGGGGCTGTGCAGTTGAAGCTGGTGTGGAGAGTAACACCTGTGTGGAGGAGTGGGTTGCAACTTGTGGCAAAGCAGGCACAGGAGTGGATATTTGCGAGTGTGCAGGGACAGGTGATGGGGCGGCCGCTAAAACGTGTGTTTGAGATGGGGCCTGGACTACAACTTGCGAGGGAGCAGGCACAGGGGCTGTGACTTGGGTTTGCACAGGTACGGAAGCTGGAGTGGGGGCTAAATTTGGCATCTGTGTTGGGCCTGCAACATGTGTTGGGGCAGGCAAAGGGGCTGCCATTTGTATTTGGGCTAAAGACGAGGGAGTTGTCTGGACTTGCGCAGAGGCTCTGGCTTGAAGTGGCGTTGACATCTGGGTTTGAGGGGTCTGTACTGTGGCAGGTTTTATGGGTGCAGCAGGAGTAGGAGCTGAAGTTGTAGCTGAAGATGATGGTGGAATCGGAGTGAAGAGGAAGCGCTGGACCTGGCCATTGGGCATTGCTGCCTGCATTAATTGTTGGCCAGGGCCAGGGATTACTGTTACACCCTGTGGGATGATTTGCAGCTGTCCCTGGGTCTGGCCTTGACCCTGGATCACCACCGTCAGACCTGGGTTTCCCCCCTGTAGAGTTGAGCACAGAAGGAATATCATGTTAAAAAAAAAAAAATAGCATAATTATAAGATTAAGAAATTAAAAATTACTTTTAGAGAAAGGGCAGGGTAAGTAGAAAACCCTAACCTGTGCACTCTGTGTTAACTGCATAAGCTGTGCCATAGTGAGTTTGACTTGACCCTGCTGCGGTCTTTGCGTCTGTGGAGGAGCTGCAGGGGACTGTCCAGGAGCTGTGGTGGGTGCACACGATGATGGTGCAGGACCTGCTGCTCTTGGACCCAAAGCTGCTGGCACAGGTGTAGAACCAGGTACAGCTGTGGCTGTAGGTTGGCCAAGGCCCATCTGAGCCACAGTCTGCTGAACCTGACCTGGAAGGGATGAAGATTTATCAGTTTTCTGGGAAGGTGTGGGCCACAAAGGCTGAAGATGTTTATCTGAGCATAAAAAGTATAATTTAGACAGAAAACCTTGCTGAGCTGCTGAACTTCTGACCCCTGTGGTGCCCACAGAGTTAGACGGGGTAAGCGGCTGGTTCATTGCAGTGCCGGGCTGTGTTTGGCCTCCTGCTGTGGTGGCCTAGAAAAGCAAAGCCAAGGATAAAACCATCAGTCATCACACTTAGTATCGGCATTATCTTCACGTAAAAAAAAAAGTGAAAAATGCAGGGCGAAGGACAAAAGACCTGTTGTTGGGTAGTTGAGGTGGAGGATGTGGCTCTGAGATTGATGTTGCCAGTTGTAGGATGTAGTGTGCTGTATGTCCTAAGGTTTGCAGGAGGCCCAGAGGGGAAAATTCCCAGGACTTTTTGCTGCACTACACCTGCTGACAGGAACAATTATGTAAAGAGGGAAGCAAAAATGTGCTAGAAACATAGACACAACAACAAGAGCTCAGCAACAAAAACAGAAGGCAAAAGCATGCACTGTGTGTGTGTCTGAAGTCTTCCTCGTTCAGTTAACTGGATAAAAAGTTGTTTATACACAAGCCAGAGATCAGAAATGCTTTAGCCAGAGAATCTTTTTAAAAAACAAAACAGAAAACTGCGGCATTCTCTAACACTTTATGGCAAGTCTGAGATTTGGCTTTCACATAATACTTCAGCATCCATTTTTTTGGCAAGCATAAGCCAAAAACCGGCGGGAATGGATGTCACTCGTGCTCCCTACCTCCTTGAGTAGTGGGCATGTTGAGGGTGACAATCTTGCTGTTAGCGGGCAGTGGCAGTTTGGCGGCGAGGACCTGGCCAGCCATAGTCACTGGGCTACCAGCGATCTGGAAGGTTTGCTCTGAGGTGGTGATGCTGCCAGCCACAGTGGCCACCGAGCCAGTGGAGGCTGCAAGACACACCATGCCACCTGCAGTCACGTGTACCCGCAAGGACCACCACAACAGCCAGTCTACGGCTGTGGTGTCCACTGTTGGGAGTCATTATTAAGGGGCTGATATTTTGAACATTTTGCTAATCCGTTGTTTTAAATTCTAATGAGTCACAGTATTGTTGCATACAGCAAGGATATACAGAATTGAGACTTTTCACAGGATTGAAAGTGGACACCACGAACCACAAAATTCTTTTGGCAAGTGCGTCATATTCAAAGTTGAAGTTGTGCAGATGATGTATTTTTTCTATGGCTGTCAAAATTACTTAAAAACACACACACACACACACACACACACACACACACACACACACACACACACACACACACACACAGGAAATCTTATGACATGCTCCTTTCTTCCCTCAGTCTGACACATGATGACGGGTGAAAAGGAAGATGACTCTAAATTACTCCTCATTTTCCACCTGCTCACCTGAGCCGTTATTGGCCTGACCCTGCTTGACCCAGGAAGCAAAGGACTGATGGAAGTTCTTGTCTTGCTGGAATGACACTGGAGAGCTCAGTTTGGAGGCCAAGACCATCTTGGTTCCAGATGTTATTTGACTTGTCTTCTGGCCCATGGACACCGGGGTGCTGGGAGTGCTGGCTGAGGTGGTGGTGCTCGTTGTGGTGGTGGTGGTGGCGGTTGTGCTCGGTCTCTGCTGCTCGAGACGTTTCTGAAACAAATGGGTTAAAAACACTTGAGCGTTCTGCTGATGCTCTGCTTGACCTGAAGCCAGAAACACTGATAACACCTGTGCGAGTGCAGCGTGCTGTGTTTCTACCTGCTGGGCTGCCAGTCTGGCCTGCTTCAGCTGGTTCTCCAAATGGGCCTTGACCTCCTCTGCCGTCTTCAGGCTACTGCCGGTCTTGGAGGGATCACCGCCCTGTGACTTCTCCCTCTCCAATCTGTGGCACCAAAGAAAAAGAGAAAGTGTTCCCCAACATAGGAATGTTAAGAAAAAAAATGTCCAGAGGAGGCGCTAAGTGAGTTCCTCACCTCTCTGCAAAGGCTCTGATCTCCCACAGCTCCAGTTCCTCTTCAGGAACCCATGTCTCCACAGCAACAGGCCCAGTCAGTTTAGTGGGTTCCTGCTTCTTAGGCCTCAGAGCACTTGAGCGCAGGCCCTTCCTCTGTGGAGTGGGAGTTTCTACTCATGGAAAGTCAGAAAGCAACAATCAGTTATGATTATAATGGGATTATCTTCTTCAAGTGGACAATTACAGTTCCTCAAAAAAAGAAAAAAAAAATCCTACATTATGTCCAAACAGACTTTTTATCTTCTACCTTTGGGAGTGTCTCTGTTTCCAAGGGGGCAGATGATCTTCCTGATGCAGTATTCTGAGCGGATGCCGTAAGGCCCCACGTCTCTTCGTTTGATTATCTCCGTCGTGGTGATGTCCGTCTCTGTCGTTTCTTTGGTGAGAATCAAACACGTTACCACAGTTGCATATTTGAACTAAAACACGAGCGCAAATTATTAAAAAAAACTGGAATTAGTGAGAAAACAAAAGACTGTTCAAAATGTGAGCTCAGAATTTTCTAACCTTTTCGAGTAGTCCCTACAGCAGCAGAGGGCTTCACAGCCATGTCGTCCCACCTCAGGCAGGCCCACAGCAGCCTCAGCATCAGACTGACCCCTGCCAGCGATCTCACAGTCTGGAGACGGTACCTGAATAGCCATGAAAGCCATTAGTTAGTAATAAAGCATTAAATTAGATTACACATCCACATGTTTGATATTAATGAAAGATGTCCTTCCTGATGAGAACCTCCCAGGGAATCGTGTCACCTCCCAGTCTCAAACCAGGCATGTTCTGTGTGCCTAACCACTACACTATGGAGCCACAGTAAGGACACACACACATTTTAATTTTCTGCATTTGTAATTTTACATCCTGCTAACAATGGATGCATTTGGGAAAATACAAGGCTAAATGGTAATACCATTTCTTTTCAGTTTTCTTATTTTTTGCCATTATTTATTTCCCCCTTAGTTCTAGAAAACTTGATATTTAAAAATGAATGACCTCTCTTAAAGTATCTTAGCTCTTTTGAGAGAGAGAGAGAGGGGGGATGATAAAAATCAGTCACTAATGTGTGTAAATGTCATGTTATCTGCAGATAAGCCGATGTCAGCTGATATCAGCGCATACCAAGTTGTAAGACTCTAGTCTTGTAAACACAATATGGACTGCAGCAGATTCTCTGTTGGTGATTAAAAGGCTGGGTGTTGGTATGTCTGCAGTTTCAGACAGTGTGAAAGAAGCTCTCATATTTATAATTTCTCCTCTTAATATTTTATTTTCCAGGCAGCATAATATAACTGAGTAATATAATCCGCTGCCTCTCCGGTGAGACATTATTCAGATAAACTCAAACTCCATCGCCTTGGACTCTGGCTGGAGATGGTATTCCTTGTTCTGCTCTGTAGCCTCGTGGAGCTCAACGTAGCTGCACATGAACCAGCTCTCCACCTGCTGCAGCTTGTGCTGAGGAGGGCTTTCCAGCTCTCAGTGGATTTCCAGAGCAGAACAAGGAATACTGCTGCCAGCTGCAGTCCAAGATGGTGGGATGAGATCCTTTTTTTTTGAAGAAGAAGAAGCAGCTAAATAACATGGAGGGGTGACACAATAGCAACCTGGCTATTGTAAATATGGTAGACTATAAATACCAGTTTGAAAGGTAATTTTAAAAAAAGGTTAAATGTGTTACTGACCTCCACGTGATCCCAAAGGTGGGCCGAGGTGAAGGGTATGGCCATATATCTGGAGCAGACTTGGCACCGTAGTTGAAGATAGGAACTTCTCTGAAGCCCGCCTTCCTCGCCAGCCTCTTCAGGTCATCGTTCGGGAGGACAAAGATGCTCTTCTTGCTGCTCTTGGTAACAAATTTGCGGTAGGATGGCAGGGCTGTGCCTGAGCGTGCCTTCTTGGTTTTGGAGAACCTGAGAAGGCTGACTCTGTCTTTGGTGGAATACTCTTTGCTTATGGTCATGGAGCCGGCTGAACCAGAGGGGCCCATTTTGGTGTCAGCAGCTGGAAGTTTTGTCTTCTGGGGCACGGCTGCTCCAGAGCTAGGCTGGGGGGTTGAGGTGGGAACTGTGCTACTTGCTGCAGGCACATCAGGCTTACTAGTGCTGCTGGATGTGTCTGGTGTCAGGGCATTCTGAGACTCTTTCATGGAGACGTCAGTGGTGACAGAGGACTTCAAACCTTCACCACTAGAGCAACTATCTGTACTTTTATTATTCTGGCAAGAAGGGCTTGAGGACTGAAGCATAGCAGGTACTGTCCCCTTAGTGTCCATGGCCACATCCTCACTCTTACTCACAGAGTCTTCTTTCTCTCCAACATGGTTCTCTAATTTTGGGACTTTCATAGGAGGTGGGTGACATATATCAGATGCATCATTTTGTGAGAGGTTTCCATTCATCAGAGACTTGACAGGCTCTTTGGCATCACCTTGGTCTCGAGTGGACGGGTCTGAGTTCACGTTTGGGTCTGCGACCAGAGTTTTTCCATTCACCTGTAGTGGACTGGTCTTGCTTTGGGTTACTTCCATGCTCTCTCTTTCGCTCGGTTCGTTGTCTTTCTCAACTTCTTCATAGGAACGTTTCTTAGAAGTCTCTGACTTCTGGGTTTTTTCACTGTTTTCTACTGTCTCTGTTATACAGTTGTTTTTATTGTTAAGGTCAGTGTTTGCTAAAGGTTCTCCATTCACTTCTTTACGTGCACAGGCCTCCTCGCTGTTTCCATGCACAGAATTTACCTCCATCTGTTTACTGCTGTCGGGTCCTGCTGCCTCCGATTTGACATCCAGGCCGTGCATGTTTGTATTTACGTGCTCCTGATCAAAGTCGAGCTTTTTAACCACGCCATCTTTCACTTGTAGAGTCTCCTCCTTCTCTTCTACTTTAACACACGGGGTCGTAGCTGGCTGCTGTTTGACTGATCCTTCAGTCTTAATAACAGGAGCGGGTTTTGCGACAGCCGTTTTGGACGACAGGGCTGCCTGTCTCAACCTCTCGAGTCTCTGCTTCTCCTCCAAGGTGAACTGCTTCACCCGGCGCTCCAGGAGCCCATCCAACTTGGAAGGCTTTACTTTCTTCTTATAAGCCGTCCGCAGCTGGAAGCCCTCACTGACATTGACAACGTCAGAGAAGAGTTTTGACGTTGCGGGCTCCTCCTTCTTGGGTTGCTCAAGTTTCTGGGTTGGCTCGTCCCTTATGGGCTGTGCAGCAGGTGAGGAAGGGCCTTTGCTATCAGCTTTATCTATGACAAACAACCACAGAGGTTAGTGGATGATAGAGATGCACGTTTGCTCACTGACAGCATCAAGGAACAAAAAGACTTCTTGAATTAAATTTACCTTGCTTGACATTTGAAGAATCAGTTTCAGGGCAGGGTTCAACCTCCGTTTTCTCACCTTCTCTTTTCGCTTCAGAATTTTTTCCCTGCTCCTCTCCTGCAGGCTTTTCTTCCTCTTTGGAGTTCTCTGGTTTGTGGTCCCCCTCTGACGGCGCGCTCTGAGATGACTCCGTGACGGATGCTTGTTCTCTGCCCTCGTCTGCTGTGTTCTGAATTGTCTGCTTCTCCGTTTGCATTGGCATTTTCTGCTTGTTTGTGCAATCTGCTGCATTTTCTTTCCTCGTTTTAGCTGCTGAGAAGGTGGCAAAAAAGAAAGTATATGAATCAAAAGTGTCAGCTGCAGGAGAATATATTAAGTACCATTGAGAAAGCTACTTCAGCCCTTACCCTCCAGTTCTTTGCGGTAGTTCACGTTTGTGTTTCCTGGTAGCTTTGGAACAAAACGTGCCACGCGGGTCCTACTGACCCAGCACCAACCACCATACCCCGTCACTCTGTACTCCTCCCCTTTCTGCTTCCACACCTTAGTTGGAAAACATGAGGAAGCAATAAACAGCTTTCAGATGAGACTTACATATTAACATTGAGATACAGCATCAACACGCTGGGCTGAAAGAGATTTAAGGTGCTGCTGTTTTACCTGGTGTTTGATGGGGATGGTGTACTTCACCCACGTGGCCTGCTGCAGCGTTTCCTCATCCTCCAGTTTTTTCTCCCGCTTTTTCACCTTCTCCTTCTCTTCCCGCTCCATGGAGGTCATGCGATGTAGCCTGCACAAAACAAAACAAACAGACGTATAAGCACAGATGTAAAGCACAAGGACAGTATGAGAAACAGCAAAGTCATTACTGAGTCTGTGAAGAAATCACTGGTGTAGCGACACAGTTAGCCCTTCATATTACTTGTGTTATATTGTCTATACAGACATTTGACAGCAGCACATTAGTTGTGGTTACCTCGTGTGTCCAAGAGATTCTTTCCATACAGGCAGCATAACCACTGGTTTGATGGCACACTCCAGTATAGCCAAGGCCAAAGCAAATTCTCTGGCCTTGCTGCACATCTGCACCGCTTTGTTCCAGTTGGTCCTAGGAACGCCAAACACAAACTGCGTAAACATAACAGTGTAGTGGGGTTTCTTCATATTTGAAACACTGCTCTGTCCAAATGTAACAAGTCTTAGAACTGCACACTGTTATGTCTCCCAGCAAACAATGTTACGTTTCACTAAGGGGTTCACATGACTTTGATCCAAGCTGTACCTGTGCGATGCCCAGTTAGGATGCATAAACGGTCCGGGGATGTTTGTCTCCAGCTGGATGATGGTAAGACGCAGGGTGGAGATGGTCAGGCTTCTCGAACCGTAGATCGAGCCGTTCCATTTGAACTCCGAGGCGGTGGTCAAGCTGAACTTGTGGGAGAGGTGGCGTTTCTTGTCGTGGTCCTCCCGGTGCTGATGTTTGTTGAGGGCCAGGACGTTGGTGCTGTACTGGTTTTGGTAAACCCTGTATTTCCCCTCTTGGCCCAGTTTAAACAAGTTGTTCAAATTCACTGTCAGGTCCCTTTTCAGGAAGCTGAGCCGTACAGACTCGACATCAGAGCGAACAGGTGAGGACTGAAACACGAGCAGAGGACAAAGACTGCAGCTTCAATAACATGGGCCATGTTTCCATTTGTTTACTCAAATAAGATCAGTTTTCATGAAAAAACAAGAACTTTGAATTACACGTGCAGTGGACATAATGTTATCTCAAATGAAAGGTACAATTTGCTTTTCTGCAATGAAGCTGGACCAACCGTCTTCCTCACCTCCTTGCTGCTTCTGGGCGTATGGTTATTCGATTCCCGCGTTGCTGCTCTCTCATTCTTGACCCTTTCATTATACTCCTCTGTCATTCAGAATACAACACCCACTATCAGTACCACAGCAAAGGCAATTTAACATAACTGAAGAAGCCCAATTAATTATTACCTGTCCCATCCTGGCTGGTAAAAGAGGACTGAGAAGACCTGTCGACCAGGTCAGGTGGTTCGGGTTTCTTCGGACTCACTGATCCAGGAACCCGGCTGCTGCTGTCTGTTGCCTCTGGCTGAGACGACTGCGGCTGTTGGGGTTGATTTTGCGGGGGTGGCTGCGAGTCACCAGGCTGCCCGACTTCGCCGCTAGACTCCGCTTTCGAGGCCTCGTCTACAGAAATAGGGCGAGAAAGACCGAGTGCAGTAAACAGTAAGAATAACAGTATTAGTAATATCAGGTGTTGGGAGTAAACGTGAAAGCCACTGTCCGATCCAATTTGTTCCACTCATGCATGAAAATGTCTGCTTCCTGTCACTGCTACAGTTTAAAAATGCCATATACTGAAATATATCAGTGTTGTTTAGAAGTGTGAGCCACATGTTTCTGGTGCTTCTACAAAGATGTTGTTTTCATGTTATTAAGGAAAAAAAAAAAAAGTACATTGATAAAATGTGTTTAGTGGGACTTTTACAATACCACCAAAATAAAAATACATTTATAGATAATTGTTTAACTTTGATTTAATGAATTTAGTTGCATTTTTGCTCCTACTTTATGCAACTAAAGGGAACAGTTTGACAAGATCATTAAACAATCCATTTTATTTGCTTAATATAGACATTTTTACTAAACAAAAAATTTAATTTAATTTAATTTATTTAATAGGAAAAAATACAAAGATGAAAAGAAACTAAAAATGAGATTATTTAAACTCTAAAATGTGCTAGAAAGTTATTTTATACAGATGCTCAGTAGCAAGAGCTTCTCCACAGTGCCGCAGTCATGCAGCGTATCTGCCTGAGGCTTTTATTGAGAAAGGTAACACCAGGAAAAAGCCAGTTTTTTTTTTTGTTTGTTTTGTGTAGAACAAATCGGGCCTCTGGTACAGATCGGGTAGTGACAGCAAGCATGAAAAGCACAAGGTGTAAGCTGGCACCTGTGTGAAAATAACCAATCCAAAAAAGAAAAAAAAAAAGTATACAAAAAACATAAATAAATACAAATAAATAAAACAAACCAAAAAAAGCCCTCTACAATTACTAAATTCTCAAAAAAGATTGTCCGCTGTATCACTAAGTCGATGTGTGAATTAGCATATGACCAACAAAATGGCTTGGTGGATAATCCAAAGCTTCTTCAGACTTAAAATAATCAAAATCTATGTGGGGCAGGAAAATCTGCACACTTCCAAAACGAGGTGAACACCTGCAGCAAACTAAAACACCGGCTCTGCCTCCGAGTCGTGACGGGAGAGCCTTGCATGCACATGGAGCTCTTTGTTGATGAGGTAGCAGGTGGGGGTAACCAGGGAAAGAGCCTTTTGTCTTGAACAAACAAGAACCCAACCAAATGGCCATAAATTGGAAAGAGAATAAGGCGCTGCTTGTGACAGACATGGCGTGCTAGCTGCTGCCAGGGACGCCGTTCATCACAGTGCCAAAAAAAAGAGAGAAAAAAAAAGATGTGCTTTTCAAGACGAAGGGTGCAGCAGACAACACAAAGCACAAGACGAGTAATTAAATGCACCAGAAATAACCAGCA
This sequence comes from Archocentrus centrarchus, assembly GCF_007364275.1. NCBI lineage: Eukaryota > Metazoa > Chordata > Actinopteri > Cichliformes > Cichlidae > Archocentrus > Archocentrus centrarchus. The sequence continues at coordinate 9,742,213 of NC_044353.1, read as the reverse complement.
GAGCTTGCTAGCAGTGGTAAATGCACCTGCTTTCTTTTTATGCTAAGAGTCGAGTAAAACACACTGTGCATCAGTGACAGTATTCAGGATAGATACAGCCACTCCAGTATCATCAGGGCTTGAATTTTAAAGCTGCTCCACGCAGGAAGGATGAACATTTAAAAACCGCCACTGAGGTCGTTTGGTTTGAAATGTTTCTTATGTCCAGGACTTCACACCCACAGAAGGGCACAGAATGCACCCGAGCAGCCTCCGCTAGGAAATATGTACCACGGGATTTAACACTAGTCTGTCAGGTCAAACCATTACAGAGCATCCAACACAACAAACACAGTCCATAAGTGAACA